>NC_045598.1:183942781-185224448 GCF_009762305.2 Zalophus californianus
ACACCTAACTTCTTTTTCCCCAAACATGCTTCTCCTGAAAAGTTCCCTGCCTCAGGTACAGGAATTCCATCCTTCCTGTTGCTCAGCCAAAAATCTTGAAGTCATCTTGGTTCCTCTCTTTTTCTCAATTCCATGTCCTATCTGCCAGCAAATCTTATTGGCTCTGCCTTCAAAATATGTCCCGAATCTGGCCAGTTCCCATTAGCTCTTCTGCTTCCATTCTGGTCCAGGCCCCCAACATATTTCAGCCAGCTTAATGCAAGAACCTTCCAACTAGTGCCCCCGCTTCCCATTTTGCCCCCTTTGGCCGGTTTCCTACATATTAGCAAGAGAGATCCTTTCACAAGTAAGCCAGTTTTATCACTCGGTGCTTGAAACCCTCTAGTGTCTCCACATTTTTCACTCAGGCTGAAAGCCAAAGACCTGGGGATCCTGAGGCCCTCTGCAATTTGGCTATCTTGGGGGATGTCTTCTTCCAGGACCATCCCCTGGAATCACTTCACCTGCTCACTGGTCTCCCTCCTCTTCCTTGAATGCCCCAGAATCCTCTGCTCCAGGTCTTTGCTATTCCCTCAGCTGGAGCCCCCATCCACAGAGCCCACTGGATCTCATCCTTTGAGCCTATTGTCACCTGTCATTTCCCGCTGACCAGCTCCCTGAACAGCTGATGTAAAATCCCCATCTCTCTTCTTACCTCCTCTCTGCTTTACTTTTTTTTTTTTAAGATTTATTTATTTATTTGAGAGAGAGAACACATGGGGGGAGGTGCAGAGGGAGAGGGAGAGTCCCAGGCAGACTCCTTGCTGAGCGTGGAGTCTGTCATGGGGCTCAGTCTCAAGACCCAGAGAATCACAACCTGAGCTGAACCAAGAGTCAGACGCTTAACCAGTTGCACCACCCAGGTGACCCTCTGCCTTACTTTTTATATGTGGTGCTTATCACCACCTAACATACTATATATTATTCCTATTTATCTAGTTTAGGGTCTGTCTCTCCGCAGAAGAAGTTAAGCTACATGCGAACAGGGATTTTGTCTTTCTACCTTGTTCTCTGATGGATCCCCAGTGTCTTGAAGAGTGCCTGGGATATAGTAGGTGTTTAATAAATATTTGTAAATTGACCTGAAGATAATGGCCAAACTTCTAAATCCAACTCCCACTTACTTTTGCAATCTCTCTGTTTTTCCTACTATCTTCTTTGTATTAACCCAACATAGCAGAAATTAGTCTAGACAATGCCAATCCTACTTGCATATATACCTTAAAAATGGGAAATACTTTATACTCTTGGCCCATCCACCACCCCACCAAATTAGCCAAGATTCATAATACATAATATCATTTCATAAAATCTAAGAAGTACTATAGGCAGTTTAACTTTGTTTCTAAGCTTATTTATTCAATGAATCCTTTCAGATGATTTCTATTAACATCCTTTGCAATCACAGTTCCAGTTTGTAGTTTTTCTACTGTGTAGCAATATTGAATCTCTTACAATTCCCAAAATGCATCAGACTGTTTTGATACATGTTGTTGTTTCCTCACTCTCAAATTACCAAATGCCTCTCCCTCATCTCCTCCCTGCCCCTAAACACACACACATACACACAGCACACACACAACACACACAACATACATATACACACAACACACACCAATGTACAGACATACACACGACACACACACACAACACACACAACACACACAACATACTTACATACAACACACACATATACACACAATACACACATACACACACAACACAGACATAAACACAACACATATACACCAACATACAGATGTACACACAACACACACAACATACATATGTATACACAACACACATATACATAACACACATACACAACATATACACATACAAATACACACATACACACAGCTCACATATACATACAACATGCACACATACAAATAACACAATACACATACATGCAACACATACACACAACACATACAGAGCATATGCATACACATAACACATACAACACACACAACACACACATACACACCACACACATGCACACCATATGTACACACCACACCACACACACACACACACACACACACACACACACACACCACATGCACACATAGTCCTGGGCAAAGAGTGACTTTCCTACCTTGTTCAAACAGTCACCTCCTCCATGAAGCCCACTTTGATTCCCTACCCTCCTAAACTATTCTTACATGACCCCATCATGGCCTGGGCAGATATTTATCAGAGCACCTGATTAGCTAATTCCAGATATGAAATCACATGTTTATTTTCCTGATTAGTTTTTAGCTTCCCAAAGCTTCCCAAAGGCTGTATCATTTTATCCTTATATGCCAGCATGCAGCCCTCTACCTCACACATAGAAGACTGGCCTTCACCAATAGAACAGATTTTTGGGGCCTTATGATGTTAGGTCATAAGAAGCCATAAAAGCATCTGCTTGGTTCTCTTTGAGCTCTTGCTTGTGGAGTACTCTCTTTTATCCACCATCTGTGAGAAGCCCAAAACACATAGAGAAGCCACTTGTAGGCATTCTGGTTGACAATCACAACTGAACTCTGAGCCAACATCAAGTGCTAGCCACGGGAGTGAGCCATCCCAGATGTCCAGCCCAGTTAGGCCTTCATATGGCCACAGCCCCAGCCACCATCTGACTGCTACCACATGAGAGACTCTATGTGAGAACCATCTGGCCAAGCACAGTCAACCCACAGAATCAAGAAAGATAATAATAAATCATTCTACTAATCCACTAATTTTGGTAGTAATGTGTTATGTAGCAGTAGATAACTGGAATGGTTCCTTTATCCCACCTTGTCATGTAAATTGTATGCAACTCTAGTTTAAACTTCCCCTTTCTGGCTAATTCTGCTATTCCTAATGAAGGAAATTGGAATGTGAACATATCCCCTCCTATTTGAATGGCCTATAAGCTTCTACATCTGCTTATGAGTAGTAATCCCCTTTAATTCAATTACAGAATGGCTATGGTGCACATCTTGCTAGATTCCACATAAAAATACCTCCCTTTCTTTTCTCCAAAACTTTCATTCCATTAGAAGAGCAGGATGTCCTTTTAGAAACCTCATTCTGTAAATCTACTCTTCAGCAGTATTGAAATGTGCTCTGTGAGCCAGTGTCTGGTGTGTTTAAGTTGGTGGGGCATATTATTCTCTGGCTGTAGCCCACAAAACACAGCAATTTTCTATCAATAAACTCATTTTAAGACTCCTACATGGCACATTCTCTCTTGGAGAATCTCCCCATTTGCTCCAAATATTGCCTGCTTTGTAGCCATTTGTGTACCCGCCTTCCTTCCCTAAGTGTGTGAGTTCCCAGCGGCTGGAAATGTGTTGTATATTCTTACACTGTGCTATTTACATTGCTCTTTTATCCCATGATGGTATTTGCTTTTCAAGCTCACTTGGTTTTGAATGATTTTATTGTTTAATCCCCAGAGGTCCACCTTATTTCCCTAGATCCCAAGTAATGTGTGGGTTAGGCCACCCAGTACCACCTACAACAAGCCTGATCTTCAGTGTAGGGCAAGGGGTCACCATAGGATTTAGGATCTGAATAATCAGCTCTGGGGCTTCCTGGATGTGTCTCTATGCAGCTAGTGTGACCCATCTGAGTCTCAATTCCCTCATCTGAAAGTAGGCAAAATAGGTGTCCTTCCTCTCCATGTCCTTAGGAATATCAAGAGAGATGAAAGACATGGCAGTTGTGGTGACCTTGCTAGATAACTTCTAAGTTACCCCTCACTGAGGGTCTAGGGTAGGGCTTTTCCTCAGTGAAACTGGGAGGTTGAGTGGCAAATCAAAAGAACCTCAAACTCACTCTATGCTCCTTTGCCTGTGTCTTTACTTTTCTACTAAATTCGGAGCACCTGGAGGGCAGAGATACATCTGATTCATGTTGAGCTCACCTCCTCCACAATGCCATCAAACACAACCATTTTGTAACCTAAGAGGAAGTGGCATGGAACATGGGACAATTGGATATATTGGCCTAGAAGCTTTGGAAATAAAAGGGTAACCTCAAGATAATTGCTCACTTTGTCTGGATTCCACGCACTCCATGGTTTGTCTGATGTGTCCACCAAGGACAACCACCACCAGATGAGGAAATCAGTTACTATGTTCTAAACATAAGAGTCCACGCATGAACAATCTATACATGACCAATTATTAAAGAATGGCTATTAATGAAGTCATTAAAAATATGTGGCTCTTACCTAACGAATTCTCTGTTGTTTTTCCCCATTGGTCCTTGTTCTGCCCATTGGAGACACTATCAAGTTCTCACATTCTCAGATATGAGGTATTCAGACATTTGGAGTCAGTGCCCACATCTCCCCACCACATCTTCTCTTTTGTGGCCTGAACACCCGAGTCCTTTCTTCTGTTCCTCATGTTGTTGTTTTCAAACTTTTCACCATTGTGGATTCCCTTTTCTGGGGTAGTTATATTCATTCTGTCAATCTAAAGGCACATCTTTTGTACCTTTATCCAAGAAAGAACCAAGTCTGTTGCATGAGTGAATCCAGGGAGAGCTCTTGGAAGTCATGGCTTGCAGAGAACCATGAGATGGACATATCTAAGGCCTGGTGAGATTTTCTAGGTGTTTCTACCTCCCAAGAGAGGCATTATATTTCATCTCCGGTCTGACCAAAAAGCCCATGTGAAAGGTCTATTTAAAGCCAGAACAACCCTAGGGTTACAGAGCTTCCATGAGCTCTGCAGAGACAAAGACCTAGAGCTCTTGCTTTGATTGTAGCACTGAATGGAAAACCAGAGGGAGGGAGGGCAGGATTGGAGGAAAGGAAGGAAAGAAGGAAGGAAGGAAGAAATGAAGGGAAAGAAGGAGGAAGGAAGGAGATTCTATTTTTTCTCAGGTATCTTCATATTTTAATTTTTTTTTTTTTTTTTTTTTTTTTGAGGAAGAGAGAGAGACCATGCACAAGCAGGGAGAGGAGAGAGAGAATCTTAAGCAGGCTCCATGCCCAGTGCAGAGCCTGATGCAAGGCTCAATCTCATGGCCCTGAGATCAAGACTTGAGGTGAAATGAAGAGTTAGATGCTTAACTGACTGAGCCACCTAGGCGCCCCAGGTGTGTTCCACATTTTAAAGGATCACAGGACGATTCTGAAGTTGAAAGACCTTAAGTCTTTGTACAGGCCTTTACTGATTGCCTATGCTGTGACAAGCATAGTCATCAAGGTTGCAGAGATCAAAAATGCAGTTCCTGCTCTACGATATCAACATAGTAGGAAAAATAGATAAGAAAATAACATTATGATAAATGAAACAATAACTCACACACTGGTGAGCATGAAGTAATTATATGATCCCAAACCATGCCACTGTTGCCTTGGAGAAGGCTGTATGGTATTATCCAAGAAATGAATTTCCTCTACCTAATCCTGATCCTTAGTCAGCCATGGTCTGCAACAATGAAGACAAGGCCAGTCTGGTTGGGGGTTGTTAGGAGAAGTTGTAGACTTTGTGAGACTTGCAACCATCTCTGGTGTAGGTGATGAATATGGCCATACCTCCTGGTTTACCTAGGACAGACTTGGTTTACACTTGCTTTTCCAGTGTAATTCTTAATAGCACACCTGTTCACTCTCAAATACACCCCAATCTAGATGATAAATTATATCGTCACCCTTGTGATAAAACATCTTTTTTTTTTAAAAGATTTTATTTATTTATTTATTTGAGAGAGAGAGAATGAGAGAGAGCACGAGAAGGAAGAGGGTCAGAGGGAGAAGCAGACTCCCTGCTGAGCAGGGAGCCCGATATGGGACTCGATCCCGGGACTCCAGGATCATGCACTGAGCCGAAGGCAGTCGCTTAACCAACTGAGCCACCCAGGCGCCCGTGACAAGACATCTTAATCCTAGCACCCTTTCAAGGAGGAAATTCCTCCAAACTTTATACAGCCCTAAATCTCATTTTACATTGAACATCTTTCCTAATTCCTCACTGGTTCTGTCTATCATTTTTGCAAATGATATCCTACCATCAAGAATGGAGGTAGATGCTGATAGTGATTAGAAACTGAGAATGTTTAATGTTTGTTTTTTCAGGGATTGCATTCATAATATTACTCCCATGGACATTTATCAACCTTTGATATGAGGTCCTAAGAATTAGTGTTGGATTTGTGTGTCCCATACCTTGTGGCACCAAGGATTATGCTTAGATTCATCCTTGTCCTCTGAGTTACACAAGGAGACAGCCAAACATCCTAAGACAAAATGAAATGTAGGATGTCATCGGACAAAACAAACCCGAGAGGAACATTTCAAACAAAACAAAACACCCTCAGGCTGTTTCAGAAAATGCCATCACCATAGAAAGGGGGTAAAGAGGAACACAAGGTAAATTGGTGAGGCAGGTTTGAGACATCCAATTCCCTAGTCAAAGAAAGGCAGATATTACAGAAGTATCAACCATGATGAAGATGTTATCCAAGGGGATAAGGAAGAAGAGCAGTGCAGCAGCTAAGGCAACTGTCTCCTCCCCAGGTGGACCCTTTTGGAATATCCCCTTTCCACAACCTGCCCTGCCCTGTTTGAGAAACCACTCTTAATTGGCCAAAGTTGATTGGACCAAGGGTAGACAAATGACCCCAGAGAAAGCAAAGTCACAGCTGGGCTTAGTTGATCTCTCTCTCTCATTTTTCTCTCAATAATTTGGGGTGTGTGACATATCAACCAACTTAGAAAGTGCTGGTCTCTGGCATTGTGAGATCATGTGGAGTCAGAGTGACCATTTCTGCTCTTTTCCTCCTCAACCAGGAAAGCCAGAGACAACCACCATGATGACCAAGAGTGATAGAAGAACTCAGATTTTTGGTTCCGGTCCCTTATGAAACCAAACTGTACCTTAATCCCTTGTGTGTCAACAGAACCCCTCCATATTAAAAACAAACAAACAAAAAACTCTTTTTGGTTTTGTTATTTATGTGTTTCTGTTTCTTGTAAAAGAAATCCTGAATGAAAGAGAAGATCAAAGAAGGTTATCTTTTAAGCAAAACAGGTGAATGACCAATCGGGTTTCCGTTTGGTTATTTTGGTGTTGGCGGGCAAATCCCAGGTAGCACAGCCCGTGCAGAGAGCACCTTAGCATCTCTGTGTCTGTCTCTACATCTGTGAAATGGGGATAAGATAATTTGCCTTATACGGATTGTTCTGAGGTTTTAATGAGTTCAAACACACAAAGCCACGGAATAGGGCATAGCACACCTGCCCAGATGTGGACCTCTGCCCCTTCCTTGACAGCCAAAGAACACAGAAATCCTTAATACACAGGCCTGTGTATGTCTGGGTAGTTTTACTGGAGATCTGGGGAGTTGGGGCCAGAGTTGGGATAGGGGGTGATCACAGAAACGAAGAGCCCAGCATTCCTTGGGGTCCTTTCCTCCTCCACTGGCCCCATGATGTCCCAGTTTCATTTCACTCATGGCTTTTTTCTCTCTTCACTTCTCCATTCATAACACACTAGGCTGAAGAAAATTGAGGGTGCTTGGCCAGGACACAGTTTTCTGTTTTCAAGGGGAAGCTCTGGTCCTAGGGGAGAAACAGGAAGGACTGGACTCTCCTGTGTACTTTCTCAGGAGGGTTGCCAGAAAAAACACAGGACACCAGTTAATTTGAATTTCAGATGAACAGCATATATATTACTTTTCTTAAGTATAAATACATCTTACAAATTTCTTGGGGCATGCTTACACAAAAAATACATTTGTTGTTTACCTGTTGAAATCTAATTTAACTGAAAGAAAAAATTTAACTGGGCATGCTATGTATTTATTTGCTCAATCTGCAACCCCAACCTGCAGGCCTTCTATTTTGCTCTTCATATGTCATTTGTTTATTGCCTCTTTATTTCTGTCTCCCCAGCCCCTCGAGGGCAGTGACTGCCTGTTACTTACTTTTGTATGCCCAGTGTCTAAACAGTCTCCAGCATTCAGTAGGTGCTCAGCAATGTGTTTGTTGGACAAAGATTCAAGAAGTATCATTTTCTGCTCGCTCCTACTGCACCTCAGGTGCCCCCCTCACAGCATATCAATCACTTTCCAAGTTCAAGGGCTTCATTTCATGTCTTCAGCACCCACACGGCGCTTTTGTGTTGAGAACACTCTGCCCCTCCCGTCCATGGCCTCATGTCATCCCAGTGTCTCAGCAAGGTCTTGAAATCGTGAAAGGTCAGAGCCCTCCAATCTGCGCTGATTTGGGTCACCATTTCCTTGAGACTTCCTTCGCCTCTTCTTTGATTAAAGCTGTGTTTGCCTCACCTCCCGCTTTTTTAGCAATTACACTAATTAAGCTAATTTTTCTTTGTTCTGTCTTTGCAATTTGCATAAATGGCAAATTTATATATAGTGTCCCTAATTCTCCTGTAACTGCTTTGTAATTAACAGGATGCTCAGGCTAAATATAAATAAGTGCAGAAGGAAAAACAGCCTTCTGCTAAAGTACCGATAAAGACTGGGAGAAAAGCAAAGCAGAGAGAAAACAATCCTGAGCCCTGTTCTAAGCTCATTATTCCTGATTGGGTCACAGTTGGAGGAGACTCGCTAAAGGTCAGCGGCTGCCAGAGTGTCTGAGTGCCCCGCCTCCCAGAGCAATTTCAGGACAGATTTTGGGCCATTTGCTTGCAATAATAATACTACACAATTTTTCAAGGGGGTGGAGCAGCATGGTATGAGGGGGACAGTGGTATGGTGGTCAGGGGTGCTTGGTCTGAGGCCCTACTCTACTTCCGACCAGCAGGGTCACCTTGAGTTAAGGAACACCAAAACTGAATACCTGGGTTCCAGATGCTTTCCAGTCACCGTACACTAGAACACTCAGGAACACCATCATTCCATCATTTCCCAGATGTGAAAATATCCCAGTGTTGGAGATGTGCTTAAAAGATAGTATTAAATAAACAATGTAGACTTCCTATGTGAGGAATAGTCCTATGTGAATAGTCCTATGTGAATCATTTTGGTATAGTGATTTAAAAGGTGGTCCTTGGATCTGGTTTTAATTCCACCTCTAGCTTGTGACCTTGGGAAAGATCTCTTCATGTGTTGAGTCCAAGTTTCCTTTTCTTCAGAATGGGATACCACGGACTTGTGAGGTTGTTGGTGAGATTAGAGAGCAGCATTGAAGCCCTTAGCACAGTGCCCGACACGTGCAAGCCCCAATACAATTTGATGTTCACATTTGTCAGGTCACACGACTCAGTCTGCACTGGTTTCAGGTGAACCTCATTGGTTTCAGAACAATGTGGGCTCAAAGCCCTGGAAAGGTGGGTGATCCAACCAAGAAACTGTGGTAAGACCTAAGAAGAGAATCATCTTTCCCCTAAATCTTGGAATTGTGATCATAATCATTGTAATAATAATGTCAATGCTTCATGTGTGTGTATTTCTAGAAAAGTCTATAGAGAGTCCACTCTGTGATGAGCATTGCCCCACACACTAGGCACAGAGAGATGAACGAATCTCAGTCTTCAAAGTGCAGGGGGCAAAGTTTAGGGGAAACTAGGTGCAAGCTTTCAAGAGTCCTCTCCTAGTGGAATCACACAGAACAAGCATGATTCCTCCTGCAATGAGTCAGTCGTGACAACATTGTCTACCAGGGAGGCTTACTGGAGATTTGGTTTTAGTACCCAGAGTTTTTACTGGGAGCTGTTACATAGGCATCTTCTCCCCGGTACAGAAATTCCAGACTCCATAAAGGAAAGCAGGTGTTTAACATAAACCACATTATTTGTGCAAACGTTTTGGGTTCTGCGAGTCATGCTTATCAGTTAGGGGATGGGAAGAACCCTCTTAAAGTCCAAGTTTCTAGACACCAGCCAATGGCCAACTTTGCAAGCAGACCTAGAGACAGTAGGAATGTCAGGTTCAGACATGCTGTGTTAACTCTTCTTTGCAGAGTAGCCTTTGATGTTATTATAAAGATGTACCCAGTATAAGGAGCTATAAAAGAAAATATACAAATGGGGTGCCAAGAGCCACTCTGACTTGTGTTAGAATTCCAACCTGTGTTTTCTAAAAATCATAATAGTATTTTTATTATGTTTTTTCCTTATTGAATAACGTTTTATTTTGTTTTATTCCTTAGTGAAATGGGATAACAGTAGTTCACAGTGTATTAATGAAAGTTAAATGGGATGATGTATGTAAAGTACTGATTTGTTCTGGCCTCTGTGCCCAGCGTGGTGTTTGTACAGGAAAGACTTCCAATAAATGTTTATCGATTGGCTCAGACCACTTTAAGCAGATGGTCAGTCAGTAGGACGTCTTTCAAAAAACTAGAATCAAGGCTGGCATTGGTGGGCAGAAATTGTTCTCCAAGTGTGGCTGTTTCCAAGATCACCGAGAATCTCAAAGACACTTCCTCACTTTTCCTGTCTGATAGGATTCAAAGATCCCTTGTTCCAACATTATATCACTAGAAAAGTATTCGATTACATATATATTAAAAAATCCAGAAAGGTTTTTTTCATTTTGGTTGGGAGAAATATTTTCAATAATTGGGAGGTTGGGGAAATTTTTGTACTAAGTTGTTTTGCGTGAGAAATATTTTAATGGTGTCAGGAGAGAAATGCCTTTTGTACCGAATATAGCTCATTACAGGCTCCTCAAAGGAAGCCTTTGTTAGCATTCCCAGTAGCTGATGAGTGCTACTTTAGTGTGATGTGAGGAAAGAATGTGGATTTTGTCTGAATTCCAGACCTACTTCAAATCCTGGTCATCCTCTGTGTGTGAGACCTTAGGCCAGTTAAACTCTCTCTGAGTCTCAGTTCCTTCTATTATTAAGGAGAACAGAAATACTTACTGCTTAGTTTTGTTAGGAAGGTAAGCTAGGATTTATGCAAAGCTTCTATGGAGTAAGTGGCACTAAATGTGACCTCTCTCCCTGGGGGTAAAAGTTTGAATATTTAGAATCCCAATTTAAGCAACTGTTTTCCCCAAAGAACAACTAATTCCAAGAGACCCCCCCCACACACACACAAGGAAAAACCTTTTGATATTTGGTTCAGAATCATCATCATTGTCTTTTCCCCATTAAAAGATGAAGTACTCACACTGTATTAGACAGTTTTGCTGAGTAACAAACAGCCCCCGAATTCCAGCACCTTACAAAAGACATTCATTTCTGCATTGCACACACAACCACAGCTGTGGTTTGACTATGGCTCTGCTCCATGCGTCCTCTTATTTGGGGATCCAAGCTAGAGGAGCAGCCCCTCTGCAGGAAGTGTCTGTCCCTGAGACAGAGGAGGTGAGCAGGAAGATCAAGCCCAACTAAGCAATTGCATGGCACGCTCCTGCTCAGAAGTGGCACAGCTACATCTCTATTCCACTGGCCAAAGCCCAAATCAACAGAGCAGGGGAGGACACTACTCCCATGTGGGAGGGAAACGTGAATATTCTTGACCATAATGTGATCTACTGCACATCTACTGTTTACTCTTCGAAAATATCCTCTATGCCTCCCTCTCCTGAGGTTTATAAACTCTTTTTGAGTGAATAAGATTTGATCATTTCTGCAGTCCGAATTCAGAGTAGGCTCTGGGGCCTTGAATGTTGGCACTGCCTGGTGGAGGAGCATTTCCCAAAGTGTCCAGCAGGATGTTATTAGTGTTTCCTAAGCTTATTATCTTCAAGAGCCCCACTATCCCTTTTTATCTGATCATCTCTTAGTTGAAACACACTCTGGGAAACAGTAATGAACAGCACAGAAGTTAAGAACTTGTGAAGTGCAGAAATCCCCCATTAAATTCGTAGAGAGTCAAGTGGCTGGGGTCAGGGGTGGGTTCACAGAGATGAACGTAAAGAATGTAAAGAATTCCTTCTGAGCATAACTCAGCGTGCTGGACCTCAGAGCAGCAACCACAGGAAAGTCAGGTGGGAAAGGACAAAGCCTGAGGAGTGGGAGAGGCCAGACCTAATGTCAGCTCTGGGCTCAGACTGTGGCCAACATGTGGTTGTTGAACGACTGCCTAAATAAACGAAGCCTGGGACCAGTGTCAGGGACTAGGGTAGGACAGCTTTGGCAGAGGCAAATGGTGAATGTGAGTGGGGAACAGGAGCACAGCTGAGAGATGAGGGTGTCTGGGACCCGCTCCTCAGCCTCCCCTCCCACTGCAGCTGTGGTTTCACCAGGTGTGACCAGACAGCGCCTTGCCTCAGGCACCTGCCAGGTATCCCTTTCCTTACATCCTGGACTTCTCTGCCCCACGGTGGAAGCTCTGGGCTCTCAGGCATGTGCTACTTCTGAGAGGTGTTCTACAGTCTTCTCAGATCCCACACTTGGAGCGACCAGTTGCCCTTGGTGGCCCTCTCGATAACACAAATGTGTTTGACTCCTCTCAACTTGAACATAGCTTTGTAGGGGCTGCTTTTGCTTCCTGTCGCCCCTTGTCTCTAGCCTGTGTCCTTTCTCACATTTATAAGCAAGTCACTTACTCATCAGTCTGAGGATCTATTTCCAAGGAAGGCCAGGTTCTGACACAAGACAACCAGTGACTGAGCCCACTGTCCAGGACCGTGGAGGGAGGCCTCACACAGACAACTGCAGGAGAGCATGGTAAGTCGAGAACACAGGCTGTGGCCTGGACTGCCTGGGCTTACATGCCTACAGAGTTGCTGTGAGTGTTGAACATGTTAATAGATGTAAAGCACCTGGACCAGGGTGCACACTGGGTGCTTTGTGAGCATAGAGCTGGGTCTAGCTGGGGTAAGGGGCCAAATGCAGGTGAACCAGTAAGATGAAGATTAGCGTCCATATCTTATCCAGTGGAGGCTGGGACTCAGAGGTGAAGCAGCTATCCCTAATAGGTAGTCAGCCGGTCAGGCCAGTCCCGGAACCCCAGGCCCATGTGATACCAACAGGTGAGCTTCTCAGACTCTCTGCCTGACTTGCTGTGGGTTTCCTGGTCTCTGGGGGCCTGACCTCAGGGGACTTGTCGTAGTCTTCCGCTCCAGAATATGTGTGATGTGCTTTGTGCATTTCTGCATCACTCATCCGGGGATGTCCCAGCACAGCCCTGCCGGTCAGCCCACCAGGGGGCAGTGTGGAGGCCACTAAACATTCTGAGCTGCTGCTTTCTGCTGGGGCTTTTGCCTACCCCACTCTCTGTTTGGTGGGGACTCTTCTACAAACTCTTGCTGTTATCTCTCAAAACCGTGGCCTCTGGTACTCGGTGTATAGGCAGCATGGCAACCAGGCTTCTGGGCCTCCTGGGGCTGAGTCCTAGCTCTGCCAGTTCCTGGTTGTAAACACTTACACCTCTGGGTCAGGCTCAGTTAACTCACCTGTGGAGTATCCTATGACTTGTAGAGAGGGTCCCTCATGAGTCTAGAAGTAGCCCATGTCCAGTTCCTACCGTGGCACAGCAAGGTCAGCATGTTGGCTCCTCGCCCTCCTTCCGCACCTGGTACACAGATTTCCCTGAGTATCTGAGGGATCACTTACTTCACCTCATGACCCCCCACACATGCCAGAGACCAGTTTCTCTTTTCTTGCCTGTCCGGAGCTGACTACGGCCATGGGTGCCTGAAGACACTAGTTGGGGTTGGCCCTGGAGCCTCCTCACAGGCATCCCAGAACCCCTACCGCTGCCGCTCCCCCGACAAGAGCCCCGTGTCCAGTGAAAACACTTCTTTCAGTTCAAGTTGACAATACCAGTGGAGTGCCTGCCGGTGCCCCAGACACCAGGGTGACAGCAAATGGCCCAAGCTTCATCCAATGGAGAGAAACACCCTTGGGTGGGAACATCTATTGACCGTCCCCTTCGTGTGAGGCTGGTGGGACTGGAGACCTTCACATCGGGAGGAAGCAGGTGAGAGTGACAGTGGGGCAGCTGCCCTGGCCATCTCGGGAGGGACCGAGGAACTGGACTAAGCAGGAGTGGGGGAGTGAAGGCCGTGAGGCTGGACCCCAAAGAGAAACTCTCTGAGAAGTCCCCGTGGGGAAGAGGCTGAAGGAGATTTGAGGACAGGAATGCCAAATTTCCATTTCTAGGTTGCCCGTGGCTCTGCAGAGTAAAACCTCTGAGAATCTGAATTGTCAGCAAACGCGGGCCCGGGAGCCCACCTTTCAGGGCATGAAGGAATGGGAGGAGTATCTGCAGGGAACTGTGGGAAATTCAGCCAAGATGCTGAAGCAGAAGGATGGGACCAGGAATTCAGAGATGGAGTGGATGAGGAGAAAGATCTCTGTACATCTCCCGCCTCTGCCGAGGAAACCAGACAGCAAGGGGAAGCTGGGACTGGGTCAGCTCCGTCCTGGCGGGAAGGACAAGACACACGCCCTGGGTGTGTGTAGCAGGGAAATGAAGTTCCATTCACAGAGGTGTGCGCAATGGCAGCAGTAGCCGAGAGCTGGTGATGGCTGGGGATTACCAGGCTAGGCCGGATGGGGCGGCGGAGCGAAAGGTTAGCAGATCACAGGCAGGGAGAGCCTTAGAGAGAGGACGGACCACCCACCAGGAGTGTGACTTTTGATGCAGGGACACCATCCAGCCATCGACCACCGTGCAGCCGAAGAACCGGGTCTCTCTAGCTAGTCTCTCTAGCGCCCCCTGCTGTCCTGTGTGTGTCCTACCTCTGCTCCGGGGCTTCAAGGTTTTAATGGGAGCCCCCCAGCTGCCTGTAGCAAGTCAGCCCACAAGTGCAGGACCTTTAATGCCCCGAGGGAAACTCCCAGTCAATAGGAGAATTCACGGATCCATGCTGCAGTTTTGCTGTGGACTCTCAGTGGGTCAACTTTAAGTTCATTCTGCAAGGTTCTTCAGAAGGTCCCCAGGGGAGAGGGTTCCAGCTGATCTTTCCCCCTTTCCCACTGCTCCTACTCCTCCCATGTGCTAACGAAGACCACCTTCTCCATGAACTGCCTTCCTCGGGGACCCTGTCCTGGACCTCTGGGACAACCCCAGCTAAGATGCCTGGAGAGTGGTCTGAAGGGCACACGGATAGCAAGGGGGACGTTTCCACCTGGAAACAAGCAGCAGAGTTGTGGGAACACAGGAAAGGGGGTGGCCCAGCCTTGGGGGTAGGGATTCCCAGGAAAGGCTTTTTGGAAGATTCCACACTTGAGTCTGATCTTTCAGAAAGAAGTCTTTCCCCCAGACTGAAAATCTTGTGGGGCTTCAAGAAGTGACTCTGTCCCCACTCTTCCCTGCAGGAGAGGAGCTGATGCCCACCCACTCGCAGTTCTTCACTCCCCGTGCTGCTTTGAAAGGCTCTGATATGAGGGAAAATATCCTCTATGGGGAGCACTTGCCCTTCATGCTTTGCCAAACGCCTCCTCAGCAACGGACCCACAAGCCCACTGCAACCAACTGAGATTCAAAGAGGAAATGCATCCAAACGAAGGGTTGGAGCAAAGACTGTGTTTATCGTGGCTCTGTGGCACTGTCGGCAATCTGTCCTGGAGGAATCTCTGCTGCCTGCAACCAGCAGGCCTGGGGCAGTCTCCTCCCCTGGGTGCAGACAACTCTGTGGGAATGGGGGAAGCGTTGCCGTGGCGAATTGGAAGCTGTCTGATGAGCCTCAGGGCAGTGGCCCCAAATGGTTCTTTGATGCTTATCTCTTAATAAAGTGGGTTCTGAGTCCGAAACGAGTGATCTTAGAGAGGGGGGGCTTAGAAGATGAGGGGTATTGGGACTGTGGTCCAAATCTCTCATTTATGGTGGGAAAACAAGGTCAAAATAGGGAAATGACCAGCCTTGGGTCACCATGTGCAAACAGCAGACCACTCAGGTAGTCGCTTTAAACCCTGACAGCAAAAGAGCAGGGTGGCGGCTAAGTTTTCAGGCTTTGGCCTGATTTGTTTCCTCTAGAGACCTCAGACATTCTCCTGGATTCTCATATCCTCAAGCGCAGACATCCTAATGGCCAGTCTCCCCTGAAATAAGACTGCAAGTCAATTAAATTTCACATGCATTCCTGAGTCCCACTCGTAAACTTGGCTCTGTGGTGCACCCTGGACGATGAGAAGTGTGAAAAGCAAACACAAAATAAACACAAAAATGTGGACTCTGTCCTCAAGACCTGACGGAGAAGACAGGCCAGCCCCCAGCCCCCCCACCCAGTCAGGGGTTGGCTGGGAACCTGCCTGCGTTCTTGTCTTAACCTCCGGTCCCCATTCCCACTCAGCCCTCCTCTGAGAGGAGAACTGATGTGCTGAACAGCTGTCTCATTAACTCCATTTGTCGACAACTCTGTGACATAGTCACCGGTATCACCCCATTTTACAGATGAGGATGTGTCAGCTTCCATACACCCCGAACCACAGCTCAGGAGTCTCCCCTCCATTTCCGTGGCTGATGATGAATAATGTTATCAGTGAATTCATTCCAGGTGTGGAAGCCTGGCTATGCCTTATTTTACCTGTCCCAGGTGATATTTGCCTTCCAACAGGGGAGCCCGGACAGGTAGTGCCTCAGTCCTTTGCTTTCCGGCCCTGGCTATGCAATAGAATTGTCTTAGAGACAAAGTTAGAAAAAGAGAATAGGTTCCGCTCCAGAGACTGGTTAGGTGGTCTGAGTGGTCTCTAAGAGCTGTACTTTTTAAAAGCTCCCTAAGATTTCTGACGTACACTAATGGTTGTGAAGAGCTTAGTCCTCTGAGGGCTCAAGCACTGAGCAAGCTACAGTTGCGTTGAGAAGTTTCGAAGTAGCTGGGACTCAGAGATGTTGAAAGCGGACTGTACTGTGCAGTTACTATGGCAGGAGCGGTAATGTTCAAAACAGGCACGAATTGTTAAACTCTCACAAGGGAGGGTGCTGTGTTGGGTTCCTTAGACACAGGATCACTAATCCTTCCAGTGACTACGTGGGGCAGTTTTTTCTCCATTTTATGAAAAGGAATGGAGGTTCAGAAAACCCCCCTGCTGCCTGCCAAAGCCTGTTCTCACCACAACACAGCCCATGGCCTCTGTATCACCTCCCACGTCCCGCACTCTGCCTTCAGCAGGTGGTTCGCACCCATAGAATCTAGCGTGGCCTTCACAGCCATTGCGCGGCTCCTGGCCCTCCCCAAGGCAAAGCTGCTTACAAATGAGCTCAGAGCTGGAGAACAGACGATTACATCTGTGTAAACTCCTTGGCTCCTACCAAGAAGACTTATGTAAATGCCATTTTCTTGGTTTGGAAATCCTTTTAGTTTTTCTCCAATATGAACATCTTTCTTTCCATGAGATTACTCAAAATCCATCTCTTTAATCGGTTCTTCACAGACCCCTTGAATCCTCATCCTTAGACCTCACCTTCGTTTATCAGCTTGTATTGAACATCACGCAAGCCTGGTTTAATGATTTATATTGTGTTTACCAGGTGCAAAAAGCTTGCACATATTTTAGATCTAGAACCTTTACAATAACTCTCCAGGATGATATGATTACTCCCCTATTTCTGAGGTCCAGAGACACTAAATTATGACTTGGCCAAAGACTTATGGTTAGTAATGGGGTGGAGGAGAGTTGGAGCCTAGTGTTGTCTCTCCCCAAACGCAAATACTGTCCATGAGCCACGCTAAAGACTTGCCAAAATACAAGGATAAAAGTAAGACCTCTATTGTGTACCCCAAGAAAATGTACATCATGGGGTACTTACATATTTAATCAAACTTCCAGGCGTCCACATGGAGTAAGTCCATTCTTCAATCAAGGAACATCTCGTGGATGCCCGCTAAATGCTCAGCACAATTCTAGGCACTAAAACATTAAGGCAGATATGACCTGCTCACTGCGGTTGGCGTAGACAAGCAATATAGTGAGGGTATGGCACCAAGGATTCAGTGACAGAGACAGGCAGGTGTTATGGGAGCAGAGAGGGGTCAGCTCGAGGGGACCAATGGAGGCTTGCAGACAACATGCCCCCGGGGGGTTCTTAAAGGTGGTTAGGGACTGACCAGCAGAGCATGAGGAAGAGTCCACTCGGAAGGGAAAACACGGGCAAAGGTTTGGAGCCAAGAAGCAGAGCCACTGGGTGTGTGTGTTTGCATACACCTGTGCATAGGCGCGTGTGTGTGTGTGGGTGTGTGTGTGTGCCCATGAAAGCATGAACACGTGTGTGCATGTGTGGTAGAGCAACAAATGGTTTCTCGTGGCCTGAGGACTGAGTATGAGGTAGTGAGGAGAAGGGGGCCAGTGAATGGAGGGTCTTCTTTCTAGCACTTGCTATGTTGTTGGGACTATCCAAGTTGTCAGGGGAGTTATGATACAAGGAAGAGACAGACATTTCATTGTATTATTTTTTATTGTAGAAAATTTCAAACATTCAAAAATTATAAATAGCATTGTTATGACAAATGAACATGGAGTCACCACCCAGAAGGAACAGAGGTTCACGTTCGTTCTGTTTGCCTTAGGGCTTTTAAAAAATGTGAAAGTATCAGAGGCAGAGGTGAGGTTCTGTCCTTAGGGCTTCTGATCCCTGCCCCTCCCCGGGGGGTGTGGGGGCAGGCTATCATCAGACTTCGGGTGGACAGGAAACCTTGTGTGCCTGCTTCAAACATCGGGCACGTTTTCATATACATTGCCTTGTGTGTTTTTGCAAGTTACACAAATGGTAATATTCTGTGTGTTGTATTTTGCCACAAATATAAGTATGATTGTATTCATTTATATTCTCTATAATAAGCTATGGTGGGGTCTTTTGTTTTGTTTTGGTTTGGTTTTGGTTTTACTGAAGGACCTTTGCACAACCCATGTATGGCGATGTGTTCTTATTTTGACAAATTTTAAATTTTGCTTTAATTCATCTTAAATTTGCTTTTGTGTAATGATGTGAGATGAGATGTTGAGACCTAATTGTATTGTTTTCCGTATATTAATCAGTTGCTCTATACCACTGAACAGTCTTTTTGTGTCCACTGATTTGTAATTCTAATTTATTTCTAAAGTTGCTGTGTATGGGGGCACCTGGCTGGCTCAGTCGATGGAGCTTGTGGCTCTTGATCTCAGGGTTGTGAGTTCAAGCCTCATGGTGGGTGTAGAGATTACTTAAAAATAAATAAACAGAAAAATAAAAAATGAAAAAAATAAAGTTGCAATATATGGGTGGTGTTCTTTTTCTTTTAGATTTTACTTATTTATTTGAGAGAGAGTGAGAGCATGAGCAGGGAGGAGGGACAGAGGGAAAAGCAGACTCCCCACTGGGCAGGGAGCCCAGTCCCAGGACCCTGGAATCATTACCTGAGCCGAAGGCAGGCACTTAACAAACCCACTGAATCCACCCAGGCGCCCCTATGGGTGACTTTCTTTCTGGGATCTCCTTTCTTTTGTTGAGCTATCTGGAAGATTGTTTGCAAAGTAGCCACAATTGAACGTATGGGAGGCCAGAAGGGAGAAGGGTAGGGACAGCTAATGTATTAGCAAAAGCCAAATAGTATTTGTCACACGGTTTTGCTCCTTCATCCCGTAAGGTGGTAAATTTGATTGATGGATTTTTGTAATGTTGAGTCTTTTTTTCATTGTTTTGTGTGTGTTTAAATACTTTGCTGGAATCAATTTACTAATATTAGAATTTTTGCATTTTTGCTCAAAAGTGATATTGCCAGTGATTTTCCTTTTCACTCTGATTCTCATCTCTTTGGTGTTGAGTTTACCAAATAAGTTTTCGTTTTGCCTTATGACTCGGGTCTTGCGGTGCCTGCCAGCAGTGGTCTCAGTTTCAATGGGGCATTGAGATTCTAAATCTGAGTGGGCCACCAGCACCAGGCCACTGGAAAGCCTGCAGGACACACACAGAGCCTGGTAGCAAGTCATCTCCCCGTGGGGGTGGTCTCTGTAGCGGGCCACACAACAGCCCACTGACTAGTCTCAGATCACCCATGTGACCGCTCAGGGGCAAGGGAAAGTGACTGCGTGGGTGGCATGAGGGGCCATCGGCTAAAATCAGAATCCATATAGCTGTCCCAGCTCCATAAGCATAGCTTCCAGACCCCACAAGGGCTGTGCCCATTTACACATCAACCCCACACGGGGAAGCTCAAATGTATAGCTTCCTGCGGGCATTCACGGTCTACCCACACCCTCCCAGTCCACCAATCGTGGGGCTTTTTTTCCTTTTTCCTTCCTTAACCATATGTCGTGTTGCCTGAAACAGAGCTGACGCTCCCCCTTTATCAGGTGTCCCGGGTTTACCCACAGTCAAATTTGTCCATCCAGAAAGAGAAGATTTTGTTCTTCCTTTTATTCTCAGCGAGTTTCCCTCTTTCTAGTCTCTAGAAGAGTTTGTAAAAGGTAGAAAGGATCCATTTTTAGAAGGGTTCGTGAAACTTGAAATGATTATGTGCTGTTGCGTTTTTGGTAGGGGGTGGATTTTTATTACAAATTTAATTTACGGAATGGTCATGTCAGGTTTTCTGTTTATTCTTGAGTACATTTTGGTAATTTTTAATTTTTTTAAAAACATATTAATTTTATCCTAGTTATTAAAAATCATTGTGATAATAGTATCTGCAGCATTGTTTATTGTTAAAATTTCTCCTGAAGCCACAGTTATGCTTTCTTTGTCCTTCCTAATATTGCTACTTATGTCTTCTCTTCTTTCTTGAGCAATCTTGTCAGATAGCTCTTTACGAATCATCTCAATGAGCTAGCTACCTTTTTAAAAAAGAAATGCCTTTACAGTGTCCTTTTTTTAAATTTAATTGCATTTTGATTTTATTTTGATTTTACCTTTTCAAGTTCCTTTCAGTTTATCCTGTGGTTCTTTTTCCAGCTTTTGAATTAAATATGTATCTTCTGAGGACTTAATTTTTTTCTAATGCCTACATCTAAGACAATGTATTTCCCTCTAAGTATTCTTAAATCACATTACTCAGGTTTTAATGGATAAGGCCCTTCTTGTCATTCACTTCTAGATTTCCATTATGATTTCTGCTTCGACTCATGAATTATTAATTGTGTTTTTTTCAATTTCTAAACATATGTTTTGTTTCTTTGCATACTTTCCCTCAAGGAAGGTGATGGCGGCCTACTTCCTGACAGCAATGACGCAGAAGTTTCCCAGAAAAACATAAAGGTGGAAATAATAAACACATCAGGTTTCTCTCACAGGTAAAAAAATAGAAATAACTTTCCGAGATGAAGTATACAACTGAACAGAATAATGTTTACTTACTGCTGATTTTCTTATGGGCATGTTATCATTCAACCCACATTTAGTTAATATATGCAAGGGCTATGTTTGGGAGTGAGGAGACAGTTTGGGAGCAGGAGAAATCGAACAGTGAAGAACTCTGTGCTGGGGCCAGCAGGGAGCATGTGGGGCCAGCAGATGGGGCCACTGACCCGGAGAGGTGGGTAAGGACTGTCCTTGGGGGGTTCCGCTGACCTGTGCCTCGTGGAAGAAGCAGGAGCCGACCAGGTGGTGGAGAACACTTCTCCAGGCCTGGGAACAGCCTGGGCAAATGCATGGAGAACCACCAAGGAGGTGGACTTAGGGGCTGATGCGGGAATGGCGGAGCATTGAAACTTTTTTTTTTTTTTTTTTTTTTTTTTTTTTTAGCAGCACCTAGAAATAAGGTCAGAAAAGCAACAGGATTCTGAGCAGGGTAGGCTTCTGAAGTGATGGCTTGAAAGGTGAACTTCACCTCTCTCCAAAGCCCTCCAGCCTCCCCAGGGACTCATGTCGCTTCCTTTGCTCCTGGGTCCAGCTGGGCTATCCTCACCTTCTTCTAAGGAAAAATAAGAGTGGACCAGTCTCAAGGCATGGAAAAATCATTCGCCTCACAGCTTCACAGGTGGGGAACAGAAAGGTTAGCACAGCAGAGTTGGAACCCTTCCAGCTCTGGGCCCTGTGCAGGGGGGGCCCCGTGCATTACCTCATTCAGTTCCACGAGCCAGACTCTGTCCCACCACTGGGCCTCACGTCACAGAGGAGACCATGGGGTTTCAGGGTGGTGAGTGCCTGCCTATGTAGAAAGCAGCTGAGGCAGGGTTCAGTCCCTTCAGGTCCAACAAAAAAGCCCATGGCTCCCTCCTTGTTTCTCTGGAGAATGAGAATGTCGGTTTTTCCTGTGGGACTCCCAAGGGTAAGAAGGCAGACTTACAGGCAACCTTAAACCTGACCCCTGGCTTTGTGGCAGTTGTAGCTACACAGGAGAGTGTCACAGGCCGCCCGAGCAATGGCTAACTCAGGAAACAATTCTATCACTTAGGATGCTTTCAGCTGATGGTAACAGAGTGTCTGACTCAACGTGACTTAACCAATAGGGTTTTATTTTCCTCTCCAATAACAAGGTGTCCAAAAGTGAGTGATTCAAGAACTGATTCAGCATCTTGAAATGCCCTCAACGAGGACCCAAGCGTTCCCCCTCTCTGAGCTGACCTTCTCAGTGCATAAATCATGTCACCGCTCATGGTCCCAAGATGGAAATGCCAAAAGGAGGATGGAAGTAAGTGCCTTCTTTTTTTTTAATCTATTCTTATCATGGAGTGGGGATGAGCATTTTCTGGGAGTCTCTCCCAAACATTGCAAACTTCTCTTTATGTCTCCTTAACCCAAACTGATCCTCATGACACCCCTCGTTGCAAGGGTCTGTCACTTGCATCCCCTGTCAGAGCTGAGCCCAGCTGGGGCAGAGACAGGCAGGCAGCCTGGGCACTGGTCAGACCGTCCACAGGGTCCACAGCGCCGGCCACAGAGATGCAACCCGCTCGCGCGTTACTGCTGTCTCCTGCTTGCATTTATTATCTGCTGTTTTATACCATGTATGACTCATTTAGGAAGGGAAACAGCCACCTATTACTTAAATAAAATTTATTTGGTGGAAACACTTTCCAAACCAGGAATCAATTGTTTATTCAGTCTATACAGGAGATATTTGCTGAGAACCTACTTCCTGCCAAGTTAGGTACTAGAGACAGAGAGAAAAATCATTTGTCATTTAGATGATGATGATGACTATCATCATCATTCCATCATCAAGTGATTCCTTTGTGGTAGAAAAATGTTAATAATCCCTGACTCTGTTGTTAGAGATCTTCACCTCCAGAGATGGCAGATCTATACTTATCCTAAGGCAGTTATTAAGCATGATCCGTTCTGCCCTCCCCACCTCCCACCGTCCTGTCCTGGACATGGAGTGAGCTGGAAGGACTGAAATGTGGGACAGTACATGCAGAACTCACCCCCAAGGAATTTGTGAGCCCAAAGTAGGCAGACACTGTGAGGCTGTAATTCTAGGAGACATTGGCTTTGCTGCTTTACTTCACAGCAAAACCCAAAGTCCCTTGGTTGTAGCATCCCCGAGTTTTCTATGGGAGGACCTAAGTCAGCTAAAGACATTTTCCCATCTTCATAGGGTGTCCCCTTCCAGAGCCTTGCAGGAAATGGAGTCCCACATCTGAGATCCGATGAGAGCAGTCTGGGTACCAGGTGCCAGGTGCGGGGGGAGTTAGTGGAGGAGCAGGCTAGCCCCACAAGGCCTGGGAAATGGATGGGCAGTGCGCAGGTCAGGTCCTTTCATCAGAGAGGGATGCCCGGCAGTAAGGCTCAGAGAGGAGAGTAAACAATAGCACCGGCAGTAATAGTAAGGGCGTGGTGAAGGTGCACTCAGTATGAACGCTCAATCTTGTAATCCTCGCTTCAATGCTGTAAGGCAACTGAGGTGCAGAAAGGTGAAAAAGAAAAAAACTTGCTAGAAAGCATCAGAAATGGGTTTCAAACCAAGTTGACCTGTTTGCCGAGTTTTTGCCATCACACCATGGTAATTTGAGTGCAGCTGTTAGCTTGGAATGGGCTATTCATGAAGGCCTGGTAGAAGATGTACAGAACAGGAATATTGGGGCCAGAGAGTGATTTATTTGAGTGATGATCATGAGCTTCTTGAGGGTGGGCATTGTGTTCCACTCGGCTTTTATTCCTAATGCCTGGCATTTACTGTGTGTTTGATAAGTATTTTCTTAGCAGGTGGATGCATAGGAAGAGGTATATGATAATAGATGGATAGAGTCTAATTATGGAGTCTGCACTTCAGCCTCTAGCTTGTGGGGGGGGTGGTGGCATCAGGAATGTTTCTAGAGCAGAGAAAGTGATGGGGGAATAGCACTGTTTCAGGATCAACTGGGCAGAAATGTGCAAAATCTTCGTTCCCAAGTCCCTTGAGGCAGAGTGTATCTGATCAAATCCCCCAGGGGGAGTCCTGGGCCACCTCAGCCAGCGCTGCTCAGGCTGGGGATGTGGGCTCGTCAGCACATCGGAGTGGGGGGAGTCTGGCATGGGCAATAGGGAAAAGGGGAGCTGAGGAGCCAAACTTATTACCCTTTAGCATCCTCCCTGCCTGTCCACCTGTGGGTGAGGCCACCCAGCCCACTCTAGTGGCATTGTCTTGAGATGTTCTCCTGGTTCCCCCTCCCATTTACCGCCCTGGGCCCACATCCTTCACTATAAATGTCTCCCTTCAGATCTCATTCTTGCCTGTCTGCTCACCCACTCAGGCTTGACACTTAAAACTTCTGATTCTCAAACCACATCAGCACCTTTTACTGAGGTGCTCAGTTCATTCTGTGTTTGAAACACGTCTCAGAGTTGTGAGATGTATGTTTTCTCCTTTGCTCCAGCCTGGCTGTCCGAATCCAACCCTCCAGCTCAGCTGAACCACTGGGACGATGAGAGTAAAGACACACTCCTACAGGAGAGCCAGTGTCCTGGACAGACATTGACTATGCAGAAGCCAGAAGAGGGGCACTGGGCATGCTGCTCACAGGGCCAGGAAGAAAGGATTAGGTGGAGACTGACCTGACTTGCCATTAACCAAAAAATGAGGTCCATGAGAAAGTATGGCAGGAGGCAAGAGGTGTGCGTGTGTGTGTGTGTGTGTGTGTGTGTGTGTGTGTGTGCGCGCGCGCGTGCATGCGTCTGTCTGTCTATCTCTGTGTGTTTGTGGTTGGGTGTCCTAGGCAACTATGTCAAGTCCATAGAACATGTCTTTCAAAGGCTAAGCTTGGATTAGTAACAAATGCTTTGGGATATTGCACTACCTAAAGATGCAAAATAGAATTGATTGCTGGCAGTTCCTTGGGAAAAGATATCAAGAACATCTCCAGAAAGAGCTGTTGTTGCTTCAGGATGTTTGCCAAGGGTAGGAGAGAGGGCGACACAGCATGCGTGCCATGCATTTCCCATCTCATGAGGAGTCACGCAGTCAGAGGTGCACGAAAGTGTCCAGTTCACATTGTCATCCTGGGAGGAAGGCCCTTTAGGAAAGCTCTGATGGGTGGTCACCACATCGCCTCCTCAAACGTCATTGGGCAATGAGGCCCAGGTCTTTTTCTTGCAAAGCAATCCTTTCTGTTAGACAGGTTTAGCTGTCCAGAAGTTCTTCCCTGGATGGGATCCCAATCTGCTCTTGTTTCCACACACTTGTGGTGGTCCTACTTCCGCTCTCCTGAGATGCACAGGATGAGGGTTCTCTTTCTTTTGCACGGAATCATAATGCCTCTCCAGTCCTTTCCCTCTCCACTCTTTTGTGGATTTGAGACTTTTACCACTCATCTCCATCCTCTGTCTCCTGCTGAGTCTGTACGAGGTGCTCTATCAACCAGTGCACAAATGAGCACCTCTAGTATTTGGAGAATACCCACCCTTTCCAACCCCTGAGGCCGGAGTTGAGTGGCTCTGACCCTCAGAAACTTCTTTGTTCCATTGAAGATTAACATTCTTCCCTATTGTTCTTACTTCTACCCTTCAGAGCCATCCAGAGAGTCTTAGTAATATCACGCTCATTTCAAGGAGCAGGGGGAGATGGCGGAGAGGACTCGGTTGAGGAGATCTAAGACAGACACAGTTGATAGAGCCGTTCCCAGTATGCCCTGTTTTCCAGAAGGACTTGTGGCTCCTTGGAGGAGAAGCGGATGCCTGGGATCCTGCTTCTTGTCCCCCCAGCAGCACCCATCATATATTACCCCCGAGTTTCTCCTGATGATGACTAGTTCTAACTCCATTTTTGAGCTAGAAGAAGGTTCACTGCCTCTTTCTATGTTCAACACTGGCTGTGTGGGCAGGGTGACAAGAGGGGATGTCACCAAGTAAAATTAGGTAATAAAAACTAGGTGACATAGTTCTGTTGAAAATGCATCCCTCATGCAAAATGCAAGATGTGACAGCTTTCGTCCACAAAGCTGCCTTAGGATTGAGTTTGTCATTGCTGAAAAAGGAGATGATTTTTTTTTTTAGTGGACTTTTTAATGTCTTGGTGTTTTTAAGTGGATATAGATTTTTTATTTGTTTATTTCTGCATTGTTACCTTTGAAATCCTTGAAGACTGATGCCCTCAATCTGAATTTGTTCAGATTGCCCTTTGTAATGAAATAGAATTTAATTTATTTCTCTGGATGTATTCTATTTTTCCTGCTCTCTTGCTTTCTTGAAAGTTTGCAGACATATTTGTCACTGGCCTTCATAATAAGGTCCTGAATTAGGATGCACTTATGGAATAAATGCCTATATATGTATGTATATGTATTGACATATTTGGCAGCTGGCTTTAATTTGTAATGTAGTTCCATTCCTCTAGCTGATGGCAAGGGACCATGGCTTTTTGAAAATGCCCGAGTGTATTTAATTCTTGAACGCAATTTACACACTAAAAATAAGTCCCCAGCTTCTGTGGGTTTCTGCATGTTTATGCATTTTTTATTTCAAATAGCCATGTGTGTCTAGTGCTTCAGTGAGGAGGATGAATGAAAAAGAGAATGTGGGCTTGTTAGCAGAATCAGAGTCTGAGGAACTATGAACATTTTCACTTTGGAATTGGTAAAATTATTGGCAATATTGTGCTTGCAGAAAAGGAAGGAGAAGAAGTTACTATTTCTTGGGTGATCATATTTCTCAAACATATATGACAGGAACTAATTTGCCTATGAGGTCAAAATTAGAAGGAATCTGTCCTATTAACTCTTTCCATCCCAGGAGGCCCCATAAATGTGAAGGCCCATTTCCGGGGAAGCTGGAAGAAATCCTTCTATAGCTTTGGCCCAGCTGGACAGTCTCAGGTTAGGGTTGCAGAGGCAAAAACACTCAGGAGAGGAAAAGCCAGGGGAAATATGCAGTCACGCCCTAGAGGAGGCAGAACTCCAAAGCAACTAAGCCATATTGATGCTCAGGACCCTCCCCACCAGCCCCCAGCCCCCCAAAGTACTTGGGAACGCAGGAAGAATTTCAGTGGCCTGGGGCATGTCTAGGGGCAGTCGACAAGCCTTTGGCTAGAGGAGGGCCTTTGTTCAAAAATCAAAGTACAGGGTGTGTAAGCAGATGGGATGTGATGCAGGGAAGAGGGTTTCAGGCAACAGAGAGACATGGCAGCTGCTTTAGGAAAGGAAAATTTGAGAAAAGCAAAAGCTGCTTAAGGAAGAAATGTGGAAGTTTGGGTGTTGGTATATGTGATTTCTTCTTCTTCTTTGTGACTGAAGTAGCTTTCAGAAATAATACTTACAAACAAACTACCTTTCTCTTCCATGTTTAAAGAGTTGATTTGTGAGGTGGTTTGGGGTGTGTGGATATGTGTGTTTGTCAGTTTGCCTTTTTGATGATTGTGTGGTGAGAAAAGATTTAAATGTAGATTAGGGCACCCCAAGAACTTTAGCTGAGTCCAGATTATGCAACAGATAGAGCTCAAAGACCTTAAAAATGGGCAGTGGAAGAAGAGCTCTTCCCTGATTTTCTCACCCTGCTGTCCCCAATCCTGAGGATGCTGTTCCTAAAATTCTGCTTGGATGAGAACTTCAGGTTGAAGAAATAAGGTTCCTAGCAGGAAGGAATGAGAGTTGATACTGAATCTAGAAAGCACATGGGGCCTTTCATACATTGTAAGTGAATGATAAGGGGCATTGTACAATTGATATCCAGTTACCATTTCTGATTCCTAAGTAATTTCTAACGATCTCTCTTCTCTGCAATTTCAGAAAGATGCTTGAAAACCCTTTAAAAGGTGCAGGTTGAACAAGCACAGCTTTTGAAGCAATTAAAATGCGTCTTAGTTTGTCTTCCCACCAATTCTTTAAAATCTATACAATGAGGCACTCTTCCCTTGCCCCTGGGTGAGAATCAGGCAAATCCAGGACTTTTCTGGTAACTCTCAAGTAACTGGCAGTTCCATCATCATCTTAAGTCTCAAAAATTGTCTTGATTCAGTAATGCAATGCCAAGTCAAAAATAGTATCCAAAACCTAAACGAGATTTGGTATTGAGTCTTTCTCCTTTCTCCAG
Organism: Zalophus californianus; assembly: GCF_009762305.2. NCBI lineage: Eukaryota > Metazoa > Chordata > Mammalia > Carnivora > Otariidae > Zalophus > Zalophus californianus. The sequence continues at coordinate 183,971,035 of NC_045598.1, forward strand.
CTTAGATGTTTTTAGGCTGGAAGACTGTGGAGAGAGAGGTTGGGGCTTTGGGTCAACTTCCCTATTCCTTGGTCTTATGCTTCAATAATTTCCTAGACCCCAGCTTCTCAGAAGCTTCTGACTCTTCCAGTGTTGGGGGAGGAGGAGGAAGGAGAGGTAAAAGATTGGTAAGGTCCTCTTTGGATGGTGCCATTATTGGCTGCCCTAGCATTCCAGAACCTGGCAGAAGCCTGGGCATTTTTTGGCTCTTCAAAAAACCTATCACTGAGAATCTCCCTTGAGGTTCCCACCACCCAGATGGAAGCAACTCTATTTGGGCAAGATGCTTCCTCTCTTCCTCAGACCCTAGGGACTCAGGTTCTTGATGATGGGATCTGCCCCCACTCCTGGGCAGCCCTATCAAGTGACATGTCTTTCTCTCACCCTAAAGAGTCCCATAGTGGTTCATGGGAAACACTCCAAGAAATGCTGGGTCCCCACCCAGCAGGATTCCCCAGCTTCCACCCCAGCTCTGCTCTGCCCTCTACATTTCATGGTTAGGAATCAGACCTCAACTGTGGGGAACACATTTCAAATAGCTTGGGATAGTTCTATTGAAGACTCTCACTAAACTTGATACGGCACCCCAAAATATGATGACATCTCTAAAGAAATCTCCTTGATAATTTTCCTCCTTCTATCCCCTTAGGCCTCTTTAAATCCTCAGTGGGGAAGAGGATCCTTTAGCCCTGGGACAGGTCTTCTGACATTTCCTTTATAAATTCCAAACGTGGGAATCTGGCTTTGAATTTCTCATCTGTTATCTCATGATACTTATCAGAGACTCCAGTTTCAACATCCTGTTCCAAATTTGTTTCAAGATAATTTGTATGCCAAGAGGAATTTTTATTTCTTCTCCCTTTGGTCTCCCATCCAAATGTTCCAAGACTTTATGATTTTATGACTCAGTCTCTAAGACATGTTCTCTAAGTCACAAGATGGGGAATGACTCATGCCTGGTCTGTACTAACTGTGAAGCCCATAAAATACAGGATAGCTATACTAAAGTAAGTCTGGATATTCTAGAATTCCAGGTAGAGAGAATTCAGAAGAGAGAAAGGATTTTTGTGTGCTAAGAATTAAAGGGAGAGACTGCATTATTTTAGGGAATTGGTAACTAGATCCAGGTAAAAGTACTTGAAAATTAAGGTGAACTTTGGAATTATTTTGGGGGGCTGCCATGAGCTTCATATATAACATAGCACTCAATCCTCCAAACAACCTGCTTATCCCTAAACAAGCATGCATTCTTCAGATTCTGATTATATGTTACTTTAGAAAATCTTTTCTGACCCGAGACTATATTAAATGCTCCTACTCTATTGTCCCAGAGCAAATTGTATTTGGGTACTCATTGCACTGCGTTATAATTGTCTGTTTACTTCTCTGCTTCATTAGTTAGCCAAATGAAATGTCAAGTCAGCAACAGTAAATATTTGATAAATATTTGACCTGTGTATTTTAGAATAGTCACGCTGTAGTAATAAACACCAAATCTAAGCAGCTTATCAGAGCAGAGGCTGAGTGCTTAGTCAAGCAAAGTCCTAGAGACTCCCCCTGGTAGCTGCACTCCAAAGGGGGTATTATAGTGGAGAAAGAAACAACTGGAAGATCGGCATCAGCACCTCCATGCTTTGCCAGCACGTGACACAAGTCACCTCTCTCACGGCCCATTGGTCAGAAGTGGTCACAGGAAATGCTCACGAGATGCTTCGTGTGCACTGTTACAGCTGCCTGCCCTGGTCCCAAAGCCTCAGTTTCCTCCTTCCAGGTGGAAATGTTAGCACACTGAGCCCCTGAGATGACCTGGATGACAGGAGGGCTTACAGATGGAAACAAGTCCAAGTCCCTGCCCTCTGGGCATTCGGCATCTGAAGGGGAACAGGCAACGTTTAGGTAAGTCCCTCAGGTGGGGTACTGAGAAGTGGCAGGACACTGAATGTGGCAAACCTTAAGTGCCAGACTGGAGGATCAGGGACTTTCTTTTTTAAACAATATAAGCTACCATTTCTTAGATGGTTACCCTGTGCCAGACTATCTTATTTCTGCTATTTACACCCAATCTGATAGGTGAGGAGAGCAGCAGCCACGTGGTGGAGTGGGAATTGGAACTTGGGTCTGTAGAGCGTACACCCTCCTCACAAGGGAGATAGGTGCTTGAGGCAAGCGTGGAAGGTCCAGGCCTGGGTGGGAGGGAAGCCCCAGGCAGGCTGTGAAAGAGAGAAAGTTAAGAGGCTGAGCCCAGGCAGCACAGTGGGGTCATGCTCTCCAGAGACACCTCAAGGCCCCTCCTCTTTCCATCAGTTACTAAATATCCCCAACCCCGCCCCTGAGATGATGGGAAATGAAGTCAACTTGTCAATACCTGGTTCCTTTCTTTTGTTCCCTCCTCATCAGCCCACTCTTGGTGGCCTGGATCTCAGCACCAGGAGAGTGGAGAATATGGTGGGGTGAGCAGTCGCAGGGAGTGAGGGAGCAGAGCAGGCATGGGGTCTCTGGGGAACTATGTGGATACAGGGCTTCTTGGGATACTGTCTGCCTAACATGCATGTCAGTAAGTGACCTAGAAAGAGTCTCCTTCTTAATCTCAGCCCTAGCCCACCTGGGATAATGCTCTCCCATCTTTTCCAAAGATAGTGAATTTTATGTTTTACAAGTGAACGATAAGGAAGTCAATTTCTTTTGATAGATTTAATCCTGGCAATGCTGTTGAGTGCCTGTGGGAGCCAGGCGGGAGCTGGGTGACAGGAGGGCTTACAGATGGAAACAAGTCCAAGTCCCTGCCCTCCAGGCATTCGGCATCTGAAGGGGACAGGCAATGTTCAGGTAAGTGCCTCAGACATGACAAAGTATGACAAAGGCCCTTGGGAGGGTAAGTGTCTGGAGCAACATGGACAAAGCGTGGGAGCTGCTGAGAAAAGGGTGGGAAATGAGATTTCCCTTCTTGAGGGGGCTTGCCCTTGAAGGAGAGTTTGGGAGTCATAATCAAGGACTTTTTGTGCACGAAGGGTTTTGAGCTCACATCCAAGTGCTTCCTGAATTGACCAATGGCACAAAAGAAAGATCTCAGAGAGTATCCCTCACTGAAGCCCATCCCTGCATCCCAGTGACCTGGGTGCTGGCATGCATGGCATGGTGCAAGGGTGCTGGGCATTAGGACACCTGGTCTTAGCTCCTCCTGTGCTGCCAATCTGTCTTGTGACTTTGGACAAGCACTTTCACACTCTGAGTGTCAGCCTTCTCTCCACTCCCAGCAACTGGCAAAGCAGGCAAAGCAGAATTTATTCTCTTCATCTTGCAGAAAACAAAATTGAGTGTCGTGGAAGCGAGGAAGGAAATGCTCTGATTTGAGCATTGCTATTGCCCTATGAGGTGGATTATCATCACCACCCTCATTTCACAGATAAGACAGCACACTAGAAAGATGGAGTTCTTCCTCCAAATGTATGCATCTGGTTTAGGTGAAAGCAGGTGTTCCAAACCATGCTGGTCGGCCTCCAGACAACGTGTCCTTCCACTTCTGCTCACACGTTTGTAGTACGAAATCTTGGGTGTGATTTTCAGAAAACGTGAAGCATCATCTTTACCAGAATGAAGACTTTTCATACTTCAAAAAATCTGTGAGACATTCTGCCTCTGTACAGTTCTAAGGCCTTTTGGAATACTATGAAAAAGGCCACTGATCTTTGTGTCCCCATGCCTTTGAGGAACTAAGATTTTTTCCTTTCTGAAGCAAATTAAATATTCCATCAGTGAAGCATAATTTAATAAACCCATGAAACTGAAGCTCTGGCTCTCATTAAAATGAAAGCCACTCATTTACCTTGTCATCATTTGGAGAAAGTTTCCATGACCTACTGGATCCTGAATCACCCCAAAGCCTACAATCAAAGCCCTCTCATGCTATTAGACTCCCAAACTCTTTTTTCTTCAAATATTATTAAATTTATAAACTCTGGAGTAGAATGGCTTTGATCTCATATTCCAATATAGAAAAATCTCATTAACTTAGGTGTCACTAATTCACTAAAGGTGGAAATCTGGGCTTGAGGCAGGCTGAAGTTGACTTTCTAGTTTGTGTATTTCTAAAAGTCAAATGTTTGCAGTTACATGAACTCATTTCATCTCCATTGTTAAGTTCCGTTGGCACTGATTCCCAATTTCCCTTTAGATCGGTCCCCTTCTCTCTGCCTTTGGTGCTTCCTCAGGAGCTCTGGCCATCACCTTGGTACAGTTCTTCCCACCTCTGGTTTTTGAATGCCCAAATCAAGTCTACATAGTGCAGCCAGATGATGTGTCAAAAGTCCAAATCTGCTCATGTCACTCACCTGTGAGAACGTATACACCCTCTCCATTGCCTGTGGAATGAAGTCCACTCTCTTTGCAAGCTCACAAGACCCCTTATATTCTGCATGTGCCTCTTTGCTCCAGCCTTATCCCTTTTCATTGTTATCCTCACTCTGAACCCTACTCGGGGACATTAGCCACCACACTTTCCCCAACATGACTTAGCCTTTCCCATCCTGTGGATCTGTGCATGCTGGTCCCTCTGACTGAAAGAGTTCTCCTGCCCTACCTCCTGCTAATTATGGCTGACTTTTTCATATTCAGGTCTTAACTCAGATGACACCCTAAGATCCTCTAGGAAGATTTGCTTGATCCCTCAATCCTGAATAGAAATGACTCCTTTGTGTTCTCATGGTATCCCTGTACTTCCTGCATTGTTGACTCATCACCATGAACTGTCGTTGCTTATTATTTTGTCTATATTCTTTATGAGATCATAGGTTCCTACAAGATCATAGTCAAGATCAGGAGGTGTCACCAGGAAAATACCTGGTATATAGTAGATTCTCAATCTATATTATTTGGCTGAATAAATGAACAATCATAAGTACATTGATGGAACTGCAGATGGATGCTGCATATAAGGAAACCACACCTCAGAGATTTTAATGGTTATCCCAACCAAAAGGGATTCTTCATGCCATACCTGATCCATCTCTGTCTTTCCAGCAGTACTATCATATACCTTGGACATACTAGGTGCTCAATAAATGTTTTTGCATGAACAATAGCATGGGACATGCTGAGTCCGGCTATGATAATGTGCTTCTCTAGGAGTTGGAACAAGTGTGGCCAGGGGGCCTGGCTGATGGAGAACTCAGCAAGTCTCAACGACCGAAAAGTGAGTCCCACTGTCTCCACTTTTGTCCTCTTCTCTAGGGTCACCTCAAGAAGGATTGGGAGAAAGTCAAAACAGCTGGGTGAGTCCATTAACAACCAATAATCTGGGAATGCTGCTGAATGCTTTTGAAACTGAAGTAGCAATAACTCCCCACGGGTCCATTAACCTGAAGCCGAAATTAGATTATGTAGAAATAACATTAAATAAAGAGCCACAGTCCTCAGTTAATTGAAAGGCAAACTTGTGAATTATAAGATCATTCTCTTTGAAAGCCAGAATATTTCATCGCCCCAAGACCCTTGAGACCACTCTTGAGTGTCCAGCTTGAGGATCATTTTAGAGAAAGCACATTTCCTATAGGGGCACTTTAGAAATCTATTTGTTGTAGAAAACAGTTTGAAATGGGAAAAATTAAAAGCTTTGGTGTTAGACCAAGGTAAGATGGGTTTAAATCTTGGATCTGCCACATGCTAGTTCTGTGACCTTAGGGAAGTTACTTAATTTCTCTAAGTTCCAATGGTCTTGGCCATTAATGGGGGAGTGGGGGTGGTAATAATATGTATCTTCCGGTCTCATCAGGGTAGCAGGCACATCTACTGATCATTGCAATACAAGGAAGACAGCACGTTGAGAGAGTGTGTTATCAGAGCACCCAGGAGGACCATCTCACCTGGCCAAGATGTCTAAGAATGGCTTCTCAAACCGATGCCACCTTAACTAAATCATAAAGAATGAGCAGGTGCATGTGGCTAAAAGGAGAGGCCACGAGTACTTGCCCTAGAGGCCACCTGGCCCCTGATCATTGAAAATTCAAGGAGATGGAGCTCAGTTTCCTGATAAAATTCCCTTCTTCCATCCCTTCCTTCTTTCTGAGCTTCCATATTTATTTCCTTCTGTCATTCCTACCCAAATTCCCATATTCCTCTTCATATTAGCTTCAGTGAAGCCTGAGAACTGTCAGTGGCCATGTTCTCGGGCTCTAGGGGAACAGATTTTCTTCCGTTTCTTCCTGATGGCACCAGTTCCTGCTGAGGACAGGACAGTGTCTCCATCTCCCTCTGCCTCAGGCAGATGGCAGGGAGTGTTGTGTTTCCACAAAAGAGCACATTGCCCCCCGCCCCGGCCCCGAGTCTCTCAGACGGCCCTGTCAATGGAAGGCATGCAAGACAATTTGGAACTCTGCATCTACCTCTTCAAAACACAGAGACTTTCATGGCCTACAAAATCACAAAGTTGAGAGATCCCACATGAAGGGCCCTGTATCTGAGTGGGTCTGCAGCACGAGGGACCAAGGTCTTGGAGGACAAGTGGCTCGTGAGAATCTCTCCACACTGTACACGGTGGTGGTAGGAATGATTATCATTATTCCTGCTTTATGGATGAGGAAACTAAAGCTCAGAAGGGCACGGCATTTTCCGCCAAATCACACAGCAGGTATTAGGTAGACATAGATTACATGCCTGGTCTACTGAATCTAAATCCAGTGCTCTTTCATTATAATATATTTATTGTCTCTGCCTATTTATAAATCTCTGGATTTTGACCCAGTGTAGATAAATAACACAGAAGTTTGATTAAATTTTTACTTTCTGGTTTTAACTGTGGGTTTTTACTTTCTGGTTTTAGTTTTGCTTTTACTCAAAGTAAGAGCCAACCTCTTCCATACGAAACCTGCCCTTTCTTTAGTCCTTCTACGTCTTCACGTCAGATGGGGGCACCACTGTCAGTCTGTCATCCAAACAAAAACCTGGTCATCATCATAAACTCTTCTTACTCCTCAAACCCACCAGTCCTCTGCCCACCTCCTGCAGTGAACTCCAGGTCCTATAGCTTTGGCTTAACAAATACCTCTTGCTTCAGTCCTTCCCTGAGTCTCCCTTTCCACTCCTACTCCAGCGCCCTCCCTGAGTCTCGTTCTCACCCAGTAAAGCACAGCAACCTTCCAACTGGTTGCCTTTCTGAGGAGTTTCCCTTAAATCCGAGGCCCACACATCAGCAAGGTGATCTTTCAGAAACACCACAATAAATACTCTCAGTGACCACTGATTTGCTAAAAGAAGCAACTCTGTAGGGTGGAACATCTCCAGGCAAGGCATGGTGCCACCGTCTTTACATTCTACATCTCCCACCCCCAAAGTAACTCTATCAAAGAAGTCCTCTTATGCCAATTTTACAGTCAGAAAGTGGCAGAGCTGGACTCCTGGCACAGAAGGCTCGGACTGCGTGGCTGTGCTCTGTTCATGACACCACACCACCTGCTAGATGAGTCCAACCCCTTGGTGTCAAATATGGCCGAGCCACATGCCAATGGGCACCCCTCACGCCCCGCCCTCCTGCAGCTCGCCAAGCTTACAGAGGGTTTTGCATTCTATGCCTGCACACATGCTCTCCCATGGCCCGGAATGACTTTCTCTTTTCAACTGTCCTTCCAAACCCCACTCAGCCAGCAGCTAAGGGTAGAACTCAGGATGTTCTCACTCTAGTCTCGTCTCTTTTCCATCATGGAGCCCTGCCTCCTTGCCATGGACTGTTGTCACTTCTGGCTTGGACGACGGTGGAGAGACGCCACTGGGGACTGCTTCAGTCGGTCATTCATGTAAAGGGATAGGTCTCTGTTAGCATCTTCTGGAAATTATTTCAAGTTTTAATTTTTTAAAAATGTAAAAGAAACAAGACTCGGTTTCCTCATCAGACTAATAGCTGCTCTCCTATGTCATGCTGGTGACATGGCTTCAGGAAAACAAGGTTCTCCCACCAGTCTCAGGCCAGGGGATGCTCAGGGCTGCTCTCCAGGGAGGGATTGCCAGGCTGGGGTGTGCTGCCTCTTGAGGAACAAAGTCATTAGAATTCATCTGTTAAATATTCCCATGTGGTGAGGGGTCTTCTTCCTCAACAAATGACTCAATGACAGACAAGGTGTATGTGGTATGTGTGCATCATTACTCTCAGGCTTGTGGATACCAACTATAAGGACAAAAAAAGAGAGACTTTGTCTTTAGAAAGTTGCAAAAGATGAAAATGCTGGCCACTGAGTGAGGCCTCCATGAGTTTAGAACCGAACACACTCCTGCTGTGTGAGGGGGTAGGACCCCACCTGTGGAAATAAGGCTATGAACTTCACAGGTGAGCAGAATGCAGGAGACTGACTGAGTCTGGGCTCCTGAGCCAGCTCAGGTGTGCAGCAGAGCCACGGGGGTCCTTCGGTGTCCCTTCACCTCTCTGCAGTCCCATCTCTGTTATGTAAAACAAAGAGATGGAACCCCTTCAGTCTCTTCCTAATCATCACAGTTTTTATGCATTCACACACTGCTCTCTAACTTAATGTTTTTCTTTTAAGTTAACTTAAATCAATCCGATTTTAAAGCTTACCCATTTTCCAAGGAATAATATCCATAAAATCATGGGTTGGGTCTGCTAATTACATGTTTTCACACTGTATCAGTTAGAAGGTCCTTGGTTGAAAGCAATTGAAAATAATTCCAGCCATCATGAGCAGAGACAGGTTGTATCAGAGGGGTATTGGGGCCTCAGATAACTTTCAGCAGGCCAGAAGTTCAAGCATGAAGGCAGTGAGTATCAATGAGGCTCCAGTTGACCCAGGAGCAGAATCATGGCAGCAGTCCTGCCGTGTAACCACTCTGGTCTCTGCAAAACACACTGTCCTGTGAGTTTTGTGTGTTACGTGTGCCATGCCACCACCACAGCATGAATGTGACCATCAGCCACTCCCCAGCCAGAACTGTGTTATATGCTCAGACTTCAAGATCCTGGGGAGAGTATCTGGTTGGCCAAGCCCAAGTCACATCTATATCCTGCCGACCACTGGACAGAGTTGGGGAGAATGAAAGTCTGATCCCTGGAAAGTCTGTCCAGGGATCTCTGGGACAACACAAAATGAGAGATTCCCCAGTAGGAAGAGCAAGGGGCTCCTTGGAAAGCAGGTTGAATGGTGGGGAGTGCAAACACAAAACAAAACATCAAAAAACAAATATCTATTACACTCATTAAAATAATCATGTGACTATGAAAATAGGAAGTTCAACCATGTGCCATAACATTATAAACTCCTGTGCCAACTACCCCATGCACCACCTTTACCTTTCTTAAAAAAAATTATTTATTTGAGAGAAAAAGTGAGAACATGAGAGAGAAAGAGAGAGAGAGAGAGAGGGAGGGAGCGAGCGCACAAGCAGGGGAAGGAGTAGAGGGACAAGCAGACTCTCCCCTGAGCAGGGAGCCTGATGCAGGACTTGATCCCAGGGCCCCAGGATCATGACCTGAGCCAAAGGCAGATGCTTAACCAACTGAGACACCCAGGCATCCGAACCCATGCACCACCTTTAGGAAGCCCCAGACCAGTCTGTCTCTGAGAACCCTGCAATTTGGCCTCCACTGCATATAAGTGAACACCATTGAGTTAGAATGTATAGACTCATCTTGTACTTCCTCCAAAAAAACTGACTCTCGGCTATTTTTGTTTTTATTTTTATTTTTTTGTTTGGTAACTATTCTTTACTTGCAGCTGCAGAACCTGTATAGAGCCATTCTCTGACTCTTTTCAGTCGACCTTCTGCTTCCACCTCATTTTTTATGTTTAGACTCTAATGTGCTGTCACGGTTTTGCATTTCGCTAGGGTAAGTAGCAGGTAGTTGGCAAGGAGGAAGGAATGTGAGGCTTTTTGCTGTTCTTGAGATCCTGCCATCGTGTGACCACAGTGTAACTTCCTGAAATTCCCTGGGCCATGCCAGAGAGTGCATGTTCCCAAAGGTCAAGATATAATCTCATGCCAGGGTTTCTCTGGGGTTCCAGAGAGAACGTATTCTTCACAGGGTTTTAGAACCACGTAACTGAGTCAAAGTTTATTCCACTCTTCCTAAACTTGTATTTGGTACTGCTCTAAACTACCCTACATCCCATCAAATAAATGTTAGCTGTGGAAAAAAAATCTCAGCAACCATATTGTTCATTTTTATTGATAAGGCCCAGAAAGGCAAATGATTACCCAAAGTAACCTCCAAGGAAATGGTACATTAGGCCAGAACAAATATTCTGGAAACTCTTCTGAAACCCGGTATAGAAGTTCTAGTTCAAGTATTAGGTTACTTTTATTTTTTTTTCTAACAGACCCTCTTTCCCCCTGCCAAGGAAGAATATCCCCCAGTTAATGATACTTTATGTAGACAAATGAAATAGAATTCTTTCTATAGATGGAATTACAGAAATTAATGTACCTTAATGCATTGTCTTATCGATAAATGATAGGTAATTCCCATGTATATATGCACCCCCCCACACCACCACCACCACCAAAAGAAAAAGTAAATAATACCCAGTATTTGAATGCTTTGTTACAGAAATAAATATTAGATACAAAGGTCGAAATCCAAAGTATGATAGGGAAGAAAAAGGTTAACAGCTGGTCTTTTAGCCATCCTTTTTACCAGGGAGAAATGAATAAAGAAAAAAATAAAAAGAAGAAAGAAATACAAGGTCAATCTTGTAAATAGGTTACTGGTGGAATGATAACAGAATTCTTATCAATGGAATTCTTCCAGTAGGGTGCACTCAGTCAGTTTGGGTTGCTTATTGTGAACAAAATTTATAGATGAAATTTATAGATTTCTGGACCATAGTCTGCTGGAAGATGTCAGTCTCAGGAAGGTAATAGAGTATAAGATGGAGCTACTTCATGCTGAAAAGTTTTCTCCCTTGGGAAAGTGATGGCCCACATGCATCACTTAGAGACCCCATATGTCAAGTCAGTAGTAGCCTGACGGGATGAGGAAGAACCCCAGAAGCAGTGTTGGTGGTCCTGTACTTCCCATGCTTGGTTTGTGTGGCACAATCACCTATATTGTCTGAATTATTGGTGAAGTTTGATAAGATCTCTGATTTTCAAGAGTCTGATTTGACAATGTGACCCATTGGTGTCATCTTAATAGCACATATGGTACAAAGCAAAAAAAAAAAAAAATGGTCACAAATTCTTGCCCTCCCTACATGTCCCTGTCCCCTTCCCCACCTCACAGTGTATTCTGCCTCTGGGCTCAGGCATGTGACTTATCTTGGCCAACAAAGTGTTAGCCAATGTGACAAAAGAGAGGCTTGAAAAGCACAAGACAGTAGCCATTATTCTTTCTTGCTGCTGTTGTAACTCTGTGCCATGTGGAACCTGGACCAGTTGGCTGGAGGATGAGAGACCATGTGGATGAGAGACAAGATACCTTAGCGGAGGCCCTAGCCCAGTGAGCCCTGGCAGCTGGTAGGACGTGCCAGCTGACTACAGATGTGTGAGTCCAGATGAGCCCAGATGAATCGCTGCCCTACAGAATCATGACATAAATAAATGCTTGGTTTTTTAATGCACTTGCCTTTTGGGGTGTTTTACTGCACAGAAAATGCTAATTGACACAATATATTTAAAACCCCCACTGTGATCAGACTCAAGGCTTCTTCCCACCCCTTCCCTGCCCCTACTGCTCATTCTTCCTTTCATAGTCTGAGAGTAGGGCTCACAGACTGGTGGCTTAGGGGCAACCCAAATGTGTTTCATGTACAACCAGTCTTCTGCCAAGATTCACTGGAAAGACCATACTTACTGTTTATCTGCTGTGTACCTCTGATGTTTAAGTGTCCTTGACATACCAACGTTCAATATCAGCCCTGGTCCTGTGAACACAAAGTGTAAATCAGGAGATTTTTCCATGGAAATCTGAATTCCTAGTACTCTAAAAAATTTTGGTAGGGTACCTGGGTGGTTCAGTCTGTTAAGTGTCTGACTCTTGATTTCAGCTCAAGTTATGATCTCGGGGTCCTGGGATCAAGCCTCGCTTCAGACGCCATGCTCAGCAGGGAGTCTGTTTCTTTCCTTCTCCCACTGCCTCTCCCCCTGTAGTCTCTCAGTCTCTCTAATATAAATAAATAAATATTTTAAAAATGTTTAAAGAAATAAAGATGTGGGAATATTGGGCTAGGATTGGGCTAGAGGGAACTAGATTTGAGAAGTGACTTCTGGTTCAGAGGGGATACGTGTTGCCAGCTCACTAATGTCCCCATCACTCCTGGGTGTACTATGCACACCCTGTTTCTCTTAGCATATGTCACCTGCTTGGCCTTAGAGGAATCTGATTGTATGTAGGTCACACTGGCTGATCCCCAGCTTTAGGGTATGACCATGAACTCTCATCTTTTCCCACATTCTGGTCTCCTTGCCTCAGTGTTCATCTCCTTAGATGCTTCCCGAACATTTGCACATTCTTCACACCCAACTCAAATGCTTCCTGTTCTGTGAAGCCTTTCATGTGACTCTAGTTAAAGCTGGTCCACCTTCCTCTGTTCTTAGGAAGACTTTGCACATAATCTCTACTAGCAGCCTCATCCTCACCTCCATCACGATTGGTGTTTAAAGAGCTGTCCATACAACTGGAACGTGGCCTCCTTAAACACCAAACTGACCTCTTCCCATCTTTATCCTTTAGATTTGGCATACAGCAGCGCCCCTTTATCCTGTGATGAATGAAGGAGTCAGCCAACTAGACATTCTGGCTGAACTTCAAAGAATAAATTTGATGCAGTTTGTATTTTGTGTAAAATCAAACTTGCAATTCTATTTTTGGAATATTCTCTGAAGATTGCTTTATAATCACCAACATTCTGTTCTGCTTTTAAGGAGCCTCTTTGGCTTTAGGGCTAGTAGCTTATAAAGGAAATAAAAAAGTTGTTTGAAGTTTAAGAAAATCTGAGCCACACAGGTTTGAAGAAGTGTAGTGGAAGGAACCAAAAGGATATGAACAACAGAGTGGTCAGTAGAAGCTCTTAGCTTCCTAATAAGAGAGCCTCCACATTGACCAGTGAGATGATCTAGTACAGGCTGGACTATACTTGGGTAGCAATCCCCAAATTGAAGTGCATCAACAGCAAATGTTTGTTGCTTTACTTGTGCTACTTGAGCACCATGGGTGGGCAGAGAGTGGCCTCTTCATCTTGATCACTCAGGGAGTGAGGCCAGTAGAGGCGCCAACTCAACACACGCTTCCACGTTTACTCAGGCAGAATATGGAGAACTTGTGGTCGACACATTGGGTGTTAAAGCCACCATTTGGAAGCAACACACATCATTTCTACTCCCATTTCATTGGCCAGAGCAGGTCCCATCCCCAGGCCTTGCTTCCACAGGGCACAGAAAAGTAAGACTTCCTGCGACAGGAAAGGGGAAGTAGAAGCATCTGCAAAACAACAAATGACTGCCACAATCAGTGATTTTGCAGAAGGACCTTCAAGTTTCAAAATCTACTGTCATCACCTAGTTCATGGTGACCTCTGCCACTGAAGTTAGAATTTAACATCAATCCATTGGATCCAGGTACTTCTCCACAGATGTTTCATAAAGCAAGTGTCCTTTGTTTCAAATGGCCAAACCTAAGACAGTAAATAAAAGGAAGAGCCAGGAGTCAGCCTCAAGATTATGCCCACTCTCCAAGAATGTGTCAATGGGGCATGGCAGTGGGGTGGAGAAGCGGTTGTGTTTTGTGGGAACGTTGGGTGCTATGAGGGACAGACTGGGCACACGGAACTTGGCAGAGGGCAGTTGAGAAGCAGGTGTGGAATCAAGGAGCAAGTGTGCCCAAGCAGGATCTCAAAGGGTCCATGGGTGTCTGCCCAATGGACAAGGGCAGGGCAAGGCAACAGTGTGCGGCATGATGAGTTCTTGAGAGACAGCACAGCGTGGCTGTACTGGAAATGAATGATTTGCACATTATACATACAGGTGTGACCTTGAATAAATGCTATCCTCTCTCTGACCTTAGTCCCCCTTTATAAAATGAAGAGGTCAGAATCAAAATCCCATTTTTAAAACTAGAACTCAACAATCAGGTTCTAAAATTCATCTACCGAGTAAATTAGTGAGAATTGCTGAGACTATTTAGAAGAAGAAATGCCGTAAGATCAGCTTGCCCTATCAGCAATAAAATCACATTCTAGAGATAAAGGAATTAATTTTTTCTCAAAGCCTGACATTGCCCAAAGACCAGACAAATCAGTTAGAAAACCAATTAAATTTAAATTTAAATTAAACTGAAAACTTAGGTCTTTTCGCAAAATCACTGATTGTGGTAGTCACTTGCTCGTTCACAAGTATTTCCAATTCTTTTGTTCCCAACACAATGAAAAAATACATATAGAAGAATAGCTTTATTGTCTTAGGTTGAAAGTTTTCCTAAGGAAAATCAAAACTTCTGACACCATAAAGAAAAGACCAACATACTTGATTGTAAAACACTTCTTTCATTTCTTTTTTTGTGAGAGACAACATAACAAATTCAAGAGAGAAGTGACAGAGTAAGAAAAATATTGCAAAGTATATGAATAATTAATAATCAGAACATACAAAGAACTCTTTATAATCATTAAGAATCTTTGTTGGAAAAATAGGCAAAGAATATAGAAGGACAAATAACACACAACATATAAAAGGCTAATAAACACATGAAACACAACATATCGATGGGATATAGATTGAAATAAAAAAGGTATAATTTATATTAAGCTAGTAGAAAAAATCTAGCTAATTAAATCTAATGTTGGTTAAGTTGTTTGAAAAATGGATATTCTCATTCAATGTCAGAAAATTCGAGCTGGTTGGGAGCATGTTCTGTGAAGCCAGACCACCCGGGACCCCATCCTACTCTGTGACTTCAGGCACGTGACCTGCCCTCTTTGTGCCCTATTTTGCTTTGTTGTAACAGTGTCTTCATTACAGAGTTTTGTGAATTAAATGTAATCATCCACAGAAAATTCTGAGAGTGGCTCCTGGTAGATAGCAAGTGCTCAGTGATAATTAACTTTTATTTTTCTACTCTCAGTGAGAATATCAAAATTAGAAATTCATATGCAATTTCATTTATAGGCTTTGGTCCTACAGAAATAACTACCTAGGAGCATACATTTCTTTTTCCAAGAATATCCATTTCCATACTTTGAAAACAACTTAGGTGTTCATTACAAGGAGAGGAGTCACATAAATTAATGTTGCCTCCCTTTTATAGAAGTTTATGCAACTGTTTACAAAGAGTAAGCTAGATCCCTATTTACTGAGATGGAGAGATCACTAAATATATATTATTATATCAAAAACAGAGTAAGTCCGAGAACAATTTGAAAGATACTATCTCTGGAAATCATTTAAAAACATAATATTTGTAAATACCTTGACAATTTTTGGTAAGGAATCACACCAGACATTTGTAGTAGCTATTTTTGGGTTAGGGAATGGATTGAAATATCTAAAAGCAGATTTAAAATTTTTATTTCAGTAGTATTCTTTTGCATTTTATTTTTTTATTTTTTTATTTTTTTAATAACTCAAACTTTTATTTTTTTTATTTTTTTATTGTTATGTTCACCATACATTACATCATTACTTTTTGATGTAGTGTTCCGTGATTCATTGTTTGTGCATAAAACCCAGTGCTCCACGCAGAACGTGCCCTCTTTAATACCCATCACCAGGCTAACCCATCCTCCCACCCCCCTCCCCTCTAGAACGCTCAGTTTGTTATTCAGAGTCCATCATCTCTCATGGTTCGTCTCCCCATCCGATTTACTCCCCTTCATTCTTCCCCTCCTGATATCTTCTTTTTTTTTTTTCTTAACATATATTGCATTATTTGTTTCAGAGGTACAGATCTGTAATTCTACAGTCTTGCACAATTCACAGCGCTCACCATAACACATACCCTTCCCAATGTCTATAACCCAGCCACCCCATCGCTCCCACACCTCCACCACTCCAGCAACACTCAGTTTGTTTCTTGAGATTAAGAATTCCTCATATCAGTGAGGTCATATGATACATGTCTCTCTCTGATTGACTTATTTCAATCAGCATAACACCATCCAGTTCCATCCACGTCGTTGCAAATGGCAAGAACTCATTCCTTTTGATGTCTGCATAATATTCCATTGTGTATATATACCACCTCTTCTTTATACATTTATTTGTCGATGGACATCTTGGTTCTTTCCACAGTTTGCCTATTGTGGAGATTGCTGCTATAAACATTGGGGTGCACGTACCCCTTCGGATCCCTACATTTGTATCTTTGGGGTAAATACCCAGTAGTGCAATTGCTGGATCGTATGGCAGCTCTATTTTCAACTGTTTGAGGAAACTCCATACTGTTTTCCAGAGGGGTTGCACCAGCTTGCATTCCCACCAACAGAGTAGGAGGGTTCCCCTTTCTCCGCATCCCCGCCAACATCTGTCGTTTCCTGACTTGTTAATTTTAGCCATTCTGACTGGAGCGAGGTGGTATCTCATTGAGGTTTAGATTTGGATTTCCCTGATGCTGAGTGATGTTGAGCACTTTTTCATGTGTCTGTTGGCCATTTGGATGTCTTCTTTGGCAAAATGTCTGTTCATGTCTTCTGCCCATTTCTTGATTGGATTATTTGTTCTTTGGGTGTTGAGTTCGATAAGTTCTTTAGAGATTTTGGATACTAGCCCTTTATCTGCTATGTCATTTGCAAATATTTTCTCCCATTCTGCCGGTTGTCTTTTGGTTTTGTGGACTGTTTCTTTTGCTGTGCAAAAGCTTTTTATCTTGATGAAATCCCAATAGTTCATTTTTGCCCTGGCTTCCCTTGCCTTTGGCGATGTTTCTAGGAAGAAGTTGCTGCGGCTCAGGTCCAAAAGGTTGCTGCCTGTGTTCTCCTTTAGGATTTTGATGGACTCCTGTCTCACATTTAGGTCTTTCAACCATTTGGAGTCTATTTTTGTGTGTGGTGAAAGGAAATGGTCCAGTTTCATTCTTCTGCATGTGGCTGTCCAATTTTCCCAACACCATTTGTTGAAGAGACTGTCGTTTTTCCATTGGACATTCTTTCCTGCTTTGTCAAAGATGAGTTGACCATAGATTTGAGGGTCCATTTCTGGGCTCTCTATTCTGTTCCACTGATCGATGTGTCTGTTTTTGTGCCAGTACCATACTGTCTTGATGATGACAGCTTTGTAATAGAGCTGGAAGTCTGGAATTGTGATGCCGCCAGCTTTGCTTTTCTTTTTCAATATTCCTCTGGCTCTTCGGGGTCTCTTCTGGTTCCATACAAATTTTAGGATTATTTGTTCCATTTCTTTGGAAAAAGTGGGTGGTATTTTGATGGGGATTGCATTGAATGTGTAGATTGCCCTAGGTGGCATTGACATCTTCACAATGTTTGTTCTTCCAGTCTATGAGCATGGAACGTTTTTCCATTTCCTTGTGTCTTCCTCAATTTCTTGCATGAGTATTTTATAGTTTTCTGAGTACAGATCCTTTGCCTCTTTGGTTAACTTTATTCCTAAGTATCTTATGGTTTTGGGTGCAATTGTAAATGGGATCGACTCCTTGATCTGTCTCTCTTCTGTCTTGTTGTTGGTGTATAGGAATGACACTGATTTCTGTGCATTGATTTTATATCCTGCTACATTACTGACTTCCTGTAGGAGTTCTAGGTGTTTTGGGGTGGAGTCTTTTGGGTTTTCCACATACAGTATCATATCATCTGCAAAGAGTGAGAGTTTGACTTCCTCTTTGCTGATTTGGATGACTTTGATTTCTTTTTGTTGTCTGATTGCTGTGGCTAGGACTTCTAATACTATGTTGAACAGCAGTGGTGATAGTGGACATCCCTGCCGTGTTCCTGACCTCAGGGGGAAAGCTCTCAGCTTTTCCCCATTGAGAATGATATTCGCTGTAGGTTTTTCATAGATGGCTTGTATGATATTGAGCTATGTACCCTCTATCCCTATACTCTGAAGAGTTTTGATCAAGAAAGGATGCTGTACTTTGTCAAATGCTTTTTCTGCATCTATTGAGAGGATCATAGGATTCTTGTTCTTTCTTTTGTTAATGTATTGTATCTCATTGATTGATTTGCAGATGTTGAACCAAACTTGCAGCTCAGGGATAAATCCCACTTGGTCATGGTGAATAAGCCTTTTAATGTACTGTTGGATCCTATTGGCTAGTATTTTGGTGAGAAGTTTTGCATCCATGTTCATCAAGGATATTGGTCTGTAATTCTCTTTTTGATGGGGTCTTTGTCTGGTTTTGGGATCAAGGTAATGGTGGCCTCATAAAATGAGTTTAGAAGTTTTCCTTCCATTTTTATATTTTGGAACAGTGTCAGAAGAATAGGTATTAATTCTTTAAATGTTTGGTAGAATTCCCCTGGGAAGGCATCTGGCCCTGGGCTTTTGTTTGTTGGGAGATTTTTGATGACTGCTTCAATTTCCTTAGTGGTTATAGGTCTGTTCAGGTTTTCTCTTTCTTCCTGGTTCAATTTTGGTAGTTGATACATCTCTAGGAATGCACCCATTTCGTCCAGGTTATCTAATTTGCTGGCATAGGGTTGCTCATAATATGTTCTTATAATTGTTTGTATTTCTTTGGTGTTGGTTGTGATCTCTCCTCTTTCATTCATGATTTTGTTGATTTGGGTCCTTTCTCTTTTCTTTTGGATAAGTCTGGCCAGGGGTTTATCAATCTTGTTAATTCTTTCAAAGAACCAGCTCCTAGTTTCGTTGATCTGTTCTACTGTTCTTTTGGTTTCTAGTTCATTGATTTCTGCTCTGATCTTTATTATTTCTCTTCTTCTGCTGGGTTTAGGCTTTATTTGCTGATTTTTCTCTAGCTCCTTTAGGTGTAGGGTTAGGTTGTGTATTTGAGACCTTTCTTGTTTCTTGAGAAAGGCTTGTATTGCCATATATTTTCCTCTCAGGACTGTCTTTCCTGCATCCCAAAGATTTTGAACAGTTGTGTTTTCATTTTCATTGGTTTCCATGAATTTTTTAAATTCTTTAATTTCCTGGTTGACCCATTCATTCTTTAGTAGGATGCTCTTTAGCCTCCATTATTTGAGTTCTCTCCGACTTTCCACTTGTGATTGAGTTCTAGTTTCAAAGCATTGTGGTCTAAAAATATGCAGGGAATGATCCCAATCTTTTGGTACCGGTTGAGACCTGATTCGTGACCTAGGATGTGATCAATTCTGGAGAATATTCCATGGGCACTAGAGAAGAATGTGAATTCCATTGCTTTGGATGGAATGTTCTGAATATGTCTGTGAAGTCCCTTTGGTCCAGTGTGTCATTTAAAGTCTTTATTTCCTTGTTGATCTTTTGCTTAGATGATCTGTCCATTTCAGTGAGGGGGGTGTTAAAGTCCCCCACTATTATTGCATTGTTGTCAATGTGTTTCTTTGCTTTTGTTATTAATTGGCTTATATAATTGGCTGCTCCCATGTTAGGGGCATAGATATTTACAATTGTTAGATCTTCTTGTTGGAGAGACCCTTTATGTAGGATATAGTGTCCTTCCTCATCTCTTATTACAGCCTTTGTTTTAAAATCTAATGTGTCTGATATAAGGATTGCCACCCCAGGTTTCTTTTGGAGTCCATGAGCATGGTAAATGATTTTCCACCCCCTCACTTTCAATATGGTGTGTCTTTGGGTCTAAAATGAGTCCCTGGCAGACAGCATGTTGATGGTCTTGTTTTTTTAATCCAAACTGATAGCCTGTGTCTTTTGATTGGGGCATTTAGCCCATTTCCTTTCAGGGTAACTATTGAAAGGTTTGAATTTAGTGCCATTGTATTCCCTGTAAGGTGACTGTTACTGTATATTGTCTGTGTTCCTTTCTGGTCTATGCTGCTTTTAGGTTCTCTTTTTGCTTAGAGGACCCCTTTCCGTATTTCTTGTAGGGTTGGTTTCGTGTTTTCAAATTCCTTTAGTTTTTGTTTATTCTGGAAGCTTTTTATCTCTCCTTCTATTTTCAATGATAGCCTAGCTGGATATAGTATTCTTGGCTGCATATTTTTTCGTTTAGTGCTCTGAAGATATCTTGCCAGTCCTTTCTGGCCTGCCAGGTCTCTGTGGATAGGTCTGTTGCCAATCTAATGTTTCTACCATTGTAGGTTACATATCTCTTCTCCCGAGCTGCTTTCAAGATTTTCTCTTTGTCTCTGAGACTCGTAGGTTTTACTATGAGATGTCGGGGTGTTGACCTATTTTTATTGATTTTGAGAGGGGTTCTCTGTGCTTCCTGGGTTTTGATGCCTGTTTCCTTCCCCACATTAGGGAAGTTCTCTGCTCTTATTTGCTCCAATATACCTTCTGACCCTCTTTCTCTTTCTTCTTCTTCTGGGATCCCAATTATTCTAATGTTGTTTCGTCTTAACGTATCGCTTATCTCTCAAATTCTGCCCTCGTGATCCAGTAGTTGTTTATCTCTCTTTTTCTCAGCCTCTTGATTTTCCATCATTTGGTTTTCTATATCGCTGATTCTCTCTTCTGCCTCATTTATCCTAGCAGTTAGTGCCCCCATTTTTTATTGTACCTCATTAATACCCTTTTTGATTTTGACTTGGTTAGATTTTAGTTCTTTTATTTCTCCAGGAAGGGTGGCTCCAATAACTTCCATGCTTTTTTCAAGCCCAGCTAGTATCTTTAAAATCATGATTCTGAACGCTCCGACGATCTGGAGCGTTCAGAATCATACTAATGGTTAGTATGATGTTAGTATGTCGTTAGTATGTCGTTAGTATGTCGCTAATACTAGCGACAATCATACTAATATCCGTATTGAGTAGGTCCCTGGCAGACGGTACTACCTCTTGTTCTTTTTGCTGAGGTGAATTTTTCCATCTTGTCATTTTGTCCAGAGGAGAATAGATGAATTAGAGAACAAAATGCTGACAGGGTAAAAACGTCCCCAGCAAATATACTCTAAACAAATCAGAAAAGACCTGAAACCAGGGGAAAAGAAATGGAAAGAATGAAAAAAGAAAGAGGAAAAAAAAAAGAAAAAGATAAACAAAAACAGAACAAAAGAAAAAAACCAGAATGTGATCATATATGATCAGGCTAGTGCATAGATCATTGCCACACACTAGATTTTGGGTGTATTTTGGTCTGCTCGAAGAAAGTGCCTCCTAAAATTTTAAAGAAAGAAAGACTTATGTATGTACAAATTAAGGGTTGATACAATGAAGGGTTGGAAGATGATTGTAAAGGTGAAAATTATAAAAGATTTTATCAAAGGAATTGATAAGATGAGAAGTTGTATGAAAAAGGAAAGAAGATTTAAAAAAAAATAAAGGAAAAGAAGGGAGAGAATGTGATCAGGCAGGAGACTAGAACAAAGCCATACACTAGTGATTTAGGGTATATTTTCATCTGTTAGAAGAAACTGTATCTCAAAATTTTAAAGAGGGAACAACTTATATATATACGTCAAAAATAAGTGTAACTACTATGAAGGGATAGAATATGACTCTAAAAATGAAAAATAAAAATGTTTTTTTTTTTTTTAAAAGGGATTGATAAGATGTTGGTTGAAAAAGGGAAAGAGAAAATTTAAAAAAAAAAGCAGTTAAAAAAATTAACTTTGAAAAACTAATGAATCATGGTAAAAAAAAAGCCATGAATTCTATGTGCAGTTTTCCCCTAGCGCTGGAGTGCTCTCATTCTCCTTGATTGGTAAACTTGGTCTTGGCTGGCTGTTCTTGCTGATCTTCTGGGGGAGGGGCCTGTTGCCGTGGTTCCCAAATGTCTTTGCCGGAGGCGGAATTGCCTTGCCCTTGCCGGTCCGGGCTAAGCAATCTGCTGGGGTTTGCTCTCAGGAGCTTTTGTTCCCTGCAAGCTCTCGGTACAGCTTTGGAGGACCGGGGTGAAAATGGTGCCTTCCCAATCTCTGCCCCAAGGAGCCGAGAACTCAGGGCCCCGCTCCTCAGTGCGCCCCCAGAGAAAAGCAGTCAGTCACTCCCGTGTCCTCGGTCTCCAGCTGCACTCCGTGCTCACTCGGCCTGTGACGGAGTGTTTCTATCTCTGGCACCCGACCCTGTGTGGAGTCTCCAAACCCAGCAGATCCCTCGGTGCGCTCCCGCGCCGCTCCTCCCAGGGGAGGAAGGGGAGTCTCCCCGGATCTGCCGCTTGTTGGGTCCCTGCTGGAGGAGCAGTGGCCCGCCTGTCACCGATCACAGTTTATGGCCACCCTGAGCTGAAAGCCCGCGCCTCGGCTCCGTCTCTGCAGCCGGCTTCCCCGCTCCGATACCTGGGAGCTCTGCCGCACTCAGGCACCCCCGGTCTTTCTGTGACCCCGAGGGTCCTGAGACCACACTGTCCCGCGAGGGTTCCACCCCCAGCTTCGCCACTCGAGTGACGTCCCTCAGTGGAGCCGACTTGTTCCGATTTTGTGCTCCGCGGCTCTAGCACTTCCCAGAAGCGTCGGATGGAAGCCCCCTCCCCTGCCTTCTATCCTCCCGAATATCGCCTCTGATTCACTTCTCCGCACGTCCTACTTTCCAGAAAGTGGTCGCTTTTCTGTTCAGAGAGTTGTTGCTATTTTTTTCTTCAATCTCCTGTTGAGTTCGTAGGTGTTCAGAATGGTTTGATCCCTATTCAGCTGAATTCCTGAGACCAGACGAAATCCAGGTCTCCTACTCCTCCGCCATCTTGCTCCGCCTCCTATTTCAGTAGTATTTATATTTATCTATCACAACTACATATTTCTTTAGGCACTTTAAAAATAATATTTTAAAATCAAATGCTGGCCCAAGCTATATATGTGCCAACTAGACAAACTTCTAATGGAAATATTCTGGTTCTCTAAGTTTATCCTCCAGGCGATGGGGAGCCATGGATGGTTCTTGAGGAGGAGACTGACCCCCTAGTCACAGCTACAAGAATTCTTGAATGAACAGCGTCTTGTCTTGTTCAGCCTTATTTTCCTCACTGACTCTTCCCAGTGCCTACATACTCCCTTCTTTTCACCAGAGTCTGTGGTTTTTCTTTAATTTTCTCTTGGCCAAGCACTCAACCCTCAAGTTGTTTTCCCTCTGGTTTCCTCTTTACAGACAAAAAATGGTTTCTGAAACTGTTTCTTCTCTGCTGCCGTTGAGCCTCTGGAGAGGTCACTTATAGTGGGCGGGTTTTATTTCCCGCTCACCCAACGCAGTGGGAAATACCGGGCCAAGGGTCAGGAGTGCAGGCTTCGAGCCCTGGCGTGGTGCTGGCCTTAGGACCAGCCCTCTCTGAGCTCCATTTTCACACTAACGCTGTGGAGAAGTCAAAGCAGGGACCCTCTAAAGACCCCATCCAGTCTTGTTCACCTAAGAGCCCATGGCTGTTATGGCACCTTGGAGCTCAAGTGACCACAGAGAAAGACCTACGATCTGGTGCCTCCATGCCTTTGCCTGTCTTAACACCGTACCTGGAATGCAACTCCCCTCGTCCTTCACCCAGCTTATTCCTTCATCTAGTTATTCAACAAAAATTGAGCACCTACTAAGTGCTAGGCACCACCGTGGGCATCAAGAATGCAACAATGAATAACATGGATATGACCTCCAAAGAGCTTGCATTATAGTGGAGGGGACAGGCATTACTCAAATAACCATGGAATAAAATACATATTTATGACATGTATTTGGTACAGTGAAGGAACATAAATGGTGCTAAGTGGGAGAAGTAAAGTCTTCTAGACTGGGGATCAGGAATCATTTCTTGGAGGAGGTGCCCCTGGAGGGAATACCTTCCAGGCAAAGGAGGGAAAGAGCTTCCCTTGTCTGAGGAAGAGGAAGAGGGCTTTTTGGTTGGAGTACAATGAACAACACAGAGATGATGGGCTGGGGAGGTGGGGAAGTGGGTTAGATTAGTGTCCCTAACACTACCATACTAACCAGAGCTTGAGGCTACTATAGGCATCATGGAGGGAGGCACCATGAAAAGATAGAGTGACTTGTCCAAGGTCAAGTGGCTGGGTTGGGGATGGGGAGCCACTTCATCTAATCAGAAGCTCTAGAAAGGTGGCACATTCCCGCAACCTGTGTCTTCCCATTCACCCCAGTTCTGCCCTCCCTCCACATCTGTCCCTCCAGGGAGAATGTTTTCCGGAGAATTGGCTTTGGAGTTAAACACATCTACGCTGATCTCCTTGCATCCAGCCTCACTCCTTCCTTGCATCAGCCAGGCTTTTGCTACAACAATGCTGCATAACTAACAACTCTCCAATGCTAGAGGTGTTCAAAGCACAATTTTATTTCAGGACCACAAGTGTCAGGTTGGCTTTTGTTCAGTTGATCTCAGCCAGGCTCAGCTAGGCTTGACTGATGCCAGGCTTCAGGTTGGTTCAGAAGACAAGTGGCTTTATTCCAGAATACAGGCTGAAAGAGCCACCTGAACATGCTCCTCTCACAGAAGAGGATGAAAGCTCGAGAGGTAACCGACACATGTAAGCTCATTTATGTGGCACATACAAAGCTGCTCACATTAGACTCGCCAAAGCAAATGGGTCAGTCGGCCAGAGGTATATATTCCACCTTCTCTGGAATGGCAGTTCTCTCTTGGTTTTTTTAAAGATTAAAAAAAATTTTTTTTAAGTAATCTCTACACCCAACGTGGGGCTTGAACCCACAACCTTGAGATCAAGAGTCACATGCTCCACTGACTGAGACATCCAGGTGCCCCTGGAATGGTCATTCTTAACTGGGAAGGTAGGGTGGGTGATTTCACCTCCTAGGGCCACTTTGCAAAGTCTGAGATATTTCTGGTTCTCACAAGTGGGACAGGGACCGGGGTGAGTAGTAGTATTACTGGCATCTAGTGGGTAGAGATCAAGGATGCTGTGTAACTTCCTGCCATACACAGGATGCCCCCACAGCAAAGAACGATCTAAAACAAAATGCCGAAGCTTGAAGTTAAGAAACCCCACCCTAGAGGGAGACACGGCAAGCTGGCATAACAAAAGCTGTCGATACAGAATTCTAGTACAGGGAGAAAGTGAAGAGTCTGGGACAATAATCCGATGGCCACACCCCCAGCCGGAGCAAACCCCACATTTTTTTTTCATTCCTCTGCTTCAAAACCTTTAGTGGCTCCCTGTGACTCAAGCTTCGGAGCCAGATGTCTAGGTCCCATGATAAGCTTGTCTACTTCACCAACCTTACCTCTTGTTAGTTTCTTTCTTCTCTGATTTTATGGAAAAAGTCATTTTTTGATTTAAAAAAAAGGCACCTCATATCTTCACACAAGCTGCTCTCAGTCTCTGATGCTGTCACTCTTTGCCTATAACCATCTTGCCCTCGTCCTTCACATTTCAGAGGTCTGCTCCCCTCTTAAGCCCTTCACATCTCCTTCAGGTAGCTTTGCCCTCCCCTTCTATTTTTCTGGTGCACCCATTAGTTAGTTCATCTCTTGCGTTGCATCATGGGGATCTTTTTTATTTTTTTTTCCCTTCGCTACCTCCCAGGTGAGACTGTGAGCTCCAGGCAGAAGAGAATCTTGCCTTATAGTTCTCTCCAGCAATGGGCACAGAGTAAGCTCTTAAAGAAAATGAAATGTGAGATTTTCAACCCAGGACAAAGGGCAGTGAGAACACAGGGAAAGAGGTGTACTCAGAGGATGCTCCCTGGATTTGTAAATTCCTTAAGGACATGGAATTTGTCCATGGCAGGTGCCCAGCACTGTGCTCTGCATAGGTTGTTGATCTCAAAATATTAAATGAAGATCTTCAGATGTGAGTTGCTTCTATCAGTCATTTACACCTTAGTATGAAGTTGACTTATGATTGCCTGCCTCTCAGCGTTGTTGGCATCTTAAGTTTCTCTCCTTGTGGAATTAAAAAGCTTGTTCAGGAGTAAACATCAATAACCAGGAGAGAGAAAAGGAGATGGGGAGTCTGGAGGATAGGCTAACAGGGAGTCAGCTTCTAGGAAAAGACCAGCATAGCCCCTGGGCCCATGCTTCAGGCCAAGAGTTTCTTTGCCTGTGCATTCGACTCATTCTCTGATCCTCTGGGAGAACAAGGATCTTAGCAAGACAGTTTTTTCACACTGCTACTCCATTCTCGGCCTCCCAGAGGCAGTTTATTTAGTTGTTTATGTGCCAAGACACACAGCCCTTATTTGGAGGGAAGTGTGAACAAACAGACCTGAGGCAATTTCTTTTCTCCACTGCCTCCCCACTAGAACAACTGTCACTCCCTCCTTCCTCCCTCCCCCTCCCTGCAGCATGCTTAGCACTGAGAACCAAGTGGAGCTCACAGTTCTGGATTTAGTCCTAGTTTCACTAGCTCTGTGACACTCTGCCTTGGTTTCTTCATCTGTGAAAATGGGCAGATTCCCTGTTACATCTCCCCTGTGCAGCCAGTAGCGGTAAATGTATCAACCCAGATAGTGAATTCGGTTGATGCCTTACAACTTGGTTGACAGCAGGCACCACTACAGAAATACCTCAGACAAAGTTTGTGGAAAACATTAAATGAAACAATGTGGAATCGTGACAGAGGTGTGGCATGTTATTTCAGAAGACACTGTGTCTGTGTTCCGGACCTACACGTTCCTGACCCATGGGGTTGGATTAGCTTCCGGGAAAGCCCTGTGGCGTAGGGATGGCCCGCATGCTTACGTGTCCCTCCAGCCCCATGGTACTGTAGCACACATCACTTATCAAACCCAGATGCCATCTCGGTGTTTTCCTCAACACAGGGCACCTGGATCCACTCACCGTCAGAAGCTGTGGGAAGATCGAGTGTGGCTTTTGAGCCAAGCCAATGTGGTTTGCAACCTGGTTCCTAAGTAATAAGCAAGCTCAACATTCTCCTTAAACCTCAGTGTCCTTCCACATCTGCGTAAAGAATATGTGTTTACCTACCTCAGAGGCTTCCTGTGATAAATACATTACATTAAATATTATAGAAGCCATTATATAACACATAGTAGGTGCCTAATAAATACTCTTTTTCTACCCTTTCCCTTCCAGTTCTAAGCAGACCCTTTCTCTGATCCTCAGTTCTACCATCTATAAAATACTACTCTTAGTGCCATTCTCACAAGCTTGTTTTGGGGATTCAGAGTGCTGCCCGTAGATCATACTGAGGTAGGAGATCACAAATCAGACTGCTGTCCTCACAGTCCTCTCTCCAGAGCTAGACCGCTTGGCTTCCAGCTGAAGGTCCATCCTGCCTCCGTTTCCCTCCATCCTCTCACCAGTTTTGAGAATCAGGGAATTTGGGGGAAGGGTCATTATCCTCAAGCTAACCAAAGTGCTAGATCTTAGTGTGAAGTGTGTGTGCCTTGAAGGGTTGGGGGAAATGGGGGCCAGGGCCCAAGTGCTCCTCAGAACTCCTGGTAGCCTGTCCTTCCCTCATTCCCCCAGGCCTGTTAGGAAATAAGTGTCCCCACTGCATGGTCCCTTTGGGAGGAAAGACCACAGAAGCAGCCAGCAGTGCCCCACTTACTCCCCATTCCAGTGGCTCCCTCCATATGGTGGGTGGCGCTAGGGTCTGGCCAAAATGGATGCCGAGAGGCTCCTAGAACCAGCATTTAAGGAGGCCCCTACTCTTGGGGCTGTGCAAGGCCAACCGTGCAAAGAGAGTGAGGACCTCCTTCAATGGAGCACACTCAACTCGCTGCTCGCCAAGTGCAAATCCTAGGAAGGGATTCAGTAAGAGTATCATCTACCAGATGGAGTCAGACCCTCTGTGTTCAAACCCCAACCCCGCCACTTGAGGGTGGAACTTTGCGTAACTTCCCTACAATGTTTTTCTCACCAGTAAATTAGAGATAATAAGTAATCGTGGTGTTGGAAGGATTCACTGAGGGACTGCATTAGTGATAACCCAGGCTGCATTAGTAAGAATAAAAGCACAATTTTTATGAGACTGTGCAATATTGAAAGTCACAGAGATCCTAGGACAAATGAAAGAGATCAAGTTCCTCCCAGGCACAGAAATTGGAATGCATGTTTTTCCTACCCTGAGCCTCAAAACCACTTTCTATAGCACTATGACCCCCCACTTTACATGTTAGGAAACTGAAGCCACAAAAGATGAGGACCTTGCCCCAGGATGCTCAGTTGATATGAGGAGTTTACAGTATTTAAACCCATGTCCCTGAAATTCCAAATTCTTTGCTCTTCCCTTCCACCCTGAAGCCACCTCTAACTTGAAACCCATAGACTAAATGAGTGATTCCTTCAATCACTCATTCATTAGATCACCCACATGGCTTCTTACACGCACGCCTGCCAGAGCACTGCTGTCTGATTAGAGTCAGCTGGGAATCTGTATTTTTAACAAGCAGCCCTGGGATTGGCATGAGCTGCCAGGTTTGGGCACCATGGGAGGCTGGGTGACCTCAAAGGTCCCTTCCACCTCCAATTTTCTAAGTATAGCCTCAGGAGAAAGCGAGAGTAAAAGTGGTTATCAAATTGCAAGAATAAAGTGCCTTGCTAAGAAAAGACTGGCGCTTTCTAAGGGACATATAATTAAAGCTCAATAGATTAAAATTCCTTTAAGAAATGAGCAATACAAAGATTAAGGCACATCTGATACCGCTTCTTGAAGGGCTGCTCAAAGATTTATAGGCAGAGGATAAATCAGCTCTGGCAAGAGAGAAGAGAATGCACCTTATCAGTCATATCTCACAGTGGAAGGAAAAGTGTGCAGAGAAGGAGAGCTGGTGATCATCAAGCAAGGCACCAGAAGGATTCCGCAAATATATTCCCCACAAAGAAAAAGAAAATCCTCTTGAAGTGAGCAGGGCAGTCTTGGTTGTCAATCAGGAGTCGAGTGACTTGGCATGTCAAATCCCTTTCTCGGGCGTTTTTGTTTTTTTTTTTTTTTTTTTAATCACACACAGAAAATGAGCAAAGGAACTCGGAGTAATTAGGAGGTAATGAAGTTGTCAGAATAAGCTATTGACCAAAGAGCAGACAAGGGAATAGATGAAAAATTTAAACATTTCTAATTTAGCTGATCTGGAAGCTATGCATCCTTTGTCCATATGGGAATTAGCCTCAGTGCCTAATGAGTGAGTTCTTCTGGGCAGAGTGGGGAGCATCTCAGAAGACAAAGGAAGAAGGAACTGGAATCAAAGTCCAAAATGGCAATAATGATTGTAATAGAAATGATAAATAATCCCTTATATTTTTATCTGGCTTTGCAATGCACTTGAACATATATAACCTCGTTGATTTTGTACAGAAACCTGAGGGAGAAAGAAGCACTCACAGACATAAGGATGGAGATTCCAGGTCGGAGAACATAAGGCCTTGCCTAAGGCCACACCCTTTACCCTTAGTAGTACAGCATGGAGACTTGAATTCTGGTCCTTCCAGCCCAAAGCAAGTGTTCTTTCTATTAGAAATTAACCTGGGGGAGTCTGGGCGGTAATTGGAGTAAACAACATGATACGCCAGTTAAACTTGATCTATATAAAGTGGCCAGACCCTCTTTCCTTTCCTCCTGAGTCCTTCCTTTCCCGTTCACTGGTCCCTTCTTCCCTCTCTTTGTTGTTCAGAAGATTTAACGAAGGAAGTGCTCTCTCTAAGAAGAACCTGGCCTTCTTCTGTCTACTCTGGCTAGTGCTGCTAGTGGGGGACAGGACACCAAGAAAAAAACCATGTACTCAGTACAGGTGCTATGTTTGCCCACAGTCTCTTTCAGTCTCAGAATCGCTCGGCAAGATAGATGTTGGGGCTCACAGGTAAACGTCCGACTCTTGGTTTTGGCTCAGGTCATGATCTCATGGGTTGTGGGATTGAGCTGTGCACTGGGCTCCCTCAGCCAGGGTGGGTGGGGCACGCGGGGGGGGGGAGTCTGTCCCAAAGATTCTCTCCCTCTGCCCCTCCCCCCGTTTGTGCTTGCTCTCTCTCTCTAAAAATAAATATACATTTTTTAAAAAAAGCGATAGATCTGATTATACCCTCTCTTGGGTGTGCACACGAGGAGCCCAAGGACTAGGCAACAGGCCCTAAGACAGCTGCCTGGTGGTACAGCCCCAGTGGGACATCCACTACCCACATCCATCCTGTTCTTTTCCTTATTATTTCCATTTGTCAGACTGTCCTGACAGGCCACAAAGAATACAGTTCAGCCTGGAAAGGAAAGGCTCGGGGGAGGAATAGGGTTCCAGCTGCAGGTCCTCAAAGAGCACCAGGATGGTGTTTGCCCAGGCTCTTGGCCTGTCCTGTGATGGGAGTCTCCAGAAATCTGTGCTCAATTCTCGCATCTGCTGGGTCCACACCCCTCCCCACTCAGCTTGTTTGTGTTGCTATGAACTGACTTTTGTCCCTCCCACCCCCAATTCACATGCTGAAGATCTAACCCAAATGCGTTAGTATTTAGAGATGGGATCTTTGGGAGGCAATTGGGGTTAGATGAGGTCATGGGGGGAGCAGAATGGGATTAGTGCCCTTGTAAGAAGAGACAGGAGAGCTCCCTGTCCCCCTTTCTTGTTCTCCTTGTGGCACAGAGAAGAGGTCATGTGAAGACACAGTGAGATGGTAGCTCCTTGCAAACCAGGAAGAGAATTTGCACCAGAGATATTAGGTAGTATAACTGAATTGATAATATACACACACATCGAAATGGCTCAAAAAAAAAAAAAAAAAGAAAATAGTATTGAGTGTTAGTGAAGATGCACCACACCTGGAAATTTTATACTTGAGGGAATTTATACATGTGGAAATGTTATACTTATGGGAATTTTGCATGTGGGATGCAAGATAGCCCCCCCATTTTGGAAAAACACTGTGGTAGTTTCTTATAAATGTATACTCGCTGTAGGACCCAGCAATCCTATTCCTAGATACTTACCCAGGAAAAATAAAGACCTAGGTTCACACAAACCCTGTATGCGAATATTTATGGTAGTTTATTCATAAATACCCAAATCTAGAAATAACTCAAATATTCTTCACCTGGTGAACGAACGAACAGCCCATGGTGCATCCCAACAGTGGATTAACACTCAGCAGTAAAATGGAGCCAGCGACCTACCCCGGCGGTGTGCTCGCGGCTCAGCGGAGACCACAGGCATTAGGGCACTTTGTGAGCATCACAGCACGAACGTGTGTGTTGTCTCTCGTTTTCAGCATGACGAGCATTCTGAACTAGACCAAGATGGGGGAAGGTGGTCCTCCAGGGAGAAGGAGGGCGTTATTCCCTGAAGAGGCAGATAAACCACAAATACCCACTCCGGAGAGCTCCTCAGAACTGGGGGAGGAGAAGGCTGGAGGTGAGACCTTGACAGAGGTACCCCACCCGAGTAGCAGGAGCCAGGAGTGGCATGCTTCTGCTTCTGAAAGTCACTCTCACAGCAGGGGAGGACAGACTTTGGGGCCGGGAGGGTGAAGGGAAAGTGGGCATCCAGGCTTTCCTAATTGTCCTTGTGAGTCACACCCGAGGAAACCCTGGACTAAGGCAAGTCCAGGAGTTGGGAAGGACAGAAAGGATTTAAAATACTTCGGTGTAAAATACTAGGGACTTGAAGACCAGTCGGTTGTGGCGGGTGAGGACAGGGGCCATGTTTGCAGGTCACAGTTACTCATGAGATCCATGGCAAGTGCTGTGTTTCTCCGGGGCTGGGTCTGCTGAGCTGCCAATGGGAAACATTGAGGAAGGCGATCTACCTGCCCTACCCACTTCTAACCCGTGGCCCTGGTCCATTTTGTTCACAGACTTACTGAGACTTTCCTGTATATTTATTTCTGTATTTGTTTTTTGTCTCCCATCCTGTCAGACCCGTGCCTGAATTGAAAAATCATGAGAACAGGCCACGTGTTGGAAGACACCTGACACTTGTCACAAATATCTGCTCTTTTTTATCACAAGGAAAAGATCTCAGTAAAGTACCACTAACTTTAAAAGCAAGGCAGGGGAAGGCATTAGATAGACTTTTACTGCCATACAAACCCGGTGTCCAAGAGCCACAGAATTCTAGAACCGTATCTTCATGGAATCCTAAGGTTTGCAAGTTATTCAAGTGTCATTTTTGTACCTACAACCCTGACAGCCGTCACAGGAAACCCAGCTCCTGTGGGGCCCACAGGCTTCATGCACCATCAGCAAGGTTTCTCCAAGATGTTCACTCTCCTCCCAGCTCACCGTCCATGATGCCTTTGGATATCTGTGGCCCAGCTCAGCATGGATGGAGACCCTTGGGCCCCAGGGAAGCTTGGTGGAGATACCACCTTGAGGACAGTAGAGGAGAGCCTGTAGGGAACAGAGTATGCACCCAGATGAGCCCTGAGCAGGACCCAGGGAGGCAGGAGGGGAGCCAGGAGGGTGTAAGGGGCCCACACCCCCTGCTCCCTGCTCATGGGTGAGAGCTCCACCAGCACCACCTGCTCCAAGATGGCAGCTGGACTCCTTCCCGCAAACGGACACCAGACACAGTTACCGCAAGACGGGGAAGAACATAAGACACATCTCATGCAGGTGGTGTTCTGAGTAACTTTTCAGTCCTAAAGCCCCGTCTTCAGGTGCTCCTTGAAACTCACTCCTCTTGTGATCTCTTCCTACACCTTAACTCAGCCACTCACGCCCACAGCATCCGCTGGAACTTCACTTGCCCATGATCTTCCTGCATCTATGCCAGCCTCTGACTGCCTTGCAGCTCATTCCCAAATGCCCACTGACAGCCACCTTTCTGCAGAAGGAACTCCGGTCCAGGTGAACCCATTTCCCACCTCACTGATTTCCTCCTGCTCCTTCTTTCCCAGCTGAAATTCCACATCGATCATTGAATTCCTCTTGCATGCATTTTAGATTTCTTAGTCTCTCTCTCTCTCTCTCTCTCTCTCTTTCACTTGCTTCACTGTATTCACTTGGAAGAAGCGTAACTGGTAAAATGCCGCTGGCTTAGCCCCCCTCACCTGCACCGTATGGGGGCTGCCTGGAGACAAACCCACAGCCTCACTGACTGGTCTCATTTAAATCCGTGACCGTGGGCCCCAGATGGCCCTCTATGGATGCCAGGGAACCACAGGAAACTTCCCCAGTCTTTGTATTCACCCCTCCTAGCCAATCACTCCTCACCTTCTCTCTGCCTCAAGCCCATAGCACCTCCCCGTCCTCGCTCTCAGGGGACAGCATGCTTCCTGTTCACTGGGAATAGTGAGGTCCTGCCCCCACATCTGTCACTTCAACACCATCTGCCCACACATGAGCACCTGCTCCGCCACCCTGCCTTCCCCTTGAGCTGGTCCTGGTCCCATTGGCCCGCACATTCTTTTCAGGCCCATCCACTGCTGTGCTTGCCATAGAGGGCGGTTGCCCTAGAAACTGACTCAATGGCTTCCACGTAAGTCTGGTCAAGAGGAGGCACCGGCAGGAGGCTGAAGTGCGGTGGGAGGGAGACACAGGGTAGATCCACTTCTTCCCCTCTGCCTGGGCAGGTCCCTCCCCCAGTGTCTGTGTCTCCTCTGTGATCCAGCTGCTGCAGCCCAGGCCCTGCGTGACTCTGACATCACTGGTTCACCTTATACCAGGCCATCTTCCATCTCCTCTCTGGGTCCCTCCATCTGGGGGCTTCCTGCTGTGGCTCAACCAGAGGCTACATCAGCATCACCTGCTTGTCATCTCACCTCTTTCATCATCTGTGTAACTAACTCCCTGCAGCAAACTCCTAATGTTGTAAGTATGTAAAGTGGTCTCTGTTTTCACGGTTAAACCCTGAATGATTCAGTTCTTGTAACCAGAAGATATTCATTTTCTACCCTCTGTAACAGGCATCTTACTGAGGTATCTGAATAAGTAGATCATAATCTGAAGTTGTTCTCAAAAATCATTCTACTTTTTAAAAATTAGATTAATTTTTTTTTTTTTTTTTTTTTAGACACAGAACACATGCAAGTGTGTGTGTGGGGGGGCGGGTGGTGAGGTTGGAAAGGGTGGAGGGAGAGAGAGAATCTTAAGCCAACTGCATGCTCAGTATGGAGCCTGACTTGGGGCTCGATCTCATGACCCTGAGATATGACCAGAGCCGAAATCAAGAGTCAGACACTCAATGGACTGAGCCACCCAGGTGCCCCCAAAATCATTCCACTTTTTGAATCGGCTAAAGAAATAACCAGTTATGGTATAAATAGAAACCCCCATTCTTTGATGTCACCAGTAGTGGGATCAATTTCTGTCATTCTTCTAGGGATGAGATATATGCTTTGAACCAACGACAAATGACTGGCGTTGTTTCTCCCATAACCAGAACACATAGATTTGTGAAGCAAGGGACGGAATTGGGAGTGGCTCTCTCACTATTATACTGTATGACCTACTCCCAGGGTTTTTGATTCCATTCCCCTCAATCACTGCCTCTGTTGGTCTAGAGATCTTCTTCTTCTTCTTTTTTTGAAGATTTTATTTATTTATTTATTTATTTGAGAGAGATTGAGTGGGGGGAGGGAGAGAATCCCAAGCAGACTCCCCTCTGAGCATGGAGCCCAACGCGGGGCTCAGCTTCACAATCCTGATATCACGACCTGAGCTGAAACCAAGAGTGGGGGGCTCAACCACACAGGCACCCCGGGTCTTGAGGTCTTAATTCCCATTAATTCCCAGGGAGGGAAGTCTTCCAGGAGACATAACACTGTTCTCATTAAACTGGACGTTGAGACTGCCAAAGGGCTGTTTGAAATTCCTCTTGCCACAAACCAACAGGCTGAGAAGAGGGTCCCTATACTGGATGGGTGGTGGATCCTGACTGGGTATTTGTCACAAAATGGGGGCATGGAGAACGACAACTTGTACTCAGGGGATTCATTGGGTTGTTTCTTTGAGCTTCCTTATCCAGTAGTAAAAGTCATTAGCAACCAATAAGGGAAGGTTTGCTAAAAAGACTCAACCCCTTGGGCATGAAAGTTTGGGTCCACCATCCCCAGAAAAGAGCCAGCCGAAGAGTTCATTGAAGGCAAGGGACACAGAATGGGTGAGTTGAAGAAGGAAGTTATAAATGTCAACAACATTATAACAACATTATCAATGTAAGCAACGGCCTTGTGACCAATTATGGAAACAAGAACCCAAGTAGCTATGCGTATCTTTGCTAGGTATATAATAAGCAGTGATTACTTTTCCCTTCTGTTTTCCCCACGATTTTGTATGAAGACAATGTTTGATGCTTCACTTTACAACTTAGATCTTAGGTCCCCAGACCAGGAGGAGCCATGTCCAGACCTGATGGCCTTGATGGGGATTTGATGACTGATAGAATTTTGTGTCTCCCCTTCATTAGGGAGAAGACGAGAGTGCCTCCTTGTTAAATAAAATATTCTGCTTCTGCGTTTTCCATGAGGGGAAAATGCTATCACAGGATAGTGAAAACCAGGTAGAAATGAGAAAATGGGTGCCGAGTAGGAGATGGATTGTTTTGGTTGGAAACCTGCCCTCAGAGGCAGTGAATGTCATGACTTTGGTTACAGAGTGGTTCTCTAGTGAATCACTCCTACACCTTGCACGGCTCCCTCCCTTTGAATTTAACCAACAGAAGGTAGCAGATGTGGGGCGCCTGGGTGGCTCAGTTGGTTAAGCGACTGCCTTCGGCTCAGGTCATGATCCTGGAGTCCCGGGATTGAGACCCACATCGGGCTCCCTGCTCAGCAGGGAGTCTGCTTCTCTCTCTGACCCTCTTCCCTCTCGTGCTCTCTATCTCTCATTTTCACTCTCTCAAATAAATAAATAAAATCTTAAAAAAAAAAAAAGAAGGTAGCAGATGTGATAGGGCGCAAATTTTAGGGATAAGCCTGGCATTTCTGTCTTCACTCGGGGAATCCAGCTGCCATGGAAGAAGTCTGTCTGTCTTGAGACCACCACGCTATGAGAAAGTCCAAGTTAGCCACCCAGGGAGGCCTCGTGGAGGAAAACCAAGAAATCCAGCGACCAGGAGACCCAAGGTCCCCCAGGCAGACAGTGTTAGCCCGTTCCCAGCCGGCGTCCCGCACCAGTGTACCAGCCATACTGTGAGCCAGCTCAGTGTAGCTCCTCTAGCTGTCAGTCCCAGCTGCCACTTGCTGGCTCAGCAGTAGGCTGTGCTGGTCGGGCTCTGCCCAAGTGGTAGAAAAATGAGCAAGTACAACGGGTGTGTTTTCAGCCACAGAACTTGGGGATGGTTTGTTCTACAGCAAGAGGTCACTGGGACACCCTGTCGGGCACTGTTCACGGGAGGATTCACCCCTGCAGGCGATACTGTTCGAGTAGAGTTTGGCTAATGGAAGCCATTGGCAAGAGATTGAGGGGCAGAAGGAAGGGAGAAGCCCCGAGGGGGTCTCTGGCACAGGATGCTTCTCTTCTGCGGTTCTAGCTCTTTCCAGAGGGATCTTCTGCACTTCCAGTTTTGCCCAATGAGTGCATCCCCTGTGATCCATTACACTGTGTTCCATTCCAGCCTGGGGGTGGGAGTGGCCTCCTGTCGTTGCTGCTCGTGGGCCCTGTGCTCGCAGCTCTCCCAGCACCTGTGTGATTAATACCCACGTTAAATCTCTGTGGAAAATTACTAAATTCTGTTCTCTTACTTAGATTCTGATGGATACATCATGGGTGACAATACACTCTCCATGTCCTCCTCTACATGCTCATTCTTTTGCTAAGCTCTTGAGGCTCCACGGGAGTACAAACACAACTATCCTTGATCACTGACCCCTCTCACCGCTTTGATCCATTAGGCACTCTGTCCTGTACTCTCCACGGTGTCTCAGGGCCTTTGTACTCGCTCTTCCTGCCACCTGCCCAATCCTCTTCTCTCACACGTGTGGGGTCCATCCTCTCCCCTCCCTCCATGAATCTTCCGCCCAGAAATCACCTTCTCACAGAGGCTGCCCTCAGTTCCTACATAAAAAATCACCCCCGGATGGCCTGGCACTCTCAGTCCCCCTTACCTGTTTCTTTTTCCTTTTCCTATAGCGCCTATCCTCTTTGAATATACTTTGTTATTTTGTTATTTATCATGTTTACTTTCCGTTGTGTCCTCCTTCTATATCAGCTTCCACGAAGGCAGAAGCCTACTTGTCTCTAGTCCTTGCTTTATACCAAGTGCCTTGAACAGGGCTGGCATGTGGTGGGTATTGAGTAAACATTTGCTGAATAAACAGATGAATATCGTATGCAGAATCTCAATGTCCAAAGCACAAAAAGCTGAACCTCTCTGGTGGCGCAAGCAAAAAGGGGCTAAGTCCCCGACTGCTCACGTCCTCCTGACCCTGCAATATTCTCTTTCGGATCTAAGGCACAGAGCTTAAACCCACAGCCGCAGTGGCAGGGGCCCCTGACAGCCTCAAATTGCTTTGCTGACTTACCTAGTGCGAGCTTCTAACTTGTTACTGATCTCTTACAAAGTTTGTTTGACAAAGACTGCCATCCCCAGAGAAGATTTGGTGGGAAAATAGAAACAGAGAAAGAGGCAGTCTCCTTTCTTCTTATTTCTCAGACTGTTTTAATGTGCTCCTGAATGCTGTGTATTTCCAGGAAAGAGAGTATTTCCCAAACTTATTTGACTTATGGAACCTTATGGAACTTATGGAACCCTTTTTCTACGGAACTTTTGGTAAGACACACTTTGGAAAATACAGAGAGCTACTGGCTGGTATCAGCCTCCAACCTGTTCCTATGATGATTTTAATCACCATAAATATTTCACTCATAACTCTTCTCTCGATTTCTAATACAGTTAGTCACTCTGCATTAATATCAAACCTTCATCCACAGTATATCTTAATTATTAACCATTAATTATAAGATGATTAACTGTAGGTAAACCTTAGCCCACGTTAATTACATTTCAGTCCTGAGCAGGGGTCAAGATAGTAGACATGTGAGTTGAGCACTCCGTTGCGGTTCCCACAACCTGGACCTGTCCTGGCTTTATCGCAAATGTGTGATTTGGGACCAAGTAATGAACCTCCCGGGTCTCAGTTTCTTTTTTGTTAACAGAGCTGCTTCGATCCAGTCTGGGTGTTTAAGCTACTAAGGTCCCTCAGATATATGGCAACAAGGGAAGTAAGCACATCTTTCCCCATCCCCACCCCGAGTAACTCTGCGGCCTTTATCTTGGTGATAGCACCTGACATGCATTGTTCACTCACTATCTGCCAGGCTCTGTCCTCATGGCCCCTGCCCCAATGCCCACAAACACCAGTGGCAAATGCTCCAAAGATATCAAATAGTAATGAGGTGGAGACTGACTACAGATGCTTTATTCTACGACATTTCTAGCTTCAACATCCTCTCCATAACAACACCTTTACACGCACAAGCACACCAAATGTGTGTGCATTGTATGCATGTGTGTGTATGAGAGTCTGTCAGTGTGTATCAGGACTGAAAAACAATATGTTGCAAGAGCTTAAAATGAGATCAAGAGACCAGGCAGGCAAGCTGAAGGAGCTGAGTGAAAGGAAAGGTTATTTTCTCCTAAGGAGGGTTGTCAAGTCAGCAGCTCGCGGGTGTCCTCTCCTCAGAGTATTTCCATCTATAATGAGAAACAGGTTCCCAAAGGTTGAGAGTGAGTCAACAGCCCAGAGGTAGGATGTCAGTTGGATCTGCTCCGTTGTTTAGAGATCAGTCTGGAAAAGAGGCAAGAATGTTTCCTTCTCGCAACACTGCCTGGAGTCCCTGAGAAATCAGATACTAGTTTGATGTCCTCACACTCTTGGTCTGGTCCTTCCATGGGGGACAGCTAATGGCTGAGCCCATGTCTCAGTGGAGGAGAAACTGAGCACTTGAATTGAGGCAATGCAACTTTCAGTATTTCTGAGTCTCGAGGCCTCTCAGAATCCTGTAAGTGACAAATCAGATACATCTAGAGACAAGCATCCAGCACTGTAAACTTGCAGTCATCTGGAGATTATGAGGGATGCTTCCAGAAATGTTAAATCGAAGGGCATAGATGAAATGGCCTCATACAGATACTTACTCAAATTCCCTTTTTAAAAACCTGGTGAAGTTCTGGACAAGGAAGAAGGTAATCAAGATTGGAGGTAAGGGTAAGCTGTCTTCCCTGAGCAGTAAGACTTGAGGAGAGATTCTGAGCTAAAATTCTTAAAATGTGCCATAAATCAAAGCCAGGGAAATCAATCTCAGTATACCAGACAAGTGTAGGGTCATGAATCTGAACCCTATGCCAAATGGGAATATTACAAACACATCGAGGAGGGTCCTTTAGACAAGACCTGCCCCCCCCCTCCACTAATTCCCCTCATGACATTTGCCAAGTCCTTTGCACAAACTGGGTTTCAGTTTGCCCATTTGTAAAGAGCTGGTATGAGAAAAATGTGGTTGATTCTTACATTTGTCCTCTTGTTGCAAAGGCAGGCATTGCTGTTCAGTCAAAGCAGTCTTTCCACCATGCCCAGATAGTAACCTTTCTCAATGCTGGGCTCCAAGGAACCATGCCAGAGATGGTTTGGGCCTCCCTAAATCACTAATATCAAAAATTCCTCCCAGTGCAAATGTGCTTTTGAATTCTATGAAAAACAGACTTCTTAGCGCGGAAGCATTTTGGTCATTGCATTTTCCTCTCACTGTATTACTGCCACCTCCACAGGGTTCCTTCCAGCTTCAAACTGCTACCCTGAAAGTCCTCACCATGCACCATCCATCTCAAGATATTTGCACCTGAAGGTCACCTGTGACCTGAAGTCCTCCATGCTGAGAGCAATCTTCCTGATGAAGAATACATTATGAAGACAAAGTTAGAAGTACTGGTAGGCATCTTAATGACTAAATCTCGGCCGCTTTTACAACCAAACACGTTTTTAATTGGACTTCCTTAGAGACCACCTCCTCGATAGTGTCTTGAGGAATGTTCTTGCCTGGCATCCTTGTGTGAAGGGCACTTCTCAACTTTCAGTGCTAATTATCCTCTGGAGGAAAGAGGAGAGAGACCCCAGCCAGCAGCTGGTTCCATAATCTAGGTCAACTCTCTGGAGTTGGTCTTTTGTTATTTCAATTTCCTTAAGCTAATTATCAGAAGGAACCTATAAACTCTTGATTAACTGGGCTCTGACTGAACAGAACACTCAATTTCCAGTAAGCTTTCCAAAGCCCTCTTCTCAAAGGGTGAGAGGCAAATGACAGCAAAACAAGTTGATATGAAGGAACTCAGAACAACAGAAGATGCCTAAGGAAAAAGCATATATGACCTTATGGCATTTGTTGTATTATTGTGTAATTTTTTTGGTTTTAGTTGTTGAAAACATCAGCCATGTTTTCTCCCATGCTTCTGGTGGGTCAGGAGTTCAGGCCAGGCTCAGAGGAGATGGTTCATCCCTGCTGCACATGCTGTTGGCCCAGCAACTTGACTGGGGCTGGAGCATCCACGATGGCCTCTCTCACATGTCTGGGGCCTTGGTCTGGCTATTAGCTGGGAGCCTTGTTTCATCTCTACCATGCATCTCTTTCTCTCTAGATGGTCTGTCATGAATCAGGAATCTAGAGCAAGCCTTCTTACATGGTGGCCAGCTTCTAATTTTAAAGCTTGCATTTGGAAGCTCCCTGAAGCATCGGTCTGAGGAGGACCACCAAGAAGTTGTGAGCACCAATAACAGTGGTAAGGAAAAAGACTCTTTTGTTCTTACTCCTACCAGTGGAATCTGATGACTCCCACCTCTCAGGCTTCTTTTGGTTCAGAGATTCAGAGTAACTAGGGTGCTCAGACTGGGAAGAGAGTGGGTAACCTTCATGAATTTGTTTTCTTGGTGTATTGTTAGAAGAGAAGTCTCAGTGTGTCGCAGTGTGAGCTCTCTAAACTTCCTTTCAGTACATAGCATCGTGGAGTGTAAACCATACGTCAGTTGGAAGCCCATCCTTCAAGTCCACTGCCCACACAGACTGTCTCACAGTTTATCTAGCACATTACCCACCTGGCTGCAGATTTCAACAGCTGTTCACTTCCCCCCAAAGAATCCACTTGTACCAAAGCATTAGTGAGCAATGTGGCTTAACTGACAATTACAGAATGGAGAGCATTTATATAGCACCACCCTCAGCAAAATTCAGAAAATATATGCATCCCCTGTTAGACATTTCTCTTTCCCAAATTCCACTCTCCTCCACAGGATCCCTGAAGGTTCCCTCCCTCCCCTGCCTTCTCCCACTCCACCTAGGCTCCTGGGGTCCTCTCACATCTCTGCCACATGTAACCAGGTCCTTCAAATTTATCTTGCCTCTGCCATCCAGACAGTGCACCTCTTTTCTCTTAAATCCTCTACCTTTCTCAGTAAAAATTTCTTTTTTCTTTCTGTTTTGAGAGCTCAGGCCATGAAAACCACAGAAAAGTGAAGACTTTTCTGATCCATTTCTACCCACCTGTCCCACCATCGGTGCCACCACCATCAGCATGACCAAAACAACAACAACATGACATGACACCGGAAGTCAGTTTGGTGGTCCAGGTCTGTTCATTTCCTCAACGATTTTGGAGAGCCCTACACTCTGTCAGACTTTGTGCTAGTCGCTCATACAAAGGCCAATAACATGTGTCTACATGGATCTCACATTATGGTGCATGAAAACAGGTGGTTTAAAAGCACACATAGGGCGCCTGGGTGGCTTAGATGATTAAGCGTCTGCCTTCGGCTCAGGTCATGATCCCAGGGTCCTGGGATCGAGTCCCGCATTGGGCTCCCTGCTCGGCGGGGAGCCTGCTTCCCCTCTGCTTCTCTCTCTCTCTCTCTCTGTCTCTCAGGAATAAATAATAAAGAAAATCTTAAAAAAAAATAAAAGCACACATAAACAAAGTAATGCATAAATGGACTTCAATGGTAGGAAAGAACTAGAACACAGTGACAAGAAGTAGGAGAAACTTTCTCAGATAAGGGAGTTAGGAAGGGCTGCAGGCAGATCGGCTGTTTAAGCTGAGATCCAAAGGATAGAAAGAAGCATCCCTTCTCTTGACAAACTCTTGCCTTCATCTCGTCATCTTGCTGTCAATGGAACAAGCCCAAGGAATGTTCAGTGACAAGACATCAGCCTGAAAGCCTTTAAACTGGCAAAGACCTTGGTGTGTGCTAGGGAGAGTGGAATAAAGTGGGCCAGGTGTGCCTTCCACGGTTTAGTCAGGGCAGTAGAGCCCCAGCCAGTGGCATGGAAATAAGGATTTTTTGTAGGATTCAGACCTTATACACATGTGGGAGGTGCTGGGGAGTGGTCACCTAGAAGGAGGAATCAGAGGACCAGAGAAACAACCACTGCAGCACTGGCAAGGTGGACACATCAGAGCTTGTAGGAAAGCCCAAATCATGAGCATGCCAGGAACTCTGAATGGGGAGCTCAGGAGAGATATCTGGGACCTGCTCTCTCTGGGGAGCAGCTGAATTGCTATGACTGCTACCCCTATGGAGTCACAGCCCAGTGCCTGTGTTGAGGTCAGCAGCTGGGCAGATGAGCTGCTTGCTGATGAGTTGAGGACAGGGGGACTGCTGGCCTTCCATGTGCTTGTTCATTGCCAGGGACGACCACGACAGCCTCCTGAGAGTAATAACTGCTTTCCTTCCACCCGCAACTTCCTCTCTGTGCAGCTCTAAACCAGAACCACATAGCAAAGGGGATTCTGGGAAACCCAACTCCCGCTACTCCGGGTTAGGGTTTGGATTTTCTACTCATGGGAAGGAAAGTGCATTGGCCTTTAGGACTCCAGAGCCTCTCATGGGAAACATAACTCCTTCTCTGCCATGTACCTGACCTCCCTGTTGTCTCTCTACCACATTTCTTCTATATTGGATTGTTACTAGCAAAGTTCCTAAGCCCCAAATCCCTCAAGTGTCCTTTTTCTGGGAGACAACTGGCATATCATACATTCTCCTCTTGGGTGTTTAAGTTCCTCTCTGCAGTCACAGAGGTCAGTCCATGCACCAACCTTTCAGAGGCTCAGAGCTCAGGGGATTGGAAAGGACAGACTTTGTAGCTTTGAGTCAGGATACCAATGTACTACCCTCTAGATGGTAAGCAGGGGCAAGTTACCTGTCTGAGCCATAATTCATCCACCTGTGCAAGGATATAGCAATCCCTACCTCATAGAATTGTTGAGGGGATTAAATTTGAAAATGTGTTTTAAGTAAATGGCATATATGCAAAATGTTTTATTCACAGCAAGTGCTCAGTTTAAGTTAATTCACCTTTTCTCCCCTCTTCTGCATTGCCTGGGCTAACACTAATACAACTTTGGGGTTAGTCATGGACCCATTGACATCACTTATTCCTATTTCTCTTTATCACATGCCACCAATATTGCGGCCATTATTAAGCTTCTAAACAGGATAAACCAACTCTTTCATTTTTCACTCTTGCCCGGTATGGCAACACTACAATTAGCTCCCTCAACCTTAAACAGTTGTCATAATCATGGTACCTAACTCAGGTTTCTTATAAGGACTGAATAGATGATGTGTGAAAAGAGATTAGAACACAGCCTGGCCCATGGGAGGAACTCAGTGAAGGTTAATTATTGTTACTACTACAATTGCTATCACCGGGTACCTCCTTGTCTC
Organism: Zalophus californianus; assembly: GCF_009762305.2. Lineage (NCBI taxonomy): Eukaryota > Metazoa > Chordata > Mammalia > Carnivora > Otariidae > Zalophus > Zalophus californianus. The sequence continues at coordinate 184,014,565 of NC_045598.1, forward strand.
AAAGGTATTGGGTCAAGTCCCTGGGGTGTAGGTGGGAGTACCCAGCACAATGGTGGACTCAAAAGTGTCCCTCCCCTCACACAATGAGTCAAATCATGAGATAAGTCCAAATACCTTAGCTGTTTCCTTTGGGAGAACTCTAAGCCCAGTAGGGCATCCCCAAGAGCTCATGAAGTTGACTTCATTGTGTTTCCCTCTGACCTGAAACTCTGGATCCTGTTGCCTAGGGCAGATTGGCAATTTCAAGCTCCATTAATAACTCTTCCCAAGAGTCCACTATGTCCTCATGTAAAATACCCAGAAATGTTAGCCAAAGAGACAGACCCATCATTGTTCCTTCCTAGGATTCTCTGAGATATTTATAATTACCTTTCCAAATGTGTATGTCTTGTTTCAACAATAGCAATAACGATGTCCAATATTTATTGAGCATTTACTATATGGCCGACGTTATGTTCAGTGCATTAGATTCATTGTGTCTTTTATCTTCACACTGGCCAATGAGGTAGAAGCTATTATATCAGTTTTATAGAGGATGAGACTGGGATGTGTATGTATACATTATTCAAATACTGGCTACTTGGCAGTCTGCAATAATCCAGAACCCTTTGTGCTACATGCATACTACATACAAATAGAAATGATGGATAAAGTATAATAATTTAAAAAGCAAAAACACATGCGCATAGCTTAGTTTTCAAGTTAAGAAAATCATCAAGTGCCAGGAAAAAAAAAAGAATTGAAAGCCAGAGTGGTTAAGTGTAAAATCTCATACTGTGGCAGTCCTGGTGAACAGCAGATAATACTGGATCTAGAAAAATGCCCATATGTTTGTGGGATTGGGTTCCAATCTCATCCAGGCACAAGAGGTAAGTCCTGGAGGCCAGAGATGAAACATATGAACGAAGCCTAAGGAGACCTACTGCACGGAATGACAACATCCGTCATTTAACTGGTAGGGTTTGTAGAAGTTGAATACAGAGGGGTTGGGGGAAAGGCAGTGTTTAAAAGATGTAACTGTGAACTTTCCAGAGTGGATAAGACATAAATTCCCAGAACATAAGTCTTGAGCAAGAAGGGTTAGATAACCTTCTCAAGACCCTGTAACCAGTGAGCAGAGGAGTCATTCAGATTGACTCAATCTGAATGCAAAGCCCTTCATTTTAACTAGCACCCCCATGCTGCAAGCAAATCTTTGGTATTCTCCTTGAGGGCTGAAATCATGACAAATTCATGGTACCTTAGTGCTGTAACAAATCTCAAGTTCTATCTGGTCCAAACCAATGACAATCACGAAGCTGTCAACCTAGTATTTCCTAAAACATGTTTCAAAAAACATTTGCACCATAAGATGTTGTTTTGGGATTGGTGAAGGGTAGGAGTGAGTCAGATTCTCTGCTCAAGTAAGTTTGGAAAACACTATATATGCTACTTGTTTTTGTAGAGGCATAGCAAATATCAGTGTATTAAACTTTCTGATAGGTTTGGAATAAGGACATCTGTTTGACTCCAGAACTCTTTTTTCCCCAAATATCAAAAACTATTGACCTTCAGAAGACTGTTTCAACACTGTGTAATATTGAAAACAAGTAATTATTCAACTTTGTTTGACTACTTCCATTATTAAGGGATTCATTATGAGCCAAGGCAGTCCTCTATTTTTAGACAGCTTTTATCGACAGAAAATTCTCTCTTATATTAAAAGGAAATGTTTCATCCTCTACCCATTGGTACTAATTCTACCCCTTAAGGCTACAAAGAAGATGTCTTGACCTGGTTAATTTATGCTACAGTAACAAACAGCTCCCAGATGTCAGTGGTTTACAACAACAAACATTTTTTCTTGCTCATGTACCTATCAGTTCCAGTTGAGCTGAGTCTCTGCTCTTTCCTCTTCATTTCAGGGCTGAAGGAGCACACTCCATCTTGGTTCTGGGGCCAAGGAGAGAGTGTGATGGAGGAGTCACACAGGGGTCTTACAGCTCAGGTGTGCCATCACCCCTTTCTCTCACATTTTGTTGATCAAAGCAAGTCACATGACCCAGCTGATTATCAAAGAGGCTAAAAGGTATGATCCTTCTATGGAGAGGATAGCCAATACTGGGGAACCATAATACAATCAATACCATATAGTCAAATCTGCCTGTCAGAAATACTTGAAGATAGTTACTAAATAGGTTTTGGTACCAATTCCAATATGTATGGAAGGGTTCCCCCACACCAACAAGCAATTCTTGGGACACCAGCCGGGTGTCCTACAATTCAACTCAGTTCTGACACTCTACCCAGAGATGGTATCAGATTCTACAGGTTGAAAGCTCCGTCCTACAAGACTGCGCTCCCACCCCCCACCAACTTCAGGCACCTATTCCAAGTCCAGATTGTTACCTGTACTTCTGACCAACCGGCTGTATATTACAGGTTTCCAAGACCCCTCCTCAGGTTTGATTAATTTTCTAGAGTGGCTCACAGAACTCAGAGAAACATTTGACTTACTAGATTACGGGTTTATTATAAAAGGATATAACTCAGGAGCAACCAGATGGGAGAGAGGCATAGGGTAAGACATGGGAAAAAGGGTGTGAAGCTTCCATGCTCTTTCAGAGCTCATCATTCACCCCAAATTTCCATGTGTTCACCAACCCTGAAGCTCTCAGATCCCCCTCCTTTTGGGTTTTTATGGAGGCTTCTTACATAGGCATGATTGATTAGATCATTGGCCACTGGCAATTGAACTCCATCTCTAGCTCCTCTGCCCTCCCTGGAGGTGGGGTTGGGGGAAGACTGAAATTTCCAACCCTCAAATCTCAGGGTTGGTTCCCCTGTCAACCAACCCTCATCCTTAAATTACCTAAGGGCTTTCCAAAGGTCACCTCCTTAACATAACAAAGGACAACTTTATCTTACAGGAAATTCAAGGGTTTTAGGAGCTGTGAGCCAGAAATGGGGAGGAAGACCACATACATATTTCTTATTACAAATCGCAGTATCCCAGCTACCATGTGCTCTACAGCCTGCTCTCCCCCAGCTTCTCCAATTTCCAATTCCTTCTTTGTTCCTCCATGACATGGTTCTGAGTCTCTTGCCATCTCCCTTCCCTGAATATGTTCCAGCTAATAATAACAATTATTATAATAATTACAATTAATAATAATTATTACAATTATAATTAATAATAACATCTGGTAAATATAAGTCTGCTCCACTATTTACCAGCATCATTTCATAATCCTCCCTGGGGACAGATATTATACTTAACGTACAAATGGGCAGATGGGGAAACTGAGGCTCAGGAAGTTTAATTAATTTAACCAAATTCACACAGCTGATTCCTCACAGAGGCTGTTTGACTATAAAGCTCAGCTCTTAACCTCTAATGAACATGCTGCCTCCCTGTTTAGCTCTGTTTCTCTAGATGCATATGAGAAGCTGAGGATGGGCTGACTCCTTTCTAGTCTTAAGAACATATGCTGTGGGGCACAAATGTCCAAAAGTGAGATAGAAATTCTATGATTCAACATTGAAGCAAGAACAAGAATATGTTGGCACATCTTTCAGAATCTCATGTCCTCCAAGCACCTGGAGGTCTATTTGTGCATTTAATGTACATCAAAACCGTCTGTGCATACTGGGTGCAATAATCAACAGAGTAATTTATGGACGTGATCTGGATCACAGATGGAAAAAATATTTTGCTTTATATGTTAACACTGATTTTTTTACAAATGACCACATTGAGGGCTATGTTGAGAAGGACCCTGAGGGATCCTTAAGAAAGAGTGGCATAATCAATAAGCAATGTCTTCTAAAAGAAAGTAAGAAGGAAGCTGTGCTATGCATAGTAAGCATCTGTCATTCCAATCCTAGAGAATACCACCCATATGATCCAGGGAATAGAGTTTCTCGGAAAAATAGTGAAGTAATATTTAATTTTATACACTTGATCTTAGCCAAAAGACCAAGAAGCGATAGTAATATTTAATTTTATAAAAAGGAAGGAGAAGATGAGTATTATTTTAGCACCTACCATCGGGCATATGCTTTAATTCACTTACTCCTCGTGACACCAAGCAAATGGGTACTAGTGTCCCCATTTCACAGTCAAGAAGACGAAGGCTCAAGAGATGTCAACCAACTCCTCCTAGGGGCCACAGCCAGTAAATGGTAGAAACAGGATCCAGTTTTAGGTCTGACAGACTCCTGATGCTACCCCACAACATGCCACCTTCTAAAATGCTCAGAGCACAATAAAATGTCCCACTAGTTCAACACGTTGTTATGCCAAAACATGGCCCAATTCCAGTCTATCCACCACATTGCTGTTCCTGTCTTTCTGCCTTCTCACTGGCTGAAGACTCGCTCCTCTCAGAACACAAATGGCTTCGAGACAAGATACTTGGTGTTGGACCAGATCGTGCTTCCTAAAGGTGCAGGTTTGCATCACAACTCTACATAAATGCTCTTGGCACTGACAGCAGGAGGCAGGCAGGAGTGTGGCTCAGCCATGTAACAAATATAGAGCTGCTGTCCTGAAAACTCTAACAAGAGACTAACCCTCAAGGGAGATGCCATGCAATAAATAATTTTTGCCATAACACATTCCTTCCCTTTGCATAAGTTTAACACCCGCTCTCTGTACAATATGTGATCTTCCTGCTAACTCCCCGTAGACAGAAATAGCTCTGGTAAGATGTGATAAAGACGAGTGACAGAGAGGAAGGGAGACACGACACACTGGAGAGCCGGGCTTAACTGCCGGCTCTTCTACAATGGATCTTACTATTTGCATTTTTCATGATGGACAATATACAAAGGATGACTACAATGGGGCAGTAGCTTGAGACTGTAAGATACTGGTTCCTTGTTTCCTCTGCCTAATGCTGCTTGGCTGCCAGTCTCTGCCGTCCTTCCTCTCCCCACAGCGATGGCCATAGACCACTTTCTTTACCCTAAACCTGCAGCCCAGGCACCAGCCTCAAGAGCCAATACGGCCTCCAGTGGAATGGTTCTAAGAGGATCTAGCAAAACTCATATATTCAGCTAGTATGTCTCTGGATTTTTGGCTCAGTTAAGATTGTTGTGGAACTTTGAAGGGACCCTACAAATATATGTGAGGCCCTTTTTTTCTGGAGATCAGACCACTAACACAAAAGGTCTGCCTTAGATGTTTCAAAGCCACCTAAACATTTCCCCCCATAACTTATTCTCCACAAAGAGGACCTTTCAGCACATGGAAAATCTTGAATTGTTGGGTAGTGCCCTATGTTCCATTTGATTCAAACAGCCTGCATAATCTTGGTGTTCCGATCTCTAAGGAGGAAGCGCACTGAAAAAAATCCCATGTTCCTGTAGACGGAGGCACCCTGATTAGGTAAGGGCATCTTCTCAGGATTCCCCAATTTCCATCATTTTGGTAATGGCACACTTTCCCTTGCATGGCACACTTTCCCTTGCATTGCTCTTCTCCCTTCCGTGTCAGTTTGTTGGGATTGTCAATGACAGTAACTCACCATTCTCCACCTCCAAGCTTCAGTGTGACCACATGATCTACAGACTCCATCCCTGAAAATCAGACAAGGACCACTCCAAGGGACAGATATGTCACTAAAGTAAGAGTAATCAAATCGTAGGCATGGAATTTGGCAGAAGGTTTTTCAGTTTCAAGTGACCAAATTGCCTACCCAGACTTGTTTAGACAGAAAATACAATATATGGGTCTATGTAAATTAGAAGCTAAGAGTAGATGTACTCCAGAAACAGTTATATCAAGGACTTCAAATGATGTCGCCAGATAGAGGCCTCTCTCCATTGGCTCTTTGCTTTCCTTCAGCCCCATGTCTGGGTTTTTGCATTTCTCTGCATTGGTTTCACTGTCAGGCACCCTCTCCTGATGTGATGGCAAAGGTACCCACTAGTAGTTCCAGACTTGGGCTCTGTCACACTGGCAATCTGGAGGAAGTAGAGCACTTCTCTCTCAATGGATGCAGCCCCAAGACTGACTCTCATTTGCTAAGAGTAGATTCCTAACCCCAGTCAAATAGTTTAAGCTATTTTTAGGTAGAGTTGCATCATAGGTACCTGGGAGAGATGGACTACTACTAAGATTCCTTTCTGATGAGCTGTTGACTTAGGCTTCGATATATCAAGAAGGAGATAAGGCTACCAGAAGATACACCAAAATATAAACAGTTGAATATGGGGAGATGATACACAAGACATAACTCAGCTCCAGCTCACTTTTCTTACCTCTCTAGACAAAGACATCAGCTGCCTAATATGGGAAGTGTGAGAGGGTCTGTCAAATGTCGCACCTGCCTGGCATGGTGCATGCCTCTCTATGGTGACCACATGGACTTGTGGTTCAAACATTTTGCAGAAGTTTACTCCTGAGCACTGAGCTTGATATCACATTGCCTCCTACCTCAGTGCTGGTCAAAGGACTCTCTGGATACTGCTTTCTTTGTCTCAATGACCTAAGAACAGCCATAAATATTGAGTGGTAACATTAATAAGTGAGTCCCTGCTGTATTCCTATGACCTGGGTCCCCATTCTCATCACTCAATTCCTGTCTAGGTCTAGCTTATATGTATGTTTTAGTTATAGTTTTGGCTGCTGGACTTGTATATCAGTTCCTTCAGGACTTCATTTCCCTAGAAATTGAAGCTGTGTCTTTGGATGCCCCAGCTAGTAATAAGGAGGCTGTGGTGTGCTGACACTGCTGCAGGGTGGTCATAATCTGACACATTGGTAAAGGTCATCGAGTCCTAGACTCAGTTACTAAACTACCTGCTTGACATCTCCACTGATGTTACCTCTAGCACAACATGCCCAGAATTCATTGCACCAAATCTCTTGTTCCCATGCTGCTCTTCCACCAATGCTCCTGGTTTCAGTAGATGGCATCACTACCTTTCCATTTGTCCAATCCAGAAATGCAGAGGTCATCCCTGACTCTCCCTGGCTCTTTGCCTTGCTTGATTCCATGACACAGTCAGCCACCATGTCCTATTGATCCTATTCCCTTTAATTTGTCGGGACCATCACTCTTCCCCTTCCCTACTTCTAGCGCTTCGGCCCAACCCCCCAGCATCTTTTAGCCTGACCACAGTTCTCCGTGTTTCCATCCTTGCCCTGCTCTGGTCTGCTTTCCACATTGCTGTCAGAGCGTTCATTTCAAACCACAAAGTGGAGTGTTTCTATTCCACACATAGTGCCTTCTGGTCATTTCTTTTGCCTCAGCCCCTATTCCTCCTCTAGGTCTTAGATTAAATGCAACTTCCTCAGGTCAATTTTCCTTGACCACTTCCATAGCATACTATATTTACTCTTCACAATGTTGACCAGAATGGTAATGCCTCAATTATTTGTGCTACTATGTATTTCATATCTGCCCTCCCAGGTAAATTAAATTCTATAGGAGGTGAGTTCCCTATCTGATTTTCTTCCCATCTCCCAAGACCCTAGCTCCTCACATAGTTAATGCTTATTAGATAGTTAATGAGTATACCAAGTCTCCTTTTTTTTAAGATCTTGTTTATTTATTTGGGGGGGCACAATTAGGGGGGAGGGGCAGAGGGAGAGGGAGAAGCAGACTCCCCACCGAGCGGGGAGCCTGATGACACAGGGCTTGATCCCAGGACCCTGAGATCATGACCTGAACCAAAGGCAGATGCTTAGCGGACTGAGCCACCCATCTTCTTTATCCAAGAATATTACTCAACCAACAGAAAGAATGAATACTTACCATTTACTTCAATGTAGATGGAACTGGATTGTATTATGCTGAGTGAAATAAGTTAATCAGAGAAAGACAATTACCATATGGTTTCACTCATATGTGGAACATAAGAAACAGCACAGAGGACCATTCGGGGAAGGAAGGTCAAACTGAATGGGAAGCCATCAGAGAGGGAGAAAAACCATGAGAGACTCAACTATAGGAAACAAACTGAGGGCTGCTGGAGGGGAGATGGGTAGGGAGATGGGATAACTGGGTGATGGGCATTACAGAGGGCATGTGATGTGCTGAACACTGGGTGTTATACACAACTGATGAATTACTGAGCACTACATCTGAAACTAACTAATATTGTACTCTATGTTGGCTAATTGAATTTAAATAAAAAACAGTTAACACACAGACTTATGAATGAGTATCACAGTCCATTCAAGCAGTGTCTCAGCAGATCTTAAATAGTCTTCATTCTGGAATGCTACAAAAAGAAATCTCTGTTTTGAAGGTAGGACTAGATTACCCTTAAAGCTCCTTCCAAGTAACCATTTTTTATTCTTTCTGAGAGTCTCATTGTCCTAATGCTAAATGTTAGTCATCACTGCTCAGTGTCACAGCTGGAACATGGAAGATACAAGAGGTAATCTTAGCATTTATTAAATTAACCCATCATGGGAGGTACCATTAGCTGTTACAGCGTGTCTTTAAGTCACCTTATTTCTATTCTATTTTCAAGCCCTTTCTTCCAAATATGGGAGAAGGGACAAAATTCTATTGGCCTGATTTATCATAGTCTAAAAAATATTTAAACCTACCAGCCCAATAAATTAGGGGATGGTTTTAGGCCTTACAGAAGGATCCACCAGAGAGGCTCCTTGAAAGAGCAAGCTCTCCAAAGGCATTTAAAATTGGATTTGATTTACAAAAATTTGATTTGCACATAACTATTCAGGAACATATTGATTGTTTAAAGTGAGGTACATGGGGACATAACTACCTTTAATCTTTTATAACAAAGGCAGCAATTAAAATTGCTTTTGCTAAGCAATTTTTGAAATGGAAGTTTCAATATCTTCGCTGGCTTCCCACTCCCCAGAAGACTCCCTCTCTCCCCATACACTCTTCTCCTCCTAATTAAATGAGGTAACCATTTTGGATTCTCTGTAGAATGCAGTTTCTGACAGAATCATACTCTTATCTTATGGTTATGGAAAAAGTCATGCTGGGGGCTTAATTTCATTTCCATCCCTCTTTGTTAATACAGCCCTTCCTATTCTCACTTCTTGGAAGCATTGTTAGGGAGGGATCGATTTGATGGTTATTAAAAAATGGTCAATTACGGTGGTATTAGCTGGCCCTGTATTCCCCAATCACAGTGTCATTTTCATCCCACAGAAAAGTTTGCCCTTTGTGTGTGCCTGTTTGTTTGCTTTATTTGGCATGTGGTGTAGACTGCCTAATAAGGAATCCTGATGGCAGTTTGCTCCATCTCCAGATTGAATTTCTTTATAGATCAGCCTCAGTAATTCATTTCCCAACTGTTTCTAATCAATACAGCTCGACACACTTAACGTTAGAGAAACTCACAAAACCGTGCTACTGATTGGGTGTCTCGATGCACGTTCTTCATAAAGGCTCTCTTTGATGGTGATCTGTCCAGCTGATCCACAGCCTCCTAGTGGAGTTAGGGCCTGCGCTCTACCCAGGCCCCAAAGCTGCCATTGTCTTGTTTTCTTTGATTCTGGGAAGCCAGAGGCCAGAGGGGTTTTATGAGATGAGTAGGGGTGCCTCTGTTGTCCTGGGGACTTGCTGTTGAGCCTCAGTGAGTGGCTCAGCCATTCTGAGAGTCCACTTCAGCATCTACAGAATAAGGCAGCTAGAACGTTGATGTCTATCTGGGGTCTTGCCGACCTCTGAAGTGCTGAGACCTCTGGTTGGAGACAGAAAGACCTGCTGTATTCCCAAACACCTGTCTCACTTCTCAGCACTGCACCCTTAAATGACCACCATTTGGATAAAGGGATGGAAACCACTGTTTCTAGATCATGAAAAAAAAAAATGCTTGCCCTCTGCCACAGGATTCCAAGCCTGGCTTCATACCTCCTAGCTTGTGTGGCCTTGGCCTAGTCACATCATCATTCCCAGGCTGTTTCCATAGCTGTAAAAGGGGTACATGCAATCCTGACCTTTATCCATTCATGGGATGCTGTGAAGGTCAGAGAAGGTCATAGGCGTGAGAAGCACTTTGGAAAGTAAAGCAGAATGCATAAGAGGGACTGTTGATCAGGTGGCCATTGCATTGCCAGAGAGCACATGCTTGTGCACCACTCTAGAACTTCATAAATCTGGCTTCTTCCTGCACCCACTCTCTCAGCCTCCCCACTGTAGTTTTAGTTCATGCCAGTCCAGAAATCATGACTTGTTTCCAAGTTATCTGAGTGCAGAGACTCATTACTGTAGGCAATGACACCATCCTCAGGGAGTGATGCAGAGATTCAGCCAAGTAAGCTCAGCCAGCCTGTCCACCCCACCAGGCAAAAGCCCTAATACCACCAGTCAAACAGCCAGTCAGCCAACCAAACTGCTCCAGGTACAGGATCAAAAGTGAGGATGGACTGGTCCCATACCCTTTCAGATCAATGGTGGCATTCATAAACAATTCAGTGAAGTTCTAGAATGAGGCCCATTTATGCCTTTTTCCTAAGACCCTACTGAGGTTGATTTTTTTTCTCAGATGAAATATCTGTAGATCCTAGGGCCTGGAACTTCAGTTAATTTCAGCCATCATTTCTTTTAAATATCTGTAGTGTCCTGAATCCTTACTTGGAGCCAAGTTTTATACTGATCACATTATACAGATGATTTAATTTATTCTCCACAACATCTCTGTATAGTAGGTATTCGCTTGGTAAAGTGTTTGAATTAATGAATGAATGGTTACAGTTAAATAATGAGCATATGTTGAATGCTTTCTACACGCTAGGCATCATGTTAGTCACTAGAGATTCAGAAATGAGCAAAATGGGCAAGGCAGCTGTCTTCATTGAACTTATAGTCTAAGTATTGTGATCCTCATTTGACATCAGAGAGCTAAAACATTCCATAACTTAGAGGAAATGGACAAATTTCTTAAAAAGCATGATTTAATGCAAGTTACATAAGATTTTGAGAAATTGAAACACAGAAGATGAATTAACCTGCCCAAGATCACACAGCAATATAATGTCAGGTCAGAACATCAAAAGTAAGTCTGGCACTGCCCCCATAGTGGAATAACTAGTACAAGCTTACCTTCTGGCCCCAAACAATAATAAAACCAGTACAAATAGATGAAGCAAGTGTTTTGGGGCATTGGACATCAAACAGCATAGGACTGTGATCCTTTGCTAAAGAGATCACACAAAATGAGCCTCATGTTTGACTCGGCTCCATGCTTTGGAAATTCTAAACACTGAAAATTATAATACTTAAATAAAATTTATGAAATGATTTAATATATTAGAAATGGTAGAAAAGAGGATCAATATGCTTAAGATCGATCAACAGAAGTGATACGGTCTGAAGAATATGGGGGAGGGGAAGCTTGAGAAAGGGGACAGAGCCTCAGGGCCATGTGGGATAACATCAGTGTCTAGCATATGTATAACTGAAGTCCCCAGATGAAAGGATAGAGAGAATGTAGCAGAGAAAATATTTCAAGGAGAAATGGCCCAAATGTGCCAAACTTGTTGAAAATATCAACTCCTATAGATCCAAAAAGCTCAGAAAACCTGGAACAGGATAAATGCAAAGATGCCCTAGAATAGAAGGGAGAGAATAACAGATCTTAAGGGCATCAGAGAGCTAAAACATTCCATAACTTAGAGGAGATGGACAAATTTCTTAAAAAGCATGACTTAATGCAAGTTACATAAGATTTTGATAGATTGAAAATTTTATTCTAAAATTTATATGGAAATGCAAAGACCTAGAAAACAAAATAATCTTAGAAAGTAAAACTTGGAGGACTCACACTCTCTGATTTCCAGATTGACTATAAGACTACAGCAGTCAATACAGTGTAGTATTGGCTGAAGTGTAGACAAATAAATCAATACAACAGAATTAGAGAATCCAGAGATAGACCTACACATTTGGACATTTGGATTGATTGATTTCCCCCCCCCAAAAAAAAGAAGCATGCTAGCAATTTAACAAAAAAAGGAAATTTTATTCAACAAATGAGGATAAAAAAGGATTCCAATACTTGCCTAATCAAACACAAAAAAATAATTTAAGAAAGATCATGGACATACGTGTAAAAGCCAGTACTATTAGTCTTCTTTAAGAAAAAGGAGAATATATTCAAACTTTAGCATGGCAAAGATTTCTTAGAAAAGACACAAAAATAACTAACCTCCAAAGAAAAAAAATGGATAAATTAGACTTTACCAAAATTAGAGATTTCTAGAAAGAAAGAAAGGAAGGAAGGAAGGAAGGAAGAAAGAAAGAGCCTGTTAAGAAAATGAACAGGCAAGCCACAGACTGGGAGAAATTATTCACAGTGTGAATATCTGACAAAAGACCCAAATCTGTAATATAAAAAAAAATCCCTTTAAGTCAATAATTTTTTAAGTATCATAAAAATAGGCAAAAGACTTGAACAGACACCTCACAAAAGAAGATGTATTAATGCATAATGAGCTTATAGAAAGAGCTCAGCATCCTGAGTCATTGGGGAAATGCAGATTAAAACCACAGTGAAAAACCACTACAGATCTACTAGAATGGATAAAATTTAAATAATAACACCAAATGTTGGCTAGGCTATAAAGCCACCAGAACCTTCACATACTGCAGGTGGGAATGTGATGATACAAATGCGTTGGAAAACTGGCCATTTCTTACAAAGATATACATCTATCCTAGGACCCAGCAAATTTGTTCGTAGGTATTTTACCCAAGATAAATGAAAATAAACATCCAGGAACTTGTCTAAATGTTTGTAACACCTGAGTTTAAAAGCCCTAATCTGGAAATGACCCATCAATAGAAGAATATGTAAGTATATGATAATATATTCTATATATTATTTCTATGAAATACTAATTATCAATAAATGCTACGTATTGTTATCCACAGCAACATGAAAGAATTTTAAGAACATCGTACCAAGTGAAAGTAACCACATAGAATACATTCTGCATGGTTCATTTACATGAAATTTGAGGACAGGCAAAGTTAATCCATGGTGACTGACATCAGAATACTGATTATCTCAGGGACAATGGCGATTGCATGGGAAGGGTCATGAGAGAAATTTCTGGAGTGGTAAAAGTATTCTTCATTATTACTGGTGTTTTTTTGTCATGTGAGAGAATGCATTGGTTAAGACTTAATGGACTGGGGGGGTGAAGCAAGATGGCAGAGGAGTAGGAGACCTAGATTTCATCTGGTCTCAGGAATTCAGCTGAATAGGGGTCAAACCATTCTGAACACCTACGAACCTAACAGGAGATCGAAGAGGAGAGTAGTGACAACTCTCTGAACAGAGAAGCAACCACTTACTGGAAGGTAGGACGTGCGGAGAAGTGAATCCGAGGCGATCTTCGGGAGGATAGATGGCGGGGGAGGCGTCCTCCGTCGGCCGCTTCTGGCAAGTGATAGAGCCGCGGAGCACAAAATTGGACCTTTTAGAAGTTGGCTCCGTTGAGGGACATCGGTGCAGTGGCTAAGCAGGAGGTGGAACCCTCCCGGGACAGTGTGGTCTCAGGACCCTTGGGGTCACAGAAAGACCGGGGGAGCCTGAGTGTGGCAGAGCTCCCAGGTATCAGAGCGGGGAGGCTGGCTGCAGAGATGGAGCCGAGGCGCAGGCTCTCAGCTCGGGGTTGCCATAAACCGTGATCTGCGACCCAGTCGGGCCACTGCTCCTCCAGCAGGGACCCAACAAGCGGCAGAGCCGGGGAGACTCCCCTTCCTGCCCTGAGAAGAGCAGCACGGAAGCGCACCGCAGGGATCTGCTGGGTTTGGAGACTCCACACGGGGTCGGGTGCCAGAGATAGAAACGCTTGGTCACAGGCCAGGTGAGCACGGAGTGCGGCCGGAGACCGGGGACACGGGAGTGACTGCTTTTCTCTGGGGGCGCACTGAGGAGTGGGGCCCCGAGTGCTTGGCTTCTCCAGGGAGAGATTGGGAGGCCACCATTTTCACCCTGGTCCTCCAAAGCTGTACTGAGAGCTTGCAGAAAACAAAAGCTCCTGAGAGCAAACCTGAGCAGCTTGCTTGGCCCGGACTGGCAAGGGCGGGGCAATTCCGCCTCCGGCAAAGACATTTGTGAACCACGGCAACAGGCCCTTCCCCCAGAAGATCAGCACGAACAGCCAGCAAGCCAACACCAAGTTTACCGATCAAGGAGAACGGGAGAACTCCAGCGCTAGGGGAAAACTGCACATAGAATTCATGGCTTTTTTTTACCATGATTCATTAGTTCATCAAAGTTAATTTTTTTAACTGATTTTTTTTTTAATTTTTCTTTTTCCTTTTTTCAACCAACATCTTATCAATCCCTTTTAAAAAAAAAAAACATTTTTTATTTTTCATTTTTAGAGTCATATTTTAGCCCTTCATAGTAGTTACCCTTATTTTTGGCATATATATATAAGTTGTTCTCTCTTTAAAATTTTGAGATACAGTTTCTTCTAACAGATCAAATTATACCCTAAATCACTAGTGTATGGCTTTGTTCTACTCTCCTGCCTGATCACATTCTCTCCCTTTCCTCTTTTTTTTTTAAATCTTCTTCTTTCTTTTTTCAAACAATTTATCTTATCAATTCCTTTTATAAAATCTTTTATAATTTTCATCTTTACAGTCATCTTCCATCCCTTCATTGTATCAACCCTTATTTTGTACATATATGTCTTTCTTCCTTTAAAATTTTAGGAGGCACTTTTCTCTAACAGACCAAAATATGCCCAAAATCCAGTGTGTGGCACTGATCTATGCACTAGCCTGATCATATTTGATCATATTCTGCTTTTTTGTATTGTTCTGTTTTTGTTTTTATCTTTTTTTCTTTTTTTTCTCTTTCTTTTCCCCTGGTTTCAGGTCTTTTCTGATTTGTATACAGTATATTTGCTGGGCACGTTGTTAACCTGTTAGCATTTTGTTCTCTCATTCATCTCTTCTCCTCTGGACAAAATGACAAGACGAAAAAAATCACCTCAGCAAACAGAACAAGAGGTACTACCGTCAGCCAGGGACCTACTCAATACGGACATTAGTACGATGTCGGACCTAGAGTTCAGAATCATGATTCTAAAGATACTAGCTGGGCTTGAAAAAGGTGTGGAAGTTATTAGAGAAACCCTTTCTGGAGAAATAAAAGAACTAAAATCTAACCAAGTCGAAATCAAAAAGGCTATTAATGAGGTGCAATCAAAAATGGGGGCACTAACTGCTAGGATAAATGAGGCAGAGGAGAGAATCAGTGATATAGAAGACCAAAGGATGGAAAATAAAGAGGCTGAGAAAAAGAGAGATAAACAACTACAGGATCACGAGGGCAGAATTCGAGAGATAAGTGATACGATAAGACGAAACAACATTAGAATAATTGGGATCCCAGAAGAAGAAGAGAGAGAGAGGGGGGGGGCAGAAGGTATATTGGAGCAAATTATAGAAGAGAACTTCCCTAATGTGAAGAAGGAAACAGGCATCAAAATCCAGGAGGCACAGAGAATCCCTCTCAAAATCAATAAAAATAGGTCAACACCCCGACATCTAATAGTAAAACCTATGAGTCTCAGAGACAAAGAGAAAATCCTGAAAGCAGCTCGGGAGAAGAGATATGTAACCTACAATGGTAGAAATATTAGATTGGCAACAGACCTATCCACAGAGACCTGGCAGGCCAGAAAGGACGGGCATGATATCTTCAGAGCACTAAACGAGAAAAATATGCAGCCAAGAATACTATATCCAGCTAGGATGTCATTGAAATGTCATTGAAAATAGAAGGAGAGATAAAAAGCTTCCAGGACAAACAAAAACTAAAGGAATTTGCAAACATGAAGCCAGCCCTCCACGAAATATTGAAAGGGGTCCTCTAAGCAAAGAGAGAGCTTAAAAGCAGCATAGACCAGAAAAGAATAGAGACAATATACAGTAACAGTCACCTTACAGGCAATACAATGGCACTAAATTCATACCTTTCAATACTTACCCTGAATGTAAATGGGTTCAATGCCCCAATCAAAAGACACAGGCTATCAGATTGGATTAAAAAATAAGACCCATCAATATGCTGTCTGCAAGAGACTCATTTTAGGACCAAAGACACCCCCACATTGAAAGTGAGGGGGTGGAAAATCATTTACCATGCTCATGGACACCAAAAGAAACCTGGGGTGGCAATCCTTATATCAGACACATTAGATTTTAAAACAAAGACTGTAATAAGAGATGAAGAAGGACACTATCTCCTACTTAAAGGGTCTATCCAACAAGAAGATCTAACAATTGTAAATATCTATGCCCCTAACATGGGAGCAGCCAATTATATAAGCCAATTACTAACAAAAACAAAGAAACACATTGACAACAATACAATAATAGTGGGGGACTTTAACACCCCCGTCACTGAAATGGACAGATCATCTAAGCAAAAGATCAACAAGGAAATAAAGACTTTAAATGACACACTGGACCAAATGGACTTCACAGATATATTCAGAACATTCCATCCCAAAGCAATGGAATACACATTCTTCTCTAGTGCCCATGGAACATTCTCCAGAATTGATCACATCCTAGGTCACAAATCAGGTCTCAATCGGTACCAAAAGATTGGGATCATTCCCTGCATATTTTCAGACCACAATGCTTTGAAACGAGAACTCAATCCCAAGAGGAAAGTCGGAAAGAACTCAAATACATGGAGGCTAAAGAGCATCCTACTAAAGAATGAATGGGTCAAGCAGGAAATTAAATAGAAATAGAAATAGAAATAGAAGAATTTAAAAAATTAATGGAAACCAATGAAAATGGAAACACAACTGTTCAAAATCTTTGGGATGCAGGAAAGACAGTCCTGAGAGGAACATATATAGCAATACAAACCTTTCTCAAGAAACAAGAAAGGTCTCAAATACACAACCTAACCCTACACCTAAAGGAGCTAGAGAAAAATCAGCAAATAAAGCCTAAACCCAGCAGAAGAAGAGAAATAATAAAGATCAGAGCAGAAATCAATGAACTAGAAACCAAAAGAACAGTAGAACAGATCAACGAAACTAGGAGCTGGTTCTTTGAAAGAATTAACAAGATTGATAAACCCCTGGCCAGACTTATCCAAAAGAAAAGAGAAAGGACCCAAATCAACAAAATCATGAATGAAAGAGGAGAGATCACAAGCAACACCAAAGAAATACAAACAATTATAAAGAACATATTATGAGCAACTCTATGCCAGCAAATTAGATAACCTGGAAGAAATGGGAACATTCCTAGAGATGTATCAACTACCAAAATTGAACCAGGAAGAAATAGAAAACCTGAACAGACCTATAACCACTAAGGAAATTGAAGCAGTCATCAAAAATCTCCCAAGAAACAAAAGCCCAGGGCCAGATGGCTTCCCAGGGGAATTCCATCAGACATTTAAAGAAGAATTAATACCTAATCTCCTGAAAGAGTTCCAAAAAATAGCAATGGAAGGAAAACTTCCAAAGTCATTTTATGAGGCCAGCATTACCTTGATCCCAAAACCAGAGAAAGACCCCATCAAAAAGGAGAATTACAGACCAATATCCTTGATGAACATGGATGCAAAAATTCTCACCAAGGGGCGCCTGCGTGGCTCAGTTGGTTAAGCAACTGCCTTTGGTTCAGGTCATGATCCTGGAGTCCCTGGATCGAGTCCCGCATCAGGCTCCCTGCTCGGCAGGGAGTCTGCTTCTCCCTCTGACCCTCCCCCCTCTCATGTGCTCTCTCTCTCTCTCATTCTCTCTGTCTCAAATAAATAATAAATAAAATCTTTAAAAAATATTAAAAAAAAATTCTCACCAAAAACTAGCCAATAGGATCCAACAGTACATTCAAAGGATTATTCACCACGACCAAGTGGGATTTATCCCTGGGCTGCAAGGCTGGTCCAACATCTGCAAATCAATCAACGTGATACAATACATTAACAAAGGAAAGAACAAGAATCCTATGATCCTCTCAATAGATGCAGAAAAAGCATTTGACAAAGTACAGCATCCTTTCTTGCACAAAACTCTTCAGAGTATAGGGATAGAGGGTACATACCTCAATATCATAAAAGCCATCTATGAAAAACCTACAGTGAATATCATTCTCAATGGGGAAAAGCTGAGAGCTTTTCCCCTAAGGTCAGGAATGCGGCAGGGATGTCCACTATCACCACTGCTATTCAACATAGTATTAGAAGTCCTAGCCACAGCAATCAGACTACAAAAAGAAATCAAAGGCATCCAAATCGGCAAAGAAGAAGTCAAACTCTCACTCTTTGCAGATGATATGATACTGTATGTGGAAAACCCAAAAGACTCCACCCCCAAACTGCTAGAACTCATACAGGAATTCAGTCAAGTAGCAGGATATAAAATCAATGCACAGAAATCAGTGGCATTCCTATACACCAACAACAAGGCAGAAGAGAGACAAATCAAGGAGTCGATCCTATTTACAATTGCACCCAAAACCATAAGATACCTAGGAATAAATTTAACCAAAGAGGTAAAGGATCTGTACTCAGAAAATATAAAGTACTCATGAAAGAAATTGAAGAAGACACAAAAAATGGAAAAACGTTCCATGCTCATGGATTGGAAGAACAAACATTGTGAAGATGTCAGTGCTATCTAGAGCAATCTACACATTCAATGCAATCCCCATCAAAATACCATCCACCTTTTTCAAAGAAATGGAACAAATAATCCTAAGATTTGTATGGAACCAGAAGAGACCCCGAATAGCCAGAGGAATATTGAAAAAGAAAAGCAAAGCTGGCGGCATCACAATTCCAGACTTCCAGCTCTATTACAAAGCTGTCATCATCAAGACAGTATGGTACTGGCACAAAAACAGACACATCGATCAGTGGAACAGAATAGAGATCCCAGAAATGGACCCTCAACTCTATGGTCAACTCATCTTTGACAAAGCAGGAAAGAATGTCCAATGGCAAAAAGACAGTCTCTTCAACAAATGGTGTTGGGAATATTGGATAGCCCCATGCAGAAGAATGAAACTGGACCATTTCCTTACACCACACACAAAAATAGACTCCAAATGGTTGAAAGACCTAAACGTGAGACAGGAGTCCATCAAAATCCTAAAGGAGAACACAGGTAGCAACCTCTTCGACCTCAGCCGCAGCAACTTCTTCCTCGAAACATCACGAAAGGCAAGGGAAGCAAGGGCAAAAATGAACTATTGGGATTTCATCAAGATAAAAAGCTTTTGCACAGCAAAAGAAACAGTCCTCAAAACCAAAAGACAATCGACAGAATGGGAGAAAATATTTGTAAATGACATATCAGATAAAGGGTTAGTATCCAAAATCTATAAAGAATTTATCAAACTCAACACCCAAAGAACAAATAATCCAATCAAGAAATGGGCAAAAGACATGAACAGACATTTTTCCAAAGAAGACATCCAAATGGCCAACAGACACATGAAAAAGTGCTCAACATTGCTCGGCATCAGGGAAATCCAAATCAAAACCTCAATGAGATACCACCTCACACCCGTCAGAATGGCTAAAATTGACAAGTCAGGAAACGACAGATGTTGGCGGGGATGTGGAGAAAGGGGAACCCTCCTACCCTGTTGATGGGAATGCAAGCTGGTGCAGCCCCTATGGAAAACAATATGGAGGTTCCTCAAAGAGTTGAAAATAGAGCTATCATACGATCCAGCAATTGCACTACTGGGTATTTACCACAAAGATACAGATCTAGGGATCCGAAGGGGTACGTGCACCCCAGTGTTTATAGCAGCAATGTCCACAATAGCCAAAGTGTGGAAAGAGCCAAGATGTCCATGGACAGATGAATGGATAAAGAAGAGGTGGTATATAGACACAATGGAATATTATGCAGCCATCAAAAGGAATGAGATCTTGCCATTTGCAACGACGTGGATGGAAGTGTAGGGTGTTATGCTGAGTGAAATAAGTCAATCAGAGAAAGACATGTATCATATGATCTCACTGATATGAGGAATTCTTAATCTCAGGAAACAAACTGAGGGTTGCTGGAGTGGTGGGGGTTGGGAGGGTTGGGGTGGCTGGGTGATAGACATTGGGGAGGGTATGTGCTATGGTGAGCGCTGTGAATTGTACAAGACTGATGAATCACGGATCTGTAGTTCTGAAACAAATAATGCAACATATGTTAAGAAAAAAGATAAAGAAGAAGATAGCAGGAGGGGAAGAATGAAGGGGAGTAAGTCAGAGGGGGAGGCGAACCATGAGGGACGATGGACTCTGAAAAACAAACTGAGGGTTCTAGAGGGGAGGGAGTTGGGGGGATGGGTTAGCCTGGTGATGGGTATTAAAGAGGGCACATTCTGCATGGAGCATTGGGTGTTATGCAGAAACAATGAATCATGGAACACTACATCAAAAACTAATGATGTAATATATGGTGATTAACATAACAATACAAAAATAAAAAAAAAATTAAAAAACAAAAAAAGAAACAAATGCTTCACCAAAGCTGCATAACCTAAACCTAATCATGAGGAAACATGAGACAGACCAAAATGAGGAGGCATTCTACAAAATAAATGGCCTGTAATCTTCAAAAGTGTCAAGGAAGAACTAGGGGAATGTTCCAGGATTAAATAAACTAAAGAGATACAACTAAATGCCATATATAAATCAGAAGTAAATCCTTTTGCTACAGAGGACATTGCTGGGACAACTGGGAAACTTGAACTTGTCCTGAGCATTAGATGGTAGTAAGGTATCAGTGTTAATCTCCTAATCTTGATGTTTGTGTCATAGTTATGTAGGAGAATAGCCTTGTTTGTGGCAATGCACACTAAAGAATTGGGGGTGATAGGACATCAGGTTTAAAACTTATTCTCCAATGGTTCAGGGGAAAGAAATACTTCCTACTTTTCTGTAAGTACATGACTGTATCAAATTTTTAAAAAAATAAACAAAACAAATGTATTATGAAGAAAGCTAAATGTCTCTGCATTTGCTAGCCAAGAAATGTTTTATTTAAAAATATAGCAACATTATGTGCAAAAAAAAAAGACTTAATGGACTATACCTTTAAAATTCTGCTTACTTCCCTTTATATAAATATTACTGTATTTAAAATAATCCAGTCTGTCTGACTCCACCGACCACATGTTTTTCTGCTCTACTATGCTGAATATCAGGCAAAAAGTTAGCAATTGGGAATCTTACTACCCTGAAATGAGTCAGCACATTGTGAAGTAGAGAATGGATTCCTCTGTCAGATGAGCAATAGTGAGCATATTGTTTATAAACTGTGAAGGTTACGGAAATATTTATATTTATTATTTAAAAAAATATTATTATAAACTGTTAAAGCAGTGCCACACCCTCGGGACTTTGGAAAAAGTGGCCATTTGTATTATCTATTGCTGCATAGGAAATTACTCTAAAACTAAGTGGCTTAAAACAACAAATGTTATTTCCTCACATTTTCTGTGGGTCGGGAATTTGGGAATGGTTTAGCTGGGTGGTTCTAGCTCTGGGTGTCTCAGAGGGTAGCAGTTATGTCCCCAGTCATGGTACAGTTATCTGAAGGCTGGAGGATTCTTTTCCAAATTCTTTCCATGGTTGTTGACTAACCTTTTGTCCTTCACCGGCTATTAGGAGGAGACCTTAGTTCCTTGCCAAGTGAGCCTCTTCAGACTGCTGGGAATCCACACCACATGGCAGCTGGCTTCCCCACAGAGCAAGTGGTCCAAGAGAAAGAGCATAAGACCAAAATGGAAGTCACTGTGTCTGCTATACCCTAACCTCAGAAGTGATCTGCCATCACTTTTGCAGGGTTCCGTTGGTCACCCAGACCAACCCTGGTACAAGTGGGAGGGACTGTGCCAGGGCAAACATGGGAAGGCAGGATCATTGGGGGCCATCTTAGAGGCTGGATGTCACAATAATTTTTATCCTGGCTCAGTAGATGTGTGATTTAGAACAAATCAGTTATTCAAGTCCCAGTTTCTTAATCTATGAAATGGGAAGGACTAATTATTTTTGCTTCAGGGGATTAAATTAGCAATGTTTGAAGTTTCTTGGGAGGGAACCTGGAATGGAGTAAATTTTCATTAATGTTATCCTAAAACATAAATAAGTTAGTGTAGGCATGTCTAGTATCACTCTCCTGGCCAGATAACCTATTTAACATTTCTCTCTGATTGCGTATCTGGATCAGCTTTTAGAGATGGCACCTTCTTCTCATGTGGACCCTTGAAGCTGGTAAATTTTATAATCAAAATAAAATCATACTCAGTGGCTCCTTCCCATCTCTGCTTTATTTACTCCATGTGTGTGGTATCTTTTACCTTCTCTTCTCCCATTAGACTTTGAGCTCTCTTGAAGGAACCTTGTGCTTTAATCTTTGAACATCCCAGAGCCACTGTTTGAAGATTATATTGAGTTTCACATTGTCAGTGCTCTAACACTGTTTGCAGGCTACAGATATTTTCCAAAGCAGGAGGTGAAAGCAACTGTCATAGATATATTATTTGATTAATGTCCCAAAAATGATGTAAAATAAGCTACCCCCAAACTCAAAGCCATACAACAACCACTTACTCTTTTGCTCATAGGTCCACAGGTCAGTGGAGTATTAATTGATCTTGGCTGGGCTGGACTGGGTGGCTCTGCTTCAGGCTGCAATTCAACTGGGCTTGGCTTCTCACTGCAAGTTAGGCTGAGGTCTGTGCCACTTGGGTTTCTGTCGGGGACCAAGGCTCAGGGGAAATGCCTACTCAGGAGACACTCTTCTCAGGCAATGGTAGAAGTACATGAGAGCAAATGGAATCAGGCATTGCATTTCATTGCATTTTCTTGCTTCATGAATGCAACCATTTCATTGGCCAAAGCAGGTCACATGGGCTGAGCCCAAAGTCAAGGGGAATGGAAGTATTTATTCTGCTTCCAGTGGGAAGAACTGTAAAGTCACATGGAAAAGGGCATGAAGAAAAGGATGAAAATTGGGGCCAATAGATCTGCCATATAGAATACAAAGTTGTGAGAACTATCTAAGAGCCAAGCATTGCGGGGGAGAGTTGACTTTTCTGAGAATATTTAGTATTGTTCCTTCACATCTAGGACTGCGAAACCCTTGTAAAGTGAGTGAAACTGGAAATTGCGTGAGAGTCTCACTGCATGAGAGTGACGTGATTCAGAGTGTGTGGACTTTTGAAATTCAACCATACTTTCCTCCACTTACTTCTTAGGGGCTCTTCCACAGCTCTTTTAGCTTCTCTGAGCCTCTTTTTCCTTAGATGTAGAGATGAAAAAAAAAAAAAACCTACCCATATTTCTGTGAAAATCAAACTAAGTTAACAAATGTGTTTCATGTTTGTTTCCCCATCTGTCCTGCTGGAGTGGCAGGGAGGGTGGAGGGAGCTTTGGTTTTCCAGCAAGTTTCTGAGACCTGGACTCAGTCAGGGAAGGACTCAGCTTTCCTGACTGAAAAAAAGGTAATGATAGGCAATTTTCACCACATCTCCACATCTCCCACTTGTTGCTTAAAGACAGACAAGCGATCAGTTGTCACTTATTTTGGGTTCTAAAACACTAAGTTATTACCATAGAAACATAATTATGAACAATTAAGTAGAAGTGTTTTCTGAAATGTTTTTGAATTAAAGTTCTAAATTTCCTTTTACAAACTTACTCAATTCATATAAGCAGAAGTCAAAAACTGCAGCACACATCTCATTTTCTTCCAAATCAAATCAGTGAGTTATTTGTGGTAATTTTATCAAAAAGAAATGAATGAAATCCTCTCTAACCTTATTCTGAATGTGTAATTTCCAGCTTTTTCCTTACAAAGTGGCATCTAGCCTACTGAAGCAATGTGTAGCTTAACCTTGTTTTGATTTGCATCCAGTAAAGGTCTGTGAGCAGGTTGACAGCTGTTGAGAAGGATCTTCCATCAGCACTAGAATATATCTGGGCTCCCTTTGCTGGAGAATGCCAGAAACACATCTTTTAAGGTTTGCAAGAGACCCATTGGCTCTTCTCTTGTCTGTCCTTCTTCCTCACACTCCACAATCAGTCTACCACCAAACCAAAAATACATCCTACACCCAAAATACATTTCAAATCCATCTGCATAACCCAATTATCAGTGGCATGGGTTGGAATTATATGTTCTCAGATGTCTCCCTGTGTCTACTCTTGATCACCATCCCAAGTCATTGTCACATAGCAACCACAATGGTCTTTGAGAAACCTAGAATCATATCCTTCTCCTTCCAGAAGAAAACCTTCCTAGGCCTTCTTATTGTAATTAAGATAAAGGCCCAAATTTGTTGGGAAGCCATCAAGGGTCCACTTGGGCCTCCATGGTCTTGCCCTGGCCTACATCTCAACATCTTCTCTACTTACTTAACCCCTCTGTATTGAACTTTCTTCCAGCTCTTTAGTATTCTAGCTCTTTCCTTTTCAGGATGTTTGCATGTGTTGTTCCCTCCATCTGGAACACACCTGCTTCACTCTTCACATGTTTGGTTCTTTCCCAACTGTCATCTCAGCTTAAATGTCAGCTCCACGAAGTGGTCCCCTTGATTCCCAGGAGCTCTCCTACTGTTCTCTGCTACCATCTCATTCACTTCCTTCATAGTGCTCATCCCAGTTCATTATTATAAATGTATTTGTGCTTTGACTGTTTAACGTCTGACTCATCCACTGGATGTAAGCCCCATAAGGATAGGATGATATCTGAGCTTTGTTCACCAGGCATAATGGTGCATTGTTCTGTCCCTGACCCTGAAAGGTGCTCAATAATTACTTCTTAAGTGGATGAATGAATGAATGAATGAATGAATTATTCAATAAAGGAGGCGAAGTCATCAATATTTACCAAGAAACCTAAAATATCTCTAAAGCCCCATCATATGACTATCACTAGAGCATTGTCCACGGAAGCCAGAGGGTGTCTCCTAGAGGAAAATGCACCAGCTTAAGGGCAAGAATGCCTAGAACCTGGATCAATTTCTTGTCTGACACTCCATAAATTTTTTTTTGAAGTTTTTCTGAAGCACAGTTTGTTTGCAGTTAAAATGAGAGTTTGCAACCAAATGTTTAAGCCTAAGGGCCGTGGTCCACTATGGAAATGCATTTTATCTTATTTTAGAGTAGTTAGTTTTTGTCTAATTTAAAAATGTTCTTAGCTCCAAAAAGGTTAAAAAGCATTGGATTAGGTTAACCCTAAAGTCCCATATACCTCTGACAATCTGTGTTTCTACAAAAGGAAGATCAGTCAACATTAGGTATGGCTGTATGTAACAGAGACCCAACATATCAGTGTCTTAAACAACATGGAGGCCTACTTCTGTCTCTCTCTCTCTCTCTTTTACCTCTGGAAGTGAGCATTCTAAGGCCAGTAAGCATTCCAAGCTGCCAGAGACTCAGGCTCCTATCTTGTCGCTCCACCATCCCTTGGGAACAGCCCTTGTCCAAATGGAAATTCCACCACATGGATGGGTGGATATTCCAGCCAGCAGGACTAAGGTAGAGGAGAGGTAAGTAAGGGGAATGCCTCCTATTATTTTTAAAGATTTAATTTATTTATTTGACACAGAGAGAGAGAGCACAAGCAGGGAGAGCAACAGGCAGAGGGAGGGGGAGAAACAGGCTCCTCGCTGAGCAGGGAGCCCAATGTGGGGCTTGATCCCAGACCCTGGGATCATGACCTGAGCCGAAGACAGACGCTTAACTGACGGAGCTACCCAAGTACCCCAATATCTCCTATTCTTTTTAAGATTTATTAATTTATTTTAGAGAGAGAGAGTGCGAGTGAGCAGGGGGAGGGGTGGAGGGAGAGGGAGGGAAAGAATCTTGAAGCAGACTCCACACTAAGCTCAGAGCCTGATACAGGGCTCCATCCCAGGACCCTGAGTTCGTGACCTGAGGTGAAACCAAGAGTCAACCCCTCAACCGACTGAGCCACCCAGGCAGCCCTTACATCCTATTTTTAAGGACAGAAGGGGAAAAGTTACATAGCACTGTTGCTAACTTCCCATTAGCTCTATCTGTCTGTAAGAGAGGCTAAGAGATGCAGATTTTACTCGGGTGGCCGTGTGCTCAGCTAAAAATCTGAGATTCTAATACTTTGGAAGACCAAGGCCATAAAGAGTCTTTGCCACAATCGGAGATTCTACATGAGTCCTGAGTAAAGAGATGTGACAGAGATGCTCACTATCACAAGAGATACGCTGTGCCAAAAGGGATTAGGCATGCAGGCTGCCCTGCATCAGTGACCATGAGATTTACAGAACTTGGAACATCTCACAGAATCTCGGGTTGCAAGAGAACTTCAGTTGTATAATCAAGCCATTTTTGTCTGCATAATTCCTAGAGCATCCATCATGGTTTCTTCCTGAATGCACTTTATTTATACATAGAGTGAATAGTTAGTGAGCACCTCTGTCAAGTACCTAGTTGCAGGCACTGCATCAAACTATCTATGCAGCGAGTGCACTGTCTAGCAGGGAGGCAGAAAACACACCTTTCCACCGTGGTCTCCGTCAGCTCTCATGGGACACATTAGGAGGGGAAAGAAGGGGACCTTACTCAATTTTCTGAGGAACCTTACAGTTCAAGAAGGGTCTTCTGGAGGAGGGCCTGAACTGAATTTTGAAGGATGAGCAACGGGCACAGTGCCTGGCACGGAGGAAGTAAAGGAGGCATTCATATCATCTCTGAGGGATGATTAGGAAGGAAAGAGGTTAGGGGGAAAAGGGTGGGGGTAGGGGGAGGGGAGAAAGATCGGAAGAGATGGGAAGACAGAAGTTATTGCACTGAGAAAAATAACTAGAGGCTTTCAGATTGCTGATCTGTTAACAATTGAAACTGATCCTAGGCTAAAAATATATATTCTATATGGTATTTTTATACTGAAAAAATGGTAATGTTTTATGAAACAGGCAGGCTTTGTTTCTTTTTTTTGCATCCTTTTCATGCACACCTCATGATGCCAAGCATCTCACCCATTCTGTGTGTATTTGCATGTGCACCTTGCCTCTGGATGGTCAGCACCAGGGGACAGAGGTCCTGTCTGTTTATCTCTGTAGAATCAGACTCCAGAGTGGCTGGCACAATAGCAGGCCCAATAATTGCTTGGCAAATGAGAGAATGAGCAGATGTGAGCCTGATGACAAGAGGCAGACCTTCTATGCCAAGGAAACAGCATCCAGAAAGATGTTTCAGATAACATGAAGCAGGAGGCGTTCATCTGTACAGGGGTTGTTATGCACACTGGGTGGGGAGGGACCCTGACCCCGCTACTTCTGACCTTGGGCAAGTCACTTAAACTCTCTATGAGGTGGCTTTCTCATCTGGACAGTAGAAATAAAAATGCCTATGTCATAGGCTTGTGGGAAGGTTTTGAGTGAAACAAAATTGCTTATTATTTTTTAAAAAATTTATTTATTAGAGAGAGAGCACACAAGTTGGGGGGAGGGGGGAGGACAGAAGGAGAGGGAGAGAGAAACTCCAAGCTGACTCCCCACTGAGTGCAGAACCTGATGCAGGGCTCAATCTCATGACCCTGAGATCATGACTGGAGCCAAAACCAAGAGTGGGATGATTAACCAGCTATGCCACCCAGGTGCCCTGAAATTGTTTTTGTTTCTTTTTGTTTTGTTTTTTAAGTAAGCTCTATGCCCAACATGGGGCTCGAGCTCATGACTCAAGATCGAGAGTCGCATGCTCTACCGAATGAGCTAGCCAGACATCCCTGAAACAAAATTATTTAAAGGGGTTAGAATACTGCCTTGAACTTTAGTGATTAATTAATGTTAGCTATTGTTAAGGGACAGATGAGGAGGAGGGTGAGAGGTAGATGATAGACCCCTGGACAGACAGGTAACCTGTGTGACTGGCTGATTATGGTGTGTCTAACGCTCCTACATGACAAGCAAGGGGCAGGGACACATCTTACCTGCGGGAGGCAGTTTACAGAGAAGGTGCTCTGTAACCAGAGTGAAGGGTACCAGTGGAAGGTGCGGTTGGCTACGGGGCAGGGGAGGCAGACCACATGGGGCCGTGGAAGTTGTGCTAAGATTGCATTTTTCCCTCAGGACCAGTCTAGGCTCCTTCAGTGAAATAAAATGATCTGATTTTCAGCATCATGGCTGCCGAAAGGAGACCCAGATAACAGCGACCCCTGTTGAGTGTGCGGTTCAGGCGGTAGCTGACCAGAGACGCTGGCTGGAGGAAGGGCCAGCGATGGGAGCACAAAAGGGTTTTCCCTCCTGTGACGCCATGCAAGGCAATTCACAGCTTCCCATTTTAGCTTTCTTATCAGGAAAGCAGCACTAAGAGCACAATTCTGACAGGGATTTGGGGATGGAAGACGTAAAATGTGTGAAGACTGACGCCCACACTGTTGGTTTGGTAGGTGATCGGCATGCGTTCCTGCATTTCCCCTCCCCTCCCCTCATGGCCACTCCCTTCCCAGTCCTACCCTTGCCTCCCAAACACACTAACGTTTTGCTGGCCAATATTTAGAGAGATACGCCTCATCTTCTGATCATCCACTCTTAAGAATAGAGGGACACTGCAAGGGCAGTTAGTCCTACTGAGAGATTTTCAGAAATGGAAAAGACCCTCCATCACAACTGTTCCATACACAAGGAGACACGAAGGGTCCAAAAGGTCGGTTGACTCGCCCCATGTGGCACAGTTTGCGGGCTTTAGAGTTGGTCTGATTTGTACCCCACTGTGGATCCCACACCCACCACTGTTTCTTCTAGCTTTGGAACCCTGAAAGCCAGCCCAGTGCGCCATAGGATGTGACTGTCAACACCCAGGAATATTTATTAGCCATATTCCCAAACAGCAATGCCAGTTAGCCCAAGGTAAAACAGAAACTTGGCAGCAGTAAAATCTACGACGCATGATACACAAGCTGTGCATGTGCCAGGGACTCGGTCGCTTTCCTTAATTATATTCATTTGTTTCTTCCTCATTATTATTCCCATTTTACAGATTAATAAATCTTAGTCTCAGGGAAGTAAAACCATTGCTTGTAAGTGATATAATTAGGATTCAAATACATTAAAACAGGGGCGCCTGGGTGGCTTAGATGGTTAAGCATCTGCCTTCGGCTCAGGTCATGATCTCAGGGTCTGGGATTGAGCCCCACATCGGGCTCCCTGCTCAGTGCGGAGCTTGCTTCTCCCTCTCCTTCTACTGTGCCTCCTGCTTGTTGTCTTTCGCTCTCTCTGTCAAATAAATAATTAAAATCTTAAAAAAAAACATATACGTTAAAACAACTTCATTAAGTGGTTATTATGTGAACACTTACTTTGTGGCAGATACTCTACTAGATACGGGACCCAGCTGACTCCAGACCAGGCTGTCTTGCTCCCCAAAGTCCTCGCTCCTCATCACGGCTCACCCATGCAGAACCCAGCTGACAAACACCATGTATTAAACTCCCTGGTCAGTTTCTCCTCATCATTCTGGTTCTTCTGTATCACCTAAGTCTGCAATACTCATGTTAGTGAGCGGCATAGTGGTGATTCCCTACAATCTGTCTGTCCCCTAAACCAGGACCCTAATCACTACATCTTCATCACCAGAAAGCAACCAGATGGGGACAGAGGAGGCAGCCATCATTCTGACTGAGGAGTTCTCAATTTCAACCCTTAACTGGTCTTAACCCTTAACTTTTAAACTTCTTAACCCTTCATTGTTCTCTCACTCCTATGCTTGAAACCTGGACATACAATATTGAAATAGAAAGGAGACTTCAAGTTCCATGGTTTCTAGGAAGGGAAACAGATATTTACCTCACAGCCAATGGGAAAGGCAAATCCAGCGAACTGTGAACTGATCTTCTCTAATTTCTGAGCTGAGAAGCCTGGAGCCCGGAAGGTCATTGTCTTAGTGTGTCTTTGAAGATGATGGAATTAATGCCAGGGATGGTGGTTTGCTTGCCATCTGCACAGCTGTGGGTGCAGCATGAGCTGCCGGTGTAAGAGTAACTCCAGTTTGGTTCAGGTGGCTGGAAGGGTGACGGGACCGGAGGGGCTCAGGTATGGAGAAAGCCAAGGAGGAAAACAGAGATGGGGCTGTGCTTCTAGAACCAGATGTGGGACACAGAATGGAGACATGTTCAGGGCCTGGAGGGATGACTGAAGGAGGAAGCCCAAAAGACTCAGGTAGCAAGAACCCAGGCACTGGGCACAAAGAGAGAGGATCCAAGTCCTTGAGAACAGGCAAGAGTAGTGAGACAAAATCCAGAGAGCAGGCGGGGCTCAAAACGAGGAATGAGACCTTGACAAGGCAGATGGGTCCCGGAGCCAGGACGGAGATGAGCATTAACTGGACACCACACTGGTTATCTCGGGATACACTAAGCACGTAATCCTCGCAACACCATTATTGGGTAGGTATTCTAACTCTTAGTTACAGATGTGGAAGTAGAGGCTCAGGCAGGTAACTGACATAGCACATGGCTGAAACTGGCACCCTGATCTTTTGTTGACAGTAAACAGATCTCTCCACTACCCCAGTGGTTCTCAATAGGGGTAATTTTGCACTCCCAGAGCTATTCGGTAATAACTGGAGAGATGTTTTGTTGTCACATTTGGGGGTTTCTATTAGCATCTAGCAGGTAGAAGCTAGGGATGCTGCTAAACATCCTGCAGTGCACAGGACAGCTCCCTGCAGAGAAAGAACTATCCAGCCCCAAATGGAAACCCGTGCTGTGGTTGAGAAGCCTTGGTCTACACAGCCCATCTCAGAAACAAAGCATTTTGGAACAAGTGCTTTGTATTTGTAATTATGCATTCATTTACTCTCCCCACATTTATTGAGTGCCTTCGACCAACATCTATCTCCCCATTTCCCCTACCCTCTAGACCCTAGAAATCATTATTCTACTCTCTGCTTTAGTGAGTTCTATGTTTGGAGATTCCATATGTGAAAGAGATCATGCAGGACTTGTGTTTCTGTGTCTGGATTATCTCACTTAGTATGATGTTCCCCATGTTGTTGAAAATGACAGGATTTTCTTCTTTTTAAGGCTGAGCAATATCTCATATATATATGAAAAATTATATATATTTATATTTATATGGTTATTGCCAAAAAGACACAAGATAAATGTTGGTGAGGATGTGGAATAAAGGAGGAAACCCTTGGACATTATTGGTAGGAATGTAAATTGGGGTGGCCATTGTGTAAAATAGTTTAGGAATTCCTCACAAAGTTAAAAATAGGGAACTATCATATGATCCAGCAATCTCACTATCTCACCTCTGGGCATATATCCAAAGTAAATGAAATCCAGGCACTGTTTTAGACTCTGCAGATACAGACTTGAATAGAACGGTTGAAGTCTTGCTGTCCTGAAATTTACATTCTAATGCGAATACTGACAATAAACACCTCTGCCAGCAAGTAGGCAGCACAAAAAGCCTTGGGACTAAGTGGGTTCATCAAGTGAAAGTGTGCACAGGGAGAAGAGGAACAACATAGTCCTGGGCCCTCGACTTTAGAAACTGGAAAAGGAAACAAGATTGAGCAAAGGGCTAGAGAAGGAGTGGTCATGGTGAGGAGGAGAAGCAGAAGAGCATGGATTTCTTGGGAATCCAAAGAAGAAAGTGTTTCAGCAAAAGGAGGGATGCTCTGCTGGGGTGGGAAGTCACGATTGCAGATTACAGCCACACCACTGCCCTCCAGCAAGATGGCCCACTAGGCTTCCAAGAATCTCCAGCTATCATCCAGAGGCTCAGTTTTTTCTCCTAAAAATGGGACCTCTGAATGCTATTGTTAGAATAAAATCAGTGAATGGATATGGACTCCCTTTATAAGTTGCTTTATGAATGAAAGCAGTCATCATTATGTCCTTGAGAAATCCTGTGCATCCAGAGTTTGGTTTCATGTTTTTTTGAAAGCGTAACAAAGTGAGGTTGCTGGCGAGAACAGAAGGATCTTTTCTGATGTGGCACATCTCATAAAGTGCATTAGAAACAACCCAATAAAAGGTGGAGGGAGGGATTTTTTTCAAGCTCACTCTGAATGCTTTGGCCAAATTTTTCTTTTTTCTTTTTGTAGTTTATTTTAAACAGATTCACTGAATGAACTATTGCCCTGTCATTGGAGTAGAGCCTATGTGGTCCTATAACTGCTCCATTGTCACACAGAAGGAGGTTTGAGGGTGTTTCTCCAAAGGATATTTAGGGGATTTGCGGAAAGGGAAAATAGGGAAATGAATGCTGAGTGGGCAGCCAAAAATATTCACTAAGGTGAAGACTCATTTCTTTAAATCTAGGAGGAAACTTACTTAAATAGGGATCCTCTGTTCTTAAAAATAGCAAGTGTTTGCATTGCGCTTTCCACAGGCGAGGCATTGTTCTAAGCACTTTACACATCTTGATGCATTTAATCTTTGCAACAAACTTATGAAGTGGCTGTGATGGAGATCCTCATTGTACAGATGGGAAAAGTGAGGTTGAGGAACTCCCAGAAGTCACCTACACTCCTAAGGAGCCACGCTGGCATGAATGCAGTCTGTGCTTGTCATCACTTTCTGGGACCCCTCCTGCCTCTCCTCTATGTCCCTTCTCACGGTGGAGATGAGCCCACAGTGGGACAGAGTGGAGAAGGGGCTTGGCCAAGCCTGGTCACTGGTTAGTGATAGAGCAAGGGCAAGCTTTCCGTTTCTCTGTCTCAGCCGTCAAAATGATTAAGCAGGCAACTTTTTAAAATGAAGATCTTAGGGATTGTTAGGAAACATATAAAGACGTCTGTGGTTGGCCGGAGAGGGGAGGAATGGAGGTAGGGGCAGCACCTGCCTCACAACCACGGGTTGCTGCAAAATCCTCGGCCCCCACAAGGCTCGTGTCTGCCTTTACCATCCCTTGTCCGTGGGCTCCCAACTTCTGTGGGTGAAACCACGTGGACTGGCCATTCCTTGGAGACATTGTCAGCATGGCTTTGCTCTGGTCCAAAGGCTGAGCACCCACGAGAAGTGAATGTGTCTGCCTCCAGCCATTCTGTGCATTAAGATTCCATGAGTACAGCTTCCTGGGCAATGCTGAGGAAATCAGCCACTGGACCAGACAGCCAGATAAGTGTGTTTCCCTCTGGAATCCACACAGGCTACAAAAGAATTAACGAGGACGAATTAAGGGTTGTCAGACCTTGGGGAAGGCAAGCTATTTTCTACCCAGGAACAATCTGTTAAGATCATAGAAATCTGGACAAATAGCTGGAAAGCACATCTCAGGGAACAATTTTGGACCAGTGAGCAATACAAAATGATTGTCTGGCTAAGCCTTGTCCATCTCTATCATCTCTGATCCTATTTTTGGCAGGTCTCTGTAGAACCATCTAGTCAATATTATCTCTCAGCAGGGCCCTACCTTGGGTCTGCCCCAGAGGAGTTAGTACTCTTTCCTTCCTCTGATTCCCCCCGCCCACCCACCCCCACCCCCCGCCATCCAGCCCAGGGAAACTCCAACCTGAGCTCTGTCCTGAGCAAGGCATTTCATTTCTGAGTGACTCTGGTTCGTAATAAACAAAGAAGGATATGCACGTCGATGCTAAGGCTGATGGGGAAGTAGAGGCAAACGTGGCATTGTTTCTGTGTCTTTGATCTTTAAAGCATGTTTTTCTGATTGATCTTAGAACTTACACTTTTCACCCAGCCAAGAGAGGTTTATTTCTTTTATACATTCTTTGTGTTTAACTATTGAACAAGGAAAATTAGCAGACTCCCTTGCGTAAAAAAAAAAAAAAAAAAAAATATTGTTGAACATTTGCCAAAATATGCATATGGATGGATGGGTGGGTGAATGCAAATTTAAGTGTGAGAAGCACTTTCCCCAGCCAGTGGCTTTCAAACTTGATTGCACACTAAAATCACCTAGGGGAACTTTAAAAATATCCTGATGCCCAGGCCATGGCTTCCACCAATTATGCCAGAATCCCTGACATCAGACTTCATCAAGTTTTAAATTCCCAGGGTGAAAGCCCCACCTTACGAAATTTCTTCTCACCCCCCTGACCTGTGTGTGGGCTTTATCCTCAGCAAATACTCACCTGTCACACAAAGGGAATAATTTGTGAAATAAGAATTTTTAACCCTAACTTTGCAAATATGGCTCTCTTGGTCATAAGCCCCTCTCCCCGCCCACCCCCCCACCCCCGGAAAGCTTAATTGGAACAAAGAGAACTTGCCACTGGTAAGTAGGAGAGGATGTGAAATGGATTTCCCTGCTGGTGATAAGTTGGCAGCCCCGGCTTCCTGCAGATGGCTGGCTGTCGCAGACATGGAGCCACATATCTGACACATACGTGTTGGGCTCAGTGTTCCTTCCTGAGCCAGAGCAGACGGATTTGGGAAGAGAGGACAGCGGGTCTTCAGAGAGAAGGAGAGCACACTGTCCCGAGTTCTCATCGACAACAGGCTCTGTTCTTGAGGAGCAGCCAAAATGCTGATTTCTCACCAAAATTGAGTCATACTGAAAAAAAAGCAAGAAGTGGAGCCAAGATACAAACTTTTCTCGAAGACCTTTCTTCCCAGAACTTCAGGCTGGTGCCATGTGCCTGTGTGTTTCCTTTGAGCCATTCCTCCCTACGCTCCCATCCCCTGGCCCTGAATCTGTGGGGAAGGGGAGCAGAAGATACCCCAGACTAGAGTTTCTGAGCCTTCCGTGAGACCCCTGAAACTGGCAGTAATTGCTGTTATGCTTTAAAAAAGTGACACAAATTTCTGAATTTCATCCCTTGGAACATTGTAAAAGTAACTTTTCTCACCAATTTACACCCTGAGCTCATACTCCTCCTCCCCCCATTATCAAGGATGAGGACCACCGATGTTCAGGCCCTTTCAAGGGTACTATAACGGACGTGATCAAGGGAAAAGTCAAAGGCCAGGAATTCCAGATTCTTCATAGGGTTTGTCATGAGTCAACCTCTCTATCTCCATCTCCTTCCAATGCCTGGTCCTTTATTCTCACTCCACTCCAGCGGGTCTCATCCCCTGTCATGGACCCACCTGTCTCTGTCTCAGTGGCTCATGAAGCTATGTCTCCAGTCTGGGCTGAAGCTCCTGATTCAGGCAACTTGATGGCTTCAAATTCAAATTGTCCTCAAATAAACACTGTGGGGTCCCTGTTCCATATGTACCCACGTGTTCATGCCCACAGAGACACATCCGTGCACATGCACAGACACACTCACACTCAACAGAACTGGAGCTTCCTCCAGGATGCCCCGGCTTGGAGGAAGTCACCACTATTCATCATCCACTTATTCCTTCTCAAAACCTGGCCTTCAATTGTGCCTTTTTTCCTTTTCCCCAGCAGCTTATTGATCGCCAGCTTCTACTGATGCTGCAGTGGAAATGCCCCCGCCGCCCCTCACTTCTGTGCCTTCTCCGGGCTGTGAGCCTAACCCAGACCTCTGTCCTCGGTCATCCAGAGCACTGTCCAGCCACCAGCCCTGTCTCGAGCCTTCCCAGCACATCCTTCTCACAGCAGCAAAACGATGGATCCGGAATACAAATCTGATCCTGTCACTTCAGGACATTTCAGTGGCGTCCCAATGAGCCTAGGATGAAACCCATGCTTTTCAGCCTGCCTTCAAGGAAGACCCTTTGGGAACAGTCCCCACATGTCCCTACAGCCTCGATTTCCATCGGCCCCTCCTCACAGTCAGCATAGCCAACTTCTTTCAGTTTTTCAAACACTCTGTGCTTTTCCTCACCTCCGCCGCTGTGGGGACACCTGTATCTTCCTTTCTCTCAACACCTCTGTTCCTGGACATTTTCCCATCTTATAGGCTGAAGGTGTAGTTTGGCCCCCTGCAGGAAGTCTGACCTGCAGAGATTGGGTTGGGTGTCCCTGCTCATTGCTCTCACACTCGCTGAGTCTCCCTGGACGTAGAACTTAGCAGACACCTGCTGTGTGTCGACTGGAGCCCAGACCAGGCAGTCTTCTCCCCAAGAAGAGGATCCTTGTCTATCCACCCAGAGTTCTATCCTCAGTATCAGAGCAGACATCCACAATTGTCTGAGGAATGACTGCTGGCTCCTGCCATTCTCTTGATCCCATACAAGGCCGAAGTCTAGTCAACCTTTTGCATCGCTCCAACCCCACTGCTGTTACGTCAGTTCACACTCTCACCTCCTTCCAATCTCATCCCTATTACCAGGCCCTCCCAAAATGGTTTCCCACCTTCCTACCCAAAAGGCAACCTGCTATCTCTGTGCCTCTTCTGAAAATGCAGAGTTGATCATTTCTCTTCCTTGGTTAAATTTTTTCATAGATACCATTGTTCTCAGGGTAAAATTTGATCACTTCAACACAGCACAGAATTCATGGTCATGTCCTCAGCTTTATGGATCACTGTTTTCCCACCAGCATCATACCTCATTGGCAGGTTACCTTGAACCCCTCAATGATTTCCAAATACTCCAGAGTTTCCTTATGCCTTTGAAAATACATCTCTTTCTGCCCAAGATGATCTCTGCCCTTCCTTCCTTCTCTGTCCTGCCGGGGAAACACTTCCTTGTCTTTGAAGATTCATGTATTTGT
Organism: Zalophus californianus; assembly: GCF_009762305.2. Taxonomy (NCBI): domain Eukaryota; kingdom Metazoa; phylum Chordata; class Mammalia; order Carnivora; family Otariidae; genus Zalophus; species Zalophus californianus. The sequence continues at coordinate 184,051,086 of NC_045598.1, forward strand.
TAAACAAATATTTACCAACCATCTACTATATGTCAAGGTGTATACTAGGCACCAGGGGCACAATGTTGAACAAGACAAACATACGTATTCCCGCCCCACCACCCCCACCACCGCCAAGAGTTCAGAATCTGCTGGGGAGAAAGGTGTGCTCATGCTTCCCTTCCTAAATGATGACTTTCCTGACAACCACCACTTCCCCTGCTTCTTTATGCTCCACTCTGCCTGTACCCACCCCCCCCACACACACACTCACACACCCTTATACCTTTGTGTTTACATAGCTGTCAGACCATACAGGACAGGGACCGTGCCTGATTCATCTTATTTCTTTAGCACCTGAGCACAATGTCTGGCACATGGTGGGTATTCAGTAAGTGTTTGTGGGATGAATGAATGAGAAATTAATGATTTCTTGGTTTTTACTAGTAATTGAGGCTTTTAGGAAATGGGGCACAAAACAGGTAAGTATGATAGTGGAGATGGACTGAAAAATAATGCAGAGTGGTGGTGTTCCATGGAGGAATGAGACAAGTTGGACATCCCAGTGGAAATAGCTCCACAGCCAAAGGGCAGCAGAATGGTACTCATCAGTGAGCAATGGCTCTACCATGGGAGACTTGAGGTTCCCCTTACCAAAATAGGGATTTTCCTACCGAACTCTCAATATGTCACCCCCTCTCTCCCATATTTCTACTTGGGGCTTGCCCACTGCTGGTATGGTTCTCATCAAAAGCTACATAGCTGAGTGGTAGAGCTTGGATTCAAGCAAGTCCTAGCCTGACCCTACGCCTCTGCTCTTAACCATGCCTCGGAAGTTCTGTAGCCAACCTCAAAGTAGATGACTCCAAACCTCTCATTTTCACCTGGAAAATATTTTGGTTCTTGTACCTGTAAGCTTTGTCCTATGATTGAACGCATCTCTTAGTTGGCCCTGGTCCAAGAATTTGTTGGTGTTTTGTCAATAGAGGCTTGATGCCTTCTTGGTCTCCATTTACCTTATATGCCTGGGAATTGAAGCAGACGATGCAACTGGAGTTTATCACTCTAACCTCCTTTCCCATAAGTGAGCCCACATATGACCACAGGAGAGATCAGGAGGAAAGTGGAGAACCTGATCTGCAGCAAGGTTGCGAATGGATATAGAGAAAATGACAGGTGCACTGCTTTATTGATACAAGCTGCAAATAATAGTGTCTAGAAAACTGACAGTTTCTTAAGTGATTTCTATATTGCAGAAATTTGAGGAATAAATATTAAAGGAGATGATGTCTCAGGGCATGTTTCTTCCTGAGAGTCGCTCACCATGGAAATGACATGGTTAGCCCAACATTTATGAGAGTCAGGTGGTACCCTACCCAGGTGGCTGAAGTTTGATCCAAGACTCCACTTACACTCAAATGCCCTTTCCTTGTCTCCTTCAGAAACACTGGGGCACTTCAAGGGATGCCTTAGAGATCGAGGAAGTGATTGACTGACTGATATGATTTACCCCTTAATTTTCCCTGCAGTTTTTCCATGAAGCCTAAAATATTGCCATTAGAGGCATACCTTGAGTTAGAAGGCAGCATTGTAAAATGGAAAGATTATGCTGTCAGTATGCAAAATCACATTTGGTGAATGCATAATATCCCATTGAATATTTCTGTTATTAGACATAAAGACTATTTCCATTTTTCACTATTTTCAAGCTGCACTAATTTAGTACTTTTATATATACATATCTCTGTCAATGTCTATTATTATTTACTTAGGAGAATGTTCCAGAATATTCTATCGGGTCAAAAGTCCTGAAGTTGGTGGAGATGTATATTGGTAAAATTTTTGAAAAATAATTTTCCAACCTATACGATTTAAAAAAATTTTAAATACTTCTCATATAGGTTGCTGTTAAACCATGTATCCCTGTCCCTTACCTGTGCCATCAATTTTTTTGTGTCTCTATTCATAAGGGTTAACCTTATTTCCCCATTAAATGTAATCCTGCTAGTGTGAGTCCATAATTATAGTCTGATGCTGTCCCTTAGAATTTTGCTACAGCTGTCAAACATCTGATCTATCCCTCTCAACACTGGGTCAAAAGTAAGTATATCTTCTGGGCCTCTGATCATAGTTGGAACACACCACAGGAAGCCTCTGTCTAGGTTGGAATGAATGCATTAACACTCATGAGCATAGATGTTCGTCCAGCTCAAATCTGTGTCAGTGCATTATGGATCCTGGACTGCTCGTAAGAATGTCCTTGAATATGGTGATGATCATCCCCCTCACACCATTTCAGCAACAGTGTCAGTGATGGAGAAGTACCTGACATAGGGCAATTATGTTGACCCCTGGGGATTGTCACTTTTCTATGTCCCCCTCCCAAAACTGTAGAATACTAGGTCATAGAATATTTCTGGACAGGCACTGATGTCCACTCGGAGAAAGTGATATTTAAACTTAAGGTATGAATAACAAGGAAAGTCAGTGAGATGAATATCAGGAAAAGAGCAGTGTCGAGGACTTACAGTCTCTCAGGCACAGGGCTGAGGGACTGAGGGAAGAATTTGACAGAGAATTGCAAACAGGCCTTGAAGCTGTGGCAGGTGGAGCTAAGAGAGATACCAGCTGGCCGGAGCTGACAAGGAAGGAGGGTGGAAGCAGCAAGCAGTGGGTGGATGCTGTTTTTATGACATTTTCTTCAAGTGGTTTTGCTTTCTGTTCTAAGATTTTGTTCTTCAATCCAACTTAGAATTTGCCTTCCCATTACTGATGATGTGATATGTCATATATTTGTTTATTCCCTTCTAGTTTATGCCAAAAGAATTCTTACCTACTCCAAACATGGGGGAGTATTTGTGTATATACGCATGTGTTCTTTAAGCACATGGGATGCCACTCAAGGTTGGGGTGGGAAATGATTTGCATGTCAGTTAGGGAGTATTTCAGGAGACCAAGGCTGCCCCTGCACCTCTCTGTGTGACAGAGAGATATGGAAGAGTCATGGGGACTTTGCCCAGTTTGGTCAAAACATGCCTCCTCTTACTAAGGAACAAGGGCTTAGGAGTCAGGAGATGGGGTCCGAATCCCAGCTCAGCTCCTATGTGACTTTGGTTAACTTCCTTTACCTCCACAGTTCTCCATTTCTTCATCTATCAAACAAAGATTCTCTAAACAAGTCGAACAAACCCACTATTATGCCTGTCCTGGCCAATGAAAGCAAGCCCTCTGCTCTAGCCGATATTGGAGTCATCAACCTGAAACCCTGCTCCCTCCTCTTTCTGCCCCTATCCAATCCCGATGAGACCCCACTAGAATTTTCCCTGCTTCTGAGCTCTGCTATTCTTGCTCTGTCCCAGATGACTGCTCTTCCATCCCCCCCCCCCCCGGTTTATCCATCTTCTTGATCTTCCCAAGGAGATAGACCAACTCTTCAGAACTAGGTACAGATACCTCTCTGGCAGAATGCAGCAGGACAAAGGTGGTTTGAGCAGACGTGCAGGCATGTAAGTCAGAAAGTTTTCATATATTTCCTGAATTCTTTTTGTTTCTTTGCCCCTTGCTCACCTTACAATTTATTGGAGGCTTTGGGAACATTCCTTGTGGCTCAGCTGAACTCTGAGCACAAAACTGGAGTTTTAGCCAGGCATAAACTAGAGCACTGAAGACAGAACAGTCCCTTGGGACAGGTGCTGGGACACTTGCTCTGAGTCTTTGAGTTTCTACTTGAGGCGTCGTTCTGACCCTTCCCCAACCCCAAACGCTTCCCCAAGGGAACTCAGGAGGGGAACTCAGTGCTCTGATGAGTGAGATGGGGAGATGTCACTGAGCCCCCTGGCAGCCTCAAGAGACCCACATCTTCTGCTTACCCATGTGATAAATTCAGCGAAGTAGCCGGCGCCTCCACCCCTGCAGTGGGGAGGCCTGAAGGCTGAGCTGGCCACATTCAATGTGGCAGAGGAGGGCCGGTGGGAAGCTCAGTTCATGGTGGCTCACCCGAAGCCAGTTCAGTTATAGAGCTGATATTTTATTTCCATTTTTCTACTTCTATGTGTCATTTCTCAATTTATTCCAAACCCTGAGGGTACATAGCTGTTTTTTATTATCCCCTGAAAGTCCCACATATTAAAGGGTTTGCCTTGAACCCTCAGACATTGGCATTGCAATCGGCATTTGGAGCCCAGAATAGCACAGAGAGACGTTGTTTCCAGCTTGGCCACAGTGCTTTGAGAAGCTCTCGTCCTGCAGGGGTTTTGCCTGTGGTCTGTAGCATTTCCACTGTGACTGCTTGAGGGTCTGTTAAACAACACCATGCCCAGACCACAGGGGAGCCTGCTCCTTGGGTTTTGCTGTCTGATTCTGACTTGAGCAAGTACCACTGAGGCAAGCATCAGCTTACAGGAGGAAGAGTCTTTTAGGCCCGGGGAAGGTCTAGTCAGAATGGCAGAGTTTCAGTTTATGGTCTTTTTAGTTGGAAGTGGGAGGAATAATTTTCTGCTTCTTTTACTGTGTTTCTCAGGGAGGGTTGTAAGCCAGGACTTAAAATTGAAAAGCGGCTACATTCCACGTGGGCTCAGAGGCACCAGGGTATGAAAGTTAGACCTTAAAATGGGCCTGAGTGGATCAACCTCCTGTGCTTAGAACCAGTTTTCCCTGACACAGACACAGTGGGTCAGGCCACGACCTGAGCGTTCAGAGACCCTGGCTGCCACTCCATCCAGCACAAGGTGTGGCTGGCATCAGGGACAGAGGAAGTTGCGGGGTCCTACATGACATGACAGGTGTGGGTCCATTTCTCATGTTGAATGAGAAAACAGTGTTGTAAGTTTTACAAATCAGATGGACAAGAAAGATGTTTAAAACTTCCGTGTCTAGAGCTCTCTTTCTAAATTATGGTTTGCCTAAAAAACTGCAGGAGAATTATACTGGCTAAAAATGTGCTTCAGATGGGATCAGGGTGATAAAGCCTGGGGAGAAGCTTAGTTTCCTTTGTAGGGGCTGAGATTTGGGTCCAGACAGCCGAGAAGGTAAGTAAGATCCTGGAGGACAAGATGGACCGGTGTGGAAAGGAAGCGAAGATGGACCTGTGCCCAACCATCCTGAGCGATGGAGCCAACAGGAAAGAAGTGTTTTAGTGGTGGCTGGATCATAAAATAATGATGGGGGCCAAATGAATCTAATAGAGTGAGAAAGAGTCAGGAATTGGGAGAGCAGATTAGGGTGATACCTCCAGGCCCAGAAAATATGTAGAAGTTCAATCTCAAAGCCACAGGTGGACACTGTAATTGGAACACCTGGACAACCCCTCCTTGGACTCCAGGAGCATATGTGACTATTTGACCTGGTCACACACACCTAGACAGATTTGAAAGGGTTTACCTGAGAAGGTTGGCAGTTTTACGTAAGCCCCAAGGGAAGCAGTGTAGAAAAACGTGCTCTGAGCAGGCACACTCAAATAATCTATGGACTTGGAACCCATGGAAGACAGGGGAACAGGTGAGTAATAAGAGATGACTTCGAGGGGCACCTGGGTGGCTCAGTTTGTTAAGCATCTGCCTTTGGCTCGGGTCATGATCTCAGCATCTCGGGATCAATCCCCATGTTGGCGGGGGGGGTGGGGTCCCTGCTCAGTGGGGAGTCTGCTTTTCCCTTTCCCTCCGCCACTCCCCCTGCTTGCTCTCTCTCTCTCTCAAAATAAATAAAATCTAAAAAAAAAAAAAAGAGAGAGAGAGAGAGAGAGAGAGATGAAGTCGAGGCATGAGCTAGAGGTTGGCCTGATGGAGGAACAATTCCTAGGGGAGGATGTATAGCTGAGAGGGACGCAGGTGGTCAAGCTTTGCACAGAGGCTTCTGGAAGCGGCAGCTCTTCTTGATGACATCCAATTGCTGTGCTATACTCACACAGTAAAATCTAGATTTTATGTGTTAGAAAAACAAATTCTCTTGTCAGTAAGACAGCAAATGAAAAGAAGAAAGAAGGGACTCAGCCAAGGGGGCAGAAAAGGAAAGGAGCCTATTTAAGAAATAAGTTAAAATGTTAAAGACTCAATGATCATATGGTTTCACTTATTTGTAGAACATAAGGAATAGCTTGGAGGACATTAGGAGAAGGAAGGGAAAAATGAAGGGGGGGAAATCGGAGGGAGAGACAAAGCATGAAAGACTATGGACTCTGAGAAACAAACTGAGGGTTCTAGAGGGGAGGGGGGTGGGGGGATGGGTTAGCCCAGTGATGGGTATTAAGGAGGGCACGTACTGCACGGAGCGCCGGGTGTTATACGAAAACAATGGATCGTGGATCACCACATCAAAAACTAATGATGTACTGTATGGTGATTAACATAATAAAAAAAATGTTAAAGACTCAGCCAAGGGATTTTGAAATTAGTTTAGAAACATAGTGAAAGTGCACCATCAGGGGCACATGCCATGACTGCAGGGAAATATATGATGGAGGGAACACTTTAGCTGCTGCTGAGTCCTACCAATTACCCAGGCCCCAATAATTGCAGAGCCAGGGGAAAGCAAAGCTCCGGGGACGAGGCCAGGGCACAGTGATCGGAATTCACACGGCCGGCAGTGTCGGAACTCCAGAAGTCTTGAGTGCATCTCTAGCTTGGGAATCTGCTGAGGATGCTTCTCCAGCTGCAACAAAAAGCCAGCTTCACAGACGAAAATGAAGCCATAGCCACAGGCAGGAGCAGCAGCTACTGAAGCTCGGGCACATGGCACTGGACAGAGCTTACGCTCATCATGGCACCAGGGACTGGAGGGAGGCAGGATCACCCCAGCACTGGCAGAGGGCATGGACTTCAAGAGGGTCTGAATGCAGCCTGAGGAAGGGGAGAGTCTCAGGTGGTCATCTGTAAAAAAACAGTCCAACATAAAGTCACCGCCACAATGTCTCAACTTTACAAGGAGACAGAAATAGCTCAATGGCCACCTCCTGAAAGAGAAGAGAGTGTGTATGAGGAGATGTGGTTAAGAAGGCACCAAAATTAACCTTCTGATGTGAGAGTGCTTCATTCACAGTTGACAGATCCAGACAATTTAGACTAGTTGGCTTCCAGAAACCAAGTATTTCTCTGCCTGCCCTAAGATGCTCCAGAGATGCTCCTGAGAAGCTTCTCATCTTTGATGACTGTGGCATTGCTCTGGATTAGGAACTGGGCCCTGGGGGCTAGTACAGGGGATGAGGTTGTCTGGACGTTGGGTGAGAAAGCCTGGCATTGATATTATTGTTCTGTTAACTCTTTAGACTCCTTAAATGGGAAGACACATTTGGAAAGACCCTTGGGTTTGAATTAATTTTGGCAGAAACTGTAATCATTCTATGAAAGGCCTTGCCCAGCAAGCCCAGGCAGGTCGGCACCATGGGTTCAATGTCCAAGTTGCCTTCCTTAGAGGATCCTTATGTTGACCACTTACTCAGCACAGGACCCCTGGGTGTTTCTGTTGGACAACACCCTGGATGTAAATGGGATTTGGAGTGAGAAATCGGCTGTGATTGTGTAGCCTAGAATTCAGGGAACCACACTTTGGGTCTTTTTTGGCAAAGGTTAAGTAGTCACCAGCAGTCCCAGGAGGAAGAAGGAAATGGGGAAGGATGTGGAGGGAGCTTAGAAAGGTGAGGGCAGAGTTTCCCGGATCTCTTCCTCCAAATGAGAGCTGCACTCCTGGCTGACCATCCCAATAAATGAGGAGGACACATAGCCCCAGGGGGGTCAAGGGGGATGCTTTTCCCTGTCACCTTGACTTTCTACTTTCAACTCCTCAGTGTGATTGCCCAAGAGAGGAAGAGACACTTGCCTGAGATGCTCCAGTTCAGTTCACAGGGACATGAATGAGGAGGTTTAGTTTGCTCACACAGATGATATCCATCCTCAAACCCTGACTTTGTCATAATAAAACTCATATTATTTTGTAATTTTCCAATTTGCAAAATATCATAAACTGGCTGGAAAGGTTACTGCCTCCTTGGACCCCAAGAGCTGCTTGGTGGATATCAGGGATAGTTTCAAAAATTATGGAGGGCCAACAGGGAAAGTTAACTCCAAGGATGCTACTTGATCCACCTGCTAACAAACCAAAAACTGCTTTTCTTTTCCTAAAACTTCGGAAGCTCTATGCTTTGATAAGTTGAGAGTCATTTCTCTGACACAGCATAATATTGTGTGATAATTTAATTTTGCGTCTGATAGAAGGCTGCATCCTTTACTGGCACCCTGCTATAAAATCCTTACACGAATCCTATGAGGAGCTTCTATTTTTATCCCCATTTTTCAGATAAGGAAACTGGCTCAGAAAGATGAAGTGACTTATCAGGGACTACAGTAACAGCAGGTTTCAGGGCTGGGATTCAACCCTAGCTCAGTCTGAAATAGATCACAGACCATTACCTAGCCCCCGAAATGTGAGTTTTAACACTGAGAAGAGTGAAGGATGAGTCTCCACTGTAGTGCTCACACCAGTTCCCCTAGGACTTTTCAACCACTATTGGAAGGATGCTGATGTCAGAAATTAAGAACAATGGAGAGACCCCATGTTGTCAAGGGCCTGGATAAATATGAGCTCAGATACACGATTGTAGAAATTGAGGCACAGCCTCGACAGAGCTCAATCCATTGATGTGTAGGTATTTGTTCTATGAAAATAATGATACCAGGGCACAAAGATCCTTGTACAAAGCCATTCTCCAAAACATCATTTGTCACAGTAAAATAGTAATTTAATCAACATACATAACCATGTCTAGGAGGATCAATTAAATGTATTAGTAAATCATCTGATGTGTTGGGCCATGACCATTGACAATGGTCATACAGATTTGTATGCATTGACTCATGCATATGAGTCAAATATGTTAACTGAAAATGGCAAGTTACATGAGACTACGCATAATAGAAACTATTTCTCTGAAAAATTTTTTCTTTCTTTCTTTCTCTTTTTTTCTTTTTTGAGAGAGAAAGAGGGAGCATGAGAGTGGTAGAGAGGGAGAGGGAGAGAGAATCTCAAGCAGATTCCCTGCTCAGCATGGAGCCCAACGTGGGATTCAATCTCATGACCCTGATATCACGACCTGAGCTGAAGTCAAGAATCAGATGCTTAACTGACTGAGTCACCCAGGTGCCCTGAAAAAAAATTCTAAGGCTGGGGCATCTGGGTGGCTCAGTTGTTAAGCATCTGCCTTCGGCTCAGGTCATGATCCCGGGGTCCTGGGATCAAACCCCACATTGGGCTCCTTGCTTAGGGGGAAGCCTGCTTCTCCCTCTCCCACTCCCCCTGCTGTGTTCCCTCTCTCACTGTCTCTCTCTCTGTCAAATAAATAAGATCGTAAAAAAAAAAAATCTGAGGTGTGAGTCCACACAGGAAAAGGCTGAATGGCTATGCCAATTAAATCTTTGCAGAGAAACAGTCTAGCCTAGTGGTCAGGAGTGAGAGGACCTAGCTCCCATTCTTGGCTCCTGCCTGAGACCTTGGACAAGTCCCTGAACCCTCTCGGCCTCAGCATCCTCATCTGGAAAGTGGAGATTACGGTGATTATTTTATGGCGTTGACTTGAGGATGAAAGATGAGGCAGAACCTATACCCATATATCTTTGTATTTTGCAGATATATGATATGTGCCTCTATAATCTAATGCATGTCAAGTCTCAGCATAAAGCACGTCACAGGCTGGGCACTCGGTCGATGGTGCCGATTTTGATATTTATGTGGTTATTTTGTGTGGTGTAAGTAACTAAACCCAAACTTAGTGGCTTCAACAAGTACCATTTTATTAGGACTCACAAATTCGGTGGGTCCCAAATTGGGCAGGGCTGGGCTGTATCTTTGCTCTCTGTGGCACCACCTGAGGTCACTCCTGGTTCCTGGCTGGTGGATGCACTCTTTTGGAGCATCCAAAATAGTTTCCCTCACATGTCTGGCATCTTGGTATGTGTGACTAGAAGGCTGGGCTCAGCCGTGGCTTACCTGAAGCATCAATACATGGCCTCTCCAGCATGATGCCCTCAGGGGATTGGACTTTTTATGTGGGGGCCAGGCTTTCCCCAGAGCCAGCGTCCCAAGAGAAACTGGTGCAAGCTGCTTGGTCTTTTCCAGTTTATCCACAGAACTCACACAGCTTCACCTTCAGGGACTCTGTTGGATGACGCTGTAATAAGCCCTTTCTGATTCAAGGGGAGGGGACATAGACCCTCCTGGGTCAAGGATAGGACTGTCAAAGTCTCATCATAGGCAGACATGCGGGATTTGAGATGTTGTTGCCGCCATTTTTGGAAAAATGTATCTGCGGCAGAACCTACACCCGGATATCTTAGTATTTTGCAGCTATATAATATGTGCATCTATAATCTAATGCATCTCGCTATAAACAGAACTGTAGGCACTTTTATATAACAAAATACTTGAGCACACAAATAGATGTGTACGAAGACATGTCTAAATTCTGCATTAGCATTGCTTTGGTTGAGGAACAGGCCTGTTGCGTGTGAAGTGTGGAGTATTTGTGTAGGAAAGCACTGGAAAGAGGAAGGAGTTGCTCACTTGTTGTATATATAGCATAGGTTTTGCCCTTTACAATAAGATCATGTGTTTCATTTTGTTTTCTCTGTTGCTATGGTATCTGTCACTTTATTTATAACTGTGTCTGTTCAGCTGCATCCATGTACTTGAGAGGCTTTTCTGCTCTGAGAAGGAGCTATAGCAAGCATAGGAGGCGCCCTGGGTCAGGGGTGGGAGAGATGGAGGTCAGGGTGTTCCTGCTCATTCTCTTTCACTACCCTGTCTGAGTTGCCTGTCCAGTCCCTTAACAGCCCCCAGACAGAAGGGTCTAACCTGCATCCTGCACCCCCCAATTGCTCCTGCACCTCAGCCCTGACATCTGCCCTGGGCTCTATGGGACCTTGCTGGCCATGTAAACCTGGGCAAGTTGCTCAGGGTGTCTGAGCCTCCCTGACCCGACTCTCCCCTTTGTAGAACAAGAAGCCTAAAGCAGACTTTACGAAGGCCTATGTCCAATCTGCCACTGTCCACGGCTCTTTCAGTTTCTGGATAACCCTGAGCCCGGTCCACCTGACTTTCACGTACCTGGCTTCCTCTGCTGGTTAGACTCTCCTCTGCTCCCCCTCATCTTTAAATATCCCCTCCTCTGAGAAGCCTTCCTTGGTTTGCCCATTTGCAGCAGATACATGTGATGATCATGGGCTCACATCACCTCAGATCAGGCACTTCCATCATTTGTTTGGACATTGGCTTCCAGAGTGTGCTTTCATTACCAACAGCCAGCATCTGAGTCTCTTCATTGGCAGGCTGCCCTTGGTCTCCCAGAAGCTGCTTTGCCAGAAATCAAGTGGAGCTGAAATTCCTGGGCATTTATACTCCCCAGGCACAGCCCTTAACAGTGGAGAAGGGTGCTACAGTGTAAATACTTAAGCTCTTCTGTTGCTGATCTGGAAAGCTATGCCCTACACTGTCTCCAGAGCTCCCCTGTTGATGGAGCCACTGTCCCTTCTTTGGGACTTTGCTTGATTTCACCCACTTGCTTGGTTTCCTCGCCAACCTGCCCCACTGCCCTCTTCCCCACTCCACTACCAGGTTGTCCTGGGAATACTTCAAAATACAAATGCTCCTCTCAGACGATGGACTCTGAGAAACAAACTGAGGGTTCTAGAGGGGAGGGGGGTGGTGGGATGGGTTAGCCTGGTGATGGGTATTAAAGAGGGCACGTTCTGCGTGGAGCACTGGGTGTTATGCACAAACAATGAATCATGGAACACTACATCAAGAACTAATGATGTAATGTATGGTGATTAACATAACAATAAAAAATTATTAAAACAAAAACAAAAAACAAATGCTCCTCTCAGGGTCAGCGTCTGGAACACCCACCAGGAATCACTTTGGAAATGAGATCCCACTATAGGATTGCCTAACTCTGTGTCCTGTTTGTTTTCCAGGATGGCATGGACCCCAACTCATAAACACCTATTGTTTACTTTGTAAATCTCTCTCAGAAGTGTGTTCCAAAAAGACAGAGACTATTTCTGTCATGTGCACTATTTTGTGTCATAATATAGTTCTTGGAATAGGAAATGTGCTCAAAAAATTTTTTTAGATGAGTCATTAAATGATTATCCCCTTATACAAATGCCCACATTGGTGCCTTCCCCTTTGCTCTTGGTGTTACTTAAGATCCCCTCACTATCATGCCTCCATTCAAATTCTTTCACTTATTATAACCAGTAAATAAATGCTTGAAAAATACGCAATCTCACAATTTATCAAATTAAATTAACATTAGACCAAATATATAAAGAGCTCTCATATTTTAAAAAAAAAACAAATAATCCAATTAAAAATGAGTAAGTAGACATTTCTCCAAAGATACACAAATGTTAAATAAGCACATGAAAAGATGCTTAATATCATTAGTCATCAGGAATATGCAAATCAAACCACAGTGAAATATCACTTCACACCCACTAGGATGGCTAGAATAAAAAAAATCAAATAATAATGTGTTGTCAAGGATGTTGAGAAATTGGTACCCTCATACGCTGCTGGTGAGAAAGTAAAATGGCGCAGCCACTTTGAAAAGGAGTTTCGCCATTCCTCAAAGGGTGAAACAGAGGTACCATCTTACCCAGCAATTGTACTCCTAGGTGTCTACCCAAAAGACACGAAAACATGTCCACACAAAAACTCGTACACAAATATTCATGGCAACATTATTCACAATAGCCAAAGGTGGAAGCAACCCAAATGCCCATCAACTGATGAACGTAACATGGTATATCCATACAATGGATTATTATTTGGTCATAAAAAGGAATGAAGTGCTAAAAATGCTACATTGTGATGGTCCCTGAAAACATGTCAAATGAAAGCACTCGTAAAGACCCACATTATATAACTCCATTTATACGAACTGTCCATAATGGGTAAATCTAGATAGAGAGGAGATTTGTGGTTTCCTAGAGCTGGAGGGGGTGAGGGTTTGGAAAATGATACTTAAAGAGTACAGAGTTTCTTTTGGGGGCCATGAAATGTCCTGAAATTGATTTTGGTGATGGTTACAAAACTCTGCGAATATACTGAAAACCACTGAGTTGTACACTTCAAATGGTTGGGTTTGTATGGTATTTGAATTGTATCTCAATAAAAGCAGTTACCAAACAAATTTACAGGAGACAAAGTGACTATTTTAACTTCTTAACTTAGTTAAGCTATAATAGTCCTGGTGAGTGAGACAGTGACCAGCTCAGTACCGTCATAGCCGGATGGTGACACTGTCATGCATTATAACCCTTCGGAAGGCATGCTGATACTATTTATCAAGAGTCACCAGAACATTCATACCCTCTGGCCCTGCTGTTCCACTTCCTAGAAATGCAATTTGAGGACTTACCCTGAAATTTAAAAAGCAGTGACATACATGAAGATGTTCATCCAGATGCTGTTTGTTATAATGAATAATTGAAAAGAATCAAAATGTCTAACAATGAAGGAAGAGGTAAATGTAGCCATGTGTAAAGGTGATGCTGCTGTAAGGTCAGTAAGAAACACTGGCATGGGTAATGGCCTGGTGTGCTGATCGCACCATGACCATGCATGTAAGGAAGCCTGCTGGAAGGCGGGCTTAGAGAATGTTCTACTCCACGCCTCCGAATTCTCTGTGACATTGATGCATTCATTTTATATCAGTCCCAATGTTCATCTGATTCTCAGCCATAATAATCCCCCAGGTCACACAGCTCTTTCACTTTTCCGAATTCCTAGACGATTTGTGGTTTACAAGACATGAGGTGGCCCACGTTTGAGAAAAATCATACCAACAGCTGTCATTTACCGAACGCCCTCCAGAAGTCAAACACTTCACATGCAGTATTTTACTTACTCTTCTCAAGACCTTGAGAAGTATATAGGGACTCTTCTACTCCATTTCTGGATGGAGCAATTAAAGATGAGAAGGAAAGTGGCATCTAGATGGCTCAGTTGATTAAGCATCCAATTCTTGGTTTTGGCTCAGGCCATGATCTCTTGGTTGTGGAACTGAGCCCGGAATTGGTCTCCCTGCTGGGCACAGAGTCGGCTTTGGATTCTCTGTCCTTCTGATCCCTCTCCCACTCACGCATGGTCTCTCATTCTCTCAAAAATAAATAAATAAATATTAAAAAAAAAAAAGAAGATAAGAAGGAAAGGAGCCCATGCAAGGTCCACCTGCTTGTTAGTAGCAGAGCTATGGTATGACCCAGGCCTCTCAGAACCTCTCCCTGTTGGCAGGTCACCAGGTGGCTACAGCATTTCTACAGGGGAGACTGCCACAGACACTCTTGGGGCCCCATCCATGTTCCCTCGAGACTCATCTTTCACATAGGGGCTCCTTGTTTCCAGCACGTGGGACTCTGCCTGAGAGCTTCCCCTGGTCTGTGAGCATGGTCCACCGATGCAGAGGGCAGGCCGGCAGGATCAAAGAGAAGCATCTCTGGAGCAGCATTCATCAGTGACAAGGGAGTGGTGTGTAAATGCCCCAGCTTGCCCTTCTGGGGGACATTTCTGAGGCGTGTTCCACACTGAGCCACGGAGGTCCCTGGGAGATTCAGTTTCAACTGCTCACTGCTGTACCATGCATTGGCTTCCTTCCTTCCCTGTCTCTCTCCTCCATAAATGTTTCCTCGGATTAGCTCCCAAATGAGATGCTTGCATTACATCCTATGTCAGGAGAACTTAACCTTAGACAAAGCCACGAGGGATTTGAATCTGGTAGGAAGCTGGGTCCAAGAGCTTTTACTTAGCATTTGTTGATAATTGGGGTGGTGTAGCTTCAGGGGAAGGCTGATGGCGATTGCAGGGTGGTGGTGGGGCAAGCCAGCCATAGTGGCCTGCATGGCGTATCTATGTCTGGTAAATTTCTCCTGGTTCTCCTGCAAGCCAGCCTCAGCTCCCATACACGAGTACCTGAAGAATAGGCTCAGGGCCTTCAGAGTCTTTGGGACCCCTGGCCCCACATCACCTGCTACATATGGTCACTGATGACCGATTTCACATGCTGACCTGATTTGAATGGACTGTGGGCTACCTCTAGGATGACAAAAGCCTGCAAGTTGAGAAAGCAAACCTACAAGCCTCAAGGAGGCCCATCTCATAGGAGTGCAGGTTTTTTCCCCCAGCAAGCCTGGGTTGCTGTCCTCCATCTGCCCCTTTGTAGTTATGTGTCGTGGATAAGTCACTCAGCTTCTTGGAGCCTCCATGTCCCCCTATTGCACAATGGACACAGGGCAGCACTGACCACCCAGGGTGGGTCTGGGGGCTGAATGAGTGGCTGGTATGAAGGTGGAGCTCAGGATCAGTAGTTATCTATAACATATAAATACACTCTGCTGCTGCCTGTTGCTGAAGCCCCCTCAGCTGTGGCCGATCTTCGCTGGAGGGGAGTGTGAGCCTGAACTCTAGGCGCATCATGGAGGCTTGGACATATAAGTAACCTCTCACACCTGCTTTACCCCAGCGGGGCTTCCCTGGCCCCTCTGGTACCCAAGACCTCCATACACTCGGCAGCTACCTCGAAGCTCTGACCTGAACTATGGGCTTCTCTTCCGAGTAGGCAACAAAGCAGCAAAATCCACCAATAGCTCAGGGTCCTTCTGGGCTTCTCATGCCCCACAGCCACTCGGTCAGCCTCCAGCCCCTTGTGCAGGTGACAGAGGCATGAGGTGCCATGCGCTGGTGTGGGTAAAGAGCCCCAAAGAAATGGGGATTCCCTAGTCAGAGGGCCCCAGCTCTGGCACAAGAAGGCACTAAAGGGGTACTTGGAGGTGGCTGGGACCTAGGTGCTGGTCATCACTCATTGACTCTGCCAACTTATGTGGTTCACTCTTCTTCCTCCCTCATCTGTAAAATGGGCACAGTAAGGGCTGGTATATCTTTCTGAGGATTCTATGAATCTTAGTTACGGTCCCAGCACAGCACCTGGCACAGGAGAGGGGCTTGGGGCTCCTTGTCCTTCCGTATCAATGAGCCCCAATTTTGCCTTCAGGCAAAGTACAAGCACTTCTAGCAGGATGAGGTTAGGGATCTGGAGTCCAGCAGGATCGGCAGCTCAGAGCAAAACCTGGGGTTTGACCTTCTGTAGTAATTGTCCTCCTCTAGCCCCCTGTTTGTCCACACCCTCCTTTTCTCTTCAGGAAGTGAGACCCCGTGGTCCCAGAGGGCCTGTGGCTGTGTCCTTGAGTGCGGCAGGGGACAGGCAGTTGTCAGAGGGCTCGCCCTCGCTGCTGTCCTGGGAGAGGTGGTGCCGAGGAGGGGAAGGGCAGGGGGCGCAGGGATATGGGAGGAGGGCAGCTTGCGGGGCCCGGGGCCAGCTCAACTCAGGAAGGTCCCTGGAGCTCGACATTTCCAGAGTCTCCAAACAGGGACCTCCCAGACGGGACCACCAGGCTCCAGTGCCCACCATCCACAGGGACTGGGACTCGGGCTGCCACAGCAAGAACCAGCATTTCACAGGGTTACATCCCAGAGGAGTGTGAAAGAGAAAAGGAGGGACAGCGTCACCAGCCCAGAATTCTTCAGGGGCTATCGGGAAAGGGCTGCACCCAGCGACCCCTGTTCCCTGGGCTGCCTCTACCCACTCTCTCCTTCCTCGCCTGCCGATTTCCCTGCGTCCCCTGGTCTGTTTGCCACCTGCTGATGGTAAAACCTCTTCATGTATCAATGTGCTCAGGATGGTGGCTTGGGAAGCAAATACTCCAGAGACTTCCACACTCTGTATACGGGGATGAGAAATCATCACAGGATTACAAGAACGGGTTTACTCTGCACTGCACCTAATGCGACAGGGAAGACCAGATAGAAAGTAATTTCCTTTACTGTCTGTGTGGTTTTGCCCTTTTATAATGGCAGCAAGAGTCACTGCTAGCCTGCCAGTGGCCCTTGCTCTTCCAACCGTGACAGGTCTTTCAATGGGAAGATAGCACAAGTTTGAGTTCAGAGGAACTGAGTGTAATTCCCACTTCTGCTAACTAATGAACAGCTGTGTGATCCTGGGAAGTTAGTGGACCTCTCTGAAGATCAGGTGCAGCTTCTATAAAACTTCAATCGTTATAATAAGTAAGTCACTCGGATGGTGGGATTATCAAGATGACTAATGTAAATGAAAATCATTTTGGAATTTTAGAGCTATTTTGGTATTCCTTTTGTGATTTTCCTCTTGCACTGGTTGGATTCCTGCTCATCCAGAGACTGTCATCCCCTAATTATTAGTAGTATTTCTGGTTTCCAGCCTCCAATCCGAATGACAATGGCAATGACAAATACTTAATGAATGAATACATGAATGAATTGCATCCATAAATTAATCAGCCAACCCATGAAACTGAAGACAAGAACCCAGGCGTGGACTCTAAAATTCCCTGTGGGTTGTGGGACTGTCATCTGACTGGAGAAGCCACAGCCTCAGACAAACGTGGGGTCAGGAAAAGATTTCAATCCTAAGTTAAGCTCCACGGAGAGAAACCTTCCAAAATACAGGCAAAGATGGTGGATGGGAAATGAGGTGGGGACAGAGAGAAGGAGTGGGGGGAAGCCAGAAGGGCGGGGGGTGTGAGCAAAGAAATCCGAGTTGCTCAAAGCCCAGGTCCTGCGCTCAGAGGTGCTGGAGGTGGGTCCCAGGGATGGGTTAGGTCACACAGCCGGATCAGAGGGACCTAACCCAGAATCGACCGATTGCATCTTTAACAGTGGCCCAAGCTCCGCTCCCATCAACGGCCTCCTGGAGTGGGATACCAGGTGGGAGGAGCTGACGTCTCAAATCCTCTTGGAATAAGATGAGAGCAAAAGTAACAAGCAACAAAGGAAATACATCTCTGAATCTGGAAGGTTGGAATCTGTCATCAGACCAACGGTGGGCTGTTGCCGGCAATCACTGTCTCCCTCCGTTATTGGATGACAACAGTAAACCCACTGAGGCAAGCGCAGGGCCGCCTGTTGGCCAGCGATGTCAGCACTCACCCGGCCTGGTGAGGCAAACAGGAGCAAGGCCATGCTTCCGTCCTCACAGGACTTCCAGCTCAACATGATATTAAACACCGAACACACAGAGCAAGCCAGAGTGGACACCAAAAACTGCCACAGGGGTCATGGTTCCTAAATACATCATTCATTTTTATGATTCTGTGTCCATGCATAGAATCTCCACCTGCTCTGCCCCCTCCCACATCAGCAGACAAGTCCCACTCATCCTCCGTGTGCAGACGCCAGACCTCCCTCCCCAGGGCTCCAGGGGCACCCCACAGACTACTCACGTGCTGCAGCTGCTGTCTCGACCCCTCCAGAATAAGGGTTCCCTGAGGACAGAGACGAGAGCACACACCATTGCTAAATGTCGTTGGAGGGAGGAATGAACAGTTGAGTGAATGGGTTTCAGAGCTGACAGCTACCAGCCAGCGGTCCCTCGGCATGCTAGCTAACCTGTCTGAATCTCACTTTCCTCTGTAGAAAATAAGGAAGTGGACGGAATCAATGAGGTTTTTGGGAATCTATGATTTTTTTTTTTTAACCTTGCCCACTGTCCGCAAAGACTTTCCCCGTAATTTCTTACTATGGCTGGTATTGCCCCCAAATTTTATATTAATTTTTTAAATATAAAATGATATGATCATATTTAGTATGGTGTTATAAACCATACATGCTCCCCCTCCCTGCCCTCCACTGCCCTCTTGAGAATCCTTCGTTACTCCTTATTTCATCCTCCAAAGAGGACTTTACCCTCAGTTCTCAGGGATGATTTCCATCAACATACTCACTCAAAACAAGTATATCAAGTATGTCCCAGGTGGGAGGTGATGGGGTATGCTGTGAGCAAAGTGTTTCTGCTCTCATGGAGCTTACCGGCTGATAAAAGGGCAGCGATGAGCAGGCAGCAGGGAAGGGGCCTGGTGGCTGATGCGCTGACACGAACGGAGAGCCTGGGTGGAGTCAGGCCCCGAGCCAGGGTGCAGCATGCAGCCCCTCGCCGCAACCCCGGGAGAGCCACGCAGAACAGGTGCTCCTGCCCCTCCTGGTTTTACTAGTTTGCACTGAAATCGGGAAACATCAGGCCATCTGTGTCAGGCAATGGGAAGTAGGGGGTGGACCTGGGATCCAGCCTGTGTGGTCTTCCTTTGGCCTATGTTCTTAACCCCTGGACTGTATTTGATTACATGGAGAAGCCCAGGGTGCCAAGCGAGCCAGAGCAAAAGCAGTTCAACGGTGTGTGCGATACCCTCAGGCAAAGAGCAAAGCCCATCTAAGGAAGTTCACTAGGGCAGGGCACCAAGTAAAGGGTAGGAAAGTCCAGAGACTGGACCGGCAGCTCTTCTCTGCTTCTCCATCTGATCTGAGGAGTCTCAGGCCCTAAGCAGACCTAGAACTTCCCTGGGGCAGGTGTAGCCTGTCAGGCTCAGAGCCCTCTTAACTAACTACCTGGAAATGCTCCTTCCCTTTTACCTCCTGCCTCCTGGTCCCAAGACCACTCTTAGCCTAGCAATTTTCCTCTCTTTAGTTTTTTGGGTTTTTATTTTTTCTCCGTTTTTATGTACCAGATCTGACAAGCATAGGGATGGAGCCTCCACGCATTTCCATAAGCATTTGACGAGTGCATAATGAGAATCGATTATCGGATAAATATGCTGTAATTAGCCTGGAACCACAATGCCATCTGTTTTTTTAACATCCAAATGTGGTTGAAGAAGCTCTCCTGGTGACATGCAGAGAGAAGCAGGGTGACACCTGAGGGGGTTCCCAGGCAAGGATGCGGCCATGTGGTTAGGGCCGAAGGCTGCAAGAGGCCCGGACCTCTCCTGGTGACTCTGTGGGTGGGGCTTTAGAGTCAAGTCTGGCTGGGAAACTGGGAAGAACTGTCATTGTTCAAGTTTGGGGCTCCTCAGGAGAGAAAGGTGGGCAGGGACACATCTGTTCCTTTTTAAAATCACTTTGTTAATTGGCTCTCAAAGGGAATATGTCCTATTTGATGGAAAACACAATGAGCTGTTCATCGTAGGCACTTGATAAATATTTGCAGGATTGAACCGCATAGGAGTTTCTCTTAAGTCCAGACGGACTCTCTGGAAGGTCTTGGATGAGATGCCCAGAGCGTCTCTCCATGCACAGCACTTGCCAGTGGGCAGTGGGGAGGAGCCACGGGCCAGCCGAGCAGATCCAAATTCGGAGAAATATACTTTGGTTAGGTTTGATCTTGAACAACTGAGTCTTAAATTGAATCGGAACATTCCTTAGCATCCCTGGCAAACTCATGAAGTTGATAAAGTTTGTCCTTTGAGACGCCCACTCCTCTCGGTTTCACTCTCCTCCCCCAGCTCCCTCTTTGAGCCCTGGTGTGATTCCTGGCAAGCCAGGTAACATGGGCCAAAAATTCCTGCCTCTGTGAGGAATGACATTTGGCTGCATGAAGAAAAACCCAGCCAGGGTGACTTGGCCAGATGGGCATCCGGAGAGGGGTACATCCCACCAGAAATCAGAGAAATCAAACAGCAATGATAGACTCCACAGACTAGTGAAGAGCTAGTATTTGTGGGACTATGGAGGAACGACCACTTTCACAGTTACTGATGGTGGCTGAAGCCACTTAGAAAGCAGACAGACAATATCTGGTGATGATGGAGGAGTGTGCCCCACTCTGCAGCCCCACAGGCGCTGTGCCCTGGGAGGCACTGGCGCCGTGGACAAGCACTCCAGCTGGGGCACCCGAGCAGCATCCTGTGGGACAGTGGGCAAAACGGAAGCAAAGAACCTACCTACTCATCAAGAGAGAAATGGATGGATTATGATATGTTTGTCGGATACTTACTCAGCAGTTAAAACTAATGAACAAAGCATATTTTTGAACATAATGTTGAATGAGGAAAGCAAATTACAAAAATATTCATTTGCATAAAACCATAAACACACATGCAGACGCTTTAATATACACAAAATAAAAATATATGTTGCTTACAGAGCTATGTATGTATAGTCGAAATATAAAAACATGGTTTGATAAGATGCGCACAAGTTTTAGATCCTGATTACCTTGGGAGACAAGGAGAGAGCATGGGGGGCTTCCATTGTATGTTTTCTTGCCTTTACTTTTTAATAATCTATGAAGCAAATATTGGGATGGAAGCCTGTTGTTTGTCATTCCTGGTACTTTTTAGTACATTTCATAATTAAAGATGATAGCACGCACAGTTGTCAGAGCCTGGGTAACAGGAGACGCTGGTAGAGCTGGGACGGCCTCTGGCCATGTAAGATGCCCCAGGTCTGGCCTCTTCTCCTGGTCATGAGGTCTTTTCTGGGGGGCCGGGGGATCTCATCTTTCAGATTTTGGATGCGATCAGCACCTCTGCATCAAATCCCAGATAGTTCTGACCATCTTGTACTTTCTGGAGCCAAGATCAGCCTCTCTGGCTTTTAATGATCTTATTTTGCTTAACTTTTATATGCCAGGTGGTCTGGATTCTTAGCTGGGATCTTCAGAGGTTGTACTCAAGGAAAATCAGGGAGCACAACAGAGGTAGTCGGCAGCAATCATGTGGGAGAAAAAGGGGAAGTTTTTATGCAAATGTCTGGCTCCTTAACCTAATCTACCTTTAAGGGAAGTCAAATCCCTGACATTCATAGGGGAAGAGGGAAGGGAGTCATGAATACTTCCTATCTGCCGAGCTGACTCCATTCTGCTTGAATACCAAACTTCCATAAGCACAATATTCTCAGGACAACTGATCTCATCTCATAGGTAAACTGATTTGCATGAATATTACTGACAGTGACTATCAATACAGTCCTTCCCACTTGCCAGGCACTGCACAGGCCATTACATAACGTTACCCCTGTTAATCTCCACAACTAGGATATGTGTATGTTTATTCTTATTCTATGGATACAAAGAGGCCAAGAAATGTATCCAAGGGCACATGGATGAGATGGCTGAGCTAGGACTCAACACAACAGCTCAGCTCCAGCTTCGCATGTCTGTGGAGAATATCAATATTTACGCATGAGTCCTTATTGGACAGCCCCTCTTGACAGCATCCACACACTGAAGCAGATTACATCTCTGGTCCTTACCGCTCCCTTCTGCCCCACATTGCCAACTCCCCCACCCAGCTTGGATGTCTGATACACGTCTTGAGTTTAAGATGAGTCCCAAAAGGACTCTGATTTCTTCCACAAACTGTTTGCCCCCGGTCTTTCCTGTTTCAGTGAAGGACATCAGCATCTACTCAACAACTCAGACCAAAAACTTGGAAGACACCCTCGAGTTCTGTCTGCCCCTCAAACTCCATTCAACCCACCAGCAAATCCTGAAGCTTCTACCTCCAAAAGACACCGTGGATGTGAGCCAAGCAGCTCCTTCCTCGGATGACAGAGCTACTCTCCAGTTGGTGGCCCTGTTTCCATCCCTCCCTGCTATCCCTTCTCCAGGACAGCCAGTGAGTTAAGTGGAATTGTTCATTGTACCCTCTGATTTCAGCTCTCCGGTGCCTTCTCAGTGAGGAGACTAAATGGCCCTACATACATGCTGGCTTTATGGGTGTGTGACGTGTGCCATCGTGCCCAGAAGGCCCCGTGGTTGGTTTGGTTGCTGTCTCTGGCTTGGAAGCCTTAGGAATTTTTTAATAAGGGCTCCTGCATTTCCATTTTGCACCAGGCACCATGAATTAGGTAGCTGGTCTGTCCACACAACACCAGCTCCCTAGTCTTTCTGTGACCTTATCTCCTATTGCTCAACTTCTTGCTTTTTCTACCCTAGCAACACCAGTCTCCTGGCTGTTCTTCAAACCCACCAGGCTTATTTCCATATCAGGACTTTTGCCTGTGCTCTCCCTTCAGCATGAAATGCCATTCCTCAAGGAATATGCATAGCTCCCTCTTTCCCATCAGTCAAGTGTTAGCTTCAAAGCCAGCTCCTCGGAAAGCCTTCCCAGAATGAAGTCATCCCAGTCAACAAAGCACCTTCTTACACCCAGTTACCTTCTATCCCGTTACCCTGCTCTACTTTCTGCATAGTGATTATCTCTACCTGAAAATACTGTATATTTTTTACATACTTATTAACTGTCTTCTCCTACTGTAATATAAGCCCCATGAGGAACAAGGACTTGGCAGTTTGAACCAGCACTGAGTCAGACTTATGATTACTGGGGGAAGAAGAAAGAGGGGGGAAGGAAAGGAAGGGACCAGCCCTAAAACAGGGCACTCTGACCCCCAAATCCTCAGGCTTGTCCTTGTGTCACTTAATATCTCTGAAAGAACACTGCATGCTCCATGCAGTGCAATCTGATTCCTGCTGTTCCAGAAACAGTATCAGAGTTAAAACTTTCTGCATTTTGTAGGTCTTCACCAGCACATAAATGAAAAATGTGCCCTTTCTCTGACCCCAGATGATGACCTCACTGAGCATCACCCTGTCTGCAATCTACCTGACCACACAATTCTACTTGTAACAGTGTAGTTCATTTCTTATGCAGCCATGTGTAGGGATGAGTAACATTTCCTGTGGATACCATGATCCATGTGGGTCCCATCAAAAGTCATCAAACCACTAGAAGAACCCCATCATCTGACACTCTTGCTGTAGAATGTGTGTTCTGATTCCTCCTACAAAATTGGCAGATGATGAGGAATGTTGATATATTCCCAGGCATTTCAGCTTGCAATTCAGTAAGTACTCAGAGCACAGCCAAGATGTAGAACGTAGAGTACAATGAATGTTACTCTGTAAACAAATTAATGACCACCCACTATATACCAGCATTACGTTATATATGGGAAGCACACATTAATGGGACATTAGGAAGAGCTATAATCAAAGTAAAAATAACATGCAGCAGGAATGCAAAGATAGGACTGATTAATTCTGCCCAGGAGGAGATATGTGAGTGGGGTCTAAGGGAGGTCTAGTTTGTGCCATGCAGAGGGCAGGCATCTCTAGTAGAGCAACAAAAATGATCCATCTAAATTATCTGTATCTTTAATTGGCATTTAACGAGGAGAAGGAGTTTAAAATCCTGGTCCGAGCCCTGGCTTCCGCACTAGCTTGCAAAGTGGTTTTAGGCATGTTATTGCCCTCTGAGCTAGTTTTCTCATGTGAAAAATGGGGTTACCCTCATTAGATTTGACACAATATAAATAAATGAGATACTCTGTGTGATGGTGTTCCACGTGCTCTGAAGAATTATACACATTAGATTTACTACTTAAGTATATTGTTATGTATTTATTATTATTATCACTAATAAAAACATTTTCCCAAGCAAGGCAAAGTTTAATAGGGGGGTTACATGGGACCAAATATCTTAACTCAGAGTTTTTCCAACTTCAGGTTACCAACCATGATAGGTCCTGAAAACGAGTTAGTGTTTGTTTCTTTAATGTAAGAAAATACGGTTCCTGATTAAGTACACGCAGTCAGTTGTGATGTAAAACTTATTATTGCTGGGGGAGGTAGTCATAACCAAAAAGTTTTAATAACTCTACAACCAGAAGAAATCCTAGAAATGTCAGAGACTAGTGTATCAGTTATTTGATTTTAAAAGACCTACAGTTGCAGCCACTCTGGAGAACAGTTTGGAGGTTCCTCAAAAGTTAAAAATAGAACTACCCTATGATCCAGTAATTGGACTAATAGATATTCACACAAAGGATACAAAAATACAGATTTGAAGGGGTACATACACACTGATGTTTATAGCAGCATTATCAACAATAGCCAAACTATGGGGAGAGCCCAAATGCCCATCAACTGATGAATGGATAAAGAAGATGTGGGGTGTGTGTGTGTGTATATAAATAATGGAATATTATTCAGTCATCAAAAAGAATGAAATCTTGCCATTTGCAATGATGTGAATGGAGCTGGAGAGTATTATGCTAAGTGAAATAAGTCAGTCAGAGAAAGACAAATACCATATGATTTCACTCATATGTGGAATTTAAATAAGAAAACAGATGAACAGGGGCGCCTGGGTGGCTCAGTCGTTAAGCATCTCCCTTCGGCTCAGGTCATGATCCCAGGGTCCTGGGATCGAGCCCCGCATCGGGCTCCGTGCTCTGTGGGAAGCCTGCTTCTCCCTCTCCCACTCCCCCTGCTTGTGTTCCTGCTCTCGCTGTGTCTCTGTCTGTCAAATAAATAAATAAAAATCTTTAAAAAGAAAGAAAACAGATGAACATATGGGAAGGGGGAAAGAAAAAAAAGGAGGGAGGGAAACAAGCCATAAGATATTCTCAATGATAGAGAACAAACTGAGGGTTGATGGAGGGAGGTGGGTGGGGGACGGGCTAGATGGGGGATGGGCATTAGGGAGGGCACTTGTTGTGATGAGCACCAGGTGTTGTATGCAAGTGATGAATCACTGAATTCTACTCCTGAAACCAATATTACACTGTATGTTAACTAACAAAATTAAAAAATAAAAACTATAGGAGATGATTGGGTCCTTCCACCCTCACTGATTGGTTAGAAACCTGGTGGTCCCTCAGTTGTACAGGGGCAAAGGCAGGTGACAAAGCCCAGATTCCACAAGACAGCTAGTCCTCAGTGCTGAATCAGGAAGGGAGGGGCTCAGAAACAAGAGGTCCTGTTTTCTAGGACTCAGAATATTTAACAACAGATGTTTATTGAGCTCAGCTCTGTGCCTAAGGCCACCTCTGACCTCAAGTTGCTGCTTACACTTTAATGGGAGAGAGAAAAACATGAACACAACAAGTGCACTGAAAAAATGAATGAAATCATTGCTGGTTGGAAGAAACTCAATGAAGGAACTAAACAAAGGAAGAGATAAGTAGAGTGGGATGGGGGTGCACACGGAGGTGGTCAGGGAGGCATGTCTGAATAGGCTGAAATCTGAACGATGGAGGTTTCTGAGCTTGCCTCCATCGTGCTCTTATTTAAGCCAAGAAAAAGGGGTAGAGGGAATGTGCTTACTTACCTTTGGTTAGGAAAAACAATTGTTACCAGAGGAAAGAGGTCTGGTTAATTCTCATGGGGCAAAGCCTGTGACCTGGCCACGCTCAGCTGCAATGTATGCTGGGAAAAGGGAGTAGCTCACTCGACCTGATCCTGCTGCTTGCAGACAAAGCAGGCTTTGCCAATCACGGAGGAAAGGGACCGTGTATATTGGGTAGGTTGTTAGAAGTGATTGTTACACATCTCCTTCTACTACACATTTCTGTGCATTTGTTCATATAATTCCTTCTACTCAGCACACCTTTCTTCATCTAATGAAAGAGAAATAAGCATATGGCACCCCTGTTTTCCTCTCCAATGCCAGCAATAGGCAACCTCCAGACATCAAGTTACATGAAAAAACAAGGTAGTTACTTATATAAGCTTTCTCTTACTTGCAGCCAAGCAAAATCTCAACTGACAATGAGGCAGCGTGAGGAATGAGCAGCTTCTGTCACTACCCATGGCACCTGTTGGTTCCCTTATATGGTGTACCGTCACCACAAACCCTGAAGACCCTGTGGGAGGGAGGTTGCGTCTCCCTGGGATTCATTCCTATTCTGATGCTGGGTGAGTAAAGCCCCCAGTGTCACCTCAGAGTCACCTCAAGGTCTCTAATACTGACGCTCGTGTCTACTGCCCTGACCCCTGCCTGCTGCGAGCCTCTTGCTGACCTCTGATCTTTATCAAATGCCCCAACTGAAACTGGACTGCTTCCACAGCTTTTGCTCTCAACCCCATTAGTCCA
Source organism: Zalophus californianus (assembly GCF_009762305.2). Lineage (NCBI taxonomy): Eukaryota > Metazoa > Chordata > Mammalia > Carnivora > Otariidae > Zalophus > Zalophus californianus. The sequence continues at coordinate 184,077,794 of NC_045598.1, forward strand.
GAACCCCTCACAGACTCAGCTGAATCCCATGTCTCATTCCTAACTTTGCTTCCTTTCTTTACCTTGACCCACCCACCTGTGATTTCCAGCTCTGTCTCAGGAAAGGTCATGCATGGAATGACATAATCATGTCCGATCACATTTTATCTACACCCTGCCAGATAGGGGACTTTATTTTTCTAATGAGCAGCACATTTCTCGATTCATAATTTATTATACATTATTATCCCCAGCTTTTGTTGGTATGATTGTTACAGAAATTGCAGACGCCCACTTTAAATGAATGCTGATTATGACTTTCCCCCAGGTGCATTATCTTACATTTATCTATATTAAATCTCATCTCATTTGCTTCCCAAAACTTTCATTCTTCTCTGTCCCTTCTAACCTCTCCAGTACTCATTGAGGTTTAGAACTTGGTAGCATCTGAAATGTCATCAACTTGTCTTTGTTTCTAAGTCATAAATGAGCTAGAAGAAATCCCTCTAACATGTATAGGAGAAAAACTAGTATTTATTGTCTGTTGACTGCCTTGTCTGGGTTCCTTAGATTAGGATTTGATGCATAGTGTGTATGTGGAAGAAGCTCCTCGGAGGCACAGTGATGGAATGTGAAAGGGGGAGAGAATGGAGAAAAGACAATAGAGGGCAAGTGAGGGGCGCCTGGATGGCTCAGTAGGTGAAGTGTCTGATTCTTGGTTTTGGCTCAGGTCATGATCTCAGGGTTGTGAGATCGAGCCCTGTGGGCTCCAAGTTCAGCGGGGAGTCTGCTGGAGACTCTCCCTCTACCTTCTGTTCCTCCCCCTCCTCACTCTTGCTCTCTCTCTCTCATATAAACAAACAAACAAAATCTTTAAAAACAAAAGAGCAATTGAGTGGGTGACTACTGCTGACTTCTGGGGCGCAACTTGCGGAAAACCCTCTCAGAGATGACGTAGAGCACACCTTACTAACTCCTGCCCACTATTACTTGATGCTTGCTTCTGGGAACATTAATTCCCTGACATTTATGGTCAGATTGAGCCCAGCAACCTCCTGTAGGCAGAGAAAGCTAGCAGCAGAGATGCAGATGCTAAAGGAAGAAGGTTTTGCGGGTACAAGATTTGTCCATAGAGCTTTGTATGCCTCTGAGTCATCCAAAGAGGCCATGGGCTGTGCATCTGCTACAGTCCACCTTGTGCTCCACTCAGATCCACTCTCGCCACACATGAAATCTACTTTGTTCTGTCACTGACTCTGCATGGTGGCATATCCTTGCATATTTGTCATCTCCTTCCTCCAACACTCATTTGAGATTGTCCTCTGTCTTGGCCAATATTTCTGCTGGTGTAAGTTGCTCCCCCAGTGGGTTAACTCAGAGCTTCATCACTGAGGTGTCTGAGCCCCTGGTTACAATGCTTTTGTCATGCTGTGGCTGATGAATTGCCACTTGCAGTTACTGATGGGCATGGAAGCACCAAGGAGCACCCCAGTGAATCTGCTGAGTTCCATACTTATGCTTGTCTGCTCCCAGTATAAGCAGTAACCCTAGCACCTCATGTCATTTGTCCCTTCGATTGTAGTAACTTTTTATTTTCCCCCTGTGGTCTATCAGCTTGTGAGGCTAACTAGGCATCAACCATAACTTTTGGCTTAGTAGAACCCTTCATATATTGCTTGACAGATACATGCTTCTCTTGGAATCTAAGACCACTAGTCCAGCAGAGGCAAGAGTTGGAGAGGTTTGGGAGGGAAAAAAATTTCTAAAGAAAGTTTCTGCAAGTGATGGTGACAGGTCCAACAGGACCAATGCTTTTAATATGCCCATCTCTAGGTCTGTCCACATGCTTCTTCCCTGGATTCTCTTGTCTCCCATCTTCTAACCACATCCCTTTTAGGTCCCTGACCAGGCAGTTAAGCCATTCACTCCTGTATATATCCTTTCCTCAGACTCCTTCTATGTCCACTCAAATGGTCAAGTCTGCTCAAAACCCTGTATGCTGAGATGCTTTCCTACCTCTGTCCTTCATGGATATCCCTGAGTGGGATTGGAGGCATACCAACAAATTGAACTGGACCATTCAAGAACCAGGACTGGGATTTTCCTTCTCCATCACTGTCACAGGGAGCCTCATAAGAGGCCATCAGTGTGAATGGTGGGAGAGGCTCTGGTGCACCTGAGGTATGTGACAGGGGTCTGGGACATGGATTCATGTAATTCACCTGTGCCTTCCAGATCTGCCTGGGCTTGATCTAACATGGGCCATTTTTATCTTATGATGAGTTGTTACTGTGCTTACCTAACTTTATAACCTGGTAGCTCTGATAGTACCCAGCCCTTGATGGGCAGTTCCAATTGCAAAGTCACTTGATGTCCTGTGATCAGACACTCAGTCTTCGTTAAGATCCGGTAGCATGACGGGACTTGCTTTTTGAACACCATATAATTCTCTATGATAGAAGTATGTCTTTGATCCAGAAACCTAGAGGTCTGCTCTGTGACCCTCTATTGAGATTGCCAGGCGTTCCACACAGCATCCTTATCCACCTGGATATACCTGGCACCATAACATATGCCTGGTCATATGGCTCCATGTCAGAGCAGTTTTTACTAAAGCCTGAACCTGTTGCAGAGTACTCTCTTTTGGCCCCAGTCAAAACTAGCAGGCTTCCAAAGTCATCAGTAAACTGTGGGAGCAGTATTCCCAAATGTAGTATGTGCTGCCTTCCAAATCCAAAGAGTCCCATCAAACACTGTACCCATCTTTTATGTGTAAGGAGCTCTTGCCCTATACCTTGGAGGGCATGTCCTGACATGCCCCACATAACTAGACACCTAATTTTACACAATTTCACCAATGTGGCAGTCACCAAAATCCTCATTCGGTTTATCTCCCACCCTCTGGTGCGGGAGAAGTATGTGTTTTGGTGAGCACGTAACAGTCTGACACACACGTGCACACGTACACGTGTATGTATATATAATTGTGTAGATTTATCACAATCATCTCCAGCTTTACCAAAGGGAAGTAGGAGTAGAGAAGAAAAGCCCAATGAGTTGCTCTTCTCTTCTGTCCCAGAGCATTTCACTTCAGTTTGCCTAGGGTTTCAATAACACCTAAGTGTTCAATATTGTGGATTCAATACTATAAGAACTTCTTTGAAATCCAGAAATTATGCAGGAGCACCATGGACACAGTGAGTGGAACCACCAATATCCTGATCATTTGCATATTCTGTTTCAGCATAACGGTAGAAATGATTCAAACAATCAAAACCAGTGAGAAATTAAGGAGGCCATATGTGTCACAAGGGGTCTGAGAGGACTTTTCAGGCAAGGCAGAAAGCTCTAGAACTGTAAGGAAGGAAAGAATACACATAGACCGCAAAATGGCTGACTTCTGCCTGACAAGAGTATAAAACAAAGTCAAAGGTCTATGATAGAATGGGGAAAATATTTGCAATTCTCATGACAGAAAAAAAATTAATGTAGAAAGAGCTTGTACTAATGAATAAGAAAAATGCCAACAACACAATTTACAAAAAAAAATGGGCCAAGGATAGCAACAGTTATTTCATAGCAGAGGTTGCACAAAAGGGCAATAGACGTCACAATTTCCAGGTAGAAACTGATCCATTGCAATAAAAGGCTCCTTCTTCTGCACTTTGGAGAATGATTTCATGCTGAATGGAATGAAAATAAAGTGTCTAAGTCTTTTGGAATGGGGATAAGCGAGTTGCAATAAGAGCTCCCTCTGGCTTGAGCTCAGTAGAGCAAAATAGTTTTCCCAAGTGAAAGTACCTGGGACACTTAAAGCACCGGGAAGTCTGCTGGAAACATTTAGGGAGGCACTGAAGAGCTGTGTGAACCTCACTGGCACACTTATTCACAAAGACACTGTATCAAGTCTGGTGAAGGGAAAAGGGCCAGAGCTGTATTTGAGCCCCTCACTGCTGTTTACTAGCTAAATGGCCTTGGCAAGGGTTGAATGGTGTCCTCAAAGAGATGCATAGAAGTTCCAACCTCCAGTGCTTCTGTATGACCTTGTTTGGAAATAGGCTCTTTGCAGATGCAATCAGTTAGATGTAGATGAGATCATACAGAAGTACAGTGGGCCCTTAATCCAATATGACTGGTGTCCTTATGGGAAACGGAGAAGAGACACAGAGACACACAGGAAAAAGACAATAGAGGCAGAGATCAGAGTGATGCATCTACAAGCCAAGGAATGCCAAGGATCACTGGGAAACACTAGAAGCCAGAAGAGGCAAGGCTTTTCCCTTACAGATTTCAGCAGCATTGCATCCCACTAGCACCTTGATTTGGGACTTGTAGCCTTCAGAACTGTAAGCCAATACATTTTTGTTGTAATTTTGCTGTAACCCAGTTTGTACTTTGTTATAGCAGCCACAGGAAACTAACATGACTGGTGTTAAAGAAAAATTATTCACAACACTTATTAAAATGCTAAGGCTTTCCTATATTTAGGACTATCTCAATAGTTACAGGGACCACTGAAATGGGGTTTTGCAGTAAGGGAGAGAGATCGGGGTCATCTCTGAATACAACATGGAAAAGTAGGGATTTTATAGCCAAGAAGTAGGGGAAGGTGGGGGATCAGCAGTTGGAAAATCACCAAGAGAGTAGGGTCATTCTTGCTAACTGGCTGATGGGATTCTTGGAGAAGACAGGCCAGGGTGACCAGATGCTACTCCCGGGATGGGAGTGGATGAGGAAGGTGATCAGATCCGGAGGGTGATCAGATATGGAGAACAGGGGGTTCTGGCATTCATTCTGTTGTCTCTTCTGCAGTCAGATCTCCCTCCAACCCCCTCTTATAAGGCCCCTGTGATTACATTTAGGGTCTACCCAGATAATCCAGGATAATCTCCCCACTTAAAATCCTTAACTTAATCACATTTTCAAATTCCTTTTTTTTTGCCATATTAGGTAATACAGGTTCCAGAAATTCGGTGTGAATATCTTTGGAGTCTACCGTAACATTCAACTTTTCTGAGCTCGTTTCCTTAAAATGGGGATAGTGATGCTTACCTAACACGGTTGCTGATATGGTTTCCTAAATTAAACTATGCATTTGAAAGCTTCTAGCACCAGCTCTGGACAGTAGGAACTGAGCGGTAAACACCAGCTGGATTTTAGGGTCCTCTAGAATGGCAGGCAGGCCTGGGCTGTGGAAACATGCTTCATTGGTAAGTCCTCCAGCACTGCTGTTCCTTTGGTGGCTGGCCCGTCCTGCACCTGCTTCAGCTGGGGACAGATGCTCTACAAGTCAAGCGCAATCTTCAATTTCCAGCACATACCCAATATGACTCTGTGACACACCAGATTCTTCTTTTCCCAACTCTTGTGTGAAATGGATCTCACCAAACAGAAATTGCTTTCCTCTTATTTCTCTTTCAACCTTTAGGGAAAAGTAGTGCTATTTTTTTCTCCATCCTCAAAACCTTTTAATAAGAATCTGCCTGCAGATACCCATGGCTTCAAATAACTCCAGCACCAGGCACTCTTCTTTCCGCTCTCTCTTCCCCCACCCCCCTCTACCCCTGTGTCTCTGGAAAAGATCATCATTCCCTTTATTTATGCTTGATTCATTCAAGTAGATACAACTTTCATACCGAATTCTTTAATCAGTTTTGCTATTGACGTGTTTTAATTAGATACCCGCTTAGAAATTTAGTCAGCACATAAAATAACCTTTTCCCCCCCTTTCAACTGGAATTGTAGCAAACGCTATGTATCAAGGCTGACAAGTCAATTGTGAGAATCATTCCACCAGGTCTCTGTAAAAAATCAGGTGTGAGAACTTTTCAAAGAGAATTCTTCAAAACTCAAAGCGGCCTGATGATCTGGGTCATGCATTTGGGTGATGCAGAGAGGGAGCAGGGAGAGAGGCTGGGAGGGGCCCTGCCCAACAGCCCAGCAGCGAGGCCACGGCCACTTTGGACTGTTCTTCTGCGCTCTTCTGACTAACTGCACGGCCTTGAGCAAGTTGGCATTTTTGGGGTCTCGGTTTTCACATCAATAAATGCAGGACAATTCACTTCTCCACCATGTTGTTGTGGAAACTAAACAGTATATGTATAGTGCTGGAGGTGTGTGTGTGTGCACATACGTCTAGTGATTTATGGCCCTATTTATCCATATCTTATATAAACAGATGTAGACACATAGCTACAGATGCGATGTAAGTAGAGACAGAGCTACAGACGGAGAAGCTCTTGCTCTCCTCATGTGTGTTTGTTCTTTTCCGCAGCAGGAACACATAGAGCGGCACAAGACATCTGAATGGACTCCTCCATCACCTGTTTATTCATTCATTCTATAAAGATTCACTTGACCCAGACTGATGCTCAGGGATGTAAAGATTTTGGCTTCCCCTTTCTCGCAAACACTGCTAGTTGCCTAGTGAGGCAGGTGCTGCCAGCGCCAAATCCCATGACTTAATACAACACAAATGTATGATCTTACCATTCTGGAGGTTAGCAATCTGACATGGGTCTTGCCAGGCTCCAATCCAGATGTTGGCAGATCTGTGTTCCTCTCGAGAAGCTCTAGGGGAGAATCTGTGTCCTTGCCTTTTCAGCTTCTAGAAACCACCCCATTCCCTGGCTCGTGGTCCCCTTTCTTCATCTTCACGACCCCCAATGCTGTGTGATCCTGTGGATGCCTTTTACTGCAGTCACACTTTTCCTGATTCCTCGGTTTGCCCCTCTCTTCCCAGTTTAAGGACCCCTGAGGTTACACGGAGCCCATGTGGATAATCTAGGAGAATATGAAGCCAGCTGATTGGCAAGCTCTATGACCTTGAGCACATGATGTCATCTCTCCAAGCTCAGTTTCCTTATAAATTGAATGGGACTGAGTCTGAGAAGAATGCCTACCTCACAGGGACTGAAGACTTAAGTGAGGAAGTGCCAGCAGATGACATTGTATTAAAGCTGCCATGGGCACAAGCAATGAGGGTCAGGAGCCCTGGGTTGGATCCTGCGTCTGCCACTCGCAAGCGGGGACCCGGAGGGAGGGAAAGCTCTTCCCTTAGAGCAGCGGGGGGTCTCTGCAGTGAGCCAGGAGGGTGGGACTCTTGCTCTCTGAGTGAACTACAGGCAATCCCGCTACAAGCTTGGCAGCCCTGCAAGCTGGCTGGGCGGGCTCACCCCACCCACCCCCTCCTCCCCACCTAAAGTATGCTGGCCTCCTCCCCAGGGACTCCCCAGCACTGGCAGGTCTCACTTCCTCGGAAAGCCCTGGACCCCACACCCCATGAGGCTGAGGGCATGGAGGGCAAGCCTCTCCTTGGAGAGGCCCTGGGGTAGTTCTGAATCAGTGAGGAAGCCGAGGATGAAACTGGGACTACTGTAAGGAGCTCCCTGGGGTCAGCCCGGGGCATTCCACTTAGAAGGGACTTCCTGGGACGCCCCCCGCCCCGCCCTGTGCAGGGCAAAGAGCCCGCAGTTGCAGTCAGCCGGACGGGACCCCCGTTAGGAATGTCGTTGTGTGCTCCCTGGAGCCACGAAACCCTGTGTGGGTTGGGAATGGTGACTTGAGCAGCCTGCCTTTCCTGGAGGCTGATGCCTGAGGATCAGAGGCACAGGGGAGAGGCTCTGCAAACAGCAAAGGGCTACAGAAATGATAGACTGACTTACATTTTTAAAAACACCACTCAAGAAACACATTCAGATGAGAGGTAAGTGTGAGGTCCCAGGTTCCCTCTCTTCGCTGGCTTTGACAGTACTGACTTTGGAAAATACAGGCTAAGCCGCCTAAAGATCAACCAGAAACAATGGAAGCCAGGTGAGGACAGACCCCCAGCCCTGAGGGAGGCCAGATCGAAACCTAAATGAGAAACAAAGTCCAGTTAATGAAAAGGCTGCAGGTTGTTTGCTCAGGCGATCAATGTGGCTTATCTAAGAACTAGGTCCTGATAAGCCATGGAACAAGGACGCGTGCGTTTCTGTGACACACGCACGGAAATGGCCTCTTTATTTATGCAGCCAGTTAGCCGCACAGAACCTAATGCTACTCTAACCTGCAAAGACTCACAGATGTGATCTTAGCATTGCAGAGTGAAATCTGACCAGTTCGTTGGAGATCATCAGGGGCAGGTGTTCCTGCCATTTTCCCCTCCTGAGCTACTCACAGAAAATCCAGACCAAGCCTCAGAATCCTCAGCACGCCCAAGTATTCATTTTTCATGTGAGCAAACCCTGCTAGGTTGTATGACTTAATCAAGCATATTTTTCTCCTATATAAGCTATATGAAATAAAGGATCAAAGAAAACATTTTAAATGAACATAATATAGGTTTAATTGTAGTATACAGTTAGTCTAATTAAAATAATTTTGTGGAAAGAAACAATTAATTTCCCATCACTCCAAACTCTTCCCTGATCTGTATAAACATACAAATTTACATTTATTTTACCTAGTTGTAATCAACATGTACATTCTATTTTCCCTTCTGCCTTCTTTACTCACCGTCAATCAGTGTGTGCAATTGTGCGTTTACTCCAGAGAATTTTTATTTTAATGGCTGTATATTAGCTCATTATTTTGCTGTACCAAATTCACTCTATTATATACCTTGTGACAGCTTTGTGCAACAGCTTGTGTTCATTTGCTAGGGCTGCCGTAACATACTACCGTACGCTGAGCAACTTAAACGACAATAACTTCTTTTCTTGTAGTTTTGGAGGCTGGAAGTCCAAGATGAAGGTGTTGGCAGGGCTGCTTTCTTCTGAGCCCTCTCTCCTTGGCTTGTAGATGGCTGTGTTCTCCCTGTTTCTTCATGTGGTCTTCCTGTCATCCCCATCTGCATCTTAATCTCCTCGTGTAAGGACCTCAGTCATCCTGGATTATGACCCAGCCTGATGGTCTCGTTTTAATATAATTACTTCTTCATAGACTCTGTCTCCAAATATGGTCACATTCTGAGATACTAGAGGTTAGGACTTTACCATATGAATTTGGCGAGAATCATAACTCAGCCTGCAGCAACTTCTTTTTCATTCGGACTCCGCTTTTAGGTTTTTCAGACCTGGAACAGATGTCACCATCACTCTTGGCTGTCAGCATCTCATCCTCAGCCCATTGCTACCTTGTGATGTGACCTGGAGTTTATACCCAGTGGGTAACACTTGCTCTGGATGTGACAGGAGCTGGGAAGATGTTGGCATCTTCCTTCCCTTCCCCAGTAAATCATCCCAATCCACAGTGTCTGGGGATGGCCCACCCAACCACAACTGCAGCTGTGTGTCCCTGGGAAAATGGAATAGCTACCTCAGTTCTGGGGCTGCTCTGTACCTTCCTGCCCTCTCCCTTGTCTCTCTAGCCTCCTTCCCACTGCATTAACCACACGTTTCTTTTTTTTAAGATTTTATTTTATTTATTTGAGAGAATGAGAGAGAGAGCACACACAGGGGGAGAGGCAGAGGGAGAGAGAAAGAGAGAGGGAGAAGCAGACTCCCCAGTGAGCAGGGAACCCGATGTGGGGATCGATCCCAGCACCCTGAGATCATGACCTGAGCCAAAGGCAGACAAGTAACCAACTGACCCACCCAGGTGCTCCTAACCACACATTTCTGACACTTTGACATCTGGTCCCTCCCTGACCCTGGAGGGATAGACCCTCCCAGGGGTAGCCCGTTCTTAGAGATGGTAAATGACTCCCAGGTGAGTGTGCCTTTTATGTGCATACCAACCAATCCAGAGCCCCCTTCCACACCCCTCTGTCTCGACTAGACTCTCCTACTCTGGCCACTGTCTACCTGCCCTGATAGCCCCAGGCCCAGGTACCAGACAACCTCTACTCCCCCGTGTCCCAGAGCCCTCTGAAATTACTCCAACTAGCTGATCTTAGACCGGCTGATCCCACCTCACCCATTCTTTCCCACGGAAACCACAATAAGGGCTCTTGCCCCATTTCCCCAACTCCCTCTGCTACCTGATCAACGCTGGTGCTTCCCTGTGGGGCCCTAGCTTGCATAGCATCTCCCTTCCTCTTGGGAACCCTGAGTCACAAACTATGGCAGCCCTCTCCTGATCTGTTTGCCTCACCATGCCTGAAAAACAAGAAAACTTACATTTTAAAAGACCTGCCTCTTGCTATCCTGGTATTTTCTTCCTGCATAACCATGAGCACGTAGGCTGTGCCTCAGTCTCTGTAGGAAGACCGAGCTAAGGCATTAGAAAAGGAAAGAAGACACAGTTTTCCTTGCTGGTCTACTAAGTGCCAGGCTAGGTGCTCAGACCCTCACCTATTTAATGTCATTTGAAGTCATTTATAAATAAAAAGAAAATCATTTTATAAACCTGGCTGTATCTTGGCTTCCTCCAGAAAGATCAAGCAACGTGAAACTCCTGTTTCTTATGTTCAGGAGTCAATTAGAAGCTGCTTTTATTTAACAGTTACCTCAATTGCTAATGAAGCTATGCATTTTAAATAAGTTATTTTGTTTGTTTGTTTTACTGCCAAAGTAATGTATTTGGCATAAGCTTCCGCCTCAACCTCTGGTCTTGGGACACAGCAGCCTTACAGGGACGGAATCAGCTCTTACGCTACAGTCAGGTTCTAAGAACTGGCCTCCCGGAACTGGGTGGGGGGGCAAATTCCTGACCTTTGTGGAGGCAGAATCTCATGCCCTCTGATTCAGTGACCCCCAGATCCCAGGCCCTTTGGGGAGGTGAAGCTGAAGTGATCTCACTACTTGCTCCTCCTGCGTGCTACACCTGTGTGTTATACATTTAACCCTCACGGGGCTTTGTGCTCAACCAGGAATGTGAGCCCCCCAACCTGGGGGGCCTTTGAGCAAATCCCTTGTGAAAAATAATGCATGTTGGTAAAGTACTTTGAGATTCTTCCAAGAAACCTAGATTCTCAGGACAAGGTGTTATTATTTAGTTGATGGGAAACAAATATCCACATAATAACCATAATTATATTGTCAAAACTGCTTAAAATATCTACCCTGCTGGGACGGCAATGATGTCAGGAGTTTTGTGACTAGTAAATTGGAACGTTATCATGAAATTAAAAGAGAAAAGTTATATTACCAAGTAATTCATCAGAACGATTTGATATTTCAAGGATAACCACTAAGCAATTTCAGGAATATGTAATTAATTTTTACTTGCTATTTTATGATGCATTACTCAGTAGCTGTGTGGTTGACTGTGCCTTTTAAATGGAAGAATAACGAATAACAAGTCATTAACAGATCAAAGTCTAGGTAGGAATACAACTTAGATTTTCTTGATTCTCTCCTACTTTTGGAATCAAAACACTCGAGCAGTGACAGGCACTCTGCAGTCTCTGGTACCTGAAGCCCCTGGAGCATTCTTGGCACATACAAGGGGCTGAGTAAATGCTGACATACTCGTGGTTTCCTCATTATTTCAAGTTGCAAGTCTCCTGGCCTTCCCATATGCTACTTTCTTTGCTGAAATCCCACTTTTCCTTTGGCAAACATTGAGTCAGCCATAAAATGGTCCAAGGATCACCTCCTCTGCAAAGCTCTTTCGGGCATCCCCAGGTAGATCTAGATGTATTTCCCATGGTGCACTGCGGTCCTCTCTACACACCTCTATCATAGACTTACCACACTGAATAGAATTGTCGGTGCCCCCTACTGGGTATTTACCCCAAAGATACAAATGTAGTGATCCAAAGGGGTACGTTCACCTCGATGTTTATAGAAGCAATGTCCGCAATAGCCAAAATATGGAAAGAGCCAAGATGTCCATCAACAGATGAGTGGATAAAGAAGAGGTGGTATATATACACACACACACACACACACACACACACACACACACACACACACACACACACACACACTGGAATATTATGCAGCCATCAAAAGGAATGAAATCTTGCCATTTGCAACGATGTGGATGGAACTGGAGAGTGTTATGCCGAGCGAAATAAGTCAATCAGAGAAAGACGTATCATGTGACCTCACTGATATGAGGAATTCTTAATCTCAGGAAACAAACTGAGGGTTGCTGGAGTGGTGGGGGGTGGGAGGGATGGGGTGGCTGGGTGATAGACATTGGGGGGGTATGTGCTATGGTGAGCGCTGTGAATTGTGTAAGACTGTTGAATCACAGACCTGTACCTCTGAAACAAATAATATATTATATGTTAAAAAAAAAAAGATAGTAGGAAGGGAGAAATGAAGTGGGGGAAATCAGAGGGGGAGACGAACCATGAGAGACTGTGGACTCTGAGAGGGGAGGGGGTGGGGGCATGAGTTAGCCTGGTGATGGGTATTAAAGAGGGCATGTACTGAATGGAGCACTGGGTGATATATGCAAACAACGAATCGTGGAACACCACATCAAAAATTAATGATGTAATGTATGGTGATTAACATAACATAATTAAAAAAAAAAAGAATTGTCTGTGCCCCAACTGTGCCCTTACTTATAGTAAGCTCCTTGAGGGCAGAAATGTCCTGCCTGCCTTCTTTTCTGCCTCCAACTAACAATATTAACTAAACCTCTGTTTGGGTTGGGCACAGTGCGAGGCCCAAGGGATACAGTGGCAACGAAGCTAGACATGGCCCCTGCCTCATGGTGAATCTGGTTTCATGCAATGTTATTTCATGTTGCAGTCTGAGTTGCTGGGACAGATCCTGCTTAATAAATGTGTGAGGAAGGACTGATAGAAAGACGGAAGAAAGGATGGCAGGGACAAGGGGCCTTCGAAGAATCTGCACGGTGATGACAGTAGACTATGAAATTTTACTCCATATCCTGAAAAGACCATGGGAAGCAAGTGAGACTCTGATTTATCGAGTGGCAGAATGAGGGCCAGTGGCTAAGAGTTATAGGAAAGCAAATATCTCCATCATCCTCTATCAAGGGATAGCGAGTAGAAGCTGAATGGTATCCTGGGGGAGATGCTGTGAATGCTAGAAGGTTGCTTAGCGCAATGCCTGCACTAGGTTGTGGAATCTTCTAGTAGGTTCTAGGTTCTAGTAGGTTCTGCAAGAAAGCAAAAGATTGCAGCAGAAAAGGAGTCCCAAAATATAATTGTAAAGCCTAGGGGAGATGAAACTTAGAATACGTGGGGAGAACAACTTTGGATTGTAGTGTACTTCACATTCAGTCAATAAGGAAGGCAAACTCAGGTGGTGAGTTTTGTGTGCATTCATGTGATCTCAGGCTGCCTTGGTAGAGCTTCTTTCCATGGTCGAGGTGGATGACATGACTGACCACACTGACATCCAAGGTACCTCACAACTCCAACAATTGATTAAGAGTAAAAACTGCCCCTGTGCGAGCCCTGATGCAGGACGCCACAGCATTAACTAAGCCCATGGCCTAGCAGTGGGTACTAATCAAGACACCCCGAGTGGTGGCCCTTTGCCTTAGGTTTATACCACTGCTCTGGCTTGTCTTTTCACAAATGATCTGATTCTGGTCCAGTCAAAGCAGTGATCTGGCTTCCATCATCTCAACTTCAATGTGTGCACAATATGGCTTTTTTTTTTTTTAAAGATTTTATTTATTTATTTGACAGAGAGATAGAGAGTGCAAGTAGGCAGAGCAGCAGGCAGAGGCAGAGGGAGAAGCAGGCTCTCTGCTGAGCAGGGAGCCCAGTGCAGGGCTCAATCCCAGGATCCTGGGATCATGACCTGAGCTGAAGGCAGCCGCTTAACCGCTTAACCGACTGAGCCACCCAGGCACCCCCAATATGGCTCTTTTGTGGGCTGTGTTGTGTCCCTTCAAAATTCATATTTGAATTCCTAACCCCAATGCCTCACAATGTGACTATAATTGGACATAGGAGTTTCAAAGAGGTCATTAAAATTAGGTCATGGATCCAATATGGCTGGTGTCTTTATGAGAAGAGACAGGGCCCAGACACACACAGAGGAAAGACCATGTAAGCTCATAAGAGGAAGGCAGTCATCTGCAAGCCAAGGGGAGAGGCCCCAGAAGAAACCAAGCCCACCAACATCTTGATCTTAGACTTCTAGCCTCCAGAATTGTGAAAAAAATGCATTTCTGAGTTTAAACTGTCCAGTTTGTGGTATTTTTTGTGGCAGCCCCAGCAAGCTAACATAGGCTCCTACACTGTGGAACATGCTTAGTCATCACACATAAATAGTTCCTGCATTATCTACTTCACTGGAAATCCCTTGCTATTGGATTTCTGTTAATGACTTCATTTGAAAACACCACCACTTCCTGCCAAGGGCTATACCAGGAATCAGATATGACCATTTCCCAACAGAAATACAGTTTCTAGAAAATGGAAGGAGGGATTGTGCTCTTCTCTGGCCTGCCGGGATCCTACTTGTATTAGAACACTTCTTTCTTGTACTCAGTTCCTATTGATGTGTTCATCTTCCCAACTACACCCATGGACAACTTGAGTGCAAGTTCTCTGCCTTCACCATCCTGGTGTGTTTTGTGCTCTATGCATGCACACACACACACACACACACCACACACCACACACACCCACACACATACACACACACACACCAGAGTTCCTAGGGCAACAAATGGGCTGAGTGGATGAATGTCCACCAAACAAATTCCTATGAATAATTCATTTTCCAGTGGTCATCCTCCTTCTGGGGAGAGAGCAAGAACAAAGGCCAGGACCCACAAATCCACTTGTAATCTGGCCTCCTGGACAGGAAGCAAGTTTTCTCCTTATAACTTAGTCCGTTGATATCTACTCATCTATCATTATGATTCGTTTAGTGCCCATTAGTCTCCCTGAGAATGGGTGTGCTCTGTGTAAAATCCATTTTACAATGGATTTTACAAAAGAATTTCTAGTGGGTTTTTTCTAAACCTCAGGTGTTAACCTGAGCTTGGACTTTGCCATGTGGTGGCCTCTCCTCTCCCCTTTAGGCCTCACCCAGCCAGCCTCTGTCCTCTCCCCGTCAGGCCTCACCCAGCCAGCCTCTCTTCTCTCCCCGTCAGGCCTCACCCCACCAGCCTCTCTTCTCTCCCCGTCAGGCCTCACCCCACCAGCCTCTGTCCTCTCCCCATCAGGACTCACCCCACCAGCCTCTCTTCTCTCCCCGTCAGGACTCACCCAGCCAGCCTCTGTCCTCTCCCCATCAGGCCTCACCCAGCCAGCCTCTCTTCTCTCCCCGTCAGGCCTCACCCCACCAGCCTCTCTTCTCTCCCCGTCAGGCCTCACCCCGCCAGCCTCTCTTCTCTCCCCGTCAGGCCTCACCCCGCCAGCCTCTCTTCTCTCCCCGTCAGGCCTCACCCCGCCAGCCTCTCTTCTCTCCCCGTCAGGCCTCACCCCGCCAGCCTCTCTTCTCTCCCCGTCAGGCCTCACCCCGCCAGCCTCTCTTCTCTCCCCGTCAGGCCTCACCCCACCAGCCTCTGTCCTCTCCCCGTCAGGACTCACCCCACCAGCCTCTCTTCTCTCCCCATCAGGCCTCACCCCGCCAGCCTCTCTTCTCTCCCCGTCAGGCCTCACCCCACCAGCCTCTCTTCTCTCCCCGTCAGCACTCACCCTGCCTGCTCTCCCTTCTCAATCTCCTCTGTTGTCATAACACCTCAGTTCCTTCGGACTGCTATAATATAAATGCTATAAACTGGTGGGTGGCTTATAAACAGGAAACATGTGTTTCTCACAGTTCTGGTGGCTGGCAAGTCCAAGATCATGGTGCCGGCAGATTCGCTGTCTGGTAGCAGCCAGCTTTCTGGTTTGGGGATGGCTGTCTTGTCACTGTGTCCTCACACGGTGGAAAGGGTGAGGGCACTCATTCCATTCCTGAGAGCTTGACCCTCATAATCCAATCCTTTCCCAAAGGCCCCACCTCCAAATATCTATCATCCCATTGAGCATTAGGTTTCAACATATGAATTTTTCAGGGACACAAGCTTTCAGACCATGCTATCCAACCACCACAGTCTTCTTGGGTGGGCAAGCTGAAGGCAGGCACTTCCTCTAGCATCACTGAGGGAGCCTCAGCACACACATCTGTCTCTGCTTAAAACCCTCAGTGCTTCTCTGTGGCCTTTCACAGTGGTTTTCAAAACAAGGTCTGGGAAAACAAAACCATGCTTTGCACTATTATTTCCATTTTATTTTAGTAACAATGCATAATTCATCTTGCAATTTTCAATAACGTTAAAGGAGAATATGTCTTTTTGATGTCTGTGGGTATGAAGAAAGTGAAAAAAAGAAGTCCTGTCTGATAAAAGTCCACATTCCTTAGAATTTCTGAGAACCCCACTGACCTGGTTCCTGCTTTCCTGGCTCTTAACCTCATCAGTCCCATTTCCTCCATGAGCCCCGAAGCCGGAGATCCTCTAAGACACTCGGGCCTTCTAAGCCATTGTGTGCTGTTTTCTACACCTGGAACGCCCTTCCTCTCCTCTCTCCTTGGCCAGTCCTGGTTAATCTTTAAGGTGCAAACCTCATCACCTGACAGAAGTTGCCCTAGTTTCTCTTCCATCATCATGATTATGTCCCTATGATAGCATTTAAGTTGGCTTTCATTTTTGGTTTTCCCCTTTAGTGGCAGGGGTTGTGGCTTCTCCAAATGTGTATCCCCCAGGCCTGGCACAGAATCAAGGACAGGGTAGGTGCTCAATGGATGTTTGCTGTATGAAGAAATGAGAGCCAGAGTAAATATGAGACACATTGGAGCAGGTTCATCTACGTCACATTCCTTCAACCACAGAGTCCCACCTGCCTTGTAAGTCTTCTGAGGTCTTGGGGGGCCCCAGCCCCACATTTCATCTTCCAATGGCTACAGGCCTATCAGACAGAGTCCCCTTCTTGAGACATCTGCCTAATTCACTTACGTCAACTCAAATTACTTCCCTGTGTTTGCTCCCCTTGCCAAACCTTTGTGCTTGATATTTGTTCAACAAGTATATCAACAGTGTCGGGGGTTTAATCGAGATGTATGGACTATAAAAGGATTTACAGTATTGGCACATGTGTATGTTGGGGCCAGAGCAGGAGTCATCAATCATGCCTGAAAACGTGTCAACAAGGTGAAATGGCCAGATGTCTTATTTTCACAATTTTGTAATTCTCTTTGAACAACCAAAAAAAAAAAAAAAAATTCCATCCAGACAATATGTTTCTCTTCTCATAGATGTCACCCCCAACTACAACTGTCTACAAAGCAAAATGCACTAGGTGCCCTCTATAACTCTCCTTGCTCAGATCTGATTTGAACCCAAACAATGGGACTTGGGAAAATGGAAAGAGGGAGATGAAAGCAGAGCTCCCAGTGGAACAAAGAATGAAAAATAGTGACACAGAAAGCACCGTGTATCAAATGGAAATGAGATCAATCATAGCAATCCACTGCAGGCATTCAGTGGGGTTACCCATGATCCTGGGTCTGGTCTTCAGCTCTTGTCCCAGAGACTCCACTTTTGGGGCTCCTTCCAATGTGAAGAGTTTCTGAAGGGTATAGTGTAGCAGAGTAGATAAAGAGATATGGTTTGGAATCAGAGATGACCTTGAGCAAGTGATTTAAGCACTCTGAACTTCAATTTTCTCATCTGCTAAATTTGGCCAATAACGGCATTTATCTTCTAGAATTGCCATGAGAATCAATAGGAATAATTTAGGGTAAACACTAAGCAAAATACCTAACATGTAGTAAGCACATCATTATTATAACATAGAAGAATGAAATGTGAACTATACAATGAAACAATTGTTTATACTAGGAGAAAGATCAGCAGTGTCATACCATGGTTCTTGGTAATGATCAAACTATAATTAGGAAATTTTTTAAAAAGTGACTTTCTGGACAAAAGTAGAAAATGCAACATTCTGCAGACAAACAGACCTGGGTTTGAGTCTCAGAATCTCTACATTTAATTTTGCAAACATCTTCCCATCTTTATACTTAATCTTTAAAATGGGTTTGATCAACCCTCTTCACAGGGTTCATGTGAGAAGTAGAGCAAACCGTGTCCAGAGCAGGCTAGATGTAGAGTCTGGAACATGTTCGGTCCAGGGCTGACGGATGATTAGTACCAATTCTCTTTAGTTTCTGCTAAAGATATGGAAAGAGGAGCACTTCCCTGGAGGGAAGATCCTGAGTTTGAATCCTGGTACTTTTAATAATAGGGGATAGATATTTATTTAATCTTTTGGAGGCCTCAATTCCCTCATGTGAGGAAAAACCAACAAAAGGGCATTCTAGTGGACTCAGCTATGAGCACAGCTATGAGCACTTCTGAAAAGTGCCCAGAATGACTCTCATGGATTTTTGCCTAAAGACCAACCAGGAGAAGTAGGCCATCCCACTGTTGAGAGTTGCCCCTGTGGGTGGTAACAACCTTGCACTTCAAGGTCGTCCATGGGGGCTTGCTAAGTATAACACACCAGCATCGGGGCATCCAGTGGATGAGAAAGATGCATGACCTCAGCCTAAGAGGGGAGGCACCAGCATACAGGGCACTTGATCCTACATGGCACCACCCACCCTGCCAGGGCCATGACCAGAGGTGAGGTTGAGAGGATGGGAGCCAGGACACAAAGAGGATGGATACATTATATGTAGTAAATAATCTTGAATTGACTCAAAGTTTTAGAACCAAAATGTTCCCTTCCAGTTCTAAATATTTGGTTCACCTTACCCTGAGTTGATATAGCAACAAAAACCAGGTGTTGGTTGAAAATGTCTTTCGATGAACTATGTGATGACAGATTTCTGAAAATATCTGGATGCTTAATGAAATTTATGTTCATTTTGCTCTTTCGTTCACACACACACACACACACACACACAAGGGGATAGAGGGGAGGGAGATATATAGAGAGGAAGCAGTAACCTGTGAATAATATCAAAGAGGGAGTGCTATGGACTGAATGTTTTTGTCCCCCCGCCCCCCCGCCGAAATCCATATATTGAAGCCTTAATTCCCAGTGTGATGGTATTTGAAGTGAGGTTTTTGGGAGGTGAGTGGGTTTAGATGAAGTCATGGACTGTAACCCCCACAATGGAACTCATGGTGCTATAAAGGATGAAGAGACCATCCGGCACACTCTTTTTCCCCCCACTATGCAAGGATACAGCAAGCAGGTGGTCATCTCTAAACCAGGAGAAGGGCATTCACGAAGAACCTGACCATGCTGGCACCCTGATCTCAGACTTCCAGGCTCCAGAAATAAATGTTTGTTGCTTTAAAACTCAACACCCGAAGAACAAATAATCCAATCAAGAAATGAGCAGAAGACACGAACAGACATTTTTCCAAAGAAGACATCCAAATGGCCAACAGACACATGAAAAAGTGCTCAATATCGCTCAGCATCAGGGAAATCCAAATCAAAACCTCAATGATATTTGAGGAGGCAATTCCCCTCCTGCTATCTTGAGATAGCACCTTACACCAGTCAGAATGGCTAAAATTGACAAGTCAGGAAATGACAGATGTTGGCGGGGTGTGGAGAAAGGGGAACACTCCTACACTGTTGGTGGGAATGCAAGCTGGTGCAACCCCTCTGGAAAACAGTATGGAGTTCCTCAAAAAATTGAAAATAGAGCTACCATACGATCCAGCAATTGCACTACTGGGTATTTACCCCAAAGATACAAATGTAGGGATCCGAAGGGGTACGTGCACCCCAATGTTTATAGCAGCAATGTCCACAATAGCCAAAGTGTGGAAAGAGCCAAGATGTCCATCGACAGATGAATGGATAAAGAAGAGGTGGTATGTATATACAATGGAATATTATGCAGCCATCAAAAGGAATGAGATCTTGCCATTTGCAACGACGTGGATGGAACTGGAGGGGGTTATGCTGAGTGAAATAAGTCAATCAGAGAAAGACATGTATCATATGACCTCACTGATATGATGAATTCTTTTTTTTAATAATTTTTTATTGTATGTTAATCACCATACATTACATCATTAGTTTTTAATGTAGTGTTCCATGATTCATTGTTTGTGCATAATACCCAGTGCTCCACGCAGAATGTGCCCTCTTTAATACCCATCACCAGGCTAACCCATCCCCCCACCCCCTCCCCTCTAGAACCCTCAGTTTGTTTTTCAGAGTCCATCGTCTCTCATGGTTCGTCTCCCCCTCCGACTTACTCCCCTTCATCTTCCCCTCCTGCTATCTTCTTCTTCTTTTTTTTTTTCTTAACATATATTGCATTATTTGTTTCAGAAGTACAGATCCGTGATTCAACAGTCTTGTACAATTCACAGTGCTCACCATAGCACATACCCTCCCCAATGTCTATCACCCAGCCACCCCATCTCTCCCAACCCCCACCACTCCAGCAACCCTCAGTTTGTTTCCTGAGATTAAGAATTCCTCATATCAGTGAGGTCATATGATACGTGTCTTTCTCTGATTGAATTATTTCACTCAGCATAACACCCTTCAGTTCCATCCACGTCGTTGCAAATGGCAAGATCTCATTCCTTTTGATGGCTGCATAATATTCCATTGTGTCTATATACCACCTCTTCTTTATCCATTCATCTGTCGATGGACATCTTGGCTCTTTCCACACTTTGGCTATGGTGGACATTGCTGCTATAAACATTGGGGTGCACATACCCCTTCGGATCCCTACATTTGTATCTTTGGGGTAAATACCCAGGAGTGCAATCGCTGGATTGTATGGTAGCTCTATTTTCAACTGTTTGAGGAACCTCCATACTGTTTTCCAGAGTGGCTACACCAGCTTGCATTCCCACCAACGGTGTAGGAGGGTTCCCCTTTCTCCACATCCCCGCCAACATCTGTCGTTTCCTGACTTGTTAATTATAGCCATTCTGACGGGTGTGAGGTGGTATCTCATTGAGGTTTTGATTTGGATTTCCCTGATGCCGAGCGATGTTGAGCACTTTTTCATGTGTCTGTTGGCCATTTGGATGTCTTCTTTGGCAAAATGTCTGTTCATGTCTTCTGCCCATTTCTTGATTGGATTATTTGTTCTTTGGGTGTTGAGTTTGATAAATTCTTTATACATTTTGGATACTAGCCCTTTATCTGATATGTCATTTGCAAATATTTTCTCCCATTCTGTCGGTTGTCTTTTGGTTTTGTGGACTGTTTCTTTTGCTGTGCAAAAGCTTTTTATCTTGATGAAATCCCAATAGTTCATTTTTGCCCTGGCTTCCCTTGCCTTTGGCGATGTTTCTAGGAAGAAGTTGCTGTGGCTGAGGTCGAAGAGGTTGCTGCCTGTGTTCTCCTTTAGGATTTTGATGGACTCCTGTCTCACGTTTAGGTCTTTCAACCATTTGGAGTCTATTTTTGTGTGTGGTGTAAGGAAATGGTCCAGTTTCATTCTTCTGCATGGGGCTGTCCAATGTTCCCAACACCACGTGTTGAAGAGACTGTCTTTTTTCCATTGGACATTCTTTCCTGCTTTGTCAAAGATGAGTTGACCATAGAGTTGAGGGTCCATTTCTGGGCTCTCTATTCGGTTCCATTGATCTATGTGTCTGTTTTTGTGCCAGTACCATACTGTCTTGATGATGACAGCTTTGTAATAGAGCTGGAAGTCCGGAATTGTGATGCCGCCAGCTTTGCTTTTCTATTTCAAGATTCCTCTGGCTATTCGGGGTCTCTTCTGGTTCCATACAAACTTTAGGATTATTTGTTCCATTTCTTTGAAAAAGGTGGATGGTATTTTGATGGGGATTGCATTGAATGTGTAGATTGCTCTAGGTAGCACTGACATCTTCACAATGTTTGTTCTTCCAATCCATTAGCATGGAACGTTTTTCCATTTCTTTGTGTCTTCTTCAATTTCTTTCATGAGTACTTTATAGTTTTCTGAGTACAGATCCTTTGCCTCTTTGGTTAAATTTATTCCTAGGTATCTTATGGTTTTGTGTGCAATTGTAAATGGGTTCGACTCCTTGATTTGTCTATCTTCTGTCTTGTTGTTGGTGTATAGGAATGCCACTGATTTCTGTGCATTGATTTTATATCCTGCTACTTGACTGAATTCCTGTATGAGTTCTAGCAGTTTTGGGGTGGAGTCTTTTGGGTTTTCCACATACAGTATCATATCATCTGCAAAGAGTGAGAGTTTGACTTCCTCTTTGCCGATTTGGATGCCTTTGATTTCTTTTTGTTGTCTGATTGCTGTGGCTAGGACTTCTAATAGTATGTTGAATAGCAGTGGTGAGAGTGGACATCCCTGCCGTGTTCCTGACCTCAGGGGAAAAGCTCTCAGCTTTTCCGCATTGAGAATGATATTCGCTGTAGGTTTTTCATAGATAGCTTTTATGATATTGAGGTATGTACCCTCTATCCCTATACTCTGAAGAGTTTTGATCAAGAAAGGATGCTGTACTTTGTCAAATGCTTTTTCTGCATCTATTGAGAGGATCATATGATTCTTGTTCTTTCTTTTGTTAATGTATTGTATCACATTGATTGATTTGCGGATGTTGAACCAGCCTTGCAGCCCAGGGATAAATCCCACTTGGTCATGGTGAATAATCCTTTTAATGTACTGTTGGATCCTATTGGCTAGTACTTTGGTGAGAATTTTTGCATCCATGTTCATCAAGGATATGGGTCTGTAATTCTCCTTTTTGATGGGTCTTTGTCTGGTTTGGGGATCAAGGTAATGCTGGCCTCATCAAATGTTTGGAAGTTTTCCTTCCATTTCTATTTTTTGGAACAGTTTCAGGAGAATAGGTATTAATTCTTCTTTAAATGTCTGATAGAATTCCCCTGGGAAGCCATCTGGCCCTGGGCTTTTGTTTCTTGGGAGATTTTTGATGACTGCTTCAATTTCCTTAGTGGCTATAGGTCTGTTCAGGTTTTCTATTTCTTCCTGGTTCAATTTTGGTAGTTGATACATCTCTAGGAATGCACCCATTTCTTCCAGGTTATCTCATTTGCTGGCATAGAGTTGCTCATAATATGTTCTTATAATTGTTTGTATTTCTTTGGTGTTGCTTGTGATCTCTCCTCTTTCATTCATGATTTTGTTGATTTGGGTCCTTTCTCTTTTCTTTTGGATAAGTCTGGACAGGGGTTTATCAATCTTGTTAATTCTTTCAAAGAACCAGCTCCTAGTTTCGTTGATCTGTTCTACTGTTCTTTTGGTTTCTAGTTCATTGATTTCTGCTCTGATCTTTATTATTTCTCTTCTTCTGCTGGGTTTAGGCTTTATTTGCTGATTTTTCTCTAGCTCCTTTAGGTGTAGGTTTAGGTTGTGTATTTGAGACCTTTCTTGTTTCTTGAGAAAGGCTTGTATTGCTATAGACTTTCCTCTCAGGACTGCCTTTGCTGTATCCCAAAGATTTTGAACAGTTGTGTTTTCATTTTCATTGGTTTCCATGAATTTTTTTAATTCTTCTTTAATTTCCTGCTTGACCCATTCATTCTTTAGTAGGATGCTCTTTAGCCTCCATGTATTTGAGTTCTTTCCGACCTTCCTCTTGGGATTGAGTTCTAGTTTCAAAGCATTGTGGTCTGAAAATATGCAGGGAATAATCCCAATCTTTTGGTACCAGTTGAGACCTGATTTGTGAGCTAGGGTGTGATCAATTCTGGAGAATGTTCCATGGGCACTAGAGAAGAATGTGTATTCTGTTGCTTTGGGATGGAATGTTCTGAATATGTCTGTAAAGTCCAGTGTTTCATTTACAGTCTTTATTTCCTTGTTGATCTTTTGCTTAGATGATCTGTCCATTTCAGTGAGGGGGGTGTTAAAGTCCCCCACTATTATTGTATTGTTGTCAGTGTGTTTCTTTGCTTTTGTTATTAATTGCCTTATATAATTGGCTGCTCCCGAGTTAGGGGCATAGATATTTACAATTGTTAGATCTTCTTGTTGGATAGATCCTTTAAGTAGGATATAGTGTCCTTCTTCATCTCTTATTACAGTCTTTGCTTTAAAAATCTAATTTGTCTGATATAAGGATTGCCACCCCAGCTTTCTTTTGGTGTCCATG
The DNA here is from genome assembly GCF_009762305.2 of Zalophus californianus. Lineage (NCBI taxonomy): Eukaryota > Metazoa > Chordata > Mammalia > Carnivora > Otariidae > Zalophus > Zalophus californianus. The sequence goes on from NC_045598.1 coordinate 184,101,698, forward strand.
AGCATGGTAAATGGTTTTCCACCCCCCTCACTTTCAATCTGGGGGTGTCTTTGGGTCTAAAATGAGTCTCCTGCAGACAGCATATTGATGGGTCTTGCTTTTTAATCCAATCTGATAGCCTGTGTCTTTTGATTGGGGCATTTAGACCATTTAAATTCAGGGTAACTATTGAAAGGTATGAATTTAGTGCCATTGTATTGCCTGTAAGTTGACTGTTACTGTATATTTTCTGTGTTCCTTTCTGATCTAGGCTGCTTTTAGGCTCTCTTTTTGCTTAGAGGACCTCTTTCAATATTTCTTGTAGGGCTGGTTTTGTGTTTGCAAATTCCTTTAGTTTTTGTTTGTCCTGGAAGCTTTTTATCTCTCCTTCCATTTTCAATGAGAGCCTAGCTGGATATAGTATTCTTGGCTGCATATTTTTCTCATTTAGTGCTCTGAAGATATCATGCCAGTCCTTTCTGGCCTGACAGGTCTCTGTGGATAGGTCTGCTGCCAATCTAATGTTTCTACCATTGTAGGTTACATATCTCTTCTCCCGAGCTGCTTTCAGGATTTTCTCTTTGTCTCTGAGACTCGTAAGTTTTACTATGAGATGTCGGGGTGTTGACCTATTTTTATTGATTTTGAGAGGGGTTCTCTGTGCCTCCTGGATTTTGGTGCCTGTTTCCTTCTTCACATTAGGGAAGTTCTCTTCTATAATTTGCTCCAATATACCTTCTGCCCCCCCCCTCTCTCTCTCTTCTTCTTCTGGGATCCCAATTATTCTAATGTTGTTTCATCTTATCGTATCGCTTATCTCTCGAATTCTGCCCTCGTGATCCTGTAGTTGTTTATCTCTCTTTTTCTCAGCCTCTTAATTTTCCATCATTTGGTCTTCTATATCGCTGATTCTTTCTTCTGTCTCATTTATCCTAGCAGTTAGTGCCCCCATTTTTGATTGCACCTCATTAATAGCCTTTTTGATTTCGACTTGCTTAGATTTTAGTTCTTTTATTTCTCCAGAAAGGGTTTCTCTAATAACTTCCACACTTTTTTCAAGCCCAGCTAGTATCTTTAACGTCATGATTCTGAACTCTAGGTCCGACATCGTACTAATGTCCGTATTGAGTAGGTCCCTGGCAGACGGTACTACCTCTTGTTCTTTTTGCTGAGATAATTTTTTTCATCTTGTCATTTTGTCCAGAGGACGACAGATGAATGAGAGAACAGAATGCTAACAGGTTAACAACGTCTCCAGCAAATATACTCTATACAAATCAGAAAGGACCTGAAACCAGGGGACAAGAAAGGGAAAGAAAGAAGAGAAAAAAAAAAAAGGAAAAAGAAAAAGATAAAAACAAACTAAAACAGAACAAAACAAAAAAAAAACAGAATATGATCAAATATGATCAGGCTAGTGCATAGATCAGTGCCACACACTAGCTTTTGGGCATATTTTGGTCTGTTAGAAGAAAGTGCCTGCTAAAATTTTAAGGGAAGAAAGACTTATATATGTACAAAATAAGGGTTGATACAATTAAGGGATGGCAGATGAATGTAAAGATGAAAATTATAAAATATTTTATAAAAGGACTTGATAAGATAAGAAGTTGTTTTTAAAAAGAAAGAAGAAGATTTAAAAAAAAGAAAAAAAAAAAGGGAGAGAATGTGATCAGGCAGGAGACTAGAACAAAGCCATACACTAGTGATTTAGGGTATATTTTGATCTGTTAGAAGAAATTGTATCTCAAAATTTTAAAGAGAGAACAACTTATACATATATGCCAAAAATAAGGGTAACTACTATGAAGGGATAAAAATATGACTCTCAAAATGAAAAATAAAAAGTTTTTTTTTAAAAGGGATAAGATGTTGTTTGAAAAAGGGAAAAAGAAAAATGCAAAAAAAAAAAACCTTTAAAAAATTAACTTTGAAAAACTAATGAATTATGGTAAAAAGCCATGAATTCTATGTGCAGTATTCCCCTAGCGCTGGAGTTCTCCCGTTCTCCTTGATCGGTAAACTTGGTCTTGGCTTGCTGGCTGTTCGTGCTGATCTTCTGGGGGAGGGGCCTGTTGCCGTGGTTCCCAAATGTCTTTGCTGGAGGCGGAATTGCACCACCCTTGTGAGTCCGGGCTAAGCAAGCTGCTCGGGTTTGCTCTCAGGAGCTTTTGTTCCCGCAAGCTCTCAGTACAGCTTTAGAGGACCAGGGTGAAAATGGTGGCCTCCGAATCTCCACCCGGAGGAGCTGAGAACTCGGGGTCCCGCTCCTCAGTGTGCCCCCAGAGAAAAGCAGTCACTCCCGTGTCCCCGGTCTCCAGCCGCACTCCGTGCTCACCGGGCCTGTGACCGAGCGTTTCTATCTCTGGCACCCGACCCCGTGTGGAGTCTCCAAACCCAGCAGATCCCTGCGGTGTGCTCCCGCGCCGCTCCTCCCGGGGAGGAAGGGGAGTCTCCCCGGCTCTGCCGCTTGTTGGGTCCCTGCTGGAGGAGCAGTGGCCCGACTGGGCCGCGGATCACAGTTTATGGGACCCCGAGCTGAGAGCCCGCGCCTCGGCTCCGTCTCTGCAGCCGGCTTCCCCGCTCCGATACCCAGGAGCTCTGCTGCACTCAGGCACCCCCGGTCTTTCTGTGACCCCGAGGGTCCTGGGACCACACTGTCCCTCGAGGGTTCCACCCCCCGCTTAGCCACTGGAGTGATGTCCCTCCGCGAAGCCGGCTTCTAAAAGTTCCGATTTTGTGCTCCGCGGCTCTAGCACTTGCCAGAAGCGGCTGACGGAGTCCCCATCCCCCGCCGTCTATCCTCCCGAGTATCGCCTCGGATTCACTTCGCACGTCCTACCTTCCAGAAATGGTCGCTTTTCTGTTCAGAGTGTTGTTACTCTTCTTATCTTCAATCTCCTGTTGAGTTGGTAGGTGTTCAGAATGGTTTGATCCCTATTCAGCTGAATTCCTGAGACCAGACGAAATCCAGGTCTCCTACTCCTCCGCCATCTTGCTCCCTGATATGAGGAATTCTTAATCTCAGGAAACAAACTGAGGGTTGCTGGAGTGGTGTGGGGGTGGGAGGGATGGGGTGGTTGGGTGATAGACACTGGGGAGGGTATGTGCTATGGTGAGCGCTGTGAATTGTGCAAGACTGTTGAATCACAGATCTGTACCTCTGAGACAAATAATGCAATGTATGTTAAGGAAAAAAAAAAAGAAGTTAGCAGGAGGGAAGAATGAAGGGGGGGGAATCGGAGGGGGAGACGAACCATGAGAGAGGATGGACTCTGAAAAACAAACTGAGGGTTCTAGAGGGGAGGGGGGTGGGGGGATGGGTTAGCCTGGTGATGGGTATTAAGGAGGGCACATTCTGCATGGAGCACTGGGTATTACGCACAAACAATGAATCATGGAACACTACATTAAAAACTAATGATGTAATGTATGGTGATTAACATAACAATAAAAAATTTAAAAAAAATGTTTGTTGCTTTAGCCACCCTGTCTGTGGTATTCTGTTATAACAGCCTACATTGACTAACACAAGAGGAAGCCCAGCCTCCACCTGCCCCACCCCATTTCTCAGAGCTGAACTCCCAATCTGAGGCTAGAACATGGGTGGAAGTCTCATCTTACAGAGATGATGGTATAAGGGTAAGAGACATCTATACATTGAGCTTCACTAAAGCATCATCCTAAGGTCTTTGAAATTTCTCATTCAAAGCCTGTTATAATAGATGGATAATTGGTTTCACCTTTGGAGCAGACCATTCTTTTGTTGTAGGAATACTACCTTTCAGATGGGAAAAGAGTAGTGCTGTCCTTCAAACTCACCCCTTCTTTCCTTGCTGCCAACCCACATACGTAGAATAAAGACCCTCTTCTGAAATGGGGAACTCTACGATGCTAAGTTTTAAGCAGCTGACTACCTATGAAAAGGTGCTTGTATCATGGGCAGAACTGAATGTCTGCAACTCGTGTTTTCTAGCAGAAGCTTACTTCTCTATGGGCTTTAGAACTGAAATGTTTCATTTGTTCTTAGATGTGTGTATATAGGGATGTCTGCATGATCATTTTCTCACAAGACACCAGGAATTGAGACCTTAAAGATGCAAAAATAATATGTGGGCCTGATCACCATCTCCAGTTCAAGGAGAACATGCAATTGACCTATATTAGATTGCTGATGTCCCACACAGAGTAAAACAGAGTTAGCAATTCCAGAATGAAGGTCACCAGCTAGATGCGTTGTGCTGCGTTTGGATGACTACCTTCTGATGGGATTGTCCTGCTGGAAGACACAGCATGCGAGACACACAACTCTTGTAAGAAGGAGGTGGGGCTTCCAGGAGGGAGTGGACTTTCTCTGCAAGAGCAAACCTGGAAACAGAGGAGAGGCATCTGAAGGCAGGCCTTAACATCAGGAAGGAGAGGGCTTTGTCCCATGGAGGACAGAGATGTACTCAGTGTCTCACCAACTGGTGTGGAAGGGAAGGCTGGCCTCTGCGTAGGGAGGGAGCTAGGAGTGGTTACAAGACACTTCTTACAGGACTAGCCTGGGGAGAGTCTCTTCCTGCAGAATATGAGAGTGGTTTCACTCAGTATAAGTACGCTGAACTGTAATTCCCTTATTACACAAGTCTGCAGGTAACTTCTGTTGAACATCACAGAACCACCTATCTTGAGGTTGTGGGGTAAAAAAGGAAGAGGGTCCTTCCTTCTTCCTGAAAGGCATTTGACCCAAGAGGGGGCTGGTGCTTCCAGAGCTGTGGTGCCAGGTAGAGACCCCTAAGTGAAAACTCCAGTGAGTGAGACATTCCAACCCAGCGGGAATGGGGGAGAGCCCCAGGGGGGGACACACGCTGGGCACCCTCACATATACTAGAGGGAAAGACCCAGGACTGGCTGAATTCCTGCCACCACTCCAGCAGGGGTCATGGGAGCAACACTGGTTTGGACTTTCCTCCTTTCTTCCCAAATATTTAAAGGTCCAACTCAATTTCTTGCCAGGCTAATCTCTCCTTAGGAAGTTGCCTGGAATACAAAAAGCTGTCTGATGTGTGGTGTTACCATCTTTTAGTTGAAAAGGGAATAGTTAATGAAACCCAGGTTTTCATAAACTTAAATTTTTTGCCCTTCACATCTGCCTTTACCCCTTTTAATAGAGAAATGGAATCTGAGATGAGCTTTTAATTAAAAATCTCATAATAATATACAAAATATCCAGGAGATAAGAAAATTAAATATTAAATATGGATTTTTTTCCTTCTCTTTTCCTCTCCACATTTCCTGTTATTTGGCGTGTGCAAAGTTTATTAGAACAATAGGAGACAGAAGATCTTTCAGTGTCAGAAAGGACAATGCTGGAGAGGGTTAATTTTGGTGGTGTGAATGTCCAATGGCCTTTTAACTCATCAGTCCAGAACCAGACCAAGGGGTGGGCACCCCCTTCTACACCTGGGGGTTTGGACACCACCACCCCACTCTCAGCTAGTCAGATAAGTGAATGACAGGCCACAACGGCAGTTGAATACCCTGGGAGGTGGGGAGGGCGGGGCTGTGACCAGGGGCTGGAGTGGACAAGGGGCCTGAATAGGGGAAAAATAGAGATTCTGGGGAGAGAAGCTCTCCTGAGAAGTAAGGTATCTCTTCTGGATTCTTTTTTGCATCTGACAAGCTACTAGTGACACTATTTGATTGTGGAACATGCAACCCCTTTTTTCCATGATGGGGGTAAGAGAGTGTGGTCACAGGAGAAATAAAAAATCTTAAATGTTTGATGTTTCTAAGTGATGTTTATTACTTTGATTCTAATGAAATTTTAAAAAGAAAAATGATAATGCCTTGCAGTTCTATAGGAAATTCCAAATATCTTGAAGTTCTTGATGAAGGGAGGATGCCTTAGTCCCTTAGTTGGCCTCCAGAGCCATACAGTCCCAGGACAGGAAGCTTTAGAAAGCCGGAACACAGACCTGCTGGTGACATTTTTTAGTATTTCATAAGCCAACTCATGGCTGGTGTCAAGTAGGGGAGATTTTAAAACCTACCATGGCAATCACTGGTGTAAAGGTTTGTGTGGCATGACAAGAGCAGGTTAACTAGTATCTCCAAGGGTGGGTAGAAGGGACACAGTGATAAGAAAGCTGGCAAACACGTCAATGCTTGTCATTGCGAATTCACAAGGACATGTTCGTTGTGTGTTTGTTTAAACCTAACCTCATTCTGAAAAGAATCTGAGGAAACCCTTACATAAAGCACAGCAAGATAAAAAATAAAAATAAATTAGAGAACTGAGGCGAAGGGAAAATAAGCTGGAATACTAAGACGAAAACAGAATTTAGAAAAGTCATCAAGCAGAAAAGCGTGCTGTGAAGTTCTGCATGATTATTCCAGTTGAGCCGCAGACTTACTTCTGAGCAGGATGCACTGATTTTCTACAGGGTAGAGGCACATAGGCCAGCCCCCAAATTAGCATTTGGACCTGTTTCCATATGGCAGGTATAGCTAGATGGAAAATTTATGTGAGCAGAGCTCTGTCCCTACTGCTGGGGGGAAGGCCACATACATTATTCCACAAGAAAAAAAATTCTAAAGCCTTAATTTTCATTTGATCTGGGAGTGTCCATGAAAAAAACCTCGAAGCCAGTTTCAAACTTCAAAGCCAGAAGCCAGATGGTGCATTCCTTTGCTCATTCAATAATGAATTGACAACCTAATGCTGCCAAGAACCATGCGAGGTGCTGGGGACAGAGAAACTGGTGGATCAGGGTTGCTGCCCACATGAAGCTGGGGGGGACAGACAGGCCAGTAACTTGGCAGGGGTGGGTGCTTCTCATAGGGGTGACTGTGGGTGTACAGAATTGGGCACACTATAGTGTAGGGGATTATGAAAAAGGCAGTCCCCAAGAGGTAGAAACTGAGATTCTTTTGGCCTCTGTGGGTTTCATTCATTCATTCATTCATTCATTCACACATTCATTCAGACCAGGGACTTACAGAGTCACATCTCCCTGAATCTTATTGTCAACTGGCACATCTTCAACCTCATGCCTCTCTAGCTTTCTATCACTCCTACTATACCTGCTTTTCAATTACAAAGAGAGAATTTGATAGACCTATATTTTTGTTCTAAGGGGCATTTCTGTTAAATTATATCTACATTTCAAAAAAATGATTTTGTATCTATTCTGTTATTTTGATTACCACAAATAACATGAAGAGAAAAATGTCCAGTTGGAAAAAGTGCTGGAACCTAAAGGAGAGCATCTTCATCATGCTCTTAGCTTTGATGTTTTTAGCTGTGTGACCTTAAATAAGCCAGTCAGCTTCTCTGAGCCTCAACAACTCACCTGTCAAATGGGGATTAACCAGTGCCTACCTCATAGAATTGAAACTAAATGAAATACTGGATGCAAAGTGCTTAGCACTCAGACAATATTTGACAAATGTTTGACAAATGCCAATTTCTCCTTGGACTAGAAATTATCTTGAAGAAATGTTTTTGTGATCGATTCAGTTTTTAATCAAACATTCTTTTTCAATGTATACCAAGCAGGGTAATGGGGTTAAGGAGAAGGATAGCACTCTGCCTACTGGAGGCAAGTCCATGACCACTAGTGCACTGGTACCCACCCTCATCATCTCAGGGTCATAGTACCTCCTTCCTAATTCCTGTTCCAGTGTAAAGGATTCTCAGAATTTCTCCGAGACCAATCTGTCAGACACTGTCATTTCCCAGTGTAACAGCGACACCAATGATCACTGCCTCCCAGTATCTTCACCCTGTATAAATCTCCTCCAAAATGTATTTACGGCTGGCACTTTGACCAAGAGAATGTGTGGTAGAAGCGATGCCATATAACTTCCAAGACTGGGTCTTAAGATATATTCGGTTTTCCTTTTCACTTCCTGGAATCCTCCCTCTTGGAACTCAGCCACCATGCTTTAGGAAGCCCAGGCCACATGCAGAGGCCACATGGGAGAGAACCAGGGTCCTTAGTCATCCGCTCCAGCTGAGGCCCCGGTGACAGCCCATACCAACTGCTAAATATGTGAGTGAGCTTTCTTAGATGTGCTAGCCCAGCTGAACTCCCTTTTGACTGCAGTTCCAGCTGGTATCACATGGAAAGGAACTGACCCATCAAGCTCAGTCAACCTACATAATAGTGAGAAATAATGAAATGGTTGTGCTTTTAAGCCTTTATGTTTTGGGGTGGTTTATTACACAGCAACAGACAATTGAAACAACTAGTGTTTGCCCTGTTCTTTGTCTCTTGTTAATCTGTCTTTGGCCAGTCTAACTTGCCAGGACCCAGCTGGAGAACATAAGAGGTGTGGAGGATGAGCTCTTTTCCTCCCCTACAAAGCCACGGGGCATATAAGACAAAATACAACCACCGATATCCAGGCTGATGGCTTTTTCTAGCACTTTGGAGGGTTGATATGCCCAGTGCCTGCCGGGATTGGGGATATAAATGTCCCCGTTCACTTGACCTCTGGTGGGATAATGCTGAGGTGTATGCAGAGGTGTGGAGGATGAGCTCTTTTCCTCCTCTACAAAGCCACGGGGCATATAGGACAAAATACAACCACCGATATCCAGGCTGATGGCTTTTTCTAGCACTTTGGAGGGTTGATATGCCCAGTGCCTGCCGGGATTTGGGGTATAAATGTCCCCGTTCACTTGACCTCTGGTGGGATAATGCTGAGGTGTATGCTCTTCATCATTTCCCAGAGCTTAACCATGGAGCTAAGCTTCCTACTCTGGGGGAACCCAAATTAAGACCTTTGTATGGGACAGACTGTAAATGGTTGTGTATGGATGTCTAGGCTGCTATGATCTCAGAACGGGTATCTGTACAGTCCCTAATATTCTCGCCACCACATAGTAAGTGTACAAGGAGAGTAATGTACATTTATTGAGCACTTGCTGGACACACACATTCTGAGCACTGTACACATATGACTCATTTAATTCTTACAACAACACGTCCAGATAGGTATTATCATCATCATCTCCATTTTGTGGATGAAGAAGCTGAGGGTAAGAGGTTAAGTGTCTTGGCCCATGGTTACTCACCCAGTAAGCAGCAGAGCTGGGATTTGAACCCAGGTTGTGTGCTAGGTTCAGCAGAGGCTACCCTGTAATAAGCACAGTGCTACACCACTTCTTACCAACATAAAGCCCTTAGCTATTAATGGAAATGAAGTGACACCAGGCTTTCAATGCGTTCAAAATATTAAAATTTAAGAGAAAAAAGACAAAGCCTGCTGTTTGGTTAAAGAGTTGTATTACCTAGCAGCTAGCTATATAAACTCAACCTGAACACGATTTTGACTTTCTCTGCATAAACCCAACAATCAAAAATGGAAGGTGCGGAGCTGCAGTCTTTGGCTCATCCTATAGGAGAGCTTTTTAATGGTCAAAAATATTTGACAATTAAACAGGCTGCTTGAGCAATTTCTTGAACACTAAGAGCAGTCATGTCATTTGTACTAGAGTTGTGGAGGGGTTTTGTGCATCCAGTGGTGGTTATATGATAAGATGTTTAAGACCCCTGCCGATCCCAAGATTCAACAACACAGATTAATTGGTGCTTATGACCCTAGACTGTTACTTGTCTGTGTCAAAGAGATATTGTGTCTCTAATGTGGAAATTAATGCCCTGCACACTTTCCTTCCATCCTCCCTTCCTTGCAGGGCTGTTACAAAGATAAGAAATAATGCATATAAAGTCCCAGGCACATAGGAAGCAAGCATGATGGGGCCATGAGGTGGTAGCTATTATGATGTAGCCTGGATGTCTGGCTCCTTGTGTTGACCACATAGAAGGTGCTGGACCTTCAGATAAATGGTCCCCTTATTTCTCACAAAAACCCTCAAGGTAGGTTTTTTTATCCTTAGGAGCCAGGACACTGGGGTTGAGAGAGGTGCCCAACGTCACACCGCCAGCCGATGGGGGCACTACATCTGCCTGATTCTAGAGCCCTTTCTGCTCCCTCTGTGCAGCCCCTGAAGGGCACCAATCAATTCTTATCCATCACGACTCAGGATCTTTTCTAAAACAACCTCTCCTGACTTTCGGCAAGAACAGCAGGAGAGACTTAATTGAAAGAAAGGGTATTTTGCAGGAAGTAAAGGTTGTCATTTTGTTCCTTTGACTGTTGTTGGTCCCTAAAACATACACACGATTAATGAACTCACTGTAAGCAATCTTTCTGAATTTTTTTTTCCCTGAATCCCACAGAAATTGTGATTGTTTTATAGTAACTGCTGCTGTGACACGAAGTGCCTTTAGCAAACATCAAACGTGGTTAATGCCTTCACCAAGGGGACAGCTGCCTATGGAATAACAGCCCAGCCAGGTGGGATCGCCAGCAACAGCCTTGGCCTCATGATTGAGACCTTTGAACATCAGCTATAACCCGGCCCAGGTGAGCTTCACTTGGAATCGAATGTATTGAAATGCAACTTAAAAATATTAGTTGGGCAGTTTTTGTTTTTTGTTTGTTTGTTTGTTTGTTTGCAAAGGGGGTTTTTTACTTTATAATTTTGCTTAACATTCTTCAAATTGCAGCCCTACAAAATAGGATGGAAGACTCCAGGCCTGCTGTAGGAACGCTAGTTCCCGATGCTCACCTTGGGCAAGTCATTTAGCTTGTTTGGCCCTCCAGCTTTAAGGAATAAAAGGAGGATGGGGAGAAGGGAAGGAGAAAGAAGAGAAAAGGAAAGCGAGAGGTCCAAGGATAGGAGTTGGAGGCAGGAGGAAGAAGAACAGAAGGAGAAGAAGACACAAGGGAAATCCCAGAGACTGGACATATTCCTCAGGCCATCCTGCATCAGAAGTCTGGATTCTCTGGTGATGTGTGAACCTTAGTTTCCCGTGTCTGACACTGTGGCTGACCCAGGGTCTCAGGGCTCCCCGTCTGTTCTTGTAGACAGGGCATGCAGATGAGCCAGGTGACAATACTATCATCAAACCCCAAATCCCCTCCCATCCCGGCAAGAGCAGAGCTATGCTATCTGACCTAGAGCTGTGGGAGCTGGGAACTGCTGCATACCATGTGAAGGCAGAGCAGGAGAAGTCCCCGGCCGCATGTGCAGCAGCGCTGGATACGGGATGGCTGTAGCCCGTGGAATGTGGGAGGGAACATGTGCCGCTTCTTTCAGAATCCCCATCCTTCATCCTGGTCCCAGAGCGAAGTCCCAGTGCAGGAGAGTCACAGCCAGAACAAGGTCACAGCTGCCCCGGGAGAGCAGGAATGAGACATACACCTTGTTGTGTGAGCCGCTGAGAGCTGAGGGTCGTGTGTCTTTACAGAATTACTGTGTCATCCCAATACCTACTGGTTATAGGGAGCCTCGGGGATAGGAAAAATCACATGCTACAGTACGTGGCAGGGCTCAGGGGTCCCTCGACTGCACCAGGCATGCCTGGCTCCAAGCTCCCGCTCCTGCTGCGGTGGTCCCTGCAAGCACATTCACGCTGCGGGGGCCTCTTCTCCTCCCAACTCAGGCTCACCTGACCTCCTCTTAGTTTCTGATCCCAGGTAGAAGCCAGACTAACCTCACCTCCCCGCCCACCCCAGTGGCTTTGTTCTTAGCTCTGGACCCATAGAGAATGCAGGAACTCTCTGTGTAACTGTAGCTCTCCGGAGGCACAAAGAACTTGCCAGAACACTGTGTTAAGAGACCTGGCTAAGCTTTAGCCTGGCTTCTACCTGAACTAAATTGCGCCCCTAAAGGTGTCTCCAAGCTGAGTCAAGGCTGCTAAACAACTAAATCTATGTTGTCCCAACCCACATTGCCAAACCATGCTCAGTGAATCTTTACTTAGTTGCCTTCTGTGATTTTCCATTTCCCCATAGCCCTGCTAGTCCCTCCTTGTTTGCTCTCCTACTTCCCATGGCCTCCTCTTCTCCCCTCTCTATTCTCCCTTAGAAACCTCATCTCCCTTTCTTAGGTAGAGTTGAGCTCAGTGTAGCCTGGGGTCTTGCTCCCCTCCTACAGTAGTCGGAGCAAAGTCTGTCTTGCCACCTTCAACAAGGGTCCAGTGTGCTTCTCTTTGACACCAGGGACCCCAGTGTCAGGGAAGTAGGTATCTTTCCATCAAAGGACACCATTGCCCCCCCCCCTACATGCCTTTGCATGCAGCCAGCTCTGCTCTGGGGGTGGGAGTCCTCTCTCCCATGCTCTGCCCAAGGGACTCTCAAGACGTGCAGCCCGAAGTCAGCCTCGGAATAGGGCCCTCATCCTGGGGAGGGAACAGCCAAGCGGAGCATTGGGCACTTGACACCTGGTGAGTAGGAAAGCGAAGGAGGTGTGGATATTCCAGGTAGAAACACCAGCTGGAGAAAAGGTCTAGAAGGAAGAAAAAAAGCACGCAAGCAGAAAAATGTTAAGACATTTTAAGACAGGCCAGGCAGGAGATGAGACTATAGAGCTGAGCATGACCGGAGGCACGGGAAGGTTGTAAGCAGGCACAGTCAGAGGCCTTCATCACAGGATGGCTGGGAGAAGGGGATGGTGGAGGAAAAAAAATCCATCTTACTGACTTCTCCCTACCCAGCCTTTAGCACAGTGAATGGCACGTGGCACTCAATGTACACAGCTATTCCCTAATTCATTAGCAAATGTCTAAATGCTAACATTTACGAAAGGGCCTCATACTCGGCTAGGTATTGGAGAAACCTGCCTCATTTTATCTTCAAAACAAGCTGATGGGAGAGACTCTGTACTTATCCTCATTCTACCGGAGGTCGGGCGGCGGGAAGCTAATGCTTCATTTGGTTTCATAATTCACTCAGGGTTGCAGAGCAAGAAAGTGGTAAAGCCAGAATCTGACCCCAGGGGTCATCTTTAAAGCACCCGCATTCCTAACTCCCCAGTGTTCCCCAAGCTCCCTGAAGATAAAAATCCTCCAAGGCACTCCTTAAACTTACAGATCGCTGGGGGCTTCTCAGCTGGGCCCCCAAAGCCTGCTACTTTTTCAAGTCTGTTCATTATGACAGGAGTACCGGGTGATGCTTATCCTCAAGGAAGTCTGGAAAAGAGGGCTGGGGTGGGGGGATAATGAATCCTTGTTGAACTGGCCCAGAAGGTGACAAAAGCGCCTGGTGAGACATGACAGTGCCTCACTGAAAGCTGACTGGCACGAAGAGCGGGTGCGGAGCTGGGAGGCATGCCAGCCCTGACAGAGGAGGAGGAGAATGCCAGGGACCCCGGTGTCAGTGCCCCCATCTAAGCAGCAGGCAAGGCCAAAAGAGACGGAGAAGAGTCCTCGGGTCACCCCCGAGCCATCACTGAAAACATCCTAAACTTGCAGGAAGACCTGGGCACTGCCCAGCAGCAAGGAGTCCTCTGGGATCCTTCTCTGGGGTACAGGCCCTGTGTGAGCCAAGTCAGTCCGCTGCGGATGGGCTCCCAAGTCTGCCCAGACACAATCGAGCTCACTGTCTGGGACTCTTTCCCCCTGGGTGACTTGACCCTCTCCTTAAAGCAGCCCCACCCATCCCCGGGTGCCATCCCTGGGCTTCAGACAAGGCGCCCTGAGGCTCCCAGGGTTTGGTTGGTGATGTTCATCCCGTCCCTCTTTGCTTTGTTTTTCTCTTCAACCCTGTCTGGGTTCCCTAGGCTCCCCACCCTTGATGTCATCCCCCATGTCTGGCCACATTCCTGACCTCTCACCTTGACAACTGACTGCGGTTTTCTCTGTCTGAACTGCAGCATCTATAAGGACTCTGGCTCAGACACCACAATCAAGTTTCTCTCCTTCCTCGTGGAGCCCACCTCCTGAGCCCCGCCCACCCCACCGGTGCCTGTGGACCTGCCACACCCTCAAAGACTGAGGCTCCACTGGGAAAAAATCCATTTGCCACAAACCCAGAGCCTTTCTTTCTTTCTTCTTTTCTTTCTTTCTTTTTCTTTCTTTCTTTCTTCTTTTCTTTTTCTTTTTCTTTCTTTCTTTCTTTCTTTCTTTTTCTTTCTTTCTCTTCCTTTCTTTCTTTCTTTCTTTCTTTTTCTTCCTTTCTTTCTTTCTTTCTTTTTCTTTCTTTCTTTCTTCTTTCTTTCTCTTTCTTTCTTTTTTTTCTTTCTTTCTTTTTCTTTCTTTCTCTTCCTTTCTTTCTTTCTTTCTTTTTCTTTCCTTTCTTTCTTTTTCTTTCTTTCTTTCTTCTTTCTTTCTCTTTCTTTCTTTCTTTCTTTCTTTCTTTCTTTCTCTTTCTTTCTTTCTTTCTTTCTTTCTTTTTCTTTCTTTCTTTCTTTTTCTTTCTTTCTCTTCCTTTCTTTCTTTCTTTTCTTTCTTTCTTTTTCTTTCCTTTCTTTTTCTTTCTTTCTTTTCTTTCTTTCTCCTTTCCTTCCTTCCTTCCTTCCTCTCTCCCTCCCTCTGTCCCTCTCTCCTTTTCTTTCTTCCTTTCTTTTTCTTTCTTTCTTTTCTTTCTTTTCCTTCTTTCTTTTTCTTTCCTTCCCTCTCTCTCTCCCTTCCTTCCTTTCTTCCTTTCAAGATTTTATTTATTTATTTGAGAGAGAGAGAGAGTGAGCGTGAACAGGGGAGAGGCAGAGGGAGAAGGAAAGAATCTCAAGCAGACTCCCCACTGAGCGTGGGAACTCTATCTTACAACCCTGAGATCATGATCTGAGCCACCCAGGTGCCCCCAGGGCCCTTCCCCCCCAACCCCAGGGCCCTTTTTAAAGGCCATGGCCAGTGTGAGACTATTCTGGTGGGGGCACAAGTGATTGTGATTGGAACATACTTTGCCTAAATCAAAGCTTTTTACACATAATGTGCAAATTACCTGAGGAGCTTGTTAAAATATAGATTCTTGCCCGAGGAGGGGGGAATGGACAGGTGGTGGAGAGTCTGTGCTGTTAACACACACTCAGATGATCTCAGGCTGCTGGCCCAGGGCCCTCATTTTGAGTGGATAGGCAGGACAGATTCTCAGGCAAACTCAGCAGACAGAGGCCGTGTCACCTGGAAGCCCACCCTGACCTCCCACCCCGGCTCGCCTGGGTTGGGTGTCCTTCTGGCACCTCTGCAGCAGCCCACTCTGCCTACGATCTCTGTGGTAATTACCACCTACCCAGCAACAACCAAGAGCTCTCTGAAGGCAAGACTGGGATCTTCTGGTTCTCCCTCCCAGGCTCTGGCACATTTCATATTAGCATTTGTTGCTTGAATGAATGAATGAATGAATGAATACAATATGTCTAGGTAGACGAAGTTAAGTGTACCAAAGACCTAGAGCAAGGGTCAACAAACTTACCCTGTGAAAGGCCAGATTGTCACCATTTTAGGCTTTTCAAGCCATAAGGATTTCTGTCACAACTGCTCAGCTTTGCCGTGGACCCTACATATATGAATGGGTGTGGTTGGGCTCCAATCAAACTATTTACAACATAGGCTGTGGGTTGGATTTGGCCCAAGGATCATAGTCACTGGCCCCCTGGCCTAAAGAATTTTCTTTTTAATTTGGACAAACATTCAAGTCGTTCAAATATGGTTATTTGTGCTTCATGATTTTTTTATAGTGTCAACCAGGTTTTTTTGTTGAATTATATCAGGTATACAAAGATTATTGGGTAGAGGATTGACTTATTTAATCCTCTGTAAAATGAGAGCAAGACCCATAGACTCCAGGTCCCTTGATTCAGGCTCTGACACTCCCACCTAGAAGAAAGTGGTGTCCCTCTGTGCTTAACTGAAAATGGAACTTGGCTTTCCTCGCAGACCTGGCCTTGGTTCACTCTTCCAGCTCTTGGCTTTGCTCTTGGCTCAGGAAACAAGGCCTAGGCTCTAGCACAGGGAAGCCATATCTCCTTATGGGTCTGTAGCCCAGCCCAGCCCAGCCCAGCCCACTCTCTGTGACCATCTGAAGGAGCTCAGGTAACTGTGGTCAAGAGAGGAGCTGGTAGGACACATGACATGGGAGGCAATCTGTCCACATCCCTTTCTCCACCTCCTCCCGCTCCTCCTCCTCCTCCCATTGTCTCTGGAGGAACACGTCGCTGCCTGCAAGATGCTGGTTGGATAAAAGGGATGGCAGGGGAGACGAACCATGAGAGACGATGGACTCTGAGAAACAAACTGAGGGCTCTAGAGGGGAGGGGGTGGGGGGATGGGTTAGCCTGGTGATGGGTATTAAAGAGGGCACGTTCTGCGTGGAGCACTGGGTGTTATACGCAAACAATGAATCACGGAACACTACATCAAAAACTAATGATGTAATGTATGGTGATTAACATAACATAATAAAATAAAATTTAAAAAAAAAGGGGATGTCGGTCAGGCAAGGTTTCTTGGCTTCCCTGGGAGAGTGACAAGAAATGTAACAAGCTCACGGATCACACCTTCTTGTCCAACTGTTCCCACCAGATTGGCTTCTCACTTTGAAAGATTGCCCAAGCAGGTGGCACAGGACAGAGACACCTTGGCGATGTAGTGCAAACAACTTCCACCGTAATCCGACATCCTCCAGTAACACTCGTCACTTCACACATTTCTCAGGGAGCCCTTTTCCCTACTCCCTGTTTCCCAGAATCAGATCCGCGCAGACCTGTGAGGTTTTCACCAGTCCAAGGTGAAATGAGGAAAAGCATCTGGGAGCTCTCTCTTGTTACACTGTAAGTGAATCCTCTGTTGTTTCAATTCCTGTCCTTCAGAGCATTTGTCCGAATCATTAATTATAGATTTATGTAGATGGCTCCCTACAAGCTGATATTTTCCATGAGAAAAGAACCGTGTTTGTTTGGTTCACCTCTGGATGTCCAGGAGGAAGGGTGATTTTCAAAATATGGCACAGCGGGTCCTTGCCAATCAGAGCAGAGGAGGGTCAGTTCGCTGTACCAGGGGGTTCCAGATGATCAGCCCTGCCCAAAGCCAAGCATGGTGCCCGATATGGGCTAAATTCTCCACCAGCATTTTGGAATGAACGCATGAGTGTAGTGTGTTTTTCACAAAGCTAAGTTAGTCAATTTAAAGAACTGAGCTTTGTTCTAAGAGTATGCTTCGAAATCAGAATATTCTTTCTAAAAGAAATTAGAGTGGTAGTAGATAGTAGAGTTTGTGTGGTTTTCATTTAACGTGTTATTTAGTAAAACTTTTAAACAATTGGCAAACCTTGTCAGACCCCAAATTATTTTGAAACATTGAAAATTTAACAAATCCAGGGTTCAGGGAAACTCTGCCCTATTCTATCTTTGTATTATTTTTGTTGCTGTTATTAAGGTATAATTCACAAACCATAAAATTATTATGCACCCATCACCGCTATCTAATTCTAGAATATTGTCACCACTCTACAAGAAACCCAGCACCTGTGAGCAGTCAGTTACATTTCTCCCTCCCTCCTCCCCTGATAATCACTAATTTGCTTTGTGGCTCTACAGATTTGCCTATGCTGACCATTTTGTATAAATAGAATCACAAAATATGTTGTCTTTTGTGTCTGGTTTCTTTCAATTAGCATGATGTTTTCAAGGCACATCTACACTGTATCATTACTTCATTCCTTTCTATGGTTAAATATTATTCCTTTGTATGGATATACCACATTTGTCTATCTATCAACCAATTCGGTTGTTTCCACTCTTTGGCAATTTATGAACAACACTGCTGTGAATATTCATATACAAATTTTTGTTTGAACACTTGTCTTAATTCTTTTGAGTATACGCCTAAGAGTAGAACGGCTGGGTCGTATGGTAAATCTACGTTTGACTATAGGAAGAACTGCAAATTGTTTTACAAAGTGGATGCACCATTTTACTTTCCCACCAGCAACGTATGAGAGTTTCAATTTCTCTACATGCTGACACTTGCTATTGTCTGTGTATTACAGCCATCTGCCTCAGTTCAGGCTGCTATAATATAAACACAGTAGACTGGGGATCTTAAACAACAAACATTTGTTTCTCAGAGTTCTAGTTGCTGCAAAGTCCAAGATCAAGGTGCCAACAGATTCAGGATCTGGTGAGGTTTCTCTTCCTAGTTTTCAGGTAGCTGTTTTCTTGATATGTCCTTGCATGCAAAAGAGAGAGATCATCTCTCCCATGTCTCTTCTGATAAGGACACTAATCCCTCCACCCTCCACCCTCATGATTAATCTAATTGCCTCCAAAAGCCCCACCTTGTAACACCATCACACTGGGGATAGGGCTTCAGCCTATCAATTTAGGGGGGACACAAGCATTTAGTCCATAATACCATGCTAGAGGGTATGAAGTGAAATTTCATTGTGATTTTGATTTGCATTTCCCTAGTGGCTAATGATGTGAAGCATCATTTCATATGTTTATTGGCCATTTGTATATCTTCTCTGCAGAAATATCCATTTAAATCCTTCGACCATTTTAAAAAATAGGTATTTATCATGTTACTGAGTTGAAAGAATTCTTTATGCATTCTGAATACTAGTCCCTTAACAGATATATAATTTGCAATTTTTTCCCTTTCTGTGGGTTGTCTTTTAACTTCCTTGATAGTGCACAAGTTCTTTGTTCAAGTTTATTTTAATGAATAATTTATTTAATGAATATTTCTATTTTTTTCTTTCTTCACTATCCATTTAGTGGTATATCTAAGAAACCATTGCCTGATCCAAGATTGCAAAGATTTACATCTATCTTTTCCTCTGAAGGCTTTATAGTTTCATCTTTTATGATTTGATCTATGATTCGTTTTCAGTCTATGGTTCGTCCTGAGTTGATTTTTATATACTGTGTGAGGTAGGGGTCCATTCTTTTGTATATGGGTATCTAGTTGTATCAGTGCCACTTTTTTTTTTTTTGAAAAGACTATTCTTTCTCCAATTGAATTGTCTTGATATTCTTGTTACAAATCAGTTAACCATAAATGTTTGGACTTATTTTTGGACTTTCAGTTCTATTCCATTGATCTACATGTCTATCCTTATGGTAGTACCACATTGCCTTAATAACCTGTAGATTTCTAGTGAGTTTCGAAATCAGAAAGTGTAAGTCCTTCATCTTTGTTCATTTTCCATCTTAGATTATCTTGGCTTTCTGGGAATTTTGCATTTCCTTGGGAATTTTAGGATCAGCTCATCAATTTCTGCCATACACTATTTTACTGAAGCTTTGCCACAGTTCTCAATTTCTCTGGATAAAGTTGATGACTCAGGTCAGGACCTGGAGGGAGTGCATGACAGGGCCTGACCAGAACCAGGACAAGCTCTTGCTCTGGCAAAACTACTCAGAGAAGCCTGCGTGTATGGGGCTCTACTCTGATAATGTGAAGTTTCTCACTTTGAATTCTACTTGTTACAGAGCCACTGGTCCCCCAATTTCCAGAAAACCTGCCCTTCCTATTCCCTCTGTCCAAAGAGAAATGCCAGTGCTAAAGGATCTCACCACCAAGGATACCCAAAGCACACTGTGGCTGCCTATCATGGCACACCTTGCGCTATTATCACTGTTTAGTCTTTTTCTCATTTACCTTAAGCCCCATGAGAGGAGAGGCCATGTCAAGTGTCTCCTGGCCCACTAACCCAGCTCGATCCCCACTTGTTCCAAGCAACCATGGCCTACAAAGTAGAGACAGTGTTCTGGACAATTTCCCAGACCTCTAGTGTATTTTTGACCAGATTGTTCTAAGCTTAAACTCTTGCTGGACTTAAACTCATGACTCTGCAATCACAGCCTACATCTTCAACTCTGACAACTTCTTCTCCCTGTCCCCCAAAGATAGGTGAGTCTGTGCTCCCCCAAACTTCAGCTATCACCTCTCCACCACACCCTTCAAGCTGCCAGCTTGCCCCTGATTTGGCCAAAGTTAAGAGAAACCAAACCCACATCCAGCTTTTCAGTTAGTGTCTGGACCAGCCATAGTCTACTCTCCTTATCCTATCAAAGGGTCACAGGTGATTGTTCTTAGGGGGCAGTCTGAAGCAAGGGTCAGTGGGAGAGGGAGGAGAGTGATGGGTGCCCCTCAGAGGAAGCCTCAAGAGAGAGTTAAGGAGAACTTTGTGGGTGTGGAATCTGAAAAAGTGAACTTCTTTTGAAAGAGTGCAGAAAGTGTTCCATAACTCACAGAAGACATTCATTAACTAATTTGAGCCATGGACTGTGCTAGGAAATGTGGGAATGTGGACTCAGTTTTGCCCTCATGGATCATCCAACATTAAAACATACAAGTCATTTCTAAATTCTAGTGTAGTAAGTGCTGCAGAGAAAAAGTTCAGATGCTATTACAGCATACATGACAGACACTGTGGTCTGGGTAGCCCAATAGCTGTTCCCACCTGTACCCCCCCTACCCACACTACCACTTTTCCTCACCACCTTCCATTGTGGAGGCTGGAGAGCCTGATACTTACCCAGCCTCTCTTGTAGCTAGGAGCGACAATGAGATGTGGTGCTGTTCAACAGGATGCAAAGGGAAGACCGTTGGACACTTCTGAGAAAGCTTTGCTTTCCTAACGAAGAGGACATCACCATTTGGAATTGCTTCTGCTCCCTTTTTATTGCCTTAAACATGGTGTGATGCCTGAAGCTGTATCAGCCACTTTGCAACCATCAAGTGACAAGCATGAAAATGAAGAGACTAAATGATGGAATGGAAAAGTAAGACAGCCTGGAGTTTCTGGTGGCCTCTTTGAACAACCAAGCCTCTGCCCACATTAGCAATCACCTACCTCCAGAGTTTGTCCTCTAGGACCGCTAGAGAGAGGGGTCAGAGATGGTGTCACCTGGATGTCCTCCATTGCTTTGTGCAGCTGCCTGCACATGGCAGCGGTTCAGTGAATATGTGGTACACTGGCCAGCAACTCCTTGTATCTCATGCAGCCCCCAGTACTTAATTTAAACAAGACTGCCTGGCTGCCCAGGCACTGAGAGGTGAGGACCTGCCCAAAGTATCAGGCGATTACTGGCAGAGCTAGAAACAAAGCTTTTTCATTACCTATAATTGTCCTTCTAAGGTGGGGTCCTTCTCTGGGCTCTGGTAAACAGCCTTACTTTTACTGTACAGCCGCATACTCCCAAGGTCTCAAGGTGCTTTGCTTCCTTCCAGAAGAACGCAAGACATTTGCAGGGAAGAGAGGAGATGATAAATTCACAGAACATCCGTGTTCAAAGACATTCTAAAACCTCCCAGCTTGGGAGTATAAATTGGTGCGACCGACTTTGCAGAGCCATTTGGCAATCGCTAATAAAGCATATGCATAAGCAATTCCCAGCTATCCACTCATAGGTATACTCTTCAGAGGAACGCTTTGATGTGGGCATAGAAGACAGGCACATAGAAGTTCATTGTCATGGGTTTTGTAAAAGCAAACACATTGGAAACTCCCTAACTGTCCTTCCATAAGGGACTGTATCAATGACTTACGGTCTTATGGTGCAATGGGATCCCACACAGAAGATAAAACAAATGTACTGATACATGGGGGATGGGGGGATGCAGGTATATCTCAAAGCATACTGCTGAGAGAAAAAAGCAAGTTACAGAAAGATGAAAGAGACTGGATTGCTGCTTCAACCAGGTCAGGCTGTCATAATAAAATACCATAGACCATACTAGGCGGCAAAAACAACACAATGCTTTCTCACAGTTCTGGAGGTGGAAGTCTGAGATCACTATGTCCTCATGTGGCCTTTCCTGGGGTTCAAATCCCATCAGACCAGGGCCCTTCCTTCACAACCTAATCACCTACCAAAGGCCCCACCCCCAAATACCATCACATTGGGGGCTAGCACTTCACTATGTGAATTTTGGAGAAGACACAAATAATCAGTCTATAACAACTGCTAATTCCTGCCCCCCACTTGGCAGATAGGAGGACTCAGCATTTTGGGGGGTCATAAGCTTGCCTACAGACACCCAGCCCATAGATAATAGAGCAAGTCTCCCTAACCTCAGCACCAGAGCAGGGATAGCCATACCATATTAGTCTTCCCCATTCCATATTGGTCTTCATCAGCCATGCCCATTCCAACCTGCCACCATCATTTTACTTGTGAGAATGTGTATTATCATTACTTTTTTCCATAATGCTGCCTACTATTCTTTCCTACCCCACCCACTTACCTGGGATTCAACTGGGACATTTGTACTCTGCACCCTCTCTTACCTTTTGGAAGGAATTTTTCTTTGTCTCTTCGGTGTGCCTGTGTGTCCCTGTGCCTTCTCCCAGGAGCTTCTAACACATGTATTCAGCTAGCCTACCAGTATTTGTTGAGTGCCTATATGCCAGATACTGTACCAACACTGGGGACTAAAACAATAAGATGTGGTTTCAGCTCTAAAGAGTTTGGAGTTTTGTGGTAAATAAATGTAAAACCCTCGCTCTATGCCAGACACTATTCTAAGTGCTTTACTGAAATGGATGTATTTAATCCTCACAACATTATCAGTCTCATTTCACAGATAAAAATACTGAGGCAAGGAGGTTTAGGTCAGCTTCCGAAGGTCCCACTGCTAGCAAGTGGCAGAGGCAGGATTTGATTTCAGGGAATCTGGCTCCAAAGTCAAGTAAGGATAAAAATCCCCAGGATATGTAAGCAGACAAAGACGGGGCACTGTGCTGAGCTGTAAGACCCAGTTCTCTGGAGGCCGTGGGAACCCAGAGGAAGAAATGTTCTTGGAAGGCTGCCTTGAGGAAAGGACCTTTGAGCTAATTCATGAAAAGGGCCAGAATTCATCCAGGTGAAATTGGACAGATATTCTCCAGACGAAGGGGAAAGCACATGCAAGGACCTAGGGTATGTGAGGGAATAAATATGTTCAGGGTACTATGAGATATTTGATGAGGCAGAGTCAGGACTGAAAGAGGGAACATGCAATCCATCCATTTTAAAATTCTTGCTCTATTTTTTTTTTTAATGAGGCAGCACAATGTAGTTTAGTTGCTCTAAGTGCCCATGTTTTAGACCCAAGGACTGTTTGTGTTTAAATCTCAACCCCAAAGCTTCTTAGCTTTGGATCTCACGGTATCTCATTTCCTCACCTCTAACATGGGGATAACGAAGTTCCTGCCTCAGAGTTGGGGTGAGAATTGAATGAATTAATATAGAGCTCTTAGAACGAAGTGGTCTTTGTCATCCTCATCACCACCATCATTTGGCTCACTCATTCGTTTGGCATACTTGTCATGTCCCAGGGTCACGTGATACAGGATGGAGTTGTGGGGGCAAGTCCTGCTCTTCCCACTCAAAAGTAAATCCAAGGCTAGTGAGGGGAGGGAGTACTTTCAGCCTGTCACTTGGAGTAGTGCAAAACGGCCCCACATGTCCTTTTCTGATGACAGCAAGCAAGGCCACTGCTGAAAGACAAGGACTTCTATTAACAAGGAGCACAAAGGAGCTGGGCATATTAACGTTTGACTTTGCAGAAGGAGAGACAAGGGCACAGACGGGGTCTCCGAGGCAGATATGGCTCAGTGGAGAGTGGCTGGCTCCCCAGGGGCCTCCCACAGCAGGTGACCCTGGAGCCCGCAGGAAGGACCCAAATAGTAATGATCTCAACATTATCAGCATTGCTATTTTTAACAATCGGGTCCTAACTTATATTTCTAGGATGTTTTACTTTCAATGGGCACTTCTGTTCATTAGTTTCTTTAAAGCTCACCATACTCTTGTGAGTAAGTAGAGGCTGGGCTTATTTTTCCTATCTTGATTAGCAAACTGAGGACCAGTTACATGACCTACTAAGTGGTAGGGCTAGAACCATAATCCAGACTCCACACGTCAGGTAAAGATCCTTTTACTAGAAATATATCCCTGCCCCATGATTGTTCTTGAAGTACAGATAAGAACCAGACTGTTTCCTGTTCCACTTAAGGAGGAGACTTCACAGTCCAGACTTCTATAGCGTGAGCACCCTCCACTAGGGGAGCTGTAGGGGAGGAAGTCCTACATTCCACCCATTGGTTCCCAGAATTTGGAATTTGATGTATCAGTAAAATTTTGGATAATATTTTGAAGACAGACATAGGGTGGCCGATTTTGTGTTTTGTAAATGGAGAACATAAAAAAAAAGTTAAAAAATTATTCCATAAAGTATCACAGAGAGAGGATATTTCAGCATTCCCTCAAAAGCCCCCCAGAGTGGAAAGAACTTAACATCAGATGAAGGACATTCCCTGCAAAACACGCAAGGGGAGGGCCTTAGAAAAATGCACAACCCATTCAGGACAGCTGTGAATGACTGTACAGGTTGTGCACTGCACAACTTTAGGGCTGGGATTACCATTCACAAGAACTATCCTGATGTGGCCCTTATTCTCATTTCCCTACAGACTAGCAGAAACTTTTGTAGGAAGTAAAATGGCAGATAAGAGTCCCTTCTAGCATGTCATTTCTGTAATTCTCAATGTTCAAAAAGGACATATAAAAACTATCTGGTCCAGATACTTCAAGGTGTGCTTTGAGGATCAAATGGAATCCACTAAGTCTTCTCAAGGACCACTTAAGCTACGCAGAATAAGTTTTAATTCCCTTTTATGTAGTAGTCTTCCATGCAAACATTTGTCAAAGAAAGTGTTTTGCAGGGAACAAAAGTTGGGAAGCCCCTGGTCTTTTCCATGCACCTAATTTTACAGAGTAAAACAAAGTCCCTGAGAGGTCCTGTGACTTCTCAAAGAACATGTGGTCTGTTAATGGTAAAACCTGTTTGGCAAGTGGCTGGAAAGATGGGGACCACCTTCGGGCCTGGAAGCTGACACATCAGTCTAGACCCTCCCTACACCCATCTCAACTCCACAGACACTCAGTACTGAGGGAGTCCACGTGTACTCCTGGATGCTTCTTTACACATCTTTTCAAGTTAAAAAAATAAAATCATTTTGACCGCAAAACAGACCCTATTTAGACTCAGCCTTAAGTTCAAGTCACAAACATTTATCTATTGCTTACTCTGTAGCCCGCCCTCTGCTGGGTAGTAGAGCCTCATTCACTTAGAGTTTCCAGGTAATCAGAGATGGACTTCTTCCTCAGGGTCATCTCTTGAATCCTTAGGAGAAGTTCCCTGGAATCCTATGTTACCGTAGCATTGAAGGCCTATGTAATGACCTCCCTGTGTCTATGACCTTTGCCCTATAACTTGTAGCTCCCTCCCATTCTCAAGATGGGCACATCCATGTGACTTACTCTGACCATTGGGATGTTGGAAAACTTTATGCAAGCGAAGGCTCTTTCCTCTCCCAGCTGGCTTTCTGGAGGGATGAGAGAAAAATGAAGAGAGTTGGGTCATTTTATTTGAGGACCTTCTAGATCAGGCTGCGTGGGACAAGTAATTGCTTGGAACATAACATATTAAAAGATGATTGTTTATCTGAAACTGATCAAATATAAGTGAGTGGCCAGTAGTTTTATTTTCTAAAACTGGCTTCTCTATCCTAAATCAACAGCTCCCAGAGGATGTGTCAGCTGACTGCAGACACATGAGTGAGCCTCCCAGCCAAGATGAGCCAAACCTGGCTGGATTAGCAGAACTGATCCAAGCTGATCCACGGGCTTGAGAGAAACATAAATGTCTGTTGTTTTAAGCCACAGAGTTGTGGGGTGGGGTGGGATTACTTTGCAGCATTAGGATGGGTACGTCCACACAGCACCTTAGAAAAAGCCCTCTGTTGATACAATCAGCTGTCATAGAAGAGAACCATCAAAAAATCCTGTGTGGGCAGAAACAAAACTTGCCTCATAAACAGGCTCTTGATAATTGTGGATTTTCTGAAAATCTTACAGTCTACTGTAGTTTGTGTTACCGTTGCTAGCACACCGAGATGTGTGATCAACAGGAGGTGTGTTAATAGTTCACATGTCTTGTGCGCTCACGAATGTGTGTGTGAGCTCCCATAGATACACATCTCCAGATCTTGAGAGACGCTGGCTGTTTACGTGAGTGGTCACTGTTGGTCTGAGATACACTTTTGAGAGCTGAATGGCCAACCATTCCAGTAAGCCATGATAACAGAGGTAGGGCTATGCCTTAGACCTTGATGGTTTCTGAAA
Source organism: Zalophus californianus (assembly GCF_009762305.2). NCBI lineage: Eukaryota > Metazoa > Chordata > Mammalia > Carnivora > Otariidae > Zalophus > Zalophus californianus. Next base: position 184,127,634 of record NC_045598.1, read on the forward strand.
CCTGGGGCAGGGGGGCTGATGGACTAGGAGAGGCGCCCAGGTAACTTCAGACAGAATGAAGTCACTGTGATCTGGTCTGTCTACCTTTCGTCTTTCTTCTTGTTTGACTTTTTTCTTAGTATCACAAGAAACATGAATACGTTTTCATTGGGAAAATTTCCAGTAATTCTAAAATACATAGCAAAGGGCAAGAAAGTCCCTCAAATCCTGTCCCCTCCCCGACGGGACAGATTTAACCTAGCATTGCATGTGCTTGCCATTGTTCTCCGAGCCCTCAAACTTGCACAGGAGATAACAACATAATCGTGGTTCTGCAAATTGCTGTTTTCTCTTAAAATATTAGCCATAGTTCGCTGCAGTGCCTGACTGCACAGATGCAGGGTCCCCCCGCCCCAACCCCACACAGGCCACGCATTGTAGAACCATTTCCCTTTTAATGGGCAGTTAGGTTGTTTCCACGTTTCAATGTTAAAAATAAATTTCTAGTTCATATCCTAGAATTCACGTACTTGTGCCCAAGAATGATTCTTTATCTAGAATGTTTTCAGAGAAGCAGAACTTGAGCCAAGGGTACATTTTAAAGTTTGATGGCTATTGTCAAATTTCCTTCTAAAAAGTCTTAACCAATTCTTCCCCCATCAACAGTGCCTGAATATGCGTATCTCCATACGTCTTTCCAGCCCAAGATTATCAATCTTTAATCTTTGCCGAACTGAGAGGTGAAAAATGTTACCTTATTTCCATTTGAGTGTCTTTAGTAATTAGAGAAGTTGAGTATTTTTCCATGTGTTTCCGGACATATGTGTTTCTTTTATGACTCTGCCTATTTTTCTATTGTACCTCTTGGTTTTCTAAATGATTAAACAAAAGATCTTTCTATATTCTGAATGTTCATGAAAATATTGACAGTAATCTATTCCAGCAATTTAATTGTTTTCAACTTTATTCATTGTGGAATTTATCAAATATGTTATCTTTTACTTTTTAAAAATAATTTTAAATTTAGAATAGTTTCAGATTTACAGAAAAATTGTGAAGATAATACAGAAAGTTCCCATATACCCTACATTCAATTTCCCTACTATTAATGCATTACATTTAGTAATAGTACATTTGTTGTAATTAAACCAGTGTTGTTACATACATTATCATTAACTGGAGTCTGTGTTTTATTTAGATTTCCTTAGTCTTTTTTTGCAACTGTATCAATAATTTTATTTGTGTGTGTGTTTATTTTTTTTAAGTTTTTATTTTACTTCCAGTTAGTTAACACAGTGTTATATTAGTTTCAGGTGTATGATACAGTGATTCAACAACTCCACACATCACTCAGTGCTCATCATGGACAAGTGCATTCCTTAATCCCCATTGCCTATTTAACCCATCCCCCCACCAACCATTGTCTGTTGTCTATATTTAAGAGTCTGTTTCTTGAATTGCCTCTCTGCCATTTTTTTCCTTTACTTGTTTGTTTCTTAAATTCCACATATGAGTGAAATCATATGGTATTTTTCTTTCTCTGACTGACTTATTTCACTTATCATAATATTCTCTAGCTCCATCCATGTCATTACAAATGGCAAGATTTCATTCTTTTTGATGGCTGAGTAATATTCCATTGTGTATATATACCACATCTTCTTTATCCATTCGTTTGTTGATGGACACTTGAGCTGCTTCTATAATATGGCTATTGTAAATAATGTTGCTATAAACGTAGGGGTGCACGTATCCTTTTGAATTAGTGTTCCTGTATTCTTTGGGTAAAGACACAGTAGTGTGATTCCTGGATCATAAGGTAATCCTATTTTCAACTTTTTGAGGACCCTCCACACTGTTTTCCATAGTGGCTTCATGAGTTTGCATTCTCACCAACAGTGCATGAGGGTTCCTTTTTCTCCACATCCTTGCCAACTCCTGTTGTTTCTTGTGTTGTTGATGTTAGCCATTCTGAGAGGTGTGAAGTGGTATTGCATTGTAGCTTTGATTTGCATTTCCCTGGTGACTAGTGATGTTGAGCATTTTTCCATGTGTCTGTTGACCATTTTGATGTCTTCTTTGGAGAAATGTCCATTCATCTCTTCTGCTCATTTTTTAGTTGGATTATTTGTTTTTTGGGTGTTGAGTTTAATAAGTTCTTTATATAGTTTAGATACTAACCCTTTATCAAATATGTCATTTGCAAATATTTTCTCCCATTCAATAGGTTGCCTTTCAGTTTTTCTGGTTGTTTCCTTTGTTGTGAAGAGGCTTTTCATTTTGATCATGTCCCAATGGTTTATTTTTGCCTTTGTGTTCCTTGCCTCAGGAGACATATCTAGAAAGAAGTTAGTTGCTATGGCCTATGTCAAAGAAGTTACTCCCTGTATTCTCTTCTAGGATTTGTATGGTTTCAGGTCTCACATTTAGGTCTTTCAACCATTTTGAATTTATTTTTGTTTATGGTATAAGGACGTGGTCCAGTTTCATTCTTTTGCATGTTGCTGTCCAATTTTCTCCACACCATTTGTTGAAGAGACTGTCTTTTTCCCGTTGGCTATTCCTTTCTGCTTTGTCAAAGATTAATTGACCATATAATTGTGGTTTTGACCTAATGAAATTTTTCTCTTCTAGGATCCCACCCAGGATACAGTGAGTCATCACTGTAGGCTCCTTAGGCTCCTCTTGGCTGTGACAGCTTCTTGGATGATCCTTGTTTTTAATGACCATGACAGTTTTGATGAATACTGATCAGGTATTTTGTAGGATGTCCTTTAACTGGAATTTGTTTGATATTTTCCCCATGATTAGATTTTGGTTATGGGTTTCTTGAAAGAAATACTACAAAGGAAAAGTGCCATTTTTATCATATTATATCAAGGGTACATACTATCAACATGACATCACTTTTAATGTTAACCTTGATCTTCTGGCTGATATACTGTTTGTCAGGTTTCTCCACTGTGAAGTTACTCTTTTCCCCACCTTTCCATATTGTACTTTTAAGAAGAAAGTCACTTAAGGAGTGATGCACTGTGCTCTATTTCCTGGAGGGCAGAGAATCTATGTAAGTCATTTAGAATTCTTCTGCACTGAAGGATTGTCTATTCTCCCCCACTTATTTATTTATTCAACCATTTATTTATATCAGTATGACCCATGAATATTTATTTTACAATTTGGGTTATAATCCAAGGGAATTTTAATTTTTGGCTTGAATTGTCCCAGCTTTGGTCATTGGGAGTTCTTTCAGTTGGCTCCTGTGTCCTTTTGATAGATTTCCCTCCATCATTGTGACTTTAAAAAAAAAAAAAATATTTATAGTATTATAGAGCTTGTCTGGTATGTTTCATGCTCCAGTCTTAGAATCAACTATTTCTAGATGGAATCTTAGCTCCTTTTACTGGACCATGGCATTACCAACCAACATTGGGGTGGTAGGTATGCTTGTTGGTATTGTCCAATTTTTTTGGATTTTAACCACTCTAATAGGTTCATAGTAGTATCTAACTGTTGATTGAATTTGTAATTCTCTAATGACAAATGATATCTACTATTTTTCCACACGTTTATTTGCCTTCAGCGTATCTTCTTTACTGAAGTATATTCAGGTCTTTTGCCCTTTTAAAAAATTGTGGTAAAATATATGTAACATAAAATTTGCCATTTTAACCATTTTTAAGTGAATATTCACATTCTTGTGCAACTGTTACCAATAGCCATCTCCAACACCTTTTTCCTCTTCCAAACTAAAACTCTACACCCATTTAAAAATAATTCCCCAATCCCCCCTTCCCACAGCCTCTGGTAGCCATCAATCTACTTTCTGTCTCTATGAATTTGACTATTTTAGAAACCTCATATAAGTGGAACCATAAAATATCTGTCCTTTTATGTTTAGATTTTTTCACTTAGCATAATTTCTTTAAGGTTAATACGTATTGTCATGTATGTCAGAATTTTCTTCCTTTTAAAGGCTGAAATATTTCATTGCATGTATATACCAGGTTTTTTTTTAATCCACTCATCTATTAATGGGCATTTGGATTGCTTCCACCTTTTGACTATTGCAGATAATGCTGCTATAAACATGGGTGTATAAATATCTCTTTAAGGGGCGCCTGGGTGGCTCAGTTGGTTTAAGCGACTGCCTTCGGCACGGGTCATGATCCTGGAGGTCCTGGGATCGAGTTCCAAATCGGGCTCCCTGCTCGGCGGAAGGTCTGCTTCTCCCTCTGACCATCCCCCTCTCGCTCTCTCTCATTCTCTCTCTCTCTCAAGTAAATAAATAAAATCTTAATAAATAAATAAATAAATAAATATATATCTCTTTAAGTCTCTGCTTTCAATATTTTGGGGTATACACCCAGAAGTGGAATTGCTGGATCACATAGTAATTCTAGGTTTAATATTTTGAGGAGCCACCATACTATTTTTCATAGTGGCTATACCATTTTACATGCCCACCACAGTGCACAGGGGTTCCAATGGCTCCACATCCTCTCTGATCCTTGGTATTTTCCATTTGTTAATGGTACCCCCCCCCAACAGGTGTGGAGATGGCAGTATCATTATGGTTTTGATTTACATGTCTCTAATGATTAAGGATGTGATCATCACTTATGTGCTTGTTGGCCATTTGTATACCTTCTTTGGAGGAATGTCTTCTGAGGCCTTTGCCCATTTTTTAACTGGGTTGTTTGTTCTTTAGATTTGAGTTATTTGTGCATTTATTGTTTGTTTTTGTATTGTTGAGCTAGGATTTTTTGTATGTTTTGGTTATAAGTCTTTATAGATATGTGTTTTAAGTATTTCTTCCAGTCTGTGGTTTGGCTTTTCAAAATCTTAACAGTATCTTCAGAGTGAAGTAAAATGTAGATTCTCTCCCATACTTTATTCTAGAAGTTTTATAGTTTTTTATTTACATTTGGTTCTATGATCCATTTGGTTTCATTTTCATGAAAGATATAAGGCCTGTATTTATGTTGTTGTTGTTGTTGTTGTTGTTTTATTATTTTGCATATAAATATCCATTTTTTCCAGCACCATTTGTTGAAAAAATGATACCCTCTCCTTTGAATTTCTCCTTGCTCCTTTGTCAAAGATCGTTAACTATATTTGTGCTGGTCCATTTCTGGATTCTATTCTGTTCTGTTGACCAACGTGTCTATCCTTTCACCAATACCATGCTGTTTGATTACTGTAGCTTTGGAGTTTGTCTTGAAATTGGATATTGTTAGTCCTCCATCTTTGTTTTTTCTTCAGTATTTGCATTGACTAGTTTTGGTCTTTTGCCTTTCCATGTAAACTTTAGAATCATTTTGTTGATATCTACAAAATATCTTACTGAGATTTGTATTAGTTTGCATTGATCTACCGAACAAGTTGTAAAGAATTGACATCTTAACATTGACTTAACATATTAATATTGACACTTCCAACCTGCAAACATGGACTAGCTCTCCATTTATTAAGGTCTTTGATTTCTTTCATCAGTGTTCCTGTAGTTCTCCACATACAGATCTTGTACAAACAGATTTGTACATAAGTAATTCATTCTCTGGTTCATACTATAAATACTAATTTTTCAATTATAAATTCCCATTGTTCAATGTCAGTTTATTAGGAAAGCAATTCACTCTTTATATTCAGCTGTATCCTGCAACCTTGCTACAATCACGTATTATTTCCAGAATAAGGAATTTTTTGGCTATTTTTAAGATTTTCAACATCAGGTTGCCTGGGTGGCTCTGTCAGTTAAGCAACTGCCTTCGGCTCAGGTCATGATCTCAGAGTCCTGGGTTTGAGCCCTGTGCCAGGCTTCCTGCTCAGTGGGGAGTCAGCTTCTCCCTCTCCTTATGCCCCTCCCCCCCAACATGTGCTCTCTCTCTCTTTCTCAAATAAAGTTTTTTTTTTAAAAGATTTCTACATCAACAAACATGTCATCTGTGAACAAAGTCAGTTTTAATTTCTTCCTTCTCAATCTGTATACCTTTTATTTCCTTTTTTTCCTGTTTTTTGTTTTTGTTTTGTTTTTTTTATGGCACTAGCCAGGACTTCCAGTGTGATGCTGAATAGGAATGGTAAGAGAGGCCATCTTGCCTTGTTCCTAATCTGGAGAAAAAGCACCTAGTTTCACACTATGAAGTAGGATGTTAGCTGTAGGGTATTTACAGCTGCTCACTATCAAGTTGAGGAAGTTACCTTTTATTCCTAGATTGCTGAGAGTTTTCATCATGAATCAGTATTGTCAAAAGCTTTTTCTGCATAAATTCACATGGTCATACGGGCTTTTCATCTGAAACCTGTGATATGGTGGTTTACACTGATTGTTTTTGAAATGTAAAACCAGCCTTGTATCCCTGAAAGAAATCCCACTTGGTCATGGTGTATAATTCTGTTTACACATGATTGGATTGGATTTGTTAATACGTTGTTGAAGAGTCTTATGTCTATGTTCATGGGAGATATTGAGCTATAACTTCCTTTTGTTGTAATTTCTTAAACTGCTTTTGGTGTTAGGATAATTTTGGCCTCATAGAATGAATTACGAGTGTTCTCTCTGCTTCTATTTTCTGAAAGAGATTATGGACAACTGCTATCATTTGTTCCTTAAATGTTTGTAGAATTCACGAGTGAAACCAGCGAAATAAATGATCTTACAGCACTCTTTTCACTACATCAAACAATTTTTTATAAGTTTGATTCTCAATTTGATTTAGTTCAAAATATTTTTAAATTTCCCTTCAGATTAGAGGAGAACTCAAGGTGAAGGCTTTCTGGGTCAAGGACACAGCAAGGAGGAGTGAGAGAACGTGCCAAGTTTGTAGTTTGAAGATTAATTTTGTATGACAGTTACAGAATATAGGAGTACCCAACAACAGAAAAGACAAGACGTAGGAAGTCAGACCATGAACACCCTCACCTGTCATGCTAAAGAGTTCAGATTTTATCTTAGAAGTAATGGAGTGAAACACTTTACTTATTAGTGCTGAGCCCAGATACTTTAATCAAAATGCTTTGTTGTTATCTGGAATTTTTGCTACCCAGCATCTATCTAATCAGTATGGCTTACAAGAGCCAATCGTCACAATAACCTCCTGTCAGGAAAATGTGGAATGCTAGTCCCTCCCCTGCACTGAAACCTGAACAAAGGAAATAAGAGGAGTCTCTTCTTCGTTTCCCAGATTATAGTAGGTTACTCAGCAGTACACCCTCAGGGTACTCCAGAACGTATTCCTCATATAGCATGAACTGTAATTTTAAATAAATAAATACAATTGCAATTTACTGTCTATCTCCCCCTCTGAGGGTTTGGAGGAGGGTGCAGTGGATTCCCTGACCTTTTCTCCCTAGCACTTGCAATGACTGAGCAAGATTCTAATCACCTGTATTAAATCCCTTCCTGCTTAGAACACCTGAAAGGCTTTATCTTTTTCTGAAACATACCCCAACTGCTTCAGTATGTGCCACAAGGATGGGCCCAAGGAACAGGACATCTGCTGTGGGTTATATCTGAAGGTAGTAATGGCCTCATCTCGGGTGGAAAATCGAATGTTGGGAGTGCTTGGCAAATACTGGCTGTTTGACAAGGCATGACAAAAACAAGATGTACTCAGGGGACCATTAGCTGGTTTATAAGCAAAAATAAAAGAGAATAGAGAGAGTCCAGAAATGCGGGACCTTGCAGGATTCAGAAAAACCTGACTGACTCTAGATTCCAGATGGTGGAAAATAAGATTTAGAAAGCCTTTTATTTAAAGAAGCAAGCAAGTAAACAAACCAACAAACCTTGCAACAAAGATAAGATTAAGAATGTGGTTTTCTCACTTAATCCCAACAGTCTCATGTACCATGAAGTTAAGAGAGAAAGGCATGGGGGTGAAGAAGCAAAAAAAAAAAAAACCAAAACAAAACAAAAAACAAGTAGATTTGAAAAATATGTTCAGGAGAGATTTTTGGGTATTGTTATTGGCTCATGGAACTGACAGGAAGCAAAAAGATCAGAAGTCTACTAAGGTTTTGGGAGGATTGTATTACCAAGGAAACCACAATTTCAAACTAAAAAGATCCCTGACAATTTGAGACTTAAAACAACTCTCACTCCTCCAGCCTTCCATAAACAACCAGCAATCTCCAGAAACTGTACAGCCCCCAAGGAGATCTTCTACTCAGCACCTACTTCAGGTGTGCTCACCGAAGGAAATGAGCAAGGATGGATTCCCCCAGTGGGTTAAAGCTGGGCTCATTGAGGAAAATGGACATGTTGGTTCTACCCAAAGCACAGAACAAAAGTCTTGGGAACCTCTCTCTCTGCTAGGGCAAGGAAACTTCATAATCTCTACACTACAGGACTTCTACTTTGGTATGGATAAGCAACTATTATGTGCCTTCTTTCCTCTCCTTTTTTGAATGGGAGATTTTACTGTGGAATTTCCGTCCGTATTCCCCCATTGTACATCGGGAGAAAGAGACAATTTGTAATTTTAGTTCGTAAGTCCCCAGATCCCTAATATCCCATGTGGTCCTCCATGTCCCTTCTTGCCCAACTGTGTTTGGAGATTAATACTTAGGATGACCTTGAGAATCATGTACTAAAAATAGCACGCCCACTAGCCTGGGTCCCTGAGTGATGGTAGAGAGAAAGTCTTTTGCTGACCCATGTTGCATGGTGATGTCAGAAACAAACATTTAATGTGTTAGGAAGCCAAGTTTATGCAATTGTTTGTGATAGCATCTAGAGTTAAGTATCCTGACTAATACGTTGAGAGATTATTTCAAACCACATAGTAACTGAGACAAAAAAACACACTCAGAACCCTGGTCTCTTGACCCCAGTCCAGTAAGTTTTCCACTGGTGGAATATGTCCTGGGCTGACTCTAAAATGACAGGTCACTCCCCCGAAGGCCCACCTTCATTCACTAGAATGATGACATGGTCCTGATGTTTCTTAGCCTATGGATCTTGTCTAGGTCAGCAGGCATGAAGGAGGCATCATCTGCTGTCCCACGTTCCCTCCTTCTACTTGCTGAAGGGTTTTTATGAAGGTCTGGAACTAGGTAATCGCCCTCGTCCTTTTTGAGCTGACAACCTCCCCCCCCCCCCCCCCCCCCGTTTATTACATTTACTGTCCTTGCTTGCCCAGGTGCTTTTAGGACTGGGAGAACAATTGCCTCGCTCTTGAGAAACTCAGGATTATTCCTCAGTGCTTTGTATAACTTGTCACAGTATTTTTCATGGCTATTCTTCTCAAGTTTGCTGTGAGAGCCTCGTGCCGGCGTCCGCCCTGACGGCGCTGTGAGGCTGGAGGGCTCTGACAGTGAGGTCATCCCCTTGCAGAGACAACAGCTACTTCTCAGGCCCCAGCCGGCATCTCTGTTCTTTACACCCACCACCCATGGTCTCCTCATGAATTCAAAGGCCTGAGGCCAAAGGCTGAAGTTTAAGGGCTTGCTTTGCATGGGAAGAGAAAAGAAAGGAACATAAAGCACATTCACATGTAACCTGTTTGCACCCATACAACAGTTTGTGGTGGGGAGTGGAGTATTATCTTTTGGTACACAGTCTTGGAGGTTTTGGCCACCCTGGGAAGATTCTGCTACTCCGACCACCATCACCTTATCTTATTTAGATGACTTTGTCTTTCCTTTGTTCTTCCATAATATCCTACATTTACCTCTCTTGCAATATTTATCTGTTTTGAGAATAAAACAGCCATTCATCTCTGAGTCGCAGACAGCTTAACCGGTGCCTGGCACATAGCGAGCAATCAATATTCATCAAGCCAACATTGATTAAGCACATACTATACACCAGGACCTGTACTAGGCTCTCCAACACAAGGGTGACCTATACACACGAAGCACCTGATCTCAGAGAGGTTTAATTCATGGGAGATAGACAAGAACCAAGCTCACAAGGAGGAGAGTGTTGGAAGCCACTACTGCCACGGAGACCATAAGGCGCTGGTGGTCCAAGGTTGACCAGAGGCAGAGGGGAAATGGTGCGGTTAGGGAGCCTCCTTGAGGAAGACCTGGGAATTGAAACCCGAAAGAAGGGAGAGGGAGAGATCTGGGTGAAAAGAAAGTCCAGGGAGAGGGAACAGTCCAGTCCTCGATGTGGTAGTGGAACAGCAAGGACAGCAATGCTGCCAGATGGGAACGAGCAGAAGGTATGAGGCTGGATGGGCAACCAGGGGCCAGGCTGGTGCGGGGAGCATGGCTTCATTCTGAGGACAGTGAGAAGCTACTGGAGGGTTCAAGCAGGGGAGCAACATGATTCACTGCGTATTTTTAGAAAGATCCTTCTGGACTGCTAGGCAGGGAATGGCTGGCAATGCTGAATGGCCACAGGGATGGGAGGGAGGTGTTTGCTGCTCCCAGCAGGGGCTGAGGGTTTGGGCAGAGGCACAGCAGTCAGGCTGGGTTGTGCTTTCGAGGTAGAGCTGAGGGGATCACAGTTCCCTATTTAGAAGGGGCTAATCCAGCCCCCAAACAGGATATGACATATACTCCATTCCAAGTGCTTTACATTTGTTACCTCATCCCTGCATTCATAGAACATTTACAGTTCATCCTACAGGCCAGGCGCTAGGAGGTAGAAAGTATCATCCCCATTTCAATACTTGAGAAGCTCAATGACAGAAAGATAAAGGGCTCTAACCAAGGTCTCAGAACTGGGAGCAGGATAAAAGTCTCACTCCAATGTCCCTGTCATTTCTATTACAGGAAACTATATTTCCTCCCACGGTTCTCAGGGAGCCAAGAACCCCCATGGCCTGATCTCCTTCTTAAAAATACCATAACCACAAATAATAACCACACCTGCCATTTCTTGAGCACTTACTATGTCCTGGGCACCGTGCCTAGCGAACGATGTGTATTATCTCATTTAACTCCTGACACCCCCCGGGAGGTAGATGATGGAACAGGCTGAGGGAACTAATTAGCCCACATTAATACAATTAATATAGAATGCTAGCAAGAATTAGTAAATAGCGGAACCAGGTTTCAGAAATTGCCTCTGCATGAAGGACTCTTGACCAACATGGTTTTCTGTCTCCAGTGATACACATAAAAGATTGGTATTGTCCTTTACAGTTTATGGAGTCCCCTCCCTCCCCTCCCCCCCAGGAGCCACATCACCTCCTGTAGGGTTTGGGCTGTAGGGTTTGGACCCCAGCACGGGCTTAGGCAAAAGAATGACACAGAGATGCAGGAGGCTGTGTGGACACAATGTCTGCCGAGACTCCCCCCTGTTGTGCCAACTTGTTCCAGAAGGAAAGCAGTAGCCCAACCCTGCATTTACCCATGTGGGTCAACTTCCAAGAAGCACATCAAAGCACCTGAAAATATACCCCAGACAGATCTTTTGGACTGACACAGGAGAACCACCCCAGAATGTTATTGAAAACATTGCCAATAAAAGTGATGAACCACTTCTGCAAGTGACCCAAGACTAAAACTTTTTTTTTCTTCTTTGCCTAGAATGGCATCCCCTTCATCTGTCTTATATTGTAATCAGATACAACCTTGATAGAATGAAAGTAGAGGTCACACTGAACAAACTGGCACTTTACGTGCTCAGAAAAAGGCTCCTTTGTAACAGGGAAATTATAGCATTTCTATAGCAGGATTTTTCTTAAAAGGACAGGTTGCTTTGTTCAAATGGTGCTGATTTCAGTGCTCTGAGGAGAGGGTCCTTTCAGAGTGTCGACAGGCTGAAATTTGTGGGCTTCCTTTTGTTTGTAAAAAGCTGAGTGTATTACAGGGGGGTGTATTAAAATAGAAATGATAAGCCATTTGACTAGGCAATGTTTTGATTGTCCAAAAACATCAGGCCATTTTACATTTCGCTTATACAGTGTCAGATATCCTAGGAGCACTGTGTGAAACATGGTTTAACAGATCTCTGTGGGTCCTGAGTTACACTTTCTGTCCATAGCATGTTGATTCTCTTGGGAAGAGAGCTGATATTTTTTAGCAATGGGAATCCAGATCATAGTATTAGACGTACATTTGAAAGGACAAACAACAGCAAAGCAAAACTCCCGAGTTTAGGTGATGTACAGGAAGAAAGGAAATAAAACTTGGACCTGTGGTACTCTACCATCCGCTGGAGCCAAGCCAAGCTTCAGGAAATCACATTGCAGAGCAGAGTGTGAACACAGGAAATGTGTTTGAGCTAAAAAAAAAAAACAAGGTTTTGTGTCAATCGAAATGCCAGGCATGTCATGTCTCAACATGTAACGTTATCAAAAATTAAGCAAAGTGTTTCATTTTCCCCGTGTCAGTTTTAACACTTAACAATATTTTTGGCATGGCAATTACTGTTTTCATTCCATTAGGCCTTCTGTGAGTGGGAATGTTTTGTCTGCAATCCTAATAATCATACTTTTTACGAGCAGATGTAGTGCTTCATTAAATCTGATTGTTTATAACTAATAATAAAAGTTTTACCAAACCTACTATACCCCATATTTGTGCTGCAAATGCTTGCTTCTCACCCCCTTAGATCTGCCAAGCAGATGAAATCAGTACCGCCATTTTTCATGAAACAGCTGTACCTGCGGTGGGGTGACGCAATGAGAGTTCTAATCTCCTCTTCCAGGTAAGAAAAAGAAGGAATTGCAGTGTGATACTCTTCAATTTCATTCACAGCATACAATGCATTATAATTTAAATCTGGGCAGGAAGAGATGCTTCCCCCTATCATCATAAGGCCACTGCATTATTTCCCAAGAAATAGGGTATGAGTTTCATCAATAGGAAAGCTATGAATGTTTTGTGCCTTCTAGCCACTAAAGAAGGAGGAATGAATCAACCCAGAGGCAGCCAGATGGGCTTGATTTTAGGCTGGGTAAGAGTGAACTAGCTACCGCCCAGAGAAAGAAGATCCCCCCCGACTCAGGCATCCATTTTGCAACCCGGTGCTGGATGTGCACGACCCATATGCTTTCTCGGCGTGAAGCCGCTGAGCTGTTAAAGTTCATGCATCACTACAGCAGAGCCTAGCCTACTCTAACTAATAGATACTCGCCTCTCTGGGCGGTGGCGAGGTTCGCATGAGAGGTGTTCCGCAGAGCACCTGCGGCAGACGGTGCCTGACTCTGGCACATGCGCAATGAATGGTAGCCCCTGCGGCACCCATCCTGCACCCACACCTGAACCGGGTCATCAGCACACAGGAGGAGAGGAAGGCTCAAGAAGCAGGTTGTTCCTGCCTCACCTCTCTGAATGTCATGACAACCTAGAAAATGTTATAAAGCCCACGTGGGCATATGCAAATGAAGTGTGTGGCTGCCAGATTTATAGAAAGTTGATAACAGAGCTCTTGGGCAAACAAAGGCAGCTCTGGAGTAAAAGGTTGGAGAGCATTTTGATGCAAATGTATGAAGAGGTATTTTTCTCTCCCTGTCAAATCTTCCTTGGCTGAGATAATAAACAACTGAAGCATCCTGGTCCTGTCCCAGGGAGGTTAATCAGATGTGGCACCCGATGGAGATGAGGTGGCAGGTCAGCCCTGGCGCTGGCCGTGAGCAGAGAAGCCAGTGGGGTCCCACCGGGCCACTTGCTCTGACTCAGGGAATACCTCCATTGCTACAGTAATCCCGACATATTCAGACTGGAATGGGCGTATCCTCTTTGTTCCTTTCTGGACACTAAGTAGGCAGCTGCCAGCTTCGCATCTCTTTTCTGCCTCCAACCAGCTGTATGCTTGGGACGGTTGTATTCTCTCTAGGACTGCCTTCCCTCCTCTGCACACAGGTGGATGGGAACAGAGCAGGGCTCCGCACATTTCATGCAGCAACAGCAGAACCCCCGTTTCAAGCAAAATCTTATGCAGAAAGGCAACATAAAGCATGAAACAGTAGAAATGTTTCAGTTGAAAAAGGAACAGGGGTTGAGAGACACTCCACAGCCCTCCACCGGGCAGCTCCCCAGCATCCCTAGCTCTGCAGGCTTTAGTTTGAAAACTTCAGGCATGGATCATCTTGCTGGTCCTTTTTGAACTCTGAAATTTTGCAACTTCTATCCTTTCATTAATGCACGGTTTCCCCTTCCCCAGCGGGGCCCTGAGCTGCCTGCTCACTGAGCCCCTGCTTTCCAACACTCAGTTTTGTCTCTGGCTTCTCTGAAACCTTAAAGATGGGATTCTTTCTTTGAACGGACTAGAAAGAAGTTCTTTAACAACTTGGAACCAGCCTCTGTTCCTGAGGACCCACCTCTCTTTTTTCCCCTTTGGAGAAACAAGAAGATACTGATAGGAACTCTTTCCCATGTTTTCATAGTACTCATAGTTTGCATGAGTAACTTTATTTATTTATTTTTTTTAGATTTTATTTATTTATTTGTTTGTTTATTTGAAAGAGAGAGAGAGAGAGCGCTTGCGGGGGTTGGGGGGGCAGAAGGACAAGCTGACTACCCACTGAGCACAGAGCACAGTGGGGGCTTGATCCCAAGACCCTGAGATCGAGACCTGAGCCGAAATCAAGAAGTCAGGCACTTAAGCAACTGAGCCACCACCCAGGTGCCCCTACGTGAGTCATTTTAAAGCCTTCCCTCAGTTTAAGAATATGGAAAAGGGTGAGAGAAGGTGAGACCATCCCCCTCACCTATTAGATGGTTCCCAGATACCACCCAGAGAAAGATCCTGGGGCTCAGTGAGGTGCCTTACAGGGGCTGTAACAGAGCGGGGAGAATGGCGCCACCCAGCTCCTACCCCTGGAACTACACACAGCATCCCAGCATCCACCCCGAGCTTTGAACTGTGTCTGTGAGCATCTGTGCTTTATCTCCGTTTATTTTGTGCATCTTGGCAAGATGTGTCCTTAGGTATAAGAAAAGACTAAGGAGGTTATTTTTTGGTCTGTGAATGCTCAAAATATTTTCCATAAGAATGAAGGGTAATTGCTTCTTTGCTTTACATCATTTTGGCTTACAGATGTTTTTGTAGGAACACTCTGCTTTCAAATGGCGGAGAACCCTGTACTGGGGAAACAGAGTGTCCCTGAGTACTTGGGCAGTATCCGGGAAGATGCAGGGAAAGGGAACAGTAAAGAGGGGAGGAACAGAGAGAGTAGACCTCGAATAGAGGGAGTATTTTCCCAAGAGACTGAATGTACCCGACAGGGCTGTTTTAGATGGGAAGAAACCGAGTTTATCTTCTCCCCACCACCCATTACCCATTACTGTCTCCAACAGCTGGAACGAGGAAGCCTCTGGAGCAAGATGAGATCACCTACAGAGAAGAAATTATCATCTTTTGCTTCTGAGTTGGTGTGTAAATTCCAATTCTGCTACATAAACAACAGCAAGAACAAGATATAAAGAGGGAATTATCCACAAGGGAGGTGAACGGTGGACATTCTTAGCTGGCATGGTCAGGGCGGGTCTTACCGATATGGTGACATTTTAGCGATGACCTAAAGGACAAGAAGGAGTCAGACACACAAAGATTCCCAGCAAAGAGCACAACATGCAGAATGGCCCTGGGGTGGGGAGGTGCTTGGCATGAGCAGTAGGAGACGGAGGAGCAGGACGTGGATGAGATTGGAGGTGGAAAGAAGGAGCGGATCATTTCGGTCCCCATAACCACAGTGGAAAGTCATTGCGGGCTTCCAGTAGGGCAACGATAGAATCCAATTCATAGTGTTTGAAAAGATCACTCTAGTGATGTGTAGATAATACTGTAGAGGAACAAGAGTAGAGCAGAGGGTCTGCAGGAAGCTCTGGGCATACTCCATGTATGAGATGTTGGGGGCTCTGACTAGGGCAAGAGAGAGAGGGAGAGACATGGATGGATGTGCAAATACTTTGGAGGGAGACTCACCCAGATTTGCTGATTGCTGGTGGATTGGATTTAGAGGGGAAGAAGAGGCAGGGATAAAGTCCCAGGTTTTTGGCTTGAGCAGCTGGGTAGAAGCTGTTGTCATTTATCGAGATGACGAATACTGGTTGTAGAGATATTAAAAATATGGCTGCAAATCGTTACCTTCCTGCCCCAAGAGGTGGGTTCTGTGTCGTCTCCCCTTGAATGTCATGATTGCGTGGGCCAATAATGTACAGAAGTGACTGTGATCCAAGGCCAGGCCATAAAAGACTAGGAAGTCTTCCTCTTCTTAGCTGGAGCATGTACTCTTGGGTCCCTGGGCTGTCACTATTCCGGTTACTATCGTTACAAAACAAGCTCTGCAGAATTTTCCTGATGTCTAGCAACCATTTATTACGCTCATGGATTTTGAAGACCAGTGAAGAATGCTCAGAATGCTCGTCTCCACTTGGCCACACTGGTGACTCGAAGGTGGGGGGGCTGGGCTGATCCGAAGGTTCTCTCGTAGGGCTGGCACCTGGGCTGGGAAGACTTGAACGGCTGGGGACTGCAGCAGCTGGAGGCCTTTGGACATCTCTAACTGTCTGTAGCATCTCTGCCTATTCTCTCCAGGCTTCAGGGTCACCAGGCTTGCATGTTTCAGCCCAGTACTGCAAGGCTGAGAGAATGAGCCAGGTGGAAACGGTACCACCTTTTCTAACCTAGCCCCAGATGTCACACTGCATCACTTCCATTCATTGGAAGCAAAGCACTAAGGCTAGTAGCCCATATCAAGGGGAGGGAATTATGTGCAGTTTATGCAGGAGGTATGGCTGTGGGAGGAGTTTGCCTACCTTAAGACCACCGTGCTGGAGAGGCCACGTCGGGACACTCCGTCAACAACAGCCCAGTGGAACCCAGCCTTCCAGAGATCCCCACACAGCCCGGGGATGCGAGTGGATCCCCCAGAAGAGCCCATCTGCCAACCGAACGTCACCTACTGACCACCATCGAAGCCACACGGAAGAGAAGAGTCACTCAGCTAAGTCGCGTGGGAACTCCTGAGCCATGAAATTATAAGGTCTGGTCAAAGGACAGCTGTTTTCACTATTGAGTTTGTGCGTAGTTTGGGACACAGCAGTGGATAACCGTAGCACTCGGGAGGAGAATCTATTTTTGGTCTCCGAGGATGGTGGGGGAGAGAGAATCAAGAGTCTCCTAGGAAACCTCAAGGAGGTGGTTAGAGGAGTCAGCCGGAGCCGAGGGAGAGGCTGCCAGGAGCCGTGGCATCGTCAGTGGACTGCGTCAGGGCAGCCGCCCTGGAGGCGCTGACTTAACAGACCCAAGAGACCATGCTTCCGGTTCCCCCGCCCCCTCTTCGCCGCGCATGCCCAGCACGTACTCAACCGCTCTGCGTGGACAGCGGGGAGTCCTGGGCCCGTGTGAACCAATTTTTGCCAGCTCGAGGGCATTCGGCAGAGCCTCTCCCCCCCCTTCCCTCTAAGGCTAAAGGAACCTTATAAATGAGGCCCAGTGTGAGGATGGCACCCCGCCCCACCTCAGGATGATCTTCACGAAGTAGAGAAGATGACTATTTACATGGTGAGTGTTATATTCAAGGTATTATGGGGTAATACCTTGGAAAGAACAATGTTCTAAAATAACTTGTAATTTCTAAACAATATCTAAAAACTCCAGGATTCAGGTGACCTCCCCAGCCCCCCACCTCTCCCCTTACATCAACAATCAGGAAGCCTGGGTTTGTTTATTTGTTTTTAACTCAAAACATCCAGAAAAAAAAAAAAAAAAACAACCCTTTTCTTCTTTTTGACTCCTGAATGGTATCCACATCCCTCCCTACTCTCTGTCAGAAGTTTTTTTTTTTTTTCTTCAGTTGTGATCGACAAATCTGAAAAAAATCCCCCTTGCACCAGAGACCCTGTTTAGGAATGAGAAGGAATGGAGGCCCTGCTGGGTCCTTCTGTCTGTGTTCTTGTCTTTCATGCAGTCAACCCAGAAGGAGAGGAAGGAAAATTAAAGATTGGGAAAGGCCACGAATGCAAAACAGCAAACAGACACGCTGAAATCAACACCAGGGTCACTGATGTTTCCAAGTTGGGTCCTCAATTGGTGAGGGAACACGGAGGGCACGGCTTTATTGAAATTTGGCCTCTGGGGAGTAACCTGCCACTGCCATCATCTGCCTTCACCCTTCACCACCAGACCCTCCCTCCCCGCTCCCCATGAAAGAATTTGTCTTACCCAAAAACAAGATAATAAGGCCATAATCGTTATTTTTCCAGAGGTAAGGAAAACATCTTAAATCTATTATTGGTATTTGGGGGGAAAGGGAGATTTGGCTGGGGCCTCGAAGAGTGGAGGAGGTGTATGCTAATTGCATGTTTTCAGTTCAGTTCTCCGGATCCTAAACACAGCCTGCTCCCTGGCGGAAACATCACAGAGGTCTATAGAGGCTGCTTTGAGGCTTTCAGAGGCTCGGAGAGAGCCCTTCGGAGCCCAGGTACGATGATCACTGACTTTCGTCCTGGCCCCACGGTAATGGAGCCACTCAGAGCCTTTCTTCTACCGAAGTGAGAGGTGGGGACGGCAGACAGCAGGACAAGGGCAGCCTAGCAGGCTGACGGGAAGCCACAGGAGGCTCTGACTGGTGCTGGACGAGCCAGATCTGAACCTCAGAGAGGGCTGCTCACAAATGAGCTCATCCCTAGCATGGTACCTTTCACCCAACGGCCACTGACTGTTTGGGCTGTTTTGAAGTAAGACAAATATATCTCCCAGCGGCTTGGAATAGAGGAGCTCATGGTACAAAGACCAGAGTGACAAAGCACAAAGTTGAAAGCTGCTCCTGCTGATTTGGCAAAAGGGAGGGTGGGGAGGTCCAGGGGAAAAGAAGACCCTGAGCTTTAAAGATGCTGTCAGGGAGTGTGACCTTCCTACACCACTGTTCACCAAGGCCGGGAGCTGGAGTTAGAAGCCACGTTGGAGGCAGGCGGGGCAAGGTGGCTGCAGGGCGAGTGCAAGTCTTCTCAGGGCTCCAGACGCTGGGGTCCCAACCTGCCTATCTCCCCTGGAGGTCTTTTACAAAAGACAACGTTGCCCCCCCCAGGCAAGCACTCTGCCCCATATTTCCAGGGCTCGGAAGGCATTTTATCCGCATCCTGCTACCCTTCAGACAGGTCAAGTGCCTGCAACCTCCTCACGCCCCCTCCCCACGTTCTCTTTAGATAATTACTATCCTATAGCACCAAGGTTGGCTTTGAAGCTTGAGCTTCCGATCTTGTTTGCACTGCCTTCATGTGCAAATGCCCTCAGGTCCTTCAGGAGACTAGGCTAGGCCATTTGCCCTCGGACCCTGCACTTTAGGTAAGTATGATCCCCTCTTTTTTTAAAACTTAGCCACTCATCTGTCAAATGAGGGATGGACTGGGTGACCCTCGAAGGGGTTCAGGACAGCCCCCACATGTGCCCATTTGGCATGCAAATTATTCTGAACTGAAGGCAATCAAGAGCCTGTGGACTCAAGAGAAGCTTTTGCCCTCCCTTAACTATGTAGAAGAATCTAAACTAGGGGTATGTGTGTGTGTGGGGGGGGTCTTTCCCAGAATGAGGGTTATTAGCAGAGATAAATGTTATCTGTGTGACCCCTCTCATCTCATTACCAAACATCTGCTCTTCTTCATGTCACCCATGAAGTGCATTCCTTTCCTTTGAAGTCCCAGACCACTGCCCCTTTTCCTTACTTCAGGATGACATACCTACCTCATGTTGCCTAATTTCCGTGTCTGTGTGGATTGCCAGTACTTACGCTATTAAATTTTATTTTCTCCTGTTAAAGTTTGTCTCCTGTCAATTTGATTCTTAGTCCAGGTAGAAGGACCCTTGAGGGGACAGGAATTCTTGTTCCCAATACCCTCTGGTGCCTTGCATCCCCCATACCCCAGGGAGAGCCCATCTGGGCACCACCGTCAGAAACTGGATATTGGGCTGATGGCTCCCAGCCTATGTGGCTCTTCTGATGCCAGTAGGGTTAGTGTGAAGCAAATTAAACTGATTCTTCTAGAAGGGCTCAGAGCAAATGAAGGCACGTTGTAGAGGAGATGGGAAGTCATCCCTCAGGAGCCAAAGGCTCCAGACACAGAGAGAGCCGGATCTGTATGAGTTTCCCCTCATTGCTAGAGCAAATTACCACAGATTTAGGGGCTTAAAATAACACTTATCATCTTCTAGTTCTGGAGGGCCCGAGGTCTCACAGGGGTCTCGCTGGGCTGAGATCAAGGCATTGGCAGGCCGCCTTCCTTCTCGAGGCTCAGGGGAGAGTCGTGTCCTTGCCTCTCCGGTTGCTGCTGCCTTTCTTGCTTCCGTTGGCTTGCAGCTTCTTCTTCACATTCAAAGCCAGCAGCGTAGCCTCACCCAGTCTCCTTCTGACTCTGACCATCCCTCCTGGGCCTCCCTCTCTGACTCTCCGGGACCCTTGGTATTGCATGGAGCCCACCCAGATAATTCAGGATACTCTCCTTCTTTGAAGGTATGCTGGTTAGCAACCTTAACTATCTGCAATCTTAATTCCCCTTGCTGAGTAATGTGTCCATTCACAGATTCTGGGAGATTTGGACATCAACATGTTTGAGAGGCCAGTATTATTTATTTATTTATTTATTTATTTGAGAGAGAGAGAAAGAGAGAGAGAGGTGGGGGGAGGGGCAGAGTGAGAGGGAAAGAGCATCTCAAGCAGACTCCCCACTGAGCACAGAGCCCAACACAGGGCTCCATCCCAGGACCCTGAGATCATGACATGAGCCAACATCAAGAGTTGGACACTTAATGACTGAGCCACCCAGGTGCCCTAAAAGGCCATTATTTCACCAATTATGAGATCTATACTATGGCTCTTAGACAAGACAAGAAAAGGCCCAGGCCTGTGGCCTCCTCTGTGGCCACTGACTCCATAAGTGGGATGACGTCTCCTGCTATTATTAGCTCCATATCTCCTCCCTTGCCCGTCATGGAGCCCCGAAGAGTTTAACTACTTGTTGAATAGCTGTTCTGTTTCTTACACTGTAACTTCTGTGAGGCAGGAAACAGTGTCTACTTTCTTAATCTGCCACACCCTAAACAGTATATTAGTCAGCATTTCCTGTCAACAAACACCTCCCCACCACCAAACCTCAGTGAGTTACAATGTTTTATTCAGTGCTGCAGACTGAATTCAGGCCTGTTCCACCCGTTTTCATGTTCAAGCACCCAGGCGATGGTGAGGATGTGTAATTCTCTTACAGGGAAAAAGCAAATAATAGAGAATAATAGTACATTCTATCCTACCTGGGATCTATCAAAAGTATTACTTACCGAATAGATGAGCTACATCGGTAAAAAAAAAAAAAAAAAAAAAAAAAAGGCAAGAATCAAGAATGACTAGGAAGTTCCTGTATATTACCACCTCTTTTAATCTTTATAACAAGTTTGTCAGAAGGTCTTATAATTTCTATCTTCAGATGAAGCATCTATTGGTTGAGAACCTCCTCAGGAGCTTTGTGAGTGTGATCTGAAACTGGCCGCCATATGTAGAGGACAGGGAGAGACAGAAGAAAGACATGGGCCATTCTAGTTGGGGAGGCAGTGGGTCGAATAAGCAAGAGAACTTACTTACGAGGTTTGTCTAGGGCACCGCAAGGTGAGTAGATCTCTGCATCTGCTGGCCAAATCTTAAAAGCTTATATAGAGGCTTGGGTTGTCACATAGACCATCCAGAAGGTCTCCACACCGCATCACTATCTCAAGGCCGTGTCCTTGGGGCAGCTTCTGGGAGTGGGGGAAACAGGTGGAATGTACATTCCAAGGACAGGGGAAGGGGTGAAGAGCCTCCCATTGTTGGGGTCCAACTTACAGGTCAACTGGTGGACATGTGCTTTTAGTGATCTCCCCCAACAGCACCTTTGTGCTGGAGTAAGAATTAAATCTGGTTCTCTCTGGTCCTATCGCCCTGCCCTTCATCTGACCTATTTCCCTTGAATAATTATTTGGAGAATAGGGCATGCTAAAATGTCATCCTAAAGGATTGACATTTAGTATATGAGCATAAATTATTATTAGTGGGGGAAGTTTGACTAATATGAATATGTACTGTGAAAACAATAAGGATCTGATATATAGAAGCTTTCACGTCCTGTCTTACAAACATGAAGCTGTGTTTGTAGCAGGAGCTTGAATCCAGCTTTCTCATCCGTTCAGATCCTTTTCACTCTGTCTCTCTGGGCCAAAGCTTCTTTTCCCTATAGCAACATGGATTAGTTGACAGGTAACTGGTGAAAATTGCATTTGCTTTTTACTGTCTACCAGGATATGAGAGTCAACGATGCAGTAATCCAATTGTCGGGTGCCAATTTCATTTGAAATAATTGCTGATAAAATCGAAAAGAAAACTTCAGCAAATCTGAAAACAGATTATGGCAGAACTCAGTGGCACAATGGGCTGATATTAAATATTGTTTCAGTACTTAGGATCAGACTTCATATTGAATCTAGATGAACACTGGGTCACGGGATTTGGATAAAAGCCAGGCAGAGTCAAGCTTCCCATCATTCATGGTACTTGGATTCTGAGTGGGGCCCGATTTCCTAAAGCCACTGCCCTCACCTGAGTCCACAGTGATGACGGATTTGAATTCGAGAATAGCATTGTCTGAAATTAGAGTAATCCTACCGAATATTCCTCCTATATACCCATGCCATCCCACATAAGCCTCACATCCCAGGAAGGGGGTATTTCTTCCCTAATATAACAGAGGAAGAATTTGATTCTGGCCCAACTTCACACAGATAGCGAGGGACAGAGCGAGGATTGAAACCTAGGTGGTTTGTCCAAGGGCTGTGATCATCCCACTGGACCACATTGCCTCTTAATCTGTCTGGAACTGTGGTAGCCATATCATATAATTGAGGGTCGAAATCTACCTTGGATAATCCTATTTAGCTTTCTATGCTGATTAGTTTAATTATATTACTGCCACAGTCCACTTCATAAATGCTGCGCAGAAAAAGCTGAATGTAATTAAAATAACCACCTATTCAAACAGATGTGCATCTGCAAAGCTGAGCGCAAATTGAATTTTTAAGCAACATATTGTGTTTTATATGCAAAAACATCTCCATTAATTTGTTCATTCAACAAACATTTATTAGTGCCTTGATGCCGGCAGGCACTATAATAGATCCTGGAAACACAGAGATGAATGTGACCCAGCATCTGTTTCGAGAAGCAGAGACCCCAGTGAGGAGTGACAGACCAAGGAAATCAAGTAAGATGAGGCTCTCCCTCTGCCTAGACCATCCCTCTTCTGCGGGTTCCCATCTCGGAGCCACCCGCAGCTCTCTCCCCGTCTCTGTCATTATCCCATCAGGCTGCACTGTCCCGGGATGGTGCTGTGTTCTCTTCCCCACTGCAAGGGTCCAGACCGACTGTGCATTAGAACTGGCTTCTCTCCTCGTGTAACTCACGTGTCAGCCAAGGTCTCCTGCCCCTGACACACACAGATACAGTAGTGTCAGCCACATTCTGATCCTTCCCCAGCCCATGGAGATCCCACACTTGCCTGTGTGATTTCTGCGAAGTCCAAGAGCCTCCCTTCTGTGGGGCTTCTTCAGCCTTTGAGGTCTCTTGCTGTGTGTGCTGTTTCTGTCCTATGCCATGCTGAGCCCAACGTGACAGCAGGCTCCTTCCCCGTTTCTGTGAGGCACCCACACCCACACGCATGCATGCTCCTCTCACAATAGGCATTTATGAGTTTGATAAACCTTAATGAAGATTTGGCAGCTGCAGGAAGGGGTGGGCTCACACATCACATGGCTTCCTGCAGACTAAGGTCAACACACAGAGGGAGCTCCCCATCCCCTTCTCTTCCCATCCTCAGGCTCAGGTTCAAGTTCAGTTTAGAAACGTCTCCCAAACAGCGGCCACCCCCTTGGTCTCGGCGTTCCCGTAGTGCTGCCTGCCCTCAGGAGAACAGACCAGGGAAGAACCCTAGAGGCCCAGCAGGTGGATGGGTTAGCGGCTGCATGGGCAGGGAATTCCAGAGTCCCATGCACCCCAAACCTAGTCTGGCAGGGGCTGCGGAGGATCCCAGTGGGGTGTGGCCCAGACCTCTCTGGTCTAGGGCGGTACTGTTGCTATCATTGTCTTGTCTCCATCCTTATGGGTGAGGAAACTCATGGCACAGATTAAGTAACTCACCCAAGGTCAAAGGGCTAAAAAGAGGCAGAGGCAGGATTGGAACTCAGGCAGCGTGGCTCCTAAGATTCTTAGCCATTATGCTGTATTGACTCCCAAAGACAGAGTCCCTTGCCTCCTGAAGCTCAGGGCTCAAGATAATCATGTGTGTGTGTGTGTGTGTGTGTGTGTGTGTGTGTGTGTGTGTGTGTGTGTGTGTGTTAAGTAATTACTGTTCTGAGTTCTGCGGGCGCCATACACGAGGAGAGATAAAAGCCCAAGGACTGGGGTTGCCCAGAGGAAATACTCCCTGATCTGACTGCCCTTGGGGGAGACAGGCTGGACAGGAGGAGATCAGAGAATGCTTCCCTGGGGACATGACGTGGAGCCTGAGCTCTGGGTGATGAAGAATAACACATGCAAAGGCTCAGAGGCATGAGAGCATAATGCTGTTTTCCGAGAATATAATAAAAACCATTATTTATGTTTATTGAGCTAATTACAATTCAGCCTTCACTACAGCCTGTCAAGCAGGTGCTGCTGCTAACCCCAGACTGAGGAAAGATGAAACCAAAGCTGAGGGTCAGAGCTGTCAGACCAGCTAGTAATAGGATCACCCTAGGTCATCCAGCTAGTGAAGGGAGCAGCTCTGTTTGTAACTACTTCGCAGTGCTACCTCCAATGAGCCGAGAAATGTTTGTAGAACTGGGTTAGTTGACTGAGGGGGAAGCAACAGCTAGGGACCCACCCACTAAGGAAGACCCCTCCCAAACGTGCCCCCCCCAGATCCCTCTTAAGGGCAGTCTTCTGGCTCAGGACCAGGCCACCCACCAAAGTGGGGAATGTCTTTGAAATGTCAACTTTGATCTGAACAATTCAAAGTTTGCACTCTAGACCAAGGTATCTCGCTGTTTTTTTTGTTTTTTTTTAAGTTAATAATATTGTTAGATTGGTTACTATTAAACACAATCCTACCCAGGCAGGACATCTGTGTTTTGCTGTGTCCTTCCCAGCACACTGTTGAGTACCCCAGTTGGGAGCACCAGTATGAGTGATGGAGGCCACTGAGGGTATGGGGCTGCTTGATCAGATTTCCCTTCTAATTAACTCTTTTTTTTTTTTTTTTGTCTTGGGTTATCTACACTGATCACATTAGCATACTTCCTTTGCTTTGAGGGGTGTATGCTGACTGGACGCCACTGGCAGAAACTCTTTTATTCTTTAGCCCTGTATGAGCCACCCTAATGATCTGTGTGGGATGAACATTTCAGAATCAAGCTTTTGTTGGAGCTCCTTGTATTTGTTTCGATCTATCCCTTATCACTTTACCAACAGATGGGAAAGAAGCCTAAGGCAGCTGGACTGGGCGCCTAGGAGCCTGAGTCCCCTCCTGTCTCCTGATGCGCCTGGTACCTGAAACTCCAGGCCACGTCCCCCGTGCCTTATTTTGATCCGCTGCCTTCACCTGGAGGCTGAGATGTTTTCACTTGAAAACTTGGCTCTCCAGGGACACCTGGGTGGCTCAGTCAGTTAAGTATCTACCTTCGGCTCAGGTCCTGATCCCGGAGTTCTGGTATCAAGCCCCACATCAGACTCCCTGCTCGGCGGGGAGTCTCCTTCTCCCGCCTGTGTCTTAGCACCCATTCTGTCCCCTTGGTTCCTATGCAAGGACACCTGCCTGCTTTCTTTGATCCTTCCAGGAAGAGCATCCGGGGCAAATGGCTTCAAAGATGGCCCCCGTCCATTCCTCCCCTCCCTGTATGTGCACGCAGCTTCCCACATCAAGAGGTGCAGTTTACCGCCCATCTTCCTGAATCTGCTTGGCCTGAGTGACTTGTTTGGGTAATAGGATGCAGCACAAGTGACATTCTGGAACTTCTGTGGCTAGATTCTAAGAAGTCTTTAAGCTCCACTTGGAGCTCTTTAGGAGGCTCATTCTTGGCACGCTCACTGTTGAAATGAGCCACTCTGATGGAGAGGCTGAAGCCAAGTGGAGAAGGCACGTGTCAATGCTCCACTCGTCAGCCCCAGATGAGATGCCGGCGAACAACCGCCATCAACTGACAGTCCCGTGAGTGAGCCGTCCTGGACGTCCAGCCTTCAGGGGCCTTCCGCCCCAGCTGACATCTGACTATGCCCACAGG
This sequence comes from Zalophus californianus, assembly GCF_009762305.2. Taxonomy (NCBI): domain Eukaryota; kingdom Metazoa; phylum Chordata; class Mammalia; order Carnivora; family Otariidae; genus Zalophus; species Zalophus californianus. Next base: position 184,153,792 of record NC_045598.1, read on the forward strand.
AGAGACCCCTAGCCAGACCTGTACAGCAGAGCCTGGCCCATCCACAGAGTCACGAAATAAAATGATAAGTTTGGGGTCGTTTTCTATATAGCAAAGCTCCTGGAACAGTGTTGTAGCCAGCCACCTTGTCCGAGGCAGCTAGACTAAAGTTCACGTGTTATCTGACGCTACTCACGCAATCCCAGGCAGAGGGGTTGGAAAGGAACTAGGTCTTGTGTTAGTGCAATTGTTTTTCATGCAGTCCTTCCACAGGGCTGGGGGACATCTGGGGCATCTGGGGGGCCAGGCTGCACACTGCAGTAGTGTAGTAACTCAGGAAAATGCTTATAGATCCATCGAGTGTGAAAAAGCAACAAAGATTGTGTGCATACAGCCTGATGTCCAAGACATGATGAAGGGCGGGGTACTGTGATACGCCCCGTCCTCTTTCAAGGAGGAGGCCATAATAGTTGGAGTGGTCAGATTCCAGGTTGCTGATTTATTGCACCCTAAAGGTCAGGACATGGGTGTCACCCTCTCCCCCACTCCCTTTCTTACTGATTGGGATTCTGTGGCCCTCTCCTCTCCTACACCCACAGCAGAAGTACTAAGAGGCTCTCTTTCTTTGACTTCTAGGTACTGGTCAAAGAGCGATAAGACTGGAAATCTGGCTTGGGGATGAGGTGGTAGAAGACCTCTTAGGCCCCCACTTGAGGCCACTGGCCTAGCTCTGCTTTCCAGAGTGCTCCTTTGGGGGTTGGTGTCCATGTCAGCTGGCAATAAAATATTATGCTAATTTCTGCCTTACACTGTTTCTTATGTACATATCTTCCTATAGCCCTCACTGGGAACGAAGCCTATGGCTGGCCTGGATTCAGATGTCCCTGCATTCCTTGGCCATTATATCATCTTGATGCCACTGAATAACACCCAAATCCAACCTTTATTCCTTTATTCAACATATGTTTATTGAGCACCTACTATGTGACTGGCACTGGGAATAATACATCAGAGAACCAAAAAGATTGCTGACCTCATTCTGGAGGGGGAGGAAAGGCACTCAAGGGCAAAACCAAAACGTAAACCATATACCATAGGGTGAAAACTGCTGGCAGGTGTGAATGACTTCTGCCGATGCAAATGCCAGGGGGCAGGAGAGTGCCGACTCCAGAGATCATGGCTGCCTGCAGCGAGCTGGGGTGAGAGCCGCCAGAGCAGTCTGGAGACCCACAGCAACCCACCTATAGTCCAGAGACGGGTCGTGAGAAGTGGTCCGTTCTGGATTTATTTAGAAAGTAAAAGGAACTTGAGTTTTTCTTGGCTTGGGTGTGGCATAGGAGAGAAAAAGCCTTTTAGCCTTGCAACAGGCTGAAATGAAATGAAATGCGGAAAATCGCAGGAGGTACAGTTTTGGAAGGCAATTCCCTTGAGCCTCTTAATAAATATGGTAATAATTATTTACATGAGTACTGTTTGGAATTGGAACTGGGCTCTGCCCCTTACTAATGGAAGAAGCACAATTGAATCATTTCACCCCTTGACCCTCAGTTTCCTCATCTGTACAATGGGAATCATAGCAACCACCTTACAGGTTTGGAATATGGATCTGCCATAATGGGGTTAAGTACCTTGCATGGTGCCTGACGCATAGCAGGTGCTCGATTGATGTTAGCTGAATGTGTGCTTGAATGGGTGATACTGGTGCACAGGGTTAGTAGCAAAGCCCAGAATTATGTATACTACATGTTCACTCATTTCTTTTTTTTTTTTAGTATGCATTCAAAAACATAGGGGATTTGTAGTAAGCTTTGATTCCTAGTTCATCCAATATTCCACCCAAAGGTGCATCACTTTGATGGTAGATTTTAAACCTATAAGGAAATGGGAAGCTGGTTGGTGAATTTCTTGCCCTGTCTCATTTGGCAACAAGGCCATGAAGACAAGGCAATTTGTTCTTATTTCTTCTCCAGTGCTCCAGACAGACAAGGCAGGTATTTGGAATAAACTGTTTAAACTCCTCTTTCCATTTGCATCCAAGGGAGTTTGCAGCTGGCCCAGTTTGTTACTGAGTAATGAGACGGATTAAATGATCTATTCAAACATAATAGTTACTTCCTTGTTGGCTAGAGCCCCGCCTTAGCTTTTTCTTGTATCTTACATAGCAGCAAACCTGTGCAGGTAGAACAGGTGCTTAACACATAAGCTGGTAGAATTTTGATTATTCAGCAAACATGTGTTAAAGAACAGCACCAAGCCTCAAGTCATGGCTTACAACGCCACCTTCCAGGTGGTGGAAGTGATGATGCTGTCGCTGATTGTGAACATGAAGTGGGCACCTACTGTGTGTCAGACCCCACAGGAGACCTGATGAGCTTACCACTGATCTGCCCAGCAATCCAATGGAGTATGATTATCCCTATTTTAAGATGAAGACCCTGAGGCCATGGGAGCAAGATGATTTGTCCAAGGTCCCACCACTGCTATGAAGAAAAGTTTGGATTTGAACCCGTGTCTGCCCAGGACTTTTTATCACACCATGAAAAGGAAAGCCTATTCCCACTTGAATAAATATTTCTCCATCAGCTACCTGAGCACAGTGGAACCAGATTCAAATTCCATGATTCTCAGCCAGCAAGTCTAGATTTAACTCAGCTCAATTGGCTTCACTGTTTGAGCAGCCAGAGGGCATCAGGTGCTGTTCTCTGCACTGTGCCGAGTGAGGAAGACCTCCCCTCCCCACCGTGGCTGTACTGTTGTCTAGATGAGTGGGGACCCTAGAGTCGTCCTGAGTCTGTGGGTGCTTTGTTGGCTCCATGCAAGGCTGCCAGCAGTGCCCCAGGCTCCACATCACCAGAATGTTGGGATGTTTTGATATTTGGGGGATATGGAGACGGGGTGGAAAAATGAGAGGATCAAAGAAAGGGAAGAAGGGAGGAAAATGTGAGTTACCTCTACCAGGAAATTTCTGCTCAATTTAAAACAAAGCCTTAGAAAGAATGGAACCAGCATGGTGAAATCTCAGAGAACAGTTAGTGGAGAGGTGGAGAAGACAGTATTTGGGGATTTGAGACATATTCCAGAGACAACTAAACTTCTCTAATGAGGACTCTGCCTATTTTAAGAATTTCTTTGCAATCAAGCATTATAGAGGGAAAAAAGAGGGGTCAGGTGCATTATGGGAAAAGCACTTGGTATTAGAAAAATAATGGTGTTGATATCTTTTCAACAGATCTTTAAGTATAATTTGTCCCTTTGCTTAATTAATTGCAGATTGAAGAGAACTTATTCTGTGATGAGACTTTGTTCTATTGACACTACCACCTGATGAAATATAGATTATTTTAGACTACTTCAGAAAATGTCTGGCGTATAGATTCTGATTACACAGACATTAAAATAAGCGTGGATGATCGGGCTGTATCTTTCCTTCCCCCAAATTTCACCTATTTCAACAATGGATCTTTGATCAATTGTTTTGTGTCTGTACCTGTTAGCACAAAATTCCATTTCAGAGTAAAATTATGTTGTGTGAGAAAAAAGCAGTTTTTAGATATTATGAGAAAACATTTAAAAAAGGAGCATGGGTACAAAAATAATTCCCCCAATGGAATCACCATGATTGGTTTTCATCAATGATTCATAATGAGATCAGAAAAAAAGGGAAATATTCAAAGGCATCTATTTGAGTGGATTTAATCAAATAAGATCACAGACTGCTGGAGGTAGAAAGATCTCAGAAATAACCTAGCCTTATGCTGTGCTTGTGAAGATGAACCAATTAAGCAAGGCTGTGACTAGTGGGGAAATCTTGGGCTTTGGGAAGAGAAGATCTTTGTCTACCTCATCTCTGTCCCTGGCCTTCTCTAAGAATCGAAATGCTCAGGCCTCCATCTCCCCAACTGTAGAATGTGGACACAGGCCAAAGTGATCCTCCTCTAGCTGCCACTTCCCTGACCACCTGATTTCAGTGGGTCACCCATTGTTCTTCATTCAGAGCACTTATCACATGTGTAATTTCCATCTTGGTGTGTGAGCTTATTGGTGTAAGATGTGTATTCCCCAGACGAGGAGTAGAGACCATAGCTCCCTGAGGCTGAGGCCATGCCCCTCGTGCTCCGCGGTGCCCAGCAGAGGGACCCAATGATTTGCTGAACGGATGAATGAATAAAGGTCTGAAACATACTCTGATCATCGTGGAGGTAGACACTATCACCTGAATTTCACGAATATCAGTTATAGGAGAAAAAACAAAAACAAGATTTGGGCTCATACGGATTTCAGTTTTATTAAAATGGATGTAGATTTCATTTTTTTTAATTATTGGCTTTCTAGACCTGACATGTAACAAACTGTTAAGTAATTTAACACACTTTCAAACTTTTAGCTGATAAAACCCAGAAATTTGATGCTTCTCATGAGTACAGGAAATGAATGCCCTGTATTTGAAGCTTTCCCCACCTCCACTTCCTTAAAATTATCTAGATAATAGCTATAGGCATTTTTTTTTAACCTAAATGCGAAAACTAATTACCCACAAGCAGTTTCCCTGAAACTACCACTTCTCAGAACACATCTGTCCAGTATAATGTGTCGGATATAATGTATGCAGATGGCTTACACGGCGCATGTTAAACCCAATTTTGTTTAACTGATTATGTGGAAAGACTTGCCACAAACTCATGGCGACAACAATGATGGGTCATTTGTTCATCTACCCACCTAACATTTATTGAGCACCTGTTGTCCCTGGGCTCCGAGAAAACACAGCCTGGTGGGGGCAATGGATGAGTGTTTAGAGGAGGCCACCATACACTTGGAGGAAGAAGCCCAAGCTCTGGGAGCCCGGAGGAGGGGCGCCTCGACTAAGATGGGCACGCTGTCAAGGAGAGCTCCCCAGCATGAATGGGAGGGTCTGAGGAGGAGGGGGAGGAGCCTGTGGTGAGGGCTGGGGAGCAGGAAAAGCGATCCTTGGGAATATAGGACAAGAGCAGGAGAACGCAGCTGTCCCAGATGCTGGAGCACAAGCGTGAAACAGATAAGTTGTCATGCAGCCCATTCTCCAGGGTGCTTCGGACAGGTAGACGATTTCATCATCGGATGGACGCTTTGACAGGGGAGGTCAGAGTGGGCTCGGAAATGTGATGAGAAGTAATGGCTTATGGAGACCGGAGCTCAAACGATCAATTATTATATGGGCCACAGAAGGCCTACCCTGGGCCTGGCAAGACCAGGTGTGAACACACACAATGATGATTCTCAGGGAGAAAGACTTTCACCATTTCGTTCAATGCCTCCAGTGGCTTAGAAGCTGAATGAGCTCTGGCTTCACTTTCTTTATCTATGAAATGGTCATGACAGTAGCCTTCGGTAGATACTGCCCGAAACACTAATTCCAACAATGCCCCCCAACCCAATCCTAACAGCCTAACGTTGTGGCCTCTTCACACCTCCCTTCTCAGAAATGAGTCCTAACTCTTATTTCAGAGAATGTGGCTTCCTCAGAAAAGGTGCTGTTATAACTGAGTGATTATTCAGCACTACTTCCAGCTATGAAGAAATAGTGCCTTTCGCTCCTCCAGAATCATGGAGATCAATCTTCTCTCCTTGCTCTGCCTCCCCTCTCGTCCAGTGTTGTCAGGACTTTGCGATTGAGCAGGTCCCCAGACTTCTGCAGGAGACCACAGGAGATGCAGGCAAAGAAGAGAGGGAGGCAAGCACAATTTCAGCTCTTTGGAGAGGTAAATCTGTCACACACAAACAAGAAGACATCTCCAACTAAACATGGCCAAGGCCCTGATTTTTCCAGCTCAGTTCAGATCACCATAGCCCCGAGCAAACTAGAACCTTCCTGAAACAGGGGAACACTAATCAAGAGTAGGATTCAGCCTGACAAACGGAGGGAGCCTAAGAACTCAAGAGAACACCCCCTCTCCCTGCCGGCCCCCGGAAGTCGGTGCACGGGGCAGGAGCACGGAAAACAGCCTGAAGACACTCTGGACAGCCTACCGCTGGACAAACCTAGGCAAGCTGCCACATCCTCAGGGCCCCTCTCCCTGTAAGATGGGGAGAAAGCATAGAATCCTCTTTACTGAGACATCTTGAGGAGTAAGGAGAGAATTCATGAAAAAGGCCTGAGTTAGAATTGGTGTTCCAGCCATGTGTTAGCTATTGCAATGGTCTGGGCTTCGACAGAGTGATGAAGGGGGCAAGACCCAGGGTCTAGAGTTAGATTGACATGGCTTCCAAGCCTGACTTACTGGTTATGCAAATGGTCCCAAGAAGGCAATCGTTAATTTTGGAGGATGCTTGGCATGGGGAGCAGATGCAACCCAGCATTTATTAAATGCCTACCATGTGTAAGGCTCGCTGCTTGGTGATTTACATGAGTTCTGTTACTTAAATTCTACCACACTGACATAATTTCCTTCATTACTATTACCTTCATGATGTTGTCATTAAAACTGAGTCTCAAAGAGGCAATGGGGCTCGCCTGAGGACACACCCTGAGGTGCTAAAGAGAAGACATTTGAACCAGATCTGTGTGCCTAGCACACCCATACTTGCTCTGCTACATCCCAGACCCGAGTCCTCTGGCTCCATGATTCTCACAGCTGGCTCCTTCATGTCTTAACCATAACCTCTGTAGAGGGGCCTTCCCTGATTATTCCACCTACATAAGTTTCCCCTGTCATTCTTCCTCAGGGCCCCAACTCCCTTCCTTCAGAGAACTGGTACAGTCGGCAGTCCTACATGTCTTCCTTCACGTAACAATAATAACACAATACTGTTATTTATTGAAGACATTATCCTGATACTATCCTAAGCACTTTTCTTGCACTATGTCATTATAGCTCCCATCAACCTTATGAAGTCAGCAATTGACATATGCTACCTTATTTCATTGCATAACGTGCTGTGAGGGTGACATCCGTATTTTCAGTTTATAGGTAAACTGGAACTGGGACACAGGGAGGTTAAGTGACTTACTTAAGGTCATAAAGCCAGGAAGTAGCATGTCTGTCTCCTGCACCAGACTCTCCACTTTGTGAGGGCAGGGTCCCTGTTCCAAAGCCTGAAGCAGTAACTGACACATGATTATACACACTCCGTAAACGCTGATCGATAAAGAGATGAACACTAAGGAAAAGGAGCACAGAAGCATTATGAACTGGTGAGAAGATGTGCCCTTTGTTCTCAGAAACACCTGTTCTATCTCTGGCCACACTGATTTACCTAGTGCTTGTCGAGTGTCCAGGCACTGGCTGGGCTGTGATGGGCTGGGGAGCGATGTGTGCGCATGTGTGTATGTGTGCATGTGATGCTCTGATGGATTGAGGCTATGGGAGGTTGGTTGAATCTGTCTTAGTTCTCCCCCAGGATGTTCTGGTGGACCAGTGAACCGTACTTCTTTTGCAGCCCCCACTGGGAGAGGCCAGCCACAGAAGAGCTTTGGGCTTTGAGCGCAAAGAAGGGAGAGGGAATGAAGGAACGTGGGTCAACAGTCAGATCCAGAGGGGAGGATGGCACACAGGTTAACAGAGTCAGAGTCGGATGGATGCTTGGAGCAAAAGGAAACCGTTGTAGGTTATGGAGCATCCATTCAATGAATTCACGGTACATTCCCCCAAACCCACAGATCATTGTGACTGGAGAGGGAAGAGACTTGAAAAGTAGGCAGGGCCAAATCATGCAGGCCTTTCTTGGCTAAATAAAGGGTTTTAGTCTTCATCAGAACAAACAGCAATGGAGACCACTGCCAGGTTTTCGGAGAAGGAAATGACCAGACTTGCACTGATAAAGATCAGCCTGGGTGCAACACAGATGAGGGACACATTCAAGGCCAGAGGGCAGGAGGCTTCTACGGAGAAGGCAGAGCAGGGAGAGAGAAGTGGGGGGATTTGGGGATATTTGGGAGAGGAAATCAACAGGAACTGCTAACAGAGTCACTGCGGGGCTGAAGGAGAGGGCAGTGGCTTCCAGGTTTCTGGAATGACGGAGAGGACCCGCAATGAGAGAGAACACTGGAAGAGAACAAGATTTGGGGGGCTGGGGAAGAAGAGTACAATAAATTTTTAAAGGATAGGTAACTATTTTATGAAAGGCAAAGAAGCAAATGCAAAATAAGACCACATTAATCTTTTAATCAGAGGCTCGTTTGTTATAAGGGTTCTTAGGCTAATTTGAGGGACCTGTTATAAGAGCCAACTTGACGTCTTGCAGAAACTATTCAGTGACTTAACTGCTCTGCACACAGCCTCAGATCCTCAGCCAATTTTAAAGATCTGCTTGGAAGCAACTTCTCCGGCGTTAAGCACCTACTTGGCCCTTACTTGAAGTAAATTGTCCTCATGCCATTAAAACCTGATGCCTTCTTCAGTGGAGGTGGCATAATTTCTTTAGAGTGTAATGTTCTATTCCATTCTGTATTTCAGGAAATCTAGAAAATAAATCATTAGTGAAAGAAATAATTTCTTTAGATTTTTTTCTTTATCCACTTTACGGAGGAGCCTGTTTGATTTGACGAGAAGCCGAATTTTCTATCAAGGGGACATGCACTTACTGTAACAATTACCATTCACCAAGCCCCCAATTTATGTGCTGGGGAATTTTTTTTAAAGATTTTATTTATTTTTTGACAGAGACAGAGACAGCGAGAGCGGGAACACAAGCAGGGGGAGTGGGAGAGGGAGAAGCAGGCTTCCCGCTGAGCAAGGAGCCCGATGCGGGGCTCCATCCCAGGACCCTGGGATCATGACCTGTGCCGAAGGCAGATGCTTAACGACTGAGCCACCCAGGTGCCCTTATGTGCTGGGGAATTTATGAACATAATATTAGTTAATTAACCTTAGTATTTCTGTAAGGTAGACACCTACAGTTAAGGAAACTGAGGCTTAGAGAAGTTAAGTCCGTGGTCTTGAGTTTTTGGAAGTGAAAGACCCTTTAATGCTAAAAGAGAAAGAAAAGAAAAGTTGTCACTTGTTAAAGGAGTTGACAAGTTAAGCTCCAAAGTCTGTGCTCTTCCCACTATGCCTCTGAGGTATGACCCCAAAGCAAAATACTCAGAGCAAAACCACGGAGCCTTCTGATCCGCACAAACAAGAAGCATCCCTTGCACATGGCTTAGTTAAACAAACCAACCCTGCTGTACACTTGGCTCCAAATTTGTTAACGCTTAAGTCACTGAGCCGTCTGTGAAATTCAGTCTCCCAAACTAGTTCTTTCCCAAACTTCCTCCTGGCTTACAAACTTTCAAAGACAAAAGATTGGAGGACACCACTTGCATTCACTGAGAAACTGATGTGTGCCTGGAGGAATGTTTGATGCAGGAATTAGTAGCCCCATTTCACAGATGAGACAATGAAGGCTCCGAGAAAGGCAGCATATCTTGGCCAAGTCACACATTCAAGCTGGGCAGGGAAGAGGTAGGATTTCATTTCCAGTCTGCTAAATCCTTTGTTGGTGGTCGAGAAGTATCAGCAGAGCTTTGTTTTGTCCAAAAAAAAAAAAAAAAAAAAAAAAATCAAAGCCTTTTCAGGCTATAGAATGCTGAACAATGGATCTCAGTGACTTATGTCAGTGAATGGACCTCTCGATTTTGCTGACTTCATCATTTTCTATCTTTTATCCCTGGACAGACACAGTTTTGCTTTGCTCTCAGCCCCCGAGGGAGAACAGTGTCTCAGACCAATACTGAACACCGAGGAAATCAATGAGCCAAAATTTGTTTGCAGAATTGAGATTATTCTATTTAAGAAACGTTTATAAAGCACATATTATGTGCCTGGCCCTGTTTTAAGCACATTCAAATTTTAGAGCTAACTTCATTCTCATAATAATCTGATGAGGTAGGCGCCACTGTAATCCCCTTTCTCCGAGTGAGAAAACAAGCACAGAGACGTCAAGCAGCTCAAGGTCACCCAGCTAGACAGAAGCTGGCTCTGTAGACGAGGATCTGAACCACTAAACCAAGCAGCCCTCTGCTTGAACGGGGCCCAGGTATTTCTTGGCAGAAGCATGGGGGCAGTGGCTTCTCTTCTACCCTTCCTTTTCCTGAGGACAGGGAGCCACCCCTCATGAGCCCTGTCCTATACTTGGTTCATGCTCAGATGCTCAAAACATTGGCTTCTACTGTATCTACCCAAACAGGGTAAAGGAAGAGACATTCTTACCCCCTCTTTTATTATTTTATGCCTTTAAGGATTCTTGGTGAAGGTTGGTAATATTAGTAATGATAACTGCGGGTATCACCTCTGACAGGGGCTACCAAATGTCCATTGGCCCCTATTTCTTCCTGAGGAGCTCCACGTCTGTAGGGGTATCAACATGTCCGGGTAAAACACTATATTTACCAGCCCCGTCTTGGGCAAATAAGGGTGGTCATGTGTGATACGGTTCTGGCTAATGATACTTAAGCAAGAGCCATGACGTGGGGCTTCTAATAAAACTTAGCGGAGCATGAGAGGCGATGGACTCTGAGAAACAAACTGAGGGTTCTAGAGGGGAGGGGGGTGGGGGGATGGGGTAGCCTGGTGATGGGTATTAAAGAGGGCACATTCTGCATGGAGCACTGGGTGTTATACACGAACAATGAATCATGGATCACGACATCAAAAACTAATGATGTAATGTATAGTGATTAACATAACATAATAATAAAAGCAAAAACAAAAAACTTGGCAGGGCAGACTCAACGGGTAAGGATCATTTTACCGTTAGCGCTCCCCCTCCCCACTTTTTCCTGCCTGGAATGAGGTCAGATGCCCAGGGAGGGGTGGAGACATCCCATCCTGACACCCTAACATGGGTGAAGCAGAAAGATTGAAGGACCCTGGCACACTGAGGACATCTTGGAGCCACCCCACCAGTCCTGGGCAGCCAGCCCTGGACTCCACGTGGGGTGAGACGGGGACACATCGTATTTGGTTGAGTGCTGACAGCTGGGGTTTCTATTCCATGCCCTTGAACCTCTTGTTCTGATCTGCACTGCCTAATACCACAGCCACTAGCCACATGTGGCTAATGAGCACTTGATTTGGGGCTAGTATTTGTGAAGAACTGGTGCTCATGGTATTTAATTTTAAATGAATTTGAATTTTAAAATGGAAGCTGTATAAGGTATTCTTCCATTAAATGCGTCTTTATAGGGGCGCCTGGGTGGCTCAGTCGGTGAAGCGTCTGCCTTCAGCTCAAGTCATGATCCCAAGATCCTGGGATAGAGCCCCACGTCAGGCTTCTTTCGCTGTCAAAGAAAGAAAGAAATAAATCTTAAAAACATGCATCTTTATAGTATTGATAGGACAACATTTTACTTTAACCATTTGCATCTGGATTGAGAAGTGCTATAGGCACAAAGTACACACCAGATTTCAAAAACTTAACATAAAAAAAGATTGTAAAATATCTCAATATTATAAAGGCATTGGTTACATGCTGAAATATTATTCTGGACATAAGGGGTTAAATAAACTCTCTTATTAAAATGAACTTTACCTGTCTCTTTTCACATTGTTTTGTTTCTTTTAAAGATTTTATTTATTTATTTATTTGAGAGAGAGAGTGAGAGACAGCGAGAGAGAGTATGAGGCAGAGGGAGAAGCAGGCTTCCCGCGGAGCAGGGAGCCTGATGCAGGACTTGATTCCAGGACCCTGGGATCATGACCTGAGCCGAAGGCAGACGCTTAACTGACTGAGCCACCGAGGAAAAGAAGTTTTCACCTTGTTAATGTGGCTGCTAGAAAATTTAAAATTGCACACGCGGCTCCCATCATATTTCTGTGTACTTTACATATACACCACCCATTCTGTGCTCGCTAAGTGTCAGACTCTGTGCGGAGCACTTTACATACATTTACCTCATGGAGATCTTAAAGGAACTATTTGTGGGGAATGATACTGTCTTCATTTTGTAAGTGGGCAGAGAGAGGCCAGAAGAGGCTGCTTTACACAGAGTACTCAGTTGATTAGGGGTAGATGCATGGCTGGGTTTGGTTCCTCAGCTGGTGGCCGCAACCATTACATGCTCAAGGGCAACTGACTGTGTACAACTGTGCCCAGATCACTGTGGTTGGTACAGCTAAGCTGCCGTAGCTTCGCAGGGCTGGGACCAGTGCGTGTGGCTAGGAAACCTCGAGAGAATTGATTTTCAGGCTACGATTTACCAGAGGAAGCTGGAACTTCCTCCACGTACCCCACGCACCAGCTGCCACCCCAGGCTGGAGCGAGTGAATCAAGATTGCGTGTTATCTGGTATCTTACCCTCCTCCCCCGTTAATAGCAAGCAAAGGATTTCGAGGTGTATACCCAGCTCGTAGAAATCCAGACAGGGTAGTGATGAAGGTTGTGTATGGGGAAGCTAGTGCCATGTTATACTGAACCCAAAGAATAAAGTCCATAGAGACACTCGGGAAGCCCACGGGTTACTGACAACAGTCCACTTCTGTTTTGAGATGTTTTCTCATGCACTGCAGTGGATGTGAGCAGAGAACCTCAACTTCATGTCCCTTCTTCCTCCACAGCCATTTTTGTTAAGAGTAGCTCTTCATTTTTTAACTACAGAAAAGCACAAGCAAACACTGGCGTTTTTTATGTGACTTGGATGTGATTGCTTTGCAGTGGACTCTACGAAATGTCATCACCCCCTTGAGGGTTGATTGGACACTAACTTGACACTTCCCAAAATGCTTTGTTTGATCATTGTGCTGAACTCAGACATGTGCAGGTTTGTTGTAAAGTATTCCACTAGTGTGGCTGGAAGTGTTTTGTGGGCATCTCTCTGCACACTGACAAGAAAGAGTGGGTTAGGAGATGGACATGGATCTTTTTACTACTGTGGTAATAATATTTTACATTTCAACAGCGACTTTCAAATCACAGCATCTCACAAAGCACCAGAGGTTGTGATAATTTGATGCATTGTTGAAATATAGCAAGTGCGTTGGCAGTCCAACACCACAGATCACCTTTTAGTCCAGGAAGCAGAGGAGAGAAGACTGCTGCTGCAAGGGGGAAGTAATACAACACACTTCTATGATAGTTAGTCCTGGGAACTCAGAACACTTTCAGGGTTTTCTCTGCAAATCTTTATTGTTCTAATCAGATCTCAATAAAATAGGACGAGAACAACAACTAGTAGCTACTCCTTTACAAGCTCAGAATAGAGACAGAGAAAGAGTTGGACTTTGGAAAGATTACCAAGTCAGGCTGTGATGGGGTCAATCAGCGATGACCTGGCTCTTCCGTACCCACCTGACTGACCTGGTCATGACTTGCTGACCCTGGACACGTCAATTCTTGTTATTTTCCATTACATCAAGTGGCCTATCCTTGAAACAGAGAGAGGCTTAGCATAGAGAAACATCCCTCCTGTAAGCTTGCCCATTCCCTCGTGCTCTCCTGCTATCCTGTGTTCTTCCTTTCTCTCCTTCCCCTCCTGTCTTCTTCTCCCTCCCTCACATTTTCCCCCTTTCTTCTTTTTCTTTACCTTCCATGTTTCACTCTTTCACCTACGAAAATGCTTCACTCTCCTCTTTTCTGGGAAGGAGTTAAGTCTTATTTGTGATTCCCTTTTGGTGGCTACCAGGTCCAACCCAAGCGGTTATCAACCCGACTCAACAAGAACTTTGGGGGTATGCCCTTCCACATTTGGCCACTAGGGGCGTGTGCGCAATACTGTGGTTTTTATCAGTGGCTGTAAGACAGAACCTGGAGGGCTCTCTTCCGGTTGAAAGAAGAGTCTGCTAGAGGGCCTGGAGTTTCCATCTCCAAACAGCGAGGGGAGGGACTTGACTTTTGGGGAACATGGGTATAGAGACAGATAGGTATCTTCAGTATGTGAGTGCCTGAGCTGAAAGGTCCCGTTCCATCTATCCTTAGACATGGGTGGAGAGTGTGTGTGTGTCCGGTTCTCCACCTACTACCTTCAAGTCGCTTAAATGTTCTCGGCAACAGTTTCTTCACCTCTAAAAACGAGTGACTTGTGAGCTAGCTGATCTCTGTGGCTCCTTCCAGCTGTATTTCTGTACATTGAACACAGGAGGTTTGGGGACATTGAGTAAAATAGGACAGAGCCCCCAACAGACCAACCAGTCCTCAGTGAAGGCATTCCTGATTTCTGGCTGGGCTTTGAACTTTGGAAGGCTCCGGACTTTGAGGAGTTCCTCCGTGGCCTCCTCATGTGTTAAGCCTTTTTAGTCTACTCAGGGTTTGAAAATGCATTTCCTGGAACTGTCTGGAGCCAGGGATCGGAGCGAACATTCTTGGTGCCTTTCTGCCTGACACATAAATGACTGATTTCTAGGTAAGGCTGTGCCATCTTTTGGTGCTTGTCTTACATGACAAACTCATTTGTCTCAGGTAGCTGGGAAGTGGTGCTGTCAGAGGCTGTGTTTGAGGACAATGGACTTGAACGGGTGTCAAGGGCTTGCTGTGAACTGACCGCCCAGCCAGGTGCTAGGGCTGCGGAGGCAGAGGGGTCCGAATATGACTGGGCCCCCGCTGCGATGTGTGCTGTGTGCCCTGAGCAGGAACAATGCTTGTGGGGGTTGGGAGGACAGAGAGTCAAAAGCTTTCAGCCTGGTCACTTAGTGCCCATGATAAGCCTTACGGATCTGCTTTGCCACCATCGTGGGAGATCGGGATTTCCTCTCCCTGCCCAGAGACATCGAGTACCTGACTCAAGATCACACAGCTAGTAAGCAGGAGATCCAGGGGTCAAACCGAGGTCTCTCAGGCTCTTGGTCCAGATTTCAACTTCACCACCCATGGCCCTGGGTCTTGGGGGATCTGGAATAGGGCTCACCATTCTTAAACCAAAGGAAGAGGACACTTGTGTGAACAGCAATCTGGCAACAGACATGCAACTCTCTCAGAAACACGCTGCCTGCTTTTGTGTATTCTCTGAGGCATGTGGTTGCTGTGGCGATGTCTGAGAGGCTGGCAGGTACTTGTCCACACCAACACGTGGGTGTGGTAGGTGGGAGCTAGGTGGGGATTCTGACAGACAGCCATGGTGGTGGTTGGCTGGAATAACGGGGCTGCTCCTTAGATGGCATGGGGATGGCGACACTTGATGAGGCGGTTTTAGAAGTGCCTCTCTGTCTCTGGGGCTGGGAGGTGAACCCCTGACATATAAGAGCTGGGAGAAGAGCTTCTTACTACAGCTGAGGGCCTCCACTCCAGGCCAGATGCAAAGTATGCAGATGGGAGAGTGGCCCCAGTGGCCCAGCCTGAGGTGGCTTTGCAGAAGTCTGTTTGGTTCATGGCTGGTCACTTGTACCCAGAGCAGTCCCTGACCTTGGCATGTGCTCGGGAGGTACTGGTAGGTGCCTGGAGAGACCCCTGGCCTGAAAGTCAGAAGACCTGAGCTTTGAGTACCATCTGCAACGGCTTGCAAAATAATCAGAACTGTTCCCAACATCAGATTTTCTCATCATCAGAGGGATCCGAGGGTTAGTGCCCTCAGGAGGGGTCCAGGTGCAGAGGGGCCCCACAGCCAGCAGCTCAGCCAGGTTGGTGGGTGGCGACAATTTCCTGAGCATTTCACAGAGACATTCGTCTCCTTCCTCCCTGGAGGACCCCATGTGGGTATTCATTGTACTGGGCACCTGCCCTCTTGGAAGGTTCAGAGAGAAGGAGGGTCCGGAGCAGAAGATTCAGTGCCTCTGCTGTCAGCTTCCTGGTATACAGCCCTCCTCCCCAGCTGCCAGCAAGACTTCTCTGCCAACCTTGCCAATGGAGGAGGGCTGGACTCTCACAGACTGACACCTGGGAGGGAAGAATGGGGAAGGGAGGGAGGCCCGAGGGTCCATGAGTCTAGGATCCCTTACTGACAGCCGTGGGACTTAAGCAAAGTACCGAACTGCTGTGAGCCTCGGTTTCCTCATTTGTAAGTGGTGATAAATAGTGTCTTCCTGCAGGTTCTTGGGAAAACTAAAAATAGTGAATGAAAGAGCCTGGCCCTTAGTAAGTGCTTAATGAAAACAGCAATTACTCAAAGTGTGGAATGTTACTGGGGGTAGACGGTCTGAATGGAAAGGAGACTGCAAGGCCAAGTGATGAGGGGGCCGCTGAGTGTCCAGCATCTAGTCCCCCTTCTCCGCCCCTGGGGCTCACTGACATCCCAGAAACTCCCCTTCTGCCTTCCTCCCTTTAAGTTTGGCCATCAGGGACTCAACCCTAGCATGTAGGTCCTGTGATGCAGGGACATGAGCCAGAGTATGTGCATTCCATTCCAATGCTGTAGGAGAAAACATTGCCCCATGAACTTTTCCAACTGCCCTCTAGGGCTGTGGCATAACCCTGGATTTGAAGATGTGGTCTCGGAAGCTCACACAGGTGAATGAGCCAAGGTCCCACAGAGTCAGGGAGGGGCTGGGGCTGCAACCATCCATGTTGCTGTCCCAGAAGCCCCATTCTGGGCCCCGGGTGAGAAACAGAGCCCTGGAGTCCCAAGTCCTTCACTCAGTCTGCTGGGGCAATGCACGGTGTCCAGCAGTGAGGACCCCATGGGGTAGTGTTTGCTAAGTGCTCCTGGGAGCTACAGTTGAGGGGAAGGAGAGATTTGGGAGACCAGAAGGAGAGCCATGCAGGAAGAACCCCAACAAAGACAGCTAAGTAAGCACTTACTAGGCGCTGGAGACTGTTTTGGGGATTTCATTATGAGTTGCCTTGTTTAATCTTCATGGCTCTGTTATGAAATAGGTTGTATTCTCATCTGTACTTTACAGATGAGGAGACTGAGGCACACAGGTCACAGCTAGTGAGCACAGAGCCATAATTGCAAATCCAGGCTGTGGGGGTCCCAGAGGCCACATATTTAACCTATCATTTGACTGCCTCTTGAGAGTTCAGACCAAAGAGAGACATGAAGATTCTTACTGGGCACTCTGAAATGACACTTCTGCCGGGAGCCACTGCAGTCTAGGGTGGAAAAGGGGATGGGGTGCTTGTGCTTGAGGACAGTGGGTACTGGGGGCTGGGACTCAGAGCAGCTTAGCGCTACTTGATTTCCACTCTCAGCATCTCTGGCTGTGGAGGCCTTCATGTGCATGGGAGGAAGAGTCTGCTCCAGGCAGCTGGCCACAGGAGTGGCATTCCACTGGTCTGTTCCTTCAACAAACATTTCTGGGGTGCCCCCACACCTGTCCCAAAGGCACCACGTGTTGGGAACCCTCCCGGCAAAACAAAATTCTAGCTCTGCCTGGAGATGCTCATGGTCTCATGGAAACAGAATTACCAGCTGTGAGCCAGGGCTGACCCGAGCAGGGTGGGGGAGGGGAGTGAGGGGGCATGGTGCCTTCACTGCTTTGCAGAGGAAGTCTTGGAAAAGCTGTCCAGGGGAGGTGACACTGCGGCCAGGACTTGGGATGGGGTTTGGAGGGGGAAAGGCAGCGCAGACTCAGGAGTCTTTGGCCGGCTGGGGAACATTTTACTCCACATGCTGAGGAAACCTGAAAATGTCCTTAAGGGAGGGCTTGTTGGGAAAGGGGACGGAAAGGGACGGAGGACATCAGCACCCACGTGCGTCCAGGGGACAGGCTCCTGCAAGGCTCCCTCTTCCTCCTCCAGGCACAGCCGGTTTATGGGAGATCAGAAAGACAAGCCGGTGGCAAGTCGGGATGACAAAGACGCCCTGAAGGGCACTCGTTTTTATGTAATCGACCTCAGCACCTAGGGTCCCGCGTTAGGAGCCGACGAAGGACGGCGCGCCCCGCCTTATTTCCTTGCAAATAGGAGGGGACAGCAAAGAGCGAAATAAGTTAGGGAAGTCCTGAGAGCCTTAAAAAGCAGGGCGGCTCGTCCGCCCCGTTGACTCTCCCCAGAGCCCGCTGGGGCAAGCCCGGGCTCCCCCAGCCGACCTCTCTCCGGCCGGGCCCCTGACTCCCCTCCCGGGAACGCTCGCCGAGTGACCTTGGGCGAGCCGCGCGACCTCTCCGGGCCTCAGTTTCCTGGCCTTCGCAACCGGCAGCGCCGTGACCACACAGCGGGACTCTCCCGTGCCCCCGGGGTTGGAGCAGAGCGCGCGGCGGGCGAGAGGCGCCGGGACGCCCTTCCCCGCGGACAACCGCGCGGCGAGGGGCGGACCCCCGAGGCGGCGGGCGGGGTGGGGCGGGGTGGGGCGGGGCGGGGCGGGGGCGGGCGGCGGGGGGCGGGGCGGGGGGGCGCGGGGCCGGGGGGGGGCGCGGGAGCGGCGCGCAGGCGCAGGCGCGGCGGGCGGGGCGGCGGGCCGGGTGCTCGGCGCGGCCGCTCGGAGAGCGCTGGGCGGCGCTCGGCGTGCGGGTCGCGGCTGAGCTGGGCGCCGGCGCCGGCTGGCGGGGCTCGCCCGGGACTACCCCAGGCTCGCCGAGCTCGCCGAGCTCGCCGCCGGCCGGGCCCGAGGGCCCGCCTGACCGCACCGGCCCGCGCCCGCTCCTGTCCGACCGGCTGTGGGGCTGCGGGGGCCGCGTGCCGGAGGCAGCGGCCGCCAGCGCGGGGCACTCAGCGGCCACCCCCGGGGACCGGGGCTGCGCGGCCGGCGCCCCGCCCCGTGCCGGCCGCCGCCGCCGGGCCGACCGCCCGGCTTGGCTCTGCCGCGCCCCGGCCGCGGCGCCTGGCCCGGGTTGCGCGCCGCTGGGGCGCGGGCGGGGGTCGGGGCTTGTGGGGCTGCCGCTGCTCGCCTGCCGCGCGTCGGCGTCCCGGGCCCGGCGGCCGGAGAGCATGGAGGAGAAGTACCTGCCGGAGCTGATGGCGGAGAAGGACTCCCTGGACCCCTCCTTCACGCACGCTCTGCGGCTGGTGAACCAAGGTGAGAGCGCTCGCCGGCCGGCCGTTAACTGTCGCCGGCGGCCGTTGGGACCGGGGGAGTGGCGGCCGGCGGCCTGGGGACGGGGAGGGTCGGGAGCGGATAGAAATGCGGGGCGCTTGGGAGGCGGACCTGTGGGGTTGGCTGGAAATAGACATGGGGAGGCGGGCGGGGATCCAGGTAGCAATCTGGGGCATTTGGGTGGGGACCTGGGAGAACGTGGGATACCGGGGCGGGGGAGGAGATATGCCTTTGGGAGGCTTGGCAGGGGGGCAGAAGGCTGGATGTGACTTGAAGATCTTTGGGGACTCGAGGATACCCGAGGGAAACTTGTGGGTGGGGGACGGCGAACATCTGGGGGATATGGCGGGGCGGGGGTTGAATGATCTCATTGGAGGGGAGTTTGTGAGGGACTCAGGGATCCTAGTGTGTTTGGTTTGTTCAGGAACTGGAGAAAGAGCTGGAGCAAAATGGAAGGATCTGAGGAGATGAAATACACACGAGGTGAAGGGAACAGGTGCTTGCATTGTTAGTAAAGTTTGAGGACCTTGGGGGAGGTTTGGGGTCAGACCCTGAGCATTTCAGAGGAGAGGGACCCGGCGGTCCTAGTGACAGAGCCCAGTTCCTCTTCTCTCCCTCTTGTTCTTCCATGCCAAGGCTCTAGCCACCCTTGTAGGGTAGTCTGCCCTCCCTGGGGGTGGGCAGCTCCAGCCAAGGCTTGCAAGCTGGCCCTTGGAGGGGTTGGTAGGGGAGAAGAGGCCCACGCAGTTGCGTCCTTCCTGGCTTGCCTGTCTTCTCTTTGGGAAGCTCTGGGTGGGTCACTCTCACTGGGGGCTGGCTAGGGGTTGGGAAGACTGGGCAAGGAGTCTTTGCTGCCTATGCCTTTCAGCACTGCTTCAGCCAGTTCAGGGTGTGAACAGTCCTGGGAAGTACAGGGCACAGGGATACAGGGACATATGGAGGCGTGCCTACCTAGGACCGTATTTCCTGGCGTCTTCTTCCTCCAGCTTCATGAGTAATCTGGGATGGACGGTAAATCAAGCCTGCATTCCCAGGAGCAGTCCTCAGTTCCTTCCGTATCTGTTAATCTGTGTTTCAGATAAAGATGGATTGGGGGGCCTCTGGTCTGCTTTTTTCCCTGGGTGATGGCAGAAGCATTATCTGGTCAGATCTGTTACCTTTTGCATGAATCAATCTGTGCAGTGACAGTTTGTGGTCCCCGAGTTAAATCGGGTCTGCTGATCTTAATGCTGGCCCTGGCTCCTTTATTGTTGGAAGTGAAAGATGAGGCAGACATATTCTATTTGTATATAGATGTCTATATTTTAAAATAGCAACCTCCAGCATTTGCCTATTTCAACCAGTTCTTCAGAGTAGGGTGTTGTCGACTGATGGTGGTAGTGGAGAGACTCACTATCTCCAAGAATTTAAGCATGAATGCTGTTTGAATGGTTGAATAGAAATCGGTTTACAGAGCTCTCCCATTTTAATTGCAAGCTTATTTTTATTTCTTTAATAAAGTGGGCTTGTGAAAAAGTGATGGGCTTACATTCTTAAATTAGAGAAAAAGAATTTTCAGCTTTATTCCCATGCTCTTCTGAACTGTTCTGCAGTTAGGCTTGTACTCCTTGCTCTTTATGATTTACATATATCTTTTGTTGCCTGCTGGGCTGTCATTTCTGTAAAAGAAATTTCTTTGTACATTGTGTGAGATCAGTGGCATTAGAAATATCCTAGATTGTGGAATCAAGTGCATTTTTTCTTTTAATAAAGAAGCTGACAAAGTTATGTTGTATTCAGTTAAGGAAACAGATTAACTAAAAGTGTAATGAGTTATCTTATTTTGAAAGTTAGATTTTTTTTCTCTGTGTCATGTTGTTATAGTACCGTGTTGCTAACACATTCAAAATTCTCTCGGTTTCTGTTTCTACTGGTGGCAATGGCCTCTAGTTACTTGAAACAGATATTGGACAATATTGCCATTTAGCATTTGTTTTTAGATGTTAAATCTGATTACCTTACTTTCCCATAAAAAGTGTAATTTGGGTAAGAAGTACATTTTTCACATTGAACAATTATGTGAAAGAAGGAAAGGGTGCTACTGAAGTGCTCTTATTACTGTTAATTTAGATTACTTCAGACAGACATGTTTCCCCTTAAGTCATAAGGTGATATCAGAAAGCAAAGCCCTATCATTTAAAATATTAATCATGCTCATTTATGTAACTCCAGAATTACCAGTGCATTTCTAAAATAGTATCTTAAATCTGAATTTGAATGGTTATTAGAAAACTTTGATTTTGAATCTGACAAGTGTCTTGTTATTGGCTACAGAAAAGTATTTTTATTCTTACTTAGCTACATTTTTGACTCTTTGCCTCGAAAAAAACTATTTTTTTCGGAGTTTATTCTGAATTTCAATACTGGCGTTAGTGTTCCGACAGTAACTTGTGCAGTGACAATGGTCAGCAGTGAACGCGATACCTCATGTTTGTGTGGAGTGTGTTCAAGTTTCCAAGGCTCTTAACGGTACGTGATGTCCAGTTCTTGCACTCTTGTGAGGTCGACACTGATGTCTCCATTTTTCTGGGGAGGCAGCTGAGGAACCCAGCTATGCGAGCTTGTGGGCAACTGAGATTTAATTTGAAGTCAGGTCTTCTGTCTCCGAAAGCCATTATTCTTGCCACTTATGCCTTCCCGCAAAGATGGAATAAAATACTTTGCACATGCTAATTTGAAACCCTTCAGAAATCAGTATCATTAATATGCTTGTTTCTGGTTGACTTATCTTGATTTTCTAAAAAAGTGTCTTTCTATTCTTATCTAGTGGTCTTTTTGAAGAAACAAACATTGGTAGATTTATCCTACAGGATTTTAATGCTCCGGCTAAGAGGCACTTTTGAATTAAAGCCCTCCTGTGACCAGTTTATTACTTTCATAATCAACACATTATGATAATGAAACAGTTTATAAATGAGGTGTTGCCGTTTTTTAAAAATTCTGTAGTCGTCAACATTGATCAGCCTCCTAGCTGAATTATTTTTTTTCTAATAATCTTTGGTAAGAACTTGAGCTGGGATGACATAAGATATATGCTCCTGTGCTAATACAGTTCGGCTTTTATACTTTTCCGAGGCTTGTGTTTCATGATGGGCATTAGTTGCTGACTTTTTATTTTCTCAGGCTAACTGGCTCCCCTCCCCCTAAATACTGAGTACTTTTGTTTCTCTACCAAATGTAACAGTTAATGTTTACTTAATGTTCAACCTGAATCAAAGAAAATAGGCTTTGGTATCACCCCCTTCCCTCACTTCCATGCCTATAGAGAATTGACATTGCTGTTTCTTGCCAAGGAGGTTTAATTGGAGATGAAAGTAGCGTCCCATGTTTTGTATTATATTTGCTAGTAGGGGATGCACTGACTCTTATGAAAAACATCTTTAGAAATGTCTTATGCATTATATTTAACCCAGCTCTCTGGTACTGCTTTGGATTGGTTTTCATCCAAGCCAAGTAACCATTAAATAAGATTATATAACCCTGTATTTTTAATTATCTGATATAATATATGGATTGGTGGCTGGTTCACTGCCAAGTTATATTTAGTGGTTGGTTACAAGAGGAAGTGGAGCAAAGGATTCAAGATTAAGGTGGTCTTTTTGTGTCCAGGTTGATAAAGTTCTCTGATGGTATTTCAAAATAATAATTTCTCATCTTACATCAATTTCTCTAATATCAGTACTCTTAGCATTACTTAGGATATATGTGAGGGGTAAAAATGTGTAAAGGGAGGATCATTACTTAGCCCGATGTGCCGTGTCTCTTTTTCAACAAAACCTGACGGCTTAATGTTTGATTTTTGGTGACCCCCTTTTGGAAAATGTTTGTGATTTGCTTAACTGTTGTCAGACATGTGGAGTAAGAGAGATGAATGAGAATGGAAATTACAGAATTATATTTAGATGTAGAGTGTGATTCTCTGTTTCATCCAAAGGAGGCTGTGGTTTTTTAGTTTTCAATTGTTTTTTCTTAGGGTTTTCCGAATGTTGATTGTTTTTTGTAAGAAAATGGTTGGGATGCCATTTCTGAGTTTCCTGTAGCGTGACTGTGATTCCAGGTGATCCAGTGATTGTGAGTCACAATGTTTTGGTATCTGGTCATTACTGAGCATGTTGCTTGAGAAGCTGCCGTGCCAGGCCCTGGGCTGAGTCCTGGAGGTGGCCAGGGAAGAATGCAGACTCCACTCCTGAGAAATGAGTGTTCTCACATGTGTGAATTTGAGAGTGAGTGTCAAGCTTGTAGATGCCCTTTTTGTTCCTAAGGAAGGTCCTCACCTATCCTTCAACTGTCCTTTTGAAGTGCTGAGTGACTAGATGGTTTAACTTGGTCAGCCTAGGGACATTTTTGAGGTTCTTCTCTGTGCCGAGTCATGTCTGTAATCTGAATACTGTAACAGCCCAGAAATGTAGAGCTTATTAGCCCAATTTTTCAGTTGTAGAAACTGAGACTCCAACAACTAAAGTGACTTACCCAAGGTGATTTACTTGCAAAATGTCCCAGTGAGGGTGCAAGCTTTGTTCTTCTTTCCTGAACCACACTGGCCTGCAGAGGGAGAAGGTCCAGCTGGGCGGGCAGTTCATGGCTGGGCTGGGCTTGAAAGACAAGTTATATGGCATCCATTTTTATACCTCACCCTTGGAATTTCTGCTCTAAGGGATCTCCTGTGGTCACTTCCTTATCCCCAAATGGATTTAGATGGCCCATTTTTTTTCCCAAAGCGGCTCGGTGCTTACCTCTCCGATGGTGTGGTTGTCCTTACACTACGTTATTTGGACCTCTGTCTTCCATGGGAGAATGTCAGTTTCTGGGCGGCCGGCCTGGGCTTCCATGGCTTGGTCTTGAGCACCTCGTGGAGCTCTTGCAGCTTCCACTCCTATCTTCATTTCAGTGTTGTGTTGTAATTTTCATGGAGGTGGAAGACTCAGAGTGTTGTCACTGTAGGGCAGCTGATGGGGGCACAGGCACAAATGAGAGGCTCTGAGTGAGATGCAGCGTGAGACCAGCAGCAGAAGGCCCTCATGCTCTTTGCATGTGGTAGGACTGCAGGGCTCTTCTCCAGGAGACAACGAGATGTTAGCAGATCTGCTTTGCATCAGATGTTTATTTACTTTTCTTCTTCTTAAGGAACTTATTAAGCCAGTATGCGCCAATACAATTAGCTCTCCTTCCCTAGATTCCTGATGACAGACTAAAACCAGAAATTTGAAGCCCTTGTTACATGGCAAATAAGCCTTACCTGAAGGAGTTAATCCGCTATCTCAGATGGCAAACAGACACCCCAAACCAGAGAAGCAACTGGGCTTGCAGACTGAATGCTTGCAGCGGCTTTGAGAGCACAAGACCCTTTTGCTTGTTATCATCATTCCCCCTGAGTGAAGATGGAATGGTTTATATTTTTTACCAAAAAATAGAAGCTTTCCTTAGCATTGGGGATAATGATTATGATAAAAGCTGCCAAATTGAGGGCTTCTTTGTGCCAGGTGCTTCCTATGCATTATCTCTAATCCTCACAAAGATCTTGCAAGATAGGTGGTTTTATCCCCTGCTGCTCTTTTGTTTTTTCAAATGACTCATCTGAGTTTCAAAATGTAAAGCAACTTGCCCAGTCAAGGTGCACAACTTTAAATAGTCACGCTGAAATTTTGAGTATGCAGTGTTTTGATAGGTTACTTTAAGAAAACAGATACAAGGACAGAAGTTGAGATTGTTTTTAAATGAAATTCTTATTATAGTAGAAGCCAGTTAGGAATTTCCACTGGTGATGATGAATTTTTAAAAGAGGTCTGCCTAAAATGTGTTTTACCAAAAAGGCAAGTTCACTTTTTCCCTGTGTTCTCCAGTAGCACTTCCCAGTCTTAGGTAGGCATTCAAGGTAAGGATTTTTAATTATGTGTATTTCAATGGACGGGAAGAAAATAGGGAAACTTTGTGGAAAATCACGAAGACAAAGGCTCTGTGGTATCTTGAAGGAACCTCTCCGAGGCACAGAGCTCTTTATATTTTAATACTGTATTTATCACAGAAACAGTTGGTCAAAGGATGATATCAGGGATTTTTAGTCAGTTTATTGTATGTTTAGAAATTCTCCATTTTCTAAAAATAGGCTCAGAAAGTGGGGGGAAAAGAGTGCCAAGAACATAAAAGAACATATTCTCACAGACAATGGTTTTGGCTCTCCGATGGCAGTGGGCTGGGGGTGGGGAGGATGTTTGAATATCCTTGCCTTGCAATTGCTAATAGTAATAGTTACCATTTATCAAGAACTTTTCCTGGGTTAGATGCTTTATGTACATTATTGCACTTAATTTTTCTCACAGTGTTAAAAGAGTAAATCGTTTTACCTTATTTTTACACATGAGAAAAGTGAGGGCATGAAGATCAAATTATTTGACTAAGGTCAGAAAGCTAAGTGGTAAACCAGGTTTCAAATCCTTACCTGCCTACCTCCCAGACGATAGACAGTTCACCTGTGAGCACCAAGTACAGGTGGAAGCTTTCACCGCGGCTGGATTTTCATCTTTGACTTCCATGGGAAGTTCTCTGCCACGCAGCTCTTCAAATTAATTGCTCGGCATGGGAGGGGTGATCTTTGAGAGGGCGGACTGCGTACTGTGCAGAGTGGCACACAGTGGGCTGACCAAAGGGGGCAGGAACTTTGTGACCAGTGGCAGCGTGGAACGTGTGGTGGATGGCATTTACATGGGGAATAGTGTTACTTAAGGGAAGAGCTGCTGCGGGAGGCACCATGTGATGATGGGAGGTGAAGACTTTCTAGTTGGAGCCTAGCCAAGTTATTTCTGGGAGCCTTGGTTTCCCATCTTTAAAATGGGAGTGCTTTTTTACCTCCTTTGCAGGGCTGTTGTTTCAGGCATGAGATGAGTACAGTGTCTAACACATGAAAGGTGCTTAGTAAACATTACCTGCTCTTTTTACATGATGACCTGAGACCGATGTGTGTGTTGGCATCACTTTCCAGACATAAAACGTATTAATAACTTAATCCCCTAGTTTCAGCTCTCAGGGTGATTTTTTGTTATTAGAATGAGTTTAGTTTTCCAGCGTAGGAAATACTGAAGAACAGACTCATTCTTGGGAAGCTTAGTGATACCCAGGGAAAGTTAGCAGCACTGGTTGATTGTCCCCATGCTGCTCGAGGTATAGTAGCCCCAGAAACTTCAGTTCTGCCCCTGGAGCTTCCATAAACAGCTTTGTGACTGCACCTCTTAAAACATAGCTGGACCCTCAGCAGCTCCTCTCCACAGGCACAAAATTTCTTGCTCTGAATTGGTAAGCTGTACATTGCCATCATTTTTTACATTTCCATAATTTTTCACCAATCAGCCCCTGCTGCTATTTTAAGGACTTTAAATGGTGCTCCTGGCGTCTCACTGATGTTGTTCGTTGGTATGATAAAGAGCATGAGCTGGATGTGAGAGCACCCTGTTTGATACACGTCTTACACCGGGCGTCACTGTTGGTCCGAGCTCCCCTGGAGATGAGAGCCGATGGGAGCAGGGGCGGTTTGCCGGCTCGGCCTTCTCCCTTGATCGGCACTTGTGCTCTGCTCCCGCTCCACTAGATGGCGCTGCGCACAGCTGGTTGCCCTCTCCGTCCGCCCCGCAGCTTCTGCGAGCTGTACTGGCTTGTCCACAGACCGGCGTTGCTTTTGATTTTCCTGTGTCTTTCACATTGCTGATTTTAAGAGGCATCCTCGGTAGCTCTCTTCAGTATTCGCAGAGAAGCATGACTTCCGTCCCGTAGGCACCGTCTGGAGTGCTTCAGGTGTCCCAGGCACTGCTCACACATGGCTGCCTTGATTCGGGGAGCCCCTGGGAGTTAGGTCTCTTCTCACCCTGCAGGTAGTCGGGGAGTTACAGGGGTAGCTAGCCTGTGCAAGGTCACGGTGGGGGGCTTCCCGTCCCTAGAGAAAAAATGCCCCCAAAGCGTTTGAACTGAAAACTGTATTAAAGGTGCTAGGGTAGTCTGATGGATGGCTGCTGGCCACAAATTTGGTCGTTTTGTGGGGAAAAATTATAGTCCTGTTGTTTACATTGGAGCAGAGGAGTCAAAATCTTTGATTTGTACGAGGAAGCAAACAATAGTAACCAAAGCTTTGTCAGCTGCTGTAGAAGTTCCTGCTTCCTCCTGGGGTCAGGGGCTTGATCCATACCAGGGCCAAAACCTGGGAGAAATTTTGGACAAAGTCACGATTACATTTTTAGTAATTTTAGCAGAGCTGTATACTGGATAGAGTATATAAGCCTTGCAAAATGTATACTGAGCTTTCTTTCATTTTACTCGTTTATTCAGCTAATATTTGGGAAGTACCCGCACCACTTGGTGTAGCTGTGTGTTCTGGGCCAGTCATTTCTCGCTGTTTCCTTATCTGCACAAGGCGGTGATGCCTGCCTCCTGGCTCGTTGGGGTGGAACGGCAATGACAATGACGTTATTTAGTTTTACTTTAAGATTTTAACATACAGGACATATTTGTTACATCTAGTATGAGTTCACTACACATTTATGTATTTCTCTTCCTCACATGGTATCTTTTGTATCTGAATTTCCTACCTCAGCTCTTGCTTATCTCCCAGTGAGGAGATGATCCGCCGGCAGTTTTCTTAGGGCTGGCTTTCTCCTCCCCCCTTGTGCCGCCTCTGCTCCTTGCTCTGAGTTTGGGTATGCTCACAAACATGAGCAGAGCAAAGTACTTAGAGAAATCCTGCTCACCTTTTGTTTGCCTCACAAGTGCAAGCCGCTGCTAACTTACTGGGATGAGGAGCATGCTGTTTGGTAAGAAGGACAGGTGAGGAACGGTTTTCAGACAGGTTGGAGTTCCGTCTCAACTCTGCCACTTCGTGTAGTGGTGACCTTGGGTACGCGATCCCTGCTCAGCCTCAGTTTCCATGACTGTAAAATGGTCATTAAAAAAAAAAAGTGAAGCCGGTTGGAGTCTTTGAGCAGTTTACACGCGCCGCGTGGGGAGCAGTGTAGTGTCATGTGGGATGTGTAGTAAGTGCAGTGTAGGTGACTGCTGCCGCCTTCATCGTCATCATCATTTCACATTTTTTATCCAGCAATCTGTAATCCAGGGAGGGAGATAAACATGTAGAGGGACCGATTCTGAGAGTGAGTTAGCACTGCGGTGGGAGGAGGGGGCGTTTCTGGGGTTCAGAGAATGACTGGCCAATCGGGGCTTGGAGGAGTGCTCTTCCGAGAGGACTCCCCTGGACGCAGCACCCCCCCACAGGCGGGAAGAGCACTTGCGCACCTTTCCTGTCTCCCAGCTAATTACTGACTCCAGTCCGCCCTGGGTTCGCATCACGCGCTCGGACCCCTCCTCTCCTCCTCGCGCTGCGCCTTGTGGTTCTGTGCGTCTCTCTCCTCTTTCCTTCCCCCTCCCATTGTTAACACCTTTAGTTCTCATTCTTGACATTAACAGCTTTTATTTGGAAACAGTTTTAAAACAAAAGAGTTGAAAGAGTAGTGCTGAGACCCGACAGGCCCATTTGTCTGGATTCACCAATTGTGAACATTTTCCCACGCTGGCTTTACCGTCCTGTCCGGGTACTTACGTCCGTTCCCGACACCCTAGAGGGGGAGGTGCCTGTGTCACCTCCCCGGACCCCGATGAACGTAAGTACCTTGGTGTGTGTTTTCTAAGATTAAGGGCCTCCTCTTAGGTAACTGCAGTCATAGAGAACAGGGGTCGGATTTAGGAAGTTAATCACTGCTTCGTAGGACGGTCTCCTCTCCTGTCCACGTGCCGATCTTGCTCTTTGCTCCCGTTTGTCTTTTAGAGGATGCAGTTGAGGATACACGCAGTGCCTTCGGCTGTCAGGCATCTTTAGTCTCTTGGTTTGGAAGAGCTCCTCTGTCTTCCTTTACCGTTCATGACGTGCATTTTTGATCACTACACACACCAGTTTTTTTTGGTAGAATGTCCCTCAGTTCAGGTTTTCTGTTTCCTTAATATTGGATTCACGTGTGTACACTTTTGGCGGACATTCACAGAGGTGTGGTGTGTCCTCCTCAGTACTCAGATGAGGAGGCGCACGGTGTCACTGTCACTCTGTCCCGTTACCTGTGAGGTTACATTTGGTTACTTGGTGAAGGGGCTGCCAGTTGCCTCCGCTGGGAAGATACTGTTTTCCTTGTGTAAGTCATTTGTACTTTGCGGGAGCTACTTTGAGACTTTGTCAGTATTCTGTTCCTCATTATAAACTCTTCCTCACAGATTTTAGTATCCACCAGTGTTTCTTAGCCGCAGTATTACTGTGCTGGTTGTGAAATGGTGATCTTGTTCACTCACTCTTTCTACATTGATTGCCTGACGTTCTGCTGGAGGGGACATGTCCATTGTTTCTGTCTGTCCTTCCTCCTCTCTCTCCCCTCCCTCCAGCGGTCATCTGTCCATATAAGTTCTTGATTCAACTGGTTATAATCCTTTACTGTTGCAGTATAAATTTCTGTTAAATTGCCCCAGATTTGGCCATTGGGGAGCCCTTTATCTGGCTCCTGGGTCCTATTGACAGGAGCGTCCCGTACGTCTTTTGAGTATTTTTTTACTTCCTCACAGCATTTTGTTCCAGGCACATCTTGTCGTTGCTGTGGCTCTAAAATCAGCCATTTCTTCCAAGGAGCCTGGTTTCTCGTAGTGTGGGACGGTCGTTCAGCATCAGGATCTGGGCTGCCAGGGTGTCATTGCTTCTGGGCCCTTCTGGACAGTAGGAGGTGGCTGTGTGTCTGCAGGGGGATCGTCTTCACGGGAAGCTGCGTGTAGGCCTGAAGATTTCCTGTAGGAGGCCAGGAGGGGATATTTTGTAGGCTGTACATTCTGCTCAACTCACTGTTGTAGCAGAAAAGCAGCCAGAGATGTATGGAAACGGATGTGTATGATTGTGTCCTGACAACACTTAGAGAAACGGGCACTGTGCCGTAGTCTGCCCACCCTTCCCTGCTCTCAGCTACTAGGGAGCAGGGACCAGGCCTCACCTCTCTTTTCCGATGCCATCCACACTGAGGGCACAGTCAGAGTTGTGCCCTCTGGATGAGGGAATTCATGATTCATTAATTGTTGTTTCTGTTGCAGACCACTCATTCCTCTCAGATGGATATTTTGGATATCAATTTCTTATGACACATTGGACATGTTGATTTGTTGGGGATTTAATTTGCAAGATGTGAGTCTTTTAAAAACATAGTATGCACAATATGCAAAGTAATAAGAAAAAATAATTTCATAAAATTCCCGAGGGTGTTTGTCTCGCCATGATAAAATGATTATTTTTTCTTAATGAAGGCGTATCTCAAGACAGAGCCGTGAGGTGTGGGCATTACACGTGGCCCCTGCTCTGGTCTAGCATAGCTCCTGTTCTGTGTAGTCTTCAGCTGAAAGGCAGAACTCGAGCACCAATTGCCAGTGTGAGAAATCTCAAAGTTATGCTCCTTTTATTGTCTCAGAATAGGTTTGTTTCTTCACAATTTTCTTTATGTAATGTATTGCTCTAATTTATTCAAAAGAGGACTTCATTATAGCAGTGACAAATGGGTTTTATCAGGGACTGAACCCA
Organism: Zalophus californianus; assembly: GCF_009762305.2. Taxonomy (NCBI): domain Eukaryota; kingdom Metazoa; phylum Chordata; class Mammalia; order Carnivora; family Otariidae; genus Zalophus; species Zalophus californianus. Next base: position 184,184,181 of record NC_045598.1, read on the forward strand.
TTCTCAGAGAAAAGTATGTCATTAGGCAGGACCACCTGTTGTTGATGCACACTGACAACGACCCAGGTAACATGGGACACCAAAAACACCCAAGCACCCGAGTACTGCAGATAGCAATAGCAGAAGCAAGAAGATGCAAAATAAATTAATTTAAAGTGTCTCTGATGCCTCTGAAATAAATCAAACTTTTAGTTATTGCTTTATGTTTTTTTTTTTTTTTTAATTCCCCAAATTCAAAAGTCGATTGTCAGCGTGTTGGTGAGCAGTTGTTCTGTTGTCTGCAGGCTGTTGATCAGAAAAGCATGACGTTGCTCTCAGTCCTTTCTCAAGATGCCAGAAAGGTGGTTTTAAAGTTCTGTGTCCCAGAGCAGCTCATGGCTCTGTGGAGAGTCCTGGTCTGGAGGGAAAGGGGAAGCTGCACAAGCCTCCTACCCCCACCTGGCTTTTGACTCCCAGATCCTGAGATGCCTTACAAGATTTTGATTTGTTTAATGAGTTTTACTGCTTTTTACTGTCTTGTTGTTTTTAAGTACGGGAAGTCGTGAGGGAGTTCTGCCTCAGTGTCTATGTACTATCTCACGTACTCAGAGACACGCACAAAGAAAGCGCTGCCTGCACTTTGGATGCATTGCCCATCACGTAGGGTACCATCAATTCAGAACAGACTCCCCGCCCTGCATTTGTACTGTCTACAAGGACTTAGAAGAACACACACACACACAAAAGTCATGTGTCTTAACAGTCAATTGTGTTGTGTATTGTACATTCTTTTAGTTTCCTTTTGACTGTCAGGGTTTTGTTCATAAATGGTAAATTGGGGTGCTACTTTTGGTAATAATAAGCTCTGTGAGCCTCAGTTTCTCCATCTATAAAATGACCACCGGAGAATTGGTAAAGTGCCTGGCATCTTGTGGGCACCCATCCTCCAGCAGTGCACCTGTCCCCTCTTCATGGAGCCCCACACAGGCAGACTCGACACCCGTCGTGTGCTTCTTGAAGTATTCCTCTAGAAGGCGGCACCTGAGTTCTTAGCTCCCCAGTGTCTGCTCTGCCATGTGACTTCCAGGAAAGGAGTCACAGCAGAACATACTGTTTGGGCTTGGACAGTCAGCAGGACATGGCACAGGAACAGCCAAATCCACTAGTGAGACTTCAGACTTTTACTCTTTCTGGGAATCACTGTCCAACTTTCAGGGACACTTTGGGAGAGCCCTGGCAGGCTGTGTGTTTCTCCACTGCCTTCCCCCCTGGACTGGAGGGTGTTCACTTCTTTAGAAAGGATCATGCTCCTCAGCGGGGCTAAGTGCTGGGACATAGAGCTGGGTGGTACTTGGTTCCTGCTGAAGGCATTTTCAGCTCAGTGGGGAAGCAGCCAAGTTAAAGACATACATGTGATATTTTTATTCTCTTGTCTACTTGCCCTGGAGGTGTCACCTTCTAGTGCTTGGACCCACTGTGGTGGCCCAGGCGAGTCTATAGGACTGCAGTTCTTTCTCACTGGTGGTGATGTCACAATTTTGGCGGGTCAGCAAGGATCTTTGTATCCTCCAGAGATTTGGGTGTGTCAGTGACACTGTATTTTAGCTCCTTTACCACAGACCATACTAGGAATTAATGAAGCACCAGGTCCTAGTTAACAGTCTCAAGTTGTCACTTTCTACTCGAGTAACATTTCAAAACCCTTTTCCATAATAGTTTTGCCATCAGTTTGAAAAATATCAATAATAAACTTTTCTGAGTTCCTAGATTTGGGGTCCTTGTCTAGAGTGAGTATTGGCCTCCCCTGTTATTACATCTAAGTCAAAGAAGCAGTTTTCCTCTGATTAAACAAAAATCACAGCATGAAGAATAGGTTTCAAACCATAAACTTTGCCTCAAAACTTAACGTACAGTCTACCTGAAGCTAGGATGCCCAAGACAAATGTGTACCATGTCTTGCTTAGTTTTGAATAATAAAGACTTCTCTTGAGTTGGCTGCTTCTTTTAACACCAGGTACTTCTATGCAGTGGGTTATATCTTAATTATATTATTAACACCATTGTTCCAAAATGATAATGAGTTCATCTATATTGTTTAATATCTTCAGTTCTTTATGACAAGGGCCAAGAATCAAGCACTGTTTAGGTCACTCATCAGTATAGTTCGGTAAGAAGTGATTTTCTTAAGAGATTTCATTTAAGGTGAGGTTCATCTGCCTAGAGAAAACAAAAATAATTTGCTTTTTCCTTTTTCAATTTTCAGATTCAGATGTTATTTGTGACTTATTTACAATAAAACCAAAAAACTCGATGGGAGAGTGTATCAGTGTTCTACAGCTGCTATAACAAATTGCCAGGAATTTGGTGGCTTTATTATCTTCCATTTCTGAGGGCAGGAGTCTGCATTGGTTCTCACTGGACTAAAGTCAGGCTGTCATCAGAGCTGCATCCCTTTCTGGAGACTCAAGGGGAGGAATCACTGCCTATCTCTTCCTGCTGCTGAAGGCTGCCCATGGCCCTGGGCCCCTGACCCCTTCCCCCATCTTCGAAGTCAGCCATGTCAGGATGGGTTCTTTCCACACTGCTGTCCCTGGAGGCCTCTCTCTCTCCTGCTTCTCTCATCGGTTTGTAAGATTCTTTGTAATTACCTTGGGTTTACCTGGATAATCCAGGATAATCTCCCCATTTTAAGACTAGCTGATTAACAACCTTAGTTATGTCTGCAACATGCAGTTTTCCTTCGCCATGAAACTTGACATTTACAGGTTCTGGAGATGAGGATGTGTGGTTGTCTTTGAGGGAGACATTGGTTTTTTCTAGCACAGACGAATTAAGGGAGGCTGCAGAACGCTGATGTTTACCAGTTACCAAGGACATCTTCAGCCTCGTTTTAGGGATTTTCATGTGTTAGGTATTATCTCTTAAATATACATCCGGGGTTCCGGAGATATTAAATAACTTGTTGGTGTCACATAATTGTTAATAATAATGAGCTATTATTTGTTGAGTTCTTGCTAAGTGCCAGCAGATGTACAGATGGTATTTTTCTCAATTTTTAGTACAGGTCTCTGAGATAAAAGACGTAGATTCCACTTGATGGGGAGAAAACAGGCTTTTGTGGACATTGTGCCTGGCCTCATGTCACATGGCCAGCTTGTAACTGGGTGCTTTGGACTTTTTCAATCTGCTTCCCTATTCCAGTGGATTAAGATGTAAGGGCCGTACGGAACTCATCATCATACTGACGTTATCTGGATAATATTCAGAGTACCTGTCAAAGTATTTGTCAAAGATTGTTTGGTTCATGTGTCAGAATGACCACGTAGTTAATCGACTGACTTGACAGCTTCTCTTTCCTTCCCTCTCTCATTCTAATTCTTACCTGTCTGTAGACCATTTCAGTCTTAGCGAGTGTTTATTAAGCTCCTCCTCAGTCACTGCTTCCCATCTATTTTCCATATTGTTTCATGCATCACTTTATTTAATCTCTACAACAGCCTTATACAGATAGATATTAATGCCCGCATTTTATAACAAAACTGGGTCTGACAAAGGTGAAGGGCAAGATTAAAACCAAGCTGTTTCTACTCAAAAACTGTGCTCTTTTTTTGCTATGCTATAAAAGGTGTATCTTATTTACAGATTATTGCTTCAGTCCTACATATTCAGAAGCATGATCACTTGAAATAATTCCATAAAATATGAGGAAAATATAGAGAAAAGAAACTAAACATGGCTGATGTAGTAATTAAACTGATAAAGAATGTCCAAAGAACACAGTTTATATATTCAAAAATAGGGTTAAAAGGTGATTGGTTTATACTGACCCTGGTGAGCTCAGTAATATGGAACAAACTAGGACTTGATTCAACAATCTGTGTCAAATTTGATTCAGTAATTTGTTTCAGTTAATGTTTGTGGTGAGCTGAAAGGTGTTCCCCAAATATATCTACATCTTAAGCCCTAGACCTTGTGAATACTACCTTATGTGGCAAAAGGGACTTTGCAGATACTATTAAGGTTCTTGAGGTAGAGAGATTGTCATGATCATCTGGGTGGGCCCATTGTAATCTCACTGGTCCTTGTAAGAGGGATGTGGAGGAGCAGTCTGAGTCAGACAAGGCAGGTGACAGTGGAAGCAGTGATTGTAGTGATGTGGCCCCAAGCGGTAGGACATGCTTCCTTACATACCCATTTAGACTTTTAAGTTCCAGAACTATAAGGTAGTATGTTCATGTTGTTGTTTCAAGCCACTAAATTTTTTTCTTTAAATTTTTTATTGTTAATCACCATACATCATTAGTTTTGATGCAGTGTTCCATGATTCATTGTTTGTGCATAACACCCAGTGCTCCACGCAGAACGTGCCCTCTTTAATACCCATCACCAGGCTAACCCATCCCCCCACCCCCCCTCCCCTCTAAAACCCTCAGTTTGTTTTTCAGAGTCCATTGTCTCTCATGGTTCGTCTCCCCCTCCGATTTACTCCCCTTCATTCTTCCCCTCCTGCTATCTTCTTCTTTTTTTTCTTCTTAACATATATTGCATTATTTGTTTCAGAGGTACAGATCTGTGATTCAACAGTCTTGCACAATTCACAGTGCTCACCATAGCACATATCCTACCCAATGTCTATCACCCAGCCACCCCATCCCTCCCACCCCCCACCACTCCAGCGACCCTCAGTTTGTTTCCTGAGATTAAGAATTCCTCATATCAGTGAGGTCATGTGATACATGTCTTTCTCTGATTGACTTATTTCACTCAGCATAACACCCTCCAGTTCCATCCACGTCATTGCAAATAAGATCTCATTCCTTTTGATTCAAGCCACTAAATTTGTGGTAATTTGTTACAGTGGCAATAGGAAACTAATACAATGTCCTTAAATAATTATGACTTGCTTAACAATAATAGTTGGAGACTTTAATAAAATTTTACAGTAATGGATACAACAACTAGGTAGAAGATCAGTAAGGAAACGGAAGACTTAAACAGCATTATAAGCTGACTAGATTTAGCAGACATCTGTAGAACATGTTCCCTTGAAAACAGCAGAAACAATTTTCTTAAGTCACATGGAATATTCTCCAGGACAGATTATATGCTAGTCCATAAAACAAGCCTCAATAAATTCTAAAGGATTGAAATTATGCAAAGGATGTTCTCTGGCCACAATGAAATGAGATTAGAAATCAATAACAGAAAGAAACTTGGAGAATTCACAAATATGTGGAAATTGGTAGACACTTTAATAACTGATGAGCCAAACAAGAAATCACAAGGAGAATTAGGAAATACTTTGAGATGAATGAAAATGAAAATATAGCAAAATTTATGGGATGAAGCTAAAGCAGCACTTAGAGGCAAACTTGAAGCTGTAAAATACCTATATTAAAAATGAAGATAAATCTCAAAACAGTTACCTAATTTTCCATCTTAACACTCTGAAAAGAAACAAATTACATGTAAAATAAGCAGAATGAAGGAAATAATACAGATTGATCTGTCCTTGAGAATGTTCCATGTGGCTTAAGAAAAATTAGTTTCTGCTACTGTCAAGGGAACATGTTCTATGGATGTCTGCTAATAATACATATTTGAATGCAAATTATCAAAAAGAGAAAAGAAAAACAATAGAGAAAATCAACAAACCAGAAGTTGTTTTTTTGAAAAGATCACCAAAATTTAACTGCATTGACTAAGAGAAGAGGGAGAAAATTCAAATGAGTAAAATCAGGAGTGAAAAAGGGGACATTCTGCTGACTTTACGGAAATCAAAGGAATTGTAAGGAAATACTGTGAATAATTGTATGTGCATGAATTAAATGACTTCGTTGAAATGGGCAGATTCCTAGAAGGACATGGACAACCAACACTGACTCAAGAAGAAATAGAAAATTTGAATAGAATGGTGAAGAGATGAATTGGTAAATAAAAAATACTGAAAAAAGCCCAGGTCCAGATGGCTTTACTGGTGAATCCTACCAAACATTTAAAAAAATAATACAAATTCTTGACAAACTCTTCCAAAAAAATAGATACTTCCCAACTCATTCTATGAGAACAGTTTTGCCCTTTTTCCAAAATCAGACAAAGATATCACATATACAAAAAAACAAAAACAAAACAAAACTCAGACCAATCTCTGTTATGAATATAGAAATAAAAATCCTTAAAATACTAGCAAGCCAAATTTAGCAACATATAAAAAGGATTACACACCTTAATCACATAGGATTTATCTTAGGAATACAAGGTTGGTTTAGCATTAAAGAATCAGTTAACATACCATCGATGGAATACAGTACAAAAAACACCATCATTTCAATAGACACAGGAAAAGCATTTGATAAATTCTAACCATTTCAGATAAAAACACTCAACAAACTAGGAATAGAAGGGAACTTCCACACCTGATAATGAAGGATGTCTATGAAAAACCCACAGGTGACATCATAATTGTGTAAGACTTTTCCCTTAAGATCAGGAAGAAGCAAAGATGTCTGCCTTCACCCTTACTATTCAGTGTTGTTCTGGAGGTTCTAGCCAGGGTAGCAATGCAAGAAAATGAAATAAAAGGCATTGGCATCCAGACTGGGAAGAAAGAAGTATGATTAACTGTATTCTATAGATGATGTGATCTTTTATAGAAAATCATAAGGAATCTACTAAAAGTCTATTAAAACTAATAAATGAGTTCAGGACATTCCTTTCTTCCTCTGCTTTTGGATTTAAATTTAAAACTAATATTTTTCTGATAAATACGGTCTGTATTGGACTGTAAGTTTCATGAAGCCAGGTTTCATGTCTGTTTTGTAGAGCGCTGCATAACTAGCTCCAGCACACATGCCTGGTGCATCTAAAGTCCTCTTTATGCATCTAATAAAGGATTGCTTATTTTGGAAAAAAATAGAAAGTATAAACATTTTTTTTAAAGTTGCACTCCCCAGAAAGCAATCATTTGGGGATAGTCATTGTCAATATTTTAGTTTCCTTCTCATATAGAATTTTAGATTTTAGTGTTTAGTTTAATGTTCTACCATAATCATTTTCTTAGGTCATTGCAAAGTCGGAAACACTGTTTTTCATGGCTATGTAGTACTCCATATTATGTATGTCATATTACTGAGCTGATGTTTCATGAATGAGCATTTCCAGTTTTTGGAATTATAAATCAGAATTGTCTTTCCCATTGCTTTGCAGTGTGTCCATTTCTACTCTTGCCTAGATTGCTGTGACAGCCTGAATCTGCTTCCTCACCACTAGAGCTGTTCCCCTCTCTGTTAAGATTTTCATTTTAAAAGGAAGCAGTGCAAACAGTATGACCTCTGTCATAGTCTTTCACACTGGATTGGGATTTCCTTCCTACGTATGTCTTCTCTTTACAGGGTAAGCTCCTTGAAGGCAAGGACTGTGTATCCACCATGACTGGAACACAGTAGGTCTTTAGTGAGTGCCTCAGTGCACCTCTTTGCACATAAGTCTTCAGTGGGCATTCAAATAATTTCTTGAGGACAGTTTCCCAGAAGTTGGGATGAGTAGGTCAGAGTTTATCAATATTGTAAAGCTTCTTGACCCACATTGTCAAATTGATTTATAGATGAGTTGTACCAGTTAAACTTTCTGCCAGTAATTATGTGCATACATTTAGATGAGGCCCTCTGAATCATATTTCTAAAAATTTTTCATTCCTAATAGATTTCTTTTTTACAAAATAATGAATTTTTCAATTCTAGTAAAATTAGCATACAGTACTGTATTAGTTTCAGGTATACAATATAGTGATTCAACTGCCAGGATAATTTATATTGTCTGCCTAGGACATGGTTATTTAGGGAGATGCTAGTAGAGAGCATTTATGGAGGCTCTCAGCCTGTCACCTTTTATGTTTACCTGCTCATGGGAGCATATTTTACTAAACTAAAACACTGAATGTTTACATGGTATTATATGTTAATTGGGTGTTTTGTTAATATATAAGTTCAGAGTTACTAGTTGGGCAGATGAACTTATAGTAGCTAAAGTTGTCCACAAGACAGAGAGAAAAATAATTAGCAATGATGTATCTAGTGTTTGGATTTACATCTGATAAAACCTGCAGTGGAATTATAACGTAATTTACAGTGCTTCCCTGGGAAATAGGAAATGGTTCATTTATAAGGCTTAATACTAATGAAGAGGGAAGGCAGAACTGAGCTCTCGCTTCCCAGACTGGTTTCTAGGAGAAACCTTGTGTTCCTCTGAGATAGTTCTCTATCTGCTCTATGCCCAGTTGTCCTTCTACGTCCATGGCGTGTCATCCTTTCTCCCGATCTCTCTTTTGTGTGTGTGTGTGTGTGTGTGTGTGTGTGTGTGTGTGTGTGTGTGTGTGTTGTGTTTTGGGATAGGTGAGGAGTAGCATTAGAAGCTGGGAAAAGCTTGCTGTCTGAGATTCTGATTTCATTTTTGGGGCAAGTGTTAGTGTCGGAGAGAAGATAGTCGACTGTGCTCTGGTCCAGTTGTAGCTGTGAGGACTCATGCAAGTTAATCCACCTCTGCAGAGGAGAGCACTGCTAGTGGTGCTTTTGGGAGGTGAGAAAGTCGGGGCGGGAAATGAAATATTTGTCAAGAGTCTGACAGGTGCCTGGCATGTAGCAGGTGCCCAGCCAGTGTTTATACTTTCTTTTTCATGAAGCTCATTTAGAAAAGAAAGTGCATTAAATCATGGGGTCTTGTTACTGTTCTTGTGTTGGTTCCTGGGACAAGATCGTTTTTTCTCTTCCCCTAGCATTTCCAGACATTGTCTCCCTCCTCCCTGCCTCACTCTGTACCCCTTTCCCATTGAAAAGAAAGGTCAGAACTGATGGTTTTCTCTACTAAAGTGTCGTATTTACTAATTCAATCCTCTTTGCACCTGGCTTACGTTTGAAAGTTGCTGATCATATTTTATGGACCCTTTTCTTTCTTTTAAACATGTGGCACAGGGGCACCTGAGTGGCTCAGTTGGTTGAGCGTCTGCCTTCGGCTCAGGTCATTGGGATCAAGCCCCGCATCGGGCTCCCTGCTCGGCGGAGAGCCTGCTTCTCCCTCTGCCTGCCACTCTGCCTATCTGTGCTCTCTCTCTCTCTCTCTCTCTGTCAAATGAATAAAATCTTAAAAAATAAATAAACATGTGGCACAATGGGCAGACCTGTTGGAAAGCATCTTCTCAAACCGGTCATTATTATAGTTGCATCGTTGTCCGGCACCAAACCCGGAGCATGATGGATTGTGGCAAATGAACACACTCGGCTGCCCTGGGCGCATTGGCTGTGGCTTGCAGCCGCCCGCACTACCCTGTAATTGCTGCAGGATTGCAGGTACTAGGGCGCCGACATGGCGGCTGTGGGGGAGGGTGGAGGGCCTTTTCTGAGCTTTAAGAATCTTTGAAGCTAATGAGTTTTTGGAACCAAATAGTATACAGTACACAAATCAGATTCATACTGTGAGTTCAAATGATTTCCTAAGTGTGCTGTGCTATAAAGGAATCAGGCTCAGGTGCCTGGTTCTGCCTCTTGCGGGCTTTCTGCCCCTCACGTGCTGCGGAGCTGAGCTTGCTGTCTGCATTCCCCAGAGCTTGGCGTGTGTGAATCCAGTCATGACCGGCTCATTCTCGCTCCCCGTCCAGGGCTGTGAGACTGCGTTTGGGGGCCAGCACAAGCCATTTCGAGACGTGTAGTGGAGCACGAATGCACAATTCCAGTTTGTCTTGCTGTAAGATGACTTCGGATGTCCAGTATTTGGGAAGACAGTACTGGATTGTGACTAAGAATGAGGCCTCTGGAGTCGGATTGCTTGGGTTCAAATCTGTTTTGTCACCCCTGCTTGCTGACTGTGTGTCCTGGACAAGTAGCGTAAGCCCTCCTTGCCCGGACGTCCTCAGGTGGGTCCCACGTGGCACGTAGCTTCGCGGGTCCAGGGTGGAGATGAAACCCGCTGACGTGGGAGCTCCCCAGGCCTGGGAGGCGGTAGCTGTCCATGGTAGCCGCGGTTTCTCCTTTCGCGTTTGAGGAGGGCTGTGCGGACGCAGGCCGCTGCGGTCTGCGGGCACGCGGACCGTGGCACCGTGTGCAGCGTGCTGGATGCTGCACTGACTGCGCCTGCTCCCTCCTCGCTCCGTCCCGTGTTCAGAGCACCCCGTTACCGTCTGACATATGGCCCGTTTGTCGTCCGCCCCTCCCTGTTGGAATCGAGACTGCATGTGAACAGCATGCGCTCCAGCAGTGACAGGCACGTAGTAGGTGTTCAGTAAGAGGCACCGAACGAAGGAATGCTGATGAGAAGACCTGGAATCAGCCTGGATGGGACGAGGAAAGCCACAGAGGTGGTGCTTTTTACGTTGGACCTCGAAAGATGAGGACGAGTTTGCCAGCCGTGTGCACGGTTGCAGGAGAGCAGGCCAGCCAGAAGAGCAGAGGTTTGGAGGTTTGCAGAGGTGGTGTGAATGAGGGGAGCGGGTCACACCCGGTGCCGCATCACCCGATGGCCAGTTTGCCTGGAGATCGTCAGGGTTTGTTTTCTGTTTGGTCACTTCCTTAGTTGTCGGTACCATTTCCACACAAACTCTTGCTCTGCTCCTTGCAGGAAGGGTTTTCATGTAAGGGTCCATATGGTAGCTTAATCTTTTTGGTGGAAGTTAATTTTTAGAATATCAGCCGTTCCTCAATGCTGTAATCAAACACAAATGGGACCAAATGATGATGGTGACGATGATGATGATGGCATTTGAAAGCGTTTTACAGGGCTTTTACCAAAGATTTTCACCTGTTACTTCACTGGAGACTCTTAATAGCACTGTAAGATGTACAGGATTAGTGGGCATCCCTGGTTTCTATATTTTTTTTTTATTTGCCTAGGCACTCAAAGTGGATAGCTTACAAAGAGACACCAGGATCCTTGTATCACTATGAGAGGCCTGAGTTCCTGCATTCTACCTGGTGTATTTGTTACTGACCTGTGCCAGGCAGTAAGACCACCCTGGACCCTGGGCCCAGAGAGTAAAGAGCAACATGCCTGAGCAGTGTGGGTCATGCGTTCCATTTTGGTGCCTACACAACTTTCTCACTGTTCACAGGCAGTCCTGGCTCAGGGTCAGCATGCCGACCTCATGGTTTGAGAAGCAAATGGGGAGGTCAGTGAAACTCAAGTCCATGTCCCGTACCACGTATAATGCTTTATTTTTCTCTCTAAAGGCATCACCACTTTGCAGGTCATAAGCTCCATGAGGGCAGGTCTTTATATTATTTACTGCTGATGCCACATAGTCAAAACAGGGCTTGGCATGTAGAAGATGTTGAGTGAACATTTTGGATGAAGGACTGTTAAAGGGGCAGTAGGCTCACTTGTCTATGAGAAGCCTACTTACCCTAGGTTCTTCTCTGAGCTCCTGTTTGTGGTGATGGGGAGGTCATAGGGGTGGACTCCTCCCAGAAAGTAGAGGTTTGCTCCTAGGCAGGGAGCATGTCCTCTCTGTTTCTTAAGTGAGAAGAGTTAAGTGATCTGAGCACAACTGAATGACTTTCTCAGCTCCCTCAGAAAGGCATGTTAATAGTTATTTATATGTAATCTGTGCATGTTTAGGGATGGATGTCTTGTGTTTTGTCTCCCAGGTGTTTTTAGTATATGAACATAGTTTGAATAATAACAGTGATGTTTACCTATGTAGCAAAACTCATTCTTATATGGTGTATATTTGTTATAAATTGACATGATTGATTGTGACAGAAATAGATTTGCAGAAATACTTTTATCAGACCTGATCAAATATGAATCATCTGCACACAAATACTTATTTGCAGAAGCATCTCTGATGAAAGAAAAGCAAGTTAGTTCTCTTTTATTCTGTCTCTTTTTCTAGAAGAGGATGGTTTGAGCTAATTTGTATAAAAAGATTTTTCTTTTCTATCTGGTATTTTGATCTCAAACCTTTAGATCTATGTAAAACAAATTTTCTTCCTGTATTCTTTCCTATATGTTTGTCTTTATTTTTTTCAACATTTTAAATCATTTAAATATTTTACATGTAATGTCTAAGGATAGTTCTCATTTGACATCTTCTGTCAGTGGTTGTTAATATACTTAACCCTTTAAGGTCTGAGAGGACAAGTGTGGTGTCTCTGCTCAGTGTTGATTTCCTAGCACATAGTGGGCTGCAAATGTTTGTGGAATCAGTGAATTTATTAAATACCTGTTAGACCCTGCAGGAGCTGGATGGAGGAGGGAGGGGGTGTCCTGAAGGAAATGTGGCCCAGCTGCTGGAGGAGCACTTGGGGTGTGTAACTCATGGGTATGTTTGGAAGGAGACTTCACCCACTGAATTTGAAGCTTACACGGGATTGAAGGAGAAGAGCGGGAATGGATAACAGTACGAACTCGTGGAACCTGCAGAGAGCACCGTAGGTTCTGGTTGGTGAGGGATTCTGGGTGAATGATTGCCGTAAACAAGGGAGGGAAGGATCAGCTTGCCTGAATTCCATTTCAGTATCTGTGCTAACAGATAGAACATGGACATTGCCCTAAAAGTAATTGGAAGAGTCTTTATAATTCTTAGGCTTAAAGGATTGTTTTAACGTTGTTGACCCTTGTCCCATAGAAGTGCTTCAAAAATGATACCTTTTTAAAAAATCAGTGCTGAATATTTCAGAAATGGTAGCTATGTGTGCTAGCTGTGCATGTGTATACGGGTATTTACGTACGTGCGTGTATGTCAGATACTGATCTTGAGAAAAATAAATACATATAGTATATAAATACATTTATAGAAAATAGCATTTATAGTTCTACATGAAGTTGTGTATTTAGTTTTATGTATTTAATTTTAACTTGTACACTTGCTCATACTGATCATGCTTTTTTTTAAAGATTTTATTTATTCATTTGAGACACAGAGATAGAGAGAGAGAGCATGAGCAGTGGGAGGGGCAGAGGGAGAGGGAGAAGCAGACTCCCCACTGAGCCAGGAGCCCAACTTGGGGCTCAATCCCAGGACCCCGGGATCATGACCTGAGCCGAAGGCAGACGCTTAACCATCTGAGCCACTCAGGCGTCCCTGATCATGCTTTTTGCTAAGTGGAGATTATTACTATATTGATCTCAGAAAAGAACTAAGAGGGAAGTACATTTATAGATCTTTTAATTGTTATTGCCAAGCTATTGAATAATCAGCTTTGTTAGGTATACATGATGGGTTTCATGAGAGATCGTGTTTCTTTCATTTATTAAGCTGTGAAAATATCCTTCTTATTGTGACTTGATCCTGCAGCCTGGCAGAGATAAGAAGTCCAGAGACCTACTCTAAATTCAGCTTATTAATAAAGACACTTTAAACAAAGATTAAATTATGCCCCCCTTTTTTGTTTTTACTGCTATTTAGATTCAGTATCCAGAGATTAGAGAAAGTTAAGAATAGCAAGTGTCAGCCTAGTGCTCAGCATCTTTTTGAAAAATTATGCCATCCTCAACAATAGAGAGAGTTGAGGGGTGCCTCGGTGGCTCAGTTGGTTAAGCAGCTGCCTTTGGCTCGGGTCATGATCCTGGGGTCCTGGGATTGAGCCCCATGTTGGGAAGTCTGCTTCTCTCTCTCATGCTTGGTCTCTCAAATAAATAAAAATCTTAAAGGCAAAACAAAACAATAGAGAGGGTTGAGAAATAGAGCAAGATGAGGATGCAGGGCTACTGGTTTTCATGGCGTGAATTTCATATGTGATTGGGAGTCTGGATATGATCAGAGGCCTGGAAAAGAGCCCATGTTCAGTGAGAGGCTCCTAAACAGCATCATGATTTGAATTGCATATGGAAAGAGGACATGTTTTAATTATTACTGTGGACTAAGTGTATGGTTAGTTCCTGCTTATACTTGATGCTTGATGTTTCCGAGTGGAGGTTGTTGAGCGTTTGTGCTTAGCTAATCTTGAGTTCAGGTCCCAGCAATGCTGATTATTATCTGTGCATTAGATAAGTTACATTTTGTGAGTGTTGTCTATTCTGAAAATGAGAGATGTCATGTGTAGAGGCCCAATAAAGTGCCTGCAGGTGGTGGATGACCAGCCAGAATACAGAAGCAGCTATTTTAACTTATTATTGTCATCACATTATAGCTGGTAATATATTTATAGGACTTCTTATTTTCTTTGGTAATTCTCTCCAATCCCTTTCCTCCTCCTCCCTTACCAGGCCGTAGTCCCCCACAAGATCAGGGCCTGTTTCAGTTTCATTCCCCTCTGTCTCTCATGCTAGACAGAAAGCAGGATTCCGGTCCACTTGGTGACCGATGGACACACTGTGTATCGGTCATGGTGCCCTGATGCTTTGGCATGTGATATTGACATGTGTGCCTTTCCTCTCTCGTTCCATGCTGCCCGTATATAAGGCCTCAGCTGTAATCTGATGCAGAAATAGTTTAACATTTCACAGTTGCAGGGCACTTAGCATGGTTCCAAGCTCTCTGTGCATCAGGACTTGTATTTGTATCTGGGGAGGATTGGGGTTCTTACTTGGGAGAGAGAAGCTGACGACTTGTTTCTGTACCTGGAGAAGCACCTTATGGTTCAGTGCCAGTCATTGTTGGTTTTGATGACCTCTCCAGCTCTGAAAAGGAACATGTCCACCCAGTGTCCCTTAGTTTTGACATGTTGGTAGCTTTTTGCTGGAGGAAATTGACTAGTCTTTGTTAAGTGCAGTGTTCTGGTTCCAGAAATGTTACCTGCAAGAAAGTACCTGCCCTCCCTGCCTCCACTCCTGCACACGTCTTGTAGTATAGAGCCTATCTTTGAACCTTGTGACTCAGATAACTTACTTCTCTGCTCTGCCCTTCTTCCTCCTCACCTCTAACGTGGAGATAATGGTTGGTAAGATGGAAGAATGAGAAAGACTCTCAGTTTGTCAAGTGTAACACAGAGTCAAAGTGCTTGGGTATCACCATGGGTATCTTCAGGGCTGTTGATACACAGGGTGGGATTCAACATATTTTATAATCAGCTTTGAAAAGTGAATAATATGAAAGTGAGTGACTAATACGAGGTATTGTGTAATCAGGTGTTAAGAGGAAAACCAGGGAGCAGACTGAGGGCATATTACTGAGAAAAGCAGGTGTCACTGGGGGTAGGAATTCTGAACTTCAGTGTCTGCCAACATTAATAGTGAATAATGAAGAAATGTTCTCTGTGTTTTTTTGTTTTGTGTTGGAATTTTTTAAACTACTTCTTTGGGTAGTACCTTTAGATTTAAACACAAATCATTAAAATAGGTGATGACAGTAATGGTATTGGAAATAAATGGCACTTAGCATTTGATTTTGTTTGTGTATCTAATATTTATGTAATATATGCTGTGTGCCACTTGGTAGGTGTACTTATTGTGAATGATATTTTAGAATGAAATAAATAATTTTTAACATTTTATCTTCCATCAGTTCCCAAAGAGTACCCAAAGTGTACAGTAGTGCCACTTTCAAAGTTGAGGAATGTAGGCAGGGGGACAACGGAAGCGAGTCAAGTGGGGACGTCCAGCGGCTGGGCAGGGCAGCTCGGCTGTGGACCCCTTTCTTCTGGTGGGAATATCAAAACTTCCCTCTTTGGGTTGTTGCAAAGATTAAAGAATTACTGTCAAGTGCCTTAGGCGTAGGAAGTACTCAGTCCTTGCTGGCTGGTGAGACCACACTTACCTAGGTCTGGTGTGCATGAAGAGGTCCGACCCAGTGAAGATGGTGTGGGCTCACCAGCATTGAAGTGGCGGATGACGTTGTGAGAGTAGATGGAATCCAGCAGCCAACCATAGAGACCCATGTGAGAAGGCAAATGTCTGACCCCAGAATCAGAATGGCCACATATACACTTGTAATAAAACCGTATAAATGTGATTGAAGTAAAGTAATTGAGAAAACTAAACAGAATGTGATGATAATTTGCATGGGCTACCATGTTGTTATTTTCTCAAGCTTCATTCAAATTAAAAAAGAATTGTTTAAAATAAGAATTTTTCCTAGCAGCCTGGTGGGTGGCTTGTATGGAAGGTGACATGCTGACCAGTATGGAAAAGTCCTTAAATACTGTGTTTTAGAACCTTGTGTGTGCTTGTTAAGTGTTCAGGGTTTGAAAATGTCAGGTATGACAATATTTGTTATCAGAAAGGAAGACAATTTGGGGATGCCCATTTATTCACGTCACCTGCATTTCTTGTCTTCCATACACTGGCTTCATTCTTGGCACGAGGGCCACACTCATGAGCAGTGTGGCCGGGACCCTCCTCTGGCAGAACTAGAGTTACGGTGGGAGCATGGGCACATAAAAGAAAACCCAAAGTGGATATCCAGTGAACAGTCAGTTCTCTGAGGTCCAGACTAGGGCATTTCAGTTAGTGGGGTCAAAGGGACTGTCCCCTGTAGATGGAACTAGAGCAGAGGGCCTCAGAGGAGCCCAGAGACATACACGTAACCCAGCCTGGGGTGTAAGAAACGGCTTTCCAGTAGAAGGTGATGCCTGAGTCGAGTCTTCCAGGTTGAGAATAAGTAAGCTAGGGGTACGCAGGCTGGGGCTGGAGATGAAGAAGCCCTCAGCTGCTCTTGCCTTCAGTGCTGTGGGATTGCCTGGTAGCAGGGGCAGGAGAGAAAGGATAAACCACCTAAAGAACTAGGCTTACCTGGAGAATTTTCCCAGCCTCCTCTGATCCTTAGAGCTCCCTTTCCTGCTCCTCAGACCAGAAAGAGAAGGCTGTTCTTGGAGGTTTTTCTGTCGATCACTGGTACGGAATTCTAGATTTGGGACTGCCTCTAAGTCCAGGGTGGGAGAAATTGAAGGAAAACAAAAGAGGCACTCATCACTGGGTGGATCTTACTTCAGTTTCTGGTTTCTTTCCCCAGTTCTCCTGCTGCCATTTCTTTTAAAGCCCTTTAGATGACTGCTGTCTGCACTCCGCCCAGCCTTTGCTCGCCTTCCTGGGAGATACCTGGTAGAATGGGCTTAATTCCACTTCCACTGAAGCCAGAATCAGAACCTTCTTTTAAAATGTAAAATTTTGATTTTTTTCTGAATTAAAAAAAAGTCCTGTAATTCATTTTGTAGATACTTAGTATTTTACTGAATGATTTTCATTTTACAGAAATGATTTCCAGTGTTCCCTGTTTTTATAAACAGCACTGCAGTGAACTTCTTTGTGCTTTAAAAAAAATTGAACCTAGTTCAAGTTATTCCTTTAGAATATTGACTTTGTTTTTGCTATTTTGTAAGCACGGTATCGGATAATATGCATTAAATATATGCTGTGTGGTAGTATGTGCTTACTGCATTAGCTCATGTGATTCTTCTAATAACTCAGTGGAGTAAATACTCCTCTTGGTTTTTAAAGAGTTTTTGATCAGGAGGTTCTTCAACCAAGTGGCTAAAAAGTTGGCATCTCAAAACTGAAGAATGGATTGTATCTTTTTCTAATATTGCAGAAAATGTGTTCAACTTTGTTTTTTTTTAAATATGAACATTTACTGTAAGTATTCTCCTGAGCAGAAACTGATCACAAGAGTGAATACAGTTAATACAAAAGTATCTTCTTGTTGAGTAAGTCATTATCACAACTAGAAATAAAGTTCCTTTATTCTGGCTTCTGATACTTTTATATCTGTCATTAGCTTAAAACGTGAGGAAAGCTAAAAAAGTGTTTTGAAGATACGAAGAATGTGTAAGTAATATACTTGAATTTTATAAAATACTTAACAGCAGTCTCCAGCCTGTGTATTCTAAATCAAGATTCACAGCCTTCGGCCTGTCAGCCAAATCTGGCTTTTTTTAAGACTTGGAAGCTAGGAAAAAAAAAAAAAAAAGACTTGGAAGCTAAGAATCGTTGAAAAAAAAAATTTCTTGACATGTGAAAGTTCCTTGAAATTCAAATTTCAGTGTCCATAAATAAAGTCTTGGTAGAATAGCGACACATTCACGTGGTTAGCTGTTGCCTGTAATTTCACCGTAGGGTTTGTGCTATGACAGAATTGAAGCTCTAACAGACTTATGACTTGCAAAGCCTAAAATATCTACCATCTGACCTTTCACACACAGTTTTCTAACCCTGTTCTAAATCAAATTGTTCCTGGGAATTTGACTCGTCTTTGAATACAAAAATCACATTACTAAAGGTGTGAGTCACCGTGGGCTTTGGAGTTGGCATATGCGGTTGTGTTTGGCCAGCCTGTGACTCACTAGCTTTGTGAAATACAGGGGGTTGTGAGCTTTAAATGCCATCATGAAACCACAATGCGTGAGTCCCAATAAGTGTTCAGTACGTGGTAACATATTAATAGACGTTGATTTTCTTTCTTACTTCCCCTTAGTTTCCAAGCTGACCCTTAGATTTCTAGTTAACCCAATAATGTAAATGAACTAATGTTACCGCATAGACTTACCTTGCCTCCCCTCCCTCTTTGGAATAGAGCCCGTTCCTTTCCAAGTTGCCCTAGGAGTGAGAAGTCCTTTCTCAACACAGCTCTTGGTGAGTCTGAGAGCCTCCCTACCTTCTCCCTGGCAGGGACAGGCTCATTATGTTGCCTCCAACCACTGTCACTTACCTAGAGAGAATTCTTTGGGTTTTAGAAAAAAATGAGAGTGTTTCCCTTTCCAAGAAAAAAAAAAAAGCAAGATGAAGAAAATGAACTGGAATTCATGCATTCAGTTAGCTAAGCTTTATTTTCATGCAGGTAAATATTTAGTCTGGGTAAAGGTACACATTGTGTATGTGTATGTATGTTTTATTTTTAACTTACGATATAAGAAAATTGGTATGGTTATAAAGCTAAGGACCAGAGAGCCCCAAAAGATGAGAGTCAGTGATCCTATTGGTTGAAGACCCAGGGGAGAGTTGACTTAGTTTCATCAATAGATTAATGCAGTAGTTCTCAAAAGTGTGGTCCATGAATCCCTGAAGGGGGTCTGTGAGGTGAAAACAATTTTTTCCAAGAAGGTGATGTTTTTGCCTTTTTTATTGTGTAAACATTTTTACTGGTAATGCAAAAGTAATGCAGAGAAAATTCCTGGCCCCTCAGCACAAATATCAAGACAGGGGCACCAAACTGTACTTGATAATTTTATTTTTCACCAATACCAGGTGCTGCAAGGAAAAACAAAACAAAACAAACAAAAACAAACCAGTTTCACTTAAGAATGTTCTTGTTGGAGCGGTAGAAATTGTTAATGCTATTGAATGTCCCCCTTTGGATACATTTTAATATTCCTTGTGACAAAAAGGGAAACCTGTGTACAGTACTTCTTATGGATACCCTAGTAGTAAATAGTTATCTCAAGGAAAAACATTTGTGTAGTTGTTTGAGTTGTTAGCTGAACTAGCCACTTTTTTTCCCCCCATAAAAATCCATTTTGACTCAAAATAAAGATTGACATTGACAGATAAGTAAGGATTATTCAGATTTGAGTATTTTACAGATTTTTTTCTCAAAAGGGAACCTAAGTAGCTCATAGTATTTGTTGTCAGTGATAAAATTTGAGCTTTCAAATGAAAATTAGATTTTTGGAAATTCTAAGTACATGCTTAACTGCTTCCTAATAATAGATTCTGAGGAGAGTAATGATATAAACAAATGTGCTTTTTTATATTGTAAATGGTTTTTTTTTTTTTTTTGCATTTGGAAGATCTACATAAAAACGCAGTATTTTTTAAACGATCATGTGTGATGTTACAAAGTTACGCATGAGTATAGATTCATTCTAGTGCAAGATAGACCAAATAGGTTATAG
The DNA here is from genome assembly GCF_009762305.2 of Zalophus californianus. Lineage (NCBI taxonomy): Eukaryota > Metazoa > Chordata > Mammalia > Carnivora > Otariidae > Zalophus > Zalophus californianus. The sequence goes on from NC_045598.1 coordinate 184,203,911, forward strand.
TTTAACAGAGTATGCAAAGTTCACTGATAACAGTTTCTTATTGCAACTCACCTTTAAGAAATTAGTGCTTATTGAGTTGTGGTGTACAAAGAATATCCACAGTTGTCTGGAAAGACACCTCCTTTTTCCAGATGCATGCCTGTGTAGATTTTTTTCTTATGCTCTCATAACAACATGTTGCAGTAGTTGAAACACAGAAGAGATAAGAGAATTCAGCTGTCGTTTTTTAAGACAGTCATTAAAGAAGTGTGCAGAAGTGAAATAGTGCCATTCTTCTTGATTTTTTCTTTTTCTTCTTTTTCTGGAAACTGCAGTTATTTCCATGAAAATATGCTTTTCTTTTTAAATGTAATCATTTATTTTTGTTACTTTTAAAAAATTAATAAATGTTTTTAAGTTTCTCAGTTTTTAGAATATGGTAAATATTAATAGATTATGACATGCAAATTAAAAGCTCTCTGAGGTTCTTAAATATTTCTATGAATCTAAGTCTAAAGGGGTCCTACGATCGAAAAGATGGGAAACTCTTGGATTTGTGAGACCATGTTCCATATCTAGGATAATGCTTAGTACATTTGCAGGGACTCTAGAAAGTCTTGTTCCCTGAATAAATTAAATTTCATGGCCAATAGCTCCTCACACATTGCTAGATGTTGTTCTGGTTGTCTACTTAGTAATTGCTTACTCTATATGAACTACTGTCATAATGCAATAAAGTAGGCTATTTTATAATTGACTCTTGTACATTTAAGAATATTTTGGTAACTGGAAAAGTCACACTAATTTTATAAGGATAGGTTTTGATATCTACTGTTATATTTTCCCTACCCACAATCACCCTTCTATGATTATTTGACAAACATATAGATTGGTAACCTGATAAATCTCAAGACTGAGACCAAATGGAATGCTGATAACCATTTGTTGAAAACCAGGGATGCTATGATGCATTAATATGACATACTGGATACAGAGACATTTTGAGTAGTGGGTTCTGCTGAACAAAGATACAGGATTATTAGCATAAGATCTGTGAGTTGCAGTACTTTGTCCTATATTACACTTTTTTTTCAACTGAACTTTATATATGTTAAATTTAAAAAAATGCATTTTTCTTTTACTCTCTGATAGTAATTAAAAGTACTTGTATATCTATTGAACTAATCCACTTAGAGAAAGCTCTGTGTATGAAGAGTTAAGGCGTATCAAAGGAAATGGGAAGCAGAAATGGAATATATAGGTTTGTGTTCTATTTCAAATTATTTTTTGTATACAGCAAGCTTGAGATTAATTGGTTTGCTTATGTATATCTAATTGTTCTAGGACAATTTGTTGAAATGACTGTCTCTACTGAATTGTCTTTGAATCTTTGTCAGAAATCATGCATAAATACATTTTTAAGTTAGCTTACCAATTCTATAGAAAAATTCCTGGGCTTTTGATAGGGAATTGTATTAAATTAATAAATCAAATTTGGGAGATTTGGCATCTTAACAATATGAGTCTTCTGACTCATGGCCGTGATATATATCTTCATTTATTTGGAACTTTTAAAATTTCTACTAACAACATTTTGTAGCTTTTAATATATCAATCTTACATATGTTTTGTTAAATATCCCTATTTCATATTTTTGATGCTATTGAAATGTTATTTAAGTTTGTGTGTGTGTGTGTGTGTGTGCACGCACACTTGTACCTAGAATTATAGTTGATTGTAACATAGTGCCCTATATCCAGCATTGTAGGTAAACTCACTTAGTAGTTCTTAGTGGCTTTGTTGTAGAATCCTTGGGATTTTCTAGATCATTTTGTCTGTGAATAAAGGCAGTTTTACTTTTCCCTTTCCAGTCCGAATTTATTCTTTTTCTTGTCTTATTGCGCTGGCTGGGATCCCCCTCCCCCTCTTATCCCACCACCCCCAAATCAGTGAGTGGGTGTGATGAAAGAGGACATTCTTTCCTTGTTCCTGATCTTGAGGGGAAATTAGTCTTGCACCATCAGTTGTGATGTTATCTGTAAGTTTTTAATAGATGCTATTTATCAGATTGAGGAAGTTTTCTTTTATTCCCATTTTGCAGAGAATTTTTCTCATGGAGGTTTAATATTTTAAAATAATTTTTCTAGGGGCACCTGGGTAGCTCCTTTGGTTAATTTCCAAATGTTGATCTCAGCTTGGGTCTTAGTCTCAGGTTCATGAATTCAAGCCCCAGGTTGGGCTCCACGCTGGGCAAAAAAATAAATAAATAAAAAATAAATACTTCTAAATCTATTCAGATAGAATATAATAATAATAATAATAACAATAGAATATAATTTCTTTTTTCAGTTTGTTGATATAGTGAAAAACATTGAATTATTTTCCATTGTTAAGCCTTTATCTTCTTGGGATGATCCACACTTGGTGATCATGTATTGTTCTATTTAAATACTGCTAAATTCAATCTGTTAATATTGTTAAGGACTTTTTCATTCTTGTTCATGAGGGATATTGGTATGTAGTTTTCTTCTAAAATCTTTGTTTGATTTTTGTATTAACCTAATGAAATGAGTTTGGAAGTATTCACTCTTTCTATTTTGGAAGAGTTTGTGTACAGTTGGTATTATTTTTGCCTTATGTGTTTAGTAGAATTTACCAGTGAAACTATTTGGGCCTAGGGTTTTCTCTGAGAGAAGTTTTTAAATGATTAATTCAGTTTCTTTGATAGAGGCTTATTCATGTTATCTTTTTCTTCTTGAGTGATCTTTGGTAGTTTGTGTCTTAAGGAAGTTGTCCATTTCACTGAAATTATCAAAAGTATTGATGCAAAACTGTTGATAATATTTTCTTATTCTTTCAATAAATGTAACATTTCTGGTGATGTCACTCTTATTCCTGACATTGGTAATTATGTCATCATTTTTTTTTCTTGATCATCTGGCTAGAGGCTTATTATTTTTATTGTGATAAATTATGATTTATTATATCACTATTGAGCTTTTTAAAGAATTAGCTTTTGGTTTCGTTGATTTAGTTTTGTAATTTCCTTGATATCTGCTCTTTATTATTTTCTTTCTTTGCTTGCTTAGGCTTAGTTTGCTCTTCATTTTCTGGTTTCTCCAAATGGAAGCTTACATCATTAAATTGAAACTTTCTTCTTTCAAATCTAAGCATTAATAGCCTTGTTTCAGTGAAGGATCCTGGGCAGTCTGGTTTCCTGCCCTTCCTTTGGTAGCAGATGCATTTTTGCCTGCTGTCAATATAGTACACGTGTTGGGGCCGATTTTTGTTTGTTCACTTGCTTTGTTTTGTTTGTTTTTAAACAGATTTTTAAAATTTTCCCCAGTGGGTTCTGCTCACCCCCCACCCTCTTCAGTGAGCTATGACTTTGCTTCTCAACCCTTTGACTGCAGGTGGAGGAAGGCATTGTGAGGGTTATGTACCCTGCCTCAGTGGCAGATGCCTTTGCTCTTTGTGAGAGAAGATCTGGGATGCAGAAGGGCTTTTCTTTCTGCCTCCCAGTGGCATCTCCTCACTGCTTGTCCCATCCAGAAACTGTCCTTGAAGTCTCCTGCTCTGCCCTGGTCTTGAGCACCTGGTAGAGGCCTGTGGGTAGAGTTGGTGAGTGGGTGTATTTTCCCAGGCATTTTAAACTATCATACTGGCTCACAGTCAGCCTCTAAGAATTTGTTAAAATTCCAGGTGTTTACTTCATACTTTTATTTATGGCTGCCACTTTTGTGCTTTCCCAAGGGTAAAGCATTTCTTGGGTCCCATCTCTCCTTGGAGGCGCTTGCCACCCTTTAGGATTCAGTTCACCTAATTTCATATCTCAGCTTTCTAACTGGCTCAAAAATTATTTTGTAGATCTTCCAACTTCTGTCAGTGTTAAGTAGCAAGCCGTGTTGTCCTGCTGTCTGCATCCTGGGTGTAAGCTGTACCTCACCCTGCTAGGCTTTGAAATGTAAGACGTGAATTACCTTCAGGACCCCAGGAAATAGCTGAACTACAACTAGAAGAAGTACAGCATAAGCTTAGTCGGGATCAGTGTTGCTGCATCAGTCAGAAAGGTGATCATGCCTCCTTACTGAATGCAGTTACACCACCCTAGTGTTTTTGAGTCCGTTGTGATTTCATATTCCTTTATTGGGTTGTATTATGATTTTGTCTTTATCGTCTGTTTGTTCTAACCAAGACTGAGTGCCTTCAGGTCAGAGGCTGGTTCTTCAGTGTGGTTTCCCTGGTGGAGGCACAGTCTGTGGCACATGGGCGGGAAGAATAGATGCATAACCAGATGAGTGAGTGTTGGGACAAGAGCAGTGTGTTAACAGCCTGTTTTTGCCTCAGGGAGTTGATTAGAGAACTTCAGAATTGAATCACTGAACTATATAGACATTGCATTTTAAGCATAGATGTGTGGTATTTTAAATATTTTACAAAGCATAGTTTAAGCGAGTAAATATTCCTTTTGAAATGTAAATAATGAGCTACAGAGAAAGTGTTCCTTTCCAGGGAACTCAGGGTGGACCATGCAGATGAGCTAAGGGCACAGTAACTGCAGAGTCTGACAGATAGGAGCACCATGCTGAAATGGGAGGAAAACTGCAGGGGGCAGGAAGGTCATGCAAACAGAGAGAAAGCTTAGCCAGAAGATAAGATCAGTGAATTGAAGGAAACTCTCCAGAAGCAGTTGTTGTTGTTTTGTTTTCCAACAAGTACCAGGGTTTTTTTTGTTTTGTTTTGTTTTTAATCTGCCAAATTGAACATGGGGGAGGCTAGTTAATACTTAGGCAAGTGGCTGCCTTGGTGTAATATTCCTTAACTTGAAATCCACATGACCCAGTATATTCATGCTGTTTATTGCTGTGTAATAAACCACCCAGACTTAAAGTGGCACAAGACAGTGTGGTGTGAGCGCACAGTTCTGTGGGTTGACGGTATTCAGCTGAGCGGCTCTCACTCAGGAGCTCCCCCGAGGTGGCAGTGAGACTGTGGCCCGGCTTGCAGAATCTGAAGGCCTGACGGGGCCAGTGACCAGGCTGCTCCCTCCAGCACCGGTAGGTGCTGCTGGCTCCGGGTGGCTGGGAGCGCGGCCGTGGTGGGTGGGTGACCACCCTGCCTGCCCATTACCCCCTCGTGGCCGGGATTCTTAGCGCCCAGGGAGCAGGGTTCCCAGGGAGAGTGTCCCAAGAGTGCGCATTTCGAGAGTCTCAGGCACACCCGAAATGCCTCTTAAGACCTCGCCCTGGAAGTCCCAGTGTGCCACCTCTGCTGCTGCTTTTGGTTTGGTTAAGGGAGCCCAGATGTAAGAGGAACTTAGACTCCCCTGTCTCCGTGGGGGAACTAGCACAGAAATTGCCACCTTCTGTGGATTTGACATGTGATGAGCACAAGCATGGTTTCCTGCTGGTTTTAGGAGCACAGCGGCACAGTTATCCCTCCGTCACTCCCAGGCTGGGCTCTGGCTGCCGTTTCGCGGCTGCAGGAGACCCACTGCGCTCACTAGTGGGTGTGCTGGACATGCTCTGTGTGTCTGAATGGTAGGTTTATAAGGGTATCTCTGAGAAGAAAGTGTGCTCTCAGGACTGGAGCAGCCTGCTCTGTGTGCCCCTCTTTCTTCTTTATGCTTCGTTTGAATGCCTGTTTTGAAGGCTTTCGAAGTTTGTAAATGTTTCCTTTCTGCATGAATTCAACCTTATTACCTTTAACATCGGCATCACTTGTGGTGTGTTACTAATACAGGCAGCGGACCTGAAAGCTCCTTTCTTAGGCTGGGACTGAGAGTGGAAGGTGGGTGATTTGTAAGGGCATCAGGCCACGTCTGTGCAAGTAAAGAAATTGTCAATATGCTTTAATGTAAATGTATCTAAAAACAGCATTTATTAGAAAGTACTGTGGTGAGTAGGTTTTCTTTATGCACTAAACTTATGTTTTTCAAGTAACCCATGAAAAGGAAGTAGTATTTTCCTCATTTTTACAAGCGAGGAACATGTAACCAAGTGGATAAGTAACTCATCTGATGTCATAAGGCTAGAAATTAGCCATTTTTTGGGTACTCTTCCATCTAACTTCTCAAAAATATATGATTATTCTGTGACTAATTGGGTCACTATCAGATGATTTATATGTGATGGTAAAACAGGAAGCAGCCCTGTCCTTTGGCACTAAATCGCCATGGCACAGAACACCCTTTTCTTTATGCTGCCCTGTGGTTTGTGGTTCAATTCTTATGCTCATGTGTTCATTTAAGGATATTGCATGGCTCTCTATGAACAGAATGAATGGGCTTCAAAATGTTTACAAACCCAAAGATGAAAAAAAAAAACCTGGTTATAGTCTATCCATATTGCATTGCTTGGTGGGATTGAAGCCATAGTACATAAAATACACTTTCTTTGGGGATTTTGGGGTTGATGAGTACTAGTGCTTTTGGTCATAATTAAGAAATGTCTCTGCAGCAGTGTCCTAAGTGGATCACCTGCCTTGCTGGCTTGTTCTTCACCTGGCAGGTGAGAGCCAAATTGATCTTGTAACAGTCAGAGCAGAGCACATAATTCTTGTGTTGAAAATCTTTCAACAAGTCAGCCTCCATGTGCCTTCTTTGACCCTAAGGTAGACTGGATTGAGCTCTTCTGCTAATGTCTTTCTTAGCCTATGCACTTACCTGTCATGACACCCAGCACCCTTTGCTATAATTATCTCCCTAATGTCTACCTTCCTCGCTCTTTAAGTTTTTTGATCACTGGAACTCTGTCTGTCTTGTTTCTGAAAGAGCTCTGCAGCCAGTGTGACCCCTGGCATGTGAAGAGCATCCAGTAAATAGATGAAGGAAATGATTTTGAACCGATGAGTGAAGATTGGTTTTCTTGTTCTTTTTGAATAACTAAGCACACATATGTTAATCACTGATTCATTTAGTTATCTGAAACATATTGAGCATTTACTCTGAAATATAAAGGCTACAGAAGAATGAAAGGTATTAAGGCATCTTCCCCCATCCCCTCCCATCCCCCTGCCCAGGCTCACCCTCTCGTCGGAGTGAGGAGGGAAGTTGCACTGGTTCCTTTGGTGGCTGCTTTGGCACACTCTTATCTACTTGTCTCCCTCTGTCCTGTTCAGTACTGGGCATTGGGTATTGTCCTTTGAAAGAATCCTCATTACTGTAAATGCGGGTTAGATCTAGGTCAGACTGGCTCTGTTAATTGTGCTTACTCTTAGAATTGACTTGCTGTTCATATTTCTCTTACCCTGCTACAGCCACAGGTCAGTTTTGGTGCCTGTTCTAGGTGAATGATGTGCAGGAAAGCAAAGAACGTTGCAGATTTCAGCTGGGAAAAGTGGGTATTTTCAGTGTGTGTGTGTGTGAGTGTGTGTGTGTGTGTGTGTGCGCGCGCGTGCGCGCGCGTGCGTGCATGCATGTTTGGCCGGGGTGGTCACTTAAAAGTGCATAAAGATAACAAAATTAATAGGTAATGAAAGTATCGGCTGCTTGTCAGGCATTATTTGTATTTGTCTTCTGTTTCAGTTGCTTATGGCAGTCCTGCATAGTGGGTATCAGTGTCTATATCTTGCCAATAAAGAAAGAGAGTGTCAAAGATTAAGCAGTTTGACTAAAGTCACACAGCTTCAAGGTGTCAGAGATGTCATTTAAGTCCACTTCTACCTATTTTTAACTCCTGTCTTCCTACAAATGTACCTAGATGCCTTTAAAACTCCTAATGCGGGGCGCCTGGGTGGCTCAGTCGGTTAAGCGGCTGCCTTCGGCTCAGGTCAGTATCCCAGGGTCCTGGGATCGAGTCCCGCATCGGGCTCCCTGCTCTGCGGGAAGCCTGCTTCTCCCTCTAACTCTGCCTCTCTCTCTCTCTCTCTCTCTGTCTCTCATGAATAAATAAATAAAACATTTAAAAAGAAATAAAAAAATAAAACTAATGCACTCAGCTGTGTGTGTCCCATTACACAAAATGGAAATTGCAACTCTTATCTATAACTTTGTCTTTCATTATAATTTCCTCTTTTTGAAGATATAAAATCCTAGATACAGAATATAGCCAGCAGGTCATGTTTTTGTTAAGGCACAGTAGCTACACATCTTAGTTTTTACTTTAATTGCACTTTTAAAAACTATTAATTTTTATTCTAGAAACACATCAGAGTGTCTTAAGCTCATTTATCTTACTTTTGCTTCCTGAGTTTTTATCTTTCCCTGGAGGAGGAAATTTACTGGGATTTTTATTTGATCAAAGACACTTTTTGTATTAGGTGGCAATATAAAATTTTTAAGCAGTTTTCTTTTATCCGGCCTCCTTCCTTGCTAGAGCTCTTACCCCACTTAACACTTCCACAAAGTTAAAATGAAATAGAAAATATTTGTTACATTTACAGTAAAGTTTACCTTTGTTAGTTCCAAGATGGAGTTAAACTGTTATATATTGGCTACAATTACCTTCAGAATTTTTCCACAGAAAATCATGTTGTCGTATTTAATGATGCTGCATCTCTTAATTGAAGATAGTTTATCACTGATCTCAGAAAATCACTGCAACTGCTAAGGTTGGTCAGATTTAGCCCTAAAAACATGAACAAAAGGATTTCAAGAAGAGACAAAAGTAGGGCAGTGGCCGGCGAGAGAAATGCAGTTCATTGTGAGGTCTGATAAGCCAGGATCCTGTAGAAGTTTGGTTTCAATCTTTTTTTTTTTTTTTTTTAAATAAAGTGATTAGATGGAAGGAAGTGATATTATTGGAGGCTCTTCTACATGGAGGAGACCAACCAGAACTTGAACGTCAGAGCTCATAGGGCCAATGGAGGATGATAGGAGAAGGTTTTGAAATGGACAGGAACAAGGGCCCCTCAGAGGAGGGATTGCCTGGAAAGGAAGCAGATGTCACCGTGCCCTTGTCTCCGGGGCTGTTAGTCCCAGTTAGAGGTAGTGGCTCACTGCACTGGGGTGGGCAGAGGTAGAGAGCTCAGAAAATATTTCCTGGAAGAAATGGAAAATAAAACTCAGAAAACTTGTAGTTTGCTAAAGGTCACTTATACTTCATGGTAAAAATCAGCAGGGAATTCGTATCTTATGATTGTTGAAGACAATGCATTCATTTATTCATCCAGTACTTGATGCATCCACAGCACTGTCCTGAGTGGTGAAAATTAGCCATGATTAAGACAGAGCTAAACAATTGTGGTAAATGCTGCAAAGTAGCATGGCATGAGTGCTTTGGGAAGATGAGTAAAATGATTGACCAGGAATTGGTGGAAGTTTACATTAAGTATATTGAACTTGAATTAAATATTCTCATTGAAGAATGTAATGCTATTGCTATAGTAAAAAACATGGACCTTTAATCACTTATTAAAGTAATCACCTATTACTTCCATTTATTGCCTTAATAGGCAAGAAAAGACCCTCTTGTGTTTGTTACCTCCCTCAAAGATTAATTAAGACAACATATTTAAAAGTGTCTAAAATATACTTGTCTGATATTCAGGAGCCTCTCAATAAATGCTGACCTCCATCTCTTTTTCTGCTTATATCATATGCAATATAATGCATGGCTGAATGAACAATTTATAAAATAGACATAAACAGCATTGGCTGATTTTTGGAGCCCTGTTCCCTTTATTTTGTAATACTTTCTTTCTTAGAATGTAGGGCCTTTGAATATATCTGATTGGTGACTCATGAACATACATGAAGGTGTGATGTTCTGGCATTAAGACTTTTAAAAGTCCACATAAGGGGCGCCTGGGTGGCTCAGTTGGTTAAGCGACTGCCTTCGGCTCAGGTCATTATCCTGGAGTCCCGGGATCGAGTCCCACATCGGGCTCCCTGCTCAGCAGGGAGTCTGCTTCTCCCTCTGACCCTCCCCCCCTCATGTGCTCTCTCTCTCTCATTCTCTCTCAAATAAATAAATAAAATCTTAAAAAAAAAAAGTCCACATAAAATATCAGTCATGACGTGATTCTTGTTTCAGGCAAAAATATCCCCTGTTAACATATTATTTCTATGAGTTGTAAAGGTCATTTTGAGAAGAATCACATGTAGCTGTTGAGCAAGAAACTGAAACGGTATCAGAGAATGTTTAAGAGATCTAAATGCATTTGAGGGAGGTAGGAATGAATTAGAGATTAAGCTACAAGTAGATTAGAGGAAAAGAAATTTGAAATCCTCCATTTCTACCCATCCTTCAGTAAGATTTATATCTGTTTACCAGATGCCCCAACATGTAGCTTGTCAGTCTTTTTCATCCTGTCTTGTAGAAAAGTGGTAATGTAGGGATTTCTTTGCTTGTTTCTTCTTTCATAGGTATTGTATAACGGAATTTTCTTTCACATTTTAGTCTCAGAATAAGATGACCTTGTCACAAGACATTTTGGGGTGCTGCTCTTTGGGGATTCTCACTTTCTGCAGTCTTCAGCCCCTGGCCCTAGGTTTAACATATAATATGCGAGTTTTTTTCATTAAAGTTTATATCAGTACATCTTGTACTTTTTGCATGAATTGTTGAAGTTTTTAATTTGCTTCCCTCTTCTGATGTGGGTAGCTACCATATAGAGGCCTATAGAGGTCTCAAAACCCACTTTTTCTTTATCATATCTTTTCATTTCTGTACAGCCTTTTTGTAGCTTCTTTGTTTATTAAAATAGTTTAGCCTTAACACAAATAGCCATAGACATGGTATCATCAGTTAGAACAGAACAACTGTTGGGCACTGCTGTGGGATGCAGTTTCTCTCCTTCTGAGCACCAAATCTCTTGTGCTCCTGCCCTCTTTAAGTGCCCCAGGCCTCCCAGCCGTCCTGAAGGAGCTGCTATTTAGCACAGCATTCATTGCAAGCCCTTCCTGACTTGCCTGCGGTCTGCCTGCCTCTTGAGCCCTGTCACCAGACAACCCCCCCTTTGTACCTTATGCCTCTGTCTCTCTGCTGCTTTGTGGTCTTTGCAGACATTCCGTTGACCCACCTACAGAGCTCTGATCATGCTGTGCCCCGTGCACAGGACACCCCTGCACATACCCAGGCCTGCCCGTTTAGGCTCTGCTAACATACCGCTTAGGCTCAAGTTCCTCTTGATCTTGGGCCTAGAAATGTTTACTGCCTCGTTTAAATTTTGTAATATTTCATCTGTACTTTTCTTAAAGTGATTAAAATGTATACGTTGTGTTGTGAGTATCCACATATATGTACTTCTTGAGAATGGGGTCAACATCATGACACGATTCAGTAACATAACCACCATTTACTGAGCCCAGGGCTGCCTGGCCTCGAGTCCATGTGGACTGGTCCGTCCCATCCAGGTGTTTTCTGGGGAGCACTGGTAGCATGTTGTAAGGACTCAGTAAATTGTCATTGAACTTCATGACATCTCTTTCTGCCGATCAGATACCTTTTCACTTCCTTTTTAGTTTTTAGCTATATTCTAGATCTGTGCTGTGGTAACTTCTAGCCCTTGAAGCTATTAAAGTTTTATTTTTTTAATATTTATTTATTTATTTATTTGACAGAGAGAGTGAGAGAGAAAGGGCGCACACAAGCAGGGGGGAGCGGCAGCAGAGGGAGAGGGAGACACAGACGCAGACTCCCTGCTGAGCAGGGAGCCCGATGCGGGGCTCGATCCCAGGACCCTGAGATCATGACCTAAGCCGAAGGCAGATACTTAACCAACTGAGCCACTCAGGCGCCCCAAAGCTATTCAAGTTTTAATTAATTAAAAGGAAATAAAATGAAAAATTCAGTCATACTAGCCACATTTCAGGTGCTCAGTAGCCACGTGTGGCCTGTGACCACTGTGTTGGACTGTGTAGATATACATTTCCATCATCACAGAAAGTTCTCTTGGGCAGTGCTGGTCTGTGTTGTTTTGATTGCCTTCTAGAGAGTCCCTGTGTACATGTGGTGTGTGTGTGAGACATACTTCTAGGATAGGAATGATGCAGTGGACAAACTGTCATGTGGAAATACACCCGTATATACTGTTATAGAACACTTTCCAGTTTGATATTATTTCCTTGTTTGATCATCCCAGAGGCCCAGTTTTCTAAAGATACTGTACCTGTGCCCCGCTCTCTTCACTGTTCTCGGGAACTGTTCCTTCGCCCAGGATACCATCTTCACTGCTCTTTGGAGGGAAGCAGACGTGTTTTTCCTCAGGTCTGAGCTTAGAGAGCTGGCCGAGCTGGAAATGGGAAATGTAAGGCTAACCTGGCAGGCCTCGTGGAAAGGCTCCCCATTATGAATTGTGGTCTGCAGCTTCCTTGTGCTGCTTAGAGGTAGCTTCCCAGATGGGGCTTGCCTCGGCCCTTGCTGCCGGTCCCATGATGCTCGAGTAGCTCTTGCAGGTTGTTGAGTGGAGTCTTCTACGTGGTCTCATTTAATTTCCACCTTGATGAAGTGAGATAGTAGGTGACCCCCGTTTTACAGGTAAGGAAATGGAGTCTCAGGGAGGGTAGGGCACTCACTGCCCCGGGTGAGTCAGGACAGAAGTGTTCAAGCATCTCCAGCTTCACGATCACGCTACCCTGCTGTGACCCTGCCTGGGTCCTTCCCGGTGGTGGCACCACTGCCACTGCTCAGATTGCTGACTGCAGGAGAACCAGGAGTTACTGTGACTCTAATCTCTCTGCAAGTCTTTATCTCTAGTGCTAATTATATTAATATTTCAACTTTTCATTGAAGTTTCATCAGCCTTCTCTTCATATATACCTCTGCTCACATTAATATGCAGAAATATGGAATATGTGGGAGGTTAGAATTTTCTATGCACAGTGTCAAGGCATGGCCTGTGATGTATATGATTAGTCCTCCCGGCTGCAGAAGTAGGTGTCCATGTCCCTGATTGATAGTCAAGGGGACTGAGAGCCCTCTGACTTGCTTTTTTTTTTTTTCCTTTTTTTCCAGTGTCCTACTGTATGTAAGTGCTGGTCTGTGATTTGAACCCATGTTTTTGTTAGGTTTTATCACTTCAGGTCTCACTAAATTAAGCTCTTCTTTCGATATCATCATTAATTTATACTCTCTTACTGCAGGTGTCAAAAGGCAAGACAGTTGTGCTTGTCTGGAGGCTGTAGGTTAATATGCTGTTCTGGGAGTACCATGAGCAAAAACAGGTGACAAATAACTCGATTAAGCATTCACTTAGGGCTATTTTTGAATTTTCCTCTAAGCAACTTAATTTTACATTCGTTTTATGCTCATGTTTTAGCTTCATTTGTTCGCAAACTTGAGATCATGGAATTTAAAGGACTTGGCTGGTTGTAGCATTTGTATGTAATACCCGTGATACAGTTTCTTTGTCAGAGGCATAATTAACAATATGATTTGTACGTCTACTGCCTTCTGGTATTCACAACACAGTTTGTAAACTTAATTAGTTCTTGGAATCGCAAATGTTTTGAAGATGATAAACACTTTTCCTCTGAATAATGTGTTGAATGGTTATATATTCATAGGAATTTACTCTATGTTACTGAAATTAGAATGCTGATAGGTATGCTTCTCAAGGTAAACATCACCTGCAGTTGCATATTCCCAGATTATGTTTTTGTGCTTTTCACAGGGGAAATCAGAAATTTAGCTCAGATAATTCAGCCTTCAGGATATTCATTATGGTTCCATTGTATAGAGAACATCTATGCTAATATCATTACAGAGATGCCGTTTTTCCCAATTCTGATGTGATCATTATGGTATAGACGGGGGCTGGAGTGGGGAAGGAGCACACCACCACAGCTCCAATTCACTCGCCTCTGCTCTCCGCTGTCTCAGACTTCTTTGAGGCCAAGGAAATAAGACTGCGCTCTCAGTAGGTAGAAGAGATGCTGCACAAGTACGCTGTATACCCAGGAAGGGTCTTATTACCATTAATAAATCACCGGTCTATAAGTTAATTGAGTTTCCAAGCAATATGGAACTAGAAGAATCAAATTAGAAGAGGCTCAGTGCCATTAGATTAGCGACTCCCAACCCCAGGTGTCGGGGACAGGTCCCAAAAGCCTGGGTTTCTCCCCATTTTTATTTGTGAAGAAATGAGGGCACAGTGAGGCTAAGGGACTTGCCAAAGATGCTCTGGTGGTCAAGCTCAGGCTGCTGCTCCAGCCCCTGTGCTTCCTGCCACATTTCTGCCTGGTTTGTGCTCAGTTGGGTCCTCCTGAAGGCCCAGCATGAGACCTGGCACATAGTACTTAGGACCCCGAGCCTTCTGATTTGCAGGTCCTTTCCACTGTACTTCCAGGAACTTGTCAGGAGTGCATTTATCAATCAGATGAACAGAAATCACACCAGGTGTTTTCATAGAGAGGATTGACTATGAAGAGTTGGTTAGATAGGTGCCGGGTGGCTGGAAAAGCAAGTGCGGACACAGAAGTGACACAGACTAGTCATGCTAGTCAGACCCTCATCCTTAGGGCATGGGGAACCAAGGAAGAAACTTGGAGGAAGCACTGCCTGGGGCCCGGGGTCAAGGCTCGGTCGAGGAGCTTGAGGAGGGAGCTCAAGGGGCAGGACTCGGGCCTCTGAGCCAAGGGTCCGGGCTGCTGAGGAAGCGCAGCGAGTGTGGCTCTGGGACGGCCAGGGAATCGCTGTCACTGCTCGAATTAGAAACTGCATGTGGCATGTGCTGCCAGGAGCTGGAAGCCAGGTGGGGAGAAATGGGGAGGGCCAGCCCCCCCCCGCCCCGTCTCTCCTCTTCCAGCACTTCTGCGTACAGACGGAGAGGCCACAGCTTAGGAAGTGGCGGAGACGGTCTGTGTATGGGGGGAAGTGAAAGATAGGTGCCTTTCTTTTTGGTTAATTAGACCTGTGGGGTTTCTTAAAAGTTCATCAAGTCTTCCTGTGCTCTCCGTGGAGAATACCATCATTCTCTGTCATTCGCTCAATAAATATATTTTGAATGCATGTTGTATTTTTGGTGTGAAACTAGGTACTGGGGATATGATGATGAAGAACACAGTTTTGTGTGCATAGGAGCTAGGCGGGGAGACAGAGGATAAGGACATTTGTAAATCTCAGGGTTGAAGAGAACCTCCTCCCCGAGTTCAGCTTGCCATCAGATGGTTGAAGCCTGTCTGACGTTCCTGTCGAGTGGGACCAACGCTCCTGAAGACCGCTCTTTCCATTGTGGAAGCATGCTGGCGTTAGAATCTTCATCTCCCTGATTTCTGCCTTTCTGTCCTAACTGTGCCACAGGCCTCTTACTGACCAAATCTCACTTCTCTTCTATGACATACAGAAATGTTTCTACGCATGTTTTATTTTCTCACGAATCGTTTACCCTTTAGGATAAGCATTTTCAGTTATTTTGGCTATTTTTCCCAGGCAGCACTTTTCAGCTTTTCCCCATTATTTCCTGCCTTACAGAGTCCTTTTAGAGTTTTTCCCCCAGTCGTTCCTTCTCCCTCTCCCGTGAGTTAGTGATACTTCAGATCCACTGTCTGTCTTTGTGCTGTGCTGTGGCCCACAGTTGCCACACAAATTGGTGGATTCTTGAGACTGGTCTAGGGGAACACTTCTCTGGATTCCTGGCCATGCTGTTCACCTTAGTCTTCTCATCTTAGTTTGTTAACTCGTTTGTAGATCGGAACAACACATTATCCCAACTCCAGTGCTGAAGACAAGAGAACAGAAGGCTGGCAGACATCAACCTAAGATAGTAATTGCTAGTTTTGGTCGGAGTAAGCCCCATACCCATCCTTGATTCTGTCACCTTTGCCCAGACAGGCCGTGTGGGGCAGTTCTGGAAAGTAACAAGTAATCTGTTTATTCAGCCTTAAAATAAATCAGTCAGTTGTCAGGAGACTTGACAAGGGGAACCCACTAGCCTGCATAATTGCTTAATTAAATTTTTTATGGTCGAAAGACAAAATGAAAACAAATGAATGCAATTGACTGGCCTTAGCCGGTTGATGTTTTGTAGGATCCCTAGAGGATTTTAATGTACATATTGGTTTAGAATGTGAAGATCTATACCCAACTTGACAAATACCTTTAAGAAAATTCCCAGTGGGAATGTCCACTGTGAAGAGACGGCATCTGACTCCTAAGGAGAAGCCGTGGACAAAATGTAGCTGGAGAATGACTTCGTGTGGGTAACTCTTCCCAGCTTTCCGTTGGCGTGGGAAGCTTGTCCTCATTTCCAGCAAACTGTATGTGTCTGTGTTGGCATGTTCCTGTCCTCAGAAGCTGGGACTGTTAAAGTGTTTCCAAACTGATTTTTTTATCAATGTCTTAGCTTCTGTGATGATGAAATTTGAGTGACAAAATTTTTGTCTCTGCTATTACTGTATTTTGTTTTTAAAAAGTGTTTTATGCCTATTTGGCAATTTTCAGGTAGCTTAGAAGTACGTTGAGTTATGAGGGAAATATAGTATTTTTAGGCATCTTGTATGTTTTGTATTAATATTAAGCTGTGTTTTTTTGTTTTTGTTTTTTTTAGCCATGTTTATTATTCTAGTGTATCTCATGGTTTTGTTGATACACCTTTTAAATAGTATCGGAGTAGATGTGTTCTTTTGGAATCTAGTTGCAATCCTTGATCGTGTTATTTTTTTGTATTCTTTTTTATAAAAGTGACCCTGTATCAGCTTATGAAAAATGTGATTTAATATCTTAAGGATCATTTTCCCCCAACTACTCTGACTTTTTGCTGTATAAATAGGGACTGATTATGATTATGAAACTGGCCTAAAAATGTCTATCTAGACTTCGCATGATTATATCCTACTTTGAATTTATTTTGAATAGTCCATCATAGCCATAGAGTCTGCATTTTGTATATCTAACCAATAGAAAATATTCGTTAGTAATCTTATTAGATATGAAAGTAATAGAGAGCAAAATGCTTGCATTATATGGTTGTTATAGGGTATCATTAGTCCAGTCATATTTCTATCTCCAAGTGTGGTAATGCCAGCAGGATAAATGAGAAAGACACTGAATCTTCACACAAAGGAAATGGGTTTTATAATGAGTACAGTCGGAACAGAACTAATCTCTTTCTTGGATCATTACTTCACCTAATCATAAAAGCTTTTTTAATTCAAATCCTTGCAGGGTTCTAATTGGTGACCTCTGGAGCCTGATAATTGTTTAAGATAGCTGGTCTTTTGCAGTATACTTAATGATGTTTGCAATTAAAAGTGAGAGATGTGGTGTAACCCTCAGGCAGGTATAACTAAAATGTAGATTTTCCTTTTTTCAATCTTTAGTAGTTATTCCCATCTCTCCTTTCAGTAGTGACCAACTTAAATCATTGTTAACTTGAATTAACCTCATGCAGTGTTTTCTGCATTCAGTCTGTGGGTTTACCAGATCTTCTTTGGACAAATGTGTTGGGCTCTCTCCAGAACAGTCCTGCAGCATTTGGAACAGCCATGGGACTGGTCTGTTTGGGGAGGCAGGAACTCCTAGCCCCTTTCTCTCATCCCCTTCTTGGTCCGTCTTCCTGCCTCCCTTGCTGGGGTGATTTCAGTAGAGGCTGAACCATTCTTGGCAGCTGATGCCAATAAATACTTCTGAACTTTCTTTACTACCAGATGAAAATGGGTCAGTAGAAGAGAAGTTTGCCAACATTCACCTTTAGAACTGGTAAGACCATGGATGAACCTGAGCCCTGGTCATTTGCTGTCTCTGTCACTCTGCATAGCATCATGCTGGGAATGAGTTTGCCCCGTGGTACATTTATTGTGTTTTTAACTCCGTCTCCGCTTCTGTCCTATTTCTCAGTAAATAGTGGGCATTCCATAAATGCAGTCGATGGACTGTTCCTATAAAGTTCTGTTGATTTATTGGTGGTGGAATTTAATCTCTTGTGCTCACCTGTTGGCTTGGAAGGTTTTGTTTGGTTTTTGAAGCCAAAGTTGTATGGTAATTTGGAGAAGAAGCACAACCTTTGAGAGTCTATAATGCTGCAGTTCAACCTCAGCTCTGCTGCTGATCAGGTATAAGAAAAAGGGGATGATAGTTTCTGCCCCATCACTCTGAGAAGTTGTGAGGACTAAATGGAGGCAAAGCCTCCAGTGTAGTGTCCTGCACATAGGAACTGTTTAACTTGTTAGATACCGTCTACCAGTTTTAGGGAGTGTCTCAGCTCAGATTTACATGCTCTGGTCTTTATTGTTTTAAAATTATAGGGGGGAAAAAACCTTTTGCAATTAGAAGTTTATTTTGAAAATTGTTAGAATTTAGAACCAAAATCCAGTAACCTACTTACTTCTGAAGGTCTTTGAGTCTTTCCCCTTGAGGCACCGAATGATCATGCTGTATCTTTGTATTGCTCTTTTTTTTTTTGCCATGATGCCCTTTGTTTGGTGAATGACTGCATATATTTCAGGGGAAATTAAGATGCCAATATACTAGAAGCATTTTTCTTCCCTTAAAAAGAATTTGACAAAATGTTCATAATAATTCTGAGTAGTGCTCAGAATTTTTTAGTTATCTGGATTTGATTTTTCAGAATCATATAGCTTTTCTTTAGAATCATATACCTTTCACAAATTCTTTTTGAAATCCATTCTATAATGAGATACTTGTAAATAAATCATTGCAAATTAAACACTGTATTAAGTGAGCAATACTAGCCTATATTCTGTATATTATAATTTTTAAAGCACTGTGATAAACATTATTTCTTTTGATACTTTCAATAGCTTGGTGACTTTCTGCAAAAATGAAATAATCCAAAGCATTTTTTTTTTTCTCACTCAAAATCAAGATCCCTGTACTACAGAAATACCAGAAACTGGAGGGAGCATAGCTTTAGGAAGAGGTGAACTGTGGTTGGGGTCTTGGATCGGGGGCTGGCTGCGGGACCTCAGCTGTGTCCCTGAATGCCTCCAAGCAGCTATTCCCTTTCTATACAATAAAGATTATAGCTACTTTGCCGCACCATTACAAGGATTAAATACCTGGAAGATAGTAAATAAATTCCGGCTGCTTATATTATTGCTATATTTTTGTTAATTATCTGTGGTGGGTAGAATTAATTCCTCCCTTCCTCTTCATTAACCTTTCTTCCCTCCTGGAGGAGTTTAACTTTCCTTTCTTTCTATATATGTTTTAATCTTATGTGCTGTATGTATATTTAAGGATATTTGTGCCTAAATATTTGCTCTGTCTTTATAAAAATAGTTTACTTCCAAGCATTGTTAATATTTAGAGTATTGACTGTGTCCTGCTTCCTGGATGGTATATATGTGTTTGTGTTTATGATGAGTCTGTTCATCCTTATTAGACAGTGATATGCATCTCTACTCTGCTGTGTCATTTATTTCTGTTTATGGAAGATTATTTGCAAGATCATGAGCTGTATGAATCAATCTAGTCTGGGCAGGTTTTAGTGTATTCAACTCTGGTTTGAATCTAATAGGTATTCAGTTAGGTTGCTTAAATAAAATAATTCCTTAGTGAAAACATTTATCATGTTGGAAGTTACAAAAAATTATTTTCAGACCAGCAGCCACAGTAACATTTTAGTGATCTGTCAAATAGAATTTACAGTGGCTTTGAACACTATATATATATATATATATATATATATATATCTTTTAAGATCCATTTAAATCCTCCAAGTGGGCTGTTGTATTATTTTGAAATAGATTTCTGAATGTTGAGCATGTAGTTATTCTCCTCCTTGTGTGGGCTTCTTGTTACCATGGATCCGGGGCTAAGTCCTGTCGTCTCTGATCAGTTCATACAGGGTCTGGTGCTTGGAAAGGGGGTCTCCTGCTGTATTTCTGTACCCACTCGGACTTTATTGTGCAGGCTAACTGGGGCTATTTACCTACACTTTTATGACCCTTTTAAATGGTTTTTTACTAAGTTGCTTTTATTATTTATTTTTAGAGAGGGAGAGAGAGAGTGCACATGCATTAGTGGGGCGAGGGGCAGAGGGAGAAGGAGAGGGAGAATTTCAAGCAGGCTCCACATTCAGCACCAAGCCCAAGGTGAGGCTCAGTCCAGCAACCCTGAGATCATGACCCTGAGCCAAAATCAAAGAGTTGGACACCTAACCAACTGAGCCACCCAGGCGCCCCCTACGTAGCTTTTAAACAACTAGTAAGATGGGCTTTGACATTAGATATACCTTGATGTCAATCCTGAATCAACTCCTTATTACCTCACTTCTGTCAAATTTGTTAACCATTTGAATCCTCTGGTCTTACTCTGTAAAATGGATGTGATATATCATAGATTTTGTAGAATAAAAAGAGACTCTAAGTCAAACACAGAGCCCTGTACCTGATGGCTCATTGTCAACAGAGTAATGACAATAATTACCTCATTACTACTGGTATAAGTGACCTCTGAAACAACTGTCATGACTTTTCAGCATTGGCTGTGTGATATTCCATGTGGTAAGCTGACATGCAAAGGAGACATGAGAAATTCTTTAACGACTCCTTGGGGTTTTACTGAAGATGTAGGGCTGCAGAGCTCTCTTTGCCTTACCACGTCCTCTTGCCACGCTCTCCACTCTGCTCTGTGCCAGGAGGCCAATGTGGATGGCACGAGGGCGGTCTCGCCAGACACTTCTGGCCTCTGGCTTGTAGCTGGGTCGGTACCTGCCCAGCGGAAGGCACCAGCAGCCGACTGTCGGGAGGGAGAGGTGAGATCAGAGTGCTTGTTCTCTTCGGCTTCTTCCCTGTCGGGCTACCGGGAGTTGTCTGCTTCCCTCTGTGGGAGTCTGTGACCCCTGTCAGGCTGCCCTTGCCACACAGCCTCTTTCTTTGCTTTTCTTTTCCCCTTCGTGCTTCATGTCTTGGGGCAGTAATACCTCCCTTGCTAGCTAACCCCGGAGTGCTACACCATTCTTTCTTGCTATTATTATAGGTTCTCTGCACCTTTAATATATAGGCCCTTAATTAAACTCTGTTCAGATTACCCAGTTTGAATGCCACGTTTCCTTCTAGAATCCTGTTTCTTGGATCATTCACCCAGGGAAAGAACAGAAGCTCTAGGAATAGGCAGAGTTGCAGAGTATCAGGGTTTCTAGCTAACGGTTTCTGACCTAAAAGATAAATTCCATATGGCCTCAGCACAGGAATGTGTTGGTTCGTTAATGCATTCTTTCATTGACCTGTTTTGTAAAGAATGCATTTTTTTTCCTTTATAGAAACCCTGTGTGCTAGAACCCTGATTGGGTGGTTAGCTTGACAAATTATTTTAATGACCTGTGGATGGAATATGTTGGGAAAGTGTCCTGCATTCAGAGCCCTCAGTTTGAGTCTCAGTAATGTGGCTCGCAAACTGTGTGACTTTCAGAAACACATTTTCAAACTTCTCTCATGTGTAAAATGTGAATAGTGCTCACCAATCCTGGAATATTGTCAGGATGATGTGAGATAAAGAAGCAAAAAGACTGAATAAAAGGTAAGGCTATAAGCATGTGTGTTTGTAATGATGAGTTCTTTCCACCGTCCAGTCTCACAGCTTGTACCTGGGAGCCCTCACCACGTTCCAGGCTCCATCCATGAAAGGGATTGAAAGGGGGTAGCTGACAGGGTATTGCATGAAGTAGGAGGTTAGACCTGTGGTAAACATCATGCTAGAGTGCTGTGTTTTTTTGGTTAACTGGGAATTCAAGGGCACCTCTTCTAGGAAGTAGAATTTAGTTGGAGACACCAAAGAGAAGATACCTCAAGGCAAAAAGCCCACAGAATGTTCTAGTCTTAGAGCGCAAGTTCAAAGCCTACGTTCAACATGGTGGATGCGGTGCTTAAGAACCTGTGGACAAAGGTGGGTGTTGTGGGATAGACAATACAGCATGGGGACAGGAGCACAGGTGTGTCCTGTGTGTTTTCTCTGATTGGATAGTCAGTAGACTTGACGCTTTCTCTAAATATGAGGGCTTTGCCTCTGACAGCTTTCTCATTTGTCTTCTGTCCACGTCAACTATAAATAAACTGTCTGGTGTCATCCCACAGTGGTTGTTCATCCCGACAGACTGTTTTATTATCTAGCTGTGTTTTAACCTGCCTCTCTCTCCCTCTCTCTCCCCCTCTCTCCGCATCTCGTCCATGTCACTTGCTCCTAAGCTGCCAGATTGCCTTTCCTTAAGGCTGTCTCCCATCACGACAATCCCCACCTGACAACTTGTAGTAGCTCCCTGTTGTTACTGATCTGGTAGGATCTCAGTTTTGACCTTAGGAGCCTGGCCTGCCCTTTTATGCTTTTGTCCTCACTTCTTCTCGGTGCTGACCTCTCCTCTCACCCTGAAGCTGTTCTGTCTTTCTGCAGGAACCCAGGACGTGGGGTCAGGAAATTGAGTTCGTGCCTAAGCTTGTCCCTGATGGACTCTGTGATGGTAGGATCTTGTCATCCTTACCTGTCTGATCTATTCCATTTTGTACTTTTTGAAGAGAAAAGGGAAAAATAGGTTTTGCTATCTTAGTAAAACTCCATCTATCAACTGTACAGTCTCACTAATGGAATGAGCGAATGTGAACTAGTATTACACAGGGCTACTTACCTTCAGTGAAGAATTCATCATTTCCTTGCCTGACAAACTCCATTCCTTACCCTGTAGCACATACTTGCTAGCTTTTCAAATAATTGACCAAATTCCAAAGCTGCTAGTCCCTTTCCTGCAGCACTGTGTGCATTATATTAAATTTGTCTGTTTCTGTGCCACACATTCTCTATATTCTGTTCCCAGCACCTAGTACATTTCCTCAACATATCAGAACCCAGTCACTGCTTTTGGGTAGGTGCCAGTCTTCACTGCTCACCCAAGTGAACCTCATTGCATTGAAAATATTACCGGATTCTCAAAATAAAATGTTTTACATGTAGTTTTCAGAAATCTGTCTGTTGCTTCAAGTGAGATAAGCAGCTCAGGTAGATGCCCCTACAGTCTCAGTAAAATAACATAGGAATGAAGAACTTAAAATGAATGATCAAGAGAGATTAAAGCTCTGGGTTACTAGCCAAGATGCAAAATACAAGCATGGCCACTTCTGTATAAATTTTTATTCTATTCTGTTTCAGTGTTTACAAAAGTTTTATAAAATGTCTAAAAATTTACTTTTATGTAATTTAAATGGTGAAATATTCATGTTTCAAAAATTTAAAACAACATAAAAGATGAAGTCCTGCTGATTGCCCACCGATTCCCTCATGTCCACTAATGTAACTGTTGCTAGTTTCGTATCTGTAAGTAGAGAGACATTTTCTATGGAGATACAAGTGAATATGGACATACATTGTTAAACTGTTTCACACTGTGTGTGTCTGTGTGTGTCCTCAACCGTGTATCTGGTGGAGGCCTTTTTCTATCAGAACATAAAGAGCTCTTGATCTTATAGAGTAGCTGTCTGCTATTTCATAGTGCACGTATGCCCTAGCTCCTGTAACCAGGTTCCTGTTGCTAGACATTTAGATGGTTTTCAGTGTTTTGCTATTAAAGACAATGCTATAAGCTTTGTATAGAATATTTTACATTAAAGTTATGTCCACAGGGTGAATTCGTAGAAATGGAGTTGCTCGGAAAAAGGAAAATATCGATTTAAATGTGCTTGATTCTATGAGAGAATTTAAGCATTTTTTAAAAAGATTTATTAGAGAGAGAGAGCAGGGGGAGGGGAGAGGGAGAGAACTCCTCAAGCCGACTCCCCACTGAGCACGGAGCCTGATGTGGGGATCATTTCCAGGACCATGAGATCATGACCTGGGCTGAAATCAAGAGTCACATGCTTAACCGACTGAGCCACCCAGGTGCCCCGAACTTAAGCATTTTTAATGAAAATTTACAGTTCTCAAATTATTTAACCTTTTCAATAAATACTGAAAATTTCATTCATGTAAATCCAAAGATGATTTGGCTGTTTTTTAGAGGATTAGTGGATTTTACTCTATTTGATGGGCTAAAATAAAAAGGTAAGTGGCCATTGCTTAGGAAGCTTTGCAGTCGCCCAAGGCAAAAACAAAAAAGAAATGAACAAATAAGAAAGACATTGTAACTGACACTAGGTTTCTGGGCTGACAGAAATTTGATGTCCATGGTTTGCAAACATAACATTTTAATCCCCTACATTATCTAAAACCTAATCACACATTTGCTTATTATTTCTGAGCTGGGAGATAGCGTTGGTACATTGAACTGTGTGGTAACAAATGTAATCTGGGGATTAGTAAAAGTGAAATCCCTCATGCATTTGACCTCAGAAACCTTACTGGATTTTCTCTATGGTTGGCCTTCACTGGCTACAGTTAACCAAGAGGTTCTATCCACCTTGGTCGTGTCAAAGTACCTTCCCTTCTCTAGAGAAGATCACAGATGTGGTCACAGGGGCTTTGGAAAATGAAACTCCCGGTAAGGGAGAGGCATAAATACCAGGAAGCTGTTTCAGGATTTCATACATCATGTTGTACAGTCCCCGCCCCCCCCACTTTTTTTTTTGCATTGTATTTTATGGGACTTCATGAAAACATCAAACTACTTGCAATGCTCAATCAAGTGGAAATTGCAAAATTGGTGATTGAATGAATAGTCCCTAAAAGAACCACAAAAGTTTTGACCAGTTTTGAATTTGGTAGCTAGAGGGTCTGCGGCAAGTACGATAGTTGTGATTTAAGCCAGGTGTGTTGGACCCTAGGGATTGGGGCTCCTTCTGCTGTCGTGTGGTGTGTGTTAGGTCCAGTCCTTGCAAACCAACACACTTGTAGTGTGGCATCAGGCCTTCACAATTTTCAAATAAATCTTAAACAGTGAAATACTATATTTTAACATCATTCAAAGCTTACTTAAGGTGACAAGATATTTAGCAACATAAGATTTTCAGAGTTGATGGTCTAGAGAGGAAGTTAAATATTTTACGTATTTTTTTTAAATTTTTATTTACCTTTCCAAAATCATAGGTATATCTCAAACTTTAATATATTGTAAAATACATAATTTTTCTAATTTTTTAATCTTTATGATTTTATGTGTTGCTTAAAATGTTTACTGTCACTGATGCAAGGAATAACATTTGAATGCTGACTCTGGAGTTAACATGTCGTGCATATGTTGTGAGTGCTCAAAATCACAAAAATGCAGTGTTATCTGAAAATAGGTAATTACACCTATTTTAACAAACATTTATGTACTATAAAAGTTCTTTTTTTCCTTTCTACAAAGTTTCAGTATAATTTTGTTGACTCTTCTATGCTAAAGGCATTTCCAATTATAGCATAAATGCATAAATAAATACGTGGAATTAATTTTCTTCTAATTAAAGCTGAAGTCGTGAATTACTGTACTCGATGGAGCAGATAGCATGTGACTTATTGTTCTTTACTGAGGAAAACAAAGCTAGTTTAGCTCACCTACACCATTAGTTCTACAATTTTTAAAGCCTTTGTGTGTGTGCATGCGCTCGTGTGAGTGTGTGCTTATGTATTCATGGAAAACTTTTGAAAGAGTATATGGTATTGTTACAGTCATTACCTGTGGAGTACGGGTGTAGGAGGAAACTTTTCCCTTGATTATGCATCCTGTTATACTGTTTTAACTTTTTTTTTAATAGGAAAAAGTCAAGATGAAAAGTACTCTTAAAGGTGTTTTCAACAACAAGAATTATCTAAGTAAATCTTTGCATTTCATATCCTTCTATTTTAATGTACATTGTTCCCATACAGATTCTGTTTAGAATTCGTTTTCTGGATTAAAACCTAGGATTATACAAGAAAGCAAACAAAATAATCAGTTTATTTGGAAGTTTAGTATTATCTTCAGGGCCTTTCCTGCTCTCCTCTATCTCCCTCCCCAGCACTCTTAACCCCTTTTGTATAGTGTCTGCTGACACCAGCTAGGTCTCCAGCACCGACTGGGTGTCCTGCAGCTCGACCAGTTCAGTTCTGACACTCACTGCTGGGGTTAGGGGAAGACCCCACGGGAGGAGGACTACGTCCCACAAGACTGCCCTCACTTCCTTCAGTCATCAGCTGCAGGTGGAGCGCTCGGGCTACCTACAGCCTGATGAGCTGCCAGTGTGGGGCTTCCACGGCTGCTCCTCAGGTTCGGTAATGTGCTAGAGTGACTCCCAGGACGCAGAAAAGCACTCTACTTACTATTATGGTTCACGTTGATGACTGAACGCCTTCTAGCGCCTCTTCTCTCTGCACAGGTGGGAGTGCTGAACATACTAGCTCCACACTTGGTTTTTCACACGGGCGGCTTTCCTGGCAGCCAGCTCCCTCTTCCTGCAAGAGTCATCTCATTAGCATAAAGTCTTCTATGCTTGAAAGGGGTTTGTTAGGAATGATAAAGTGCAGCCCTATCACTCAGGAAATTCGTAGGGTTCTAGGAAATCCGTGCCAGGAACCTGGGACAAAGACCAAATAGATATTTTTCATTATACCCCACATGTATACTGACTTTTTACCATGCACTGTTAAAGAAAAAAATCATTCTGACACTTGTTAAAATAGTAAGGAAGACTTTATTCAGGACTATCATGATAGGTATCAAGACTGTCACTGTGGAGAAGAGAGATCAGGTCCAACTCTGAATACAAGCAAGACAGTTGGGGGGTTAGCGCTCCAGAGCATGAAGAGGTAGATGGGTGGGGGAGGGGAGGCGACAGTACCCCTGGGTTCTTCAGTGGTGACTGAAGCCTCCAGCTGTCAGCAGAGCCTCCATTATCCTAAGGTGCCATGAAAATCTTATTTTCTGTCTTCTGTGACATAAAAAATGGTGGGAGAGACTGCAGTGGCACACTGTCTTTATAGTCAGACAAACCTGGAGGAAGTCCTACCTTTGCTATTACTGGCAGAGTAACCTTTCTGAACTTCCTGTCTGCCATCTCTTGTGAAGATTGAATTACGTCATGAATGTGGCACATATTAAATTCTTAAGTATTGCTAGCCCAGTAAGTAAAACAAGTGAATACATGTGCCCCTTTCTACACCTGATGCCAGGTTTGGGCCTGCTCCATGCTGTGGTTCCCTTCCTTGAACCTGCGTATCTTGTGGTCCGTCTGGAAGGAGCAGTGCATGTACACAGTCATTCAGCACTCATTGAAGCACCTGCTTGTGTACCTCTTACACAGCCAAATGCTCTAGGCAACAACGTGAGGAAACAGCATCTGAAATTTTCCAAGATCTGGAAGGTACACGTGGTGTGTGCTTAGTGGTAGATGTTTGTTGGATGAAGAAACAGATTTTTACCTAAGAGAAATTTATGTTCTGGTGGGAGAGTATCTTGGTCCACTTGGGGTACAATTGCAGAATACCATAGACTGAGGAGCTTATGAACAACAGAAATATATTTCTTACTGTTCTGGAGGCTGGAAGTC
This sequence comes from Zalophus californianus, assembly GCF_009762305.2. Lineage (NCBI taxonomy): Eukaryota > Metazoa > Chordata > Mammalia > Carnivora > Otariidae > Zalophus > Zalophus californianus. Next base: position 184,231,158 of record NC_045598.1, read on the forward strand.
CAAGATTAACATGCCTGCATATTTGGTGTCACATGAGGGCCCACTTCCTGGCTCATAGACGACTGTTTTCTTGCTGTGTCCTCTTGTGGGAGGAGGGGTGAAAGAGCTCCATGCGTAGGGTCTCTTTCATAAGGCACTGATCCTTTTCATGAGGGCTCCGCCCTCATGACCCAGTCACCTCCTTAGAGCCCCCACCTCCTAAGACCATCACATGGGGGATTAGGATTTCAGCATGTGAATGGGAGGTTCCAAACATTGTCTGTGACGGAGATACACTGTGGAGATACCACATTCTCTCCAATAGGAGTCATCGTAGAATTCAGTGTAAAGTGTTTTCTGAGCGTCAAGGTGGAAGTGATTGATTCTTTCCTTCCTGCCTCATTGGTGAAAGGGATAGTCACACATAAAAAATAGTATTTGATGTGGCTGAATCTTCAAGGAGATGTGTGACGTTGAAATAATAACATTACAGGCAGAGAAAAGAATGTTAATGAAGACATGAGTGTGTAGTTGATCCATGTCACTTGTGAGGAGGGTAGATTCGGGTGGGGAGGTCAACTGACAGGAGGTTGTCTAGGACTTTTCACGCCATCTTAAAGAATCAGTTCCTGCGGGGTAAGCCTCGGAGAGCCAGGCAGAGCTGATGCATAGGGATGTCAGTACTTTGTAACACTGAACAGAGATTGTTTTCTGGCTTTTCTTAGCTGTTTGAGCAGCCTCTCTCTAGGATTCCAGAAGGCCCCAAGAAACTTATTTTTGTTTGTGTCTGTTTTTTAGTTCATTGTTTCCTCCATTAGCATGGGCTGTTGAGATTTGACTTTGCAGAGCCATGGTACATGCCTTTTTTCTACAGTACTGGTGAAGAATGATTGATCAAGTGGGAAATACGTCATTACTTGAAAAACCCCTATTGATCTGATGGTCTGTGTTTCTGTATTTGATTTCATGCCACAGCAGAGCTAGCAAGAACTCCAACCTCTGAGGTCCTAAGTCGTACACTTCATGGTTATCTTTTTTCCTCCACAGAAATAGAAAAGTTTCAAAAAGGAGAAGGCAAGGATGAAGAAAAGTACATCGATGTGGTGATTAATAAGAACATGAAGCTGGGACAGAAAGTGTTAATCCCTGTAAAGCAGTTCCCTAAGGTAAGACGGTGAGGTTTGCAGGTGTGGCAAGCCTAGTCACAAGGGAGCAGATGTTCAGTCTGTATTGTTTGATATTTTCTTGAGGTGTTTTCCCTTAGCATAGCCCTCCCCCACCTCACACCAACACAGATACACTTTTAAAGTTAATCAAGAATTAAAAACTTATTTAGTGATCCTGTCTTTTCTGTTTGACTTTAGTGTGAGTTAGGGAGCCCTAAAGAATTATGCTTCTGAATCATCCTAGTGATGTGACTTTGGACAACCTACGTAACTTCTTTCTACTTTAATTTCTTCATTTGTAAGATGAGGTTGGATTTTACATATACATATATACATATATATATATACACATATATATGTATGTATATATGAATTAAATAAGATTATCCATGTTAAATGCTTAACATAGGGTGTAAGCACATAAATGTTCAAAATATCTATTCTACTTCTCTGTTCCAGATAAATGTTCTATTTTTTCATTTATTGCAAGTGTTACGTCCTTGAACATGATTACAATAGGTGCTTTAAAGTTTCTATCTGATTCTAAAATCTTGGTCATTTTAGATTTGGCATGACTTGATACACTGATACTCTTTTTATCTTGTTTTTCTTTCTTCTGAGTGCTCATGTACATGATTTATGCATACTGTTGTGCATGTTGGTAGTTCATTTCTTTTGATTGCTCACTAGTAGTCCATTAGTTGAATAAGCCACAGTTTATTCATTCACTAGGGCAGTTTTCAATTTGGGGTTATTATAGATTAAATTGCCGTGAACATTTTCATACATTTTGTGATGATATGTTTTTATTTCTTTTGAGTAAATACTTAAGATTTAACTTGCTGTGTATCTAATTTTACGAGAAGTTGCCATACGTCTCCCCAAAGTGATTGTTCCTTGTTGTGTTTCCAGGAGCAGTGCAAACCAGTTGTTGTGGCTCTGTATCCTCATCGGTGTCAGTGTTCTCAGTCTGTTGAATTTTTAACCATTCGAATAGTATATTGGTATTTTCCTGTGGTGTTTATTAGCATTTCCCTGATTAGTAATGATGTGATCATTTCATGTACTTACTGGCTGCTCCTGTATCTTCTGTTTTGAAGTGTCTTTTTAGGTCCTTTGCCTATTTGTGAATGGGCTGTATGTCTTCTCATCATTGAGTTGTAGGAGCTTTTTTAAATATTCCAGATATAAGTCCTTTGTTAGATGTGTTCTGTGAGTATTTGGTTCAGTCTGTGGCTTTCCTGATATTTTCTTCATAGTGTCTTGTGATCTGCAGAAGTTTTTAATTTCATGATGTCTGTCTAATATATCAGGTTTTTCTTTCCTTTTATGATTATTACCTTCTGTCAACTAACAAATCTTTGCCAGTTTCAAAGAGATGCTAGAGTTGTTGATAAGTTATAGAGCTAGTCCCCTGTGTTTCTCTAAAAGCTTTACCGTTATAGCTTTTACTTTTAGGTTTTTGATACATCTCAGATTGCTTTTTGTGTATGTTGTGATGCAGAGGGTTCAAAATTTATTTTCTCTCCATGTGGCTGTCCAGTTTTCCTAGTACCATTTGTTGAAAGATGTCTTCCTCCCACTGATGGTGTTAGCACCTTTGATGAAAATTACATGACTATATAAGTGAGGGTCTATTTTTTGCACATTCTTCTTTGTTTCATTCATCTGTCTATGGATCGTTATGCCCCTACCATGCTATCTTCATTACTGTAGCTTTTTATAATAAGATTATAATAATAAAATATTTTATTATAATAAAAATAATTTTTATACTAAGACATGAAGTTAAGTGATGCAGTCCCTTCAACTTTGTCCTTTTTCAAGATTGCTTGGATAGAGGTCCTTTTCAATTCCATGTAAATTTAAGAATGATTTTATTAACTTTCACAAAACATTTTGCTTGGATAATGATTATAGTTGCACTGTATTGATTAATTTATGGAGATAATTACATATTAACAACATCGAATCTTCTCTTCCTTGACATGGTGTATCTTTCCATTTATAGATTTTTAATTTCTGTCAGCATTTTATGCTTTTCAGGGTAAAAGTCTTACTTGCCTTTTGTGAAATTCATTCTTAAATATTTTAGGTTTTTGATATTATTGTACAATGGATATTTTAAAGTTTTATTTTCTCATTTTTTTCCTTCTAATAGAAAATTTTGTATATTGACCTTATATTCTGCTACCTTGCTAATAAATTCACTTGTTTTCATGAGTTTTATAGATTACTTAGGATATGCTGTGTACACAATCTTATCACCTACATAAATAGTTCACTTCTTTCTCCAATTTTTATGCTTTTTATTTATTTAGCTTGTATTATTGTATTGTGTAATGCTTGAGTACAAGTAGTGAGATTAGGCCTTCTTTCCTTGTTCCCAGAGTGGAAAAATTTAAGAGTGGTAACAGTCAGGGGGTTTTGTAGATGCCCTTTGTTAGGTGGAGGAAGTTCCCTTCTATCTCAGTTTTGCTGAGAGATTTGATGCTGACTGGGTGGTGAATTCCATTGAATGCCTTTTCTGCATCTATTGAAATGAACACAGAAGGTTACTTCTTTACACTGTTAATATAGTGAATTTTATTGATTGATTTGTCTAAATTAAACCAGCTTTGCATTCCTGGGTTAAACCCTACTAATTATCATCTCTTTTATATATATTGTTGGGTTCAAATGCTTCTATTTTCATGGATGGTACTGGCCTGTAATTTTTTTTCATGTATAACATCTTTGTCAGATTTTGATATTAGTGTTATGCTGGTTTCATAAAGTGAGGAGTGTTCCTTGCCTTTTTTTTTTTTTAACCCCAAAGAATGTATGTCAATTTGATGCTGTTTCATCCTCAGTATTTGATAGAATTAACCAGTGAAGACCTTTGAGCCTTAAGTTTGGTGATGAGTTCAAAGTCTTTAATTGACATGACACTAATCAGATTTCCTATTTCATCTTTTGTGGTCTCTTCCTCCCTCCCAGAGATTTGTCCATTTCATCGTAATATTTTAGCTATTACTTTTTCAAATACTTTTTATGACCCTTTCTCTCTCCACCTTTAGAGACCAGTTACACGTGTGTTCAACGTTTTGGTATTCTCAAAATAGTTCCTGTGTCTCTTTTCTCTTTTCTCCGCCCCCTGCCCTGTTCTTCAGATGGGACTTCTACTTCTGTATCTTCAATTCATGGATTATCTCTAATGTTATCTTTATTTTTCTGTTAAGCCCATTAGATAAATTTTTTATATCAGGTATTATAATGATCTGTTTCAGAATTTATTATTTGATTCATATATAAATATGTGTATGTGAAAAAAATTTTTCTCTGCTGGGATTTTCTGCTTTTTATTCATTACAGGTGTCATATTATTTTGTGTCATTGAGTGCAGATAAAATAGGTGCTTTAAAGTCTCTAATTCTAAAATCCTAGTCATTTTGGATTTGACCTGAATTGATAAACTTTTATCTTGATAGTGAGTCATGGTGTTCCAATTTTTTGTGTGTTAAGTAATTTTGGACTGTATCCTGGGCATAGTGAGTGTTGTGTTGACAAAGCCCTGGATTCTCTTCTGTTTGAGGAATGTTGGTGATTTTGGATTCAGACTGCAGACTTGTTGAGTAGAGTGCAGATCTCAGTTCAGTTCAGTTTTTTTTTTTTTTTTATGTGATGTTAATCACCATACATTACATCATTAGTTTTTGATGCAGTGTTCCATGATTCGTTGTTCTTTTCTTAGTTTGACTTCTGCATTTGTTTTTGGCATACAGGGTCCTGGGGTCAGCCAGGGATTTGGGCGGATTTTTACACAAACTTGGAGGCCCCCCGTCTCTGATTCTGCCTTTTCTTGTATCCCTTCCTCACATTTCGGCACTGTGGTTGTCTCAGGCTCTGCCACTCAGGCTAAAAATTCTAAAACCAGTAAGTTTGCCCAGGCCCAGTCTTCCAAGTCTTGACTCCCTTCCAGAATCCCCTTGTTTTTGATCATTCTCCAAAGGCTTCAGACAGTTGATTTTTTTGTTTTGTTTAGAGTTCAAGAATTTATAGTTGTTATCTATAGATGGTCATCCTGTTAGGAGCCTACACAGCCATACCTGCAGAACTGAAGACATACGTCTTTAGTAAAGAGAAAACTATGTTGCGAACATTTCATAGACAGACTCATTACTAAACAAAGCATGGCTTACGGAAAGCTTTATAAATTGATCAGTATGCTTGATACACTGTATGCACAATATCCAGTAGATAGAAAGATGAACACTCTCCCTGTCCTGAAATAGTTCATAGTCTAGTAGATGATTAATCTGGAATTAATACTTTGTGTGTATGAGTGAGTATGCGAAATACAGTATGTGTACAAAAGTACCTGAAATAAAATCTCAAATACTGTTTTTCACTGTCAGCTTTGATGAGAGTGGGGGAAGACAAATTATAATTTGTGCCTAACGGAGAGCAGAGTCTATTTCAAGTACTTATAGTATCTGAAGTAGGCTGCTTAGACATCCACTGCTTTCAGAATGCTGAAAAAAAGATATTTCTGCTTAGCCTAATTGAGCCTGGGAGTTTCAGGCTAGACTTTTGTGAAGGCTAATCTGGCACTTGCGGCAGTTCTAAGAAACAAGCTTTCATGCCGGTGTCAGTGAGTAGACGGAGCTGGAGGAAGCTGGCGATCGGCCCTCCGGAGTGCAGGGCAGGGCGCCGCTGGATGCACAGTTTACCCGAGACTGTATACCTTCAGCTGTTGGGGCAAGAGAGCCCTGCTGTTTGTGAAGCTCCATCCAATAAAAGGATTTCCATTAATTGAATATTTTCTCTTAATGAACCACTTCCAACACTCTTTCAGTGGGTAGCACGGAACATGAATCTTTTAGTATTCAGAGCTAAGACACATTCACTCTCTTGAGTTATATGTCAGGGCTTGTAAAGTGTGAAACTCAAAGTAAACACTGTTTTATGGGGTGTTTTTTAAGATTTCAAGCTGTAGAAATTGCTATCCAGAGTCTTCCTGTGGAGAGACCCCTTACCCTTGGTTCTGAGCAGTGGCTAGATACAACATAAGGGCCAAATCAACATTGGAACCCATAGATCCTTTGTGGTTTAGATTTTACATTCTTTCGTTGTTGTTGTTGTTTCATACATCATTGAATCCATCATCCATTCATATACCTAGTATTTACTAGGAAAACAGAAGTGATCAAGACATGTTCCTTTGTTACAGGAAGATCTGTTTTGTGGGGAGTGCAGATGAACAACCTCACGTCTATAATATAGCATGAGAAGTTCCAGGTTAGGGTGCTCTAGGAAGACAGAGAGGAGGGTCATATCGACACCCTGAGAGAAGCCTTCCTGAAGGTGGCTGTCTCTCAAGGAGCTAGCTGGGCTTGGGTCCGAAGTCAGACGGGGTGAGGTTCGGGGGTGGCCATGATAGGGAAACACAGGGTAGATGGCAGTTGTGAAATTACAAGCCATTTTATTTGGCTAAACAGGTTAATTTCAATAAGGTGTGCAGATTTTTATAGAGTAGTAACAGATCAAGTGGTAAGAGAGCAGAGTGTGGGGTCGGGCTGGCCATTGAGGGCTGCAGAGGTCGAACAGGAAGTGACGTGTGGGCTGTATTGGAGGATGAGGCGGGCTTCCCCAGGTGTGTCGGTGTTGGGAACTGTTTAAGAAGCAGGGCACGCTGCATGCAGAGTTGTGCTGGGGCAGAAGACTCCTGTGCACCATTTGGAAAAGCAGGCTCTAAGATGAAAGGAATACATTACATCTCTGTGTAACCTCACACACACTTCATGCTCTCCTGCTGTGGTAAGATGTCTGCTGCAGTGTTAGGTAAACAAAGAAAAACAACATGTAAAGCAGATAATATCCCAGTTGGACAATTATTTAGGAAAAAAAACACCAACACCCTGTTAAGAGCAGTTACTTTGTGGAGGGTAGGGTCATGTACGGCTTTCCTCTTTACCTGTCCCTGTGCTTTAATGTTCAGCAGTTTGGTGCAAATTTTATAAGTGGGATAAAAAAAGATTTCCATTTTGAGGAAAAAATGGTCCTGAGATTGTTAATTTGGGAGAGACCTTTGTACTATAATTGTTAAGATTTAGTGTACTGAGTTAAATTCTGTCATTTTCAGTTATAAGTTTAAGTTAGATTTATTAATTTTCTTAATTTGCTAGTTGTTTAATCCCTAAGCATTATAATACATGCATACTATTTTCACGTAACATTATATTAATCAACATGGTTTGTTACATTGAATGTTTTCCTATTATGTGCATGTTTTAAATTTGATACATTTGCTGTTTCATAGAAGCTCTTAGGTTAAGGGTCTTGAGAGAGAGAAGAGAGAAGTACTTACAGAAACATGTTCCCTCCTGGAGTTTGAATTAAAGCACAGGGAAACGTTCTTTTTAAAAATTGGTTTACATTTTTCCCTTGTAGCATGTTGCAGACAAGTAAAAATCCATAAATTTACTATGGGGTAGAAACCTATTCCATAGAAATCTTGATGGGTTTAAAAATTTCCCGCAGTAGTAAATATTTTGACAGTTATATTGGTATGTGAACACTTGCCGTTTTTGTGACTCCTAATTGATTTTCAGAGGCATATAATGTTTTTCAAGAGGCTTTATGTGAAAATAAGGTTATTTTTGGTGCCCAGTTGATAGCTTACCTGTAGAAATAAAGTGATAATAGACTTGTATGTTAGTTCTTGATGTATAGGTGCCATTACCAAAATTGATGTTGGTGGCCAGTGGGGATTTTGAAACTTGTTGACATCAAGGAAGCCTGATACTAAAAATAATCACTTTAAGACACATGTATTTGTGATAAGTTGCTATAGTGTCCCTCCTGGTATGCATTAACTTTTGGGACCACGTGATAAAGTAAGAAGGCCACTCTGGACCCCAGAACCTCAGGAAATGTACTGACCTATAAGGCCGTTGTTTGACCATGAACCATCCAGGTCAGCCTCCCACCATCTCAAGAGCCCACACCTCTCAGGGAACCCAGAGCCGTGCCATTTTAGGTAGAGATGGAAGGATGCATCTGCAGAGGCTGTTTTCCCTCTGTTGTGATCTTGTGACACATGCTGGTGTCATGACGATTAAATTGGTATTTGTAAATATGATAGCATTCAAAAAATATTATGAAAGGATTTCAAATCTTATGCTGTGACTTATCCTTTATTCTCTTTAAAATTCTTGATTATTGACCTGGAAAGCAGCAACTTAAACCTAGATATAGATTTGTTAAGTGAACTCCAAAACCAGCCAGGCATAAATTGAGGGGTTCCTAAAAGAATTTATGTTCCTGGAGAATTTATGTATGTTCCTGAAACATAGACATAACCAAATTTTGTGACTTTCATTCCTCCTCTTCTTGGCAAACCTACGCCTTTTTTCTGTGTTCCTTATTTCACCGAATGGCAGACACCACATGTACTTAAGTGCCCATGCCCGAAATCAGTGTGTGATTTTTGTCTACTGGTTTCTCTCTCCTTCATTTACTTCCTTTCCCTCCACTCTTGAAGCACATTGACTTAGACATTTATTATTTGTACTTCCTCAATTAATAACTATCCATCTCTGTGTTCCTGAAACAACTTATGTTGTTTTAGGGGGTTGTTATTATTATTACTACCCCTACTCTTTTATTGAGCCAAATGAATAATCACAAAATTTAGTTATATATAGACCCCCCCCAAATTGCATTGCATTCAGAAGACTAGAAATGCTGCCATATATGTACTTGGGTCACAACACAGTACCATTTAGAAATTAAAGTCTGTGATAAATATTGTTATATGTAAATTTTGTATCATATCACTGCTTACTTTCTTAAAGGGTGATAGAAGATAGATCTGTGTGTTGCTGAGCCAAAAGGTAAAATCATTTTTAGTGCTTAACATTGTGTTACTACTGACTTAGATACCTTAAATATTATTGTACTATTTTGGCTCTGGGCCCCCAGAGAACCACCAAGTTGGATCGATTGAAAATCACATGACTGTGGTGGTATTGCACACAGGAAATCTGGTCCCTCACTTCTAGGATTCCCTGCCCAGTGGATAAAATGGGAGAAATTGATACCACAGACCAAACTATGAACTTTTATCAAGACAAATAATTGACACACAATTACATGAAGCAAAAGGACACATTGATTCTGAGAAGCAGTTAGAGAGGTGAAAGAAGCCAGGTTTAGGAGCCAGTCCCTCTGTGTTACGCCCAGCTCTGTCATTCAGTAGCTCTCTGACACCTCATGTGTCTCCTCTCTGTGGGTCTCCCCCCGTCCTCTTTACCTCCTCCCCGTCCCCATCAGACCAAGCACCTACTGGACACCTCCACTTGGATGTCCCACAGACCTCTTACATTTGGCGTTCCCAAAAGTGACCTTCATTCCTCGCCTTCTTGGCAAACCTAGAGCTTTTTCTGTGTTCCTTATTTCACTGAATGACAACACATATACCTAACTGCCCATGCCTGAAATCAGTGTGTGATTTTTGTCTACTAGCTTCTACTTGATTTACCTCTTCCCCCTCCATTCTTGAAATACCATGACTTACACATTTATTATTTCTACTTCCTCAGTTAATTACGATTCATCTCTATGTTTGCATTCCATTATACTCCTTAATTTATACCGTCGTCCCTCATCCATCTTATATAACAGGCTCTTGTCCGGATCAGTTTATTTCCTTTAGTTTCATACCCTCGAAGCCAGACTGTTGAAGTCTGGGAGTTTCTAATTAACAATTTCAAACTCACTATTGGATAGTTTTCTTTTTTTATCTGTTTTGTCATGTAGACACTCAAAGAATAGAATCCAGCCTTGAGCAAATAGAGATCGAAAGTATGCAGATTATTTCACATTGTACATTATTTGTGTATGCCTGTGTATGTGGATTTTGTCTATATCATCTGGAGAAGTTCTTTGTATACTTCGTTGATTTTTAGAGTTGCTGTTGTCTAAATAAGTTGAGCTGTTTGCCATTTAGAAGTAGATACTATGCTAAAATTACAATCAGTGTAGCAACACCAAATAATCTCCACTACTACCAATAATACTTAGTGATTTGTGGTTGGCAAAGTAATAAATTTAAATAATTATTTTTATCCATAGCTTTAATAGGTCACAATAATTTCCACAAGCAAAGAAAATCAATAAAATCTGTGTTGACTAGTGCCATTTGATTTGGGATAAAATAAACTTTAATTCCACAAGTATTTCTTGAGAAACTATTATGTAGGAAAAATGATGAATCAACTGTGGGTCCCAGTTACTCCCAAGGATTGATACTCTAACAGGAGAAACAGAGTACATTTCACCAAATAACACGGGGTAAATACTAAGTTAACAGGCACTACAAGAATTTAAAGATGTAAGAGAGCTATTTTTGGAGAAAGAATTACAGATGGAATTAAATTTAGTCCTTAAGTGTAAGTTCAGGATGTTAATAAGGAGAGATCAGAGGGGAGAGCAGAGTAACTATTGAGCCAGAATGATTTAATTAGGGAGAATAGTAGGTTGTAGCCGTCACTGGAATGGTGACAGCTAGTCTGGAAAGCCTTCAGTGCTGTACTTGGGCATCAGAATTTTATGTAGCCAGGAGGAAGCCCTGGGGGACTGAGGACATAGAGACAGACAGACAACTAGAATGTGTAGGGGAAGGTGTTCTGTATTATAAAAGAATGTACTCTTTTTTTTAATTCCTCTTAAAATTTAGGAATGATTGATTTAAATACAAGTTTGGAATGTTTAAACAAGTTTGGAATAACTTTTATTCTTAGGAAATTCATCTATGTAGAGGTGATTATCAGAATCATGGAAGTTGTTGTCAGTAATCTGAAGCTTGATTTAGTTACTAGCTCTGCTAAGAAACAAGCATGTTATTTCTAAAGCACCCACTCCACTTCATGTGGATGCCATGGTGCCGAATCTGTTATTAGGTTTACTATTGTTTGGAGTTTGGCATTTATGACATTGGTTTAATTCAAATAAGATCAGTATTCTGAATGTCAACTAAAATGTGGATTTATTTAACTAACCATTGGGTTAGCAGTTACATCATCAGAAACTAAAATGGCCCATAGACCTAATAAAAGTGGTGATCTGGTCTTTCCTTTCAAGTGAAGGCAGGTAAGACAGATCTCATTTACTCTTTGCTTTCTGTTCTTGCCCTTGGGCAGGAATCAGAGGAATGTGGAGATTATGAACAACATGTGTTTCTTGAGGGCTTAATTCTCTTTCCCCAGTAAGGTGAAAGCAAATGCTTTCATTTGGGTGATGTTTTCCAAAGAGGGTTGTATGCACAACAATATATTGGAGCACTTGATAGAACTTCTGTTTTAATGTGTATATATATAGCCTGTGGTTTTCTGTGTGTCAGACACTGTTCCAGCATCTTACATGTATTAACTTATTTAATCCTTACAACTTTAGGAGGGAATGATTATCTCCTCTTCACCTATGAAAAAACTACAGAATAGAGAAGTAATTTGCTAAGGGGTACACAGTTACTAAGTAACAGGCATTTGAATCCCAGAAATCTGCCTCCAGAGCCCATGCTCTTATTCAAGAAATTAAACTTCATGTTAGTATTTAGTACCTAGATGAATGCAGGGTTCACGTGAGTGCCTACAGTTCTGTGCACGCTGAGACCATATCTTCCGGTAAAGGGGGGCATGGGGAGTTCCACAGTTCAGAAGGTCTCACCAAGTCTTAATTTGCTTTCAGGATATTAGGGCATATAGCTGTGATATATGCCTCATTATGGATTCATGGGCTGCGTTACCTAGTTTTAGTTAAACCTCCCTTTAAATGGGCACGGATTATTGCAAAATAAACTGTGAATTAAAGGTCTAAAATACATTCTAAATGGGGGCGTCTGGGTGGCTCAGTTGGTTAATCGACTGCCTTCGGCTCAGGTCATGATCCTGGAGTCCTGGGATCGAGTCCCACATCGGGCTCCCTGCTCAGCGCGGGGTCTGCTTCTCCCTCTGACCCTCTTCCCTCTCGTGCTCTCTGTCTCTCATTCTCTCTCTCTCAAATAAATAAATAGAATCTTTAAAAAAAATTAAAAAAAATAAAGTACATTCTAAATGAGCAAGAAATATGGCTGCGCTGATCCTTCCCCTGTGCCTAGTTCCAAGCCCAGCCTTATGACAGAGTGAAAGCACCTGTGATCCAGTTGGATATGACAAAATGAACTTCTCAAACTGGAACTATTTCTCTATGTCCAGTATCATTAATGATGAATCTTTTGCCCTAAGTATTATGATATTAATCAATGATAAAGGAGATGCAGAATTTTAAAGTAAATGAGTGCCTACATACATACACAGGTACACATATGTACACACATACGTGCATTTTACGCACGCGCGCGCGCGCGCGTGTGTGTGTGTGTGTGTGTATTTGTATATCTCTGTGAGGGGTGTGGGGGCCAGTGGTAGGGATGATTCTTTGCTGCCTAACGTATGATCTTGGCATACTTGCGGCAGTGGCCCAAGGGTGCATTTGATTTGCCGTCACTGGTGCCCTGCTCCCTTTGGCCTCCTTCCTCTGTTACATCTTCTTAGCTCTTAAATTAATAAGATGTATACTTCATTCTGTATCCAAGCATTTAAAAAAAACTTCTTTTTATATACTCTCTTTTGTTTCACAATCCTACTTGAGACCCATCTCTGTATTACTAAACGACATTGTCTATCTGATATGGTACCCTATTATTTTGTAGTCTTTCTCAGATGTCTTTTTAAGCATTTTAATGAACACTTAGATTTTACAAGACACTCAGTTACAAGGCGCTACTGGCCAGTTAGGACCCATCTACCAGAAATCTGCTGCCTTCCGTCTGTGCTTATGTGGCATACTCTAGGTTTTCTTTAAGTTAATTAAACTGTGTTAAACCCTTGGGTAGTGATTGGTATTCTCTGGACATTAATTTTGATGGACATTCATCATTCTCTTTGAATGCATGAGATGCTGCTTGCCTCTTAGAAGCTAGGTGCTGTGGTATGCAGCTGTTGAGTTGTTGGGCAGATGAATGAGACAGGTCTCTGCCCTTAGAAGGTCACAACCTCTGCGCTCCTTCGGGGAAATAATAGGTAGGCAGGTACATGGCTAGGCCTAGAACAGACTGTGATGTTTGAGGCTACGGAAACGTAACTTTCTGGTAAATGAGTGCTCTGTCACTGTTCTCTGCGTGCAGCGCTCACCGCCTGCCCTTCCCTTGCGTCTGTCCTGACCTTGCAGCTCCCTTCCAGGGAGCGCTTGCAGCAGAGCTGACGTGGTGCCGGCTTCTGGGCATGTGCTTGAAGGAGATAGGCAGCCTCTGCTTCTCTGATCTTGGGTCATCCGCCAGGAAGAAGCTCTGCCACCTTGAGGCCACCATGATAAGTGGGAGCCCAGGATACCTCGGTGGGGTCGAATCGGTGCAAACGAGGAAAACTGAGGACATCAGCTGACGGCCACCATCAGCGGTAACAGGCATGGAACGAGCCGTCTTGAGAGCGGGTCTTCCCACCCCAGCTGATCGGGCCGTTGCCACATGGAACTCCCCCCAGGGTTCAGATTGCTGAATTGTGAGCACATAAATCAGTGGTTGTTGTTTAGAGCCACTAAATTTTGGGTTAGTTTGTTATGTAGCTGTAGATAACCAAGATAGCATTAAAGCATGCTTTTCTCACTGCCGGGTCGGGCCGGGAGTGTGAGATGACCGACATGTGCACGTGCTGACTGCAGGCCAAGGTTTCAGGGTTGGAGTGGCAGGGCTGTGCTGGGCGGGGGGGCATCGTGGACCGAAGGGGTGGCTTTTAACAAGTGTCAGGTTTATCCCAGGATTTCATTTTGGCGATGAAATAGTAAAGTGCATTTAAGAAAAGCAGTGGAGGTGGAGGGAGCATTAGAAAGTTCAGTTACAGTCAGGGAAGGTCCTATAACCCGTGCATGCACTTCATCCCCTGGAGCTCATTCTCCCTTCAGTGTAAAGTTGTGCCATCGTTAAAGGAGTGAGTTCCTATCAAGAGGGAACAACAGTTAAGCAGTGACCAAAATACAAAGAGAAAGTGAAACCATCCAGATCGCCATTTGTATTTTAAACTCAATTAAATCCGGATTCTTGACAATGGCCTACGAGACCTGCTGGATGTCTGTCTTTGACCCTCTTCCTTCCAGCCTTCCAGCCTGACTCGCTCTGCTCCCCTCAGGCTGCTGGCTTCTTGGTTCTCAGAAGCTCCTTTGTTACCAAGGGCTTTCGCACTGGCTGATCACATTGCAGGAAACACTCTGTCCCCACACCCTTGCACAGGACACAGCTCACGCTCGGCTGTCACAGGCCAGCCCTCTGTGAACACCCAGACGCTCTGTAGGTGCTTTCGTCCACCTCTGTGGATGCTCACTGCCAGTTAGTCAGCACGGCCGTCTTCGTGTAAGCTCTACTCGCCACCGGGCTCTTTCTGCTGGAACATGAAACTCTGTATGAGCAGGGTCATCATCTCTTTCTCTTTTCCACTCGGCCCCTACAACAAGCTTGCCACTTCACCAATGTTGCAGTAGTCATAACACGTACTGAGGGCTAGAAGCTGATCTACTACATGCTTTGTTGACTTTGTCAGTATTTTAAAAAGCAAAGCAAAGCACTCTTGTTGTCCTTGATCCTGCAGATTAAACTTTTGTGCAGGGGCGAGATGAGGGCGTGAGTCTGAGCTGATCTCAGTAGTGGCTGCTTCCTTCTTCCACACGGCACCCAGGGAAGCGGCCTCAGGAGTCTTCCCCGCTCCCTGATCTTCCTGTCAGCACGTGGAGGTTGGGGCAGGACTGTTTTAATTCCTGCACAAAAGAGGAAGACACTAAGGAAGTGTCGACTCTAATTCTGTGGCTTTTAGGGTTTCGTGCTCTCAGGCGAGCCCACCCCAGGTAAGCAAAGAAGCAAATGCTGGAGGCTCGTTTCTCCCTGTAGGCACCTGAACTCTGCCCCGTGGGTGGTTGGTGTTTGCCCTGGGACTTGGGCGTTAACTTGCATTCTGTCCAGCTTTCTTCTTGTCTTAAAGGGCAAGAGTGATGTTCTTTTCAGCTCTATATCTGAGCTGAAATGGGTGGTTCTTGGAATGGGGTAGTTCTGAGAAATGGCAATGGCTAAAGTCAAAAGCAGGAGAGTAGTGGAGCCTGAGAGGCGGGCATGAGCCGGGTCAGGAAGGGCCTCTCTCAGCAGTGTCAGGACACTGGGACTTGATTCTGAAGATGGTTGGGAGTTGTGTTTGATTCAGAGATGTACCCGAGTGAACTCTGTGTGACGCTCTGTGCTGCTTGAGGAGCTAGAGGTTGATTCGGTGAAAAGATGCTGAGGCGGGCAAGGTGAGCGAGGATGGTGGCCGAAGGTGGGGGCTCGTGGTGTGACTGCAGGCAAGTAGACTGGGAGAGGCATCGAGGAGGTGAAATCGGTGCGATATAATGAGGTGTGGGAGCGGTGAGCACAAAAGGCCTCGTCACTGCCCTTGTGGCGTGAATGTCAGGTTCCTGGCTCGAGTGAGGGCACCGCGGCAGGCCTGCTGGCTGGACTGAGGAGCTCTGACGGGGTGCTGGCACAGGCCGCGAGTTCAGTGTTAGGGTTGAGTTGGGGGTCAGTAAAGCATCCCTTTGTTGGAGTAACCAACTCTTTGGTGAGCACCCAATTAAAGGGACATTTTAATGGAGACAGTGACATGTTCTTGAGACTTAGTTGTTTATGAAATGACAGCTTAAGTGTAATTGTTCCCCGAGGAACAGTGTCACGTCACAAATATAGTTGAAACCAATTAAAGCCAGTTCAGAAAAGCATTTGGTCTTTAACCAACAAAGAACATAATTATGGGATCTTATACATTATGCAGTGAAACCTCTGTGTTGGTTTACCGTCTTTGAAAAGTTTCCTATTTACAATTGTAACACTTGTAATATGATAATATATTTGTAATGTAATAATTCACATCTGGGAAAATATCATTCATCTTGGAAATAACACTTTCACCTTTTATTCAAATCTAGGCACAAATGAATTTATTAATAAAAAATGAAAGTTAAAATATATTACATTCTCAGAATACAGTTATCAAAAACCAGATCCTGACTTTGGTTAAGGAAAGAGTTTATTTGAAAGTATCACAAAAAAGTATTATAAGAGCAGGGAGGGGGCCTTGTA
This sequence comes from Zalophus californianus, assembly GCF_009762305.2. NCBI lineage: Eukaryota > Metazoa > Chordata > Mammalia > Carnivora > Otariidae > Zalophus > Zalophus californianus. The sequence continues at coordinate 184,247,478 of NC_045598.1, forward strand.
ATAGGGAGAAGATCTGCGCCTCATGAGATCAGTCAGACAGCGAAGGCTTTGCTCTATGAGGAGAGGGCACGAGGCCAGCAAGGTGGGGGAGGTGGGAGGAGTGGGTGGAAGCCGCATGGAGGGACAGTAGATCAGAAAACGTTCACCCTGAGGCCGGCGCCTGAAGTGGAGGGGTCTCTCGGAGGCTGTATGCTGGCCCAGGTTGCTGGTGGGTCATATTCGGGGGCCTGAAGAAAGAGAGAACTTCCCTGAAGTTTGATCAGGTCAGGTTAGTGGACATTTTCTGATTGATCAGTGGGGACAACAGGTCAGCTAATCTTGTGTGGGGCAAAGAATGTGCATTTAGAGGGTCTGTGTCTGGCCTTGTCACAGGTGAACAGCGGGCCATCCACAGGTCTTATCTAAATCACGTGTGGAGGAGTAGTTCTTAGCAATGAGCCATTCCCAGGAATGGAAAAGGGTCTGGGCTTGTCCTCATCATCACTGTTTTTCGGGAGCACAGGGTCGGGTTAAATTCAGCACCCTCCCAGTGCTCAGCACTTACCTGATGCGCCTTAGTCTTCATGATAACCCTTCAGTGTGAGGACTCTCACAAGCCGTGACTTGGCTGCCTGAGGACCGGGAAGACTAAGGAACTGCCAGAGTCATGCTGCCAGTAAGGGGCGCCGTGCTGCTTCACGAGGCTGTGGCCTGGGAGCACCAGTGGGGCGGTCCTAGTACTTGGAGCAAATGGGACGGCCGTGCTGCCTAACTTGTGTATCGTTCATGTTGTCTGAAGAATCCAAAACGTATGTTCAGCCCATGTCACTAAGGCCTTTTCTTGTTGCAAGTACCAACCTGGGCTAGCTTAAGCTTCGTTTTGTTTTGTTTTTTGAAGTATGTAGGGTACCTTATAGAATCCGTGGCAGCATTGAACTTGTAGTCTGCAGGAAGGTTGCCAACAAGGACTTAAAGCCTAAGAAAGAGAGAGCAACCAGAGTCAGTGACTCCTCTCCCTAGCAGTGTTTCTCAGCAGGGACACAGCTGACATTGTACACAGGACACTTCTTTGTTGTGAAGGGCAGTCCCACCATTTCCGGTGTGTGATATTCTTGGCTTTTTCCCACTAAATACCAGTAGTGACCTACATCATTGTGACAACCAAACAGACGTGCTAAGTATTTCCAGATTCCCTGGGGAGGTGATGCAATCAGGGGTTGAGAGCCCGACCAAGCAGCCAAGCGCACTGCCATTGTTGTGACTCAGCGTTAAGGACATGAGTGTCCACACTCTTAGTTATAAACCTCAGGCTCCATGACTTCCAGTCAGAGGCCAACTCCAGGACCCGACTGGGTAGCCTGGGCACAGTCTTGCCGTTTCAGTGTGCTGGCTCCCTTGGTAGCGTCATGGATGGAGGGGAGTCAGTTTTCAGTAATCAGTGGATATTGTTCATATAAATTTATGTATGTCCATAATAGTTGAATTCATCAATTTATTACTTACTAATGTGGCCTGAAGTATGTACAGTCTGTTGGTTGCTCTCTTAGGTAATTTTTTATACCTTTCTGTATTTAATTCATGTTTACTGTTCATCAGTCAGTGGGTCATATAATCCCTGTGTTGTAGATGAAGTCTGGGACTCATGAGGGTGACTTGACGTAGGACGTGTAACTCCTGCACAATACATGCTGGAACAGAGAAGGGAGTGAAAAGTGTTTCTGACTGTCAAAACACTCATTTATGTCCTTTTTGTGAGTGAAAGACTAATAGAAGTTAAATGGAGAAAGAAATCCTAAAGGCATATAAAATCATAAAAATACTTTTCTTTCTTATATAGAGTTCTACAAGTGACCTTGAATAAATCATATCATTCTGTGGACTTCAGTTTCCTCAGTATAAAATTAGATGTTTGGACTGGATGATTTCTAAGGTGTCTTAGTTTTTGTTAGTGGGGAAATATAAGATGTGATGTAAATATGGCTGCTTGACCACAAATTTAGTCTCATGCCATCTTTGAAACCTTCCAAAATGAATATAAATGAAGGAAAAAGGCACAAATCCTCAAAGACAAGAATGGAAGGGTGAAACAATAATAGGCCAATGATGGGAGTGAAGTTTTCATGGCTGCAAAATAAATGGACAAATGGTAATGACTTAGGTGACAAGAGAAAGCAGAATTCAGGCTTACAGGGCAAGAGAAAGTGTCCCAGAAACATGGGCATTAGTACAGAAATAGCTGGAGAAGGCTCAGGAATCATGGACACCAGTTATTGAGAAGGTGGATTGGTGGGCAGAACTGAAGAAGAGGAGCCTTGGTTCAAAGTTTGTGTGAGAAGTGGTTAGACCACTGGATGCTCCTCCTGGCTGATAAAACCAGGCATCTACCTTCTTAACCTACAGCAGGCTAGAGACTTCTTGGAGGGATTGAATAAAGAAGGCTTGGGCTCTCAGACCCAGATAGATACAACTGAGGGCTAGAGGTGCCACACTGAAAATGAGGGTATTTATTTCCCTTAAATAAAGGTGTGCACCTACTAGTGGGAATCCCAGCATTCCAGCAGCCAAGCTGATACCTCCTCCTGGGAGATTGGGGAATTCCTATTCAGGGTAGTGCTTACCTAGGCCAAGAGAAGAGAAACACAGATACTGATATTTGAGTAACGTTTGATGAAAAAACTAGCCTGTCATCTTAAAGTGAATTGTCAAGTCCAGTTGTCAAATCCTGTGGATGAAAGCAAGACTTCCAGGTAATGTTTTGGAGCCTCAGCCTTACATTTTTAAGAAGAGGCAGCAGAGGATTACTGGTTACTTGAGGAAAGCCCATAACGTACAAAGAGACCAATCCACAAAATGTGAATCTGTTGGAAGAGGCAGATACTGTAAGCTCCAAGTCGGGGTGGGGGTGGGACGCGCTGCCATTCATATCCTCAGAAATATAAGAATTTATATCACTTCCATAAAATATTTTTAAAATGCTGTAAAAAAAACAAATATAAGAAAATACTGTTAATAGTTAAACATTTGATAGCAGAAATGAAAAAAAATCAATAGATATGTAGGAAATGTACTTAAATCCCCCAGAAAGTAAAACAAAGAAGGTGAAAGGGAAAGAGGAAAAATAAGAGAGAAATTTAGAGTTCCAACTCAGGAGATCCTAATAGCCAAATAATAGAATTTCCAGAAAGATAAAGCAGAGAAAATGGGGAACCAAAAATAAGGTAGAGATCAGTGGATGGAGACACTGATTTTTTTTTCCTATGTTGTATTATTTGATATTTTTAACTCTATATGTATCATTTCTATATTTTTAAAAAGTAATCGACTTAAATTTAAAAAACAAAACATACTTACATGTGAAGGTTAAAAATACTGTAGATATTTGAGTTTTCATTGAAGACCAATAAAATTAAAAGTAGGCGAGGAAAAAATACCATTTTGATTTTTTAAAAGTACATATTTTAAGAAAATTACTTCAGTTACCGTAGAGAAATTGAGAAACGATTTTCTCTTAAAAACAGCAACAGCACAGCAGTGGCATAGATCATGAAGGAGAGCTGATGCCAAAACAGCAGCTGCATGAGTTTGTAATCAGAAGTCTTGCCAAAGAGAACAGTTTCCTTCCTGGTCAATAGGGCTAACTTTCTTTCTGGGAACAAGAAGTATTCATGACTTACCTTAATTATGGTAAAGCTTTTAAAAGTTGTGTGAAATTCCTAATTACAGTCCTTTCATTCAAGATATATTTATTGTCTTTTCTATGTTAAGCATTGTTCTGATTCATTTATATGGACCCATTTAATCTTCCTAACAGCCTTATGGGAGTAGGTTCTGTTGTATTTCACGGTTCTCATTTTACGGATGAGGAACCCAAGGTACAGAGAGGTCAGGTAACCCAGTTAACTAGCTGGGTTACTCAGCTGGTAAATGGAAAAGCCAGGTTTTAAAACCATGGCATTGTAGCCTCAGAGTCCATACCGTTAATGAATTCACTTCTGCTGTGCTTGTTAAATTAAGAACCCTAAGAATCAAGACTCATTAATTTGTCAACATTTTCATAGCTAGTTAGATTGGAAGAGATAGATGGATTTTGTCATAAAGCTTTGTGAGCCACCAAATGCTTGAGGACTCATCTAGGCCAGTGCACTCCCTGGTTGACTAACCAAGGCTCAAGTGCTGAGGTTAGGTGGAAGGACCCAGACACTCCATAGTGACCAGCCTGGAGCACCTTACATCTTTCCCACCTACATCCTCATCTTATTAGCACTGTGCATGGTTGAAGTCAAATGTATGTTAAAAGTGTCAGGATAGCAACCTAAGATTTCTGGGAATTAGCTTAATTTATAATTTGTGAAATCTAACCATCATTGAAATGATTGGTTTTTACTTTACGACTTTTAGCCCTGTTATATATGGTTTGTGGAAAATTGTACAGTGTGAGGCATATAGCAGGAACTTAAATATTTGGCATTAATTAGTGATGTGTAGCATACTGGAGTGTTTACTGACGTTCAAGATTAATAAATTACTTTCAGATATGACTGTTACAATTTTGGTTTGTTTGTTTTTTCCCTAGTTCAACTTTGTGGGGAAACTTTTGGGTCCCCGTGGCAATTCTCTGAAGCGTTTACAAGAAGAAACCTTGACAAAAATGTCCATCCTTGGGAAAGGTTCCATGCGAGACAAGGCAAAGGTAACATTCATCATAGACAATGGCTACTTTGGAGACAAGTTGCATAATGTACTTTTAGATTATCCATTGTATTAATACAAATTATATTAGAGCTTCCTAGGATTGCGAATGAAATTATATGAAAATGTTGTTTAAGGCGATGAGTTTGTGGTACTGTGTAGAAAACTGAGTCGCTTGGACCAGTTTCAGAATATAAGGTGTCCTCCATGTACATCTGTAACTATTACCTTCATTTGTAAAATGCAATAGCAATGCCTGTAGTTTCGACTGTAGAAGCAATACCTCATAGAAAGTACAGTGATACTGAAATTACCATGAAGAGAAAAGTTATCTGCAGTCTTAACTGCCACTGTTTGCGTCTTAGACGAGTTCCTGGGGGCCTTTTTTCTATGCCTGTATTTGAAATAGTTGAGTTTATAAAGTATACACGTGGATTTGCTCTTTTTGCCCTTCATTTGATACCCTGTACATTTTATCAAGTTAAAATTGATTTTAAATATTTTTATATTAAATATTTAATAGTGTCTTCGTGTTCTCACACACAGTAGCTCTACTTGGCTCTATTCCTTCTAACTGCCTTTTTTTTCTGTAATAAGCTAAAATTACTGAGCTTTTTTATTGATCACTTTCTTAAATATACCACTTCTGAAAGAAGTTTTCACATTTCATTATTACATTATTCTCTATATCATTTTGTTGCTCTGTCACTGTGAAGAGATTGATGTCACTGAAAACCAAACCCACATTCCGTGGCCACTTTCCATGAAATGTTGAACAATGATTGTGTGAGACAAGAAAGTTATTTAGACAAAATGCAGCCTCCTCTCACACACAAAAAAGTCCATCTAAACAAAGGCTTTTATAATAAAAAATGGCTGCCATTTGTTTGTCGAACAGCTACTGTGAGTGCATTGCTCCGTGTTACCCCTAGAAAAATGGTGGAAGATACATAACATTTTCCTTACTTTACCTGTAAAAAAACTGAGATTTAGAGAACCTGAGTATATTATCTGTGTTAATCAGGGAAGTTAAATTATTTGATTAAAACAGGGCTATTATACTCACATGGAGTGCTGTTTAAAAATAAGATTCCCATACAGCCTTTTTAGGGTAGAACCTCAAAATGAATTTTCAGTGGGTGTTTGGAATGATTCTAATGTGTGGCCAGGTTAGGTTAACTATTCACTAAGCCTTGCTGTCTCAAATGATGTTACTTTGATTCCCTGACTCATCTGTTCTGGCAGTTGGAGGAAATGGAACCGTATATTGGTCAGTTGGTCAGAAATTTTGTATAACTTGTAGGAAACTAACCCATCCTTGCTGATATCTTAATTAGGTCTTCAATAAGGCCATCTGGTCATGAAGTACATGATGTGACCAGTGAAATTCATCAACATACTGCTTATTTTGTTTGTTGTTAAGGGAGGTTTTTTTTTTTTTTTTTGGTCAGTAGCAACATTTTGTGGCATTATGGTGGCAGTGATCAGGGCATCCACAGATAGTTTCACAGGTACAAAGGAAGGAGGGAAGACAAGTCTTTAGCTGGATTATATGTCCAAGTGATAACAAGTGTCTGGCTATCCACTTAACAGGATTCTAAATATGGTCACTTTGCTATCAGGGCTTGGTGGTTTTTCCAGATTATGTTGTCATTTAGGGCTGTCTCTGCTGTTGGCATATTGGGCATTCAGCAGTACAGTAGCTAAGAATCCTTTTCAAGGGGAGTCTGTGTTGTGAAGTAATATGTAACCTCTCTGTCGCCACAGGCACTTTGTTCAAGTGTCTTGAGTAGCACTGAGGTGGCTGGGCAAGGAGGTGCTTTGACATCTACTAAAATGAGTCCTTTTGTCTCCCTGGTCGCTGAGTGCTTGCTCTGCATTGCATGAGGCACCCTGTTCTCTTACACACGCAGTGGGTCTAGGCTGCTTTCCTAGACTACTTTCCAGCCCTTCACTAATCCTCTCATTTCTATGTCCTTGACCACATGGGTCTGAGAATCATTATAGAGGTTCTGTAAGTGGCTGATCATTTCCATTCCATCAAGACACCCAGGAACTGGGGAAGTAGCATACATTTGGGGTTTACAGTCCATTGAGCTGCTGTCAAGGGACAGGATGAGAAGTCCTTTATCTCTTGACCCTGTAGACCCACTGTCATCAGTGGCCCTCAGTGGAGAAGCATTTGCTCAGAATCAAGTTTGTTAATCCTCAGGCTTTCTGGGTATTTATCTTATCAGTGCGTAGTTGCTCTAGTAAAAGGCCCCAGATCCTTGGTGGGAAGACAAAGAGGAAGTGTCACATGTACACAAGGAGGTATTCATAGTTATTATTAGCTTTCTTATTCTCTGCATCCGCGGGGCAAGCACGGATCTGATCCTAGGCCAGGAGGTCATACCGAGAAAAAGTAATAAAGCATGACACCTGGGTGGCTCAGTCAGTTAAGTGTCTACCCTCCGCCCAGGTCATAGTCCCAGGGTCCTGAACTCGAGCCCAGTGTCAGGCCCCCTGTTCTATGGGGAGCCTGCTTCTCTGTCTCCCTCTGCCCCTCCCCCCGACTTGTGTGCGCTCTCCTCTCTCTCTCTCTCTCTCTCTCTCTCTCTCTCTCTCTCTCTCTCTCTCTGTCTCTCTTCTTGCTCTCTCCCTCAAATAAATAAATAAAATCTTAAAAAAAAAATAAAATAAAGCCAGAGAATTTTCATCTTTCAAGGAACTACCTTGGCTATTCAAAACAAGGTCGGAAAAGTTTCACCAGACAGGCTTCTGCCTGTTTGGAAGGCTCAGTGGGGCTTCAACATTTGAATACTAAGGTTGTTTGAATCCTCCCAAATGTTGCCAATCCAGTGCTCAGATCTTCACTGTTCTCCAGACATTTTCCTAAACCTCACAGAAGAGGTGGCTGGGCAGTCTACTGTCCTTCAGCAGCACGAAGGCTTCAACTCTGCTTCTGCCTGTTGGCTCCATAAGCCTGTGGCCATAAGCAGTAAACCTCCTAGCCTACTTCTGGCTCTTTGAGACTTGAACTCGTAATGTCAAATCTTGAGTCTGTCATTTTCTTTTTAGAACTCTTCAGTACAGTTTCACCCTACTCCCCCTGTCTTGTTTTCCTCTTGTGCGTCATACTGTGGCCGGCCTCTGCCACATGTGGCCATCAGTCACACCTTCAGAAGCATGTCACTGATGTCACCACAGGTGATAATTCAAGTAACAGGTTTGCTGTAGAAGTGGAGACCACTGGTACTCTATGTCCTGTGCTGCAGTCAGGTCCTCAGTGCCTGAACTCTTGAATGCTGATCTCTGTTGATCCTTTTAGTCTGCAGAAATTCTCAGTTAATAATGTTTATTGCTAAAGAGATTTCCATTACTATTAAAATCTCATCTTTTAGCTTTTTAGAGTGTTCACTATAGAATGTTCACTATCTAAATTCTAATGAGACCGTAATTCATTTTGTTCTTGTATTTTCTACATTGACGAAATTATGGGAGTCATTACTGACTTGTATCAGTTGGTTATGTAGCATAATAATCACTTGTAATGCTATGGTCTTTTGAGCCTTCAGTTTGTGCCAAGCATGCTGGCTGTTTTGCCCTTATTGTCTATATTATAGAATAATAGAATAATTAATACTGTAGTCATCATTTATTGAGTGTTTATTATGTACTAAGCACAGTTCTAAAGACTTTTTGTGTCTTTAAACATGAAACTCCTTTTTTACTACAACTTTATATTACTAATAACTCCTAATCACTGTTCTGATAACTCCTTTATTACTACTCATTGAGCAGTAGATACTGTACTGTTAACTCTGCACTTAAAATCACCTCTTCAAGATGATAAAGTAACCTGTTCAAAATTATACAGTACGTGTTGAATTTGGGATTTGAAAGCAGAACTCCCAAGTGAAGTCTGTGTTCTTCCCCAAACACCATGTTGCCTGTTCTTGCTAACCCAGGACAGAAGCTCCTCGTTCTGTGGAGATGAGTGACAGCAGGCTGGGCTAAGAAAGCCTCTCTCCCCATTTGCGTCTGGGGTAGCAACGGCAGAGTGCTGCACTGTGAATCACAGTTACAAACTCTCATTAGTAGCCTTAGTGTGATGCTGTATTCTAATAGGGAAGCAATGCTGAGGTTTATACTTATAGTTTATACTTTCAGAAGTGAAATGCTGTAGTGTGATGCTGTATTCTAATAGGGAAGCAATGTTGAGGTATATACTTATAGTTTATACTTTCAGAAGTGAACTGTTGAACATAAAATTCGACTTTATGAAGTTTAAAACTTCAGCTCTGAAAGGCAGAGTATCAGATCAAGTGATGGAGAGTGTTCTGATAGAACAAATAGTCTACAGTTGGCCTAAAAGAATCGTGCTTTTCATATATGACCAACTTTGAAGGAAATGCAGAGGGTATTGTGGTAGCTTATATTTGCTCCCCTTGCTTCAAATATTTCTCCTTCTTTTCCTTCAGTTTCTGACCTACTTTCCATAAATGTGAAGAAAACTGGCATTTATCAAGTCCTGGCACGTGTAAAGCAGTGTGCCGGGCAGTACGTATGTGATCTCCTTTGTCAGGCATTTATGGAAAGTTGGTCCTTTTACTCTTCTCAACAGTCCTGCATTAATATACTTATGTTAACACAAACTTGATTTTTCAAATTAAGAGTTCATCTGTCTGAACAGACATACCTGGTGTCTGGCATGGCTACGATTTGGGTATATCTGACTCAAAACCCCATGTTCTGTCATGCTCTATATGTAGATCTCTTTGTTCTTTAAAAGAAGTCAAATTAGTGAAGTAACACAAGTTGAAGTCTTAAACGGTGAAGTCAAGGGTGCTTGTGCGTCTTTGACCTCTTGGCCTGTGGTGGAATTAAAAGGTGTTGTTGCCAGGAGTTCTAGGGTTCTCCTTCTCATGGGGTTGGTATTTTAGAGAGGCTAGGAAGGTTTCCCCCCATTTTGGAAATCACTCTAGGTGTAGGTACCTACTCTTCTTAATCTGTCTGTCTGATTTGAATGTTGGAAACAAAGACTTTTAAAAGATCCAGATTCTGTCATTTTCCACTGTAATGAATGCTAGTTAGGAGAAGATAATGGACCAAAATTATTTGTCTCTTGCTGACCGATCTAGGTTTTTTTCTCCTCGTTTTCCCCCCTGAATTTCATTATGTAAACAAAAAAACTTTAATGTGTATCATAATTATGTAAAATCATGTAATAAAATCTTTCATTTATTTTACTCACTGTTTTATCTTCAGATACAGTGCCTGGCATGTAGAAATGTTTTTTGAATGAATATATGAATGAGCAAATGAACATAGAAATGAGTAAATAATATTTACCTATTCTTTCAAATGTATTTGTTGAGTGTCAGCTATATACCAAGCATACCTTTTCTAGACAAGGAAAATGAGCACCAAGGAAGACAATCATGGTTTTGTTCTGTTGCGATCACCTCCAGTGAGGAAAATTAGATAATAGTCAAGTAAACAATAGATATTTTAGGTAATTTGACAGTGGAAATGGTTTGTGGCAGCATCACAGATACTCGGCGTAACCCGTGTAGAGTGAGCTTGGGAGATCAGCTGGTCTGACCAGGGGTCTGAGCAGCTCCTGGAGGGCATCGGGCTGGGGGGACAGGCGGAGACAAAGCAACCAGAGCACACAGCAGAGGGTCTCCCCCTAGGCCAGAGGTAGGGGTTGAGACTCATCCCAATAGCACGAAGCCTTCAGTGTTTTCATAGAAGGTGGGAATGGCAGGATCAGATTTGTATCTTAATCCTTCATCCTTAGGGTGGTGCTTGCCATTGAGTGAACCTTCTGTGACAGCTGCATCCGGATCAGCTCTGTACACAGAGCATTCCTGTTTCTTTTCTTATAAAGATGCCCTTTTAAGCATGGCTTTTCTTTCTTCAGGAAGAAGAGTTGAGGAAAAGTGGAGAAGCAAAGTACTTTCACCTCAATGATGACCTCCATGTTCTCATTGAAGTCTTCGCTCCACCAGCAGAAGCATATGCCCGGATGGGACACGCACTGGAAGAAATCAAAAAGTTCCTCATTCCTGTTAGTACAATTTTCCTTGATAGTTAATTTGCACTTCAAAGTCCTTCCTTTATTTTAATCCTTGGTAATTTTTAGCAGTAAGTATTATTTGCACAGCACTTTGTTAAAAGTGTCCCTGTGAATTGGCATTTTTCTTTCTTTATAAATGAGGCAAGGGATTTTTAAAGAGATTAGATAGTACTGGTCAGGCTACCCGGCCAAGAAAGTTGAAGAGCATAATCACTAGTTCATGTTTTGGGACTCATAAGTCCTAAGCCTTTTTGTGACACTAAATCACCTACAGATCCATTGTTCTCCAATATAAATGCAGTAGTGCCTTCCATGCAGCAAGCACCGTGGGTGGTGTTGGACCAGCAGACATAAATAAAGGCAGTCGCTGCCCTGGAGGACTATGTAGTGTAGGGGGAGGGAGCAGCGTAAGGCAATGATTTCAGTGTAGCATGGTAAATATAATGACAGACATATGCATAAGGAGCACGGAGAAGAAAGGGACTGTGCTGATAGTTACCTGGCTTTTGCCAGGTGCTTCATGCTTTGGTTTTTTGTTTGTTTGTTTTTTGTTGTTTTTTTTTTAAGATTTTTATTTATTTATTTGAGAGAGAGATCACAGTGGGAGAGGGAGAAGCAGGCTTCCTGCTGAGCAGAGAGCTGATGCGGGACTGGATCCCAGGACCCTGGGGTCATGACCTGAGCCGAAGGCAGACGCTTCACCGACTGAGCCACCCAGGCGCCTCTTATGCTTTGTTAATGTCACAGTTGCTGTTCTGTTTTTACGCTTCCCAGACACTTTGACATTGCTAAGAATGTGATAATTTAAACAGAATGTGTCCCTACCTCCATTATGAAAGTTAATTTAGGTTTTTTATATAATTTACGTGTACTAGATTTTTAAACTGAAACATTAAACGCTTTGGCTCTTTAAACAGTTTATTTAGAGAAGCTGTCATATCTGCCAAACAGCTGCCTGAGGTGAGACTGTCTTCAGCAGTCCCAGGTTGGTCTAGTAGATTGACTTACCTACCACAGCGTATGTGTCATGACTATATTACCTGTGAGGAAAACTGTTGAATTTATAGGGAAAGGATATTTTAAGTCATGATTGCCTTGGAAAAGCTGAGACATGGGATTGTATTAAGTCATTTTACTTGGGAGCTGAAAATGGTTCAACTTCCTTCATTCCCTCATGATGATCCCAATATGATGCCAATATAATGATCCATTTATTCACTTATTTTTTTTGTTTTGGTTTGGTTTTTATAGAGGAGGGAGAGAGAGGTGGAGGGCCAGAGGGAGAAGGGGATAATCTTAAGCAGCCTCCACACTCAGTGCAGAGCCTGATGCAGGGCTCGATCTCACAACACTGAGATCATGACCTGAGCCGAAATCAAGAGTCAGAAGCTTAACCAACTCTGCCACCCAGGTGCCCCCACTCATTTAGTTTAGAAACAAAGTTTTTTAGTACTTTCTATGTGATAGATACATGGGAACTAATAAAAGACATTCTTTTATCTGACCCTGTGGAGTCTATGTAATGGAAGAGACAGATAAGAATCAGATATTCATACAAACAATTATAAAATTGCTACTCTGACAAGACTGAGGAGAGGTCTAATGTCTTAGTGGTCATTCAGTGTGGACTGGGGAGTGCTGACCTCGCCACGTAGGCGGCCACAGGACCTCCCGCCCCATCCCCTCTGCACTCCTCCACCAGGACATGGATCTGACTTCTGTCCCCTTGAGTCTGGGCTGACCAGGAGAACTCTTTGCTGAACCGAGGGTCACAAAGATTTTTTGCTGTTTTCTTAATATTTTATAGTATTAGTTCTGTCATTTTAAGTGTGTGATCAATTTTAGGTTAATTTTTGTGTATGGTATGAAGTTAGGATCTAGGTTTATCTTTTCCTATGTAGATATCCAGCCAGTTGTCCCAGCACCGTATGTTGAAAATAAAATCCTTTTCCTATTGAACTGCAACACCATTGTTGACAATCCACTGAACATAAATGTATGGATTAGTTTCTGCATTCTCAGTTCTGTTCCATTAATTTATATGCCTGTCCTTATGCCAGTGTCACGCTCTTAATTACTTTAGCCTTCTAGCAATTTGGTGTGAAATCCAGGTTGTTGATTCTTTTTTAAAGAAAAAGTTCTATTTCAAAATTGTTTTGGCTATTCTGGTTCCTATGCATTTCTACATATATTTCAGATCAGCTTGGCAATTTCTACAAAAAAGCCTCCAAGGGTTTTGACAGAGGATTGAATCTGTAGCTCAATTTGGGGATAATTTCCATCTTAATAATACTTAGTTTTCTAGTCCATGACTACGAGTTGTCTCTACTTCACAGATTTTTTTTTGTTTCTTTCAGCAGTGTTTTATAGTCTTTAGGGTGCCCGTCTTAGACTTCTTTTGTTAAATTTATTTCTAAGTATTGTACGCTTTTTGATGCTATTGTGAATGGAACTTTTAAAATTTCATTTTCAGGGTGCCTGGGTGGTGCAGTGGTTGAGCATCTGACTCTTGGTTTTGGCTCGGGTCATGGTAATCAGGGTCCTGGGATCGAGCGCCACACTGGGCTCCGTGCTCACTGGGGAGTCCGCTCGAGATTCTCTCTCTCTCTCCCTCTGCCCTTCCCACTCATGCTCTCTTTATCTCTCTCCCTCAGATAAATAAATAAATCTTTAAAAAAAATTTTCATTTTCAGATGGTTACCAGGATATCGAAATGCAGATGATTTTTATACACTGATCTTGTATCTTGTGACTGTGTTGGACCATTAGTTCTAGTGTGTTGTTTTGGTTTTTATGGAATCATTAGGATTTTCTACATATAGAATTATGTTATCTGTGAATAAAGTATGTTTTATTTTTCTTTCAAATTTTAATGTCTTTATTTTTTTATTTTTATTTTCCCTTATCACACTAACTGGAACTTCAAACGCATTGTTGAGCAGGAGTGATGAAGATGGAATATCTTTGCTTGTTGCTTTTCGTCTTTCATCATTAAGTATGATGTCAGCTGTTAGGTTTTCCTTGCTGCCCTTGACCTTGTGGAAGAAGTTCTCTTCTGTTCCTGGGTTTTGAGAGTTTTATCATGAATGAGTGTTGGATTTTGCCACGTTTTTTTTCTGCCCCTTGAAATGCTCATGTGATTTATCTCCTTTTTTTTTGTGAATAATAGTATATTGCATTAGTTGATTTTCAGATGTTAAGCCAGCCTTGCGTTCCTAGGTGAAATCCCACTTGGTCATATTACATTTTGCTACACTTGATTTATGAGTAGTTTGTTGAGAATCTTTACATCTATAATCATGAGGGATGTTGGCTTGTCGTACAGTATTTTTATAATCTTTGTATTAACCCTTACATTTACCATTTCTGGTACCCTTCATTTCTTTCTGTGGATAGAGTTGCCATATGGTGCTACCTCTTTTCAGCCCAAAGGACTTCCTTTAGTCTTTCTTATAACCTTGATCTGCTACCCCCAAAAATTGTTCTGTTTTTTTTCAGAATGTCTTTATTTCCCCTATATTCTAAAAGATAGTTTATGTAATTCCTGGCTGACAGTTTTTTGTTTCAGGTGGTAGAAGGCCGGTCTGCTGCTTTCTGGCCTTCATTATTTTTGATGAGAAGGAGTCCTTAATGATTTTGTTGTTTTGTGCATGATCTGTTGCTTTTCTCTTGCTGCTGTCACGATTTTGTCTTTCTTCTATTTTCATTAATTTGACTGTGATTGTGTATGCTTAGCCTCCTTACTCATTAAGCTTTGTGGATCCATACGTATACATTTTTCTTCAAATGTGGGACGTTTTCAGCTATTGTTTCTTTAAAATTTTTTGCCTTTTTCTTTCTCCTCTGCTCCCATCAGTCCTGGATTCCCATGATTCGTATGTTGATACACTTGACAATGTCCCACACGTCTCTGCGGCTCTTTCTCTTCATCCTTTCTTCTCTGTGTTCTTGACTGGGTAATTTTAATTGGCTTATCTTCCAAGTTTGCAGACTCATTCTTTTGCCATCTCAAATCTGTCTTGAACTCCTTTGGTTAAATTTCATTGTCGTTGTTGTGCTTTCTCTTCTTTTTTTCTTTTTGTCTAAAATCTCTCTCTCTCTCTCTCTCTTTTTTTCCCCCCCAACATCTGTGCCTCTCCAAGACAGTTCTTCCTACTGCTCGCTCGCTTGCTTGCTTGCTTTCTCTCTCTCTCTCTCTCTCTGCGTATGGGTCACGTTTTCTTGTTTCTTTGCATGTCTCTTAGTTTTTTTTCTTTTTTGTTTTGAAAACTCCACATTTCAGATAACATAGCACATTTGCATTCTGATTCATTTTAGTCTCCAACGGTGGTGGTTGTTACAGGTTTTTCTTTTCTTCGTTTCTTTAGTCATTTAGTTGGACTAAATCTGCAGAGTCTGTCTACTTCATGATTTACGGCTTTGTTCATTTTTTTCCTTCTCACTTTTATTTTAAGCCTGCCCTGCTGGGCACGTCTTCTGTGTCAGCATTGCTCAGACATCACCAGTGATTAGTCAGAGGCTGCGCTCACACACCTGTGTTAATAAGGCTTCTGCCCTCTGCTGATGGAATTTTGGGGGAGCACCCGTAGACTAGTCAGTTGTCACATCTTCCCTGGCCTTTACTGTATTTGTGATCGAAGCTTAATCCCTGCATCTCCTTTGCACATGCCCAGAGTCACTGTCAGGGAAGGATGTGTGGGGAGCTGTAAGCTCTCTCCAGTCTTGGCTGTACGTGTGCCTAGCCTTCCATTCAGCAGACATGTGCCAGATGTCAAGGCTCTCCATGGCTGTTAAGTGTCTGGCTAGTCTGCCAGGTCTGTTGCTTGCCCCACCCAAAACCTGAATATTAGGATTGCCTGTTCACTGGACTTCTATGTATTTGCTACCAAAATTGTTACTGATATTGACAGTGCTGTTGGGTATGAGGGTTTTTCACACTTTCTTCCAAATTAAGTGAACTTCCTGTTGCAGCAAACTATTGGTTTTCGTGTCTTTCCCCAGCGGTAGAACTGACACAACATCTGAGCTGGGGAGGAGGGATGGCTGCGTCCAACTCCCACTTGTCGTACCTGACATGAATAAATTTACCATGTTTTCAATTTGATATGTAACTTCAGTCAGTTCCCAGAGCTCTGAAATGGTTGTTTTTAACTGTTTAACTGTGTGGTCAGCTTTTATTGTTGCTTTTTATGGAAAGGCTTTGCTCAGCTCCTTGTTTAGCTAAACTACAAGTCCCGTATTCTCTCATTACATTTATTTTTTTACATCTTAGATTATTTTGGACCTCTGACCATATGAGAATGTGTAAAATTTCCCTTCATTCTTTTTAGTGTCTGCATAATATTCCATCATATGCATGTTCTAGAATTTATGTAATCAGTCTTCAAATAGTGAACATTTATGTTATTTCTTATAGATTATAATACAGACATTGATCCCAGGATTAATCTTTGACATAATCATTGGCGTATTTGGGCAAATATATCTGAAGAGAACAGTCTTGGCAGAGAATCCACTAAATTTCAATGAATTATTTGTAATGATTCCAATAAAATAAAATTAGAAAAATAACTTTTTTCCCATTCTCTAGGCTAACACACTTAAGTATGTTCTAAATTTGCTAGATAATAAAATCCCATGTATACCTTTGTAATTAGAATTCTGATCACTTTTCCACTCTTCACAGTTGATGACATGTTAGAATTAGTGTGATAATATGCTCACTTTTCTGATAGGAAGTTAAAATGGTAATTTACTAATGACTAGTTTAAAATGTAGAATTATCATTTAGTCTGTGTGCTAGCATATGTCACTTGGTTTCCCTCCTGATTTCAAATCATCATATTAAAGACTGAGAAAATTGTAACTACAATGATTTTATCTGTAGTGCTGACAGAAACCGTCATCTAAGGTTTCAAAAGGTTGTCTGACATCACGAAGCTGGTGAGTCCAGTTGGTTAAATTTAGGCTTAACCCAAGATGTGTTGACTCAGATTCCATAATTGGTTTCTAACTACATGGTCTGTCTTCTTGAAAATGTAGTTTTACAAAGATTATGTTTAGCTTTCATTCTAATTTTTTGACACCATTGTAATGACTTTACTTAGAGCAATTTCTTTTTCCTTTTTAAATTTTTAATGGTATTTTTGGATGCTATGTTCTTTTCCCATGAATCTGTTTTTGAACCACATTCAATTTTGTGTCACACCTCCTAGCACTTTTCAACAGGGCAAATATTTAGCATTTATGTAGCACATTTTATTTAGCATGTGCTTTGCAAATAATTTATTAATCTTCACACGTTTTTAGTAAAATGGTAAGGAACATATTAATCGGCTTGTTTTAGAGAGGTTGAAGTAATGATAGATTCAGATGAGTCTTTTGAGATCGTAATACCCTAAATAAGTTAGAGAAAGAACCTCTATCTGCAGGAAAGCCTAGACTCCTGGTTCTTTGCCTCTCCCACTAAATCATAGCAGGTTGAATTTGTCTTCGTTTCCCTCCTCTGCAAGTGTTTGCTTTTTATGGTTTCAGCTTCCTCTTGACTTCCTTTTCGACTGGTGTTCGTGCTATTTTTCCTCTTCCACAGTGCCTTCCATACAGGTTTCAAGTCATTTTTTACACTCTGCTTTTGAAAACTAAGGAAGAGATAGCAGATTTGTTTTTATAAATGTACTAAGTCTATTTCATATTTTAAACTCTAAATAATTCAGGAAACTGTTGCCCCTGAATCTTCTGTTCACACTCAGAAAATTGTTGCTTCTATCGTAAGAGCCTCCCTTCCTCGCTCAAGCGGCTGTCCCTCCTGTTCTCTTTGTAGAGCCACGCAGCTGGAAAACCTGCCTGCCCACACCCCCTCTTCCTTCCCCTGAGATGGATTCCAGCTCCACCCTTCCCCAAATCACCATTGCTGAAGTCGGTATTGGCTTTACTGTTGAATCCCATGGGATGAGTACCTGGCTGCTTGACAGAACGTGAATGCAGCACTGACTTGCTGTGGCTTTCACACTAGCATGACCTCCGTGTCCTTCTCAGGCCCTTGTCTCCCCTTTTCCGTCTCCGCCACGCGGCTCTCCTGTTACTTACGTTGATGTCTGGAGCCCTTCTCTTGCTCCAGGAACGTGCCCCAAGCAATTCTGCCTATTGCTGACATTTGTATGCAGATGAGTTCTTGCTAGAGGTCCCCACAACCACCTTCAAGCTCAATAATTCTCTAGAAGGACCAGCAGGACTCAGAAAATCGGTTAAACACTGTGATTATGGATCATCTCAACAAAAGAATACAGATCAAAATCGGCAAGAAAAGGAGCACAAGGCAAAGACCAGGAAAAGTCTGGGCTTCCCTTCCCAGGAGAATTACATAAGGACGCATTTACTTCTTCCAGCAATGATGTGTGACAACACACGGGAGGGGTTGCTAACCAGTAAGGCTCCCCTGCACCACGGTGTGCACGGTTTTTATTGCGGACCGGTCACGTATGCATACAGCACCCCTGTACCTGACCTCAGCTACTCCCAGTCCAGCACCACCACCCCACTTCCTGAGCCAAAACAAAGGTTCCCCACTAATGCCATTGCTAGGGCAGACTTATCTGTCCCACAGTGGGACAGCATGGCCTCAAGCCTACGCATACAGAAACTCTCTTAGCAGGCAGCCCCCTCCGTGAGCTTAGAGGTTATCTTCTGGGGGCTGGCCACACGCCCGCCTTGATGACGGGCCCTGTTCTGTGCTGTGTAGGGCCTGAGTAACCCTTCCTTGTCCACTTCTGTATCTATATCTTTAACTTCTAAATTTCCAGTTTTTGTGTCTGATTGCTATGGGACATCTCAGTATTAATATGTCATAGACCATTGCATATACAACCTGTACCAAACTGATTACAACATGGTACCACTGTTATTTATCCTTCTCATTTTCCAGATGCCCACTGACATTCTTGACTTTGCTGATATACCTCCCCCCTCTAGGATATTACCATTTATAATAAAATTAAACATAAATAACACCAAATCTATCTTTCCTCATCCTTCCTGCCACTTCCCTACTCCAGGTTGTCTTTACCACATACTAGAATTATGAGTTTCCATCTGGAATTTCTGCCTCTAGTGTGCTTTTTTCCATTTAATATCTTTATGGAAATATAAATCACATAGCATAAAATTCAGTCCTTTAAAGTATACAATTCAGTGACTTTTCGTGTATTCATAGAGTTCCACAGCTGTCACAATAACCTAAGACCATTTTTATTACCCCCCAAGTAAACCTCGTAATGAACAGTGACTTCCCATTCTTCTTCCTCCCTAGTCAACCACTAATTGGCTTTTTTGCTTTTTACACAGCCTTTATGGAGATATAACTCACATACCCTACAATTCACCCATTTAAGGCATACGGTTCACTGGATTATTGTACATTCACAGTTATGCAGCCATCACCACAGTCTGTTTTAGATCTTCATCGTCCCTCAGAGCAGCCCCATACCTTTGGGCAAGCACTCCCCATTCCAGCCCCCTACTGTCCCACTTCTCTGTCTCATGCCACCCGTAATTTGTCTCTATGGATTTGCCTGTTTTTGACATTTTGTGTAAAACGGAACCATTTGTGTAGTCTTTTGTCCTACCTTCTTTCACTTAGCATACTGTTTTCAAGGTTCATTAAAGCTGCTCTTTATTGCTGGATAATATTTGATTGTATGGGTATGCCATGTTTTATTTGTCCATTTTTTATTAGTCTAGGACTTTGGTTGGGGTTATTTCTATTGTTTTAATAATTCTATTATTTTTTTGGCTATTATCAAGAATGCTGCTGTGCACATTCATGTACAGTGTTTTGGGTGGATGGATGTTCTCACTTTCTTGGGTATGGCCTAGGAATGGAATTATTAGGTCACATAGTAGCGCTGTGCTTAACATTTTTGAGGCAGTGTTAAGTGGTTTTCCCAAGTGGCTGGACCAGTTTTCATTGCCTCCAGCAAGGTGTAAGGCTTCCATTATCTTCAGTGTTCTCCTTGTTATTATAGTACCACTTGTTAAAGAGACTGTTTGAATATCAATCTATAGTAACTTATGTCTGGGCTCCCAATTCTATTTCATTGATCTTTATGTCTACCCTTTAGGCCAGTACTACACAGTCTTTGTTACTATGGCTTTGTAGTAAGTTTTGAAGTGGGAATATATTAGTCTTCCCACTTTGTTTTTTTTCTTAAAATTGTTCTGGATATACGAGGTCCCTTGGCTTTTCATATAAATTTTAGCAAAGAAGCCAGCTGGGATTTTGATAGGGATTTCCTTGACTCTGTAGATCAATCTGGGAGGTGGGAGAGCAGGGCAGGGATATTGTCATCATAACAGTATTAGGTCCTCCTATCCGTGAATATTGGGTATCTTTCCATTTACTTAGGTTTTAAAAAAATTTCTTCCAACAGTATTTTGTAATTTTCAGTGTACAAATCTTGCTTTTATTTTGTTAATTTATTCCTAAGTATGCTGTTCTTTATGATACTGCTGTAGTGGGGTTGTTTTCTTAATTTTATTTTTGTATTGTTCATTATTATTGTAAAGAAATAAAATTGATTTTGGTATATTGATCTCATTATATCCTGCTACCTTGTGTAATCTGATTATTTAATGTTTTTGTGGATTCTTTGTGATTTTCTATATACAGGATTATGTCATCTATGAATAAAGGTTGTTTTAGTTCTTCCCTTCCAATCTGAACACCATTTCTTTCTTTTTCTTACATTATTGTCCTGACTAGAACCTCAAGTATGGTGTTAGATAGAAGGGGTGAGAGTAGACATCCTTGTCTTGTTCCTTAGGATGATTCTTGTACTTTTTTACTATTAAATATGTTGACTGTGGGTTTTCCTAGTTTATTGAGTGTTTCCATCATTAAAGTACTGGATTCTTCTCTCAAATGGTTTGTTTTTTCTGTATTAAAATGACCATTTTTTTGTTCTTTATTATTATGGTATTACATTAATTTTTTTTATATTAAACCAACCTAGCAATTCTGGTGTAAGTTTTACTTGACTCTTGTGTATATTTCCCCCTTTTATTTTGTTTATGCTGCTGGATTTGGCTTCCTAATTTTCTTTGAGAGCCTTTGTATCTTAAATTCATAAAGATATTCGTCTATAGGTTTCTTTTCTTGTAATGTCTTTGTCTGTTGTGGCACCCAGACAGTACTGGCTTTATAGAAACAGTGAGGAAGTACTCCTTCCTCTTTCATTTTTCTGGAAGTTTGTGAAGGATTAGCATTAATTCTTAATTAATTATTTGTAGAATTCACCATTAAAGTCTTATGGGCCTAGGATTTTCTTTGCAGGACATTTATTGAGTATTAATTTAGTCTCTTGGCTTATCTGTCAAATTTTCTGTTTCTTCTTAAGTCAGTTTTGGTAGTTTGTGTCTTTGTAGGAATTCATCCATGTCTTTCTGTCATCTTAGCTACCTAATTTGATGGCATACAATTGTTCATAATATTTCTAAAACATAAACTTAGATATGCAACTCTCCTCCTTAACACTATTAAGTGCTTTTTAGTACCTTTAATTTTAAACCTTTGAAGTTATATTTAAAATGACTTAAGGCTTTGTTTAATTTGGTTTCTGCTTTTCTCTCCACTTTGAGACCACGCCCCCCCCCACACACATACACACCCCAAGTCATTCTTAAAATTCAGCCATAGAGCACTTCTTCCTGTTCCCTAGACACCATTTCTTTAGGTCTTAAACTGTGCTTTTACTTCCAACTAGAGTACTTTATTACCCCTTTTCTGGTATTTAGTTCATACTCACCCTTAGATGACACTTCTTATAGAGAAACCTGCTCTTATTGCCCACAGCTGAGTTAGAGGGCTTTCCTTTTTGACCATTTAGACCTGAATTTTCCTTTTATTGTGAAACAGATCACACTTTTATTTACTTATTGTATGTCTGTCTTGATGACTCTTGAATGGGGTTAGAGATATTCAGGAAAGGAGGAATCAAGGAGGACTATCAGGGTTTCTCAGTTCAATATTTAAACAATAATGTAAGATAACAAAGAGCAAGTTTCCAAGAATAAGATGTTTTGGAAATGGTGCATTTTTGGAAATGGTGCATTTTTCTAGTATAATATCCAAATGGAAATATACAAGAAGAATGTGTACATGTGGTTCTTAATTTCAGTAAAGCTATGCTGTGGTATGTATGTCTTCCTGCTTTGTCAGGTTGTTTGCTCTTCAGCTGCAGGGACCCGGGCTTGCTCCTCGAGCTCTGTTAGTGGCCCTTCACAGATCTCAGTAACTACTCATTGAATTGAGTTGTAAATAACAATGCCATGTGTCTGTATATCGTATTTTAATTTTATTGTAAATATCTTACTTGGAAAGTAGGCCCAGCCGAAGGAGTAATGGCTGATTGTAGAAAATTTTAGTTTGGGAAAAATCCTGTTTTGTTTTGTTTTTTTCCTTTTTACAACAACTTATTGATGCATTTTCATTTCAACAAACTCGAATCTTATTTTATGAATTCAACTATTTTCCATGCCCTTTTTTTCTTTTAAAACTTGTTTTATTCTTGTCCTAAATACTTTTGTATTTTTCACAAGAGGTGAATTATGCTGTCTTCTGTCTTCTGTGTAGGACTATAATGATGAAATCAGGCAAGCACAGCTCCAAGAACTAACATATTTGAACGGTGGTTCAGAAAATGCAGATGTACCAGTTGTTCGAGGGAAACCCACCTTGCGTACAAGAGGTGTACCAACCCCAGCAATAACCAGGTAGGTGTAATTAATTGACTTAACTTTTTTGTTGTTAGAATAGGGTACCATGGCAACAGTTTTAATGTCTGCTTTCTTAGTAGTCAAGCAGCTCTATCAGTGTATCAGTACAAAGCCTGCATGAATATATTCAGACATTATGATGTCATAATTAAGGGGATTCACTTTGCTTGGACTGAGATCTTCTTGGGTTTAAATAGAACCTGTACCACTTAACTGGCTGATGACTGTAGACAAGTTTATTTATCTCTCTAACATTAATTTTTTAATTTTTTAAAATGAAACTTGTTTTAAAGTAATAGCATTGATATGGATATTGAGGTCCTGGAAGCATGTGCCTTCCCCATTGAGTGTAGGATTAGGCCAGCTCTTTGCCACATCTCCAGTGTTGAGCACAATGTCAGGCACCAAGTGAGTATCTAAAAGCCTGTTGTCATTTTATTCATTGAGAATGCTCTGTGGTATCCGAAAACTCCTCAGCAGGTCCAGGTACACAGAATTTTTTTTCTGTCTTTGGATTGATGACTATGTTTAATATGAAAAATGTTTTAATGAATTCATAAGACTGTTTAAGCAAACCCATATATTGAGATATGACTATCTCAGATTTATTTGAAAATTTTTAATTTTTTTAATCTTTGCATCCAAAAGAACTCTGTAGAAAGAAGTAACACAGATTTTTCACTGGTGACTGTATATATTTTTTCAGATAGAATTTTGCGTGAAATAATTTAAAATAGCATTCTTTTATATCTCCAAGTTCATTTGGGTGGAATAAAAAGTCAGTTTTCTTTTCTTTTCTTTTTAAGATTTTATTTATTTGAGAGGGAGAGAATGAGAGAGAGAGAGCACGAGAGGGAAGAGGGTCAGACTCCCTGCTGAGCAACGAGCCTGATGTGGGACTCGATCCTGGGACTCCAGGATCATGACCTGAGCGGAAGGCAGTTGCTTAACCAACTGAGCCACCCAGGCACCCCCAAAAAGTCAGTTTTCTTATTGAGTGTTGCTGATCAGTGTATGGTCAAAGAGAGCAATTACAAATAGGTGTTATTGCAATGTAAAATAAACAGATCTGTACCAAGGGGATTTTCTCTATAAAAAAGGCTAATAATAATGGGATCGCTGTTGATGGTTTAATGAAATAATTTATTTAGGTGTTCAGTAAATGGTAAATCCCTTTCATTTCCATTTCTTCTACCATTAAATTTACTTTAAATCATAAGAAATTACAGTTGCAACTTGATCATTGTGGGGTGTAGGGGTACTGACCCCTTGCATAGTCAAAAATCTGTGTATAACGTTTGACTCCCCAAAAACTTAACTAATAGCCCACTGTTGACTGGAAGCCTTACTGATAACGTAGTCAATGAATACACATTTTGTATGTTATATGTGTTAAATACAATACAAAATGTTGTATTATTAGAATAAGATAAGTTTGATAAAAGAAAATGTTACTAAGGAACTCATGAGGAGGAGAAGATGCATTTACACTACTGCATTTATTGAAAAAAACCTGTGTGAAAATGGAGTCGTGCAGTTTAAACCTGTGTTGTTCCAGGGTCGTCAACTGTACTTGCTTCATTAGTTTCCTGTGGCTGCTGGGATGAATTCCCACAAAGTTGGCGGCTTTAAACAATAGAGATTTATCACTTCTGGGGGCTAGATGTCCAAAATCAGTATTGGCCAGACCACAGTCAAGGTGTTGGTGGTGCTCCCCCTCTAGAAGAGAGTCCTTTCTTTGCCCCTTGCAGCTTCGGGTGCTGCCAACAAGCCTTGACTTGTGGCCACATCACTCTGGTCTCTCTGTCTGCATGTCGATTTCTGTCATGTCTGTCTTCCTTCTCCATTTGCTTCCCTCTTCCACATGATAGCATTTAGGACCCACCTGGATGATTCAGAGTATTCTCCCATCTCAAGATGCATTCGATAATCACAACTGCAAAGGCCCTTTTTCTAAAGAAGGCAACATTCACAGAATGAATCTCCTGGACAGAGGGCGTAGAGAAGAGAGCACACTCGGTGCCACTGTTGAGGGCACTTTTTAGGAGATGCTGTGTTCCTTAAACCAGATCTGTCATTTTGACTAAAGATAATTTCTGATTTCCCTGTCAGTTTTTTTTGTGTGTTTGTTTGTTTTAAGATTTTATTTATTTGTTTGTCAGAGAGAGAACGAGAGGGAACACAAGCAGGGGGAGCTGCAGGCAGAGGGAGAAGCAGGCTCCCCATGGAGCAGGGAGCCTGATGCGGGGCTCGATCCCAGAACCCTGGGATCATGACCTGAGCGAAGGCAGACGCTTCACCGACTGAGCCACCCAGGCGCCTCTTGCTGTCAGGTTTTAAATTAAGTTGAAAATGTTATGAACAGGTGAGGAAGGCGGAAGCTTTTTGGTTTTTAGATTATAATATCTGGAGAAACACCTCTGTCTGCCCAGATGAAAAATTATTCCTCTTGATGACGCATATACATTGCTTGCCATTGAAAGCGTTTCCATTGTCTTGACAGTGAATATTGTCTTTGTGGTGGAGCGTGGCTGGTTAGCGCTCGGCACTGGGCAGAGCACTTTACACACACCCTACCCTGCCTTCTTTCCTCCATTTGATTATGGGCTTCCTCAGTACAAGATATTCCAAATACTCTGCTTTTTTACAGCGTAATATTCCTCTTCATCGAAGATGTACTCAGAGCCCTCCTGTATTCTTTCTTAAGGCCTCACTCTGTTTAGTCTTTATTGATTACTTTGCCATATTTCCTGTGTGTTCCACCCCTGGCTGGCAACTGCTTGTTTCATGAAGTTGGTGCTCGTGTCCTTCTAATACCTTTGTTCTCATTGTTCCTCTGCCCACAGTTCTGTAACCCGTCTCAGCCCTTCACCTGTTCACATCCTCCTTCTCTTTGTGTTTCACACCAAAGCTTATTTTAACACTTCTACTGTATCTACTATTGATTGCTTTTCTAAGCATTTACAGATATTAACTAGTATTTTCTAAGCATTTACAGATACTAACTAGTAACTAATATTAACTACAGATATTAACTATTAATTACGCCTCATGTCAACCCTGTGAGGGGGGCACTGGTGTGTTAACTCACCATTTCACAAGTGAGGGAGGTGATGACTTGTCCAGGATTTGTAGACCCTGGTTCCACAGTCCGTGCCTGTCCCCTGTCTGTGATCCTCCCCTTGGATTTCATCCAGAGTCGGGCTTTCTCCCATCCATTCTGCCACTGCATTTCTTCCATAGAGCTTTGATTCTGTCACGTTTACTGCGTTTTTATTGCAGCCCATGATGGCACCTTTAATACAAGCTATGGTGAAAATACTTTTATGTTTTTTACTACTTTTTCTCATTAAATCACATATAGTAACTTGCCAAACTAATATGCACATCTCCCAGAATAAAAATAAATGGATGTGGAAATTAGGACAGAAAGTTACAAAACCCTAAGGGTGAGGTTAGTACACCAGAGTACAGTCGCAGAGTTGGTCTTCGAATTATGCTTTGAGCTTCCTTGTAACTCAAGCCGAGGAAAACATGGGCATCAGTTCACACTGTCTCAAGGTCTAAAAAGTAATAAAACAGAAGACAGATGTACTCATCGAAGCCCAGGGCCTTTTGGTCCTCAGACCTGCGAGAAATCGCTCCAGTGCACAGTCATCAGTATATCTTTGCCATCTCCAGTCCCTCAGTACACCATTTTGATTTTACCTCTGAAATAAACCTTAAGTCTGGTTTTCATTAATCACCTCTTCCATCCCCCCCTAATCTAGCCACACTGCTCTTCCACTTTTCATTTTCAGTCTTTAATGACCTGTTAAAATTAGATTTTGTCTGCTCCCTGCCTCAGTTTCTCTGGTGGCTCCCTTTGCAGCTGCAAGAACACCCAGACTTCCTGCTGTGCTCGACAACACCCTCCTCTTCATCTGGCGATCTCCCTGCCCTGTCTGAGCTTGTGGTTTTCTGCACTGTGGCCAGGCTGGTCTCCTAACTATTTGGTAAACTGGCCAAGCTTATTTCCCTCCCAGGCCCTTTGCATTCGCTGCCCCCGCTGCCCCCACCTTGGGACACTTTGTCTGGGCATCACGTTGTAGGGAGACATAGGCACGTGTCTGGGAAGCCTTACTGATGACCTTGCTGAGAGTCATCGTCCCCCAGTCCCAAAGCTCGGGTACAGCATCCTGTCTCGGTCCCTTAGTAGCATTTATCACACTGAATTCTGCCTTTTTTATTTGTTCACATTTTCATTGGCTTCTCCTCATTATAATGTAAACCCGTAAAGGCTCTTGTGTCCCTAGGACCTGGCGTAAAGGATTCACTCAGTAAATAATTGTTAAGTGAATATGGTACAATAGCAAATCCTTCAGGCTCTTTTTGATCAAGTGTCAATCATTTACAATATTTTGTGTTAATGTGGTTCGCTGTCCCATGACTGAATGTACTAGGGGATTAACTTTGTGGGAATGGTCACACAGTTGTCACCATTTTGGAATTTTAGACTGGAACAAGTTACTGCTGGAGTCTTCATGAATGTTCCCCACTGTTACCACTTCAAGATCCTTTTCTGCTGAAAGATGTAAATGACCTAAAATTAAATCCTGCAGTGGGAAGTAGTACGTGTTTTAATAAAGCCTTCGTTTCATTTCAAATGGGAGAACTAAACATCCCCCTCTGTTAACTCAGGAGGTAGGGCGGTTTCCTTACTTCTGGTCTGTCCTGTGCATGCCTCCGAAACACTGCTGAGAAATGTGGTGTCCCCCGCTCTTCATGCAGACCCCGCAGAGAAGGAGGCTGTGGAGGTGAGGCCACTCCAGGCAGCACGCTTTGGGCAGGTCCTCCCCGCCACCCTGACCTGCTGCCCCGTGGTCTGGCTAGGTGGTCTCGAACCCACGGGGATGCTCCCTCCACCCTTTCTTCAAAACAGCTGCCTTGTTCTGTGTTGCTTTTCTCCTGACCTTTACTCTGGCCGTCTGGCCCTTCCTCCCAAGTAGCTGGCAGTCTTACCTTGCCTACATTTGAGACCAGAAGCAGTAGGAAGAAGAGTGGACCAAGCAGGTGAAGCCTGCCTCTTTGAGGAGTGAAAACATGTTCATCAGTTCTGGCTGCTGAATGTGGTGGTTTTGACCCAGGACATGAAGCTGACACAGTGCTCAAGGCTCTTTATAAGCTTTCATTAAATTGGGGACATTTTCAGCTCTGGTTTCTGTACATTTTTTCCCTGCCCTTTCCTTTCTTCTCTCGTGGACTGAAGTTCCACATTAAATCTTTTGGCTGCATTTCCCAAACTGTATGCCAAGGTGCTGGGGTGCTGCAGTGTTTCCCAGGACCCCTACAGTCCTCAGCATCTCATACATACTGCTTGAGCTCTCAGCTTAAGGTAATTGTTTGTACTTTCAACATTAAATTGTGCCCCACTGATGTCCTTTCTTTGTAAAACCAGCATTTTGTCAGTTTCTGTGTTAAACAACAAGTGGCCACAATTCCTTTGCCTCTAGGGCACTACATAACTTCTCAAACGTGAGGTCGTATAGGACAGTCACTCGCGGGTCCTCATCTACACTGATTTCCACATGGTTTCACTTTTTGTTAAAATCGATCGTGAATGATATCATAGATGCTAACGGTTGTTTTAGTGATTGAAAATGATGTATTTTCCCCCATAGTGTATGAAATTATGAGAATGTTATCAGGAAAACTGAATAGTTAATATAAGAGTCATTATTTATATTTCACCAGTATATGATATGATTTGTGTTAATCTACCCAACTATATTAAAAATCCTTGTTTTTTTTTTTTTTAACTAAAGATACGGGAAAACGACAATATATTTCTTTTTCTACTAGCCCACATTATAGACATTTTCTATTAAAAAATAACAACACTTTCTTGGGGTGTAATTTAAATTATTTGATTCCCTGTTGGACTTACCTTCTCAGGACATTCTACCACCAAACTGTCAGAAGAGAAGTCACCCTCCTCTCCTTCCTTCTGATCTAATAAAAACCTAGGCATTGGAACGTCACACATGTGCCCCACTTCCCAGGCAGAGAGTAGTAGATGACTTTCCTGGGAAATTATTTCTCTTCTTTTCTTGCCATAAGGTTCATGGATTTCTCCTACTGAGCTGCTCCCTCCTTCCTCGGTATCCACTCGCTTTCTGTTCCAGTGGTCCCTGAGGGCATATTAGTGAGTGGCCATACTGGAGTGGATTAAGGGGAAACAAAAGGAGAAAATGGAAAATGTGTGTTTTCTTTTAAAATCATGTTATTTTATTTATTTATTTATTTTTATTTATTTATTCGAGAGAGAGAGAATGAAAGATAGCGCGAGAGGGAAGAGGGTCAGAGGGAGAAGCAGACTCCCTGCTGAGCCGGGAGCCCGATGCGGGACTCGATCCCGGGACTCCAGGATCATGACCTGAGCCGAAGGCAGTCGCTTAACCAACTGAGCCACCCAGGCGCCCGTCTTTTAAAATCATTTTAATAGGCTTTGGGAAGACAAAAGCCAAGGCAAATAGTGTTATAAGTAGTGTGAGAACTTTGTACAAAAGCTTGTAATTCCAAAGCCAGCCAGGGGCTAGCAGGTAAGAACGGCAGCTAAGCGCGGTTCTCTTGGTCACAGCTTGGTCGACCGCGTGCGTGCCAAGTGCAGCATACGGCCAGATAAATGTTCTCAGCCCCCCTGCAGGTGTCAGTGCCAACTGGAGGAAGGTTTTTGACGTCCAGTTTGCCAACTGATTTTTCCCTACGATAATACTAAACAAGCGCTGATAAACTGAAGACAGTTTGGGGCCGATGGAATCAAGTGTGTTCATGTGCGGTGGGACTATCCTCCCACCACACCCTGGTTTTTCAGAAGCTTTTTGTTTTTTTTTTAAGATTTTATTTATTTATTTGACAGAGAGAGACGCAGCGAGGAGGGAACACAATCAGGGGGAGTGGGAGAGGGAGAAGCACGCTTCCCTCCGAGCAGGGAGCCCGATGCAGGGCTCGCTCGATCCCAGGACCCCGGGATCATGACCTGAGCCGAAGGCAGACGCTTAACGACTGAGCCACCCAGGCGCCCCTCAGAAGCTTTAACGTATTTCTTCCTCTTTGAAAATCAGTCTCTTCCTGCTGTTAGGAGGTCATTTAATGTCACAGAGTATCTTCGAGCTCTTTCTGTGACAGGGATTAAAGTTACAGAGATGGCTAAGTCATTATTTTGACTTCAGGGAGTTTAAGAAGCAAAAGTCAGAGAAACAATTATGGCAGAATGGTGTAAGAAGGGGATGGCAGATATGAAAACAAGTGGAATGGAAATAGAAATGAGGGGCAGATAATTTTTTCAAGTATTGTATCTACTCATTTGAGAGAGAGAGAGCACAGGAGTGGAGGGGTAGGGGCAAGGGAGAGGGAGAAGCAGACTCCCTGCTGAGCAGGGAGCCCAGTGACCAGAGCCTAAGGCAGATGCTTAATCACCTGAGCCATCCAGGCCACCCCATAAGGTGCAAATAACTTTGAATGGGGAACAGGGGAAAAGACAAGATAGTGCCAGAGGGAAGTCAGCCCAAGCAGGCGGCAGAGACGGGAAAGCAGAAAAGATGGGGACTCTTGGCTTAGAATTTGGGTGTGACTCTGTGGGAAAATTAGTCCCCTGGCTTTTTCGAGGTGTAGGTCCTCAGGGGATTTCTCCCCACGCTGAGCCCTGGTTTCCTCGGCTGTAAAATGGAGCTAGAACACTGAGCCCATGCTAATCGAAACCCTGCTTAATTTTTATCATGTTCATGGGCTTAATTTATTCAACTGTGCCATGATTCCTTTTCCGATTACGCAAAATGGTCCCACATCACAATTTGAATTCTTATGGAGGACCTTGGGCAAAGTACACATCTCTCTTAAACTCCTTTACTATTAATTCACTGTTACCAGAGAGGAAGAAGACTTGTCCTGCATAGTTGCAAAGGCAGAAATAGGGCCGTTACTTAGAAATGATGAAGACTTTTGCAATTTTTATTTTTAAATAAAGAAGAAAAGTAAAAGCATGCTAACAGAATTGGAAGACAGTGACAGGCTTCAAAGTAAGGAATGAGCTCCCTGTCTTCAGGGGGATACATCACTGGCAGGAAAGAAAAGATAAATGCATTTCTTGCACTTTATAAGAGGTTGTGCTGCTCACACTGTTTTACTAAGAACTAGTTGGTAACTTCTTGAAGAAGAAACAAGTTGCCTTAGGTTTATTTTATACCCTGTACAATGTAGAATAATGAAACAGTTGCTCATGAATTTTTCTTTAATTGTGTGGGAGATGGGATGGATCCCAGAATGAAGAACAGGTCTGTAAGTCCTGGGTCCAAACCAGGAGCAGCATCACCCGAGAGCTCATTGGAAATGAAATCACAGACCTCCTGGCTCCCAACTCTGCCCCGACACAGGTCCTCGCTGGTGATGAGGACGCAAAAGAAGTGTGGACATGCTGCCCTAGAACCACATTTCAGATCATCTCTAAAGGTGTTAAGAGTAAGGGCTGCCAGAGGATCTGGAAGCTTCGGTCGTCATTGGCTTTGACGATTTCTTTTGCACGTTCTGAGGGATTATAACTGCAGGCTACATTCCCTGTTTGCTTTTATCTAGCCTGTCATTCACTCGTCATCTCTGGCAAGAAAGAAAAGTCTCAGAACAATTAAAT
This sequence comes from Zalophus californianus, assembly GCF_009762305.2. Taxonomy (NCBI): domain Eukaryota; kingdom Metazoa; phylum Chordata; class Mammalia; order Carnivora; family Otariidae; genus Zalophus; species Zalophus californianus. The sequence continues at coordinate 184,278,644 of NC_045598.1, forward strand.
TTCCCTCTCAGAAAACCACAGAGATGAAGACAGGTTGTCCATGAGTTTGTTAGGGGGTCTGTGGGAGAAATAAATTGCCCCTTGGGTGGTTAGTGCATCAGGGCATGGGCCTCAGGTGGCCGTCTGGGAAGGTGAGCTTCCTGCTGTGATACTCGTGGTGCCAAGCAAAGACCCTGCCATTGGCTCCCTCGGGCACAGCCTGTGATCAGCTGTGGGCCCGGCCCAATTAATAATGCTGGGGCTGGGGCGCCTGGGGGCTCAGTCGTTGGGCGTCTGCCTTTGGCCCAGGTCGTGGTCCCAGGGTCCTGGGACCGAGCCCCGCATCAGGCTCCCTGCTCGGTGGGAAGCCTGCTTCTCCCTCTCCCACTTCCCCTGCTTGTGTTCCCTCTCTCGCTGTGTCTGTCTCTGTCAAGTAAATAAACAAATAAACCTTGAAAAAAAAAAAAAATGCCGGGGCTGGCTTGAGCATTCAGGGCTTCTGCCACCAAAGTCATTGTTTTACCCTTTTTGCTCCTCATAAAATTTATAGACAAAAGCCAGACACTGTAGTAGTATAAGTTTATACTCTTTCTCTCCCAGTCTGCATTCTTGCTCTGAAATGTATAGCGTGTGCGTAAAGGTGCTGTTGCTAACTGATGTGATCTATACCTTCACCTGTTCTCTCCTTGTCTTCCGGTAAGCAGCCCGAGAAAGGTGTCAGGACAGATTCCAAGTGGAAGACTGCATAATAATTACCACTTACTAAGTGCCTGAGTTAGGTTAGGCACTGTATACATTCTGTGTGTAACCCTCACGACTGTCTGCGAAGAGCGTATTATTGAGGCCATTTTACAGGTAGAGAACTGAGGCTTGGCAACCAGGTGACAGAGCAGATTTGAGTATGGGAATGTTGGAACTCAGAGCATGTACTTTTTCATCACATCCTAAAACCTCTGCCAATCTATAAATTATTAGTTCCTGATGAATCAGTCATTCAAAGCATTGTTTCCATGAAAGTACCTGTTCACAGACCTTTCTAGATTATTACCATATCTGCATTTCAAACCAGGAACCAGGGTCTCGCTGCTGAAGAATGCAAACAGAAAGAACCATGACCATCACAATGATTCGTCTGCTTCTAAAGCTTTCTGTTCAGATGGGTGATCTTCCTTCTTTCCCGTTAGCCTCATTCTGAACAGGGTGGCCACCTAATTTTATCACTTTGAATCAATTTTTCAAGTAAAAAAAATAAATTCCCATTGATTATCGTTATCTCATCTAACAGACATTTTTTTCTCTTCTTGTCCGCATGTTATCAGTCCAGCTGTTAAACTTTACCCTGAACTTCATTTGTAGCATTCAGTGGATACTTTGGAGATTGATGGGATTTTTATGTCAGCCTGCTACTTTCCCCCATTTCTTCCTCTCATCAGAGTATCCTTTGAAGCAACTGTGCTGCTTCACAGTTCTCATGGAATTTCAAACACTTAAGAATGACTCTTCAAAGGATCTTTCATAGATAAGTATCCAGAGCTACATATATCAAATGACTTGTCTGAAATTCTTAACAGTTTAGTATGAGTCCATATACCCAGAGGGCACATAACCAAACAGGGTAGATGATGCTGAGAAAGAATTGTGAGCTTCTTGAATTTATAAATTTATGTCTTTCAATTTGATGGAACACTTAAATTTAGATTCAGAAAACATGCTGAATGTTTCATGGCCCATGTAGTACCTTGGATGGCAGGTAAGGAAGGTAAGGAAGCAGGGGCCTTAGTTTGAATAAATTTCAGATGAACTGAAATATCACATAGGAATTAGATCTACTGTAATTAGAAACTACTCTTCTCTAATCATATTGAAGATGGTTCTAGATATATCCTGGAGATAAAAAGATGAGTAAGACTAGACATTGTAGTGTTTGTCATTGCAATTGAGAGTGATTGAAATCTACATAAATGGTTGATTTTGATTGAGTAGGAAATGTGCTAGATACTTTCTGTGTCCTGTGTCATTTTTCCTACACAGTACCACTAAGAAATGGGTTGTGTAACTCACTTCACTCTGGAGGAACTGGCTTGGAAAGCTCAGATTTGATTAGTTTGAATATTAACTAGAAAGCGGCTATTAAGACAATAAGTATAATCAATAATTGAATTCAGGTCTGACTCCAGTGTCCTTTCTCTTGACCACCGCTTTTACTGTGCCAATTTTTATAGCCTCGATGAACAAAAACAGACCGAATTTACAATACTTAAAAAAGGAATAATACAAGTTACCTAAGGGTGAAAGTCTTAGATTTTGTACCTTTTTGATGGCTTTAAAGTTTTTAGAAGTACTGGTCAGGTTCTTTGAGGATGTCCCTCAGCTTGGATGGGTCGGATGTTCTTCTCAAGATTAGCCTGGGGTTATGGGTTTGGGGAACAAAAACCACAAAGGTGAAGTGTCATTTTCATCACATCGTGTCAGGTGTTGCCTGCTGTCCACATGACTTTGTGCTGCTGATGTTGCCTTGGTAACTGGGCTGAGGTCATATTTGTTGGGTTTCCCCACTTAAAGTTACTTTTTTCCCCCATGAGGGGTAGAATATGTACATAAATTATTGGAAGACTTCTCTCTTCTCTCCTGTTTATTATTTCAATCATTTGTTTACATTTGTGTGGACTTATGGATATTTATATGTTTTATACATTGGTTTAAAATCCGATACTGCTTTATTCTTTTTACTCACATTGTTTTAGCTTTAGCCATTGGGTGTTCTTTCAGTTGGCTCCTCTTCTCCTTTCATATACCCTCATATTTTTTTATTGGTCATTCATTGATTCAGTCATTCATTTTTTATTACATCCTTACTTTCTGTTCTACAAGTTGCTCCAGCATCATCTTGCGTACTTCCTGCTCTAGTCCTGGAATCGGCCATTTCTCCGAGGAGCCCCGGTTCCTTTTATTGGAGAATGGTGTGAAAGACCAAGATCTGGGTGCTGGTTCCGCTTCTTGCTGCTGGTGTGTCCTTGCTTCCAGGCCCTGTCAGCTGACGGAGCATGGAAACATGTATACTACTAGCCCATGTACGTATACACATCTGTGCATCTTTCCATGTGTGAGTGCCTGTACCTATAGTAAATGAATCAAGAGTTGATACTGATGTCTCTGATTCCAGTCCATTACCATCGTGTTCATTCTAGCCTCTTCCCCTTGCTTATCTGTAACCTTCACTCCAACACAAGAAGTGTGGCTTCCATCATCCACCATCCATTTAATTGCTCGAGTCCAGTGTATGTGTAGAGTGTATCAGAATCATTACCTATCCCTGGACCCCTCCTCATGGGAAATAAGCCTATCACCTAGAGCAGTGCTTATGCGTAGTTTCTTTTGCCTTTAGTCTTACAAGCTTCACTCATTTCTAAGTTTATTTTATTTTAAAAATTTTATTTATTTATTTGACAGAGAGGCACTGCAAGAGAGGGAACACAAGCAGGGGGAGCTGGAGAGGGAGAAGCAGGCTTCCTGCTGAGCAGGGAGCCCAATGCGGGGCTCAATCCCAGGACCCCCCGTTTGTTCCACTGTTCTGTGTATTTTTCCATTAAGCAGACGCTTAATGACTGAACCACTCAGGTGCCCCTCTAAATTTGTTTTACTCAACTCATAAAGGTGTTTTATATGTTTTTAATGCAGTTAAAATATTTTGTCACATTTAGCATTCTTAGAAGCCTTTAATTTCCTAAATAATATATATATTTTTAGTTTATATACATTAAAGTTCACTCTTTGTGCTATAGAGTTCTGTGGGTGTTAACAAACGATTTGTGTCACATATGCACCATTTCAGCATCCTGTGGAATAGTTTCGGCCCCCTGAAGTGTTCTGCGGCTTCACCTGTCCAACCTTCCCTTCTCCCCTCAATCTGTGCTTACCACTGGTTCTTTTTTGTTTTTAAACTCATCACTAGTTGTTTTTTTTTTTTTTTTTTTCTTTTCCAGTGTATCCTATAATTGGAGTCATATAGTACATAGCCTTTTGAGATTGGCTTCATCCACTTAGAAACATACATTTCAGGTTCATCCATAGCTTTTCCTGGTTTGTGAGGTCATTTCTTTTCATGGCCAAATAATATTCCTTTGTATGTGTACACCCCAGCTTGCTTATCCATTCACCCCTTATAGGGGGTCTTGGTTGTTTTAGCCACTGTGCATTAAACTCCAATAAACATTCATGTGCAGGTTTTTCTGTGGAAGCAAGTTTTCAAATCAGGTGGGTAAATACCTAGGAATACAGTTGCTGGGTTGTATGGTAATACCATGTTTAGCTTTGTAAGAAAGTGCCAAACTGTCCTCCTAAGTAACTGTACTCTTTTGCATGCCCACTGGCAATAAATGAGAGAGCACCTTGTCCTTCACATCCTCACCATCAATTGGTATATTGTTTCTTTTGATTTTAGTTATTCTAATAGATATGTTTTAATTTGCAATTCCCTAATGACAAATGATATAGAACATTTTTTTTCCTTTGGTTATTTGCCATCTTTATAACTTCTTCTGCCTATTTTTTAATTGGATTTTCTTATTGTTGAGTTTTAAAAGTTCTTTGTATATTTTGGACACAAGTGTTTTTTATCAGATACATGTTTTACATACTCTTTCCTTTTCTGTGATTTGTCTCTTCCTCTCTTAACAGTGTCCTTTTCAGAGGAGAAGGCTTAATTTTAAGAAAGTTCAGCTTACCAATTTTTATTTCATGGATTATGCTTTTCATATTGTATCTACAAACTCATCATCAAACCCAAGTCACCCTGATTTCTTGATTTCTTCTGAATTTTCTTCTATAAGTTTTATATTTTATGTTAGGACTAAAATCCATTTTGAGTTCATTTTTGTGAAAGATGTGTCTGGTTCTTTTTTCTCTTTTTTTTTGTGTGTGGCATATGAATATCCATTTGTTTGGGCATTATTTGTTTAAAAGACTTTTTCACTGAATTGTCTTTGCTCCTTTGTCAGTAGTCACTTGACTACAGTTCTGTGGATCACTTTCAGGTCTGTTTCGTTTGTTCCACTGTTCTGTGTATTTATTTTTTCCATCAGTACTTACTACCTTGATTATTGTAGCTTTATAATAAGTCTTGAAATCAGATACTGTGAGACATCCAAAATTTTCTTCTTCGGTATTGTATTATCTGTTCTGGGTCTTCTGTGCCTTTCTTTATATTCTCCAGAATATGTTTGTCAGTCTACAAAGTAGCTCTCGGGGATTTTGATTGGGATTATATTGAGTATAAAATGTAAAGATGGGAAGAATTGGCAACTGAACAGTATTGACTGCAACAATCATTAAGCATGAGATATTTCTCCTTTGATTTATTTCATCAGAGTTTTATGGTTTTCTACAGAGAATAGTTGTACATATTTTGTTAGGTTTGTACCAAAAAAACATTTCATTTCTTTTGTTGCTTTAATAGATGTTATTATGTTGTATTTTTTTAAAAAAATTTTTATTATGTATTTTTTTAAAGACTATTTTTTTAGAGCAATTTTAGGTCCATAGCAAAATTGAGAGGAAAGTACAGAGTTTTCCCAGAGGCGCCTTGTCCCCACACATGCATAGGAAAATATGAAACACTTCATAAATTGGTATGTCATCCTTGAACAGGGATTATACTAATCTTCTCTGTATTGTTCCAATTTTAGTATATATCTTGCCCAAACAAATACTGTTAAATTATGTTTTAATTTTAAATTTTAGTTGTTCATTGCTGGTATATGGTATATATTGTTGAGTTATTAACTTTGTATTCTGAGACCTTGTTTTTGTGCAGTAAGCTCTAGGAGTTTTTGTTTGCTTGTTTGCCTGCTTTGTTTTATTTTGTGATGATTGGGAATTTTTATATAGAAATGATGTCATGTAAATAAAATTTTATTTCTTCTTCCACAGTCTTACACAATCTTACTCCCTTTTCTTACTGAATTAGGACTTCCAGTAAAATTTGAGTAGAAGTAGGAAGAGTGGCCATCCTTGCCTATTCCCAACCATAAGGGAAAAGCATTCAGTCCCTCACCATTCAGTATGATAGCAATTATAGGTTTTTGTAGATTTTTGTTTCAACTTAAGGAAATTTTCCTCTATTCCTACTTTGCTGAGGATTTTTATCATGAATGATGTTGCATTTTGTTAGATGCTTTTTCTGCTCTTTATGATTGTTTGATTTTTTTTTAAGCCTTGTTGATATGGTAGATCACATTGATATGCTAGTGTTGAATCAGCCTTACATACCTAGAATAAATCCCACTTGGTCATGGTATATAACTTTTTAATATATTGTTGGATTTAATTTGCTACTATTTTTGAGGAGCTGTGCACCTTTGTTCTTGAAAAGATTGGATTTATAGTTTTTGTTTTTTTCATTTCATAATGTCTTTAATGGCTTTGGTTATTAGGAGGTCTCATCCTTTTTCCCCTTTGGATGACATGTCTCTTCATGGGGTGGTCAGATATCAGCTAAGCCAGTCCTTTGGCATCTCCCCTAGACTAATATATGAAAGAATTCAGCAGTGAAACCATCTGGGCTTGGTGCTTTTTGTTTTGTTTTGTTTAAATAGAGAGATGGGGAGGGGCAGAGCGAGAGGGAGAACCTTAAGCAGGCTCCACACCCAGTGCCGAGCCTGACGTGGAGCTTGATCTCAAAACCCTGAGGTCATAACCCTGAGCCAGAATCAAGAGTCGGATACTTAACTGACTGAGCCACCCAGGTACCCTGGTGCTTTCTTTTTTGAAAGGTTATTACTTTTTCATTGAAGTTCTTTAATAGACATAACTTTTTTCAGATTACTTAATTCCCCATTTGTGGGATTTGGTCATTTGTATATTTCAAGGAATTAGTACAGTTCATCTAAGTTAACAAATTTGTGGGCCTAGAGTTGTTCATAATCTTCCTTTACTACGCTTTAATGCCCTTCAGGTCAGTAGTGATGACCTCAATTTCATTTCTGATATGTTTATTTTTTGTGTTTAGCATATCTAGAGGTTTATCAATTTTATTGATCCTTTCAAAGAAACAGCTTTTGGTTTTGTTAGTTTTCTCTGTTAAGTTTTTAGCTATGTATTTGTTATCCCAATCAAACTAAAGAAGGAGATAGGAGATATGTAGACAGCCACATTGTCTGTGACAGTTCTCCTTATTTGGGGGACGTGGTCTCTGGGAGGTGGATCAGGCCAAATTTTTATTCTGTGGTATAGCCTCATTTTTCTGTCTTCATTTCTTCATAGGCCTTGCACGTTTTCTCAAGATTTTGCTTATGTTGAGCTATTCTTTATAGTTTCCTTCTTCCTTCCTCTCTGACTTGAAATCTTATATTTTATGTTAGAAATACATAAATATGTTGAGTTCTACTTCAGAAAATACCTGTGTTTATTTAACTTAAGAATGGTATTTTAAATTACTATGTGTTCAGTACATTATTTGGGAAGGTACATTTTATTTTCTCTTTCATGGAACTCTGATGTATACTTTGGTCTTTGCTGGCGGTGTGTTCTCAGTTTGAAGATCTCTCTAGCCTCAGTTTCCTTGTCCATAGACAAGCAGAATATAGCCCACCTCATAGTGTAGGCATGAAGGTTGGATGTGACCCTGGCCTGGTATCACAGAGAAATCCTCAGTAGATGCAGCCTTCCCAATGTCAAAGCTTCCTACTTTGTATCTTAGCCAGAAATTGAGTCTTGGGGTTTCTTTGATGTTATAATATTTATCACTGCTGGATAAGCTGCTTAAATGACTTAACTTCCTTTTGGTATGTAGTTGTTTCTCGTTTGCTTTAGTTTTCACTTTGCATATGATTTCCTTTTTTCTTTTTACAGTGATATGGAACGTTGATTTTCCTGAGGTATAAAAGCATGTGGACCATGCAGTGGTAGAGAATATGACGACTATTGCTAACTTGCCCCTCTTGCTTGCAGGGGAAGGGGAGGAGTCACAGCCAGGCCAGTTGGAGTTGGTGTACCACGAGGGACTCCAGCTTCCAGGGGAGTCCTTTCCACCCGAGGACCAGTGAGTCGGGGAAGAGGACTTCTCACTCCCAGAGCAAGAGGAGTTCCCCCAACTGGGTACAGACCTCCGCCACCACCCCCAACACAAGAGACCTATGGAGATTATGTAAGTTAAGGGGTCACACAGCAACTGTGCTGATCTAATTGAGCCAGTCCACACATAGCATTGGATGTTGTAAACCACCCTTACTTGCTGTAGTTCTTGAATATTCTACCTTAGTTCAGCAAACATTTATTGAGTGCTAATAAGACATGATACTAGAAGTATAGAAAATGAGAAAGAAATAGCCACTTTTGTCAAGTAGCTTACATCTATGATAGGGAAGGTGAAGTTGGGTGGTGGGGAGGTTCGAGCCCAGGATCAAGGAGACATGTTATCAAACTCTTACAGGTTTTAATGTAACATTCATTCATGTTCCACTCCAGGTTGCCTCTGAGTAATGCAGTCATTTAAAAAAGAATCACCTACATATACCAAGTTGTTTTTTACCCTGAAGTATTTACTCTTAAGCACTGTTGTTGAATATGGATTCTTAGTTGAAAGTTTTTTCAGTGAAGAAAAACGAAAGTTCCCAATTTTTTATATTAATGCAAATCAGTCAGTGTTTCCATTTACCATTCAATAATTCTTTGATATGGTTCATAGAGTTACTGAACATAAGAGAAAGAAAATATATCCATGGAAACTGGGTAGAGGGGAAGGGCAGAGGAGTTCTTCAACAAGAGTACAAGCTCCCTGGGATTCTTCCTGTGACTTCCAAGTTTAACATAAAGGAAGAAAGTAAGTGGTGGATAGATGTTTCATGTTAGTGATTGAAAGCCTTAAAGAAACAGTACATGAACTGCTTTCTGAGTGGACCCACCCACACAAAGGAAAGATAGCTGACTCTTGTACAACTCAGGTTTCAACTGCATGGGCCCACCCGTATTGGATTTTTCTGATAATAAGAGTGTAGTACTATAAATGTATTTTGTCTTCCTTATGATTTTCTTACTATTTTTTCTCTGGGTTACTTTATTATAAGAGTACAGTATGTAATACGTACAACATAACAAAACATGGGTTAATCAACTATTTATGTTATTGATGAGGCTTCTGGTCAGCCACAGCCTATTTAATGGTAGTCAGGTTTGTGGGGGTAGTCAAATGTTATACGCAGATTTTCAACTGCATGGGAATCAGTGCTCCTAACCCCTCATTGTTCAAGGGTCAACTGTACTGTCATGAGTACACCCTTTTCCCCAAGTTGAATTACTGTCATGAAGAGTTTGGATTATGTGCTCTACCTTTCCCTCTTGATTTGTATCTGTTACTCCTGGAAACATTTATGGAAGTTAATAGCCAAGAACAAGGATTTTTCCCATTTCGCCTAGCATTTTGCAAGCCTTCTACACTGTTACAGTGAAAGCTTCAGTAGCTGAACACTGTACGTAGCAAACAATGTTGGGAGCTGGTGTGAGGAGGAGACACAGTCCCCTCACCTCTGTGGCTCGCCTCAGTAGCTCTGCCTCTCAGGTGTGCTCTTTTGACCTCATCTTTGTTTCCTGACCCAACTTGAATTTATTTTTTTACTTCTAGCCCTTCTAAACATAGTTTTGCTGTGTCTGGCATATTCCCAGACATTGGCCATTGGTCCTAACTGTTTGAAATCCTGAAGATTATTCACACAACATGCTTAGCTTTGGAGCATGGGAGGAAAAAACACCCAAACTTAAAAGAAAATTTAAAAATGTGTTTGTAGGACTTTAGGTGGGTATACGAAATGGTATCCAACTTAGAAAGCCTGAGATCCTATAACCCCCCAAAATAGTTATTCATTCATGTGGCAAGTGGGAAAGTTGAAGTCCATCTTTAAAATAATTATCCCATTGAACTGGAATGATCATAAAGTAGCTTCTAAACTCCTTGAGAGTATGGATCCCTCACTTGAGATTCACCTTTATATTCCTAGTGCCTAGTATAATATCTGGTACATAGAAGGTCTTTAATAAATGTTTGCTGAACGGGTGAATGAATGAATGAATGTCCTCAAGACTGAGTTTTAAGGGACGCCTGGATGGCCTTGGTTAAGCGTCTGCCTTCGGCTTAGGTCATGGCCCCAGGGTCCTGGGATCGAGTCCCGCATCAGTCTCCTTGCTCGGCTGGGAGCCTGCTTCTCCCTCTGCCTGCCGCCTCCCCTGCTTGTGCTCTCTCTCTCTCTTTCTCTCTCTCTCTGACAAATAAATAAAATAAAATGACTGAGTTTTTTAAAAATTTCCATGTGTGGAGAACCCACCCCAGATGCCTCTTGTGTGGTTTTCATTTTTACTGATTTAGCAATTTATATATAACTTCATTATTAGCATATAGCTGCATAGTGCAATGATTAGCATACATCTGTTTCTCAAGCAGATTATAAACTTCTAGGGAAAAACACTGTGTCTCTAGCCCCTAGCATAGTTTCTGGCACATTCTATTCACTTAGTAAATCTTTACTGGATTGGGGACCCGATAAGTTTTCCTAATGAAGGTTACCATTGATCTTTTCTAAGTCATTACTGTAACCATCTGGTGGGAAGCAGTATGATAGTTGACATTTGAAAAAACATCTTGCCTTAGTTATCCTTGTTTTCTGGTCTCGGAAGGGCAGTTACAGGTTACAAAGAGATAAGACTAATTCTGTGTAGCTCCTGAAAGTAGTAGAGTAACATAAACCTCATCTCAGTGTAAGAATGAACTTTCCAGAACAATGTAATATTTAATGAGAAACTACTCTCCACAAGGCACTTTCATATATGTTATGTCATGTTCTTCTCATAGCCACTCAGTGAGATGTTATGATCCTATTGTACAAATGAGAATTTAAGGTTGGGGAAGTTCAGTGTCTTGCCTAAAGTCACATGGCTGATAAAGAAGGAGCAGGTGAGGAGTTCAGTATTCAAGGCCTATATTCTATCTCGAACAGTCAGTGCTTTATTAAAAACTGTGCTCTAGTAGCTGAGATTATAGGCCCTTCTCTTTGGAGAAAAACGCAGCAGGTACCTTATCTTGCCTCCTCAGGGCTGTGGGCAGGGTGACAGGAGATTGTGTTAGATGACCCCTGTGGCCTGGCCGTGTAATTAGCCGCTCGTGTTAAGCTACCTTAAGTAGATAAATGGAAATAGAGAATAATTAGGAAAAACAAGATGGGGTTAGGATTTTTAAAAGTAATAAATGACAATATTGTATTTATTAGCAAAAAGAAAAACAGCTTTTTCTTTCAGAGTTTCAGAGCATCTGTAACTCTTAAAAAAGACTTGTCATTCCTTTGGAACTCAGAAATGTGATTTTTAAAGATCCACCTTGAAATACATTCATAGTATAAATGTTTTATTTCTGTGAACTTGTTTGGTTCTATCTAACCAATTCAATTTGCTTTTCATTTTAACTTCCATTTAACATTTATTGTCTGAGGACATTATTTCCGGTATAAAAGACAAAAATCGTATCAGTTGCTTATTTAAACAGAAAGGGGGGTAACGTTCTATTCCTTCAGATCCTGCCACAGCTGCTGCTTTTTTGAGAAAGTACACATTTCAGTCCTTAAAATACTCCATATTCTTCAGAGCACGTGCCCTAGCATGAGGGGATTCCAGCAGAGTGTTAGCCTCAAAAGCTCAGTGAGTGGTGTGCGTTAGAGCTGTTGGCATGCAGTTCCAGTATGCCGTTATAAGACTATGTTTGATTAGCCCCCGTGAGAAACCTGATAATTTGAAGGTATTTCCTTGTCAAAATGTGCCTATTGAAATTGGACTGACTTTTCTCAAGGTGTGTGTGTGAAGATATTTGATCATTTATAATGTCACCTGAGCCAACTGTTCTTCATCACACTCACTGTCACAAAATACTCCCTGAGCATGCATCCTTGAGAAGAACATCTGTCAGCAAATAAATCTGTTGGTCTGTGAGGAGGTGAGTGTTCGGAAAGGGCAGGTGACAGGCAGTGGCCATGTGCAAGGAACAGACTCACTGTCGGGGAGACCAGATCCTCCCGTCACTGAATGCTTGTCTTTTAAGAATAACTCTAAGGAAACAAGACAATTCACATGATTAGCTTTTTTTTCCAGGAGAGAAGAAAACAGATAATGGATATGTTTTCAACCATTTGGGAATAAATTGGGACCTTCTGCTCCACTTTTAACTTAGTAAAATTAGACATAATTACTGTAACTTCTCATCTCTTTTTTGAGAACAAGAAGTACCTCTTCCCCAGAATAACATTGATTCATTACTTGTGTCCAAATAATTAAATAACTGCGTAATTAGCATAACCCGGAATATATTCAATGAGAGCACTTTAACAATGCAAAATGTTGGTGTAATTACATAGAAAGACATGTTTGACGCTTCCTGGCAGAGCCCAATTTACATATGAATTTCTAAAATGAAACCATTTTTGATAAATCACTTTAGGCTCCACATGCAGAGAAAACACACAATCAAAATAGATGCATGTTCTCCAAACACTCAGTATCTTTTATTATCTCTGAAAAATGTTGGCCACCTCCATGATTGCACCTAACACTACACGTTCCTGACTCCAGATCTAAACCTCTGCCTCCCACCTCTCCCTCGTGTACCCTCCTGTCCCTGAGTGCTCCAGAGCACTGTCAAAGCTGTGGTCTGGGCCAGCCCCTCGGGCTCACAGAGACCGGTGAGTGTGGACGGCACCGCCATATCCCCAGGCTGCAAGGGCTCCCCTGTGCCTCTTCTCATTCCCTGTAATCAGGGAACAAACCAAGTCTTTTCATGTCTTTTCACGTCTGCGTAGCTGTTGGGTCTCCCGCTCCTCACGTCACCATAGCTTTAGTTAAAGTGCTTGCCCTCCTCGGGAGACACCCCTCCCTCGCAGCATCCAGCTCACGTGCTGTGGCCATGTCCTCCTGGAGCACCTGCACTTCTCCCGGTCTGCACTTGTCTGTAATGCCTGTACCCATGTCTCACCTGTCACCAGCTTTCCACCTGTGTTCATGCTCCTGTTTCTACCGCCCAGCACACAGTAGTCTTTCAGTAAATACTGGTTGTTTAGATGGGCAGATGGGTGGGTGTGCAGACAGACATGTGGATGATTGCTATCATCTACTTAGTCACACCCTTGCTCATGGCCTTGTCCTTGCTCTGGGTCCTTCCCTTCAGTAACGTATTATTCACACTACTTCTAGAGTCTAAGTCTGAGAGTGCTGCTGCCTCCCCAGCTCCAGAATAGAAGAACTAGTTTAGATTCTCGAAGGATAAATTTGAGATTTTTCTGAGTGACATCTGAAGGCCTTCTTGAGTATCCTTTCTGACTGACTCTTCAGCCTTCTAGCCTTCTGCCATCCCCACATGATCATATTACATTCTGTTGACCTGCCCTAGTTCCTTAAACACGACAGGGACCTGAATGCCATGTCGCCTTGCATGCGATCGGTTGTCTTGGAATGCCCTTCTTGTTTTGTCCATGCCAGCTCTTTTTCCCTCTCCCCCCTCCCCCCTCCCCTCTCCCCTCTCCCCTCCCCCCTCCCCTCTCCCCTCTCTCCTCTCTCCTCTCTCCTCTTCACCCAGAGCCTGTCACAGGGCCTGACAGTTTAGAGATCATACATAAACATGTGGAGAGTGGCCTTTATTACTGCCAACTAATTGTGTCATTCCATGTGTCATGTGCACTGTTAAATATACTTAGTGAAGTAAAATTAAGTATCTGACACCAATTTTAGTAACATAACATGGCTCATTTAGTGAACTAATGAATGCGAAAGGCAATACAATTTAATAAAGAGAATGTTATTCTGAGAGGTGAAATACCTGGTTTCTTGTCTCCCTTCTTATCAGTGTCACCATCATTTCTTTATGCAAATTGTTGAACCCTTTTGGGCTTTGGTTTCTGTGACTACAAAGTGCCCGTCATGGTACTTCACCCAAGGAACCAGCAGGTTAGGCCAGACACTGTCCTAACTTCTTTTTACAACTTGAAAATTCTATAATTGATTGTTTTTTGAAGTTTACTTGGTTCTCTAACACCCTAGAGATGCTTTTACTAATAAGGAACTGTATATTCATCAAATAGAAATCTTGGTACTGAGAAGAAAGTCACAGAATAAACAAAGCAAACTAAATTTTAATGAGTGACAAGCTAAAAGTGAAAGTGAGTGAGTGGCTCTGAGTCTCTTGAATTCTAGAACAGAAGTTCTGAAAAATGTTTTAAAAATGAGACTTCTTTTCAAATGCATGCTCACAAGATGTACAAACTCAAATCATCTTAGAAACTTTAATCATACTCTTTTCTAACTCATTTAATTATGCCAGTGTCACCCATCTGTTTCTTCATAGGAAGTACGTGCCAGTCAGGGATGTCCCTGATAGCGTCCGTGTAATCGTAAGCTTTTGAGGCTGAGCTGATGGATTGTGATCCCCTTTCAACATAAGTATGTCAGGGCATTCTAGAAGTCCTACAACTTTGTCAGAATGTGGAAGCCATGCAGGTACTTGATATGCTCTGATTATCCCACTGCGATGCCTCACCCATGTGGGCGGTTGTACCTACTTGTAGAGGCTCCAGACATCCTGGAGCCTGTGCTCTGCACCCGCTACACATTTTCAGATGCGGAGATGGGGCTTCTCAAGACTGTCTTACTGCAGCTTCTGAGGGGTGTTTACTCACAGGGCAGCTGCCATTTGTTAACTTAATCCAGGTTTAAAAAGTCAGAGTTTTGAATGGGAGCAGCAATCTAAAGCATGGGTTTAGGGAACAGGGTTCTGCCTGTTCTCCAGCGTCATGGCTCATTGACACTGCAGAAGATGAAACTTGCTTTAAGATCCACCCTGCTCCTGCCATACTCAGTGTCCTCCTCCAAAACATGGCCATACGGGGACTGCCATTGACTCCTTTGCCAGAAGAGTAAACTCTTCCAAATTTTCGGTGACCAGAAACATCCGCGAAGGCCTTTAGGGAAAACCAAATATAGTTTTTTTTTGTTTGTTTGTTTTTTAATTTTATTATGTTAGTCATCATACAATACATCATTAATTTTTGATGTGGTGATCCACAATCCATTGTTAAAACCAAATATAGTTTTTAAATGTACATGTAATTCTGTAATGTAGATTTTGTTTTGAAGACTCAGTGAAGCCATCGTTGTCTTTTTTTTGTGAGCTCACCTGAAGTTTTGATTACATGACTAGTTTGGGGACTTTAGTTACAGAAGAGGGTTGTACCGGTGGCAAATTTTCCCAGTGCAGTGACTACTGTCATAGTTTTTTGACAGTTAACTAATCTCTAAATTGTTTCAATTATCTTGTTTTCCAGAGTGAGAAATTTAATTAAAACAGAGTACAGATTGTGAAAAGGTTATTTATGAAAGTGCATTTTAAATGTGAATTGAAAAGCCTAGGGACACCTTTTTATTTTAGATTAAAAGATGAAGGTTCTATAATTTTTTACATCCATTTTACCAGAGCAGGAGTAAGAGCCACATGCAATTTACTTGAAATGTCTATCTCCTGGACCTTCCTAAGTCAATCTCTTTCCTAAATTGCTTGAAAGGTTGACCTATTTTGGAAAGGTAAAACTTTAAGAAATGATTTTAGATTTTAAATTTATGTATTTAGAGGTGTTTTTTTCTTCTCTGTACTTTAAACAAAACAACCAGAAAAGTGTTTTAAGAGCATGGAGGACTCTGGAATGACAGTGTCTCTAGGGCATGGAGAACACATTTAGCCTCTGTCATGAGGCTTGCCCATTGAAGTGAGCGAGTGAGCAATGGTGGTTATGTCTGAGCTACCGTGATGGAGGTGTCAGGTCCCCCAGGTGAATTAGGGCTGAGGCAGGGAGGGGACTTGAGAACCATTGGAATAGTCCTCTGTCATAACAGATCCCCTACAAGAACCTGCCAGCTCAGTTTTATGATTTTCCTTGCGCATTAACCAGTGTTCATCGAACTCACCCCTTGCCATCAGGAAGTCCGGACCCAGGAAGAAACGCTGTTATCACCCCCACTTTGAATCCTCCCATAGCCCACTATCTGTTTCAGGTTGTTGTTCTCTGTTGGATCCATGTGTATACATCCTACTTAAGAAACTTCCTAGAACAATGTGATCACTCGCTTTATTTGTATAATTATTTCCCTTACATTTTAAGTTGTTGATGATAGGTGCTATGCCTTCTTATCCACAGGCCCTAGCATGTAGTAAGTAATATTTGATTTGTTGATACAGGGGAAAAAAAAAAAAAACACATCCAGACTATTTCAGGAGGACCAATGGAGGAAGACCATCTGCTTGATGGAATGTGGAAAGACTTCTAGAGGAGACAGCAAACCGAACAGGGAAGGGTGATGGCAGCATTCAGGCAGGAAGAGCTGGGAAGCTGTCCGTGAGGACTCAACATGCTGTTCACAGGCAGAGACCTGTGGGACGCCTTGGTGGATTTGGGGGCAGCCAGCAGAGGTGTGGCAGTACTCTCTTACTGATGAGGTTTATTATCATCTTTATCTTTATGCTTTTGCTTTTATCCAGTTTGTTAGCAGAGTGTAAGGTACATAACAGGACATGGAACCTTGAAAAATACTCCAGGGCTAAAGCAGTTTAAAATAAAGCCACATTGTCAGGCGGGGTAACACATGTGGAAGGCCCGCTGGCCATCCAGACATGTCCTCGGAGTGCAGCATTATCCCAAGGAGTTGATTACAGTATAGGGTCTGATCCTCTGTTTTATGGGGATGAGCAATATATTTATCACCATAGTTACAAGCAAAGGCAGGAGTCAGACTGACCAGATTCAAATCTTTGCCGTGTCTTTAATTGCTGTGTAATTTTGGGTGAATTGCTTCTCTGCTCTATGCCTCAGTCCCTGATTCTTAAATGGAAATATTAGTACTTAACACATGGTGTTATGAAGATTAGACCACTTAACATATGGAAAGTGTTTAGGGGCACTGGGTGGCTCAGTTGTTTAAACAGCTGGCTCTTGGTTTCCGCTCAGGTCATGATCTCCTGGTTGTGGGATGGAGCCTGGGTAGAGCCCCCCTACTCCCAGCTGGGCTCCATGCTCAGCGGGGAGTCTGCTTAAAGATTCTTTCTCCCTCTGCCCCTCTCCCTGCTCCTGCTTGCTCGCTCGCTCTCTCTGTGTCAAATAAATCTTTTAAAAAAAGGAAGTATTTAAAATAGTGCCTGGCACGTAAAAAGTGGTATATAAGTAATTTTATTTTTGGCTCAGAAATCTAATTCTTCAGGGGGGCGCCTGGGTGGCTCAGTCATTAAGCGTCTGCCTCCGGCTCAGGTCATGGTCCCAGGGTCCTGGGATCGAGCCCCACACTGGGCTCCCTGCTTGGCGGGAAGCCTGCTTCTCTCTCTCCCACTCCCCCTGCTTGTGTTCCCTCTCTCGCTGTGTCTCTCTCCATCAAATAAATAAATAAAATCTTAAAAAAAAAAAAAAAGAAATCTAATTCTTCAGTGTACCAGTAGCTCTGTCTTTCATGGCAGACCCTTGCTAATGGTGCCCCAGACATTAATACAGTGGTCCCTCTTGAACTGTGGAGGATATGTTCCAAGACCCCTGGGGCATGCCTGAAACAGCAGGTAGTAGTCAACAGTACGGTCACTGTGGTTTTTCCTATACATACATACCCATGATAGAGTTTAATGCATGAATGAGGCACACTAAGAGATTAACAACAGTAATAATAAAATAGAACAGTTATTGCAATATACTGTAATAAAAGCTATGTGAGTGTTGTCTCTCAAAATATCTTACTGTGCTGTTCAGCCTTCTTCTTGGGAGGATGTGAGGCGATGAAAGGCCCTCGTAACCAGACGGAGAGAGGGGGATGACGCAGGCATGTGATGTAGTGAGAGGCTTCTGTTGACCTTCTGATGAGGGGTCACAAGGAGGACCATCTGCTTCTGGCCGGCGGTGGGCTGTAGGAAACTATAACCACAGAAGACGAAATCTTGGATAAGTGGGGATTACTGTATATGATAAGATAATAATCAGTGCTGTTCACACCCATGAAAATAGTTAAAATCAAAAAAGATAATTTCCAGTTTTTACTGGAATGGGGTGCAATAGGAATTCTCCTCTGCTGCTGTAGAAACAGACTGATGTAACTACTTCAGAAAAATATTTGATACCCCCTGTTAAAGCTGAACACATGCTTCCCTAAGACCTAGTGATGCTGTTCCTGGGTACTACTCAACAGAGGTGCATACAAGGACGCACCACGAGACTTGTGCAAGAGCTGAGTAGGCAAAAACTAGAAAGAAGCAAAATCTCTATCAAAACAGGAGTGGACAAACAAGTCACAGTGTGATGATATGGACCAGTATTTTCAGGCAGCAAAAAAGGAACCAGCTGTTGAAGCTACATACGACAAGGCGGGCGGATCTCACAAGCACTCTGTTGGGTGAGTGAAAGCTGGTAGCGTAGGAGTCACCCTGACTCCGTTGATATAAAGCTCAAATGCAAGCTGAGCTCACTTGATGGTGTTGAAAGTCAGGACAGTGGTTCCTGCTCGGGGGAGGTAGTAACTGAGGACAGGTGCCAGGGCTGCCTCGGGCTGCAGGGGTGGGGGTTGGTGCTCCGGTTCTTGATCTGAGCACTGGTTACATAGCTGTGCTTACTCGGTGAACATTCACTGAGTCATGCACTTAGGGTTTGTACCTTTTTATGCCTTGTTTTATACTTGGATAAAGGGGTTTAAAATATGACCAATTTGTGTCTGAAGAATGCTGTACTCGACAGACCCAGTACTCTTGTTCATCACACAGCAGTACGTCTTCCTGCAGGTGCATCTGCCCTTAGACCAGGTGATAATCTGAGGGTTTCTCAGGCTGAAAGCTAAGCAAGGAGCAATCTTAGTGCTAACAGTGTAAAACTCTGAACGTCTGAGGCTTCTATTTTCCTTGTAGAGAAACCTCTGCACTGTGCAGTAGGTTTGCGTTTTTATGGGCCAGGAGACCCTTCTTCCTGGTGACACTAGAGTCCCTTGGTGTCTCACTCCTGGCCAGCTGTCCATTCACAGAGAGGCTGTCTTCACACTGGGAAGAGTGAGTGAATGAATCCACAACTGTTGGTCATTCATTATTGATCCACTCATTCAGAAAGGATTTACCGAATGCTTCTTCCTGCTGGGCCCTGGAGGACATGGTAGCCCAAAAGGCAGGGGAAGCCCCTGTTCTCAGGGATACCCCATTCATGAGAGTCTGCTGCAGACCTTCTTGCTGAGAGCCACTGGGAAAGGTGAAACAAAAACACCAAACAAAACATCTTTGAAGGTGTAAGAGCTAGTAAAGTACAAACAAAACAAATACTGGCCAGCACCTGGAAGAGAACGAGAGCCAAAGAGGTGAGTTCAGCATTTCTGAGCGATTTTTCCCTTGCGGCAGCCTTTCTCACCTGGGCTTCCTCATCTAAATCACGGAATATAGCAAATGATGCTGTGAAAGTACTATCTTTCTAGACGCATAGGAGAGAAGTGAATTCACTTTGTACACAGCGGGCATGGGGCATCAGGCTTCATTCTCTGGTAGAACCCAGTTTGAGAACCCCTGGGAGGGCTTCTGCCGGTTCCTGAAGAGGTAGCTGAGAGGGCAGTTGAGCTTTAAAGAAATCTGGAGTTTGGAAAGGTTAAAAACATTTTTTTTAAAAGTTGGGAGTTTAAGGCCCCCCAGATTTGGGTGCAGAGGGTTGGTGACCCCATAGGCTTTGCACTGGGGCTCAGAAAAGCACTCACACGGGAAGGCTGTCTGGTGGTCCCAGTCCCTTGTGGGCTCAGGCTAAGCTGGAATTGCTGATTCTCCTATCCTCCCACCCAGAGCAAATATAAATTCTCTCTGGAGAAATATGTAGTGTAGACTTTCAATTTTTTTCTGTAATTTTATATGTAAATACAAGTTGAAGCCACCATTTAAAATAACTATATGTTCTTTATCATCAAGGAATTAAAAGATGAGAATGATGGTTTAAGCAGAGAACTGGAAAATATAGAAATACAGAAAGCAGATATTCTAGAACTGTAAAATACAAAAAAGAACTAAGTAAATGGTTTTCAGCAGATTAGGTGCAGATGAAGGAAGAAACAGTGTCGAGGAAGCCAAGTCAAGTGAAGCAGAAAGACAAATCCCGGACAACACAGAAACCCTCATGAGGCACAGAAGCTTCTGGTGGTCACCTCCTTCACATCAAGCCCCACAGACCCCGGAGGACCTGGCTCCTGTCCTCCCTCTGGCTCACTCCACCTGGCTGTCTGTACCTCAGGACCTTTGTGCTTGCTGTTCATTCTGCCTGAAATCCCTCCCGCCCTCTTAAATCTGCATAAGCAGCGCCTCAGTCCCTTCACATTTGTACATAGAGTCCTTGTTAAGGTTCCTCTGGCTGCCTCCCCCACCTCTTACTGCGTCCACATACTATCTTTGGGATGCTTGGTTTTGTCTGTCTGCCCCCCCCCCCACCACCACCAGACTGTAAGCCCCACGGGGACAAGGACGCAGTTGGTTTTGTTTGTTCAGTATCATACCCCCAGTGCTTAGAGCAATGCCTGGCAAGTAGAGTAGTAGACAATCAACAAATGCCCACCTCCCTTGGAACGTGGAAAAATTGATAAAAAAATCTTTCGCCTGATGTGCTAATGTGGCCTTAATACAATTTAGTAATTCTGCTTTCCTCCATCCTCATGGGATTTTCTGGTTTAATTTGGTTTTCTTTAATTTTCTGTATACAGCTTTCCCTTCCCTTGTTTGTGCAATTGCTCGGTTAACCTCTCTGTTATCTAATTTTCCTTTATTGTATTTTTGAGCACCTTGTCAAATCCAAATAAATCTAATTGTGTCTGTTAGGTACGAACTGAGAGGAGAGAAGTCATTCTGTGAATAACTGGCATAGCTCTGTTTTCACAAGCTGTGGGCAGCCACTTCTTCCTCCAAAACCATGGCAGTTCATACTAACATTTGCTGAATGGACGTGCAGACATTGCAGTTTTAGACCCAAGTTTTAAGAATTTATCATAGTCTGTAAAAGACAAATACATGGATAGCTCCGCTGTTTCTCTGGCTTAAGAGTTTGAGAGTGCTAAGAGATAGATCCTTAAATAAATCTACCTTTATTGGGCAGGTACTGTGTCAGGTAGCTTTCATATATACTTTTTGGTTAATCCATCTACAACCATTGGAAATAACCATAACATGGATTACGATTCCCATTTGGCAAATTATAAAATTGCAGTTTGAGGAGGTTAGGTGATTTTCCCAAAGCTGCACAGCTAGTAAGAGGTAGAGCTAGAATTTGAACACAGGCTCAGACTCCAAAGACTGATAGGAAGAATTTGTATGAGTCTAGAAGATGCATAATATATTCCTCACAGCCATAAACAATACCTAGGGATGTGATTTGATTGTTGAATTAATGATATTTGAATGATTATGGAAAAGATTCTTATTTAGAATTATTACTAATATTGTGGTTTTTGTCCTTAATTATAAAACAACTTGGTTATGTGATATATTCATGGTCATTGGTGATACTTGACAAGCATATTATTACTCAGAACCCAGGGAAAATGCATTTCTGAAAAGACTGTTTTTAGCTTAACGTTTGCTTTATAAACTCAAGATAATCATTATAAGACTATAGATGTCTTTAAGATTTTATTGAGAGAGAATGCGTGAGCACGAGTTGGGGGGGTGCAGAGGGAGAGGGAGAAGCAGACTCCCCACTGAGCAGGGAGCTCGATCCCCAGGATCATGACCAGAACCAGAGGCAGACATTTAACTGACTGAGCCACCCAGACACCCCAAGAGTATAGATTTTAATACATTTTAGTGCTGTATTATAAATGAAAACTTTTTGCATTTCAAAATGACCAGATATCACCCTAATTAAAGTGAGGTGTTATATAGGGTAATTGTTTCCTTTTAAAAGGACTTAAAACTGAAACATTCTTTCTTAAAATCACTGTCTTTTGTAAATTCCTCTGTTTAAAATGGGTTTTCCCAGCTTAAATGTTATGCTTGATTTTACTTGTGACAGAAATAGAATTAAAAATAGGTCATGCTGTTTCCTCTATCCCGGAAAATCTCTTCTTTTCAAAGCAAAATTTCTTTGGTATTTGGCCATTTGTCGGTTGGAGTTTTCTAGGTCGGGAATGGCAAACGCAGAATCTCTATCTGTGTGAGAACATGTTTCTCTTCATGTAGCCCTGGTGTCTAGCAAGTATCCAGGTCACCGTCTCAGTTAAATTCCACATAGACGTCTTCACTGTCAAAAACTCAGAGGTGTAGCCTGTTGAATTAGTAACTCTTTGTTAATGAGGCAAGACTTTATATTAATATACATTTATTTCTTGACCATGTTTGTTTGCTGTTTTTTATAATGTTCTGACTTTCAGAAATAGCATACAGAGTTTTAAAAGGGAATTTTTGCTGAGGACAGTAATGTTTGACAGAAGAATTCAGGTGAGGTCTCATTACCAACATTTATTGTATTTTATTATAAATATTGCATTTGATCCTATAATATCTCCTTAATTTGCACTCATGTTAAAGAAGTTATTGCTATATTTCCTGCTGCTTGGTCTGTACTTAGTTCTTGTCATTCATTTATTCAACAAGGTCACTGTGAGCCTCCAACATGCCAGATGTTGAGGATAGAAGAGAACAAGTAAGGCTTGGGCCTTACCCTTGAGGACCTTGCAGACCCAGGGGAAAGAAGGGAGACAGAGGGATAATTCCAGGTCCCTTGTATAAGCAAGTTATGAGTTATTGTGGAGGCACAAAGGAGGGTGTGAAATTTCAGCCTGAGGTCTTCTGGTGGAAAACCCAAAAAGTGGTAGCAGAGGGAGCAGCAGGTACAGAGAATTTACAGCATGAAACTGCGAAGCTTCTAGAGGGTCTCAGCAAGGTGCTGCAGCGTGCCCTGCACTATCTCTGGGTAGGATGCTGAGGCAAGCCCGCAAGAGGCTTGGCAATGTGTGCTTTATTTTGTAGGAACAGGAAGGATGGGGAGTGGAGATTTGTAAGCAGGGAAGCAATAAGCTCAGACTCACATTTTAGTGGCTAATTCTGGAGGAAGGTTTAGATAAGGGAGCTCTTCCAGGGAGATGAGTTAGAATACTGTACGAGTCCAGCTGAGAATTTCTGGATGATGGTACCATAGTCACCATGGGAATGTAGAGATCGCAAGGAAGTAACTCAAGACTTCCTGCCAGGTGGGATGGTGGTGGGAGGGGAAAGCTAGACGCACTGACTTTGCCCAGATGAGGGTGCCTTCAGAGCTTTTGGAGACCAGTGGATTCTTAGCATTTTATTAGGGATGTGTATCTCCTGTACTACCCCACTCACAGGTATAGGACCTTATTTTAAAAGTACAGGAAAGGAGATAAAACATCTTTGCACTGCATTTTAATAATGTCAGGGAGCTCTCTTAAGCTTCTTCCAGAGAAATTCAGTAGGTTCTTAGAATAAACAAGTTCATAAGGCCCACGCTCAGGGCAGGAGGCAGAACCAGGTTGGGGGGGGAGGGGCGGGTGGATCGCATGCTTTTTCCTCTGCAGTCATTCAGTCCAGCAATGGAATGAGGACTGATGTATCGAGCAGCTCTTCCTAGGCTCCAGGCTCTGTTCCTACTCTGTGTGAAAGAATAAACAAGACACGATCCATGTTCGCAACGGTGGGGGAGGCCAAGGCCCACTCATTTCCGCACAGTAATGCAGATGTGTATCTGATCCATTGCTGGCATCACACGGGTGTGATAGACTCTGGTTTCTTGGGGCTGAGAAGATACAGCAGGAGAGGAGGGTCCTTTGAGCCACACAGTGAGAACTTCCCCTGGCAGAGGGGTGGGAGCAGAGGCTTGTCGGGAGCAGCAGGTGGACTGGAAGTAATTATTACCCTTGAGGCTCAGGACACGTGGCAAAAAATGAGGCTGACATGTTGACTGGGCCATGTCACAGAGGAGAATGTTCTCTCAGAGAAAATAAAGAAATGTGAGAAATTACCCAAAGATTTCAAGTGTAAAGAAAATCGTTCAACATGTCTGAGCACTGCCAACAGGGACATACGTATCCCCCACCCCAGGTTCTTAGAGTAGATTCTCAGCTTAGCGTGTGATTGAACTACGTCTGTGACATCCCCTCTCTACTAGATTTATGATCTCTACTCAATTATATGTTAACTTGTAACAATAATGCATTCACTATTTGTTAAAATTCCTGCTCTGGCCTCAGAAAAATTCAAAGAGGAATTTCTTAATATCAAATTAAATAAGAAAACAAGCAAACAGTAGTTGGGAACATTAAGAGCATTCAAAAAAAAAAAAAAGAGAGAGAGAGAGAGAGAGAGAGACAGAGCTGCTGATGCCCAGATTAGTCCTCAGCAAAGAAGCTTAGTGCTGAGGGGCTCTTACCCACTCCGCCCCCTGCCCTTCCCCATGGTGACCGACCCTTGAGCCCTTTCTGATTAAACCCCCAAATGTTGTCTGCCAGTGACCTCCTTTCCTGCCTTGCAGGAAGGTGGCAGGTGATCATCCAGAATGCCCTCTACTCCCGTGTTTGCACCTACACTCCGCTTTCCCTCCTCTCCCATCCCATTGTTCTTCACACTTCCCCGTATTTTTCAAGTGTCGTCCACTGAACAGACAATTTTTGTCATGGGAGGAGCAGTGCCCCCAAGGCCAAATCCACCTGTGAAATTATGTGAGAATTGCAATTTTAATCAAAGTCTTCAGTGTAAAAACATGGAAGTCATTAATTCAATGACCTAAACAATTTGAAAATTCAAGTAAATTTCTAGCATTGTAATAATCTGACCGAATAGTTGAACAAGGAATGAATGACATAACTGTAGAGTTCAAATAGTATAGCACTTAACATTTAGTTATTTAAGAAAGTTCCACTCATTTACAATCTTGATCCCTTAAATAAGCATAGAAGTAGAATTCTTGACTTGGTGAAGCCATACTGTTTCCAGGCTACTAACATATTCCTGAAGAACCATGAGCTCCACATTGCCACACTGTGCAGTGCCATGACCTACTTACAAGTACAGCCCTCTGGATTCACCCTTGCTCTTCTGTGCACACACCCTGTTCCCTGGGAGAGAGTTCTAAACCACGAGGTGGATCATGTCACTCAGAATCCAAATCCATGCTCCTTAATGTGGCCGTCATGATCTGGTTTATGGGTTTCTCCATTTCATTGCTCTCTCCTCTGCCACAGTGTGCCCACTTGCTTTCCTGGATGAGAAGGGTTCTCAGATATCTATACCTCTACTGTTTTGCACCTGCTGTTCATTCTGCCTGGTTTTTATTTTTAATGAATTTCAACAGCTGCTTTAGCTTTTCTCAGCATTTGAAACTAAGTGCTAGCATTGGCACTTGGGGAGTCTTCCTCTCCGTTCCCATTCCCCTTTGGGCAATTTTGTGCCACTGCAGTGCTCACCTTTGCCACAGCACTTGACATACTGTGTCATCATGATCCCTTCAGTGGTCTGTCCGTCCTCCTGTTCCACACCAGAGCAGACGATGACGCTCCGCTTCCACTTCCATTCATTGTTTCTAACCGAGTGCCAGGAACAGGGTAGGCGTCAAGTGGAAGGGTTTTGTTCTTTTTAATTTAACTTAATATTACTCTTTCCATTAAGAATACCAGCTTCTTTTAATTTATTAATTCACCAGAATTACAGTAATACCTGCATTATATGACTTACTGCATTATAAAATCCCATCAATTTTGTTGTTGTGTTTTGCTTGTATCTTGTCTGATAGCTTTCTCCTTCTTACATTGGTCATTGGAAGATCACCAAATTAGTAATCTGCCTTTAGTGACTGTGAGGAACATTGTGGTTTATATATTGTGTGCTAACTGTAGTCTTCACTTTTATTTTTCCTCTGCCCCTATTTGTTGAGAATTCATTTTATATTTTATTCTGTCTTGTGCCCAAAGTACTGGACATGTAGCTCTTCAACAAATACTAAGTTCCTCCTTTGTGAAAAAAACATTTAAAAAAATTAGGGGATCACATACAAAATGTATAAGCCTTATTCCTACAGAGACCATACTGTCTCTTAGTTTTGATATTTGTTTCACAAAATGCAAATCATCACAATGTAACTTCCTATTTAAATATTTGTGTTTACCTAAGCGAAATAGATTGAGGTCTAATATTTAATAGATGCTTTTTAAGAAAGAATAAACTAAGGTAATCACTTTAAAACCAGTTATTTGGCTCATACCCTTGCATGTAGAGGCTTCTGATGTTCTTTATCTGTTCGTTGTATTATTTTAGAAATCCAGGAGAGAGGTCTTTATAGGTAATGCTTTAATATAACAATTAATTATATAAGCTGTCCTTCATAAAGTTCTTAATACATGTCACACATTTTGCTGGAATATGTACACATGTGTGTATATATAATTTCCCATCCCTTCAGAATACTTAAGGGATCACAATTTACAGGCAAAGAAACAGACTCTGATATGGGAATGAGCCTGACTAAAATCATTGATAGTAAATTATGGAAGCTCACCTAACTCCAGATCCTTTTTCTTACCCCTTGACCATATTTCTCTACTTCAAGAGATCTGGTGGTAATCACTAAACTGATTAACATTGGTAAGACCAATGTTCCAAAATAGATTTTTTTTTCAGGCCCATTTAAATATTAAGTAAATAGCAAGTAATCCAAAGTCACTTTATAATTGACTAACACCAGAAACTTGGTAATCAGTTTCAGGGTAGGATTCATACTTTCATGGACATAAATGTCATTGTAGTATATCTGATTTGATTTTATGAGATGGTCATTTCTCTGAACCTTTTTGAATTCCACAGTGCTTTTAAAATAACTGTAGTGTGCTTGTTATTACATCTGCAGAATGTCCTCAGTTTGAAGCTTGTCTCCGGTAGCACTAGGAGGATGGCTTTTGCTCTTGTTGTTGTTTATTGTTGAGTTGTGAGAGCTCTTTTTATACTGAATATTAGACCATTATCAGATATGTGATTTGGAAATATTTTCTTCCATCCTGTGGATAGTCTTTTCACTGTCTTGCTAATGTCATTTGATGCATATGTTTTTAATTTTGATGAAGTCTATTTTGTCTATATTTTTATTGGCTGTTTGTGCTTTTGTTGACATATCTAAGAAACTAATGACTATTCCAAAATTAAAAAGATTTACACCTATGATGTCTTCCAGGAGTTGTATAATTTAATCTTGTATACTTAGATGTGTGATGCATTTTGTATTAGTTTTTGTATACGGTGTGAGGTAACAGTACAACTTTATTCTTTTGGATGTGAGTATTCAGTTGTTCCCACACCATATACTGAAAAGACTATTCTATTCACCACTGAATTGTCTTGGCACCCTGTTGAAAATGAATTGACCATAGCTGGGAGGGTTTATTTCTGTCCCCTCAGTTCCGTTCTGTTGATCTGCATCTCTACCAGTACCTCACTGTTTTGACTACTTAGCTTTGTAGTGAATTTTGCATTGGGAGAATGTATGGTCTATCCTGGAGAATGTTCCATGTGTAATTGAGAAGAATGTGTATTTCACCCTTCCTGGGTAGAGTGTTCTATAGATGTGTGTTAGGTATATTATTTTGTATTGTTCAAATCTTCTATTTCTTTTTTGATTTTTTTTGTAGGTGTTGTTTTTATTATTTAAAGTGTGATGTTTAAGTTCCCAGCTATTATTGTTGGATTATCTCTTTCTCCCTGTAATTTTGTCAGTTTTTGCTTCATTTCTTTTGAGCTCTGTTGTTATATAGGTGTATATAATTTTATAATTATCATCTTGGTAGACTTACTCTTTTATCATTATAAATAAATGTGATTTTACTCTGGTAACAATTCTTGTCTTAAAGTCTGTTTTGTCTGATATTAGTGCAGCTGTGGTGGTTCTCTTCTGATATGTATGTCCATGGTGTATCTTCTTCCGTCCTTTTTTTTTTTCAATGTATTTTTATCTTTGAATCTAAAGTGTATCTCTTGTAGACAGCATGTGGTTGGATCTCTTTTAAACATGATGCCAGTTTGTTTTTTTTTATTCCATTTTATTTAGTCCATTTACATTTAGTGTAATTACTGATAAGATAGGATTTATATCTGCCATTTTGCTATGTTTTCCCTCTGTCTTAAGTCTTTTTTGTACCTTACTATCTCCTTTTGTTGTTAGATTTTTTTTAATTGCACCACTTTAACTGCATTGTCATTTTTTTCTTGTTATTTTTTTTTAAAAGGTTTTATTGATTTACTTTTAGAGAGTGCGCATACATGTGAGTTGGATGCTCAAACAACTGAGCCACCCAGGCACCTCTCTTTTCTTGTTTTTTGTTTGTTTGTTTGTTTGTTTAATTAGTCTGCCCTGGAGATTGCAGTTTACTTTTTAACTTATGTCAGTCTTTTTCAAAATTACACCAGCTTAATTTTAACAGTACACAAAAACTTTGCTCCTTCTGTAGCTCTGTCCTTACTTGCCCACTTTTGTGTTGTTTCTGTCATATAAGTTGCAGCTTTATACATTGTGTGCCCATCAACACAGAATTGCAGTTAGTTCTTCATGCAATTGTTTTTTTAAATCAAACGAGAAAAAAGGAATTACAACAAAAACACATTTATAGTTTTGTCTTTCCCTAAGTAGCTACCTGTATTAGTGTTATTTATTTTTTCATGTGGATTCAAGTTACTTTTTAATGACCTTTCACTTTACCTTAAGGACTCCTTTTACCATTTCGTGTAGAACATATCTGCTATTGATGAATTCTCTGTTTTTGTTTACCCAAGAATACATTAATATTTCCATTTTTGAAGATTTTATTTATTTATTTGACAGAGAGAGACACAGTGAGAGAGGGAACACAAGCAGTGGGAGTGAGAGAGGGAGAAGCAGGCCCCTCACCAAGCAAGGAGCCCAGTGAGGGGCTCGATCCCAGGACACTGGGATCATGACCTGAGCCGAAGGCAGACGCTTAATGACTGAGCCACCCAGGTGCCTCTAATATTTCCATTTTTGAAAGATAGCTTTGCTTGTTATAGAATTCTTAGTTGACAGTCTTTTTCTTTTAATTCTTGGAATGTGGAATCCCATCGTCTTCTGGCCTCCATGGTCTTTCTTGAGAAATCAGCTCTTGCTCTTATTGAGAATCTCTTTCACATGATGAGCGGCTTCTCTCTTGCTGCTTTAAGATCCTCTCTTTGTCTTTGTCTTTCAGCATTTTGATGATGATGTACATAGGTGTGGGTCTCTTTGAGCTTACCCTACTTTGAATTTTTTGAGCTTCTTGGATGGTAGATTAAAGTTTTTCATCAAATTCGGGAAGTTTTTAGCCATTATTTTCTATTTTTGCTCCTTACTTTCCTCTCCTCTGGGTATCACATTATGCATATGTTCATGTTTGATACTGTCCCACAGGTCTCTGAGACCCTGTTCATTTTTCCTTATCTTTTTGTATCTTCTTCCTCAAACTGGATAATCTCAATTATCCACCTTCAGGTTCACTTATTCTCTCTTCTGCCTAGTTATATCTGCTGTTGAACCTCTCTGGTGAATTTTTCATTTCACTTATTATACTTTACAACTCAAAAATTTCTTTGGATTCCTTATTATTTTCTATAGCTATATTAATACTCTCTATTTGGTGAGGCATTGTTCTCATACTTCAGTTATTTAGACATAGAGTATCCTTTAGTTTCTTGAATATATTTCAAATAACTTATATAAAGTCTTTGTCTAGTAAGTCTAGTGTCTCATCTTCCTCAGGGTCAGTTTCTGTTGATTACTTTTTTCTTATGTATGAACCATACTTTCATGTTTCTTTGCATATCACCTAATTTCTTTTTAAAACTAGAAATTTAGGGGTGCCTGGATGGCTCAGTGGGTTAAGTGTCTGCCTTCGGCCCAGGGCATGATCCCAGGGTGCTGGGATCAAGTCCTGCATCGGGCTCCCTGCTCAGCGGAGAGTCTGCTTCTCTCTCTCTCTCTTGCTTGCTCTCTCTCAAATAAATAAATAAAATCTTTAAAAAATAAACCTAGAGATTTAACTTAATGTGTCAACTGTGGAAATTAAATGCTCCTTCCTTCCAGTATTTTTTGTTTTCCTTTTTTATTTAGTGACTTTTCCAAACTAATACTGTAAAGTTTATTATGTGTTGTCACTGAAGTGTCTCCTGTTACCTTAGTGGTCAGCTAATGATTAGAGATTTTACTGAATGCTTGGAAACTAAGCCCCTAGCATGTTGGAACAAGTCATTAAGACTCAGCCAGTTGGTTTACAACTGACTCTTTCCTTGGCCTTGCCTTTCCTTCTTGTGCTGAACCTGCAGGTCATCCTGAAGAGAGAGCTTAGGGTCCTCCCAGGGCTTTCCTGGGCTTGGCTTCTACATTGGTACTGTGCAGGCGTGTAGCCTTCTAGATTCCCAGGAGTGTGTCAGAGCTATTCAAAGGGCAAATGGATATCTCATCTTCCCACTTCTCTTGCTGGCTTTTGGTTAGACTGTTATTTGCTCCATCACCTCAAGCAACTAAAATCTTACATAATTGCCTCTAATTATTTTCTTTGAATACCCCCAGGGAAAAGGCATTTTGCACTGGATGAGCTCCAAGTCAGGTCAAATAAAATCCTCTGGGAATGAGGTTTTGAAAGAACTCCACCCTTTTCTGCTTCCTCCAGTGGCCCCCAGACTGCTGGTATCCACTGTGGTTACAGCTGTTGGTTTTCAAGGCTCCTGCAGAGCTGGGAGTGGTATATTGGAAAAGGACTTATTAAAACATCACAGAGCTCACTGCTTGTACCAAGATTCAGCCAAGTTTTTAAAAATAAATGCTCCTTAGATCTCTGCAAATCTTTTGTTAATTTTCAGACTTTTGAAAATGTTGATTCTGACAATTTTTGCCAGTTTCTTTTTGCTTTTGTAGAGAAAATATTTGGAGGTTCTTACTCATCATTTTCACTGATGTCACTCTTATATTTTTCTTTACACGATACCTAGATATATAGTTAAATGTTAGCTGAATTAATAAAGAGTCACTGAAAGCAGAGTGGTTCTTTTTTTCCAGAAACTTTTCTGACCTTTTTTGTACTTCTCCTCTTTTATTTTAGGACTATGATGATGGATATGGCACTGCTTATGATGAACAGAGTTATGATTCCTATGATAACAGCTATAGCACCCCTGCCCAAAGGTAAGAGTCGATCTCTGATTAGACCCCGTTAACAGACACTTTTACCTGTCCACATATATACACTCTGGGAAGCGGGTATGATCAGACAGTGAGGGTACTATGGCTTGGCTTGCTTTATTTCTGTTGGGAGACGCATGCTCTGTCCTACCAACTAGCATGTATTACTCCTCCCATACTTATCGTAGTGTGAAAGCAATGAGGCTTGAAAAATAAAAATTGAAATTTTTTTTTTACTCTAAAAATTTAACTTAGTGTTCAGTATATTCTGAGGAGGCACAGTGTCTACAAAGTTTGTGGCTATGCAAGTCTGAAGGCTTAGAATCACATCAGCAATGTGTAAATATCCTACATTGTCAGTGCCTGAGGTGAAAAGCCCCCAGAAGTTTTGTTTGGCATTCAGATAACGTTTCTGTTTCTTAGCAGCAGTGATCCTTTTTTCTAACAACTTCAAATTCCTATTTGTGAATAAAGAGGTATTTCCCCGGAAATAAGTAAGTGCTATCAGAGGCAAAACAGAGCTTTGTAGTTACCTCTTGTGATAATATACCTTGATGTTCATTGATATATGAAATCAGTGTTTATTCCTGTTCAGAATGTTTTCTTAAATGCCTAGAAACCTCTTGCTTTCTGTTTAAAATTCTAAGTGGAGGACAAAGATAGACCATATATACAAAACAAAATTTTGGCTTTATGAAGCATACAGAAATAAGGACTGGGTGGTTGTTTTGATGAACTCATAGAGTGCCAGGCAACTTTGAACAAGTAGCTGCTGTTACTCCTGAGCTCTGGTACTGAGGTTGACACGGATATAAAGTTCTTTCTTCTTTTTGGCTCATGTCAGATTTTTTTCTCATATAACTTGTAACGGTTAAGAACCTTCAAACTTGGACTCTGGTCTTTTTGAGTGGGAGCCTGGTGCACTGCACTCCTGTCCTTCAGAGTGTTGGCACAGCCTAGGGGACTAGCACTGGTGGGTGCTAGCCAAGATTTACATACAGTAGTATCTCGTGTAAGGGTCCCGGCAACTGTATCAAGTGTGTGGAACTGTTCCCACTGTAGGGATGAAGGATTGAGTAATGTGTCAGAATTCCCAGGTGGCTTGGAGTGGTAAGTGGTGTGTGGAGCTGCACTTGATCTGTAGAGCTGGGAGGTGAGCTGCATGGGCGGGAGATGAGGTGGGAGGCCGCACACTCCCTGTGGGGTGCTGAGGCTTGGTGCTGCTGGCAGCATGCAGTAGGGAGCCCTGAAGAGTTACACGCCAGGGATGGTGCGTTTCGACTTGGATTCAGAGTGTCATTCCAAGGCAGTGGAGGGGCTTGACTGACAGGTGGTGAGCCTAGAGGCAGAGACCAGTTAGGAGGCCGGTACATTATAAGGCCTTTAAATGTCAGGGAAGACTCACTTAAAGAGACATCTTGCCTGACAGCCAGTCTGCTTCCTTGAAGTGATCTTTTCGGTGTTGCAACTCATCACACCTGAAGGAGGACAGAGAATTGTATGAGAATTGCGCATTGACAAATGTAGAAGCCACTCTTTGTTAGGTATTCTGAGTATTCATTTAATCCTCGTGACCTGTGACATAAACATCAGTCCTTTTACAGAAGAAGGGAACTCTGATTTTCGGTAATGAGGGAACTTGCCTGGGATCACGCAGCTCACAAGGGGAGGAGCAGGCTTTGCCCCAGGGTCCGTGCTCTCACGCCTCCTCCCCACAGCACCTCAGGCATGACAGAGGGGCTGCTCGACTGTAAATCCAAGGGAAGCAGCTGTACTGTGGGGTAGGGTAGAGATGGTTTTATGCACTGTATGAGTTTGCTGGAGTCACTGTAACAAGTAACCACAGTCCAGGTGGCTTAAGCCACAAAACTTTATTTCCTCACAGTTAAGAGAAGCTAGAAGTCCAAGGTCCAGGTGTTGGGGGATTTGGTGTTTTCTGAGGCTTCTCCCCTTGGCTCACAGACGACCACCTCCTCGTTGTGGCCCCTCATGGTCTTCCCCCTGTGCATGCGCATCCCTGATGTGTCCATGTGTGCCCACATTTCTCCTCTTCTGATAGTACCAGTCACATTGGATCAGGACCTCTTTGAGGGCCCTGTCTCCAACTACAGTGCCATTCGGAGGTACTGGGGGTGGGGGCTTCAACATACGCTTCAAGCAGGGGACACGATCCAGCCCATAAGATGCACATATCATAACCCTGGTTTAAGCACAGCACTCTGTGTCTCAGAATTAGAACAGCAAACTTGCAAATCCTCCCCAGGATCAGATAGTGAGTATTAACAAGGAAATCACCACCGCCACCGTCTTCAGCTGCTGTACATTTACCCTGTGCCTGGTCCTCTCTGTCCTCTCTCCCCTCTCAGCACACCCTAAAATACTACAGAATTCAAGTCTAAACATGCTGTCCCTTTACATACAGGTTCAGAGAGGTGAAGTGGCCTGTCCACACTCAACAGGCTGAGTGCTGATCCAGACCCAGCTTGGCCCCGTGGCTTCTTCCTTGTCCGTTGTCCCATTGCCTGTCCGTTCTCTCATCATGGCTTTGATTTCAGCAGCTGGAATGAATTCCTATTAGTATTGCCCATATACAGTATTCAAGAATCTAATACTCTGTGATGCTTTAGAATCCCATGGGAATTAGGCCTCCATCTGAACTCAAAGTGTTGCCCTATCAGAGTTGGGCTACCTTAATCAAACCTAAAATTTCATTTATGCTGTGTATTAATGTTGTGGGCCAGGACTAATGAAATTGAGTCTTATTTTTCCATTTTCCATTAGATCCTTTCAGCAAAAAGCATTCACTGCCCCTGCTCTCAAGGAGCATACAGCCTTAATATTCACTAATAGATAATACCATGTAACACTCAATGATCTGTAGTCTACAGTTCCTTGATTTTGACACTTCACGTACTGTAAAAATAATTTCGTACTTCAATAATTCTCTCAATCAGAATTTAAAAGCCCATTCTGTGCCATAGTTGTAAGGTTCAGTATAACTGCAGAATTCTTTACCTGGTCTGCTTTGAGATGACAGAGCTATTCTGAAAATGTTCTTTGATGCATCATGGTGAGTCACCTGCACTGTCCACCACGGTAGCCACTAGCTCATGTGGCTGTGGAACCTTGAAATGTGGCTAGTGCAGATTGGGATGCACTGGAAGTATAGGACACACACCAGAGTCCTAAACGTAGCATGAAATAAAGAACACAAAATAGGGGCACCTGGGTGGCTCAGTCATTAAGCATCTGCCTTCCGCTCAGGTCATGATCCCAGGGTCCTGGGATCGAGCCCTGCGTCGTCAGGGTCCCTGCTCAGCAGGAAGCCTGCTTCTCCCTCTCCCACTCCCCCTGCTTGTGTTGCCTCTCTCGCTGTGTCTCTCTCTCTGTCAAATAAATAAATAAATCTAAAAAAAAAAAGAATACAAAATAAATATATTATTAAAATTAATTTCACCCATTTCTTTTTTTCTTCTTTTTTTTTAATGTGACTAGTAGAGAAATTCAGATTTCAAATTTCTCTTGGATAACAAAGAGTTAAAGACTCTGGTTCACTCTCTCTCTGGCACAACAACTGCAGATTGGGGCCCACACCCTGGGGGGGGGGGGGGGGGGGGGGGGAAGCAAGTCAACTCACCAGGTGCAGAAAGAAAATTAGTGTCCATCCTTTTAAAATTTCTATTTTGATGTTTCGTGTTATGTGTAAATCTAACTTATTAATACTCCAGTGCACATGTTACCCCAAAACAATTAAAGTTACAAGATCAAAAATGGTTTTCTTTCTGAAACAGATGTGTTGTAAAAAAACTTTTGTTGGAGATCTGGGCCATAGTGGTCAAGAGTCTGGCCGACCTGAATTTAGACCCCACTTTAGTATTTGCTGGTTATTTGGCTTTGGGCAAGTTAGTTGACCTCTCTAAGCCTCAGCTTGTAATGTGTATAACTCTGTTTCTTCTGTAGACGGTCAGCCTGAAAGTTGCATGAGACAGGAAATCCCACAGTCTGAGGGAATTGTTGGGGGGGGGAGAAGGCGTGCCATCCACGGGGTCTCTTCTGTGAGAGAGTTAATGAGGTAATGCGTGTAAGGCAGTTAAGGCAGCGTGTAAGGCAATTAATGAGGTAATGCGTGTAAGGCAGTCAGCACGTTGTGCTGAGCAAATCCTAGTTCCCGCCCTCCTTCCCCAGTTCTCAATTACTCCATCTCATTTCACGTAGGGAAGCTAAGAGAAAATCCGGGAGGGTTGTGTGAATAAATGATTTACAGGGAAAATGAGAAGAGAGAGGGGACCTTGTGTCGGGCTACTCCCCCCGGGACGGTCAGCATCAGTATTTTGCATAAACTGGGATTAGCAAACGGAGCAGCTGTAACCCACTTGAAAACAAAACAGAGCAAGACCGCAGGCTCATATGGCTGGCCACCGGGTATTGTTACCTGCTGTGCAAAAGGGTCCCTTTTGGTAATGACGTTTAAACTTCATAAGCTGTAATCATTTTATGATACTGTTTTGTTGTAGAAACAGCAGTTTCTCTCAGGAGGTTTTACAAATTAGGAACTTTTTCCTCCCGATTTTTAAATACCTTGTATTGAAATTAGAGTACAAATGAGAATCCCTGCCGAGTGATAGAAAATTCAGTATAGTTCAGCTACATTTCCCCATTGATTTTTGTAATGACCTTGATAGTGCTAATATTGTAGTGTAAAACAAAGTATTGTTTCTCTAACTTCACACATTTAATGAGTAACAAGCTGTCCACACAATTACTGTGAAGAGAAATATGAACTGTTCTTTATAATATTGGACTTGTTCTAATATAGATTGGCTCAAAAATAGTTATTGATTGATTTCTTTAGACACCCCTCCTGAATAGTAGTGATGAATAAAAAGAGCAGATGATAAATGGCCTCAGCCCTCAGACACCTGCCCCTCCCCTGACATGACTTGAGACTTCACAAAAGTCCTAATTTCAACTCTCAGAAACCACTTGTAAATATATCCATTTCATTCTAAATTAAACAGAATTCATTCTTTATTGGATGTTTTATTTATAATCCTAAAATAGTTGCAGTTGTATAACATGATGTCCATAGTATTTAATAACACTGTAATGAATTTGGGAAGTTTGCTGGGAGAGTAGATTGCAGGTGCTCTTACATACAAGAAGGTAACTAGTGAGGAGAAAATGTGTTATGAGCTTTAATGTAATAATCATCTTGCTGTATATTTGTAAAACAAGTCATCACGTTTACAACCTTTTACATAATTTTTATTAAAAATATCGCAGTATCAGTTTGTGTGCCTAGTAATTGTAAATTCTCAAAGGAATATTTGATTCCTATTGTGATCATAAAGAAAGTAGAACAAAAAGGGTATCAAAAAAGTGTTAATACCTGTGATGGGTATTAAGGAGGGCACGTACTGCATGGAGCACTGGGTGTTATACGAAAACAATGGATCGTGGATCACCACATCAAAAACTAATGATGTATGGTGACTAACATAACATAATAAAATTAAAAAAAAAAAAAAAGTGTTACTACCCCTGAGCATAAGTGGGTGGCTGTGTGGTAAGAATAGTGAGTTTCTGGATGAGTTTAATACGACATTCCAGTTTCCCAAGAGCTTTGTGGTTTGACCGTACTTTCAAGTACATGTTTCATCCCATCCTCCAAAATCTGCGAAAGCACTCAAAATTTCTGAAAAAAGGAATTAGGAATAATAGCTGCCAGTTTTGGAGGATCTGTTGAGTCTAGCACTCAGCATTTATGTTCTTTATATGCAGTATCTCTGAGTTTTACAATGGCCCTACATGGTGAGTGTCCCACGCACAGAAGTTGAGGATAGCAATGTTTAGCAACTTTCCCAAGAATACACAGCTGGGAAGTACTGGAGCCTAGATTTTTGTCTGATGCCAAGAACCATTACCCAGCTAAGAAAAATTTTGTTTAAATGTAAAATCATATTGACTTGTTTTCGTAAAACAACACCTAAGCCCCTTTATCCAGATAGGCAGGGTGACGGAAGCTGCCAGAAGCTATGAGTACTCTTGGTTTGTTTTAAAATACCAATTCCAAGGAAAGCAATGAGACAAAAACTAACGTTGCCATGTGCCTGCTGCGTAGTTGCTGTTGCTTCTGTTGGCAGCTTTAGGATTATATATCCAACAGCACCTTCTCAAGAGCCTACTGTGGAGGTCAGAAAGGATTTGGAATTTTCACTTTGGAAATGATGACCTGTTGTTTAACTTAAGTTGTAACCATTTAAAATCAGTAAAACTGTTTTTCAGGAGATAGTCGCCGTGTGTGTGGTGTCACGGTTGCCTGTCTCGGACTTGTAAAAGCAGTAATGGTTTGGCGTGGATTAAGAGTTTGTTAACCTGCCTTGTAAAATTTCTGTCAAGTCTCCTTTCACCTAGCCTGCTCCTCTGAGTTGTTGTCTGCCTGCTGCATAACTACTGACCATGCCTCTTGGTGCAAACTAAGCAGTGTAAGCTGTTGACAAACAAATACATCCAGCCTGTATTACGTAGATGTTGGCGAAAAGCAGATTATACAGTAAACCCATAAAGTCCTTAATTCCCAGCCAATGACTCTGTAGTAAGAAAGAAAGGAAGGAGGGCTATCGTGAAAAGGTGAAGCCAGCACCTAGAAGGGAAAAGGGAAGGGAAGACGAGCTGAAGTGTTGGCAGGAGCGAGACTTGCACTGATGATCATCATCACGTGCTGACCACCCACTGCGGAGTATTGATGACACGCCTCCGATGGATGTGTGTGTGCGTGTGTGTGTGATGTCTGTCTGTCTCTGGTACGAACTTTACAGGTGGAAATGATCATCCCCATTTTATTCTTGAGAACACTGAGACCCAGAGAAAGATTAAATAAATGGTCCATGTTACCCACTTGATGAATGTTGATTTCAGTCCATTTTCTTTTTATCATAGGAGTGTTTTTCCAAGGATGGTACACATACCACTGATGTTTCACAACATGATTTCAGATGGCACACAGGCAGACCTTTTTTTACAGTTCTAATGATAGATTTTAAAGTTATTGGGAAAATATACTTAGCATGTCAAGCACGTGATTTTATGAATATTGCTATAATTTAATTATGATACATTGAGGTGAAAATAAAGTCAATACAGAGAGTAATGTTAAGTCACTGGTAGGATGAGTGGGCACATGGCTGACAGAAGTCCTGCTAGCCATCCCGGAGGGACTATAGTGTGGCCAGCACCGCACTCTGCGTTTGTTTACTGGGTAATGGCCACTGCTGAGAAAGGAGGGGCGGTCAGTGAACCAGAGCCATGATGGGGCCTCCCTTGGAGTTACTAACTCGATAGCCTGACCATATTGAAAGCAAGCCAAGAAGTTTTATAGCTTCAGCAGGGAATTCCTTAGAATTAAATTAGTAAAAAATAAAGGAAAAATTTCCAGATTCATTGTTAGCACACTTTGAAGAAATCAAGTATCAATTGAGTACTTAGGAAGTGTTCATTACTAATATCAGATGCTCTTATGCCTGCCATTTTGTTTTATCCCCAAGAACTTTTGTAAGATCGTTACAGGCCTCACTTTTATGAATAAGGAAGCTGATGCTCAGAGAATGTGAGCCTGACCAAAGTCACGTAGCTGACAAGTCAGGCCTCATACCCAGCTCTCTTAAAGCTCAAGCCCCTGTTCTTCTGCTCACCTCGGAGGCAGCAAGTGAAAAAAACCTGTCCCTGTGCATGTGGAGAGTACCCACCTCCTGTACTGACCATGTGGAATCTCCATGTGTGATCTTGACGAGTACACGGGAACATAGGACTGGGGCAGACACAGGCTAGTGGTAATCAATCAATTGCCACTGTCAGTTCACTCTTTCATGTTCTTGAGAATACACGAGATTTATCACTGAGGAATTGCAGAATAATGGCAGTATGTGAAAACAAAGTCCACCGGGGAGATGTACTACATCATTTGGATTTAGCGCTGCCATCTGCTTAATAGTGTTGAGAAGACTAAAGCGGTGCTTATGCTCAGCCATTCAGAGCAGCGGCAGATGCTGCAGAGCACACGGGGAAGGAGGGTCGCTGCTGAAGTGTAGAGGGTGCGACAGGGTTTCCAAAGAGTTGGGGGGTTGCTTATCAAACCCCAGTTTTAAACCTTCACTATAAAATTTTAAGGTCCGTTAGATAAAGCGATCTACTGTGACTCTCCCCATGTTTCCTTTCGTCATGTTTCACACATCCTTAAAATGTATTTTTGTTGATTTTTAGAAGAATTTTCCTGACAAATCCTGTATAGATTTAAATTATGATGTGATTTAGTTTAAAAGACTGTGGGCTATAAAACCAGACACACCTGGATTTGAACCCCCCAGCTCCATCACTTCCTTAGCTGCGTGATTTTGGCCACGTTATTTAACTTGTTCCAGTCTGTTTTCACCTGTGAAATGATGACAATATCTGACTTACAGGATTGTCGTTAGATGGAACGGCAGCTGCGATGTAAAGAGCAAAAGCTCAGTCAACTCACTAACGTCACACACACTGAGCACCACACACTGTGCACTTACTTCACAGCCTTATGGCAAGAGGGTGCTGTTATTATCCCATTTTATAGATGAGGAAATTGAGTCACAGACTTTGTGGGACATGGGAAGTAAGTGCTGGAGCCGGCGTGTGAGGCCAGATGGTCTGAGCACTCTGCTCTCCTGCCGCTCTGTGCACCTGTGGTTGTTAGGAGTGTAGTCACTGCATCTAGAAACTGGTTACAGTCTTTTTCTGAGGAAGACTCCAGTCAGTAAAATCCCAGCAAATAAACAATCTGAATAAAATTATACGTACCATTTTGATTCCCCATTTGTGAAATAGGTATTGAAGGCTTCATTTAATTTAGATTGTTTAGAATCATAACATGTTTGGAAGCACAGACTTGAGGTCAAAGCTTGAAGTTACTTGTGAAGAATGACTTATAATAGAGGAGAAAATCAGGGTGCTTGAATTTCTTAGAATCTAGTCAAACCTCATTTACTGGACTCATGACTTTAGAGGCTGAAATAATTCAGACCTGGTACAGATTGTATTTTCCGCCTCTCTTTGTCATCATGAGGGGATATGTTCCTTTTGGAAAGTAATTTACAAGTGTTCATCAGGAACCTCAGAAGTGCTTGCAATCTTTGACTCAATATTTGCACAGTACGTGCCTGAACTTACTATACAGTGAGTGTCTGACAGTGTAAGTATGTTTAAAAGCTCTTTAAAAGGGGCACATGGTGGGGTGCCTGGGTGGCTCAGTCGTTAAGCATCTGCCTTCGGCTCAGGTCATGGTCCCAGGGTCCTGGGATGGAGCCCCACATCGGGCTCCCTGCTCTGCGGGGAGTCTGCTTCTCCCTCTCCCACTCCCCCTGCTTGTGTTCCCTCTCTCGCTCTGTCTCTCTCTGTCAAATAAATAAATAAAATCTTTAAAAAAAAAGCGGGGGGCGCTTGGGTGGCTCAGTTGTTTAAGCGACTGCCTTCGGCTTGGGTCATGATCCTGGAGTCCCGGGATCGAGTCCCGCATCGGGCTCCCTGCTCCGCAGTGAGTCTGCCTCTCCCTCTGACCCTCCCCTGTCTCATGCGCTCTCTCTGTGTCTCTCATTCTCTCTCTCTTAAATAAATAAAATCTTAAAAAAAAAAAAAAAAACTCTTTAGAAAGAATAAACCATTTTGGCAAAGTTCAGAGAAAGAGATACGACATTTTATGGGAAAGAAACCTATCTGTGTCACCTTGGCCGAAGTAACAGAGCTAAAGCAGCACCTTAATGAAGGCCGAGTCAGGACTTGGTCAGTGAGGATGGAGGGCCAGTCTCCTGTATCTGAATCACGGCTCGGCGCTGGCCCGCAGCGCAGCCGACGTCCCGTTACTGAACCTGTCCTTCAGGTTCTGCATGTGGAAGCCGCGGGTGATGGTAAC
Source organism: Zalophus californianus (assembly GCF_009762305.2). NCBI lineage: Eukaryota > Metazoa > Chordata > Mammalia > Carnivora > Otariidae > Zalophus > Zalophus californianus. The sequence continues at coordinate 184,319,765 of NC_045598.1, forward strand.
AGTAAGTACCTCATAGGATTGTTGCAGTTAAATGAGTTAATATACAGAAAGCTCTTGGAACAGTTCTAGCACATTGTAAATACTGTCATTAGCCATCATTACTGTAATTATCTAAAATCCTTGGGGCTAAGAGTCTTAGATACAGAATTTTTGAATTTGGGAAGACAATATGGTTACATACCATATGTTACACAACTCCAGTAGAGTCTGCTTGTGCTTCTTCAGGAGAGTGATTACCCCTTGGATTGTCTGAAGTTTATGATCAAGGCAAATGTGATTACTGAGAGATGAAAAGCATGTATGGCAAATTGAAAAGGAGATTTCTGAAGAAGGGCGTGATGTTCAGCCTTGGCAGTTTGTGATCTTACCAATAGAACAATATTGTTAGTGCTAGCAATTAATTTTTAAACAGGATGGACTAAAGGATCGGGAGAGGACCTTCCCGTCCAGTAGGAGCCATTATGGCAGCCAGGTCACTCTTGATTTTGATTTTTGTCTGTAGCCTCACGTCGGGTCACCCACAGATGGTCTAACCTTATATTGAATTGTGGGTAATTCGCTCGATTACTCATGAAGTAGATGTCAAAGCATGGTATGAGAGTATATTTAATTCCTTCATGGCTCCTTCCATTATTTCTTCACACATACCTTTTAAAGACATTGTGATTATATATTTCTGTAAAAATTACATGCATGTTTCTTTTTTAGACTTTTCCAAGATGGCACAACCAGGATGATTTGTTTTTCTTTACATTTTCTTCCTTGACAAATTGTTTGCAGTGGAGCGGCAGTTCCCTGAATCAGTGGTTTTGTCATTCAGCAAGCTTCCCCGACCCGCTCTTCACGGAACGTTCCCTTCCTTCCATGTGCTATCAGGCACTGAGCTGGTCTTCTGTGTTTTCAAAATACTCTCATTGCCTCCATTCTCTAGTAGTACCTACTAGGCTACTGAGACTCTGTCTCCTTTTTATACAGAGAGCCTCTCAGTAGCAGGGACCCTTTGTTTTCGTCTTTCTGTCCCATATCTCGTGGTCAGAGAAGTGATCTATCTGTGGTTTTCAGTTAAATGGATAACATTTAAGAAGTCTGTATCTGTTTTATAAGTTTCTTTCCTGGAAACACAGTAGAAAGTCTGATAGCATTGGAAGTCTCCTGTGAAAATGCATGTCGTCCGCACTCTGTGTAAAGATACCACTGATACAGCCTTAAAAAATGACACAAAGCAGGTGCCCAAACCAATCTTCTGTTTATTATTTTTAATCTGGATTTTGGTGTAGCACAGCTATCTTAAAGTTTTTAAACTCTACAGATAATTTCGTTGGGCAGCCAACATTGAGAACTATCCTTCTTGACTAATAAGCATTCCATAATGAGGTGTTATATATAAAGCACTTTTCACAGTGCCTAGCAGATGTTGCTAAGTAAATGTTTCCCAAAGAAATACAGTATTGGAATTTCTGTAATGGCTTCCATTCATTTGTTCAACAAACAACTATTGAGTACCTACTGTGTTCCTAGAACTATCCCAGGTGCTTGTTAAGTATCCATGAACAAAAAAGGTAAAGATGGTGCCCTTGTAGAGCTTAAATTCTAGTGCTACTCATGTTTACATATGGCAGTCATGCTCACCTTCATGGAGGAGATGATCAAAGACTTGAAGGAGGTAACAGAGTTTGCCCGAGGGGCCATCTGTGGGAGCAGCAGTCTGTGCAAAAGACCTCTGATGAGGTCTGTCTCATGTCTTCTGTTATCTTTAAAGTCTGTCAGCTTCCATTCCCATCTGTAATTTTAACTTTTTTAATAGGAAACTTCAAATTTCCCTTTGGAATAAGATATTTTTGAATAATTTGGAACAAAGTGTTTTAACTGTCCAAGAATATGTTGTAATAATTCTTCCTGTCTATTAGTCTCAGTATGATTGAAGGAGCTTGCAGACTTAAAACTATGAAGATACAGGAGACTGTTACCTTGGCCTGTGACAGCTTTGGTTTGCAGGATAATGGCTCTCAGAAATACCCACATCCTCGTCCCCAGGACCTATGGTTATGTTCCCCTACATGGCAGAAGGGACTTTGCAGATGTGATTAAGGATCTTGAGATGGGGAGATTATCCCTCATGATCATAATTGCAAATGCCTTTACCAAAATATATTAGCAAATCAAAAATCAGTTACTTTATCATGACTGAATAGAATTTCTCTCAGCAATGCAAGATTTATATAATACATGAAAGTAAATCAGTGTAATTCACCACATTAACTAATGGAGAAGAATCATGTGATCATTTCCATAAATGCAGGAAAAATGTTTGACAAAATTTAACGTATATTGATGATTAATAATAAATAGATGTCTGAGCAAACGAAGTAATGGGACAGTTTTCCCCAAATTGATAGAAGACGTCTGCGAGAACACACACACACACACACACACACACACACACACACACACACACACACACACACACACACACACACCCTCGAGCTAACATCATTCTGCACTGAAACATTCCATGCTTTCCTGCTGAGACGGGGGACAAAGCAGGTTTGCCCACACTCCACTTGCATTCAGCATTGTACTGAGAAGCCTGATCTGTGCAGGAAGGCAAGTGAAAAAGAACAATAGGCATACAGATTGAAAGTAAACTGTCTTTATTCACTGATAACATGATCAGGTAGTTGAAAATCCTAAGGGACCCACTAAAAAACTACTCAAACTAATCAGTCAGTTTGTCAGTTGTAATGCAGTCAGTATACAAATCCTGTATTTCCACGGACTAGCAGTTAGCAAGTGGAAGACACCCCCCCCAGAGAGACCATGTGCAATAGTGTCAAAAAACATAAAATACTTAGGGATCATTGTTAAACAGTCTTATTGACATGTATTTTACATGCTGTAAAATTCACCATATAAGTTAAAAATGTATTACTTTTAGTAAATTTACAGAGTTATGTGACTGTCACCATAGTCCTATTTGGGAACTTTTTTTTTTTGTTTTTCATCACTGTAATAAATTCCCTCATCTCTGTTATAATTAATCCCTTTCCTAGCCCCAACCCCAGCCCACCATTAATCTCATTTTTGTTTTTACAGATTTCCCATTTTCTGAGCATTTCATTTAGATGTGATCAAAATATATGATCTTCTACATCGGTATTTTTCACTTAGCATTGTTTTTGAGGTCCATCCCCATCATAGCATTTATCGGTATTTTATTCCTGTTTTATTACCAAATGGTATTCCATTTATGGATAAATGGCATTTTGTTTATGCTTTTACTAGGTGACTGATACTGTTGTTTTCACTTCTTAGCTCTTATGAATGATGCTACTATGAACATTTATGTGCAAGTCTGTTGAGCTTGTGTTTTCATTTCCCTTGAGTAGAGACCTAGGAGTGGAATTGCTGACTCAAGTGGTAATTTTATGTTTGACTTTTTCAGAAACTGCCCAACTGCTTTTTCAAGGTGATTCTACCATTTTAAATTTCCACCAGTGATGTGTGAGGATTCTTAAGGATAATTATAACAAAAATGTGCAAGATCTCTATACTGACAACTGTTACTAAAACATTGCTTATAGAAAATAACGAAGGCCAAACTAAATGGCGATACATACCCCATGTTTTTGCATTGGAAGACTCAATATTGAGAAAGACATTGATTCCCTGAAATTATCTGTAAGTTCAGTATAATTCCAATCAAAACCCCTACAGGTTTTTTTGTTTTGGTCTGGTTTGGTTTGGGTTTTTTTGTTTGTTTGTTTTGGGGATTTTTGTTTCTTTCTTTCTTTTTGATACAAAATGATAAGGTGGTTCTAAAATATATGAAATTCAGAGGACCTAGAATAGCCAAAGTAGTCTTAATAATGAAGAACAAGTTTGGAATACTGACTATTCCGATGTCTAAAACCCAGTAGTGAAGCCACTGTGGTTCTGTAGAAGGGTGGAGAATAGGCCAGTAAATATCCAGAAATGGACCCATGCATAATTGCTTTCAAGGGCACCAAAGCAATTCAGAGGGTAAAGAATTGTCTTTTCAGTAAGTAATGCTGTCACAATTAGATATTTGTGTAGGTAGGGATGGCTTTGATTTCACACACACTCACACACACACACACACACACACACACACACACCTCATACCACTTAAAAATGTCAATTTGAGACAGTTGGAGATTTCAGGTTAAAGTTAAACTTACAAAGCTTATAGAAGAAAATATTGAAACAATAGAAATCAAAAGATTTAGAAATTTGACTTTATCAAAATTTCAAACATCTTCTAATCAGAGGACATCATTAGAAAACAAATAAATAAGCCACAGTCAGGGAAAACATCTTTGCAACACATACATTTGACAAAGGACTTTTGTTTATATGATATAAAGAAACTGTACAACTCATCAAGAACAACATAACCCAATTTTTATAATAGGCGAAAACCTAGACCAGAAATTTCACAAAACTATATATTCAAATGGCCATGAAAAATATGGATTAGTGCTCAGAGTCATGGGTCATCAAGGAAATGCAAATGCAGATTAAAACCTCAGTGGGATACCACTAACTTCTACACTCACACTAGAATGGCTAAAATAAAAATCATTGACAGCATCCCATGTTGACAAGGTTATAGGGCAACTAGGACTCATAACATGTATAAAACAGCACAACGATGAGAAGTTTGGCAGTTTCTTTAAAAATGTTGAACATATATGTACCCTATATACCAGTAATTCTACTCCTAATAACTTTATCCCAGCGAAATAATATGTATCCAGAAAAAGCTTTAGGTAACAATGTTCAAAGTGACTTTATTTTTTGAGAGCCAGAACCTGGAAACAGCCCAGATGTCCTTCCATGGAGGAATAAACTGTCTTCAGACTGTGAACGCTGCTCAGCAGTGAAAATGAACGGAATCATGGTGGCTGCAGTTAACATCAATGAAAACTAAGAAAACTTGTAAAAAAGTACTTGCTACAAAGCTGCCAGTCTGAGTTGTTTAGTCATCTCCTTAACTGTCACTGGTAATAGATGGCCATTTTATCAGGCATGTGGCAAACCAGAACAGGGAGAAGAGGGCAGGCCAGTCGAACAGTCCGGTGAAGGGCACTGACTTGGCGTGTGCTGGTAATAAGTAGTCCTCGACGAGGCTCAGGCCTCGAGTGCCTCAGGAGGGTGCAGAAAGTGTCCAGAGAAAGATCAGTAGAGGCCAGTTTGTGGCGAACCTGAATACCAGGCTCAAGGATTTGACACGATTTTTGGGCTCTCTTAGACCAAGGTGTTCTGCATGCCCACCACCACCGTGCTGGTCCAAGCTCACTTCGTCTTGCTTGCTTCTAGAATACCAGTGGCTTTTAAAACAGAATAGGTATTTGATTTGAATTTAAATACAATTTATGCATGGGTAGTGTGCTTGAAATGATCTTAATTTTACATATTTGTTGAATGAGACTGAATAATTTGATATGCACATTGATTCAAGTTAGTGTCTACCAGATTGTCCAGAAACACTGAAAACCATTTGCTAGTCCTACTTTGTCTCACAACGATGCTGACAATCCCATAAAAAGTCAGTGAGGTTTCTTCCGCACTGACATAATATTTCACATGCATAGATACTGCTGATCACAATCAAATTTCTTTAAAAGTAATAGACAATGGCTTTGATATCCCACTCTCAAATGTATCGGAAATCTCTTCCAAAAGATACCTCCATAGAGCAGATGAAGGCACTGGCTGCAAAAACAAATTCAAGATCCCATTAACAATTCCGTTAACCAGTGATTCCATGAAATACTGTAAACTGCTCATAAAATGTTGATAGACCATTTTGTATGCGATGGAAAGAGCCAGAGGAACCAGTACTAAAAGATTATGTGCCTTGGCACACAATGTGGTTGGACATGGGTCTTCACAGATACAAGTAAATAGGTTCATAAACCCAACCTTCATTTTATTCTGTGTCCAAAAAAATCTTATATTTTTTAACTTGTAGGTACTTATTTCATTCTTTTGAAATTACTTCTCAGCAACCTTCCCAACCTCATTGTCACTTGAGGACCCATCCCTGACCCTTTGCCTTCGCAGGGCTCCCCCCAAAACTCCATCTGTCGTGACAGTTATGTTCTGTTATATTCTAATACACAATCTTGATGCTTCGTACAGAGAATTCTCATTAAAATTTCTTGGGATGTCTAGTGCTGATGTATGTACATAATTGATAATTTGTAATCCTCTTTTGCCAGAAAAATGTTATAAAAAACAGATCTGTTTCCATGTGTTTTTTCATAAGAAATCTTAGTTCTAAATGTTAGTGTTTCCGTGAAATTAATTCATTGTTGCAGTTAACAGCTATAGTACAAATACTGAAGTGTGAGTCAAAAGACAGGTCTAACTTTGAATCCCAGCTCTGTCATCTGTTGTGTGAATTGAGCAAGCCAACAGTAAGCCTTATGAACCCTTATATTTAATTAGTAAAGTGAGTGGACAAAATAGTACTTACCTTCTGGAAAGTTAAATAAGGTTATGAAATTGTGGAGTATGGTGCAAACAGAGGGAAACTATTAGCTGTTGGGTTATTTTTCTTGTTAGATTTGTATCACTGAAGGTGAGGTCCTCTCTAAGCAGAAATAAATTATGTAACATCAAAATAAGAACTCTGAGAAAAATAATACTTGTTTAGAAAGAACCTCTGCTTTGATAATATTGGTAACAGCTGTCCTTGAGGTATGTATGTACTACATTATTTTATATGAACTTCACGACAATCTTATGAAAGTTTTAGTTTTGGGTTTTTTTTTTTTAAGATTTTATTTATTTATTAGAGAGAGAGAAAGCACAAACAGGGGGAGGGACAGAGGGAGAGGAAGAAGCAGACTCCCTGCTGAGCAGGGAGCCTAAGCGACATGGAGCTCCATCCCGGGACCCTGGGATCATGACCTGAGCCAAAGTCAGACGCTTAACAGGCTGAGCCACCCAAGTGCCCCTTGAACGATTTAGTTTTAAAACTTGTCTCCAGATGAGAAAATTGGGTTAACTTTGCCTCAGTTTATACACATGTAAATGCTGGACCCTGGCTTCTGATAATACCTTTGTTCGACTCCAAAGCCTAGTTTGTAACTATTAATTCTCGGCCATCTTCCAAAATGACAGTAAGATAAGAAAGCTGGTTACAAATTAAAGTGTGAGTCTCTAACGAAAGTCTTAGTAGCAGTGCGTGGACATAGCAGCCCCAGCATCAGTGTTTGGGGGGGGGTGGGGCTGTGAAACAGGCGCACGGCATCGCTAAGACTTGCTTGCATGCACGACTGCATTGGAGGAAGAAAAAAGACACAATGTGAACTAAAGATACTCTTGTAAACAAATTCTTTCCTTTTTACTCTTTCCTTTTTCTTCGAATCTAATCAAAATTCATAGTTGTTTTTTTTTTTTATTATAGAGAACCATCTGCAACCTTTTAAGCAGGGTTTTGATAGGAAGAGGTAGCACAACAGAGGGGTTTCATATTCAAATAAGAAAGCATAGTTGGATATTTCTGCATCAGAAAAAGAGATACTCAACATCCCTTATTTCGGAATGCAGTTCTCCCTCTTTTAAGACTGGGATGAGCTCTGAATTATCCATAAACTCAAACATACGAGAGGTTTCTTTTCTCTCCTGTAAGAACCTAAGCAGCTGCAGGCTTTTGGGGTATGTCTCTATGGCCTCGTCCTCCTTCGTTGTCCTCCACCCTGTGTCCTGAGGCTCCCCCCTGTCTCGAGACGGCTGTTGAGGTTCCAACCATCACATTGGGGTTTGGGCAGAAAGGAAGGGGAGGAAGAGGAGAATGCCCTTACCTCCTGGCTGGGGCAGCCTTCTGTTAGGACACTTCCAGAAGCTTCATTCACTCTGGGAGTTTGCTTCTATGTCGCCTGCAGAAGGGTCTGAGAAAGGGAGTTTTGGGGACTGATGCCTTATCACTAGCATCTCACCCCCCGTCTCACAAGGAGCCTTTTGGTAAGAAAGAAAGGAAAAGTATATGCTAAACAGACAACAAATGCTTATTGACCCTTAGCTTTTAGCAAATAAATTAAGGTTTTTTGTTCTCTAAGACTTTTTTCTTTATTCTGAGACATTATAGAGAGCAAAGCACGTAAATTCACACCTATCTGAAGTATATGGTTCTGTGACTGCTTACCTGTGTGTATGCCCATGCAACCAGGAGAACATCTCCGGCACCCCAGAGGCTCTCTGCCTTTTGCTTTTGGCTCTGGGATGGCTAATCCCCATCATCTCTTGGTCTCCCAGAATGACATGGCTTTTTTAAAAAAAAAAGTACCCAAACATTTTTCCGAAAATATGGTAAAGACAGTTGTTAGATAGTGATGAAAGGCAAGTGGTGTGGAAAGAATCTATCTGGGAGGTGACAGTACCTGGACTTACCCCTGACTCCATGGCGCTGTAGACACGTGACTTTAGAGAAGTCACTTCCTGTCTCTGACTGGCTACTTTCTCATTACCAAGCTGGATAGAATGTTGTTGTTCTGCTTGGAATGCCTTTCTTCTCCTTGTCTGGCTCTTCTCTCAGGTGTCAGCTTAGACCTTTCTTCCTCCAGGAAGCATGTTCATGTCCCCCAAGACTGATTCAGGCACCCCGCCACTGAGTTCCTTTAGAGCTATGGTTGTCTCATTTATCACATTATTCCCTTTGCCCACTTACACTGTCTGATTTGCACACCAGACTAAATGGGTTTTATCACAAAAACCGAATCTTGGGGTGCCTGGGTGGCTCAGTTGGTTAAGCGTCTGCCTTCGGCTCAGCTCATGATCCCTGGGTCATGGGATCAAGCCCTGAGTTGGGCTCTCTGCTCAGTGGGGAGTCTGTTTCTCCCTCTCCTCTGTCCCTCCCTTTGTTCCTTCTCTTTCTCGCTCACTCACACTCTCTATCTCTCTCAAGTAAATAAAATCTTAAAAAAAAAAAAAAAAACAACACAGAAAACAAAGACCAAATCTTTTTCACTGAAGCATCCCCAATGTCTGGGACATAGTTGATGTTCCATAAATATCTGCTGAACAAATGTTCAATGAAGGTGGTATCTGAATCTCATGAATTTCTACTAAGATCATCTTTCTCAAGAGGTAGTGTAACAAGTAAGAGTTTCTTCTTAAATGGTGGGAAAGTGTTACTGTTTTTAACCTAAACTTTTTAAAACAGATAATACCCAATTGTAAATTTGTTCTAAAGATGAAAGATCATTTGTGGGGAGTACCTAGCACAATAATGGCTCACAGTAGGCATTCGGTAAGTGTTGTCTTTTACTACTGTTACGTTAAATCTTTGCAGGTCTGTCCACCCAAAGGCGAGCATCAGCTAGTCCTGGTTGTTGGAGTAGGTCCTCCTTAAATCAGGCTTGCCAAGCACTTCGAGGGCACGGGCTTCCTGGCCCCTTTGTCTGTGCAAATCTGTCTTCCTGAGCCTTCTTACACAGAAGGTGGTACTCTCCAGCTCTGTGGAGAACAGAGTGAAAGAAAAAGGATTCTGAGTGTCTCAGGAGAGATTAAGGTTAAACATAAAACAAGTACTTCCTGTCAGACCTGTTCAGGTGTATTACTGTGGCAAGTTATTCAGGCTTCATTTCTGGAAGTCTTTGAAAGTGGAGAGAGAATCATTTCTCTCAGATGATTAAGACAATTTAGCCTGAAGGCAGGGGATGGGACACATGATCTCTCAAGGTCGATTTCTTCCCTTTGATTCAGCAAAGTACCTGTAAGTTTCTGTACTTTGTAGTGAGGGCAAATTTAGAAGTATTTCACAGTGGAGAAGTGGAACATCAGTTATAAATGGCGAACTCAGTCTCTGATTCTGTGGCGAACCTGTGTTAACATTTAAAATCTTTTTATTTGACAAAGTAATTGTTACGTCTGAAATGAGGCTTTGCAAACGTAATTACAACAATAGGGCTAAGAATAATAGTCACCATTGATTTTGTACTGACGAAGTGGCAAGCCAGTGAAAAGTGTTTTGTGGACGTGAACTCACTGAATTATTACTCATCCATTACCACCCTCTGCTCGGAGACCCAGCTGCTCGTCCCTTCCTGAGCAGCAGCTGCGAGCCAGACACTTCACTCACTCCTTCCTTCAGTGTTTTTATTGAGCACCTTTAATTTTCAGACACTTTTGCAGCTGAAACTCAATAAGCTACCTGCCCAAGGTGTTGCTCCTTCTAAATGCAAGGACAGGATTCAAAACCCAGGGAACCTTTTTACTCCAAAATCAGCACTCAGTGCATTTGCATGTAGTCCCTAAGTAATCTCTTCATCTCAGGGTTTTTAAGTACCTTTTTTGTGGTGATGACTCCAGATTTCTGTCTCCCCTGCAGCCTTGTCTACTGACGTGTGGCTTTCCCTTCCCAGAGGTCAAGGAGGCCTCTCAAACCTGGCGAGTCCCAGGCCTGCCTCCTGATCACACCTGCCCTATCTGGTTAATGGAAACTTCCATCTCACCCAAGGTATAAAACAGAAATGGAAGGCCTTCTGTGCCTGTATGACTGGGCGTGGCCGGCCTTCCTCTGACTCTTGCACCCACACCCCCACCCAGGCCCTCTGTGCCAACCACACTGCCTTCTGGCCCCCAGATAGACCAAGAATGTGCCCACCTTCTACACCTGACAGTCCTCCTGCCTGGGAGCCTGTCCCCGCAGGTGGTGGCTGCACCTCCGTCATTGCCTTCAAGACGCTACTCACAGAACACCGTGTTAAAGAGGTTCTCGGAGTAGGCTGTGAAGTAACAGCTCTAGTCCAGGCCTTTCCTACTGTTCTTATTCTCACCGTGTTTACATGCAAAACTGTTTATTGCTTGTCCCTCCCATTATACTATAAACTTTATGAAGGTAGTGATTATTTTTAATTGAGTCCACGAGTGAATGAAGGAGTGCATACCTGAAGTGCTTGGCTCACAGCATTTGCTTCAGTAAATGGCTCTACGGCTGCATGTGGCAGGACCCGAGAGCCGGAAGCCGAGAACCGGAAGTCGCCCGCCAGGCTGTGGCTGTGTGCAGCGCCGGCCTTCCCGCCCTGCCTGCGTGCTTGCTCACTTAACAACGAGGTGGGCTTCAGAGCGGAGCAGCGGCAAGACTTGCGCTAAGTTAGGTGAATGTATTCTTACAGAATCATGAACTGTTATTAATGTTACAGTAAAATTCAGATTGTAATAGCCTCAGTTTCACAAAATAAGATGACTAACGCATATTTAAATATAACCAGTTTCATTGATTTTTTAAAAATTATTATTAGTAAAGAAGAAAAGGCTCTGTTTTCTCATCTGTCATTTTAAAATCCTCTTTTGTCTCTGAGGGGCGCCTGGGTGGCTCAGTCGGTTGAACACCTGACTTTTGGTTTTGGCTCAGGTCAGGATCTCAGGGTGGGGGAGTTGAGTCTCCGGTTGGGCTACACGCTCAGCGGGGTTTCTGGGATTGAATCTCTCTCTCCCTCTCTCCCTCTGCCCGCTGGCTCGCTCTCAAATAAATAAATCTTTAAAATCCTATTTTGTCTCTGAAAACAATAGGAGATAAATTCTCAGTTACAATTTTTAAAATATGTTTATGGTGTATCTATTTGGTATCAACCGATTTTTAAAATGGGATTCCATTGTAAACTGAAATTTATGTTAACTCTTAATTGTTTGAGCAGGGAGCAGGAATAATTCCCCACATTGTTTTCAGCCCCATTTTCCACTTACTCTTTTTACCAAATCTTATTTCTGAGCTTAAGAAACATGGTAAAATTATTTTAAAAGATTTTTTAATTTATTCGAGAAAGAACACCCACACGTGCAAATCAGGGGAGGGGCTGAGGGAGAGGGAGAAAAGCAGACTCCATGCTAAGCATGGAGCCCGAGACAGGGCTCGATCTCACGACCCTGAGATCATGACCTGAGCTGAAACGAAGATTCCAGCGCTTAACCGACTGAGCCACCCAGGCGTCTGACAAAGTCATTTTTTATATTTGCCTTTGTTTTCCCTCCCTTGTCAGTCTTGTGATGGGTCTTCTCCTGAGCAGTGGAATGTCTGACAGGTTAATGATGTCAACTCTGAAAGGTCTAGAATTCCAAAAATCAGACCTTAAATTTTTGTGCTAATAGAATTACTGAACCTTCTTCTCAGAGAAAGAGGGATTCTCTGATTAAACTATAAATTATATCTGGCTATTTGAATTGAATATTTAAGTATTCCAATTACTAGCAAATGTGTGTGATTTTTAATTCCTAAAGAGAATTATTTATTTCAAACCTCAGTGTCTGTTTCTGTTTTCTTACATTCATGTACCAGTGAGGGGATTGAAACTGCCCTCTTGTTAAAACTGTGCCTGATGGGTCTAGAGGCATCTGCATATCTGCCTTGCTTATAAGAAGTTTAAGTTTCCCCTGACTCTTTTGCCTATCTGCCCCGGAAGACCTAGGTTTTTAATCCTGGTGTATGTTAGATCTGGGGCCAGGCACTTGTGACATTGAGCTCTGTCCACCCAGCTAGCCCTGTGAGTGAGCCCTTCCTCCCCATCATTACATGGACAGTGAGACATTTTTCCAGATAAAAGAATCATTCTTCAGGCAAGCATATGATAGTAACTCTGCCTTCCTCAAACTTCCTGCCGACAAACCATCCTATGCCTCAGAACTCCTTTATACTTTATAATCTCAAAAATTAGTAAGAGCCACACAGTGGGTTGGTATGTATGGCTTGTATCTGTGTTAACATTTACCATATTTGAAATTAAAACAGAAACATTTAAAAATGGTTATTAATCATGAAATATATAACAGTAGTCAACCCACTGCATGTTAACATTAAATCTATTTTTATGGAAAATCACTATTTTCCAAGACAAAAAATATTTAGTGAGAATTGTGGCATTGTTTTATATTTTTGCAAATCTCTTTAATGTCTGGCTTAACAGAAGCTAACTAGATTCTTATATCTGCCTCTGTATTCAGTCTGATGTGATACGTTCTTTTGGATGAATCAGTTGGAGCAACAAATATGTAGTTGGAAAAGAGAAAAGTATTTTGACAGCTTTTCATATAACTGTGGATATTCTTTGATACTCCACCAAAACTTGGCAGGTGGTAGTTTCTTAAAGGTTAGTTGTAATGTGGATTCTGAAACCATGTCAATAAACTTTTCATACTCAGTTACATTAAGATACCTTGGTTCGTTTTCCACTTGGTGGATTTGGAAACATCATGCATGGGTCATTTAAAAAATACTGGTTCACTGAGTTGTACGTATTTTCACAATGCTATGACCCATTTCCTTGTGCAATATCAAAATTCATATTCGTTATTACTACCACCAGTCTCAACAGAGAAGTCTTTAAGTACTGGCTTGCTATCAATTTACAGGGGTAAATACTAATTTTTCAAATTTGTAGTTTATACCTGCAAGCTCGAATTTTATCATTGGTAACAAATACTGTCATTTTTTTTCTTGAAGTGACAGGCTCACTTCATTCATTATTGAGAACACATCGGCCACATATGTAAGTTGCATAACCGTGGTCTGTCTGCACTTCATTCCTGTGAGTAGAAAGGGCTGCTGTGAGCCACGCTTGAGCTCAGCCCACACTGCAGCCAGCAGCGGAGATCCCATAAGCACACTTCCATGTCATCATGCAGAATCGTGAAAAGGTGTGGGCTTAACAGTTGAGATTTATTAAAATTAGTAATTCTTACTGCTTCATCATGACATTTTTAAATGAAAGTACTTTTCTTAATGTAACTGCTAGTAGAGTTTGGTGCCACTGCCTTGGTTCTTGCCAAAGCACTGAGTTTTACCCACCACATTGCCTGCAATGTGAACACAGTGAAAAAGATGAATAGCGTCAGCTTATTTTCACAAAAATAGTTTGACTTGGTGGGCCCCCTAATAGGATGGCAGGGGCTCTTAGGAGTCCACCACTGCTCTAGGCCATTTTGCAGATGCAAATTGTATTAATGCTCTAGGAAAGCGCTGAGTTAGAGAGGGATCCAGTAGCAAGAGAAGAATGGGGCAAGTTCTCTAAAGCAGTTTAACCCTTGTGCAGCCTTCCCATCCAAAGAATTGTCCTCACACCACAAGCTTCCTGAGGATAGACATATCACTGTGTGCCTATCCCACAGTGGGTTGCTGTGAACGCCAAGTGTGCCTAGGAAGAACGGCTGGCTCTTGCCTCCCTCCCACATCAAAGCTGCCTTGTCCAAATTTGCAATCCTCAGGGAAAGAGGGGCAAAAGATTAACAGCCTTGCATTTAGATCCACAGCACACTTAGCAGAACACAGAAGACGGGAGTAACGTCATGCTACCACCATCTCTCCCATCTGAGAGGGCCGTGGTTCAGTTCAGAGAGCAGCCCCAGTGGGAGCCGGAGTGACAAAGCACCAGGAGAAGGTCCAAATGTAGCAGAGCGGCGGGCAGATGACTAGACTCCTTCTATCCGACCTGTGCAGCCCAGTTCAAAACGTATTTATTCAGCATCTTCCTGGGAAAATATTATTAAATGTTATGAAAGGACTCTTCGAGAAGTAGGGCTCTTACAGAGAGCAGGTTGGAATTTTTTTAGCCACTTACCCTGAAGGAATTTCAGATCTTTCAGTTATCTGTGATAATAGGAAAACAAGAGTAGTCCCCAAATTTCATTTTAAATATACTTTTCATTTATTCTGCTTTATCTATAAAAATTCTTAGTGGTTATGTGAGGATTCCAGGCTCTAAGCAGAATGGAAGCACTGGTCTGGGGGCCACCGGGCTGGAGCTGTTACCTGGGCCACGTGTGCTCGGTCCTGCAGTTTTTCCTGTCAGATAATGAACATTCACTAAATGTCTGCTAAAATATTAATTTTTATGAAAAGGACTATAGATAAAATTTTATCTCAAAGGAATAGGCCAAAATAATCCAGAAAAACACCAGCCCTTTTATGTTAAATTTGATCAGCACAGAATTTACTAACTTAACTTTGATGATGAATTCTGGGATGAATTCCGGATTCACCTCCCACCCCCCAAAATTGCCACAACCATCGCAACAAAATATCCTTATTACAGACTCTTAATTGAGGCGTGGACTTAGTTCGGTCCTAGTGTTGATATCTCTCTGATTTGGGGATGCTGCCGCATGCTCGGAATCAGCACTACAGAGGACAGTTATGAGTTAGACACGGCTCTCTTCTTCTGCCCTCATTTTTCTCACCTGTAAAATTAAATGATATGTCAGCTTCAGACAGAGGCTTTGAGGATTAGGAGATAATCTATAATGCATTATAAAACTAAAAAAGGATTTTAAAAGAGACAGGAGAATTGAATCAAGACGATGGACTGAGAACACATACCTGCTCCACTCACCCTCCCCTTTCAGATTCCCACAAGGTGACAGAAACAAGATTTGAAAGATTCCTGAGGAAGGAAAAGCAAATGGAAGGAGATCTATGAGAAAGGAAAATGAAACAAAGCCCCAGCCATGGCAGGAAGTGTGCTGTTGTGGAGGGGAGGTTTGGGGAAGATATAACCCCACACCGGTGGCTGTGAACGAGGAGGCACCAAGAGGACTGATTGGAGAGCTGCCTTTGGAGCAACCAGGCTAGTCTGGGCCTGCCCTGAGGGGTGCTCAGTGGTGCCGAGTTAGTGGTGTTTCTTCCCAGATGACAGCTGTAGCCATGCAAAGCGAAACTTCAGACAGTGCCACCCGGTAGGGCAACCAGGAGCCCCAGACACCGGAGACAAATTACTTGCATGTCCCACCCGATAGTAATATTCTATCCCCTTTTCACAACCACCAGAAGAAAGCTATGTTAAACAAGTGGTAACATCCCCAGACAAGCAAACTGAGAATCTCAAATCAAAAAACGAACATATATCCAACATGTCCTAAGCATTTAAAAAAAACAGACTCAGCAAACTGAAAAACTAACACTTGGACAGAACAGAGCCCAAAGAATAGAAGGTGATCCTAAAATAAGTAGTTAAATATTCACATGGGTAAGAAGACATGGAAGCCACAAAGGCTAAACCAGTTAGGAAGCCCGGGATACAAAGTCAACAGAAGGCTGTTGAGTATCACCAAAGGATAAAGAGCTAGCAAGTAGGATAGAAAAATTGAGATGGATGCTAGAACCCAAAATTTCAAAAGTAACGTAACTGGGGTTACCAGGATGGGAAAACTAAAAAGATTAAGGGGAAGAGAGAGAATTTTATAAAAGAAAAAATTGAGAAGTTGAAGACACAAGTTATGATTTACCTTGAAGGGCATACCGAGTGCACGGAGAGCTGAGAATTTAACACAGGAATGAGGATGAAGAAAGAACTAGGGCCAGGAATAAACACACTGTCCTAACTTTCCTGTTGAAAGGATTAACTCCGAACTCCTTAGCGTTATAGAGGAGGAGAGAGGCAGATCCTCACGGATCAACATAGGCTGTGGCACCAGACAGACCTGACTTACAACTCTGGGCCTTATGTGTTCGTGTTCGTTCTTGGATAGTTAGGTGACTTCCAGAGCCTCAAATTTTATTGTATATAAAGGGAAAGAATAATATCTACTCCATCAGTCTGTCGTGAGGTTGAATGAGAAAAAATACACAGGCGTGCACACTGCCCATGCCCCTCTGTATACCATCTGACCTAAGTAAAGTAATTCCCCTTTTTTTAGAGTTCGTGAACTTCTTTGTAGTCTGACCCCCCACTCACCTGTTGCTTCTTCCCTCCTCATTCAGTCCCTCAGCCGATCCGTGTTACCTTCCTACTTTCCTCGCACCTCCCAGTGTAATGAGACTGTGATCCCAAGGTATTTTGGACACACTTCTATGCTCATACACACCTATACCCTATTCTTTGGAAATGTACTTGTTCATCTTTGTTAGCTTCTTGAGAGTAGAGATCACACCTTATTTACTTCTGTCTCTCCATTTTTCAGAATGGTGTCTTTAACATAGTAAGTGCCCAGAAGTCTTTCCTAAATACATGACCACACTTGGGCTTAGTGCTTCCTTTTAATTGTATTTTTCAAGTCTATTCAACATCCAAAAAATATTAAGTTCTTTGAGTCCTTCCATTTTGCACCTTTAGAAGTGAGGTGAGAGTAGTGTCTCGTTCACCTTTATTCACTAATAACACTTTGTCAGACTTCTTGTATTGCCTTGGCACATAATTTTTCAATAATTTTTGTTGTAATTAAGTCAATGTATTTAACAAATTTTACTGAGTGTCTGCCTTGTACTAGGTATTGTTCTAAAGGGGCTTGAGGTATGTCATTGAATAAAACAGCCCCAAGTCCCTCCCTGTAGAGCATATATTCTCATTGTACTGCGAGGAAATAGTAAGTATAATAAGTAAGTATATAATATGTTAGGAAGTGACAAGTGCTGTAGAACAAAATAGAGTACATGCACAGAGTACTGTGGATGAGGGTTGTCAGAGCAGGGGACTGCGATCATAATCTGAGAGGACCTTGTTGAGGTGGCGTCATTTGAGCAAAACCTTGAGAAAGGTGAAGTTAGCCACGCAGGTATCTGGAGCTAAGAGCATTCTAGGCAAAGGGAAGGGCTGGCGAAAAGAATGACAGCACAACTTTTTTGCCCCGAACAAACTGGAAACTCTGACTATATCAGGGGTTTTACCAGTTGTGGGCCGTCAATTCCAGGGGGCACAGTGAAAGGTTGGCGGGGTTGGGTAGGAGATGAGGTTGGACAGCAGCGAGTGGGAAGGACTTCATGAGTCCTGGGGGTAAGAGCAGCCTAGTGGTCTAGAGCTTGCTGAGCTGACATGAATACAAGGAAGGGGCCTAGGGAGAGTGGTTTCAGTGACTTTAAAGTAGAAATTAGTGGAGAGTCTTAAAGAGGTTGAAAGGGCAGGGGACAGGTAAATGTCAGGATTGCCTTCTTGATCCCACAGGGACAGGGTGATATGGGGACTCAGACTTTCTGTCCTCCTCTCGGACCCCTGTCAGTGGAGAGTAGAAGGTCTAGCGAGTGGTGGACTTGCTCCCAGGGCCACAGTTTGCTCCCTGACCCCTGTGCTGTCTCTCGGTGTGGGGGTCTATTTCTTGACTCTGGTTGATGGAACCAAGAACCTCCAGGAAAGCCAGGAGTTAGGCTGCATCCTTGTACTTCCTTCGACCACGGAAATGGGGTGGAATAAAAGGTCCGGGCAGACGTCGCTTTTGTAGCAGCCCGAGCAGCCCGCTCTTGATCCGTTCAGCGACCAGCTTCCCCGGATCCCTTTTGATGGAGCAGAGGCCTATTTGGCCTAATGTGTTTTCTTACCTTTTGTTAATATTAGATTATAATGTATGCATAAGTGAAGATTTTTTGTATCTTTTCCCTTTCGTCGTGTGTTGGGTTTTTGGTTTATCCTTGGGAAATAGGACACATCTTTGGTTAATAGACATTTGAGGGGCACGAGCTGAAGTGCTGGCAGAGCAATCCAGTGGAACTGACAGGTCTGGGAATGGGGCTCAGCTGCTCCCGGCTTCCTGGCTCGATGACAGTCTTGCAATAAATAATCAGAAACTGGATGAAATGATAGCAAATGTCAGCTTGAAGTTTTCACTTGTCAAAACCAAGATTGTCTTACCACCAAACCGTCGCTGGGCCAAATTATGCTCCGTCTTATCCTCCTGTTCACTGGAAATAGTCTTCACCCCTGATTTTTTTTTTTTTTTTATGCTGAACGGTTTTAAGGCACTTCACAGACAAATGTCCAGTCTATACTGATGTGTATTACTGTTCAGTCCGTTTAATAAAGACTTGGTTGGGTCAAAAGTAATGGTTTGACCTCTCTGGCGGTCAGCTTCAGTGCCTGCCATTTACAGCTTCGAGTTACACAGTGGGGACCTGTCTCTGTAAAGGAAATTCTTTTAGGCCTATGAAGACGTAACTCACTTTGTGCAACAGACAAAATTCTCAAGAACATCAGGGTTTTATTTGTCTAAGGAGCCATTATGCTGTAACTTCTGACCTTTGGAAAGAGGACTGAGGTTCATTTAATTTAGTGCTGAGTTTCTATGAAACATTAGCCAATTTATTTTCAACAAAATGAGAAGTTGTTTTGACTACTTTGTGGCCAAATGCTGTGTGTGAGCCATCAAGAATGTCAGACCTGCCCGTGGTTTGACGGATGGAGCACAAAGACAGCTGGTGGGTCGGTTCTCCCAATGAGCCCGGCAGGTGGAGGCCCCAGTTCAGACTCAGGTGTCTTGACCAGTATTTAACACTGACATTTCATCAAGAGATTAGTTTCTAAAGTTCTGTCCTCAAGATGAAAGAAAAATAATTCTACTTTAAAGGCAGTTCTCATATTTAAATCTGTAAAACCTTAAGAGGTACGAAAGCAATATTACTTCTTAGATCACTTGCTGCTGGATTTTTGTTTTTTAATATGAATGTTTCTTTGATCCTTTTTTCCGCTAGTCCCTCCCGTTTCCTTCTCATCATAGATAAATTTGCTGCCTCGAGAGAAAATTAGGGCTATTGAAAGGGAGAGGGGGAATTTGAGACCAGACAGAGAAGTAAGGCAGTGATAATTAACCATGATCACATGGCAGTGAGTTCCGTGTGGATCCGTACATTTCTGAGCATGAGGAGGGATCCTGGAAGCCCTGGGCCGGGGGGGGGGGGGGCGGAGGGCAAGTCAGACATTCCAGAAGAGTGACAGAGCAGGTCAGAGTGAACAGGGAACCCCCCCTCCGCCCCTGTAAGGCTGCCCCACGGTGAGCAGAGTCCACCGCTGGTATAGGTCTTCAGCACATGGTGATGGTGGCATCCTGAGCTTTGAGCGTGGGTGCTGTCCCTTCTGAGCTTTGTGACTCTGGGCAGGTGGCTCAGCCTCCCTGAGCCTCAGCTGCTCCATCTTCAAGGATAGTGATTTGAGGGAGATTAAGCGCAGTCATGCGCATGGAGACTCCGTGAGTGAAGGGGTCTCACTGAGCAGAGTGCCCTTGCTCTCACACTGCCTGCCTTTCTCCCATGTCCTCTAGGAATATCAGCTCTCAGTCTGAAGACCTTTTTATAAAACTCTGTAGCTCCATGTGCCTCCTTAGAAAAATTGCACGTTGCCCTTGGTATAATAGGTCAGCTGTAGGAGTGACTATTCTGTTCCTGGGCAACATTTAAAAAGCTGTGGAGCTTAACACAGCACATTCCAGAGAGCTTCTGTTCTGTCTCCATGCCAGAGAGCTCCCATCATAACCAGTATGTTACGCTGTGTTTAATTAACTAGTGAGGATGTGATTAAACCAGGATAACAAGATCTGACCTATATTTTCACATGGAGGAAGCATTTTATACTGAGGAATATTCTGGCCTCGGCATTTTATCAGTGCTTATTAACTCTGTGTGATGGAGGTACTTGTAGACACGCAAATTGCTCAGGCTGTTTCATACATCTGTGCCTTACATGTGCAGTTTGCTCTGCCTGGAAGGCCCCTGCTGCTACCCCCTTCTCCGCCCCCTTCTCCGCACCCCTTCCTCAGCTTCACCCTCCTGGTTGGTGGCTCAGAACTGCTCTAGCATTGCATTCTCGGGAAGCCATGGGATGCAGCCAATGGTGGAGGCGTGCCTCCTCTGTGGACTCACTCCGTCCATGCAGAGTGAGGTCTTGGGAGCCGGTGGCGGGGGGATGGGGGGGAGTGGGGGCAAGGAAAGTGGCCTGGGGAGCCAGCCTAACTCTGGGAAATCAGGAAGGTTCTCTGAGGAGGTAGTATTTTGGCTACAGACTGAGTAGCAGGTAGCTTAGAAGGAGAGGAAAGAACACTTTTGGCAGAAGGAGGAGCAGGAGTAAAGAGCTACCTGCACATGCTTGAGGCAAAAAGGAACCTATTCCTCTTGCTTACCACTTCCTCCTTGGATCGCCATGCTGTGCTGCAGCTGTCAGAGTGATGAGTCTCTGGTACCGCTCACCTGGCAGAGGAAGCATGGGCGGAGAGCCAGGTGTGGGTTTGACCGACGAGTGTGTCACCTTTTTGTTCTCTGTGAGATTTTAGGCTGGTGTCCTGGCCTTCTGATCTGCCGCAGCATCCTTATCTCTAAAATGGGTATGACAGTTCCACTTCCCGCAGGGGGCTGCTGTGAGGACTCCGTGGGATCTCGGCAGTTGGCACTCAGCAACACTTACACCATGGATTTTATTACTCATCTTGCAGCTTCCTAAGGTGTTAAGCAGCTGAGCTGGATCATTTTCCATTTTGATTAGAACTTCTTACTTGATTGCATGAGGTTGGAATAATGAGAATGTTTATTTCCATGACAATCCAAGGTAACAAATTCAGGACGATTGTTTCCCTACAAAATTAAGTAGAGTAGGAAAGCGCAAAGCCTGAGAAGATGAGTGGAAGCCCTTCCTTGGTTACCAAAATAGCATCATAAACTAACTGTATCTGCCATGGTTTAGTAATCTAGATTTTGCATAGGTTTGTTCCTATAAAAAATTATGCCTGTTCAAATGTGCAATATCTGCAGAATGGCCACGGTAGCAGGCTCCCTCCTCACCCCCACCCCCACCCCCACCTCAAGGATGCCATACATTAGAACAGAGACGTGCCTGTGCTTTGCAAAGATGCTCAGCCTCCATCCTCACGGACGTTGCCAGAGTGCCATGACCGGCTGGCGGGGAGCCTCCCTGCTGTCCTGTCACGACACAGTCATCACACCGACTTCCTAACAGTAATGCCTTAGTGCTGACGAAATGGAACACTGGGTCTAGTCCCTGTTACCAGATCGCACGGCATCGGGTTCTCTGGTAGGCAGGAGCCTTCCTCCTGTTGGACAGACCTGTGGTTCTCTGTCCTGTCCACAGCCACGGTGCCTGCCCTTTCAGGACACACGGACACACTCACGCTGTGCTCATTGGCCGATGGCCGTGGCTAAAGTGACAGACATGTTTATTAAATATCGCAGCTAGAAATCTTTGATATTCCCAAGGTCTAAAGTTTCTGTGTTAGACCTCTGCCATCTCGGTGGAAATTCTTCCTTTCAGTGTGTAGCCCTGCCCTTGATTGGTTATCTTTAGGTTTTAGAATACTTCACTGAATATGTTTTAAGCTCACAGTAAAGTTGTTTTGTCCTGTTTTCATCTTTTTTTTTTTTCTTTGTGCCTTTTGTTTTGTTCAATGCAGTGGTGCTGATTACTATGATTATGGACATGGACTCAGCGAAGAGACATACGATTCCTACGGTGAGTAACTGGCCAACATGAACCAGAAATAGAGCAGGGGGCATGATCATAGAAGCACCTTCAAGATCAGAATTGAGGAGAAATCCATAAAGACATTTGGACTGAAAAAGCAACTTCCCTTTCAGTTCTTCTGTGCATATCTAGCTATTTTCAGAAGCTCCTTTACGATTTAAATTTAATATTTAAAGAGGACTGAAAACTCACAGAAAATTGCGTAGACTCGCATTCTCAACTTAGATTTTCTGTTTGGGTTGATTGCCATGTGCTGATTGTCTCATTTATAGAGTCGTTTGCCAGACTGCAGACACTTGATAGCTCAGGTCTTTTTGAAGTGTCTTTGCTTCTCGACAGTGAAGGAAAAAGCCGTTGAGACTGCAGCTCTCAAAGGATTGTCCCACCCCCATCTTCGTATTTTAATTCATCTCCAATCCCAAACCCTCTTAAAAACATTACAGTGGGAGTCCTTCCATAAAGGTTACAAAAGCACTGAGCCAGGGAGGGGATGTAAGGCTCTCTCCGGCTGGCTTACGGGGAGACAGCTAAACCCCACTTAATTCAGTGGGAGCTGGTAGAGATGCTGGGGAATCCATGTCCGAAGTCTCAGTATGCAGGAGGAGGACAGGTTTAATTAAAAGAATTGGCAGCAGCAACATAATGATAGTAAGAAGCTCCTTTGCCGGAGGACAAAGAGATCAGAGAACAGGAAGCTTCAATCAGTTGCAAAGCTCTGATAAATGCCTAGTACCCAGTGCAAGTGAATCAGGATTTTGGTTAATGGATGTTCTGACATTTCTCTGAACATGAGTGAAAAACCATTTTCCGGTGTTCCTTTTGAAGTGCATTTTGTTATATCACCTGCCCCAAGCTGTGATGACCTTACCTTGGATATTTTTTTGTTTTGGTTTTTGTAACAAACACTTAAGAGAAATGCCTTGGTTTGCTGAATGCGGTCTACTTAAATGGATGCAAGTTAGCTTGAGGGAATGACGTTGATTGCATGTTTGTATCAAAAGAAGAGGTCATTTTAAGTATTTTTCCTTCACAGCCTTTTTAAATTGGTCTCAGTGGACGCATGGCTTTTAAATTGCTGTAGGTTGCAGCAGAAATGTTAACTGTTTGTTGTTGGAGACCTGTAGATTACTCAGTGGAAGGGCTGAGATGGAACAGGTGTTTAATTTCAGGACGTCTGAATGGATGATGGAAGGCCTTTTGTTATTCGTACACTTGTCTGTTATGGATTTAGTATTATGATGAGTGAAATTTGACATTCTGTCATTAAGTTTATTTCGTATTCAGGAAGTATTGTTGAGGCTACCTTTCCCCTGAACACGACTTCCATTCCCTCTGTCTGGGGAAGGACCTAGGAGACCGGTGACCACCCTGCCCATCCCCACGTTGCTTGTTATGTTTGTCTGCCTTTGCCTGCACAGATCTTTATCTGTGTGGTGTTTGTTTTTGCTGTCAAAAGAAATCTGAGCGATCCTGTTCCCATTCTCTTTCCCATTCATGAATGTCTTAACATTTAGCAAAAGGCAGTTCAGTTGGCTGTTTGAGCGTGTGAGCTTTTGTTAAAATGAGTGACCGAGAGGAAAGTTCTTGCAAGTTGGTTGCCATTTAAGATACAAAAATCATTCTTCTTCCCATACTGATAGTTTTTGTTAGTAGGGTGACCATTTCCCACTGTGTTTGTAATTTTTCTCGAAGTAAATACCCTTGTTTTGTGTGTGTGTGTGTGTGTGTGGTACATCAGGGATATATGTCTTCAATACGACATCTACCACTGGTTCAGGGTTAAGTTAGATTCTGAAAAATGAAGCCAGCAGGATCCATGGCCATGATCTAATTGTGGTTCATCTTACTGATTTTAGGGCAAGAGGACTGGACTAACTCGAGACACAAGGCACCTGCAGCGAGGACCGCGAAGGGCGTCTACAGAGACCAGCCCTACGGCAGATACTGATTGTACTGTCTGGTGTTGTGAAATAGCCAGTCTCCACCAGTCCTGTGTACTGTTCAAAGTAATGTTTTTCTATGAACAATCCCTTTTTAAATAAATCAAAATGCTTAAAATCTGAATGGATGGAACTTTAAAACTACTTTGTGGAAACATCAACCTGGGCAGAAAAAAAAAAAAAAAAGACATGTAAAATTTTGTTATTTCCAGTCTGTATATGAAAAAATAGGTCATCAAAAGGAAAAAAAAATAACTTTGATTAACTAGTGTTAAACAAAAAACTAGGTTTACTAAATATGTTAATCCATCCTTTTAACATAAGCCTCACCTTTCATTTTAAAGGTTTCCATAGCAATTTAGTTATTTTATCTTTCAGCCATATGCTAGTTTTTTTTTCTCTTGCCAACATGCGTAAAAAGGGAAGCCAATTACAAGTGCAAATAATGTGGTATTCTTTTGTAACTCAAGTCTTGAAATGTTCTGTAGTGTTGAGCAAAGTCTCCTCTTGCTTGATACTAAATAAACTTTTGAAAGAAATTCCGTGTGTGTGAGCTAACAATTTCATGTTTCTCTTATTTAAAAAGGCCTTCATAAATAGTTGTAAACAGGGAAAGAGTTCATTTAACAACGCTTGTCATAAAAGGGTCACACTAAACGTTGTACAACTGACTTAAAAAATGGTATAAAATTAAATGTACCATTCTATACTCACCGTAGATTTAAATGCTGTTTAAAGAGTCCACATGGTGTTAAGCTGCGTTGAGTAGCACGTTAAAACGACGCAAAACCAAATCTTGTTTAAAAACTGGTTTTAAAATAACTACTGATTTTCTGAAAAAGATGTGATCAGTTTTCATCTTGTTGAGCGTTTTTTCACTAGTGCAACTTTGGATTTTTTATGAGAATTTTGGTACCTTAATGAACACCTCGCTCCATGCTGGAAGCAATAAGCACAAAGCTTTTAAAGACATTCTGACTTGACTAATTGAGGTCGCACTCGCCAAGGCTGAGGATGTGTAACCCTTAAACGGTCTTCATTGTCAAAGGTAAATAAATCAAATAAGATTTTAATCTCACTTAATTTATCTTAATATAACTAATAAAACCAGGGAGATTACAACTTAGCAAGTTTCATTATCCATTTTAGAGAGGTTTTAAGATCACCTAAATTCTCATTTTAAAAAGTTTAATTTGTTTTAGTAATCTAAAAAGCCTTAGTTCAGTCAGTTTAATTGGGGCCAATTTTTCCCTATTAAACAAATGTAAAACCTCATAACTAGTTGTTTGTAATACATTCTTTGGTTAGTAATTGAGGGCACTTCTTAAAACTGACAAATATTTAATAAAGTTATTCTTTAATCATTTGGCTTAAGTTTTTTTTTTTAATTGTAGATTATGTAAAATGTTTAATTTTTGTTTCTTAAGAGATTTCCTTCTCTTTGAGTAAAAAGGTCTTTTCTTTTGTTAGGAAATGTCAGCCATCTTGGGAAGTCGGAGGAACTGGTTGTGCCCGAGGAGCAAACAAAGGTGAGTGCCTTTTGTTCCAATTATTGTGATATGTTACGGAAGATGAAGACAATTTAATGCTTATCTAAAGTCACATGGAAAATATCCCACACTGGTTCCTATTTCCAGCACTAGTGATTATGGCAAATTAACTCCTCCAGTCAGAACAGAAGCTCCCTGAATACAAACAAGTCAGACCCAGCCGGCCTTGTGGGTGCCACGGGCGGCAGAGGCGGACGTTGTCACAGCAGTTAATACTTGGATTGCCTTCTTCAGTAAAAATAGAAGCCCAGTCAATCACATGAAAAAAATGTCCAAACTATCAAGGGAAAAAAAGCAGTTTATCAAGCCTAATGTATAATATGACCCCAATTTTATTTTTTAAAAACTGTGTATACTCTCTATATATTTATAGGTAAAAAAAATTACACTGGTATGCTGCAGATTTTTGATGATAATTATCTTAGGCTTGTGAAAGTATGATTTTGTGTATGCACTTTTCTGTCCTTCCTGAATTTTGCAAAACAAGTTATTACTTTTATAAGACAAGTACTAGAACCTGTGTTTAATAAAATTATTTCATAAACTTAAAAAAAAAATTAGGGATCTGTAAAGGAAACATATCATTAGTTTGGTCTCAGGGTATTCTTGTTTTTTTTTTCTAAACCATCAGACACACTACTTAGGCCCTGATATTCCAGAGAGTCTTCCTCTTTAAAAGTAGTTTTATTTGAGCTCTGCCCCTGACACGTACCTTTGGACATCAGCATGAGGAGAATGATGCTTAGCTCCTGTAGTTGTTACTAAGAACTGAGTGAGCTAATATTGTGAGTGCTTTGTAACCTGAAAAGTGATACAGTAAATGTGAAGTTGAATTGTCAAGTTGAATACCCATATTTAATATGTATGGGTAGGAGCTGAGCTTTTTTTCCCCCTCCAGTAGCCAAAAGTAACCTGAAATAATTAACTTACTATTAGGAAGAAAATAGTTCTCTTTATTCTCATGGACCAAAATAAGATTTTTGGTTTTGAGGGTTTTTTTTTTGTTTTTGTTTTTGTTTTTGTTGTGGAGGGGGGGGCTTTTCTTGCACAGAAAGAGAATGTGACACATCACGCATTTTTTCAATGTGTTACATTGAAACTTTTCACTATTTTCCTTCTTATTAAGTAATTTTGGAGGGGGGATTAGCATATTGAATAATAACGCAGGTTTCTTAAGTGAGAGATTATAGATAGGTCCCTAGAGAGTAAACCCCCAAAGGGTCTTCAAGCTTAATTCATAGGAATTATTGTTCAGTGTCATGTTTATTTTCATTTTTTAAAGAACCCATAGCTCCATTTGAACTATAAAAAGGGATTGTGATTCAGAAAGGTCAGGAACCACCAGGAATAATATTGGACAAGAATCCTCCTGTTTGGCTTCCAAGGGCTTCCCATTTTTGGCACGTAGGCTGCCAAGCCTCATTGCTTTCCGTTTCAACATGAAGACTCTGCTGTAGGCAAGCAGTCTTCTCCCGCCCCTCAAAGCACATTGCATAGTTCCCAGATCTTTCCCCTGACCTTTGTCTACCCCCTTGGGATTAATAGTTTCTTTTCTCATCTTACAATGTGTACCGAGCATGAGTTTTGTATTAGACACAGAGGAGGCACCGCGAATGCGAAGATCTTTAAGCCATGGGCCTTACTTAGACTGCAGTAATTCAGGATGGAATGGAAGCGTGCTCGCCCCAGTTCCTCCACCCCCAGAAATCGCGTCCACTCCTCAGGACTTGGCCCAGTGCCCTCTCTGAAGTAACATGCTTAGTTTATACTTACTCGTGTTAGTGACTTAGGTTGGTTACAAGTTGCCACTTTGACCAAGCATGAGTTCATCACTCTCAATAAATGATTTCATTGAATGCTCACAACCACAAGAAGGTAAGTGTGGTCTCCATTTTACAGAGGAAGACACTTCAGCTTCAAAACGTGAAGTCACTTAGGTAGAAAACTCTCACACCCTGCAACTGGTAGAGCCAATTTTAAACCATCTGCTTTAATCCCGAGCTTTGTTGTTAGCCAGCTCTGGACTAGCACTGACTTCCCCATCAGATTAAAGGCTCTTTGAGAGCAGGGGCTAATCTTCATGTTACCTGTATCCCTGAAAGTGACTCCCACAGCCCTGAGCCTTATCAACACATTGCGATTGATAAGTATTCCCCTCTCTGTCTGTTCCACCCCTGCACCAGATTCCTTCCTGGAGAGATTCTTTGACGGTATTTAGGTTCTGAATCGTCTTATATTCATGATACTCTGGCTTGAATCAGTATCAGTATCCATGCAGATACGTTGACTTAATGTCTGCTGTGCTACAGACACTGGAAATTAAATGCCGATGACATAGTCCTGTCACTGAAGACGCAACAGCCTGCTGGGGAGAGGGGCAAGGAAGGGGTCAGTAGGAGAAGTGCGGGCGCATGGAAGAGAGACCTGTCTGCCAGGCAGGTGGTTGGAGGTGGGACAGGTGCCAGCAGAGAGGCATGGGGCCCAGGAGGAGATAACCTAACCACATAGGGGAAGGTATTCCGGGAAGCATTCATATCCCAGCTCTGTCATTTACCAGCTGGATAACCTTGGTTAAGTTACTTAACCTCTCTGAACTACAGTCGAGATGGCAGTTCCCCCACCTGTAAAATGGCACAGTAATTCTAGCGACCTCAGTATTGCTGTGAAGGATTAGAAACATGTCCGGCACTGATGTAGGTATTTGCCCTTGTTTGTTACTTAATGTAAATACGTGGAATTATAAGAAAGAGCAATTATCTAAGAGACATCAGTTATATTAGGTAATCAGAGAAAGCAACAGATGATGCTGTCTGGGAGGCATGGGGCACATAATGCAGGGTCTCTCAGGTCCCGCTAAGAAGCTGAGACACAGTGACCCCATTTTCCATTGTAACATCCTCCTCACCTCTCAGCTTGCCCTACTCCATCCCCTTAGGCAGAGAAAGTGCCTTGTCCGTCTCCGCTCCAACAAGAACTTTGTACGAACCTCTGCTTGCACTGCCTGTTGATCCGAAATCCAGACACAGGGTGTCTTAAAAAATAGGGCCCTAACCGTTTATCCTCTTAGCCTTCTCTCAGCAGAGCAGGTGTGCAGCAAGTCAGTGAGTATGAGAGAGTGACGCCGTCAGTGCATCAGTAGGATTCCTAACAGACAGTGGTAGCGCTTGTTAGGAGTAGTTGGCAGAGACCAAAAACGACAACAGCCGCAGCAAAAACCCCACTCATGTCACTGACCACCACTACTGCCAATTACAATTCAGAAGGTCTAGCTCCATTGGTTTAACTCAAAATTAGACAGTAGCTCTGGTCATTGTGTACAGAGACATGAATCCCAGAGTCTACAATTTGGAGAAAAAAATAAAAACGTAATCAAAAGTCTAATAACCAAAATAGAAGCCACTTTATAGGGTTTAGGTAATGAATGTAAATAATAAAGTTATTTTCTATACAAATAACATCTATTTACGTTGCTACCCAGTGTCTTGTACAGATAGAAAGGAAAAAAAAAAAAAAACCTCTGATTATATTGAAAATAACAAAATCTACTTTGTCTTGATTCTGTGTCCATCTTTCAGAAAGGCTGTAGAACATTTTCAGATCTGAATTGCATCCTCCTCTTATCTAATGGAAAATCCCATCCAACTGAAGTTGATTCTCAATGGGATTCGATTTCAGTGATTAGCGCCTGGCGCGGACATTGTTTCAGACCTTAGTGTGGTGAGCCCCTCAGTGGCCCCCATGTTGTGCAGTGTCAGGCTCAGGCTCTTGGCTCTGCATGCAAAGCCCGACGTGATCTTGGCCCCACCTCACGGCTGCTCCAGCCTTGGTACTAAACATCCCTCTCGGTGCTTTCCTGTCCAGGTCATCCTCTGCCTGGAGCCACGCTTCCCTACCCCTCTCAGCCAGCTCTTGTACGGCTAGTCATCATGGTCTGTCCAGCCTCAAAGTGAGCCCGGAAGCTTCCCCGTGTCCCGGGGAAGCCTTCCTCGGCACACTCTCTCTGCATCAGGCATCGGGTTCGAGTCCCTGCTGAGAACCCTTAGAGCTGCCTGAATTCTGCAAAAATAGGGTCCCTCAACGGACTTTTCACGCTCCTTTCCACCCACTCCCACCAGCATAGAAACACGTCTTATGCCCTGGAAGGGGTCCGTGAACAAGCAGTCGAATACACGAGTGAATAAAATGAATGAGGAGACTCAGTGTCTCCACAGTAGAGGAAAGTGGATTTAGGACATCCTTGGCTTTACCAGGTGGAGTTAGAGTCATCCTTGAACTTGGAGAGAAATTGACAGGTTCTTAAATGGGGTCATTCAGATGTAGATAGAGATATCTAAAAGTCTCATTTGACCACCACTACTGGCAAGATCCAGGCCTTACTCCTGTCTCCATGTATGCTGCCTAACACAGTTCCTCGTACCTGACAGGCCCGAACTGAAAATGGGCAGAGAGAAGAAATGCGCAAGGTTGGAGGCGTTATCTCCGAGCTAGATCTCTGCTCTACTCGTTGGTGTGTCTTTCTCACCAACTGCAAGATGAGGTTCTTTAAACACAGAACCATGTCTTACTTGACTTGTCCACCCAGATGCCAGGATCGTGCCTGGCACACAGCGGGGGCTGATGAGGTGTTCAGTGTGGAGCACATGAGGGAAGGGAAAGAATGAGCCAACCACCCTGTGACTTTTTAAAATCCTAGCCCTGACACTTTGCACTATTAGTTTGGTTTCTCAGTGGAAATGAGATCGTTACTTCTGCAACCACTGGCTTTTTTAGTGGGAGGAAATGTGTGTGAAGTTGGAAAGCCAAAATATGTCCTTTATTTGATAGGTAATACATGTGCTACGCGTGCTTGGTACAAAATCCAAAAGTCCAAGAGTACACAGTGAAAAGTTGGTCTTCATCCCTCCCCACCCCCCCACCCCGCCCCAAACCCCCAAGGCAGCTGTTTGCATTGGTTTTTTGTATATTTTTCCCAAGATAGTCTGTGCATAGGCAAAGCACATTTCCTTTTTACATACAAAACAGTACACTGTTTTCTACCCCCTTGTTTCACTTTAGAGTACATCATAGAGTTCATTTTCTATCATTTTATACTATAAAGCTACCTTTTTCTTTTTATTGGCTGAATAATAGTTACATGATTTATAATTTAAACAAGTATTGACGGACATGTAGTTCACTTCCAGCATTTTATACCCATGAATAAGAGTGCTAGAAAGCATAGCCCTACATCTCTGTTATTGTACACGTTTGTATACATCTTAACAAATTTCTGAAGTAGGTTCATTGAGCCTTTCTATGTTTCATGAATATTACTCTATTGTTCCTGTGATACGCTTTTCAGAGAAACTTGAACCCTGCATGCTGCATGCATTCCTTACCGTCAGTGGTTGGCACCTGCGCCACACAGAACACTCTTCTACTCCAAGTGGGTGGGCGGCATGGCACGGGGTGGGGCGGGTCCCGGTGCAGAGGAATGAGGCGTGCGGGGGGCGCCAGACCCCTTCACAGCAGCTCCCGGGGCGTGTCTTAGGCGACAGGGACAGCTGACAGTTGCAGGTCCTGGAACCCTGAGTGGGTTTGCTCCGGGGGGCATCCTCGCCCAGCTTTTCCTGTGCTCTGCTTTCCCAGATCCTGCCCGTGCTTCGAGATCTCGCCTCTCTTCTGTTGCCAGAAGAACCCTTTCTTCTGTTCACTCTGAGAGTACCGGCTGCTGGCTCTCGATTGGCACACACCTGGTTTGGAGCTGCCGGCCAGTGTCCCTCAGGGTCCGGAATGAGTCCGCACTGGAACAGTCATCAAGCTGTTGAAGAAGTACTCACTGATTAAACAATACCCAGTTAATAGATTTACTACATTCGATGTTTACCTTTTACGGTATTAGCCTTTCAATTCAGGTTGCGTCGATGGGGTCCAGCCCCCGAAGCACGCGCAGGTGCCGCCGCGTGGCTCCCTGTCTCGGGCCGTGTGCAGCAATCAGAGGCTAAGTGAAGGCGGAGGTGGTGCAGCCAGAGGGAAAGGGGGTGAAACTCTGGGGCGGGGGGGGGGGGGCGGGGAGGAAAAGGTTTCACAGAGAATGGCGGGCGTTGACAGGCTGGTGCAGGTGAGCGAGGCGGTGCTGACCAGGGCATGAAGCTGCACCACGTCGGGGGACGTGAGCGGGGGCCCGTGCCGGGAGAGGAACGGGGGTGCTGGGGAGCTCGGAAGGGCTAGGTCATAGGGCACCATGAACAAATTGTGTGGTGTTGACGGGTCTCCTGGGGCCAGGCGTGTGTGACCAGAGCTGTGAGGAGTAAGCATAGTGACGGCCACTTCTCCATTGTGATTGGTTGCTTTTCTTCCCTCTTGATTACCACTGGGTTTTTGAAATAGCAGTTGTGTTCTGTGTAGCACATCAAAATATGTGCTTTGGTGTTAGTTAATAAAAAGTTGTAAATATATCTGAGGGTTGGTTCTCGTCTCAGATGACAGGAAGTCAAGGACTGTCCAGTGTGTACCCATAGGGACCCGTTTCACATTTTGATATTAGAGGTTCCATGTCAAACAAGGCCATTCTGAAATCATACCCATAAAGGTTGTAAGGGAGAGTATTCTGATGCTCCTCTGCTAATTAACCATTCATCTGCCTTACTGAACACAAATATTTTATGTCCTTAAGTTTCTATAATTCTGTTTTGCCTTGTTTTCCATAAATAACCTTATTTCTGTTAAGTTTCTGCTTACTTCCTTCCTCTGCCTAAATCCTGCCATCCGCAACAGAGCATAAATAATTATTAGTTTCTTGATGTATACAAATATATTTGATTTTCCTCTCTTTCAGGGGCTTTCCTTCGAATTATGGACTGCTTACGAATCGTTAACTCACCAACGTGCCTAGTCAGTAAATGAATTCACTTGGGAGCTTGAAAATCATCTGAATTTTTTTTCACAGTTTTATGTCCTGTGAAATGTTTTATAAAATGGTATGCTTTTTAATTTGGAAAGCCTGTTTAAAAAAAGGAAAGAAAATCAATCTTATTTTGTGGTCTCCTAACAACAACAAACAAATGATTTGTGTGATACTTAATAAAGGCTGCCCATTTCAATCTCCTGCACTTTACTATAAACCTAGAAAAACCAAGTCTTGTTATTTCAGCAAGCTCTAAATTTTGCACACTTGAGAACCATCTATGGCTGCAACTCACTGCAAGAAGTCCGGATTCTATACGTAGTCCAGATTTGAAAATGATTTATCTGTCTCAGTTATGGACAAATAAATATGGACGTGTTCCACCAAAAGTATTCTGTCACATAAAAGGTTAATTACAAAGGCTTCTGCAGGAAGCAGAGTGGTACTGCCAGAAAAGAAAGCTGATTTTCATGCCTCTCTGTAATTTGTTATGGAACATAAAGGTCATAATCCCTGTGGACAGTATTATTCTGTTCGTTCTCTTTTCTTCATTTACTGGTGCATTGTGATTTTAATTCAATATGCCCCAGGAGAATGTTTTATTCCTTCTGCTAGAAACTCACACAACATGTTTCCTAGTCTTGGAATTTCAGGAACAGTCTTGTGCATTGTTAAATTGTCACTCTCCTACCTCAAAGACACATTTCCTCTAAGGCATTCACTTTGACAGCGTACCACGTTAGGAGCATTGTGTTAACCACAGAATAACTTATAAGCTCGCTTTTCCATATCTTCTCATGATGCATCCGAAAAACATTCTCCAGTCCTGCAGTCATGCCTTTGCATTTGTCACATACACAGTTGTGCATCTCAGAAGTGCAAGGACGGACAGCCCAGTGTCGGAGAGGGTGCGGCACACGCCGCGGGCGGCAGCAGGTGGGCACCACGGCCCTGCGGCTGTGAGCGCCCCTCAGCGCGTGGTCGGGAAGGCGGTGTGCAGTGACAGTCAGCTCCAGGGACCCTTTTGTTTGTTTGTTTCAGGGTTTCTTATTTATCAGAGAGAGGGAGAGACAAAGATAGCGACAGAGAGCATGAGCGAGAAGAGCGAGCCCGAGTGGGGAGGAGAGGGAGAAGCAGGCTCCCCGCTGAGCAAGGAGCCCAGGACCCTGGGATCATGACCTGAGACAAAGGCAGACGCTTAACTGACTGAGCCACCCAGGCGCCCGAAGGGACCCTTTTGTTTGAAATTAATTGAACAACGAAGAACTTTAGAACATAAGCCAGATTGTTATAAATGGAAAAAAAAATTTGAGCTCCGTCGCCGCTTGCAGCCTTTCCACCCACCAAGTCGGGGACACTGGTCCTAAACCTACACACAGAATCCCAGGGCCTCGAACTCTCCAACGCCTCTCCCGTCTGTCCCCTTCTCCTTGCTCCCACTCTTCCACCATAGCTTTGGCCTCTTCTGGTACTGCCTCCGTTACGTAGTCCATTAAACGCATACTTGTCAAGAATCTCTTCTGTGCTGGGCACTGCCCTACACGTCGGAGTGGGCAGATGAGCGAGCCCACCCTCGGGGAGCGTACTTTCCAGCGGGAGGGGACAGGCCATGGGCCACAAACCCGGAAAAGGCCAGGTGGTGAGAGTGCTGTTGAGGAACTTGAGAGCACCGCCACGGGAGCTGGGGGTTAGACTCTAATCTGTGTGGCAGAAGACTAACGAGGTCACAGGTTAGCAGGGACCCAGGAAAGGAAGAAAATGAGCCACATCAAGACCCCAGCAAGTGCGAAGATGCTGAAGTGGGAACGTGCTTGGCAGCTTGAGGAGCTGCAAGGGTGCCGGTGTCGAAGTGACGGAACAAGCAAGGGGCAAAGACGACCACAGTGAAATCGGGGTGGTGGGAGGACGGGGGCCTGTAGGGCCACTTTTGAGCTTTACTTAAAAGGGAGCTTTGTGCGGGAGGGGTTTGCGCAGAAGATCGGCACGGCCCAGTGTGTCTTCTAAGAGTTGCTTTGGCAGCCCTGTTGAGAATAGGCTGTTGTGGCGCCAGAAGGAGACGCCCCCAGAGGCCACTGCAGTGGAGGGAAGAGGGAATGCTAGCCTGGCCCAAGGGCAGCCATGCAAGCGTTGAGGACCGGCCAAGCTCCAGACGTGCCTGCAAAGTAGAGCCGCTAAGCCTGTCCACAGGCTGATGTGGAGCGCAGGACAGGGCACTGGACGGTGCCGAGAATCTGGTGTAGGGCCACTGAGAAAATAAATCCCCTCCCTGTGACAGGAAGACAGAAGGAACAGGGGATGCATTAGGGACTGACGGTACGGACAGACTCACAGAGGCCTCTGTGACCATGGTTGACTTCGCAGAGTGAGAGCAGGGAGCAGATTCGGAGAATGAGTATCATCAGCTCCTTCAAGGAGCTTCTGTAAGGAGTTGCTGGAGAGGGCATGTGTTTGAGATGAGGGAGGTGGGAGGCTGGGAGGCGGGGAGAGAAATGCAGGGGAGCGGTCTGCAGGGGAGGCTGGGCGCCTCGGGAGCGGGGTGGGGAGTATGGGGGCCAGCATGGGCTCCTGGGGCACAGGTCTGGCCCTGGGACAGACTTCCTCTTGGGGAACTTTCCCAGCGCGGCCCAGGGTCCGACCTGGCCAGGGCTCTTTGGGCGTCCCCACGTGTCACACCTCGGGGGTGGGGAAAAGCCTAAGAGCGAGTCACTCAGCACAGGAGCACAACTGAACAAAGGAAGCCTTTAGATGTGAAACGCAACTTGACGTCTCTCCAGCTGAGTTCCTTTTGGTCCGTCTCAGACAGCTGGGGTCCCTCGATGTCTTCTCTCCTGCTCCCGGCAGCTCTCCAGGCATGGCAGGCTGAAATAACCATTCTAGTGTTTGCTTGTAAAGGATCCCAGCGACTTCCTATGGTCTTAAAAATAATAGTGGATGGCTTTTTCAACACATTTATATGAGATCCTGAAGCTAGCTTTTTAAAGTGATACCTTCATGGAGTTGTCCACATTATGATTGCCGCCACGCCAAAATACCTCCTTATTCTGGTACATCTGAGGGTTTTCTGCAGGGCGCCCTGGGCCAGGTGCTGCTGCATTGACCCACTGGAAGCTCTGAGAAAAAGGGGCTTTTGTGTGAAGCCCACAGCCCCTCCTCCATGTCCCTGCTCAGTAGTGACCCCTAGGGTTTGCATTCACTGCAGACCCTTCAACTGAACGCCGAGCTCTGACCTCTCTCCCGATGGCCCGTGTCCCACTGGACTGCCTGTACACACACCGAAACATACGTGCCAGCACTTCCCAGGCAGCCTGCCCCACACGGCTCATTCTCATTGCTCTGCCCTTGACCCAAGATGCCCTTCCTCCAAAGCGTTCCTCGTTGGGGCTCGTGGCGAGACCACAGCACAGCGCGTCAGAGTGCGGCCTCCAGAGTCCAGTTGGTACTAACCAGAGTGGATACCCTGGTGTCTTGGTTATCAATTCCTGCAGAACGAACTAGCTCAGACTTTACAGATTTAAAAGAGCAAGCATTTATGATGTCCTATGTTTTCTGAGGGTCAGGAGTCTGGGACACATTCTGGCTCAGAGTTTCTCACGGGATTGCAAACTGCCCACTGGGGCTGCAGGAGCCACTCAGAGAGCAGTGGACCAGGGGTCCCCACGGGCCTCGCCACGCCGGCCTCTCCACACGCTGCCTCAGTGTCCTCACCACATGGCGGCTGGCTTCCCTAGGGCAAGTGGTCTGAGAGGGAGAGTCCACGAGAGAGAGAACACAGAAGACAGCCACAGGCTTTTACACCCGAATCCCAGAAGTAACATAGCGTCACTTCCCCCACAGGCTACTGGGCAAACACCAGCCCTGCTACAGCTCCCGGTGACTGCACACACCGGGGGCGGGGGGGGGGGGGCGCGGAACGTCAGGGGGCGGGGATCTCAGGGGGCCCTCCTGGAAGCCAGCTACCCCTCCCCCCCGGGGAAGTTACTTTCTGTCTCTGTGTGCCTTATGTCCTTACCCACAAAATGAAGAAGGTAGCGCCTCCCTCCAAGGGGTTGTCAGAGCGAGCACACCTCGTGAGCACTTGATACAAATTAGCTGTTAACTCTTGTGGAAACACCCCGATGCACACACACGCACATGCCCACACACACACACGCACACGTATGCACTTCCAGTGTAGATGCCACCCTCCCCATCCTGCTGGTGTGGAAACCCTCAGCCATCATCACATCCATGCCTGCCAGGGGAAGGACGCATCCTCTACCTCAGGGAGCCGCGGCAGCCCTTGCCCCCCACCAGCCAGTGGAGCCTCGAATCTGCCAGCCACCACGGGCTCTGCACTTGGTGTGTGGGGTTCAGCCTTTGCCGCCCTCCCAGCCCTGACTCACACACAGCTTTCCCCTTCACCCCCGTGACCCCTCAGGGGGCCTTCGGCCTCAGTTTCCCTGCTCAGCCTCCATCTCCCACCCGCAATGGTTCCAGAGCCATTGCCCCTCCCCTGCCCCCAAGCCCTTGCTCTCCTCTTGGCTCTCTTCTGTCCGGGGCCCCCCACCCTGGAGCTGCTTGCTGAGCCCTGCCTCCAACCATCAACCCACTGGAAGCAAGAGGGTGAGCGAGCAGCTCTTCTGCCCATTTCTTCCAGATCGGGCCCCCCGGGTCTCAGGCAGGGGCGCCGTGCTCCCCGCCTGTCTCGGGTAGCCCCTGATGTCCTCTCACCAGATTGGTCCTCCAGAGCCCGGCCTGTGTTTTCAGCCTTCTCTCCTTCCCCATCGGCTGAGTGATGCGGAAGACCTGCTTCTGAGTCTTCGTGCTTTGGTCTGTAAAATGGACATTCTTTAGGATGGCCCTGGAATGTTGGTGAGAGACTCTCAGATCCTTGGTGTTGTGAAGCTAGAGTTGGGCCACGGGCAGGATGGAGGGAAAGTGTAAGTGTGGCCCGCTTATTCATTCATCCAGCGCGGGCTGAGCACCTGCCAGTCTGGCAGCAGTGCTAGGTCCGGAAGCTCTAGGGAGGGAGGATGTGCTTGCCTGCTTGCCCCCGTCCGGCTCACGGACTGAGGGGAGGATAGAAGGTGGCCGGAGGGTCACACACACATTTTGTAAAAACCAGAACCCAAGGAAGAGTTCAGATCCCTGGCCTAATGCGGTGCTTCTGGTGAAAAAAATGCAGGATGATGTCCCCCAACAAAGTGCTGGGATGTGCTAATTCACTCTCCCAACGCCATGCCCCTGGGGCAGCCGGCTGCAGCAGCTGAGGGGAAATCAGGGTGACACCCAGAGAGAAAGCATCCCCGTAACACAACAGTGCAAACAAGAGAATCGGGTCCGCTTCCCTTTCCCGGCAGGAGAGTCACGATTTCCAAAATGCCAGAAGATGATCACAGCGGCCAGATCCAAACTCTTCACGAGAGGGAAGCCCAAGGCCCGCAAAGCTGGGGCAGCTGGGTCCAAAACTGCGCATCTGGCCCCTGTGACCACATCGCTGTCTGTGAAGCATCCATGGGGGAAGTTTAAATCCAGAAAATTGTAGGCGTGAGGGGCGGTGGAGGCCTCTCGATCGGAACTCTCTAGATTGGGAGGGATCCAAAGCTCCTAATGGGCCACCCAAAGTGATTTTCCGTAGCGAAAAACACATGTTGCATTAATCATCCCGAAGACTACACGGGCTTGATTGAGGTGAGCTGTTCCTGCCACGACTTAATGTCTCCATCTTAAACCAAACAGTGCAATCATATTACAGAATAGTTATTTCCCTCGAACCTTTTTTCCTGCAAATCTATAATACTGAATAATTGAGGTCAAAGGGTAGATGCTCTAGAGAAATTTTTCTTTTCATTAAACAATATTAAATGAGATGCCCGTTCCTCTGCTTCTGCACAGCCAGCAAGCTTCCCTTGGCTCGCACAGTCCTTCAGCTGATTTCATCTCTTAACAGCCAACGCTCCACAAATACCTAAATGCCCGGCTTTTCATAAGAAAGCAGAGGATCTACAGCCTCAGCCTGCTTTCCACACGGCCCCCGGTCCACCGGGCACGGAGACCTGTGTGGCCCCAGTCCCCCTTCCCTGTTAGCTCTCACCCAG
Organism: Zalophus californianus; assembly: GCF_009762305.2. Taxonomy (NCBI): domain Eukaryota; kingdom Metazoa; phylum Chordata; class Mammalia; order Carnivora; family Otariidae; genus Zalophus; species Zalophus californianus. The sequence continues at coordinate 184,358,405 of NC_045598.1, forward strand.
CCTGCTGCAGGAAGTTGCTCGTACCTATTTGGCCTCCTTTGCATTCGGCATCCATGGCCCCCCACGGTGAGGCATCTTCCCTGGTGTGAGGGAGTCAAATTAGCCAGAAAAAATGGCAGCTCAGTCCTCTACCTGTACCACAGTCTGATGGTTACTCGAACCACTCAGGCACACACACGCCTTCCTTGTGCCTGTGTCCTGGGTCCCTGGCAGCTCAGGACCCGGGAAGGGAGTGATGCCTGTCCCTATTCCCCGGGGAATGCCACCCCCATCCTCACTGACCACCTGTTGGCCCCTAAGCCTGGAAGCCTGTCAGGGGCACCTGGCCTAAGCAGCCCTTGCAGGGGAGAACGGAGGGGTCCTGCCACACGGGCTTCCGATCAGGGACAGGAGAGATACTGCCACCAAAGTAAGAGCCAAATCTGACCCCCGGCCCACGCCAGGGCCGCCAAGCACCCTGCTTGCCCCACATCCAGCCACTCTGGCACCCAGGGGCCTTCTGTCAAGCGGGCAGGTTCTCATATTTGCTTTACTTACGGCTGTCCTGCCCGGTGCTTCCATGGAGGCAGGACCTTCCGGGGCTGGGAACCCCTTTGCCCTTGCCCATCAGCGCCTATGGCTTTCTACATGGCTTCATTCTCGGAAGGCACCAGGGACATCCCCCATCTGAGAGAGCCGGCCTCTCGATCCACTGCTGAAGGGTTCCACCGCGGCCCCTGGCAGGAGCTCATAGCACGCTTGGCTGGGAGGCGGGCTGGAATCCAGAGCGGAGAGGCTCATCATGGAGAGAGGTTGGACCTCAGATCCCCACACAGCCTGGAGTCCTGAAGGGGCGGCAGTCAGAATGTGGAGTCAGAGACCCCCTCCGACCAGCCACTGCCCAGTGTCCTCGTCAGTAAGGCCTAGACGCGCAGTGGGATGTTTCCAGAACTCAGTAGGTCCTCAGGACCTGGGAAGGAGGGCAAGAGGCTGGGAGAACTGTGGAGGGAGGGCTCAGCATGCTTCTGATCCCACACGGGCGGTGCTGGGCCCAGGGCACACGCGTGCGCTGGGGGCGGCTGTCCTCCCTGTAAGGGCTAAGGCCACGGCTGCCAGGGCGCAGGAAGGCTGGTGCCCATGAAACCAGCAGTGTCGAGCAGGCTTTGGGGAGGGGGCTGCTCAGCGCTCTGACCTCAGCTTGGGAGCAACCTGGGGCCATGCTGCCCTGGACCTGGCTCCCCAGGAAAGGGACCCCACCCTTCCCGGCGTCTCTTCAAGATGCCAGGGCACATGGCACTTGTCTCCACGCATGATGCCCGGGTGGACATGACCTGGTGTGCGTGGGGTGAGGGACAATCCCCCCAAGAAACACCCACCACCCCTCTCGGCTCTACGGCCTCCTGGCTTCCTGATTTGGGGACAGTCCCATACCCTCTGAGATGCAGTTTCCCCAGCTGACAAACTGGAGTCATGGCCTCAGCCTCACGGGGGTGGTTGAGAGAATCAACGTGAAACCGGGGTACAGCTGGCCCCGGTCCCCAGCCGTGGGTGGGTGGGCCAAGATGGAGGGGGGCAGGGAGGGGAGGGGAAAGGGGCAGAGATGGAAAACAGAAGCTGTCCCAGCTCTGCCAGCACTAGCACAGACACTTGTCTGCTCATAATGACTTACTATTTTTAGACAACCGCGCTCTCTGTGACCTGCTTTGTAAACAGATGCTCCGCAGAACAGATCCGGCTGGGGGTCGGGGAGGGGGCGGGGGGAGGGGCAGCGCAGGCAGGGGCACCAGGGCCCAGCTCCCTCTGTCTCCAAGATGAACACCCACCCACAGTGAAGAGCTGGGGGTCACAAGCGGTAGCCCAAGCCTCGCCCCCTTCTCTGGGGCCATTTCAAGAGCACTGGAGCCATTCTGAGGGCATTCACTGGACAAAAGTTGTCTGCCGAGTTGTATTAGACTGGTAGTAAGGGCCAAAAGGCCGGGAAGAGGGGTCAACTGGTCTCAGCAGAAGTGAGAACAAGCAAGGAAAGCGCTTCGCCGCTGGAGAACTTCATCCGGGACTCTGCCACTGATTTTAGCCTGGGGAGACCTGGCGAGAACGTCTAACCACAGAGCTTTCAGGTAGTCAGTCTGTGTGGTGTTAAGTCACTGTGTTTGTGGTGATTAGTTACGGCAGCCATGGGACGCGAACACGCATGGCTAAGAGCATCTTGGTGACCCTGGAATGTGCTCGCACATGCTCAGGTTTGGGAGTGGGGCCAACCTGCCGGGGATGTCCTGGCTCCCCCAGCAAGCAGGGAGGTGTGGGGTGACTTAGGCAACATCTTAATTCTGACTTTCTGACAGATTTCTAAGGTTGCTTAAGAAAAGGCTCAGCAGGAGGTGGGTTATTGGAAGGAGCTGGGGTAATTTATTTTTCATGTCCCTTAAATATCACCAACATTGTACATTCTGCGAGGAGAAGACACACCATCTCCTTGCCCCTCAGGAGAAATGTATTGCTCCTATTAGTTATGTAATTGGATTCGTAGAAGTTGGTGGATTTTTGTAATTTCTATGGCCTCGTTTTGGCGCCGGTGTCATTCCACATAGAAGGACAGGGGATGGCTTCCTGCATGCGTGCTGTACCAGAGGAGAAAAGGAAAAGATGAGAAAATGGGAGAAAATGGGAGGGGTAACAAGTGGGCTGGAGGTAATGAGATACAGCCAGCGGAAGGTGAGACTGGAGAGGCACATGCGCCCCAACAAGACTGAGATGGGCTCCTGAGCATCCCAGCAGCCAAAGCAAAAAGGAAGTGAGGCTAACTGCAAGGCTCAGGTGACCACAAGATATGACCTTCAGGGAGAACGCACGGGAGCATCCCATCAGCCTGGGGACAGGGGCAGCGGAGAGTGTCAGGTGCAGAAGACGACAAGGTGGGGCCAGGATGCCTTCCTGGAAGAGGCAGTGCTTGAGCTTCATCTTGTAGGTTGGGAAGTGTTGGCTGGGGGAAGAGTGAAGGACAAGGCAAAAAGCAGCGTCAACAGAGCATGATGGGGAGAAATGGAGAGTGTGTGCCGCAGATGCCTGCAGGTCTGTCGCTGGAGGCGGCGGTGAGGCTGGGAGGTGGGGAAGGGCCTGTTGAGAAGTCCAGGAACACCTTGCTGCCGTGCCAGGGAGCTAGAACTTGACTCTGAAGCAGTGAAGCGCCCCTGCAGGTTTAGTTCGGGGGAGTAGCATCCGAGATCCACATTTTAGGAGTAGCTAACTGCCTTGCGGGAGGGGATGAGGGTCCGCCTGGAGGCCGCCCAGGGCTCCAGCAAGAATCCTGGGAGAGGTAACACCTGTTTGAATCCAAAACTTACTCTCTGCCCCCTCCCCCACTCCAGGCTGCGTGGTAAGTCGTCTAAACTGGCATGCAGGAAGCAGAGAGAACAAGGACCCATATGTACCCCTGAAGCCAAGGTTCGCTGCCCCCATCCCCATTCTTCAGCCCCCCTGCCTCAGCCTGGTTCTTGGAGACCCAGGCAGCAGATGGAGCCCAGGACGTTCCCGGCAGCGTGGAGGGACACTTGGGCCAGCAGTGGCCAGTTCAGAAAGCCTGGGCTGCCCAGAGACCCCCAGTCCCAGGCACTGCTGCCACCTGGTGCCTGGGAGGCTCTGTCCATAGAAGCAGGTCTCCCCGTGGCTAAAGGAGCATCTCCCCCCCCCGCCCCCGCCGGCCCCCACTTGGTCTCTACAGGTGGCCAGAGGTCTTTCTCTAAGACAGGCCAACGCATCTGTGTGCTCCCAAATTGGCACCACTCACGGGGCTCCTTCCCCTGCCCCTGAGCACGGGGCAGCCAGGAGGAATCACCATTCCTACCCTACCTGCCCCTCCGCCTTCTCCGCATGCACCAAATGTTGCCAATCCAGGGAAGATGGACTTTCAGGCCCCTAAAGGAGAGATGAGCACACAGAGGTGAGGAGAGGCGGGCAGGCTGTCCTTTCTAGAGCTGAGAAGCCTGGGGCCTAGGATTTCCAGAGCAGTGCTTTGTTCATGCTCTTAGCTGGCGGCTTCTGTTACTGCTCGAGATGTCTGGTCAAGGACACGTGTCCCTTGTGGCGAGGAGCACAGGTTCCAGAACTGGACTGCCCAGGAAAAACCCATCTTCACCTCAGGTCTATTCATGTTGCCAGGGGCAGGCAAGGTCACGTCTGTGAACCTCTGTTCTCCTCCTCTGTAGAGAGGGATGTAAACAGTACTCAATTCAGAGTTGGTGTGCGGATTCGATGTCAGCAGCTACTATTGTTACTATTTCTCTGATTAACTGCAGTACAAATCTCTCAGGGAGCTGTGATGGGGCTAAGTGGGAGCACCCGGGGAACCCCACAAAGGGTAAAGGGATCCAAATCCTTTGAACGGCAGCAATGTACCAGCGTTTTGCATACAGAGATGGGACAGGCGCTCTGGATTCTCACTCAATGCCAATTTTGGAGCTTTATATCAGGGGCCTTTCATTTGCGTGTGTCAGGAAAATCCAGAACTTGCTGGCTTTTAGCCAAAAGGGAATTACTGATGCCAGTAAGCAGAAAAGTCCGGAGGGTAGAACTAGCTTGTCTCTTGGGGCTGTTCCTGGACTGACCGGTCCTCAGGTCTCAGGGTGCTCAGTGTCCTTCCGGGTGAGATGCGAGCCACTCCGATCCAGCCAAAACTCTGGATCACTCTGCTGGGACAGACTTGGGTCACATGTTCCTAGCCCCCCACCAATCCCTGTAGCCAGGAGAACGAAGAATCTGATTGGCTCTGCACCCCTTAGTCTGGCTGATCTCGGGGGTGGAGGGTGGGCGGAGGCAAAATTGGGACACTTGCCGCAAACGGGGCGTGGCCGGGGGCGACCGTCCACGGTGGGCTTGGTGTGGGCTACAGTGGACGGGGAAGGCTCCGATTTCCGAGCAAGGCAGGGTTTGCATCAGCCCGGAGCCCATGGGCAGGGGGGCAGGAGCAGATAAGCTCAGGTGGGCATCACAGATAAGCTGCCTCTGCATTTTTCTTCACATGACATCCTTTCGCCAACACTGGAGCGCGCCCAGCTGAGTGTCTGGAAATTGGGTGCCTCTAGGCTTGGGCCGCCCAATTTAGCAAATAAAAATACAGGATGCCCTGTACCATTTGAATTTCCGATAGACAACAAATAAGCCTTGTATAAGCATGACCTTGGCAATATTTGGGACATAATTTACCAAAAAAAAAAAATTCATTGTTTATCTGAAACTCAGATTTAACTGGATGCCCTGTAGTTCATCTGATGATGTTATAGCGTAGGTTCTCCGTCTGTTCCGAAGCATCCCCAGACCCTTCCAGGAGAGATTACGCTTGTCTGTGTGGATGAGGGCAGAGCTTATCCCCAGTGGGCATCACCCCCTCCAGAATGATTTCCCAGCTCAGTATGATAAGGAAACTTCCAGTGGTCAGTCGTCCAGTGGCTGAATGACTCGGTTTCCCAAGAGGAAGGGAGGGGTGTCCCCCAGTGGAACATGCATCTCTCCTTATATCCACATGAGAAGGAGCTCCCCTGCACTTTCTCAGCTGGGGGCTCATCTGTTAGAATCCTTGCACACTGGGATATTCTTTCTTTTCTTCCATCTATAGGCAGGACGAGAGGGAGACAGTGACCTGAGAGAATATGCCATCAACATAAAACCAGAATTTCCCTTGGGAGAGACGGGGACCCTCTCAAGTTCTAGACTTGGATCATCAGGGAGGCAAAAGTGTTGACAAGTTCATTTAGCCACATGCTCCTTTAATCCAGCTTACTCACGAGGAACCAGTATTTAGTTGTATATAATAGAAAACCCCAAATAACTGATTTAAGCATGATAGAAGTTTCTTTCTTTCTCATAAAAGATGTCCTCAAATAAGCGAGGTAACGTAGGTGACTGGTACGATGACTATAGGGCCATCATGCTCCTGACCTTCCTCTCCTCCACCCTCAGTACAGACTTCCCATTTTAAGAGTCACCTCATAGGCCAACATGGCTGCTGGAGTTCTAGCCATTGCCTCCACATTCCATGCTGGCCGCAGAGCTGGCGGCCGTGAGCTCCACTCGCACAACCGTCTTGGAAATCTGACACAGCATTTTGCTTCCTATCTTCTTGTCCAGTTCTTAGCAATTTGGTCACTCCTGGCTGAAAGGGAGGCTGGACAATGTAGTGTTTTAACAGAACGCATGAAATAATGCTACGAAGGAAGAAGGAGAAAAGAACAGTGCATGATGACCTCCAGCCCCCACGACAAGTAATGGAAGGTGACCTGACTGACGAGTTCTCAGTTGGCTCTGACGCTGGATGGGCTAGATGGGGGTTTCACAACAGCCTGGACTATGCAGGAGTTCAGACAGCTGCTGGATTCTTCCTCTGGTCAGGGACGGGACTCCTACATTTGTCCAAGCAGATTCTTGTCCATGTGAACAAACACTGAAACAGGAGTTACGCTGGTTAAGGCTCTGCTCATTGGGCTGCTCTCCTGCTCACTCTCGGTAAGCCCAGGCTGCATGAACAGTGCTGGGAAACCACGGGATCAGACCACCTCAGAGGCCCCTTCCTCCATGAGGCCCAGTGACCCTAAGGGTTGGTCACCATAGGATTTTCTTTCTCGAGAGTGACTTCAGATAGAGGCCTCCTAGATTTCTGGAAGGTTCTACCATGGGGTACCCTGATTACAGTTAGAGGATCTCTCAGGGGCTCAGGTTTGCATTTGGGAATTCACTATTGCCACACTGAATGTCCTTAAGGGGTAAGTCTCCAGGGGGAGCTCAGGACTCCCCGCGTACCTAGAGGCTAGGTCAAGGCCAAGGACACAGCGAGCACAGCACTGGGGTTGCATGGTCTCAGAGGTGCTATGTCTCCTTCCCACAAGAAGGTAAGCGTTTTAAGTCACAGCCCCCACCATCCCCTGCTGGCCCTTGTCGGCATTAAGGTTCTCAGCCCTGTCTGTATAGCCCCTCCAGCCTGAGAGGGGCAGCCTCCCCATCCTGCCCCATTCACTTGAAAACCTATTAGGAAGAAGGGCAAAGCCTTAATATGGCCCTCTGTGTCTGCCCTTCAGGCTCTACCTAATGGAGTCCAGCTCACAGGCTTAGTGTCCAGCCCTGGGGTGAGAGGCCGGAGCCCTAGTTGTGTCTGTCTTCATCTGGTTTCTCTCGGCCTTTGGCAACTTGACGGGTTGGTGGAGGAGGTTTGTGGAACACGGGTTTGGGCATCTCGGGTTCCCAGACATCCCTAATCTTTTCACCAGAGGGTCAGTTAGGAACAACTCGCCCGCACACCCACACGTGTGCACGCTCCAGGGGGTAGTCGATGATTCATGGGAGCTGCTTCCTTCCCCGGGCCCAGACAGCGAGCTCTGCAGGAACCCTCTCCCCTCATCTGTGTACCCCTAGGGCCCAGCACATGCCAGCACATAGTAGGCACTACGTATCTGCCGGGTGGGCAGAGGCCAGCAGGGGGTAAACGGCCAGGGCACAGGAGCGGTGCATTTGCCTTGAATGGCAAACACCCACGAAGGAATGAAAAACTGGTTTGGAAAAGACATTTGTGTCCTTTTTACTTATTTATGTGTTTATGCATTTATCATTTATATTCTGTCTACCCCTTGGAAATGATTTACAATATTAAAACACATATAAAAAAAGCAAAAAAAAAAAAAAAAAACCCACCCTGCACAAAATAAAGATAATTTAAAAGCAGCAGAGAAAAATATATGTAGCAGGTGCTTGGGCTGCAAGTCGCTCCGTGCTGTCTCTGAGCTGTTCCTTTAGCTCCCAGGTGCCAGGTGGGGTGGGGGTGGGGGGCATCGCCTTTCCCGACAACACAGATGGGTCAACCCCGGAGGCTCTTAGGCTGAGGGAACAGAGTCAGACAGAGACAGACAGATATCGTACGATTTCACTCATATGTGGAATCTAGAAACAAAACAAATGGACAAACAATAAAATAGAGACACCAGAGACATAAATACAGAGAACAAATTGGGCGTCGCCATAGGCTAGGGGGGCGGGGGGTAAACTAGGGGCAGGGGATGAAGAGGTACAAACTTCCAGTTATAGAATAAATATGTCATAGGGATGAAAAGTACAGCGTAGGGAATAGAGTCACTAATATTGTAAAAACCCCGCATGGTGACAGATGGAGGCCACACAGCACGGTGAACATGTTGTCGCCTATAGAATTGTCTAATCGCTTACGTTGTGCACCTGAAACTAATAGATGTAAACTATGTCTCAGTTACAAAAATCATCCCACTGTACAACCTGAAAAGGAAGAAGGAAAAAGAAGAGGGAGGGGACATACATTTAGCGCCCCGGCTGCTTGGCTCCCGGAGCCAAGGGGGGAGGGCACACAGCCCGGTCCTCTCCCGGCCGTCACCCTGCCCGTCAGCGCTCGCGCCTGCAGCCACTTCCGCACGGAGGACACGGGAGGATCGTAACCTTGCCCACCTGTGCTTGTATTTTTTTCCTTGTTTAAAATAATTGAGAATGGCTTGGGGAGCATTGCTGAAGCTGGTTGCCAGAGACAGGTGGAGGGCCGTTAGTTGGAGCCGGTGGTGGCATCGGTCGGGCGGGTCTGCAGTCTGGAGACGAGCCCCGCGGACGGCCCCTTCGATGGGCACAGGCAGCCCCGCAGGATGAGTGGAAAGGGTCTTCTGAGGCCTGGCAAAACCGTTCGTCTGTGTTCCTGGGTGCTGGTCCCCGGGGAGCTGTCACAGTGGCCTGTTCCCAGGTGCACAGCTCTGGGCCTCCAGCGTCTGGGACTGGGAGGGGACAGGAAGGGAGGGGCGGTGAGTGATGGTCTCTGAGCGCTGCAGGAATGACTCCTCCCGCCCGGGGGGCTGAGCCACACAGCTGGAGGGAAAGAGTGGACCATTAGGAATCCATGAAGATGGGATAAAGGGTCCTACAGCGAGGAGTGGCCGAGGAGCTCCCAGGGTCTGGGGCGGCGGGCGCAGAGCAGGCCTCCTTGCTGGTCAGCAGCCCTGGCCACAACGGGGATGTGGGAAGGTGCAGGGAATGTCACCCCCCTTTGACCAAAGCCCTTCACCCTCGGGAGTGATCATCCTGCCCAACCTTCACCATAAGACTGCCACCCCTCTCTCACCCCTCCTCTGAAAGCAACACTGACAAACTGTTCTGCCTTGGCTTGCACACCCCCACTGACAGGGAACTCACTATCTACCAAGGCAGCCTTTTCCTTGTCGCACAGCTCTGGCAAGATAGTGTGAGAAGTGTCAGGACAGAAGCTGGTACAAGAGCGAGGTGGGGGGGGGGGGGCTCTGTCGTCCTCGGCCAGACAGTGGGCTTCTGGAGTGTAGGGAGTGTATCTCATCATTATTTACATGATCCAACCATCAGCACTGTGCTTGGCACGCGATACGCACTCATCCCACATGTGTGGATGGAAGTAAGGCTCTCCTTCCTTTACCTGAGGAGAGCAAAGAGGCAGGAAACGGGGGAGATTAGTACTTCCTTATATTGACCTAAAACTCATTTTCTTCTTGCTTCTACCCATCGACCTTTAGGCCATCAAAACCCCATCAACCTCTTCTCTGCCTGAACACCCTTCTAGAGTGTGGGGCTGGCAGTCATGCTGCAGGGGAACTATCCTAGGCCTTCGCTGGCCCCTCCTTGCTGGACTCCGTGCTGCCCATCCTGGGAAAGGGGAGGCAGGTCGGGAGCCATCCCCCCAGGCCAGGCACTTCGCTTATTCCTTCAACAGTGTCTGGAGCCTCCTGACCCCTGTGGGGGAGCTGGAACCCCACATTTGGAAGGAGAGGACTAGAAGGTCTAGGGCCAAAGAACTTCCCAAGCCCCCGAGACTGCAGCTTGGTGACGGATCAGGGACGCCTGCCCTCCTGGCCCAGGTCATGGCCAGGGTCAAGCCACAGAACTCCCATCTGAGCCTCCAGCCTGGGGCCCTCAGTCCTGGCACCGCAGCAGGACTGACAGTGGAGACTGCTCCAGTGCACGCACCTGGGCTTCACCTTGAAGGTTCCGATTCGTAGGGCCGGGGTATTTCCCCAAATTTCCCTGAGTGACTCCAACTCACTGTCAGGCTGAGAATCACTCCAGCCCGTGCTGAGAATCCCCGGGCGGTAACTCTGGTGTGTCTGTCCAGTCTTGAAAAATTCGGCACATCGCCTGATTCCCGAGCAGAGACAACAGGGAGACAGTGAAGTGGCCATATTCACCACAGGCCTCTCACCTACGTGGGTACCGAATCTGGTTTTTCTTTCTTAGATAAACTTGTTCGGCCAGGGCTATAAGCCAAGCACTGGGCCAAGAGCTTTCCTTGAGTTATCTCAGTTAATCCTGAGGATTCTATGAGTTACTATAACCATCGCCTTCCTTTGACCTGTGAGAGGCTGAGGGCCCAGAGCTAGCAAGTGGGGGAAGCGGACCCACCCCCAGGTCCCCGTCCCTCGCCCAATGCCCCATGGTCCTGCCCTCTCTGGCTGTCATGTACTGAGGGAGAGGGGAGACACCTGCCTTGTCCCATGTGCCCCTCGCCCAGGGCCCGGCCGACCTCCCGGCATGGACTGAGCCCTGTTCTCTCTGCGGCCACTGCCCCATCCCAGGTTATGAAGGGGCATGGGCCAGATAAGTCAACCACACACCTTGCATCTTAGGACGGGTGAGCTTGGTGTCTGCAGCCTTTTTCTGATGAGAAGGAACAGCCAGGACCTTAGGATCAATCCAGAAATCCAGAGGCCTCCTTTCAGAAGCCTCCAGGTCAGGGTTTCCACTGGCAGGACAAGCAGGCTATCATGATGAAGGCTGACTCCGGGCCGGTGGCACTGAGCTGGAGGCACTTTCCAGGGTCAGGAGTGTCCTGCTGGCTGCAGAGCTTGTCACATGGCCTCTGGCACTAGGGCGGTGTCCCCAGAGCAGAGGGAGCAGATGCTGGGCTCTAGGTGCCTGGGGAAGAATCCTGAATCCTCCCAGATGGCCACTGGCCTGGCCCCAGAGGTGGCCATGATGTGGTCCCTTGGTGAGAGGAGAAGGCTCAGGCTCCAGGACGCGGTGGCAGATGGATGTGATGAACGGGTGTCTCTGCTCCGCACTCCCGCTTAGCCCTTTTCCTCTCATGGCCAATCCTACCTGTTCTCGGGGACAGTGAGCCTATATGGACTCTTTGAACCTCCTAGCTCATTTTCCCGCACAGTGGTTCCTGGAGGCAGGTTAGGTAGTTCTAGTCCATCGTATAGCCGTGCTGGTGAAACAGAGACGGAGCGTGGCCCCGGTTACCCAGCTGGTGAGTGGCTCACAGGGTTTGAGCCCAAGCGGCCAGTTGCAGCCCCCATGCTCCTCAGCCCCCTGGCTCCCTGGCGTTGGCCTGGGCCCTGCCTATTCCAGACGACCTCTGACACCTCCACGGAGCGGCCCCATCCTCAATGAGGGTCACTGTGATGACGTGAGCCCCTCCCGTTTCTGTTTCTCCCGCTAGCCTGGGAGCCTCTCCGGGGGGAAGAACCGTGTCTCTCTCCCTTCCCTGTTTTCTCGTCCCTGAAGACAGCCTCAGGTACTGTTTATTCCTGCTGTAAGCCAGCTGCTCAACCTCAGATCTGACCCGCAGGGGGACGGGCTAGTTTCTGAGGGCCACGGGAGATCATTCTGGCAGCTCCCCACACACTGCAGGCGCCTCAGCCGCTGGAGGCCAGTCCGGAGGTGACCATTTGCGTGTGTATCTCCTCCTTGCTTTACTTCATACAAAGTTTGTATAACTTATTTTTATATCCACAACCTATTACTTAATGTCATAGTTTTAAAAACTTGACATAAATGTGATAGTACCTGATATATTCTTTTGTAACTTCTTCAGAAATTTTCATTGAGATTCATCTGTGTTGATGTGTTCAGCTATCATGCCATCATTTTCTTTTCTGAATATTCAACCATATGAATAAATTATAATGTGGTAATGTTTTTATCTAAGGAAAAAGTTAAAGTAGTCTTGGCTTCCCTAACCTCCGTGCTGAGCTCTCTTGGGGATCTGGGGCGAGTGACCCTGGGTGCAGTCAGGGTTTGGTCAGGCTCGAGAGTCAGTTCCCTTGCCATTTCTGGCTCGATGGCATCAGTCCCATCAGAGGCACACCGAACGAGGAGAAAGGACGTGGTCATTAAAAAGGAAGAAGAAATAAAAGCCAACTTGAATCTATGAAAGCCCAGGAAGACCATTGGTAGAGGCATGAGCTGGTTTCCTTATCTCCTATACGTACTATGAAGTCTGTCCTGAGACCCAGTTGTGCTGTGTAAGAACCTAATGTCTAGGACAGATCAACGATGTGTGTGACGTGGGATGGCCCAGATGAACTGGACACCTTCTGTTCTGAGCGCCCTATCCTGGAGGGTATTTGTGCAAATACTTGGAACGGGCTCACAGAGCAGGCTGCAGGACAGCTAACTAGAAGAGGAAAGGCCATCCCCTGGCAAATTCTGTAGTGGATTAGCTGGGATCATCATTCTGCCCCACCCTTCCCCAGCCACCCTTTTCCATCCCATCAGCCCATCCCAGGCTGTGGTTGCACAAATCTTGCTCCTCCCTCTGAGAATACCCGTGGGGGTCTCCTGGCTTCCCACCCAGGCATGCCCAGGCCTGTGGCTGAGGAGCTGCCCTCTGAGACCTTCGCAGTTGCTCATCTCTGCTGGAAATTTACTTTGGAACTGGAGTGGCCGCCATGGAGTCCCACTTGCTTATGTCAGCAAAGGTTTTAATATATCATCCTTAAATTGGCTGACGGTGGGCTGGGAGGGGAGGGGAGGGAGAAACCCATCAAATGCTGGTTGTCAGTAAGTGTCAGGGAAAAGGTACCTCAGCAGAAATAGCCAGGGCACATTTAGGGACTTGTTTATTTTCTTTTGCTTAGCTTTGGTTTGAATTTCCGAACTGACTTTTTCAAAATTTCAATCTCAATGCTAGTTGCAACATGCGGGGTATAAGGAACCAAGAGGAGAGAAAGTTGATGTTAAATCAGGTTTTTGTGTGTGCACGCACTTTTATTTTTAAAAATGTTAAGTGCACAGGGCGCCTGGGTGGCTCAGTCGGTGAAGCGGCTGCCTTCGGCTCAGGTCATGGTCCTGGGGTCCTGGGATCGAGCCCCGCATCGGGCTCCCTGCTCGGCGGGGAGCCTGCTTCTCCCTCTCCCTCTGCCTGCCTCTCTGCCTACTTGTGCTCTCTATCTCTCTGTCAAATAAATAAATAAAATCTTTAAAAAAAAAATTACAAGTGCACAAATGGCGGGGGAAAAAAACCCAGACAAACAGGTAGGATTTTTGGTTTGAGCTTTGGGCAAATCTGTTGATAATGAACAGAAGGATTCCCAATATTGGGTTATCACACATGCTGGAAAAGCAAGACATGGGGCTTTATCACTCTAAAATTTGGGTTGAACCATATGAAAGTGCTGGCCTTATAAGTGAAAATGTCCTGATGTTGGTATTTTCACTGGATTCAAACTAATTGTTGGAGGAGGTCATCGAGAGGATGGGACAACTGGTTGACCTGTGAGCTGTACCCGGGCGATCAGAGACTCCTCACCCCCTCCCTGTCTTTGGAATGTGCGCTCTGCCTCCGGTTGCCATAGTGGAAGCTGTTCCAAGAATTCAGCCTCGAGAGAATAAGGTGTTGTTGAGACCATTTGGACTGAACCCCATAGAGGCCTCCCTATAAAATTCTGGAGGGCAGGTGCAGAGATCTCCTCACCTTACATCTACCCAAGACAAGCCTTGGGAGTAAGTCCCTTTTATTAAAATGCCACCTATCCATCTGGAGTGGGCCACCTCTTTTTTCCGTCTCCCCTAAACTCCATGTACAAGGGCCCCTTTCTGATTCCACCCAGGGCATTCCCGAGGCTTTGAACCAGTGCCAAGACATTGATTTGTGTGATTACTTGATTCATATCTGTTTCCTGCACTAATATGAGAGCTCCACGGGAACAGGACCCATGTTTGTTTGTTTTTTGTTTGTTTCCTGAGACTAGCATGTTGTCTGGTAAATAGCAAGTGCATGTTAAATATATCCAAAAAATGACAAAATGGGTGAAACCAAAAAAAAGGGGGGGGAGTTACAGGCCTGTGGGAATATCGCCCCCCCAGCTGGAGTATGCAGGGAGCCCAAGATCAGGAGTCTAGGATTCACATGAAAATAGTGTGTGAGAGAATCAGCATGTTAGGCAGATATGTTCTCGGTATCCACATCTCAGAGGCACAAATGGGGGGAGTTTCATATCCTGTGACCTCTGTCACCAGAGGCAGACAGTCTCATTGCATTCCTGGAAACTCCTGGGTCCAGTGGGCTGCCCAGCCCTAGAAGAAGGAGTAGGGCCTGCAGAGTCCCTGAGGATGGAGCTGAGGTGGTGATGGCTGGTTTCCAGGGAACTGGGGGTGTCCTGGTATGGAGTACCACAAATCCCACTGTTCCACCATGGAGCCTGGGGACCTAGGCTGGGGGTTCCTGAGAGCTAGGGAGCAGAGGTGAGACCTCTCAAAGACAGAGAGACACACACACACAGACAGACACAAACAGAGACAGACAGACAAACACACACACACACAGACATACAGAAAGAGAGAGAGAGAGAGAGAGAGATTGGGAGCACCGAAGGTCTGACCTGGAGAAGCCAAACCTGTTATTAGTCCAAAGAGCAATCCCAGGGTTAGGCTCAAAAGACATAGACAGTAATTTGGGTGCTGAGTAAATGTTGCAATGAGCCAGGTGTGAGTATGAGCACCACATGAGGGGTCCCTGACGTCTTCTGTGCTGGGAGGCAGCCCGCGTATTGGCGTGGTCTGGGGTGGTCTGACTCAGACTGTACCTGCTTTAGCGAGGCTGGAGGGGAGGGACTGGTGAGTCCTCCCTGAGAAGCCAGGGAAGGCTTCCTGGAGGAAGTGAGACTTCTTCCATAATCCTCATTGTTTCCCTGAGTTGAGTTGGCTCAGCTTTCCTCTCTGAACTCATCTGCCCCCATTTTGTTCTTCATCAGTGCTGCTTCTAAGGTCAGAAGATGATATCACTGTGCGAGGTGCCGCCCTCCCTGGGCTCTCACAGTAATGATCAATTTCCACATGACTCAACACTTCCAGTACTTTATGATACTTGTATTACTAAAGCCATTTTAAGGAAGAGAAAACTGAGGCTCACACAGACTAAGAACTTGCCCAGGGCTACGCAGCCATTAAGTGTCATGACAACAATTCAAAAGTAGGCCCTCCCGAGCCCCAAGCTTGTACCTGTACTTCCTCGCTGTGCTGCCAGGGCCGGCGGAGGGTGGGGGGGGGGAGGGCATGAGACTGGTATCCATGTAACCACGCAGATCACTGTCTTGGGGACAGAATCTCGCCTTCCCTCCAGGGACTAGCAAACTGCTATTATTGCTACAGGTAGTAATGCTGTTTCTTAACCCTTGTCAAGAAGATCAATTAGCCAATCTCCATAGTTCCAGCTCTCTGCAAACTTTAATCATTTGGCAATTATCAGATCTTTCAGCCCCGTCATTATTTTCCTTGCTGATCTCTTTAATTTCTCCTGTTCCCCTGGTGACCTTGTATGCGGTGGTGATGAGGTGACCCACAGTAATATTAAATTCTGTGTTGCGGGGGCTTTGGGGAGGCGGACTGGAACATGAAGGGAGCGCAGCTGAGCTTCGTGTGCACTCCGTCGAGTAGGAAGGGTGGGCCAAGGTGTGCCAGAGGCTCATGGGGGCCAGGCAGGGGACCAGGTCTGAGTCCCTGCTCTGCTCCTCAGTCTTGGGACACATTTCCTCATTTGGAAAATGGTGATGACAGACCTCTGCTCAGGAAGTTGGGAAGATCCTATGAGGTGACAGCTGGGAACAGCTGGGGAAGCAGCGGCAGCTTCTCCAACTTCCGTGTCCGCGAGCACACGCATCAGCAGCGATCCTGTTAAAGTGAGGCTTCCGAGGCAATAGGACTAGGGCGGGGCCTGAGACTCTGCATTTCTGACAGGCCCCCTGGTGATGCTGTTGCTGTTCTGTAGACCACGCTTGGGGTAGCGATGGTGTGAAGCGCTGTCCAGTTGGGCAGGGATGAGGCTGGTTACTAGGTGAGCCGAGGAGCCCCGAAGCACAGAAGAGGTTTACCGACAGAAAGCAAAAGCATGGAGTGGGGCCCAATGTGGTAAAGGAGAGAGAGAGAGAATAGACAGACACACAGGTTTGGGCTGGTGCTTGCACTTTCTCAGCTTCTACCATGTTCCAGGGATTAGTCGGGGGGTACACAGCACACCAGGGACACAGATACTTTGAGTCCTGTTTACCATTAACGCATGGTGGGTATGAGAAAGACTCAGTGCCTTGCCCACGGTCACACAGGAATAGGGTTAAGCTGGGACAGAGCCTGGGTTGTCAGGCCCTGAGCTTATGGTATTTCTCCGTTTGGAGAGGGGAAAGGGGTTTTATGTGACAGGAGGCACTGACACTCCCTGGGAAACTGGTGATGGGAACCACTGTTCTTGAGATAACGCACCCACTGGTTATTCTCTTCTCACTCCACAAGACCCGGGGACGCTGCCCGGTTTCCCTGCCTAATCACTGACCCACCTCTCTGTCCACCCTCTGGGCCTGCAGGCCTGGTGACAGGCTAGCATGGACTCCCTAGCAGGGCCAAAGGTCTGAGTCAATGCAACCCTCTTACTGCCTCCATCTGGAAACAACCAGCACCCGGACTCACAGAACAGGTGTGGGGCCTGGAGGATATTGCTAATCACCACCCCCCCCATCCTGCATGTCATTTCCTATGGGCCAAGTTCCAGCCACTGGGTGAGAATGGAAGTGACCTGTACAACCTCGGGGCCCCGTGTTTTAAAAGGAAGTTGTTTGCCTCCCCCCACTTAAGCCCTTCTTTCCTCCAGCTAGAACTCAGCTGTGGGAGGCCTTCAGTCATTCTCTTCTGTCCTTCTGCAGGGATTCTGTTTTACCCTTCCTGACCCAGTCAGTTCTCTCTCTGATGTGCTGATTTCCACATGCCTCACCGTTAAAGCACTTATAATTTTGCATTTATTACTGTCATTTCATCATCAATATCCCTGGGCCCTGAAGGCAGGGCATTCATCTTTCTTTTCTTTTTTTTTTTTTGGCTTACCATTACTCATCACTCAGTACCATGCTGGCGTGACTATTTTGCGAGTGAATGAATGAGTGAGTGAATCAATGATGAGTGACTGAAGGGTGAGAGGGAGGATGGGAAGAAGGAAGCCGCAGTTCAGTCACCCCCTCGCTGACTCTGCCACAGCCTTCCTACTATCCCTCCGCATGGCCTCACTCATGCACTTTTCCTTATTTCTTTTTGTATCAGAAACTGCAAAGTGAGAGAAGGTTGGAAGTGTAGGGCACATTTCTGGAACCACTTAAGAGTCTGTCCCTGACTCGTTATTGTCATCTGTGAGTAGTGCAGTGTGTTTTTCCTGAAACAAGGCCAAAAATCCATGCATCAGCCCCGATGGCTCACTTCCACCCCCTTCTTGGACTCTCCTGGATTTCCTGAGTTGTCGAAATAACGTCCCATAGAGCAAAAGGACTTCCTGTTGTTTTGGTCGTCAGGTGCCTTTGGAATTCTTCTTTCCCTGTGTTTGGTGGCCTTGACACTTTTGAAAACCACAGGCCATCTCTCTTGTAAATATCCCTCCCATTGGGCTGTTTCCTCCAGTAGATCCAGGGCGTGTACTTTTTTTTTAAATTTTTTATTGTTATGTTAATCACCATATATTACATCATTAGTTTTTGGTGCAGTGTTCCACGATTCATTCTTTGTTCATAACACCCAGTGCTCCATGCAGAATGTGCCCTCTTTAATACCCATCACCAGGCTAACCCATCCCCCTACCCTCCTCCCCTCCAGAACCCTCAGTTTGTTTTTCACAGTCCATCATCTCTCATGGTTCGTCTCCCCCTCTGACTTACTCCCCTTCATTCTTCCTCTCCTGCTATCTTCTTCTTTTTCTTTTTTCTTAAAATATGTTGCATTGTTTCAGAAGTACAGATCTGTGATTCAACAGTCTTGCATAATTCACAGCGCTCACCGTAGCACATACCCTCCCCAAAGTCTATCACCCAGCCACCCCATCCCTCCCGCCCCCAACCACTCCAGTAACACTCAGTTTGTTTCCTGAGATTAAGAATTCCTCATATCAGTGAGGTCATATGATACATGTCTTTCTCTGATTGACTTATTTCACTAAGCATAACACCCTCCAGTTCCATCCACGTCGTTGCAAATGGCAAGATCTCATTCCTTTTGATGGCTATATAATATTCCATTGTGTATAAATACCATATCTTCTTTATCCATTCATCTGTCGATGGACATCTTGGCTCCTTCCGCAGTTTGGCTATTGTGGACATTGCTGCTATAAACATTGGGGTGCACGTACACCTTCGGATCCCTACATTTGTATCTTTGTGGTAAATACCCAGTAGTGCAATTGCTGGATCGAATGGTAGCTCTAATTTCAACTGCTTGAGGAACCTCCATACTGTTTTCCAGAGTGGTTGCACCAGCTTGCATTCCAACCAACAGTGTAGGAGGGTTCCCCTTTCTCCACATCCCCGCCAACATCTGTCGTTCCCTGACTTGTTAATTTTAGCCATTCTGACGGGTGTGACGTGGTATCTCATTGAGGTTTTGATTTGGATTTCCCTGATGCCGAACGATGTTGAGCACTTTTTCATGTGCCTGTTGGCCATTTGGATGTCTTCTTGGGAAAAATGTCTGTTCATGTCTTCTGCCCATTTCTTGATTGGATTATTTGTTCTTTGGGTGTTGAGTTTGATAAGTTCTTTATAGATTTTGGATACTAGCCCTTTATCTGATATGTCATTTGCAAATATTTTCTCCCATTCTGTCAGTTGTCTTTTGGTTTTGTGGACTGTTTCTTTTGCTGTGCAAAAGCTTTTGATCTTGATGAAATCCCAATAGTTCATTTTTGCCCTGGCTTCCCGTGCCTTTGGCGATGTTTCTAGGAAGAAGTTGCTGCGGCTAAGGTCGAAGAGGTTGCTACCTGTGTTCTCCTTTAGGATGTTGATGGACTCCTGTCTCACGTTTAGGTCTTTCAACCATTTGGAGTCTATTTTTGTGTGTGGTGGAAGGAAATGGTCCAGTTTCATTCTTCTGCATGTGGCTGTCCAATTTTCCCAAGACCAATTGTTGAAGAGACTGTCTTTTTTCCATTGGACATTCTTTCCTGCTTTGTCAAAGATAAGTTGACCATAGAGTTGAGGGTCCATTTTTGGGCTCTCGATTCTGTTCCATTGATCGATGTGTCTGTTTTTGTGCCAGTACCATACTGTCTTGATGATGACAGCTTTGTAATAGAGCTGGAGGTCCGGAATTGTGATGCTGCCAGCTTTGCTTTTCTTTTTCAAGATTCCTCTGGCTATTCGGGGTCTCTTCTGGTTCCATACAAATTTTAGGATTATTTGTTCCATTTCTTTGAAAAAAGTGGATGGTATTTTGATGGGGATTGCATTGAATGTGTAGATTGCTCTAGGTAGCATTGACATCTTCACAATGTTGGTTCTCCCAATCCATGAGCATGGAACATTTTTCCATTTCTTTGTGTCTTCTTCAATTTCTTTCATGAGTATTTTATAGTTTTCTGAGTACAGATCCTTTGCCTCTTTGGTTAAATTTATTCCTAGGTATCTTATGGTTTTGGTGCAATTGTAAATGGGTTCGACTCCTTGATTTGTCTCTCTTCTGTCTTGTTGTTGGTGTATAGGAATGCCACGGATTTCTGTGCATTGATTTTATATCCTGCCACTTTACTGAATTCCTGTATGAGTTCTAGCAGTTTTGGGGTGGAGTCTTTTGGGTTTTCCACAGAGAGTATCATATCATCTGCAAAGAGTGAGAGTTTGACTTCCTCTTTGCCGATTTGGATGCCTTTGATTTCTTTTTGTTGTCTGATTGCTGTGGCTAGGACTTCTAATACTATGTTGAATAGCAGTGGTGAGAGTGGACATCCCTGCCGCGTTCCTGACCTTAGGGGAAAAGCTCTCAGCCTTTCCCCATTGAGAATGATATTCGCTGTAGGTTTTTCATAGATGGCTTTTATGATATTGAGGTAGGTACCCTCTATCCCTATACTCTGAAGAGTTTTGATCAAGAAAGGATGCTGTACTTTGTCAAATGCTTTTTCTGCATCTATTGAGAGGATCATATGATTCTTGTTCTTTCTTTTGTTAATGTATTGTATCACGTTGATTGATTTGCGGATGTTGAACCAGCCTTGCAGCCCAGGGATAAATCCCACTTGGTTGTGGTGAATAATCCTTCTAATGTACTGTTGGATCCTATTGGCTAGTATTTTGGTGAGAATTTTTGCATCCATGTTCATCAAGGATATTGGTCTGTAATTCTCCTTTTTGATGGGGTCTTTGTCTGGTTTTGGGATCAAGGTAATGCTGGCCTCATCAAATGAGTTTGGAAGTTTTCCTTCCATTTCTATTTTTTGGAACAGTTTCAGAAGAATAGGTATTAATTCTTCTTTAAATGTCTGATAGAATTCCCCCGGGAAGCCATCTGGCCCTGGGCTTTTGTTTCTTGGGAGATTTTTGATGACTGCTTCAATTTCCTTAGTGGTTATAGGTCTGTTCAGGTTTTCTATTTCTTCCTGGTTCAATTTTGGTAGTTGATACATCTCTAGGAATGCACCCATTTCTTCCAGGTTATCTAATTTGCTGGCATAGAGTTGCTCATAATATGTTCTTATAATTGTTTGTATTTCTTTGGTGTTGGTTGTGATCTCTCCTCTTTCATTCATGATTTTGTTGATTTGGGTCCTTTCTCTTTTCTTTTGGATAAGTCTGGCCAGGGGTTTATCAATCTTGTTAATTCTTTCAAAGAACCAGCTCCTAGTTTCGTTGATCTGTTCTACTGTTCTTTTGGTTTCTAGTTCATTGATTTCTGCTCTGATCTTTATTATTTCTCTTCTCCTGCTGGGTTTAGGCTTTATTTGCTGTTCTTTCTCCAGCTCCTTTAGGTGTAGGGTTAGGTTGTGTATTTGAGACCTTTCTTGTTTCTTGAGAAAGACTTGTATTGCTATAGACTTTCCTCTCAGGACTGCCTTTGCTGTATCCCAAAGATTTTGAACAGTTGTGTTTTCATTTTCATTGGTTTCCATGAATTTTTTTAATTCTTCTTTAATTTCCTGGTTGACCCATTCATTCTTTAGTAGGATGCTCTTTAGCCTCCATGTATTTGAGTTCTTTCCAACTTTCCTCTTGGGGTTGAGTTCTAGTTTCAAAGCATTGTGGTCTGAAAATATGCAGGGAATGATCCCAATCTTTTGGTACCGGTTGAGACCTGATGTGTGACCTAGGATGTGATCAATTCTGGAGAATGTTCCATGGGCACTAGAGAAGAATGTGTATTCCGTTGCTTTGGGATAGAATGTTCTGAATATGTCTGTGAAGTCCATTTGGTCCAGTGTGTCATTTAAAGTCTTTATTTCCTTGTTGATCTTTTGCTTAGATGGTCTGTCCATTTCAGTGAGGGGGGTGTTAAAGTCCCCCACTCTTATTGTATTGTTGTCAATGTGTTTCTTTGCTTTTGTTATTAATTGCCTTATATAATTGGCTGCTCCCATGTTCGGGGCATAGATATTTACAATTGTTAGATCTTCTTGTTGCATAGACCCTTTAAGTAGGATATAGCGTCCTTCCTCATCTCTTATTACAGTCTTTGTTTTAATATCTAGTTTGTCTGATATAAGGATCGCCACCCCAGCTTTCTTTTGGTGTCCATTAGCATGGTAAATGGTTTTCCACCCCCTCACTTTCAATCTGGGCGTGTCTTTGGGTCTAAAATGAGTCTCTTGCAGACAGCAGATGGATGGGTCTTGTTTTTTAATCCAATCTGATAGCCTGTGTCTTTTGTTTGGGGCATTTAGCCCATTTACATTCAGGGTAACTATTGAAAGGTATGAATTTAGTGCCATTGTATTGCCTGTAAGGTGACTGTTACAGTATGTTGTCTGTGTTCCTTTCTGATCTTTGCTGCTTTTAGGCTCGCTCTTTGCTTAGAGGACCCCTTTCAATATTTCTTGGAGGGCTGGTTTCGTGTTTGCAAATTCCTTTAGTTTTTGTTTGTCCTGGAAGCTTTTTATCTCTCCTTCTATTTTCAATGTCAGCCTAGCTGGATATAGTATTCTTGGCTGCATATTTTTCTCGTTTAGTGCTCTGAAGATATCTTGCCAGTCCTTTCTGGCCTGCCAGGTCTCTGTGGATAGGTCTGTTGCCAATCTAATGTTTCTACCATTGTAGGTTACATATCTCTTCTCCCGAGCTGCTTTCAGGATTTTCTCTTTGTCTCTGAGAGTCGTAAGTTTTACTATTAGATGTCGGGGTGTTGACCTATTATTATTGATTTTGAGAGGGGTTCTCTGTGCCTCCTGGATTTTGATGCCTGTTTCCTTCTTCACATTAGGGAAGTTCTCTGCTATATTTGCTCCAATATACCTTCTGCCTCTCTCTCTCTCTCTCTCTCTCTTCTTCTTCTGGGATCCCAATTATTCTAATGTTGTTTCGTCTTACCGTATCACTTATCTCTCGAATTCTGCCCTCGTGATCCAGTAGTTGTTTCTCTCTCTTTTTCTCAGCCTCTTTATTTTCCATCATTTGGTCTTCTATATCACTGTTTCTCTCTTCTGCCTCATTTATCCTAGCAGTTAGTGCCCCCATTTTTGATTGCACCTCATGATTTCGACTTGGTTAGATTTTAGTTCTTTTATTTCTCCAGAAAGGGTTTCTCTAATAACTTCCATGCTTTTTTCAAGCCCAGCTATTATCTTTAAAGTCATGATTCTGAACTCTAGGTCCAACATCGTACTAATGTCCATATTGAGTAGGTCCCTGGCTGACGGTACTACCTCTTGTTCTTTTTGCTGAGGTGATTTTTTTCATCTTGTTATTTTGTCCAGAGGAGAATAGATGAATGAGAGAAGAAAATGCTAACAGGTTTACAACGTCCCCAGCAAATATACCATATACAAATCAGAAAAGACCTGAAACCAGGGGAAAAGAAAGGGAAAGAAAGAAAAAAGAAAGAGAAAAAAAAAAAGAAAAAAAAGATAAAAATAAAAACAGAACAACACAAAAAAAGCAGAATATGATCAAATATGATCAGGCTAGTGCATAGATCAGTGCCACACACTAGATTTTGGGCATATTTTGGGCTGTTAGAAAAAAGTGCCTCCTAAAATTTTAAAGGAAGAAAGACATATATGTACAAAATAAGGGTTGATACAATGAAGGGATGGAAGATGACTGTAAAGATGAAAATTATAAAAGATTTTATAAAAGGACTTGATAAGATAAGAAGTTGTTTGAAAAAAGAAAGAAGAAGATTTAAGAAAAAAAAAGGAAAAAGGAAGAGAATGTGATCAGGCAGGAGACTAGAACAAAGCCATACACTAGTGATTTGGGGTATATTTTGATCTGTTAGAAGAAACTGTATCTCAAAATTTTAAAGAGAGAACAACTTATATATATATGCCAAAAATAAGGGTAACTACTATGAAGGGATAAAATATGACTCTAAAAATGAAAAATAAAAAATGTTTTTTTTTTTAAAAAGGGAATGATAAGATGTTGGTTTAAAAGGGAAAAAGAAAAATAAAAAAAAACAGTTAACAAAAATTAACTTTGATGAACTAATGAATCATGGTAAAAAAAAAGCCATGAATTCTATGTGCAGTATTCCCCTAGCGCTGGAGTTCTCCTGTTCTCCTTGATCGGTAAACTTGGTCTTGGCTCGCTGGCTGTTCCTGCTGATCTTCTGGGGGAGGGCCCTGTTGCTGTGGTTCCCAAATGTCTTTGCCAGAGGCGGAATTGCCCCGCCCTTGTTGGTCCGGGCAAAGGAAGCTGCTCGGGTTTGCTCTCAGGAGCTTTTGTTCCCTGCAAGCTCTTGGTACAGCTCCGGAGGACCAGGGCAAAAATGGTGGCCTCCCAATCTCCGCCCGGAGGAGCTGAGAACTCGGGGCCCCGCTCCTCAGTGCGCCCCCAGAGAAAAGCAGTCACTCCCGTGTCCCCGGTCTCCGGCCGCACTCCGTGCTCACCCGGCCTGTGACCGAGCGTTTCTATCTCTGGCACCCGACCCCGTGTGGAGTCTCCAAACCCAGCAGATCCCTGCGGTGCGTTTCTGCGCCG
This sequence comes from Zalophus californianus, assembly GCF_009762305.2. Classification (NCBI taxonomy): domain Eukaryota; kingdom Metazoa; phylum Chordata; class Mammalia; order Carnivora; family Otariidae; genus Zalophus; species Zalophus californianus. The sequence goes on from NC_045598.1 coordinate 184,382,557, forward strand.
CTCCTCCCGGGGGAGGAAGGGGAGTCTCCCCAGCTCTGCCGCTTGTTGGGTCCCTGCTGGAGGAGCAGTGGCCCGACTGGGCCGCGGATCACAGTTTATGTCCACCCCGAGCTGAGAGCCCGCGCCTCGGCTCCGTCTCTGCAGCTGGCTTCCCCGCTCCGATACCTGGGAGCTCTGGCGCACTCAGGCACCCCCGGTCTTTCTGTGACCCTGAGGGTCCTGAGACCACACTGTCCTGGGAGGATTCCACCCCCCGCTTAGCCACTGGAGCGACGTCCCTCAGGGGAGCCGACTTCTAAAAGTTCCGATTTTGTGCTCCGCGGCTCTAGCACTTGCCAGAAGCGGCCGGCGGAGTCCCCCTCCCCCGCCATCTATCCTCCCGAATATCGCCTTGGATTCACTTCTCCGCACGTCCTACCTTCCAGTAAGTGGTCGCTTCTCTGTTCAGAGAGTTGTTGCTACTCTCCTCTTCGATCTCCTGTTGAGTTGGTAGGTGTTCAGAATGTTTTGATCCCTATTCAGCTGAATTCCTGAGACCAGACGAAATCTAGGTCTCCTACTCCTCCGCCATCTTGCTCCACCTCCCCCCAGGGCGTGTACTTTTGGTGACAGTATCACAGAAGTGACATGTGCCTGGCTTCGACTTGTCCTGTCACTTTAACATTTAAGTAAGTTGGGATGTCCCGAGCTTCTCCTATAAATGACTTCCCCTTTGCAAGTGATAAGCGTTTTGTGGGGAGGTTACAGTCAAAATATGTGGATATTCCTTTCCTCAAGAAATTTTCAATGTATTCGTTTATTCATTTTTATCAGTATAGATTTGCGGCTTCCTAGGTTACTCTACGGGTTATATTCTGTTATTCTGATTTCCATGTATTGTTTTCTTTGATTGGCCAGTGGGGGTACCTTCAAGCTGGCTTCTTTATTCTTTGGGCATGTTTCCATCACTCTTTTTAGAGAGAGCTCGCTCATGTATGTGTGCGAGTGGGGTGGGGAAGGGCAGAGGGAGAGAGAGAGAATCGTAAGCAGACTCCATGCTCAGTGCGGAGCCCATGCGGGACTTGATCTCACAACCCTGAGATCATGACCTGAGCCAGAATCAAGAGTTGGAGGCTTAAAGGACTGAGCCACCCAGGCACCCCTCCATCATTCTTTCAACACTACCTTGATTTCTGGCACAGGATGTCGCAGGCTCATCTCGTACATCCCCTGCCTTAGCCGTGGAAATAGCCATTTCTCAAGAAGCCCTGGTTCCCTTTAGAAGAGAATGGTGTCTAGAAGCCAAGATGTGGGTAAGAGGTATGGCTGGTGTGAGAGGTATTAACAGTGTGGCAGCTAGCAGGGGCTCTCATTGGTCACTTATGTTTATCCCTAGATATAGCTGTACATATCGAAAACCACTAGTTCATGGTATGCCCAATTCTGATCCAACAGCAGGGAGTTTATTCTAGCTTTTCCTCTTACCGGTATTTGTAAGTCCTTCTCTGACAGAGAGAAACCTGGCTTCCATCCTCCTGTATGTAAAACCTCTCCTGCCCACTGCCACCACCTCCCCCACATAGGTCCTCCTATTCTTGCCAACCCATGTGTGAGTGCCTTCCTCACCCCTCCTGAGGCTCTGACACCTCACCCAGGGCTCCCCTCCCAAGCATGTAGGTCCTCTTCTGCACACTGCTTTTAATGATCTCTTTATGTATTTGTCTTCCCCACTGGATTCGGCAACTCTTTAAAGCTTGGAATTGGTTTACTTCTTTATATACTACCACCTGCTGCTGTTCCAGGTATACAGAAAGCACTTCATAAATGCTTGTTGTGTATATCAAGGAAGGACAACTTGGATAAAGGAGGGAAGAAGCGAGAGGGCTGGTGCTGACGATGGAGCAGCTCCAGTAACAGGCAGTGGCGGAAGCTGGAAAGGAGGCCAAGCCAGACCACAGGGAGCTCATGACTCCTGGAAAGGAGATCTTCCAGTTCTCAGGACAGCGGAGAGCCAACAGCCGCTTTCAGCCTGAGAGGGACAGGCCAGCCCTGTGCTTCTGAAGCAGCCCTCGGGCGGCCCCCTGGAGGATGCGCGGATGCAGAAGTGAGGAGCCAGGCTCTGGGCTCCGAGTGGCCAAGGGGCGGTGCCGTCACCACCTTCCAGCTGACTTTCAGTCCTCTAGTTACTTCTGCAAATGGAAATGCAGCCTCTCTCAGATGCGCCGTTTTTGATGTTCTCATGTATAAATGCATTAAAAAGAGAGCTTCTTTTCATACTTCATCTGCTTGTCAGTCCCCGCTTCATTTTCAATTCCCTACTTCGGTGTCCTCATTTCCTCCTTGATGGATTGCTTGATTCCACCCTTGTCTGCTGAAGGAAAGCACTTCAGGCTGGGCTTTCTATTTTTCCTCTTACATCCTAGAAGCAGCCAGCGAACATGCGAGATTGCGGAGACGGAAGGATCCGGCGTCCGGGATGTGCTTTCAGAGCCTGCACGGTGTCTGTCTGGCCTGGCGGGGGCTGCCTGCGGACCCCCGAGAAGGAAGACTGGGGGCCGGGGGCGCGCAGAAGGAAGGGTGCTGAGCGTACGGACCCCGTCTCCACCCGGAAGAACGCACGCGCTTCCTCGAATCGAGAAGCAGTCACAGTTCCCCGGGCAGTTTTCCATTTCCATCTTTACGTCTAGGTGGCTCGACCCACGACTCGTGCATTTACAGCCACACTCTTCCTTTCACAGACCAGGACACGACTTCACGAGGCCGTCGAGGACTCAGGGTCACTCGTTCTGTCCACTGTCTCCTCTGGCTGTCGTACACACACACACACACTCACTCTCTCTCTCTCTACCGGACTTCCCGCCTATGCCCCCTGCATCTTCGGAGCAGAGAAAGCAATGTCCCTCGGAAGTCTCGCGTGGGGTTTCCCCTTCACGCTCATTGGCTGGGATCGGGTCACGTGACTGTTCTTGGGGTGGGGGAGTCTGAGCATGCGCAGATCGGCCTTCCTGGCCTCTGTCCCTGGGAGAGGGAGTTGCAGGCCGCCCGGCTTCCGCCTGTCTCAGAAGCCGACTGTCCAGGAAGACAGGCTTCATGGGGCCCAGGGCTGGGGTGGGGGCGCTGGTGGAAAGTGTGGGTGATGAACATACCTCTCTTGCCTTGGCTTCCTCTCTTCTTGCCAAAACGTACGGGGCACACCATTGCCTCCCCAGTGCTGAGGGCACTCCCTGACATGCTCAGTACTATTTATGAAATGAGCACAATCAGGGCCGAAAATGACTGCTCTCTGGGAAAAACCCTTTTCGTGTCAGGGCCAGGAAAATTACCCTTTGCAACTGACCTTGTTCTGAGGGGAAATTTGCCATGAGGTCCAGTTCAGCTCCGCAAATCCGGGAAAGAGCTGGATCGCGGCCTTATCGAACCTTCCCTGGAACCCCAAGGAAGCAGGGCGCTGGTGGCGGGCAGGTCCGGCTGAGAACAGTGGAGGCGCTCCTCACTTGAGAGCACCAGGAGGGGTGTCAGCCTTGAGAAGCGTGTTTATTTTATGTGATGTAGTGGAGAACATGCAGCGTTGGTTCACACGTGGCTCGCTATCTACCTGTACAGCCCTGGACAAGACCCCTGAGCATCCTGATCGTCAAGGGAAGCATGGGGTAATAACAGCCTGCCTTTCGGGGCTATTTAAGAAGGTACAGGAGAGAGCTGTAGAAGGTTCCCAGTGCGTGGTTGGCATTCAATAGGCAATAGTCGTAATAATAATAATAGTTATTATTCCTTGTTCTTAGAAAGCTACCTTGTGTTTAACAGGTGTTCAATAAATTATTGATTGGTTTAATTTTCTTTTGATTCTCAAAAACACAGGAATGTCCTGACTACAGACAGGAAAAAAGTCTTATTCAATGAACTCCATATTCTGAAGTACCAATAGGGGCAGGGAAAAGGCATTTCTTTGCTCAACATTTTTATGATCTCATCATGTGCTATGGTTTTTATTTATTTTTTAAGAGATTTTATTTATTTATTTGACAGAGAGAGAGAAAACAAGCAGGAGGAGCAACAGAGGGAGAGGGAGTAGCAGGTTCCCCATCCGAGCAGGGAGCCCGATGAGGGGCTCGATTCCAGGCCCTGGGATCATGACCTGAGCTGAAGGCAGACGCTTAACCGACTGAGCCACCCAGGCGCCCCATCATGTATTATGGTTTTTAGGTGGGAAAATGTGATTGTCAATTAAGAATCTGAAAAAGGGTTCTCTTTATTCACGCACATACACACAACGTAAGCACTGTATTTCACGCTGAATCAGAGCTGCTGCCGGTTAGCTGAAATTTACCGCCTCATGTCCCAGCAGAGAATTTGCAGCTGGATTAATGCCCCTTTCTCTGGTAGTAAATCAATTTCATACATATGGCCATATTTCCACCCAAGTGACAGGCAGCAATGGCTGCTATTTTGTAGTCACCATAGGAAAACCTGGGGTAAGTCCCAAGTTACTTGGAACCTTCTCTGTGAATAATGTAGAATTATGAATTTTTCCTGGAGAGAGGCATTTTAGAACACTCAGCCTGGCCATTCCAAAGATGGGATAACTGAGGTTGGGGCTTCAGGTAAGCACACTTCATCTTTCCATCCAGCAAATTCCTTACCAGGGCCTCTGAGGCCACCTAGGACCATCTAGAGAGTCTTTTGGGGCCACCGTATTTGGAGTGGAAGGTTCTAGTGGTGAGAGGGTAAAGATGAGTCTGGAGGGGTGGGTGGGAGGGCCGAGCAGAAGGCCATGTCTTTCAGGGTCCTGAGAGGTGCCGGTCCAGGAGACATGCTGTGGCTGGGTGTGAGTTAGCACAGTGTCTCTCGAATCTTGTACATGGGAAGCCCCAGTCTGCAGGTCAGGGGCAGAGCTGGGGGGTTGACATTTCTAATAAGCTCCCAGGAAGGCCACTGCTGCTGGACCACAGTTCTAGAACCCTCACTCCTGGCAGTTGGTGGAGGGTGGCCTGGAGGGCGAGGGAGCCTGAGGCAGGGATACCTGAAGCAGGGAGACAGTTGAGATGGTTCAGAGCCAAGGAGATGAGGGCCAGCCTGAGGCAGAGCAGGAGGGACAGAAGGAGGGTCTCCTCCAAGGCATGGAAGAGGGCGAGCCAGCAGGACTTGTGATTAGCTTATTTTAAAATGGAAGGGACTAAAAAATATTTTTAAAAGATTTAAAAATGAAAAAAGCAAATTTTAAAGAACTCCATTTTATTGAAAATAACAGATTATAAATCCATGCTGCTCTCCTTACCATGGCTCCTGAACTCAGAGCTCAGGCCTCCCCAACCCTGTCCTGGGCGGAAGACTGGAGTCGGTCCTGGTTCCTGACCGTACTAAATCCCAGCTGTGCGGCTGGAGCCCTGGCCCTGAACCCAGCTCCCCTGTTTGGCACCTGGACCCCTCCCCCTTGGCCTGAATGCTGTCTTCTTGCTCTACCTTGGGTGTAGAGATTACTTAAAAATAAATTTAAAAAAATTTTTTAAAAACCCCCAAACTCTCATTTTGTTAGTGGGAACAATGACCTGCTGAGAAATTACGTTTCTTCCCAACTCTGTGGTTGGCTTTGGCCATGTGACTGAGTTCAGTTAATAAGATACGTGGAATTTGTTGGATAGGCTTTTGGAAGCGCTCCCAACTTCCCCCATGTTTCATCCTGCTCCCTGGAATGAGGATGTAGTGGCTGGAACCCGAGCATCCACGTTGCATGTGGCAAATAAGTGATTTACGACCCACGACCAGTTGCAAAGATTTTTCTTTATTTTTTGGCATCATGGGCTGCCCATGTGGGTCTCTTACATTCAGTCTGGCAACTTGTTACCTTTCTGGGGCTTTTTCCTTGACAACACCTCATGTCTCTCTCCAGAGGATCCTTGACTGGTCCCAAGCCTGCTTGAGAAACTTTGGCACTTTCAATTCCCTGCTCATCCTTTGGTCTGAAAACCCCCAGCCCCAGCTCTCCCCGCCCCCCACAGATGTCTGCCTCCTGTCTCAGCCGGCAGGAAGAGCAAGCCCACTGTGTTAGGGGTTTTCACACTTTTTGGGCCAGTCATTAAGCAACTCCTGCAGATAACAAGTCTATTAGTTGCATTTCCTTATAGATGAGAAAGTGGACTCTCAGAGATTATATAACTGCCCCAGGATCCTTCTTGTGTTCACTCACTCAATAATTATTTGTTGAGCTTCTATTATGTGCCAGACACTGTTTTCATTGTTGGTGACACCCGCCGTGGTGTGCTGCTTTCTCAGTTGGAGGAGATGGTAGATAGGCTTGGCCGAGCTATGTCGGAGTCATATTAGCGTACCCAAAGGGGGATGCTCACCATGCCACCAGATACAGGAGTCACCCAGTGAAGCAGGGAGAGCACCAGAGCAGAGCCCAGCTCTCCCTGCCACGGAGCTGCTTTGGAATCAGACTGGGTTATAGGGAAGACAGTTGAAGACACCCCCACTCCTCCAGGTTTGGCTCGATTTGAAAATAGTTTCCAAAGGGGATAAAAGGCAAAAACTGCAACCATTTATGATGAAAGAACCTAATCTAATTTTGTACCCTCCCGACAGCTACGGTTACAGCTTCATCGGTGACCACACTGTCCGACTTTAAAAGTTTTCTGTTCTCTTTTCAGAAAATGAAGGCGCCTCGGGCATTGCGAGTTTTTCGTGCGGCGCTGGGGCTGTTTCCACTGAGTGCTCTGTGCCTTAATGGCTCCGCATCGATTGGAGCTATCGACCTCTTGGTTTCAAATAACTGACACGGTTTCCAGTGGACCCAGATAATTAAGACTTCTCAAATGGCAACTAATAATTTGCATGTGCAGTGTAGGAAAGCCATGCTGGTGGGACACCAGAGGAAAAGCTCATCTTGGGGGTCGTCTGATCCTTGCTAATGGAGTCTTAGAAAAATCATTTCACCCTCCTGACCTACCTCGCAGAAGCTATTGAGTGACCTAGGGGAGCTATTTTCATTTATCGGAAAACACTTGGGACTGGCTCACAGCATTCGGGAGTATGAGCTGCTTCTCGAATTCATCCCTGCTCTTCATTCCTCTGTCACTCACGAGGGTCAGGCTGGGAGTTCCCAGAGGGTGGACTGCAAGAAGTCTTTCTGCTTCCAGACCCTCCCTCCTGCAATCTCTCCTTTACAATGTAACCAGCATGATCTCTATTCTTCTGCTTCCACACCTCTACTGTGTCCAGAAAGAATTAAAGTCCAGATTCCCGTAGGAGATCGGTGCCAATTCTTGATACCCCCATATTCTACATCCACACCCTGGCCTAGACCTAAGTGGATGCAGCGAGCGTACTCCCTACACCTTGACTTTGGGCTCCGCTGGGTGCCTTTCTTTAACGGATTGGATGTTAGTGGCTGATCTGTGAGCGGAGGCTTGAGGTGTGCTCGCGCGGCTGGGCTCGAGTCTTGTATTGGTGGGTGATCGGCCGTGGAGAAGAGCCTGCCCTGGCCAGCTGCTGGTCCAGGGAGGATGGGAATAGTGTGTAGCAGACTGGGATCTGATCTGCAGCCCGGAGCCAAGCTCAGCCAAGCCCAGTGTAGACCAGCTACACCGTGGTCCACCCACAAAACGGTAGAGTGTGAGAGCAAATGTTTACTTGCCGCTGGGTTTGGGTGGCTTGTTATACAGCCGTGTAAGAACAGTAGGCGAGAGACAATGACTGCATTGTATCAGAGTTCCTTAGGACTTTGTGTCTCCCCTAAGAATGAGATCGCAAGGGCAAAGACCATCCCCATCTAAAAATAGGGCTGAGTCAGCTCTACAGTAGGACTCAGAAACTGTTTGTAGAGGGGAAACCCATGAGAAGCCACCAAAGACAGGAGGGCAGGTTTGGGGAGTGGTGCAGCGTTTGCATCACACGTGTGACAATGACCATGGCACTGCATCAGCACTCGCTGTGGGTCTGGCAGGATTCTCGTTCTTTCCATCCCTCTTTGCCCACCCTCACAGCCTCCTGGGGAAGCTGCCGTTAGTGAGGGAACCGAGGCTTGGTGAGGCTAAGGGGTTGGCCCGAGGTGAGTGGCCACTAAGGGGAATGAAGGTGCCTTCCGGCCCCACCCCTGCCGTGTGTCCCCTCCTTTTACGCATGGAGGGGGCTGGCCTGCCCCACCAGCCAAGAGGAAGCCGCTAGGCCCACTGGTGCCATAGAGGACCAACTAGAACATGGTGGAGCCAGGATTTGAGCTGGTTTCTCTTTGTTTCCCAAACTGCGCTGAGATCGGGGCGGCGGGGGCTGGTGGTGGTGGTGGTGGTGGTGGTGGTGGTGGTAAGCCATCCAGGAGCAGGAGGAGGGAGAGAGGGAGCCGAGGAGAGGAGGGGCAGAGAGTGGGAACAGCGAGCAGCTAGCCTGTGCTGGGCCTGGGCCCTGGAGGAGCAGGGGGCTGGCGGGGAGAGGCTCCACGGGCCCGGGTCGGGAGGCCGTGGAACCTCAGCTCCGTCCTGAGGCCCTGGCTCCCGGGCCCACCTGAGCGCCTGGACTTGCATCACAGCTTCCATGGTGAGCTGAGGTCCATCTTGTTTATGAGCCTGCCTCCTGGGACACACATTCTCCCTCCTGTTAACTCACGCAAGCCTCACCCCGACAGGGAGGAGCTGTTCTCATCTCACTCTAAAGAGAGGGAAACTGAGTTACAGAGGTCAGTACCTGCAAGGTCAGTTAGTAGGTGGTGGAGCCAGGATTTGGCCCTGGGCAGTCTGATCACAGAGCCTGGGCTCTTACTCACCAAGCCGTGCTTGTCAATTGAATACTGGATTCCCCTTCACCTCCCCTGTTCTCCTCTTCCCTCCCAGCTACCCCTAGGATGCCTTTTTGTGATTTAGAAGAAAGTGCCCTTTCTGTGGGGCAGACCCAACCCCTCACAATGGTGCATGGCCTGGTGAGCAGGGCATGGCTGGGGCTCAGCTCTCCTCAAACTGTTGTTTACAACACAACCTGCCACCCCTCCTCCGTGTTATCAACTGATGACCCTTTGGTTGCATTTCACGCATAACTGTCCGCCACGCTCCACCCAAGTGGCTCCTGTTGTTTCCCCCATCCACGTTGGGGTGGTGGGCAGGGAGGACCCAGACCTTTCTCCCTAGTCCCAGCAATCCAGGCTGCTATGCAAGGACGGCCTTATCTGGGGATGGCAGGGGTGGGGGGGGGGGGAGGGCAGTGAGGAAAGAAGGGAGGGACAGGGAGGGTTTTGGTCTGTTTTAAGTTTTTGAGACTCCGTATCATTTAGTTTGGGAAAAGATCACACTTTCTTTTTCAAATTTCAAATCCACTGGAAGAACATGCATTTTGGGGTCAGACGGAATTAAATTTAACTCCTAACCAGCCCCTCTGCTGCATCTTTTTGATAATAACAAAAGGGTGCCTGTTCCTCAAGACTTCTCACTGCCCTCTGCTGAAAAAGTGTCCCAAACTGCCATGATGATTAACGTAAATGGCACCCTTAGAGCTAGGCAGTGCACAACTTGTGCAACTGTGTATGGCGGCCCCAATCCTGACAAGTCATAATATTTATGAACCTTGTTATCTTTACCCATAAAATGGAGCTTTATATTCTTTAGAGAAATGGGTTAGTAAATGTTAACAGCTATTACATTATTATTATTGCTCTTATCAGATTTCAATTCTGATAAAAACGATTATGACACTGATGAAGACACTTGGTATTTATAGAGGATTTACACTTTGCTACGGGGTTTCAAATTTATTTTCCAACTGTCTGGTACAGTCACAAAGCAGCCATTCTTGCCCCCCGTTTACAGGTCAGAAAATGGACTTGTGTATTGTCCCAGGGCCTGGACAGAATAAGATGATCAGGAAAATCAAGACGAACATTCCAACCGCCCTAATTCTCATCCCGCTTTTCACCATACCCCTCTGCTCTTCTGCAATGGTGGCGCTGGTGGTGCTGAGCGTAGAGGGCAGCGGGCTGCGGCGATGCGTGCGTGCGCCTTTGTTCAGAATGTACCTTTGTTGGTAAGTCTTATTAAGTTGCCTTCTGTCATTGTTCCAGATTTATTGCTTTAATTTGTTTTGGCTTTTTATACACAGGAGCTGCATTTCCTTTGTTCTACCTCAGTTTCAACCTGCCTGTAGGGTATAAAAATATACTTTTATATTTTACCCTCTACCGTTCCCTTCTCTGGTGACCATTGTTAAGCAAGAAAATGATTTACTTTGGACTTGAGGGTCAGCAAAATGTGAAGTCATCTGTATCTGTAGTACTCTTGTATTTATGGATAAAAGCTCAGAGATGTGAGCCTGGACCACGGAAGACCAGTGGAAGCTGCTAGAATAGCCAGGATTTTCGGGGGACTCTCTCAGCCTACCTGCTTCACCGCTGTCTCACTACAGAGCAGCAGGCATGGGCGGGGGCTTCTCCCCAGTGCGGCGCCCACTCTCTTGGTGGGTCTCCCGGACCTCTGCAGACCCCGCTTGTCTCTGCATCCTGTGCATGCTACCCTGGGCCCCCACGGGAGCTGACTGTGCAGGGTGAAGTCTGAGCGTCTGTCTGTCCTTCCTCGTACACCTTCACGGAGGCTGCCCATCCATCAGCCCCGTAGTCTCCAGAAAAATGAACACAGTGCTGTGGCACAGCATGCCATTCAAAACTTTTATAAAACACACAAGTACTGATTTGCTATGGCGGAGCCACTGAAGGGAGGGAAGACAAGGAAGAAGGGAAAGGGGGCAGGGGAGGGAAAGAGGAGACCAAGGATCTGAGCTGTCAGAGACAAAAGCCCTGCGTTCCAGTTCTTCCTTTTAATCTCCTTTTCATTCTCTGTGCAGATTTATCCCCTTCTCCCCACTCCCCCCTCTCGGGCTCTCACACGCGATGCCCCGCAGTCTGGCTCATGGCCCCGGCAGCCACCCTCCCACCCTGTGATTCTCCTGCCATTTCTTCCCTGTTCATCCTCTCCAGACATGCCCCACCCGCCCCTTCCTCAGGCACCTGTTCCCTGACCCCCAGCTGGGTGGGGAGCCCCAGCAGCCATTCTCTCTCACTGCTTCCCATCTTTGCCTGCAGAGCACCTGCCGTGACGCCTCAAGCCCGTGTCACAACTTCCCCGCTGGCCGTGCACCTGTGAGTTCGGGGGCAGCCTAGCCTGGCAGACAGCTCAGGGAATCAGTGCCCCATGGTGACAGCCACATCAGGGTCCCTCCCCTCTCCTCCAGGCTCAGCAAATAGCAGGCACATCAGGGAAGTGTAGTGGACTTCACAGTGTGGGTATCCACGCTGTGGGGGTGCCGTGTGGATGATGCTCAGTCTCCCATCTGTTAGCCGTGGCCGACTTTTCAGGAGGATGCTAGCCACTTCCCCATGTCCCAGCAGTGCCACACTGCTCACCTAGGGTGCCCTCCCAGACACACCCCTATGTTGCCCTGCCCTTGCCCTTCCCTGCCCCTGTCCTCTTTCTGCTTCTTGGGAACACTGCCCAAGTCAAATTTTCATGCCCAAGTCCTTGTCTCTGGTTTACTTTTGGGGGAATTGAAACTATGAGGACAATATCCTCAGGCTGTGGTTTTATGGGTAGGGGCTGCCTTATTAACTGTTTGCTTCCCTCACGAGTCCATGAGCTCCTTGGGCTCTCTGTGTGTCCTATTTGCCCATCACTGGATCCTGAACACAGCTCCTGGCACATAATAGGTTCTCAATAAATACATATAAAATGAATGAATGAACGATCACTGTATCATGAGGTCATGTTGCCTCAAGGTGATGCCATCATCCCGCTTCCCTCTGAGCAAAGCAGTCGCAGGTGTAAGACACCCATTCTTTGTGCCAGTGTGACCTGTCTATTCTGGGTGTCATGGATTGGATCTGACCTTAATTCAGCCACCCATGAGCTGACCAAAGGGAACCAGTGTCCCAGGAGGTGATCTGGCCAACAGGTGCACCCCATCCTAGAGAACTTCGGGTCCTAGAGGGAGTCAGCAACATTGGTGGAGGAGGTGGGAGGAGAGACAGAGGCACAGAGAAGGGAACTTGAGAGAGAAAGACACACCTGAGCTGCTGATGTCTGCCCAGCCTGGGTTGCTAGCAACTGAGGCCATTTTCTGAGACCTCTCTTCCAGGGTGGCACTCTCCACAGCATTCACTCCTGTGGTCTCCGGTTACTTCCAGATCTTTTATTTGATGATGAAGTACCTCCTGGTGGACTGGGTTCTTTCTGCAAGAAGGAGCCTAGCCTGAGTTTTCTGATCTTCCGGGAGCAGGTCATGAGAAAATTTGCATCTTGGAGCAAAGTGGGCTATGTGTCCCTTGGCCACCCCTGCACCCCAGAGCCGGGGGACGTTTGTGCTTGGACACAGGACGGCAGCCCTCCCCATGAGAACACAATTCCACCTCTGTCTTGGCGCCTGACATCTCCTGTCACCTTGGCTTGGTTTCAGACCCAATAGCCTCCAGGGAACACCCCCTCCCCCCAGCTGCAAGGGCTCATGATCTGCCTTAAGTAGCCAAACTCCTATACTCTCTGCCCCTCTGGCTCAGTCTTTAGACAAAGGAGAGCCAGAAAGGAGAGAGAGCTGGAGTGGTTGAAGGGTGGTTTAGGGCTGGGACCAATGGTCCTAGTCAAGACAGTGGCCGACTGGCCATGACTTTGCCCGCGGTCTTCCTTCTTCTTTCTTCCCTATCCCCTCAATGGTCCTCCTCACTACTGTCTTTTTGAACCTTGTTACCATCCTTTGCTAACTTCCATCTCAAGGGACCATGGCATATTAGTCAGAGCTCTCCAGAGAAACAACCAACAGGCAACACACACACACACACACACACACACACACACACACACAGAGAGAGAGAGAGAGAGAGAGAGAGAGAGAGAGAGAGAGAGAATTGGCTCCCTTGATTTTGGAGGCTGAGAAATCCCATGATCTTCCACCTGCAAGCTGGGGACCCAGTTAACAGGTGGTATAATCCAGTCTCAGTCTGAAGTCCTGAGATTCAGGACGCTGATAGGATAAATCACAGTCTGAGACCTGGAGAAGATGAGATGAGATGTCCCAGCTCCAGCAGGGAGGCAGAAAAGAGGGGGTGATTTCCTCCTTCCTCTGCCTTTTGTTAGATGCACGCCCTCCAGGGACTGGCCCCTATATTGCTGAGGGGGAGCAATGGCCTCTACGGATTCAAATGCTAATCTCGTCTGGAAACACCCTCACACACTTAGAAATAATGTTTAATCTGGACACCAGTGGCCCTTCATGTTGGCCCAGAAAATTAACCAGCATGCATAGGGAGTAGCAGGTGCAAGGGCCTGAGGGAGTGAGAGTAGCTTGGTGTTGCCCAAACCTTTCCAAGGAAGGGTAGAGCCCGGCTCCCCTTCAGCCCTTGGGGATAACAGCGCGCTGTGTCAAGTCCTGGCAAGGGGTGTCCAAACATGCCAGAGAAACAAGGAACCAAAATGCAGAACAAAACCAACTAGCAGCCTCCACCAGAGGGGGCGCAGCACGTCTTGCCTCACGCTGGAGAGAACAAAGTAACAAAGTGCACACAGGAGGGCTGCCCTCATCCACCTCTTGGGCTGGAACACCCCCAAGGAACCTGGAGGGCGAGCCCGGCTGGAGGCGGAAGGAATGAATGGGAGAGGTGTTCGCTCTTACTCTAAACAGGTTTGCAAACCCTTTTCTGTAAAGGGCCAGGCAGTAAATACTTCAGGCTCTGTGGGTCGGGGCATAAGATCTCCGCGGCAACTCCTCGGCTCAGCCGCTGGAGCAGGAAAGCAGCCAGAGACAACATGTAAGTCAGTGTGTCATGCTGTGTCCCAATAAAACTTTATTTACAAGTGAGCAGATTTGGGCCACTGGCTTTAATTCGCCACCCTTAGCTCTAGGGTCACCTCCGGGCTCCCACCCCCAGGCTTCCGACGGGTGTGGGGGGGTGAGTGTTACCTTCTGCCCTGAGACCACTCACCCCAGCCGGCGGGAGGCCCAGACCCTTCCACCGAGTGGCCTGAAACTTGCCCGCGAGCAATTGCCTCTTGCCGTCTCCTGCCCCGCGGAGCGTGGGAGCGCTGTGGGGGCGGAGCCTGGGCCTGGGCGGAGCATTGTGGCCTCCGCCCGCGCCTCTGACCCGGGGCCCCCCGCCCAGGCAGTGGGCCTCGCTGAGCGGAGCTCCTTTGCCAACAGCAAGCGGCGAGAAGTGCCCCAGAAGCGATGCCGGGCGTGGGGAAAAGCCGGAGGTGGCTGAGCGGCACGCTGAAGGGCCGCGGGCCTCGGGGGATTACGGAGGAAGGGCGCCTCGGGCAGAGGGAAATGAGCGAAAGCACCTTCTCTTTATGGAACATGGAAAACAAACAAACGAAAGAGCATCTTCCACTGATGTGGGTCGATGATTGCTTGCCCACCTCTCAAGGTGCTGATGAGGGGCCAAGAGGTAGAGCCTGTGTCGCTGGGACCCACGATGGGCAGACGCTGAGATTCAGTGTCTGCACATGTTTGTTAGATCCAGGAGTTCTTTACCCTTCGGACATTTGATTTGCTGGAGCTAATTGGCCTGGGGAAGTGGTGGTTTGGGGGTGGGGGGTTTGCCCTGAAGCCTGAGCTGGGAGCCAAGCCCCCTGCGGTGTCTCCTCCCAGCTGTGCATCACAGCTGAGTCCTGCGGGGAGCTGGCACCCTGGAACTTTCCTCATGGACACCAGAGGGGTCTGCGCAGACCTGGAGGGAGGCTTGCAGCTCGGCGGCAGGGGAGGGTAAGTGGCCAGGGTCGGCTTTCTCAACCTCAGCAGGGCCTGGCCCAGCCTGGCTGTTTGCCAGCAGCACCTGGGACCCAGAGTGGGGGCGGGGGTGGCAGGGCCGGCCCCCTGCAGGTAACAGGGAGACGGGGCGGGGGGGGCGGGGTGCTGTGGCCGCAGTTATGAGGTGCAGCCACCGAGCAGTGGCATTTACTCCGAAAGGATCAAACAGCCTCTGGCTGTGAGGGAACCGGGGAGTCAGCTGTGGCAGAGGTGGCATCCTCGTGGCTCTGGCCCTTGGGTGCGTGTACGGTTTCCTGCGGCTGATGTAACAAACCACCACAAACTAGGACGCTCCCAACAACAGAAATTCATTCTCTCGCAGTTCTGGAAGCCAGCAGTGCAGGATGAAGATGTCAGTGGGTTCGTTCCTTCTGGAGGCCCTGAGGGACCACCGTGAATGCTTCTCTGGCTTCCTGTGGCTGCTGGTGATGCTCAGCCTTCTTCAGCATGTTAGATCCGAGGCCTGGGTCTCTGCCTCCAACTCACATGGCCTCCCTGTGGTGTCTCCCAGGGTCTCAGATCCCTCTCCTTTCTCCCTGAGGACAAGTCATGGGACCCAGGGCACACCCCAAACCCAGGAGGATCTCATCTCAAGATCCTTAACTTAAGTACATCTGCAAAGATTTCATTTCCCAATAAGGTGACTGCACAGTTACCTGGGGTCAGGATGAGGACATACATCTTCTGGGGACACAGTTCAACCTATCAGAGTGGGTGTGGGCACCATGAGGGTGCCCTCCAGCCGCCACATCTCCCCCTGCCCCTTTCTCCAGCTGGCACCCCAGTCCTGATCCAAATCCTTCATTACTTCTTTTGGGGTCTTCCTATGGGGGTTTCCACCAGGAATGACATCCTGTTAGCCTGGTGGCCACGGCCCATGTCCTGGGGGCTGGGCTGGGAAACATTTGTATGAAGGCTGAAGGGATGAGAGGCCATCAGTGAGACCAGCCTGGGAAGCTGATGAGATCAGAACCCATTACCGTCCCACAATTTTCTTGCTCCGAAGAAAGACTTCTCTCTGTGAGTGAGTTTTCCCAGAAAAGATTGCTAAAACAATGGCCTAAAAGCTCTTCTCAAAAACCACACCTAAAAACAGAAGCCTTCCCTGTAGCCATCTGGACTCCTTGGCGAAGAAAAAAATGAAAAAGGCAAAGGAAAATAGAGTGAGTCGAGAAGGAAAGAGTTAAGAGAGAGGATTCTAGCTGCGGGTTTGTGGGGCCAGGGCTCTCTTGTGGGGGGGCAGGCTTCTCCCCTTTATATATATATATATATTTTTTTTTTTTTTTGGTTTGGACTGGTTTGATTTTCTCCTCTTCTTATTTTTTTTTCTTAAAATTTAATTTGAGAGAGAGAGAGTAAGTGGGGGGATGGGCAGAGGGAGAGAGAGAATCTCAAGCAGACTCCATGCTGAACATGAGCGCTACTTGAGACTCCATCTCAGGACCCTGAGATCATGACCTGAGCTGAAATCAAGAGTCGGATGCTTAACTGACAGAGCCACGCAGGAGCCCCTCTCCTCTACTTTTTTAAAGAGAGTGAGCATGTTAATATTAGGGTCTAGATGCCAGTCTGCTAGCTTCGGGCAAGTGGCTGTAGCCACTCAGGGCCTTACTCTCCTTGTCTGGGAAATGGGTACAATAAAGTCTGCTTTGAAGGATGGTCCAGAAGGTAAATAAGTAAGATTGGAAAAGGGTCCTGCTCGATCATGAGAAGTGCTCAATCGTATTTGCTATTATAGCTTCACTTAAGTCCATGAACATCTGATGAAATGGGCATGACTGTCTTTTCCACAGATTTGGACACACCCTCACAGAGGCGAGGTCACTTATTCAAACTCGTCCAGCTGGGCGGGGCGGAGCCTGGCCAGACCCCCCACCCCAATCCTCCTCTCCTTTCCACACCCTCCTCCCCGGCTGACCCTTCTTTCCTCCACCCTTCCTTCTCTCTTAAAGGCCAGGGTTTATGATCCAGATGGGGGACGGAGGACGCTGAGCCAGTGCAGAAGAGGTGTTGGGGCACAATGCTGGATTTGGAGTCAGGCTGGACTCTGCAGGGTGCACCTGGGCAGGGCCTCCCTGTCGGGACCTCTTTTCTTCCCCTGTGTTGGGCCATGACAGGAAGCCCTGTCATGTCAGGGACCCAGCCCTCAGCACCTGTGAGGGCCGAGGCGAGGTCCCGCAGGGGCTGACATACACCTCTGCAGCTACAGAACCCGACAGTTTGCATGCCTCATTTCAAGCCCAGATGTGGTCAATGTCCCTCGTACGTCACTAGGAACTGGCAGTAGCCCCCACCCCAGCCCACCCTGCCCCCGTCCCATCTTACAGCAGTGCCTTGCAGACACGGTGGTCCAAACCCTCTCCACGCCTCACCTGTACTCTGGGCTCTCTAGAAAGGAGCTGACAGCATCAACAGCTTTTCTGGTCTGCTTCCTTCCTCTTTTTTCCCCAATATCAGTGTGAGAGGCTGTTTTAAATTTTTTTAATTATATATTTATTTAATGTTGCTAAAGGGAGACAGTTCTCCAGAAAAGGGCCATTCGTTCATGCCACCTGACCTTTGAACGTGCTATTCCGTCTGCCTGGGTACCCCTTGCTCCATATTTCACGGAAGTCTCGCCAGGCATTCAATATGTAGCTCAGCCATGGTGTCCCCATCCTCTGCAGCCCAGCCTGGCTTGGGCACTCTGCTGGCAGCTTTCATTTCCTGCCCACATGGGGCTCTGAACTCCACTTGGCTGTGTCCTTGTCGTGGACAAGCATCATCAGCAGGGCCCATGTCCTCTCCCTCTCTGGGTTCTCAGTATCCACCACCATGGCGAGTGAGGGAAGGAGGCATCACCCACCTGTCTCTGCTCCAGTCGGCCCTGAGGACCAGCCGTGGAGGCTCCGGAGTGCAAATCAAATGTGTCTGCTTCAAATTAAGCCCATATTCTGGTCTAGTGGGGGCAGAGCTCTTTCTTAGCCAATAAATATTAATAAGAAAAATAAACCAATCTTTTAGGCTTCTTCCCCCTAGCTGCCACCCCAGGGTTATAAATTATGCACTGCCTGAGTCTGTTTTGACAGTTGTGATAAAGTGGGTTTCAGATCTGGAGAGCGTTTCTCCTGAAAGATTGCAGCATTGTGCATTTTCCATACAGCGGCCCCCACCTCCCTTGTGCCCACTTTTTTCCTGTCTAGGAGGACGATTTGACGAGAGTAGCTATTTTTCTACTCTGGGGCCTTCTCCGTCACCCCTTTGCCAAACAGATACACACACACACACACACACACACACACACACACACACACACACATTTTTTTTTTACTTCGGGCTCTTATCACAAAAACCTGGAAAGATTTTAACTGGCAAAAAGGATAGCCTCCCTGCAGTGGGTGTGATGGGCCGCCCCAACAAAATCCAGTCCATCACTGAGGGCCGGGATGAAGGTCCCACTTCCTTCTGCCCCTCTGAGCATTTTCTGTCCCCTCCCTGCCCTCCTGCACACTCACAGTTAGGTCTAAGAGATGCCTTTGAATCTTCCCTTCTCTTCACTGCTCTTCATCTGCTTGGTGCAGGGCCATGCTTCTCCTGTCCCCAGCAGCGGTGGGGAGCACGGCTGTCCATCCTGCTGTGCGTGCCCAGTCATGCTCATCCAGGCTCACCTGCGCTTTCTTCCTCCATCACAGATGTGTTACTCGCATGGAGTACAAGGCACAGGCTCCGAGTGTTCCCTCAGTGAAGTTTCACATGTGTCTACACCTGTGTAATCTCAAGATCAAGGCAGAGATGTCCAGCACCCAGCAGCTCCCTGGTACCCGCTCAGTGGGTGAGCAAAGGCACGCTTATCCCAACTTCTGTCAAGATCACCTCCACCTGCTCTCAAATGCTTTGTATACAGCATGCATTCTTTTTGTCTAGGTATGTTTTTCTTCTCACCATGATGTCCGTGAGATAAATCAAGTTTGATGTATTGAGCAGTAGATCCTTTTTTCATTACTAAGAAGTATTCCACTATCTTAGTTCTTTCCAGCTGCTGTAACAAAATACCACAGGGCAGGTGGCTTAGGAACAACAGAAATATTTCTCCCAGTTTCGAAGGCTAGAAGTCTGAGGTCAAGGTGCCGGCAGCTTCAGTGCTGGGGGAAGGACCACATCCTGGCTCATAGATAGCTGTCTTTGTGCTGTGTGCTCACAATATAGAAGCAACAAGAGAACTCTCTGGGGTCTCTTTTTATAAGGGCACGATTCCCATTCATGAGAGCTCTACCCTAATGACTTAATCACCCCTAAAGATCCCACCTCCAGATACCATTTCATTGGGGATTAGATTTCAAGAGATGAATTTCAGAGGGATGTAAACATTCAGTCGGTAGCATAGATAGATAGATAGATAGATAGATAGATAGATAGATAGACATTATAGATCTAATAGATGAAGATCTATTCCCACTATATATACTGGTTTTTATGCATAAAATTATGAATATTCTTGCACATGTCTTCCGGTGGAAACAGCATTTCATTTTCTTTTAGGGACAAAGCTAGGAGTAGACTTTCCAGATCGTAGAATATCTATGTTTCTAAAGTAATTGAAACCACTGATACTCCCACCAGCAATGGAGGAGAACTCTAGTTATGCCATATCTTCACCCACACTTGCTAGTGCCAGACGTGTGTGTGTGTGTGTGTGTGTGTGTGTGTGCGTGCGCACATGCGCATTTGGTCCATTTATTACGTCGTGTCCTCAGTCTTCGATTTGAAGGAATTATTTGTATATTCTGGGTAAGGATCCTTTTCCACATATAAGTGCTGCATGTATCAATTCCCAGTCTCTGGCTTGTTTTATCACTCTCTTAATGGTGTCTTTTGATGAACAGAAGTTCTTCATTTTAATGAAGTCCCATTTATCAATCTTTTCTTTTATGGCTAGTGCTTTTTTGTGGCATGTTTAAGAAATCTTTGTCTACCCAAAGGTCATGAAGATATTCTCCTATGTTTTCTTCTAGAAGCTTCATTGCTTTACCTTTCACATTTAGGTTTATGGACCATGTCAAATTAATTTTTATGTACTGTGTGAGGTTCACCTTGACTTTTGAAATAGCCTCTTCCCTGGTACCAGCTTCAGCTTCCTATCTTGAATTAACCCAATTTTTGTTGCTGGCCTGTTTTTCCATTCTAAAGCCAGGTCTGATCACATGACTTTTCTGCTTAAAATCATTCTGTATTTCTCTGACCATAAAGTCTAAAGTCCTTGGCATGCTGTCAGACAGATACTTCCAGGCTCAGATACTTAACTCTCTAGCTTTATCACCTATTAATCCTCTCCATGGATATTATACCCCAGCCAAAAAAAAAAAAAATTTCTAAATATCTACTGTTATGGGTTAAATAGTTTCCCCTCCACTTCCAAAGATATACTGAAGTCCTAACCTTCAGAACCTCAGAATGTGACCCTACTCCAGCAAAAAGATAAGAGTTTATCTTGGCAGTCTTTCTCCTACCTGCAACAACCAACATGGTTCTTGTTTTAGGTATCTACTACTGAGTAACGAACTACCCCAAAAGCTGGTAACTTAAAGTGATAATTTTTTATTAACTCTCATGATTCTGTAGATCAACACGTCTCAGCTGGGTGGTTCTGGTCTGGCCTTTGATATGGTCGAAGTCAGATGACAGCTGGGGGTGGAGTCATTTGAAGCCTCAACTGAGCTAAACATCCAACATGGTGTCTCCACCCATGTCTGGTGCCTTGGTTAGGATGGATAGAATACCTGGGGGTGGATGGGCCTCTCTCTTCATGTAGAGACGTGGGCTTCCTCACACCATGGCAGCTTTATGGTCATCAAACTGCTTACGTGGAATCTGGTTCCATGAGAATGGGTGTTCCAATAAGCCAAGGAGGAAGTGGCAAGGTTTCTTCTGACTCAGCCTCAGAAATCAGGTAAAATCACTTTCTCCACAGTCTATTGGCTAAAGTCACAGGACCAGCCTAGGTTCAAGGGCAAGGATTATGCAAGAATTTGAATACCGGGAGGCATGACTTGCTCGGGTCCTTGGAGAGACTAGTTAGGATAGCTCTTTTGTGTGTCCTCCTTTATCTATGGACAGATGATCTTTGGTCCCCAAAAGGACATTTATTAGACCAGTCATTTATTCTGTAGTCAATTTCCTATTATAGAAGGCATGCCCATCCCTGATATGTAGATTAAAAAAGGACAGAGACAAGCCTAAAGGATGGCCTAAAACTCTTCCTTCAAATAGTGTAACGTCAACAATGTAGGCATGTCTCCCAAACTGCTGTACAATACACTGCACTGTTAACTAATGGCCCATGAGGAGGTATCCAGAATGATATCAGTGTGCATTTTGAAATACAGAAAAAAGAATCGTTCCTAGATTTACCTGGAACTTCAGATTAATAAACAGCAGAATAGATGATCTCATTCTAATCTCATTGTCATAATTAGCATTTTCATTATACTCAACAGAGCTCATCAAAACAACCATGTAATGGAACTAAGATGTATTGTAGACATTTTATAGGAGGATAGATGGAGTTTCAGAGAAGTAGATTGATCTACCCAAAGAAATAGCTATTCATGGCTGAGCTGAGGTTCCAATCTAGTGTGATTCAAAATCCACTGTTCCTTTGACTATACTAGGTTTCTTCTGACAGCAGGTTTGTG
Source organism: Zalophus californianus (assembly GCF_009762305.2). Taxonomy (NCBI): domain Eukaryota; kingdom Metazoa; phylum Chordata; class Mammalia; order Carnivora; family Otariidae; genus Zalophus; species Zalophus californianus. The sequence continues at coordinate 184,403,970 of NC_045598.1, forward strand.
TCATGTCTGACATTGCCCGCCTCCCATGTCTGCACAGACATCACTAATCAATCGTGGGTGTCTATCTTGCTGAATTGAGACATTGTCTCACAATCCTTCTCAACCCAGCACTCACCTGATCACTTGAGACCCAAGATAACATCTTGCCATCCTGATACTCTAAGTGCTGTTTGGAGGGTGAGCAAGACCCAACAGGATCTTAGGCTATGTTCTGGTGGCTCTCTCAACATTGGAAGGATTGCCTCTTCTTTGACTGCAGTATTATTAAATGTGAAGTATAGTCTCTGTTTACTCAATTCTAAGAAGCACATTCATACACACACACACACACGTTCACATTTCCAACTTGGGATGTATATTATAGTGAATATAATGCTGTTTCTTTCCCCTCTGGACAACCACTGTTAAATTGATGGTATGATGTTCAACTGGCAATATCTTAGAATGAGAAAATATATCCATTAATTCATTTATGTATGCATTTATCTAATAAGTATTTATATATGGTTACTCCATGTGAGGATGGGTTCTGAGCAATTAGCCTACATCAGTGAACATGGTCCAAATTCAGTATTTGAGGACAATTTTTCAACCTTGATATGACTGTCATTTGGAGCCAGATAATTTTTTTTTCTTTTTTTTGTGGTAGCAGTTGGGTGGTGGTTATCCTGTGCATTATAAGATGATTAGCAAAATAATTGGTCTATATGTATTAGATACCAGGAGTACTCCCACCCTAGTTGTGACAGCCAAAATATCCCTAGATGTTGCCAAATGTTCTCTGGGGTGCAAAAATCACCCTTCATCCTTAGGTGAGAACCACAGCTCTGGAAGTCTGCTCTCTGGGTCATTGTAATCTTTGTCTTTGGTCTCCTATCACTCATTCCTGGACTGAGAAGTTGGATTTGGGCACTTTTTTTTTTTCCACCACGTGCCTTGGAACTTGGGTAATAACTACTATTTTTAGGGTACCTACTATATGCTGGACACAGGCCATGCTCTTTACATACCTTAACTCTCTGAATCCTGATACAGAAGGATGTGGTGTATAAAGAGGGGTTAATAGCGTGGGATCTTGCACCACCTGAGTATAACACCTGGCTTGTCGTGGCTAGCTGCATGTTCTCCTGGGTAAGGTAACTATTCTCTGCCTCACTTTCTCCATCTGCTAAATGGGAGCTCTAAGAGTTGATATTATAATAATTAAACTGTTAAAACATTGAAAATATATAGAACAATCCAGGGCACATAAGAAGAGCTCATAAAACCAGAAATTTAAGTCTTAAACTCAGTGATATAGGTGCTGCTGTCTCCATTTTTCTAATAAGGAAATTGAGTCAGGGAGGTTAAATTGTCCAAGTTCACACAGTGAGGTGGGTGGAGCTGATATTCAAACCCTGTCCTACATGATTTCAAAGCTGATGGAAAAACTTGGAGCCTGTGGCTCCCCTCCCAGGCTGGGCTCTGGTGAGGCTCTCAGGCCAGCCGCCTTCAGACCAAAGCCATCACACACAGCTGGGGACTGAGGCTCCACGCCCTGCCTTATTCAGCCAGTGTCACTGGGGTCACGGGTTAGAGCACCCGGGGAAGTGCTGTGAAACAAGATAATGGGAAAACACCGTGGACTGTGAAAAAAGTCAGTGAGAAGCACACAGAGTGAAAGGTGGAAAATAACAAACGAGAACCAATATAGAAGACAGATGCCGGCACCTTGCGGGAGCTAAGTGGGTGACCAAGGTCAGCTTTCTTATCACAGGCTGCTGTGTGCACTTTGACCCTGCCCTGTCTGAGGTTTTGGTGAGTGCCTGTCTGCTGGACTCTGGGTGTGGCTCCCCTTCCTTGGAGCGTGCTGTGTTTGTAGCTTACAGGTTTATACCTCTCACCCCCACGAAGATGCTCCTGCCCGGGGCTTGGAGCCACTTACTGCCGGGAGCTACGCTGTGATGCTTGATTATTGCATGTTCACTGGAGGAACCAATGATCACTTCTGATTCTCATGGGAATCCTCTGACTTAATGTCTCCTTCATAGTGAGAAAACGGAGACAGTGAGAATAGGGTGCTTGAGCCCAGGGTCCTATGGTCAGGGACAGACATTCGCTGCTACTCTTCCCATGGCTATTCACACAGGTGGATGCATAGTACATATCCATCATGTGTGATGCACTCACTCCTTCATTCATTCATCTTTGACCCTCAGTACATGCCAACCACCTGCTGAATTTCCTGATCCCATAGTATCTGAACCACTGGATTAGTACTTGAACCTGTTGCCTTGTACCATTCATTCCTGGGGGACATGTATATGTGTACTTGCTCTGGTCTAGGCAGAGCTTAGTTGTTGGGGATCCATGGAGAAACTAGACTTGGTCCTGCCCTCATAGGTCTCCCAGCTTGGTGCTTGGGACAGACTGATAAGTAGTTACTTTTTCATCTGACAGTGGCTGATATATGTATCAGGCCATATTGGGGCAATTGCTTGCTGATTGTTTTCAGATGTGAATCTTCTTTTTTCAGGTGCATGGTGATCCCTTGCAGGCTAGGAGTGCCCCTTTGCTCTTTTCATGGGCCCTACTGATGGCAACTTAGGGTTTAGAATATTATTACTTGGTTGGGCACAACCAGTATCTATTGCCAATACCTCCTCTGGGAGCCTGGGAGAGAAAGGGAATGGATTTAGGGTGTGGTGTGGCCGTGATGAGGAAGGAAACTGACCAGATGTTCAATTATGTCCGAAGGGGTGTGGAGAGCTCAGCCCGATCTGAGTGGCCTTGACGTGTCTGTGCGGGTTGTATCAGTTCACTGTTGAAGGATAACAAACCTCTCCCAAACTCAGCATCTTAAGGCATTAAGTACTAATTGCTGTTAACGCGTTTAGAGGTCAGCTGTACTTTTCTTCTGGTCTCAGCTGGGCTCGGGCACACATCTGTAATCAGCTGTGGTTCATGTAGGCAGTTCTGCTAATGTCTTCTGGGCTCAGTCACAGGGGTCGGGTGCCACGGGCCAGTGTAGAATGGCCATGGCTTAACCAGGGCTCCCCTTCCCACATGGTGCCTCGCCTCCCACCAGGCTAGCCTTTTGAGGCCTGGCTGGGAACCCCACCCCACATTACTCTCGCTGCATTCCATTGACCAAAACAAGTCACAAGGCCATCCCAGGTTTGAGAGGTGGGACATAGATTTCACCTCTTGGTATGAGGAGCTGCCAAACTACATAGTAAGGGGGGTGTACACAGGCAGACTCAGAAGGGTAGGGCTGTTCTTGCAATCAGTTGACCACAGGGCTGGAGTGAGAGGAGTCAGCTGGGGTGGCACACCCTATTTCTGGAAAACTGACTCAAGCTGGAACATGGCCCTAGCCAGGGGCTGGTGGCATGAGGCCTAGGATTCCAGCACTGTTAAGAAGCCAGTGAGGAATGCTTAGGGGTTCCACCCAAGCAGGTTGGGCTGAGTTCCTACCTAAACCACTCACCACCTACTGCCAAGCAGGCCTGGGTAGAGGAGTGTCCGCTGGGGTTTGTGGGATTTCTGCACCTGTAAGGTAGGGTAGAAATAGGGGGAGAAGCAGACTCCCTGCTGAGCAGAGAGCTGGATGTGGGGTTCGAACCCAGGACCGCAAGATCATGACCTCAGCCGAAGGCAGACGCTTAACCGACTGAGTCACCCAGGCGTAATAGCTAAATCTTAAGTCATCTTTGATTTACTGATACTCGTTAGCCAGCTTGTAACGATTTGCTCTTGTGGTAGTATATTTGGATTTGATTATGATATTTTATATGACCTCCATGGATGTCAGTCAGCACTTTGTTTCAAATCAGCCAGAAATTTGAATATCTTCCTTATATATGCAGAGAATTCACTCTCTTCCATTGATCAAAATATCAAACAATCTGAGAGCCTATGCATTATTTCTATGAGGAGAGTCACAATTACCACATTTAGTGTGATCTAAATGTTATTTCCATTATAATTTGCTTTTAAATGTCAGGTTAATTTCTAGTGCTTTTTTTTCCCTCATATTTTCATTTTGTTTCCATTAATTTTTAATTGAATTTCCTCTCATTTCCTTAGCAAATAAATTTCAAGTTGATAAAAGAATGTACCTTTCATAAACAGCCAATTCAGGAGCTTGTGATTTCTTATTTGTTTTATTGAAACATTCCAAGATGCCTGTTCAAATTACAGTTGAAATGGTGTATTGAAGCTTTATCAATTTTTTTAATAGAGTTTTTCTTTTTTTTTTACGTTTTCTTGGTGCTCAGGTTTCTCTTCTGTCTTCAAAAATGTATGCCAGAGTCCTTTAAATATCTTTTTGCCCATGTGCAAGGCTTGAATAGCTTTATAATGGCCAGGCTACCTTATCACCCTTAAAATCTTTAGAGAAAAATCCAAGTTGGCATGTGTGTATAAAATAACACATCTACAATTCAAACCTGAAAGGAAAACATTCAATGGAGCTGAATACCAAAGCTGTCACCAGCCTCAACACTGTGGAGGCAGGTTTCCTTCAACAGAATTAAGGGAATGAGATGCTCTCTGCACATTTTATGCCATTTTTTAAATGTTTTTGAAGAGCACGTGGAGGCCTTTGTTCTCCACAATACGGCAGTGTTTTCATTATGTCATTCAAGGCCAGGCTACAATCGCCCAAAACTTGCTTCACTTTGCTGAATAAAATCATAGATAGGTAGTTGTCAGTTGCCCAAAAAGTCAAAAATTTCTGATAGGATTTTCTGTTAAAGGAGTAGTAGTATTCAATATTTGCCACGCATCAGTGTTTGTTAAATCCAATGCAGAGCCTCCAGCAATGGAGTAATATTTAGTGGCTGGTTTATTTGATGTACCCCTTAATGGCATATGGTTTACAACCCAAATAGCACCTGGCCACATAGGGCATATGTGTATACATACAGCCTCTCACAGAACACTCAAATCGCAGCAGTTTGGCTCTTGATTTTTTTTTAAACACTTGTTTCGAAAGTTAATCTTTCATGTCCGTTTTGTGTGTTGGTTGATTCTTGGTATTCCTTTATAATATGATTCTTCCTATTCCTGTGAACATGATATTGGAAAAGCAGTTGTGTTGTAGTCAAATAGACATGAAGGAAAACACTGCTCATTGTCCCAGCCCGTCAAGAGCAGTCACATCAGGTACTGAGGACGATGAGCTGAGCAAAGTCGAGCTGCCGCTGACCCTGTGCCTGCCTGTGTTGTCACTAGTACAAATGGTGTCCCCCTTTCATCCTTATTTGCATCCCTCTTCTTCTTGGGCTTCCTGTTGGGGAGTGTCCTGTTTCTCATACTCGGTGTTATCTCTTCAGTTGTCATTTCTTGTAGATACTTTTGGCTACCAGTGTTCTGTTCTGTATCTTCACAACCTTGACCGTGAGTTTTAATTCCTGTCGTGTTGTAATCAGAGACTTTGACATCATAAAGAGTCTGCTAGTCCTTTGTCAAATTGCTATGTCATACACCTGAAGGGAATGCTGCGTTTTGTGTCAACTATACTTCAATTAAAAAAGAAAAACAGAAAAAAAGAAGGTTCTGCCAGTCTTACTTTGTTTACATTTTTTTTATTTCTACTAAGATACTTCCCAATGAGTTTGAATTTTGCTTTGATTATTAATTCTGAAAACATATAAAACAAATCTGAAATTATTGCATACACAAAAGCAATTCGAATGCTTTTAAAAACTGCAACTACTCTCTACCGAACTACTTATTAGTGTAATCCAATTATTTTTTCTCTGCATCCATTGACTTCCTGATGAATGTGTAGGAGTTTGTCTCCTGTTTCTTTAGGCCGCTTTGCTGTGTTACTGACAAGTTTGTGTTCTCTTTCATGTGGAACCAGCAGACTTTGTCAGGACAAGATGTGTTGGATATGCGAGATGCAATCTGATGCAATTGTGATGCATAAAACACACCAGTTCTCACGCAGAGACACCTGCCACTTACAGTTCCGCTGCTGGTTTCTACTCTACAAGCATAGGGGTTCAGATAAATTCAATTTTTTTTAATAATTCCCATCACAAAAGAAAAACATGTATGGTGCATTTATAATTGTGTCTGCTGAGATTTTGAGCATACTGCTGGCAGGAAAGAACTCCTGTTTTGACTAGTCATCAAGGAAAACCAAACTTACAATTGTACACAGTTGATTGGAAGAACTTTCTGCCGTCGAACTCCTGGCTGTGTACATTGCAAACCTAGTTTTGCTTCAGCTAGCCACATACGCTTCATCCCAGGGACCATAGGACACATACCCTTCATGATAAAACTCTGCATCTTCAAGTTTCTATGCAGGCTAAGTTAACACAGAGCATGAGTGGAGGCTTCCAGAAGCTTTGGGAAGGCTAGCAATAAGTTGACTATGAATGGCAGTGATAGCAAACCACATACACGTATATCAACAAATCCCTACTAAATATATCCCTAACTCAATCTCTCTTAGGCCAGATGCCAAAACACTTATGGTAAGTTATTACAGCAAAATGACATAAGGCATAATTGACAAAGGGAAAAGGCACGTGAGGAAAATCTGGAGGAAAGCAGGAGCAAGCTTCTAAGACTCCATTCCTGATGGAGTAACACAGGATGTGCTTTAATCCCCCAGCAATGAATTGTGGCCATATACGGTAATATAAAACCCTAAATAAAATTTTAACAAATGATTCAACAACACATTAGAAAAAAAAGCACAGCATGACTATATGGTACTTACTCCAATAATCAAGATTGGTTCATTATAAGAAATATATTTAATCCATCACACTGATATATCAATATGGGAAACAATTTCTGATAATCTTCTTAGATACTGAATTAGACAAAATTGAATATCCATTCCTAACTTTAAAAAAATTTAATATAAAAGGGTTTCATAACATTTTCCCAATTTGGTAAATGATATGTCTTTTGTCCCAAAGGCATTTTCAGGATGAACGAGGAAACACTTGAAACATTCTCACTAAATTCAGGAAAAAGACAAGGATGCCATCATGACTATAATTTCTCATTATACCAGATGTGTTGGTAAGATAAAGAGGTTATATGTACCAGAATTTGAAAGGAAGAGATGAAACAATCACTAGTTAAATACAATATGATGATATACCTGGAAAATTCAAGGCAATTAACCAAAAATGAATAAAAACAGTGAAATAATTTGATAAGATAGCATGATTCAAAATCAGTAATAATGATTACATTGATTATGCATGCACAGACACATACAGTACTAGGCAGAATAAGCTACCATATTATGAAATATGAAGGGAAAAGATAATCCACGAAATTTCACAGTCTAGTCCACTCCATGGTTTTGACTACATTCCTTCTCCAAGTTCCACAGAACTCTCAGGTCATCAGGGAAACAAAGTTTCTGATCCTCCAGGAGGCCAGAGTCCCTCCAAAAAAAACTCCTTGCCCTCATCCTTCCAGGCTGGAGGACTGTGAAGGCACAGCCACAAAAATTCCAGAGCCAAGAAGAAAGCTTCGCCCTTGGGGGAGGAAGAATGGAGGAAGGGGCCGAGAAGGGCCAGCTCATGCAGGGAGTTGAATGTCATGATGCAGATCCTACAATAGGACAATGAAGCCCATGGTGGGCCAGTGTAGGGGCCGGAGACTGGCTCAGCGGCTCCCATAGAAACAGCGTAGCTGAGAGCTGAGGGGGGTTCAGCTCTAGCAGCAATAATCTAGAAGGAGAGCAGATAGATTAAAACATATATGTTTTAAAGATTGTATTTATTTATTTGAGAGAGAGCAAGAGAGCGAGAGAAAGAGAGCACAAGTTGGGGGGGAGGGGCAGAAGGAGAGGGAGAAACAGGTTCCGTGCTGAGCGGGGAGCCAGACTCAAGAGCTTGATCCCAGGACCCCGAGATCACGAGCTGAGCTGAAGGCAGACGCTTAACCAACTGAGCCACCCAGGCGCCCCTGGATTAAAATATATTTAAGAAGTGAAGTCAGCCAGATTTGTAGTTTGGCCAGTGGTGGTGGGGTGGGCTTGAAATCTAAATGGTGCCACGTCTTCAATATTTATCCAATACTGTTATTAGCATTTAATTGTTACTAGTATGTTGGTAAACTGACAGAAAGCAGAGGCTGAGTATTACAGAAATGCTTTACTTTCTCCCCTCAGTAGCTATGCCCCTGTTATTATAGTGTTTGCTACTTGTAATTCACAATGAATGTCAAGTATCGTCCTAATTCTTCTTCATGGGGTGGCTCGAGTTTAAAGTCATTGATGGAATAGAAAAAAATGGGAGACAAAAATCAAGCATGAACTCCTAGGTAGAAATTGAAGTGACAGGTCTGGAATGAAATGTGTACCAGTTGAGTCATTGCCACGAATGGCCCCAGAGTATGGTTCGGCTTGGTTTTATCAGTCCTTGCTTCATGGTGTGTTGGGGCACTTTAAAGATATTGTGTGTTTTTTCATGAGCATGGGACAACATCAGTTATTTCGAGAAATAAGTGAAAGGTAATAGGGACACCCTCATGCTTTTTTGCACAAAAACATAAGAATGCAATTTACATTTTTCAATGATGTTTTATGAGCAATTGCCTACTCATTGACTTGTGAACTTATTTTTGCCAAATGAACCATTCAAGATGGGGACCGCAATTTAGAAGCACATAGACTGAAGTTATTCTTTAAAAAGTCTTAGCACACTAGAATGTTAAAAAAAAAAAATATTCATTTGGGAAGCAGGCTTTCACAAAAGTGGAAAATTTTAACTTTCCAAAGTCCTTTATAACCCAGTCTTTTACTTTTTCTGACCCGAGTTTCACAGACAATCAACCCCAGGCTGTTGGTGTATTTTATCACCAGTGAACTTTGCCACCTGGTTTAATTTCCCTTTCAGCTCGGCTTGGTCATAATAGCCGCCTAATGGAATCCCATATCCCAAATTTCTAGTTGTCCCTGCATTGCACAATGGATGAAGCTAATCATGTTTTAAAGAGACTAAATATTACAGTGACATAAAAAGGCTCATTGTGTCTTAGTCAGGAATATTAAACATCTGTGACCTGGGAGAAGAGAGAGGCAGAGATGAAGTTTGACGTTTGAGTGAAGAGTGGATGATACAAACAATTAGGGCGCTAATGGAGGAAGGTTCTGGTTAGTACCACTGACCTTTCCAAGTCCACTGCTTCTCTTTGCCGCGTCTCTTTGATTGCTACGTCTCCTGAGAAGGGAAAGGGATAATTTAGGGGATTGGCCGAAAATTCCTTCAGTCTCTTCAGCGAGGAGGGCTGCTGCTTCACCCCGTTACCTGGGGGTTGGTAGCTCTCCAGGCTCAGTTCCTCATCAGTGAGCCACTAACCCATCAGGATCTCCACTGCTTGATGCCCCAAAGACAGCAGCGTCTGGATGACCAGGCTGATTTGCAACCACCACTGATGCACTTGCCTGCAGGGTGTGGCAGACCAAGCTGGAGGGGTGCAGGAAGGGGCGGGTGTCAGCAGTCAGAGGGAGCTGGGGGTCAGTCCTTCTCCACCAAGGCCTGTGCAACAGAGCCTCTTGGGGCCCCATTTCCTAATCTGTAAGAGGGAGTTAAATATTAGCAAGGGCTGTGAGATCAAAGAAGATACGTAAATGAAGCAACTGGACTAGCACCGGGCACCGTAGGAAGAGTCATTCCATTTTTTCTCCCTCACCTTCTAGATGCCTGTGAAGTCCACTTTCTATAGGAGGCTATGCATTCAGTTACTCTTTCTCCCCTGTGTTTCCACGGTACTGCCCAAGGGCCAGGCACTGGGCTACATGCTGGAGATACGAGATCATCAAAATGCATATTTTCAAGTTGGTCAGAGAATGGAGAGAACAGAATCAAGTCTGTAATTGTGGTCTGAAGAGAAGTCAGCTAATTTTGTTCTGTATTCTTGTTTTAAATAATTATGAGTAGCTGACATTTCATGGGCACCCATTAGAGCCGAAGCACTGTACTGTTTTAAATGTGATGCTTGTTTTCATTTTCAAAATATTATTTTTTATTTCACAACAAGATTCATTATGATTATTGTAAAAGTATGAAAACGAAGTTAGGGATAAATTGGAAAACAAAAATAATGCCTCACCATTTTTCTTGAGAGGGCCAATGCCAGAAGATATCCACTGTTAACATTTGGGTGCATAACTTTCCAGAACATTCTGAGGCCTTTGCTTTGTAATTATATATATAACTATGTATCAATTTGTATGTATGTTTGTATAAGTTAGAAAATGCAAAATTTTGAAAACAAAAATGCAATTACTGATTTATACATATTACTGATTTATAGCATGCCTTTTCTGTCAATCCTATATTATGAATCTCTTCTCATGTTCTATAATTTTTAACTGTTTAGTTGTTTCCAATGTTTATAACACAGGCAGTTCTGAAACAGACAGTTTTGCATACTCTTGTGTCTTAGCCGGAACGCCTGGAGCAACTTTTTAAACAGGTGACTTTGTGGCTATTGCCAGATCCTCTCCAGAAACACTGTATTACTTACAGGCCCACCAGCAATCCATAAGAGGATCTACTTCTCCTCTTCACACACATTTTTATCATTCTTCTCATCCCTCCTAATTTAATAGCTGAAGATCTTTTCTTTTCTTTTTTCTTTTAAAGATTTTATTTATTTACTTGAGAGAGAGAGTGCATGAGAGGGTCAGAGGGAGAAGCAGATTCCCCACTGAGCAGGGACCCCGATGCGGGACTCGATTCTGGGACTCCAGGATCATGACCTGAGCCGAAGGCAGTCACTTAACTGACTGAACCACCCAGGCGCCCTGAAGATCTTTTCTCGTTTCCGACTTTATCTCTTCACTTACTGGCTAGGTTGATCATTTGTTGGCCATTTCTGTTAACTTAGCCAATTCTTAAAGTAACTTAAAGTTTGAATTCTTTTGCCCTGTTTTAAAATAAGAAAGTTGGCATCAGAGATGTTAATAGGAGTTAACTCAAGCTCGCACAGCTGACATGTGCCAGGGCCGGACTCACACTCTGATCCATCTCATGCTGGAGCTGCTTCTTCAGCTCAGGTCCTCTCATCTCCCAGGGCGGCTGGTGGATGACGCCCACCAGACAGACTAGAAGACGTAGTTGACGAATTTATTTGATTCTTCATTGAATAGTTATAGCAAGTGCCCCCTGCCTGCAGAGCCCTGGATGAGGCTCAGGATCATGGAGGTTCTTCTTAGGGCTACTTTGTTATGGGAAAGTTCTATAGAGACCATCAGAGCAATACTGGAGCCAAAAGGTTAAAGCAGATAGTAGGCTGGGGATTTACTATGAGGAAAGCATTATGGTGGTGGGGGGGTGAAGCGGGGAGCAATTACATGAAGCAGAAGCATATTTGGGGCCAAAGCTAATGGGCTTTTTAAATGGGATTAAACTTGAAGGTCAAGATCCCTGGCCATCTAGAACAAGAAGGATAAGAAGGTAGGCAATAATGAGAAAATGGCATCTTGGAACTCTTACACTGAGTCATTTCTGGAGGATGTGTCTTCCTTAGTCCTGTGTTCCCAGCTGCAACACAGTCTCCAGCGTAGAGTTTGCTGCATAGAGCTAGATGTGTTGGCTGGAGGAAGGAGCCAGAAGGCTTATGTACCTGCAACCGCCAAACACACACACACCCACTGGCATCTATTCCCACCCCTGTAATGGAAGACCTGACCCTCCTCTTCAAGGCCATTCCCTTGACCTGTGCTCTGCACAATCCCATCAGGGAGTGTGTCTCATCACGTGGCTTCTATGTTCCCCGGATCTTCTTCTTCACCTTCCACCTGTTGCTTTCCACCTGGACTTAACTGTGCTTAAGTCACTCCCAACTCCAAAAGAACCCTTACCTCCAACACAGCAGCTCATCTTCTACTGAATTGCCCTCCTTTCCAATACACCCTTGCTGTGAAAGGGTGGAATGTACTTGAGATCTCTGCTTCCTGACTGTTCCTGATTGACAGTGGCATTTGACTTCTACCTCCACCATCCGATGAAGCAACCCTTGTGGTCATCAGTAGTCTTCTTATTGCTAAAGTCGTTTTTCATTATGCATCTTCCCTGACCTCAAAGATTCCTAAATCTGCATCCTTCAGTTATAAAACCTTTATTTTATTTATTTATTTATTTATTTATTTATTTATTTATTTATTTATTTATTTATTTTGCTTCCTTAGCCCTGCACCATACTGGTTTGGCTCCTACATCTCCTGCTGTATCCTCCCTAAGTCTTGCTGCTGCTGGCTGCCATCTCTCTTCTCAGCCCACGGCTTCCTTGTAACCGGGTCACTGCACCTGCCTGCATCCCCAGTGGTCCCCCTGACTCTCTTTGAGTGTTCTTATTTGCAACCTATTCTTCACACTGAAGGAAGAGTGATGGTTTAACAATGCTCAAGTCTGTTATTGTTGACTTACTAATATAGTCTTCAATGGCTCTTTGTTAATTTATTAATTCAACAACTAGTTATTGGATGCTTGCTATGTGCCTGGTACTGTTGTATGCGCTGAGGATACAGTAATGACCACAGTAAAGTCTAGCCTGGTTAGTTGTCATCTACTAGACAGAAAGAGATAATAAATGAATGCATCACAGCAGGGCAAGGACATAGAGGGAGACACGAGAGAACATGAATGCTGGGGAGGGATGGGGAAGAAGAGGTTCAACCGTGTAGCCTTGCTGGCCATGGGAGGGATTTGGGTTTTATTCTGATTGAGTCAGATGTCAGGATTGCAGCAGAAGAGTGACGGCATCTGAGCTACATTAAAGGGACTCCTCTGGGTCCTGAGCAGAGAATAGCCTGTATGGGGCTAAGGTGGAGGGGAGTGTGGCTCAGCATGGGGCTATTGGGATCATCTACATTCAAGACAAGGGTGCTGGGGTCAGGTTGGATACCATCCAGGTGTCTTGGAGGCTTCTCTTCATACTGACCTTCTTTAAGCCGAGGTCCCAGGCAGCTGAGTCCTCCTGGGATCTCTTATGGAGGTACAACTGGTGCCTGGCGCAGAGCTGATCTCACTATTGGTGCTTGTTGGAGTGCTCTAAATGCTTGTTGGATGAATGAAGAGTAATTTTAAAAGAGCAATGTGAGAGGATGTGGCCTTTGATTAAGGAGGAGCCCCCTGCTTGAAGGTGGAATGTAAGAGTCCATCGCAACACCCATCAAAAAAACCCCACTTCCTCCAATACTTTGCTGCTTCCCTCCATCAGATGTGATTTTAAATAGTTAACTTTGATCAAATTAATACTTCTACCGAGGAGAGCTTAGAGTAACATCATTATACAAAAGTTATCACACAAAAACAGCAGTCTTCATGCCCCGCTTCTCTGAATCTACCCTCAACTCTTGCTTTCCAAGGGCAGCCATGTTGTACTCTTGGCTGTTTTTCCTGGTCTCACTTTCCTTATTTCTGAACAAAACACTTTAACTGCTATTTGTTGACATTTCAGTTTTAGATATTATTTGTTGACTTTATGACTATTGTAGGTGAAGTTAAGGCCTCTCTTACAATTTCTCCACTCATGTTCCCCTTTTCACCTTCCGAAAAGAGTTCAAGCACAATGTTAGTTAAATTATTCAGTGCGGATGACATCCTGACTATGGAAATTTTGCTCAAGAATTATTTATTCAGAAGGGTACAATTACTATATTCCCTCTCCAATTTTTAATGTTTTCTGGAGTTAATAAATGCCCTGTGTGTTTGCTTGTTTCATTTTTTTTAAAAGACTATTTATTTTAGAGGGGGTGGGAGAGAGAGAGAATCTCAAACAGACTTCCCGCTGGGTTCAGAGCTTGACATGAGGCTTGATCTCACGACCCTGGGACCATGACCTGAGCCGGAAGACTGAGCCACCCAGGCACCCCCGCTTGTTTAGTTTTTTTATGTAACTACCACAGAGTCTTACCTAAAGCCTTTCAGAAAATTCTAAACCACCTCTGCCTCTGGCCAAGTGCTTTGGGTAATACATTGTTTCCCTTTTCCGCTTGCACATGCTGCTCAGAGCCCTCCAGTTCTAGATTCCTGCCCCACTGCTCTGATGGGCTCTGGGTCTGCTCCACAGTCATTCAGGGACTTACCCACTACCACCGCATTCCCTTGGCCTCTCTCTAGTACTGGAGGCCTGGCTTCCTCATCTTTTGAGTCTGCTAGAACTTCATTCTATTTTAAGTAACAAAAACTTAAGGACGTTGATGGAAATAAACATTTTATCCCTCACATTCCAAGAGGTCTCAAGTCAGTAGCTGCTTCTTTGGTTTAGTGACACAGTGTCTCTACAAAGCCTTTCACTCTTTCCCAGGGTTGCAAAATGGCTGTTGCAACTCCAGTAGTCATCACAGCTACATTCCAGGCAGAAAGAAGGGGAGAGATGGTGTAGCTAAGTGTATCTCCCTTTATAAGATTTACTTATTTATTTTTAGAGAGAGAGAGAGAGACAGCGTGAGCAGGGAGAGGGGCAGAGGGAAAAGGAGAGAGAGTCTCAAGCAGACTCTCTGCTGAGTGTGGAGCACAACATGGGGGCTCAATCTCAGGACCCTGATATCATGACCTGAGCTGAAACTGAGAGTCCATCCAGGTGCCCTTATCCCCCTTTTGAAAGAAAGCAAAGTGATTGTCAGCACCAGCCCCAGAAGGCTTCTGCTTCAGCCTCAGAGGCCAGAACTGCTTCCTCGGCCACACGGCTAGAACAGAATCCCAGAAATATCTTGGAGCTTCTCAAAGTGCCCGATGAAAATCTCACTCCCTGGATCTTTCAGTGTTTGTGGCTAGCCCCTTTTCCTGCCTCCAATACTCTCATCACCTCAGGCTGCTGCATTACAATATTAAACAACTGCCACTCGCTTTTTAATAGATTTAATTTTTTAGACCAGTGTTAGGTTCACGGTAAAACTGAGCAAAAGATACACACAGCTCCCATATATCCCGGGCCCTTACAAACACAACCTCCCTTGTTATCAACATCCCTGCACAGACTAGTACATTTGTTACAATCTACACATCTACGTGGATACATCACCATTACCCAAAGTGCCTGGCTCACTCATGGTGCTGTGCATTCTATGGGGTTTGATAAATATGTAATTTATCCACTGTTAGAGTATCATACAGAATATGATCCACCATTATAGTATCATACAGAATAGCTTCACTGCCCTAAAAATCCTGACTGCTCTGCTTATTCATCCCTTCTTCTCCCTTTCTCCCCGGCAAACACTAATCCTTTTACTGTCTCCATAGTTTTGCCTTTTTCAAAATGTCACGTAGTTGTAATCATACCACGTGTAGCCTTTCCAAATAGGCTTCTTTCATTTAGTGATATGCATTTTGGATTCCTCTATGTCTTTTCATGGCTTGATAGCTCATTTCTTTTCAATGCTGAATAATATTCCATTGTCTGGATGGACCACAGTTTCTTGATCCGTTCACCTGCTGAAGGACATTTTGATCACTTCAAAGTTTTATTTATTTATTTATTTACATTTGATATAATTTTTTTATCATTTTATTTTAATTTTTTTATCATGATAAGTGCATTCCTTAATCTCCATCATCTTTTCCCCGCATCCCCCACCCACCTCCCCTCTGGTAACCATCAGTTTGTTCTTTATAGTTAAGAGTCTGGTTTTTTTTTTTTTTTTGTCTCTTTCTCTCTCTTTCGTTTTCTTTCTTAAATTCCACATATGAGTGAGATCATGTGGTATTTGTCTTTCTCTGACTGACTTACTTCACTTAGCATAATACTACCCAGCTCCATTCATGTTGTTGCAAATGGCAAGATTCCATTTCTATTTATGGCTGAGTAATATTGCAGTTATTGCAGTGTGTGTGTGTGTGTGTGTGTGTGTGTGTGTGTTTCTCACCTCTTTGTCGTCCTTTCCTCTGTCGATGGACACTTGGGCTGCTTCCACAGTTTGGCTATTGTGAATAATGCTGCTATAAACATAGTGTGTCCCTTTGAATTAGCATTTCTGTATTTTGGGGGTAAATACCCAGATCACTTCCAAGTTTTGTCAATTATGAATACAGCTGCTATAAACATGTGTGCAGGTGTTTCTGTGGGTGTAAGTGTACAACTCCTTTGGGTGAATACCAAAGAGCATGGTTGCCAAATCAAATGGTAATAGTGTGTTTAGTTTTATAAGAAACTACCAAATTGTCCTCCAAAGCATCTGTATCATTTTGCATTCCCATCAGCAATGAGTGAGAATTCCTCTTGCTCCACATCCTCTCCAGTAGTTGGTGTTTTGGATTTTGTTGGCATTTCAGTATTTCGGACTTTTGTCATTCTAATAACTGTGTAGTGTTATCTTGTTTTAATTTGCAACTGCCTGATAATATATAATGTTGAGCATCTTTTCATTTGCTTATTTTCCATCTGTATATCCTCTTTGATGAGGTATCTGTTTATAGTTTTTCCCATGTTAAAATCAGATTATTCAGCTTTTATTGTTTTATTGTTGAGTTTTAAGAGTTCTGTGTATATTTTGGGTAACAGTCTTTATCAGATGTGTCTTTGGCAAATATTTTCTCTCAGTCTGTGGCTTCTCTTCTCATTCTCTTGACCACCGATTGTTTTTGGCAAACACCCTGGGGATAGGACTTTTCTCACTGTGTTGGCTCTGAATCAGATCAAATAATGAACAGCCCTGTGAATAGGGCTTTTCAAGGAGTTGCCGGACAAGCGAAATAGTGCAAGGTGATGGGGATGGGCCTTTCTGAAGAGCTCCAAACCTGATCTGTCCCCTCCAGTGTCTGCTAAACTGCTTGCTTTCACAGTAATGGAGATTACAAGGCAGCAGTTTTGCAAGGTTCCTGTAGAGCTGGGGAGAAAAGGGATGAAAATAAAGCAAGTGAAAACATCACAAAGCTCCCTATTCTTACCAAGATTCAGCTAGTTCTCCTTGAATAACATCTCCTTGGATTATTGCAAGAATTTGTTAATTTCCAGAGTTCTGAAAATTTAGATTTGACTTTTATTTTATTTATTTTTCTGCCAGTGTTCCTGTTGCCTTTATGGAGGTGTAAGGTTTTCTGGGGTCCTTTATCTGCCATTCTGGAAGTCTGTCTCTTATTGGCCCTTTCCTACAAACTGGTCTAACAGTGTTTTTCCAGTTGTGTGTGATGTTAAAAGCTGTTTCATACAACAAGGATTCTATGCTTGTGGAAAACAATACATAAGCAGATTTTTAAAATAAATCTCTGGTGTCACATTCGCTTTCCCGCCTTTGATTTCAACACACCCTTGGTGAACGGCTCCTTACCTGCTGGAGGTCCTACATCCTGCCCCTGCAGCAGTATCTCATGCTGCTCCTCTGCTTTATTGTCTCATGGCTTCTCCCTAAACCCCATAAAGACCCTTGACCTGTGTGAAGGTGCTCAGGGGTGCGAAGGATTTAAAGCTTTTGGGATAAGCCTCAAACAATCCGGAGCAGAGGTGGTAGATCTGTGCTAACATCCTGTAGTCGAAGAGACAATCTGAGGGCCATTCCACACCATTCCTTCTAGGATCCCCTTGGAGCTCAATCTGCACGTGACTGTAGTGGAAAGTAGCTCAGTGATACATAATTTATTGATTTTTTTCTCCTTCCCTGTCTCACCATTCCTTCTTTCCCGCTTCCTGTGATCATCTTTCAAACTCTGTGCACATTATGTCTCAGATTTTACCTGTAGGGAAATCCAAACAAAGACACCATGGTTTAAGGAAAAGCTAAACACTTCCTTTTTACTACAGTTCTTAGAGTTTTATCCACTGTTTCTCAGAGTATTATTATCTAAGGGAATATTATGGTATGCTTTCAGCCCTTGAACCTTTTTAAATTTGTCATCTTGAGAGCATGTGCCCCATGGAATAGAAACATGCTTTCAGAAGTGTTGGTTTATGTGAGACATGTGGGACATTCTTCCAGGAATCTCCCAACTATCTTAACGTTAATGCCTTGCTAGAGGGGAAAACAACCTTACCTTGACAGTGGCAAGGCCTCCAGTATCTTGTAGGTCCTCTTTAGCATAGGAACGTTCTTTTGAAACCTCCCTTTTTCCTTACCTCCCGCAACCCCATAGTATGTCATCAGCCACCCCTCACAGCCCTGGTGCCGCAGCTCTTTCTGCCCACCGGTCCTGTCCCCATGGTTTGATAAACCAACACTTTGCGCACACACACGCACACACACACACACCAAGAAGTGTTGGTTCAGCATATACAGATATCTACTGGAGCTTAGGATATCCTTTTAGATGGTACTTAATGAGAGGAAGCATATTTAGCATTAAAGGCCTTAGTTTTCTGAGGACACAGTAGCAAAGAACTTTGGGGGTCGGACAAGAATATCTTAACATCATGATCCCTCAATACAACACATACATTAGAGTATTCCAACTCACATGACAGGCCATGGTATCACGGCTGGCAAGGCTCAGTATGATACAGAGATGCTAGACTTGCCCATGAGACAGAGTTAACAGTTTATATTCTATTTGATTTATTTGATGAAAAATTTGTGATGTCTGTTCTACAGCAAAACGATACAATTGTGATTTAGCTGATTTTATGTATTAAAATGTCCCATGTTTTACCCCTTATAATATTCAATTTGGGGGCACCTGGGTGGCTCAGTCAGTTGAGTGGCCGACTCTTGATTTTGGCTCAGGTCATGATCTCAGGGTCCTGGGATTGAACCCCCATCTGGCTCTGTGCTCAACAGGGAGTCTGTTTGTCCCCACTTGTACTCTCTCTGTCTCTCAAATAAATAAGTAAAATCTTTAAAAAATATTCAGTTTGGAGGATGTTAGAATTTTATGGTAATGTTGGCTTGTATGCATGTGGGTATGAGGGATGTAATGACAACTTCTTGTCCACATATCATGGTTTGGGGTCCACCTTTCCCCTTCCATGTGCTTTGGTGATGCCTCACACTTCCAGGTGATTAGAAGAGGCCAGTGATTTTTCAGCCCTTTGGATACCATCTCTGAGCTTTTCCATATTGGCAATAGATAAGAAGCTGTCTTTTTCTTTTGAATCAAGGACTGGAGGCATGCAGGTCTGGAGCTGGTGGTGGCTGTTTGGCCTGCCACGTGGAGAGAGCTGGGCCACAGCAAGAAGATAAAGCCAGTTAACAAAGGGAACCAGAGATGAACATGAGTGGACAGAAAGATGGAGTACTCCTGTCATTATTTGAGCCCTTATATATAGCCATGCCTGAAGGCAGCTTTGTTCCAGAACTTGCCAGTTGCACGAGTCAATAAATTCTCTTTATTGCAACTTGCTGAGCTAGTCGGTCTTGGAATTCTGTCACTTGTGACCAAAATTCTTGACTTAGAGTTGATTATAATCCAAGGTGCATGTTAAATATCGTGCTTGGTTCTGGCTCCATTCCCCACACCTCCCATCACCCTCCTCATAAAGGACAGGCTTTTGTTATGGAGTCAGGCAGACCTGGGTTTACAGGCTGGTTTTACTGAGTGTTGTTGTCACGGACAATCTGTGACAGAAGTATCACAGCATCTGTACAAGAAGGTATGTTTTAAACCAATCAGATCTGGGGTGAAAATCCTGGATATGTCACTTTCTATCTTTGTGTTATTGAGCACATTTCATAATCTCTTTGAACTATATTTTCTGAGTGTACTGTGTGGAATTACAGCTCTTAAATTTCGTAGTTATTTTGATGATCAGAAATGATTTGCTTTGCTAGCTTGATAAATAATTGTTATACGTTTTGAATACCTCATTAGTTTTTCTTATTCCATAAAAGCAGTCTTTTAATAAAAGCAGAGGAAGAAACAAACAAAACAAAAACAAAAAACATTCAACCTCAGACTGCTCTCTCTGATGATTGCAAGTCATGCAAACAAAGGTTACAGGACATCATGCCTTGGAGAAACACGATACTGTTTCCACTTTTGCTCTCTCAACAAAAGAACTAAATAGTGAATTTTTACATTCACTGACCTGTAAATTTGTGATCTTCACAAGTATAATTTCTCTCATTTGCAAGAGCTTGTGGGACGCTGTTCTTTTCCCTTCCCAAAAAACAGAAGAGAAAACAATTTTCCTCTGCCTCTCACCCCCTCATTCTCCATAGTATTAACAGCAGATCTGATTACTCATTAAGCGAGGGATACGAGATTGTGCCCAGTATTTTATGTTCCTTTTCTCTTTTAAACCACCCCTGACGCCCCTGCGAGGTGCTAGAGACCCTACCTTGCTGCCGGCACCTGCTGAGGAGTCAGTTTCTCCTGCCACGTCTTTGCAGTGCCTTCTGTTGGCAAAGCTAACAATGGAAAAAATATTTAAAGGATCCAGCTTACTTTTTTTGCAGAGCTGGCATTGAAGGATTAACTTTCGGCTGAGAGGCAATACATTGATAATGGGTGCACTTACAAAACATCCCGGGAGGTGCTCAGGAAGAGAGAACACATGGTACCAAGAAGCAGACACTGGAAGGGAATTTACTTTTAAAAGAAGAAAATATCATATTAAGTGGTTTAGAAAAAGAGTTTGAATGAGATTTTAATTTAGAATCACAAAATTTGAAAATTTGAAAGTAAGGGCCTTTTACTGGCAACGAAATCATACTTAGGTTATAATTGGAATTTCCTGCA
Source organism: Zalophus californianus (assembly GCF_009762305.2). NCBI lineage: Eukaryota > Metazoa > Chordata > Mammalia > Carnivora > Otariidae > Zalophus > Zalophus californianus. The sequence continues at coordinate 184,424,555 of NC_045598.1, forward strand.
CTTCAGTTACTTCATCTGAAAAAAAAAAGATTTTAATAGTGGAACTTCCTTTTTAGGTTCTTGTGAGAAATTTAATGGCATTTACACGTAATGGATTTAAAACAGTAGAGGGTATATATTAAATGATCAATAAACATTAGCTACTGTTTTTAATTTTTAGAATGCACAGAGTGGTTGAGTATTTATTTATTTTGCTTTTCAAGGTCATATTATAACACATGCATCCAATAATTTCACTTACCATATATTTATTGATCATCTGCACACACTCCTCTGTATATCTAGAGTAGATCAGTGACAAAAAAAGGAAAAAATCTCTAGGGGGATGATATTCTAGCATGGACTGTACAAGCATTAATAACCCTATGAGGTCTGTTTGTCTTTCTTCTCTCTTCCCTCTTTACCTCCGATTAGAGAGAAGGACAAAGCTCCAGAATAGAAATCGGCAAACCACATCCAGTAGAGCATAACCGGCCCACTGCTTACTTTTGTGAATGTAGTTTTGTTGGAATTCAGCCATGCCCATTCATTTCTGTATCGTCTAAGGCGGCTTTCATGCTACAGTGGCCGAGTTAAGTAGTTGTGACAGGGACCAGGTGACCTGCAGGTTGAAAATACTTACTCTCTGGTCCTTTACAGGAAAAGATTGCCAACCCCTGGTATAGAAGAAAGCAGAGCTACATGGATGGAAAGAGCCTAAGAGGAGGAGAACCTCCCTTCCACCGCATCCCACCCCATGCCATCCGGATCCACCCACATTAGACCACATCTTGAGTGAGAAACAAGTTCGTATTTGTGTGAAGCCTCTGAGATTTGGGGGACATGTGTTACAATAGTTAGCTGACCCTTACTGATTTAAATTGTCACATTTTCTAAGGGATCTATCAATTTTACCAATGGTGATTCTTAATCTTTAATATTCGTATAATTCTCTTTTGAGGTGCCTGCCTCTTCAGTTTGCTGATTTTTTCTTCCTCACCTGATAACTGTCTACCTCACTGAAATTCTAATTTTGTCAATGGACACCCTAGGCTTTGAGAACTTCTCCAGCATCATTTTCACTGAGTCCACGGAAGTCTACATCTTTGCAAGAGTTCCAATTTCATTTTACAAACAGTTTCCATAGCATTTGTATAACGTTTGAACTATTTGGGGTGCACAGAATAATCAACAAGAACACAGAGGTGGTGATAGGACTAGAGTCTGTGTTACAGCAAAAACTGTTTTTCTTTTTTAAACAGTCGGTTTATTCATGATTATTTTTGCATTAAGATCATTTTGTTTCCCTGTTCAACTTTGTAACTGGGGAATAGATATCAAGTACTCAGACGAGGCTCCTTCTGGTATGTGTAAGAAAGCCAAGGGAGGGGGAGGGGCATCTAACCTCTGCTGGGAGAGTAGAGAGATGATTAACAGAGGACAAGACATTTGAGCTGGGTGTTAAGGGGGTGAATATGAGTTTTCTGGGAGAGAATGAGGTTAGACATTGTAGGGTGGGTGTATGTAAGCAGATGTTAATGACACACATCTGGGCACAAACTTTTAACAGAGTTGTCTGTGGAAGCACGAAGTGTCCACATAAAGCATGGCCACAGGTTGAGAAGGTGAAAAAAATCACAGCAAGATCATTAAGGCCTTGAGTATTCTTCAATGAGCGTTTCGGCTTTTTCTTTAAGCAATAGTCCCCTGGTTTTAAAAAAGCAAACCTGTCACATCAGGTTTCATATCACTGCTATAACGTTCATCCTACCCCCTCGACAAAGTCATTCATAGACTGAGGAATTCCAAACACTTATTTGAAAACCATTGCAGAGAATACCATGGGGGGCTGGGAAACAGCAGAGCCCCACGAGGAAATCTGAATTTCAGCAGGACCACGATGCTGTCACGTAAGGATGGGTTGTAGGAAGGAGAAACTGAAGCCAAGAGAGCATTTAGGAGAATTGCTTCTGTGTTCACTGCAACTACATGAAGTACCAAGGATGATACAGGTAACTTGTAAATATGTGTGGGTTGAAAAAAAAATCCATAGCTATCTTAGGAGTGGGTGAAGCCCTTGTTACATATCTTATAGGAAGAGTAAGAGAGCCCTACATCACTGTTTACTAACCAAAGATCATCAAGATGAAAGTTCAAGGTGTGTCTTGGTGTCTTCTTTGAGAGGCCAAAGCATTTGGTTGAAAAGAGAGATGCTGGGGCATCTGGGTGGCTCAGTCAATTAAGCGCGTGCCTTCAGCTCGGGTCATGATTTCAGGGTCCTGGGATCAAGCCCCACGTCTGGCTCCTTGATCAGCAGGGAGTCTGCTTCTCCCTCTCCCTCTGCCCCTACCCCCACTGTGCTCTCTCTTTCTGTCTCCCAAATAAAGAAATAAAATCTTAAAAAAAAAAAAAAGGAAAGAAAAGAGAAGTGCCTGCCCCTCTTGGGACCATCCTGATGGGAGAATAAAAACTCTGAGCTGACTCTTGGCCATAAGGAGTATAATTTACAAGCATAAACAATGGGTTTGCCAATTCAACCGAGTTCCAGGAATTAATGTCAGGCCCAAGGCTGAACAAACCAGGAGCTCAGTATCTTCCATGCCTGCCTGGGCAAAAGCTGGTAATGTGACAATTTTGTTATTGGTAATATATACCAATTTCATACTTATATGGCTAGAGACTCTAGTGTCAGGATAGTGAGAGTATAAAAGAAATAAAATAGAAACACTAACAACTGACATGTGTATTTGAGACTAACTAGAGTATTATTATTATTTTTCTTAGCTGTCATTTATTTGGCTCCCGCTATGGACCTAGTGTTTTGCTTACATTAACTTTCAGCCTTACAAGTGCCCAGCTTGGTTCCATTGGTTCAGTCCTCAGACATCCTCCAAGGTCCATTTCACATGCCACTTCCTCCATGAAGCCTCCCTGACCCCCGAGCAGTTGCTACCCTCCAGTGTCTGCTTCCAAAGCCTTTCTCTGAGCATTCCTCATCACATTTACCACTTTGCTTAGAATTTCTGTCATTTTGTGCTGCTACTACTTCCCCTTCCAGCCTCTTCAGTGATGGCGGAATCTGTGTTGGACTCATCCCTTATCTGCCCATGGAGTTTTCAAGAAATACCTGTCACTCACCTACCGTCTCAAGGAATTCGGTAGGTGCAGGCCTGGTGTCTTTGTGGAGCTTAGTTCCTGTTATCATGGAGGAAGCAGATACTTAAACATAATTTCAGGGTGCCCAGACTGATCCCAGACATTCAGGCTGGTTGTTGAAGAACAAGAGGGTAAAAATACAGGCAAAGATTTGGCGATATTATGACCAAAGTCATGTTTGCATTGGGACTGCAGATTGCAGTTTGGATGGTCGGAAGATGGGGCAGATGGTAGGGAACAATGGGGAATGAGTCTAGAAAGGTGGTTTTGAAAGTCACATGTCCAACCTCTACTTCCACAGCACTGTGACACAACAGGGGTCAAATGTCTGTTGACTGTCTTGCTTTCCCTTACCACATGGCATTTCTTATAAAGCCCTTTGCTACCTTCTGTGTAATATTTCAACTCAAAATTTAGTGGAGTGTGGAGAGAGAATAAGAAAGCAAGGTTTTGAAAATCTGGGTTTGAGATTCAATTTCCTAGCCTTCTTTTGGCCTCTCTGCTTTTGTTCTGAGAAACCCTCCTTGAAGTCAGTAGAAAGTTTGGGTTCTTGGCACGACGTAAGTTCAGGCCCTTAGACATTCTATTTTTAATAGACAGACATGGTTGAGTTTTTGTAAATGAAAAAAAAATCAATAAGGCTTTGATATGAAGACTTTGCTTTTCATTTTTTTTTTCTTTTTATTTTGGGTACTTTTTTTTTCTGGTCAGGAGTGAAAGTCACTCTGTACCAAAGAAAAATGATGTCCACAGCTGAAATATGTTTTCACTGATGTTTTTTGCTCAATGCATACCAAGTGCTTTCAGGGACTCAGGATCCTGCTGGAGCTGGGGCAGGCCTGTGGAAACTAAATTTGTGCATCTCTTGGCATTTTTGTGGACTCCATCATTATTTTAAGGTGTCTGTTGGAAGTCAAAGTTTTCGTGGTTTCTTAAATTTAGAAATAGAACTCACCAGATATGTGGAGGCTCTTATGTGAGGAGCAGGGACTCTTCTCCCCATTCTAGTCCTTTCCAATTATTACAAACATTTGGTGTCAAACTCTGATGGGCGATTCACCATGTCACTTCTTGAAAACCTTTGATAGGTCTCCATTGTCTATAGGACGAAACCCAGATTCCTTAGCTTTCTCTTTATGGTACACTGCAATTTGGCATGAACCAAAAGCTCTTGGGTAGAAATGGAAAGATCCAGGTTCAAGGTACCGTGAGACTGCTGATTGGTCATGTTGCTCTCAATGGGTATCCATGCCTTCTGGGATTCAGAGCCTCCATAAAGAAATTTTTTGGGGCAAGATGATTTCTGACTTGTCTTTGGATTCTTTGTTTTTGTTTGAACACTCTATCTCTTCCTAAAATTTTCAAACTTATCTCCCATCATTATATACCAGATGTCTAGTATATGCCAGGACATTACAATACATTATCCCTTTCAGTCTTTACATAATTATAAGAAATATTTGCATGTTGGATGTTGGCGGAAAGCAAACAGAGACCCAAGGTCACGTAGCTGGGACATGGCAGAATTGTGACAGATAGAGTATTGGTTCAGGTGATATTGGAGCCTCCTTTTGCTGTGCTCAGTGTCCAATATTGTGAGCTTTACTAAATTGATACCACTTAAGCAAATGGAGGCTCAATGTTCTCAATGCCATAATGGGGTGAACAGTGATTCTAGTCTTCATTTAAAAAGCCCAAGAAAGTTGTTGCTTTATTATTTTAGAGACATAAAATTCAATATATAAGGACAGTCTGGTCTAGTGGAAAACATCTTTTATTAGCCCCGGGGACAAAGATTTTGTCTGAGTTTTGTGTGCTCAACACATGTTGAATGAGTGAATGGACTATTTTTAAACTAGGATTCAGAAGCCTTGGGCATTATTTTTATCTCCATGACTAATTTATTATAATATTTATTATTACCTAAGTGAAGTGGAATAACATTCTAGGATGCCAATTTTCTCAGTAAAATAAGACAGTTAGACACCAGATGATTCTTTCTAATTCTCAGGTTCTGTGAAACAATGGGGGAATACTATATAAGGAAAAGGTACAAATACGGGATCTGAAAAATGGAGAGATAACACTTGATTATTTAGAACAATTCCTTTGTTGGAATAGCCTGGGGACTAAAGGAAACTATCAATCTAAACTTCCAAAGCAAAGATTATCCAACTTCCAGCTGTAAGGGAAGAGGGTTTACATTCTCCCCACTCACAGGGTTTTTATTCTGTCAATTGAGGGCTGCTCTTACATTTTCGAATTCTCTTTCCACTGGCTTATTCCCCTCAGCCTATTAATACATTTAGGTCTTTGCATCTTTCAAAGAGATTATTTGAGCCCGTGCTTCCTCAAGTTACCTCTGTTTCCATTGTCTGTCTGACATTCCTTTCCTTTCTCTTCTTTGCCTCTCATTCACTGTGAATTCTGGGATACAGAAATGGGAGGCCTCGCCACTCCACTGACATGGTGTTTCTCAAAGTCTCCAGCTTTGTCTTTCCTGGTAATCCCAATGTGTCCTTTCTGGACTTCTTCTTGGCAATCAGCATTGCTACCTGCTTCTTGAAATGCTCTGTCTCCCAGGCTTCCATCCTCCTGCCCTCATGATCTCCTGGTGTACATCACTCCACTTCTTAGGTCTTCTCTGTGGGCTCTACTTTCTCTGCCCATTTAAATATTAATATTCTGCAGGGTTCTGCTTTCAGTCTTCTCATTTATACATGCTATCTCTGGGTGATATCACCTTTCCCCAAAGCTCCAGTTGATGACGCTCTCTGAATCGCTGAATTTCAGACTTCTTTGTAACAGTCTCCTAAATACGAGTATCTCAGACATCCCATGACTGAAACTGACAGCATTCCACAGTTCCCATATTCCCTCTATTTCTTTTCCTATCTTAGTGAATGGATCTTCATTCACTCAATTACCTGAATCAAAATTGAGGCATCATCTTGGATGATAATAGTAATAGTTAACATTGTTTGTGTCTGGCACTATGCTAAATCTTTACATGAAAATTCTATTTAAAAGTCACAACACTCTAATCATGAGATTTCAATTACTTCTAGTTGACACAAAATGCTCTTTTGATCATTCACTGCTGCATTTCCCTGTGTTTCACTCTTTGGCATTTATGTCTCTGCCTAGAAAATGAAGGGATTTGGCTGAATTACTTCTACTGTTATTTCTTATTCTCATTTCTGACTTCCTTTTTTTTTAAAGATTTTATTTATTTATTTGAGAGAGAGAGAGAGAGAGAGCATGAGCAGGGTGGAGGGGCAGAGGGAGAGGGACAAGCAGACTCCCCACTAGCAGGACGGCTGACATGGGCTTCGATCCCAGGACCCTGAGATCATGACCTGAGCTGAAGGCAGAAGGTCAACTGACTGAGCTACCCAGGCGTCCCTCATTTCTGACTTCTAAGTTTGAATTAGAGGCCCTTACTCTCTGATTTTGGAGTATCCTGCTATTTCCCTCTCTGTGCACTCATGATGTTCTAGTCTCATTTCTTCCGACTACTGTGTGTAGTCGAAGTGATGTGCAGGAACCTTTTCTGTTGTTGCATCATTTTATCCCCCACATGGAGCACAGTGCTTGGTATGCTTTCCATAAATGTTTGTTACACAAATAACCACACTCTTATTTTAAGCTTTCTTACCCATTTATGGTTGACTTCAACTCAGCCTATCCACATTGGAAAACAATTAACTGTTTGCTTGTAAATTTAAACATGCACGTTCTCTACAATCTTGTAATTGCACTTCTAGGTACACACTGAAGAGAAACTCTTGTAGATGTGTATCAGGGGACACGTTTAAAGAACACAAATAGCAGCACTTTTGTAATAGTACACAATTAGGAACCACTTGAACGCACACTAAGGGAGGTAGATGAAGATAGGGTGTATTTATGCAACAGAATATTATATAGCAGTGAAAACAAATGATTCACCCACAAAAGGAGATAAATCTTAATAACATAATTTTTAGTTAAAAAGCAAGGCCTGGAAGACTACCTGTATTATGACAGCCTCTTTGTAAAGTTAAGATATAAGCAAAATTAAAAAATATATATTTCAGACATATGTGCTTGTGGGCATAGTATGAGTTCACAATGAAACTTTTTTTTTAAACAAAGTTTACAAAACACTATATTTAAATTAATTTTTATCTCTGGTTTCGGTTCAGTGGTGAAGGCAAGAAAATGGGGTGAGAAGAGTCCTAGATTCAGTAAATGGTGATGTTCTTATTCATGGGCTGGGTGATGAATGTATAGATGCTCTTTACTTGATAAAATAATAATATATAAAGTAAAAGAAAGTATGGACTATGGTAATAGTGTTTCTTGAGCCAAGAATTATACATTATAATTAATCTACTTCGTGTGCTTTATGTCTATAAAATAAACAACACAAAAATAAAATTCTGATTTACATCTTCCTATAACCCACATGATAGTATATTTAATTTCCCCCTGATTCACATCAGGATGGTGGTAGGATTTAGAAGGAGATGTAAGGAATTAAAATGATATGCAGAATATTTCACAAGGAAAACATGAGCATCTTTCTGTCCATCCATCCATCCATCTCTCCATCCATCCATTCACTCATCATCCAACAAGTTTCTCTGCCTTTTAGTCTTAGGTAACTGATAGATTTAAAACTTGTTTATAAACTTTTTGAGGTCAAGGACCACACTTTCATCTTTGCACTCTGCACAGTGTCTTGCCTTGTCACAGCTACAAAAGTGTTAGTTATATAAAAATAACACAACTTACCAAGTTTGGAACCTTAACCATTTTCTCTCTAAACAGGATATTGTTCATGGCACACATTTCACAGATGAGAAAACTAAGGTCTGGACAAGGTAATAAGCCTACCAGCATTCACATAATGAATTAAGGGCAGATCTTGGAAACAGAACACATTTATCCAGCCCAGCAGCTCTCCAACCTGGTTTGCATGTTGCATTCACATAGGAGCTCTGAAAACACACATATGCCTGGGCCCCACTACCAGAGAGTATGATTTAATTGGTCTGGTGAGGGGCTTAGAGATGGAGTGTCTTTAATGAACTTCCCCCAGATGATTTGAATGTGTATAACTACTGACTCTCCAGCTCATGTTTTCCCTCTTAGGTCTCCTGTGGATTGGATTATCCACTGGTGTAACTAACAGCCAAAGTAGGATTGTTTCAGGGCTTCACTGTGAGTCCCCAGAGTGGAATCTGCTCAGCTTCCCAAGACATGGCAGGAACCAGAAGAGGTTAAAGAGTTATTGAAGGTGCAGTAGGAAGAGAATGCATTTGACAGAGCTGGAAGAGAAGCTGGAGTCTCCCTTGTACATCATGGCATTTTGAAGAATGTAACTCAGTCCTGTACTTATTCTGTGCTCTGGATAATTTAAAAAGAGAGATTCTTCATAAATCTTCCATGCTTCATTCAAAGGAACTTCCTGTGATGAGAAATTCTAAAAATCATGGTGCTTGGAGAATAAACTAAGTTAGGTTTCTTTCTTCTCCCCTTCCTTCCTTCCTTCCTTCCTTCCTTCCTTCCTTCCTTCCTTCCTTCCCTCACTCCTTTCCTCCTTCCCTCCTTTCCTGACTTCTTGCCTGCCTGCCTTTCAGTTCATCATCAATGAGCCATTGATTGCCTGCTGTGTGCTGCGCTGTTGCTCCGGTAAAAAAGGCAGTGATTGAAGAGAGAAGTTGGTACAGAGAGTTGAAGACACATGGTTCTTACCTCAAGAAACTCTTAAACTTGAGTAAATTGAGAACCCTTTGGTGAGAATGTCTTGCCAGAGGACAGAGAGAAGGTCAAGCAGCTTGGGCATGATTCCAAAGCGGGTCACACTATTCATATATTCACACAATCATATATTTTTGTAAAATTTACAAAATTATGATCTTTCCATATCCTTTCCAAAAGGAGTCTCCCAGATTGTATAAGCTTTTGGATTTGCAAAGCATGCATTGTGTCTGTTCTCACACTCTCTGTTTTCCACCGTTTTTTTCCTTCAGCATTTATGAATACATATATCCTGCCTGGACTCTGCTAGATGCTTTGATGCAAGTACTAAAACTGCATGGGCTAGCACACAGGGCAAGGGGCATGGGGCTGGCGGGGGCCAGAGAAGACAGCCTGGGGCATTTTTCTTAGTAGATGCCCATCTTCAGAGTCACCATACACATTAGCATTTTAAGTGCTCTAAGAAGTAAAGAAACCTGGACAATTTTTATTGAAACCTGCACTTCTGGGCTTATTTAACCCAGATTCAGGAAATGTGTTTTTCTTTTGGTCTAAACCTGGAGCTAGTGTTCTACAGAGTATACTTTGAGGAGCCCTGAGTGAGGAATGCATGTGGATGGGCTCAGCAGTCCACTCTGGTGTTGGAGAAAACCGTAGTGTTTACATTAATTATGCAGTGATCATTGTTGATCCCCCATTATTGTTCAGACCCTGAACTAGCTGCTGGGATTCAATAGTGAGCAGAAACAGATGTGGTTCCCATTCAAGGAGCTCATAGAAAAAGACATGTCAAAAAGATGCATAGTTACCAACTATGATAAATAGTATAAAATAAAAGCATAGAGAACTAGGGGATCCCTTATTAAAAGGGGGTAGAATTTGGTCTTGCAAGTATAGGAAAACATCCTTGAAAGAATGACAAAAGATTTAAGATCTGAAGAATGAATAGGAGATTAGTAGATTAGCCTGGGGAGCAGCAAGAGAAGCTCAGGCAGTGGGAATAGCATATATAGAGTTCCCTCATGGTGGAGAAAACATGCCACAGTTGAGGAACTAATGAAGCAGATTGAGAACCATCCTCACTCCACCCTTTGTTTAGGTCTAGAATCTTCTGGGTATTTTATTGTTCCAGCACCATAAGGATTATGTGTTGACTCTGAATCACCTCTATGGACTGCTGGATAATATCTTCATGTTACTGACCTGAAGACATTTTAGGACTTTAGAGGTATGTTGTTTCCCTGCCAACAGCACTGGGTCCATGCTCTGCTCTTTACACCTTGGATAAGGTGTAAAGAGCAGAGCATTTCTCTTAGTTTATTACCTGCATTTCAGTGGAAGAGTGTAAAGTGTTTCTTTTCTTCTTATTATTATTTAAAAAATACTTATGATATTGCATTAAAAAAGATGATAGTAGGAACTCTCATATAGAAGGAATGTCATACATGACAATGTAGCTAGAGCCATCCTTGGCGTATGAAAGATTGCATTAAATATTTGTAGAATGAGATACCTGCAGGGCATTTGAGTTTGAGGTGTCAGTGACCCATCCATCTCTTCATCCCCAATGGATGTTGATGCTGTCGTTACCATGTGCACCTCAATTTGATTTAGCATTTCTATATGTCATTCTTCTGTAGACTGTTCCCTTCCTCAGCTCCACACTCTGTGCCCAAAGGTAAGAGACGCCATCCCATGCCTGGATTAAGTTTGAGGAAGATTGCTGCAGACCAAGACCTCAGATGACCAAGGCCTTGCTCATCAGGAAGGGAGATTTCTTCTGGAGAGGAGCTTGAAAGGGAAAGTGTCATCTAAATTACGGCAGGGGCTTATCTTTGTTTGGCTTCCCAGAAAATGACCCTGAGACTAGATGAAGCACCAGTGATTTACTTAAAAGATGATTCCAGGAGACACTAGCAGAGGAGGGGTGCAGTAAGACAGAAGAGGGAAGGAAGCCAGCAAACTGTATGTTGTCCAGAAAGTTACCACCATGGCAGCAGAGCTCAGTGCTTCTGAAGAACTTGGAAGGCAGGGTAGAACATGCACTTCTGAATTTTCCTACCTGGGATGCAAGGTGCTGGGGTGCTTAGCCACCCTCTCTGCTTCTTTCTTTGATGGGGGCCACTTTCAAGGTCTTCCAGCTTGCCTGTGTGCAGGCAGAGCCACGGAAGTTCAGGAAGAGCCTGCCCTGGGTAGAGGTGGGTTCTGAGCAGGTATGAGGGGTCATCAATAGTGTCTTCTAACGGAGTCGCTTCCATGTGAGCCTGGATTTGCCAATGGTCCTGGGAAAACAAAAAAAAAATATTCTTAGAAGAGGCAGAAATGAATGGCAAATTGGCTGTGCATGTTGGAGAGAAGTCCTTTTTGAGAAGCGGGAGGCACTTGCCTAATGAGGCCATAACAAGCAAATAAAAGGCAAACCTCCACATTTAATGCACATGGTGCCCGGGTAGCTTGCCAGCATGTCCGCTCCTTTCTATTTCCCAGGGGATGCTACATCATTTTCTCAAGGTAATAAGTATCAAGAAGCTGTCAGGGTTATTTTTTCTTATTCCTTCTTTTTCATTTTAATCACACCAACATTTTTTGACTTTCTCTTGCCACTCAGCAAAATCTCTGTGGGCTGGAGATGGGAAAATCTGTGAGAAAGGGCACTTGGGGCAAGTGTTGGGCAGGAGAGACATTTTACAGTTTAATCAGATAGGGGAATGCACATTTATTTTTTCATACAGAAAGCATTGAATAAACTAAAAGTACCACAGCCATAGTTGAGCTACAGATAGAGTTAAGTTTTCCAAATGCTGGAATTTTTTGGTTTGTTTTTTGTTTTTTGTTCTATTTTGTTTTGTTTTTTTTTTGGAACAGAGGTGATTTGTTGCCTTGGGGCTAGCTGCAAATAGAGTTGGGAAATTCTGGCTATTATCATACTGACCTTAACCTGGACAGATACACTTGGGTCTTTAAGAAACTTAGAGGTTGGCTGCCTAAGATCTCTTAGAACATTGGGTGAGAAAAAAACTGAAGCGAGGTATAACTGTGAACAGGTCAACATTATTTTTCACTTCATAATATTAATAATGTCTAATGTCACTTTTCTGATAACTCTTCACTGCCGCCAATAAAATCAGGTTATTTCTGGACAGGAGAGAACAGGGAACAGAGGTTACATCTGTCTATTTTTCACTTAACTAACACTGTTGAGGTGCTTCTCTCTGCCAAGATCTGTGTAGAAAACAAAGCGGATACAGAGTAACAGACATCATCAGCCCTGCCTCTGGGATATTTACAGCCCAGTGGGAAAGACAATAAGTAATGGGACATACTTATGACAAAGCCGGTAGTTCCTGCAGTAGAACCTTCTGCAGTGTGTGATGGATGGACCTGCTGAAGATGAGACTCAGGGCATGAATGGTTAAAAGGGGCAATGAAGAGCTCGTTTCAGTAGGATTTGCTCGTGGCCCATGTGGCCTCGGGGTGATTATGCTTTTTTCTTGGGTGGCTGAAAGAAGACACACTTTGGGGGCTTGGCTGAAAGATGATGAGTTCTGTTATATGTTTGGGGTACTCATTTGGGGTGCTCCTGGAGAAAGAGAGAGATGTAGGCTAGAAATGTGAATCTAATGTCAGCAGTATGGCTTTCCATCTGTGGCTACTGGGTGGAAAGTGATTCCTTTCATTAAAATGAGGAATATAAGAAGAGGGAAAATAAGATGAGGCAAGAAGGAGAACAGAGCAAGAAGATCATAGGATTTGATTATCAATATTTTTTTTTCTAAGGTGGGGGTGGGGAAGGTATTAACATTCTGTTTGGTGCCATTTATTTCCCACAACACATTGATGACTGGCAGTGCTATGGGGAAACAGAGACCTGGAGTGGTTGAATGGATGGCCATTGTAATATATCTGTTGGGGAGGATGGGGCCGATATATGACTTCCTTCTTCCTTCCAGTATTCAGAACACTGAGAGATAAGAAATGGGAAACAGAAGGATAACATGCAAAATGCCAGCTTTATTACACATAAAGCTGATTGGAAACTATAGTTTATTGTGTGGTAGAAATCTGAGATATCCGAAGATTTCACTCTGGAGTTGAATCTACCAGCTCTCTAATGGCCAATGACCACGGGAGGAGAGCACATGGAACTAAGCAGGTGGCCCGAGGCCAGAAGGGGCTAATGCTTATGTACCACTAGTCTTTCTTCCAGTCTTACCCATCAGATAAATCATGCCCCTTCTCTAGAAAGGTGAGTGATGGGCAGAGAGAAAATGGAATTTTTTTCTGTAGTGATTTTCCCTCTTGGAGAGTAGAGTGGGGATTTCTTCCCATCCTAGGAAATATAACTATTGGAAAAGCTACTAACCTCTTGATGACATCTAGTCAATGGGATTTGAACTTAGGTCAATCTGACTCCTGGGTCCATTTTTATCACTCTGAAGTAGAGAGGACCAGCTAAGAGCATGCACTTTGGGGCAATAACATTAGACATTTCCAGGCACACAATTACTTCTCCTGCCTAACATCTCACTTGGATGATCCCTTCTGGGAAGGACCATCCTTTTGGAAACCTGACCTAAATTCCCAGCCTAGTCCCATCTCTGTTCCTTTTCATGGCCACCTAGTAGTCCTCTGTGAGCTCGGATTGCAACCTAGAACAAAGACAGTGTCAGTAGGGGATTGGGTGTGGATCTTCCTTTCTCCTTCACTAGTGTTTGGAGTTAGTGTTCTTTTGCTCTGTTATCAAGAGCAAGGTTGACAGGCCTTACTATGACTCTATGGTGTAGGAGCCATTCTCCGTGCATGAGAATACTGGAGCTTTTCTGTCTTCCATCCGCAGCACTGTTGAGAAGGAGATGTCACATATGGTGGGAAGCCAGGCCTCAGTGTGTTTTGTGTCCTGGTTCACTGGCTGGGGGCATTTCTGCTTCTCTTTGCCCTGAGTTCATCCAGTCCTAACCCAACACCTCTCAGTTTAACCACATCAACCCAAATCACCTCTTTCCAACTTTCTTTAACCAACTCAAAACGTAATACACAGAGGAGACCCTATGTAAGTCACAGGAGAGAACTATGTAAATAAGTTAATTAAGCATTACTGAGCACCTACAATGTGCTAGATAAGTACAATATTGGAATAAATGCAGGATATTATGGAGGTACTGAAGAAGTACATATGACTCAAACTATGGAAATTTTCCAAAGGAATTGATATTTGGGCTTTGTTTTAAAGGGTGATTCATAGCGTAGGCAAAGAGGGAAGACAAAGACATTCTGGACAGAAGGAAGAACACAGACAAAGTCTCAGAGGTGATGAAAAGTGTAGGGCATTCTACAATCTTTGAGAAGTTCAATGTGAGTACAACAGGAAGCAGGCAGGCAAACAGTTGGGCTGGTATGTGAGGGGCTGAGGCAGGGAGGTTGAGGGTTTGGGGTGTGGGCCAGGCTCATACCACCGACAGCACTGTGTCATACTCAGGAGTCTGGGATTTACCTTGAAGGAGCTGACTTCTAATACTGATGCACTGCTTATACAGATGGCATTCCTGGAATCACCTGAAACCTGGCCGAAGGCTTATAGTCCCTGTCTACACTCTGGCTGGGGATTGGAGTGTTCACTTGCATCTGTCTCTTCTGCCTCCCACCCGCTCCCACCATGTTTTGGTGGCTTTCTAATTCCTATGTTTCTCGGTTTGTGCTTCTTTCCAGATTTCCAAACAGCTAATACAACTTAATCTTTTCTAGAAGCAAAGAGCCATTCTGGATCACTAATGTTTGATATTTGATGGTCATAGCATGTGGCTATACCTTTTATTAGTCTTCTTATGTACCCATGATATACAGAATAAATATTTATATTTCAACACAAACAGAACTCTCCCTTTACCTATTTTTGGTGTACCCAACCCTTCTAATATAGAGAAGAAATTCGACAGCAATCTCCTATTTGCAATGAAGAAATGAAGTACAAAAAAAACAAATGCAAGCACTCAGTGGAAAGCTTGACATCACCTACTGCCCTTTCCCCTAAATTTGCAGAGAAGAAACACCAGTTGAAGACAGGGCAGAGCTAGGGCTGAGAAACAGGTTTCCTATTGCCTGACCTTGGGCTGCTTCACAAACCCACAGGGTGGGACTATGGGATCTGTGGGAAGTATCTGCTGATACTAGGAAAGAGTCTATGCACAGTTAGATGCACGGCACCACTGAGGCTTCCTGCAACCTAGGTCATTCTACCCTGAATAATGTCTAATTATATATTTCCATGGTTACTTTCAGAGATAATAATGAGTCCCCTAGCCCCCTAAAACATCACAAGGACTTTAGGAAGCACGTCGAAGAGAGAGCAAAACAAAACCACACAATTACCATGTTCAAGCAAATAATCAGAGGCGAAATTGGCTACTGAGGCATATTATCTCTCACTAATTATCATTTTAAATGATGAAAAACTCAAAATGAATGGTACTTTCTCCACCCCTGTGCTGCACAGAGAGCTCCTTTTCCCAACTCCAGGAACTAAGGGCCTAATTATTTGCACTTAATAATTCAGCCGCATCTCCTTGGCACAAGTTCCATTTGTTGCTGTAAATGGGGGCCACACTTCTCACAGAAAGTGCAGTTGTTAAAAATAAAACCCTCACTCTCCCTGCCTCCCCTTCTCACTCGCTAGCATAAAGAATGACTATAATTAAGAACAGCCCAATTAGCAGCCCAAGCTCAGATTTCTTCGACCCCCCAAACCTGCAAGAGTACCTACCCTTTGCCTCGGGTGGGATGTCATTCCCAGAGAAGTCAAATTCAGGCAAGTACTTCAAATAACTTTGGGCTTGATAAAACTTTATCTGCTGTATCCCCTGTCACGTATTTCCAAACGGGTTTAAATAAGTACTGGAGTACTAAGTACTAAGCACTAAGTACTAATTACTTATTCAAATGAGGTAGTTTTCTCAAAGGATTCCAAACTGTTATTTAGATGGAAATGTTGAGTGGTGTTTTTTACTCACTCACAGAATCAGGGTCTCACTTCCTGAAAGAACACAGGGTTAGCACCTGTCATGGGGTCAAGCAGACGGAGATGGATGCATAAACCACTGGGGAGCAGTGAAGTAACCTCAGCGGAGCTAAGGAGCTTCTGTTGTGGGACAGACAAGGGTAACATGCATTTCCTAGGTCCACTTCCAGAAACTTGGGTCTGGTTTTAACAGAGAAAAGACTCAATTCCTTTGTTGGGTTACTTGCAGGGGAAATGGAACCATGAGGCTAAACTTCGTGCAAAGGATTCTCAGGCATTTCTCACTCTGCCCCAAATCTTTTCAGCTACGTTTTTCATGTAAGTCTACATTCACACTCTGCCTTGGCCATGCCAGACACTCCGTGTTTTCCTACTGCAGTGTACCTTGATGCCTTTGCTCTTGTTTCTTCCTCTGACACCCCTTTCCTGCTATTCCGTGCCTCCGGAATTCTGAACCATCTTTCGAGTCTGTGTGAGGCAGCATGCTGGCATGGAAGGAATATGGATTTTAGAGAAAAGCTGTCTTCAGTATTGGATCTGCCAGTGACAAGCTTTGGGCAAGTTGTTTATTCCCTATGAGCTCAGTTTTTTCATGTGTGAAGACAGGGATAAAGGTCCTTGCCTCAAAGAGCTGTTGCAAAGATTAAGTGAGCAAATGTAAAAGACTCACAAGATAAGGAATATGGTGGGTACTCCATAATTGTTATTTTCTGCTCTGCCTTTGTGGAATCAAACTGCAGCAGATTAGATTAGGAAACATACAAGGATTTGCTTTTGCCTTTAAGAAAGGACGTCCTGCCATTTGCAACAACATGGATGGACCTTGAGGACATTATTGCTAAGTGTGATTAGTCAGACAGAGAAAGGCAAATATTGCATGATGTCACTTATATGTGGAATCTAACAAAACAAAACTTATGAAAACAGAGAGTAAAATGGTAGTTACCAGGGGGTGGGGGTGGAGGAATAGGTGAGGGTACAAGCCAGCAACTAGTGTTTAGTAAACCCTAGAGATCTAGTACATGGTATAGTGAATTTGGACCACAATTTGTATTATGGTCATCTACTTGCTAAGAGGCTAGATCTTAATTATTCCAACCACAAAAAAGAAATGACAATAATGTGATGTGATGGAGATGCTCTTGCTATGCTGGCAATCACATTACAATATACACCTGTATCAAATCAGTATGTTGTACATTTTTAAATTTATACGATGTTATATGTCAACTCTATTTCGATAAAAATAAGACAAACAAAAAACAACCAACAATAACAAAAAGAAATTTACAAGGAGCTCAAGTTCTACCAAGATATAAACCATCTCCTGTGGTCCAAGCTCCAAGCAAGCCGCTATCAGAAGGCAAGTCTCTGAGACCTGGAACACCCATGAAGGTGCTGATTGCCTACGTCTGGAGATGAGACCCATTACACATGCAACAAAGCAGACCAACATTGTGTTGTATTAATCGTGAGCAACTTGTGGCCAAGGGGTATATTTATCTTTGAATGTCCAGTGACTGGCATGATGCCTTTCGTTGAACACATGCATACCTGACAGAACTGAATGAGTTACTGAATACATAATATTCTGGCACCCTTCATCAACTAGTCCAAAGTATGTGCTTAATACGTTATTATTGTTTATTAGAATTAATGAATGAATGCCTTGTGTTACATGTGATAGGAAGTTTATGATTTAGTGAGATGTGTAGGAAATTTTGAATCAGGTAGAATTGGGTTTTATCTAAGATCTGCCTACCATTTACTCTGTGTGTGACCTTTACCAAGCTAAATATTAACTACCCCAAGACTTGGACTAGCAGAGGTCATGAGAGGACTGCTCTCTCTCTCTCTCCACACATATATAAATGGCCCAGAATGGGCTTTGGGTGTACCATGGACCCCTCCTCTCCCTATTGTAGTCCTCTCCACCTGCAAACTAGATGCTAAAGTAAATTCACACAGGGCCTTCATGGAGGAGGCTGTGCTTGAGTTGGGTTTTGGAGGATAAGGGGGAGTTAGCCAGAAGTTAGTGGGGGGGAACCATAGTTCAGAGATCATGGTTCATTCAGGAGGTAGGGAGACATGGGCTGATAAAATGAAGAAGGTCAAGTGGTGGTTGGAAGATGGGTTGAAGGTACAAGGACAATTGGTGATGAGGAATGTAAGTGAAACCAGAGCATCAGTGGTCTTACAAGACTCTTTAGGATTCAGATCAGGTAAAATCAAGTTATTTAATGAGGCCCTGTTGTATTCCAGGCAATGTGCTAGTCACAGGACAATGATGGACCAGGAAAATGTGGTCCCTGCGCTTGGAGCCCACAGTCCCACTGGGAACAGGCAGACAAAGAACAGAAAATGTCAATGTAACATGCTGAATCCTGTCAGGGAAGCAAGTACAGGAAGCTGGAAAATACCGTAATATCCTCACCATCGTCCTGTGATGTAGGTACAGTTATAATCACCACTTGACAGATGGAGAAACCAAGCTTTGCTTGACTCCCAACCTTGAGCTTATCTACTGCACAAGAGACAGCAGACAAAATGCCAACCACAGTGGCTGTGTTCCAAGCTGTGCTTTGGGTGTGGAATCTCCCTTCTGGGCTTCAAGGCCCCTGAGATGGAAACTCACTGCCCCACCCAAACCCCCCATTGTTCTAGCTGTGAAGGAGGGTAGAGGGAGTGGGTTTCCTGAGTGGGTTGGGTCTCTGCATGTCCTGCAACGCCCATGCCTTGGTCCCTTTTTATGCCCCATCTCCCTCTGACCCTTGACATGCTGCCAGAGGTTGCTTAGCAACCTCTCCAGCAAGACTGTGTATCCTGGCATACATTGCTCTTATTCATGGGGAGAGCTTTCTCCCTCCTCTCTCCTGTGTTTTAAGCAAAGAGACATCCTAAAATAGGGCATATTTTTTCTGCTTCTTTTCTTCTTCCCTTTTTTTTTTTTTTTTTTGACAGACAACTTCTGTGTAAATGTTGAAATCTGTGTTGTCTGTCAGGAGCAGTCAATCTGAAAACTTTGCTGAAGAGAATGTATATTTAGTAACGGGTGACAAAGAGAAGAAGACATTGAGATGTCAATTATTCTGGTGAGTTAATGCAAAAGCTGGGTATTTAAATCAAGTGGCTTAGGGATATGAAAAGGAAAAGGAGAGGCTTAGTGCAGATCTTTGTATTTTAAGCAGGGCAGGGCTCTAATTTCGTTTAACTCCATCTGTCGTTAAGGATGTCCACTGTGTCAGCCTAACCCCGCATCTATGGGTGCTGCTTGGTGGCCAAATTGGTGCTTGCTCTGCATTCTTGTAGGAAAGGGTGCTGGATTTACAAACAAAGAGGCCAGATTTGAGCCTCGACTCTGGATTTTTCATATGAGGACACTGGTATGGCCCTGCTCTTTATTAAAATAGCAAAGATTTCTGAATGAGTTGGTATATATCCCGCCCCCCTTACCCCCTCCCCAAGTCCCTTCCAGACTCTTCCCAGCACCCTTAGGACCTTCACAATCTCCCCTCTGCCGCCTCCCCCTGTTCTACACAGCCTGGGGCCTCCAGGACCTTGTTCAAATGCTCTTTTGCATGGTCAGCCCACTTAAGAAATGTCCCACTTAAGAAATCTGTCCAGCCACCCCCCCCCCCCAGAGCACCACAGTATTAGTTCTCAACTGGGGGCTACTTCTTTCCTAGGGGACATTTGGCAATGCTTACATTACTTTTGGCTCTCACAACTGAGGGGAGAAGGGTGCCACTGGCTTCCAAGAATACTTCTAAGTATCCTACAAAGCATAGGGCACCTCCCACAACAAGGAATGGTCTGGACCCAATTGTCAGCAGTTCTGAGGTCGAGAAGACCACTCAACAGTGGTCATTGGAGTGACCCTTGCATTTTCCAGCCTTACAGAGCGCCTCACATGTTCAGCTGCTCAGCAAATCATTCTTTCATACGTAAATGGCTGAAAAAGATGAATACACCTCATTATGGAGCCAATATTTTCCTTTCTAGCGTCAAAATTCTAAGACTGAACACTGTTCCAACAGCTTGGTTGGTATATCATTCCATGCCAGATTTATTTTGGATATCAATGAGAATTCAGAAGTATTGGCGACATGAATGACTAAATTTATTACTGAGCAAGAAACATTGGGGATTAAATGTCTTAACTTAGGCCTAATTCTGCAGCTGGTCTTGTCTGTGGCTGTGCATAGGATTTTGCCTGTAGCCCTTGGATGGCTGTTCTAGTTCCCATCATCCTCCTTATTTCAACCTATCTTGAATGATGTCCAGACAATTGGTTCTTTATCTCCTGCCTTTAGGATAAAAAAGGCCTAGGAGAGCCAACATTTCCATTCTCTTATGTAATGAGTTGAACAGCAGCCCCCCGAAAAGGTAGGTCCAAATCCTAAGCCCTCAGTAAGTGTGGCTGTGAACTTATTCAGAAAAAGAGCCTTTGCAGATGTAGTTAAATTCGGGATTGTAAGATGAGATCATCTTGGATTTAGGGTGGGTCCTAAATCCAAAACTTGTGTCCTTGTAAAAGAAAGGCAGGTCAAAACCTCAATGAGATATCACCTCACACCAGTCAGAATGGCTAAAATTAACAAGTCAGGAAACGACAGATGTTGGTGAGGATGCGGAGAAAGGGGAACCCTCCTACACTGTTGGTGGGAATGCAAGCTGGTGCAACCACTCTGGAAAACAGTATGGAGGTTCCTCAAACAGTTGAAAATAGAGCTACCATATGATCCAGCAATTGCACTACCCCAAAGATACAAACGTAGTGATCCGAAGGGGTAAGTACACCCCAATGTTTATAGCAGCAATGTCCACAATAGCCAAACTATGGAAAGAGCCAAGATGTCTATCAACAGATGAATGGATAAAGAAGATGTGATATATATATATATATATATATATATATATATATATATATATATACACACAATGGGATATTATGCAGCCATCAAAACAAACAAACAAAACAAAACGGAATCTTGCCATTTGCAAAGATGTGGATGGAACTAGAGGGTATTATGCTGAGTGAAATAAGTCAATCAGAGAAAGACATGTATCATATGATCTCACTGATATGAGGAATTCTTAATCTCAGGAAACAAACTGAGGGTTGCTGGAGTGGTGGGGGTTGGAAGAGATGGGGTGGCTGGTCCTCTGAAAAAAATAATACAGTATATGTTAAAAAAAAGAAGGCAATAGGAAGGGTAAAATGAAGGGGGGAAAATCAGAGGGGGAGATGAACCATGAGAGACGATGGACTCTGAGAAACAAACTGGGGGTTCTAAAGGGGAGAGGGGTAGGGGGATGGGTTAGCCTGGTGATGGGTATTAAAGGGGGCACGTACTGCATGGAGCACTGGGTGTTATACACAAACAATGAATCATGGAACACTACATCAAAAACTAATGATGTAATGTATGGTGGTTAATATAACATAATAAAATTAAATTAAAAAAAAAGAAAGACAGAAAGAGATTTGGTACACAGAGACACAGCAGAGAGAAGGCAATAGGAAGATGGAGGCAGAGATTGGAGTGTCTACAAATCAAGGACGCCAGGGATTCTAGGGGTCACCAGAAACCAGGAAAGAGACATGACATAGATTCTCTCCATGACGATTAATTTTATGTCGACTTTCCTGGACTATGGGCTTTCCACTTATCAGATTAAACATAATTTCTGGGTGTGTTTGGGAGACTGTTTCTGGAAGAGATCAGCATTTGAACCAATGGGCTCAGTAAAGCAGATTGCCCTCCCTAGAGTGTGTGGGCATCATCCAATTGGGGGTCTGGGTAGAATAAAAGAAAGAGGGATGGAGAATTCGCCCCTTCAACCTGAATGCTGATCTGGGATATTGGTTTTCTTCTGCGCTTAGACTTTGCTCCTCTTTGGACTCCAGTTAAACTACAACACTGGTTACCTGGGTCTCCAGCTTGTGGGTGCGAGATTGTGGGACATATCAGCCTCCGTAAGCATGTAGGCCAATTCCTGTTTCTTGTTTCTCTGGAGAACCCTGACTCGTGCACTCCCTCAAAGTCTTTAGGAAGAACCAACCCTGCTAACAACTTGCTTTCACACTTCTGACTTCCAGAATTATGAGAGAATAACTTTCTCTTGTTTCAGGCCACTTAGTTTGTGGTAATTTGTTACAGAAGTCCCAGAAAACTAATACATCTGCATATCTCCTCATCTTCCTGGGTCCCATCCTTCTGGAAGGCATCACTGACCTGCCTGTGTTCAAGCAGCAATCACATTCTGATTCCTCCACTTCCACTGGACCCGTGGCACCCAGCAAACTAATGAGTTTTGCCAGGTCTCTTCCCTCCGTAGCTCTTCACGCTTCCCCACCAACCATACTCCACATTGCCAGTGTCCAGTTTGAGGTTTCAATAATGTCCATCCGGTTCCCTGCAGCAGGGTGACCCCTCCTGTGCCCAGCCGGTCTACCCTCCTCCATCCTGCTGCTCTGACCTGCAAAGCTGACCAGATCCTACTTCAAACACTGCATCGGGTCCTCCTTATAACTACGAACCAATCAAACTCTTCAGAATACATGTCTTTCCTGATCATTAGTCCCTACAATGCTTGACCTTGGGCATACACATTTGAACAAGCGTACGCCTGAGTTGGGGAAGAGACCCAGATGAAGACTTCATTCCGATAAAACTAAGCAAAGGATATCAGGAGGGGTTGGTGTTACAAGAGACTGATGGGGACCAGAATTACTAAATTGTTAATGTAGTTTAGGGACAGAGAACTCCTCCCCTAACAAAGCAGCACTCTTACTGACAGCAGGCAGATGAGCTAAGCGAAGAAAGGAGGGAAGAGAGTCTGGCCCAGGAGCAACCTGACTTGGGCTCTCTGCTTGTAGGCCTTCCCACTGGCTTCCCCTTCTGCCAGAATACTTGCTCTTTCCCTTCCCTGAACTGACCCTTCTCTGGGAAGCCTTGCCTGACTACTCCTGCTTCCTTTGCCTAGAACACCAGGTCCGATACCCCCCCGGCGTACTCTCCCTCCCTGGCCTCACCCTCCACTCAGGCAGGTTCCGTGTTCACACTATGAGGTCATTTCTCAAGAGTGAGTGTACCCCACCTGCTCAGCAAATGTAGCTAGATAAGAGGAGGGTTGCTCGCCTACTCACAGGGGCATGACTGTGCTCGTTCACACCTAACCTGAGCCCCAGGCACACAACAACATGCAAGAATGACATCATTCTACCTACCAACATAGGATGACTGTGAACACCCACTGAAGTAATGGATGTGAAAGTGACTTATAAACTCAATGCACAAATGATTTGTAAGTTATGGCATGAAACAAAATGCAGTTCTAACAGTCTTGACTCTATTATTGCTGGGATGTTGAATTCAGTTATGGAAGTTTGAAAGAGACCTCCTTGAATTACCTAGTACAGTCTCTCAGTCATGAAAGCCAGAATCAGCAAGATGGTGAGGCTTTAGTGGATGTATTTTCTGGAGCAAGTGTTCCTGAATACTGGTCTGTGGACCAAGATGAGTATGTCATTAAATCTTCACCTGTTCATAGCAAATCTGTCAGTGTAACGGTACCAACCTACGCACTTCTTTTAAATTGATGTAATTAAAAAATGATCTGTATTAGCAAAATAATAAATTAGTTGCCCTACCTCAATTATTCAATTATTTTTTTTTAAATCTGAAATATAAAAAAGTTGTATCCACTGTTTTAGGGCACTCTTTATTTTGGAGACTTTTTTTCCTATTGAATTTTTGTAAGTGTTGAAGAAACCCAAGGGAAATAAATGGAGCTTGAACTGGAAGCATTGGTCTATTTGCTCAAGCACTTTGTGGGGCTGGGAGGAGAGGAAGAAACTATGATTTATTGGCTGGAATGCACATCTTCTCTAAGATGTGCATTCTCTAAGAGATGCTTCCATGCTCTGAATAATGTCCCTACAAACTCTGGTCCACTTCCAGTGACTGAGAACTCACTAACTCCTGAGAGGGCCATGCCATGTTTGAATGGTTAAGATTCTTAGAATCACCTTCCTTGAACCAAGCTGGAACCGGTCCTCACCTCATTCCATATATTGATCCAAATCACACATATGGAATCCCAGAGAACATTTTTAATTTCTTCCTGTTAGATGTTATTCAGGTATTAGAAATCATTTACCTTGCTTCTTTCCTTTTCTAAGGTAATCAGCTTGAATTCCCAGGAAATACACTTGAATGAATCAAGATGATCACACTCTCAGTCTTGGTGGTTCTTGTCCATCACAGCCTGCTTCCTACCATAGGGTCCTAGTGGCCCTGTGCAGATTCTCTGTGATGGCACATTAGCTCCCCAGTCTACAAATCCTTGGTTACAAACCCACGTGGCTGGTCTGGCATCCCTTCTTCTTGTTTGGCATATGGTGCTTGATTTCTGCCTCTGTCCACCCATCTTCGGCTTCTGATGCATTATTTCTTTACCTGATTGAGGCCTGGCCCTTGAATGCTGATTCGTTCAGGTCCTCTAGACTCTCTGAGATGATTGGGGGTGGGGGAGCGTAGTTTACGAAGGATGGGCTTTCAGGAGAGCCTGCACAGAAGAAGGGTTAAGCAGGACAGAGGTGGGGAGAAGCCAAACAGCAGTAAAGCTTCAGTGAAACCCTGACCTGAGCTGGGTCCTGGAGTGTAAATGATACCACACAGATCTTGTCCCGCCTTGCTTAGGGGACCTAAGCAACAGGCCATTGCTCTGGAAGGCTCTGACATCATAAACCTCTGCCTTACAGTTTGCTCAGATACAGTAGCTCTAATAGCACAAGGGTAGTCTTGTGAATAAAGTTTCAGAGGGAGGCTTTTGGAGGAAGCGTGCAGAAGCCAAGGGATGGGATGGGGAGGGGTTGGGGAGAGGGGCCTGGGCGGAGCACTGACAGCCTTGGCTACAGCTCCCTCTTAGTTTCATGCTCTGCAGTCTTGCCCCTTCCCTCCCAGCTCACAACTGAGTGAAGGAGTCCAGTCTGAGTCTTACCCCTGGCCCTGTCTCATCCAGGTAAGCAGGTGGCAGTGTTCTGAGCATGCTCCCATTTGCTGATTGCTTTCCATAAGCATGTGGTATTTAGGCCTGGACTGGGATCTAGGAGCAGTTTGATCAGATGAGTGCAGAGCAGAATGGCCACATCTCTTGTTCTCTATCCATTAGTGCAACTAAATTGGAATCGTGGGGATTTTTTGGAAAGGGAAGTTTTGATTGCCTTCTCTTTACCCCATTGGTGAAAGAGGGCTCCCTGCCCTAATAGTACACGATGGTCAAATGCAGGGACACTGGACAGATGAGATTGACAGCATTTTATTAGTTACATACACTGAGAACCCGGGGCAGGACACCTCACTCCATGCAGCGTTGCACAGAGGTTGTCCTTGGGAAGAAAGTGAGCCAGCAGGGGTTGTGGGAGAATGTGGGCTGGTGACAAACTCATAGGGTGGACAAGATATGACTGACTTCCTGTGGAAGGATGTGATTGACTTCCTCCTCGGATGGCAGGGAGTTGGAATCTGTCAGTTTGGGGCCTGGGTGGGACACAGCTGGTCCGGTTGATGAAGGGAACGAGCCAGGTGGGAAGCCTCTCCTGCTGGCTGGAGGCATGTCTGGGGAGAGCAGGGGAACTCACGGTGAGAACTTTGGGACCCTGGGAGATTCATAGATATGAAGAAAGCATCACATGCAATTTTAGGCCCTATAGTACAGTGAGGCAGCCTCACTGTGAGCTTCCTGTTTTCTAAGACATCAGAATATTGGATCACGCATGCTGTTGCCATAACATCCACCATCAGGGACCCAGGATCGAACAAGAGGCCCCACGTGCACCAAGCCAGAGGAATCCACTGCTCACTCACTTGAGTACAAAAGTCCATTTATATCAATAAAACAGCCCTGTAAGCACAATGCAAATTTCATTATTGGTACAGCAGGCTGGCTGGAATGCTTGGGTGAATCCTTAAGGAGAACACTATTATTATGCCTGATTTGTGATTTCACAGCTGTGGGGGATAGGGCAGGGAGTCAGATTGGTTTTCTCAACATTAGCCTGATTAAAAAAAAAGTTCACAAAACACATCATCGCCTTGTGTATTTTTTAAGATGCAAAATATAATATGTAAAGAAAGTCTCAATCTGCAGGAGACACGGAGCCAAAGGGAAATAAATTATGCTCCATGCCAGGCATGTGCATCCCCAGCCCTGATTAAAGAGCTCTGACCCTCAGACATCTCAGGTGCTGGTGGGTCACTGGCATGAAGGCAAAGCACCACTGGCCAGAAGTGCTCTCCATTTCTTTCCCCGAGGCTAATTCTCTGAGGCTTGTTTGGCCTCCTGTTTCCAGCTTTATTGAGGTATAACTGACAAATAAGATGCTAAGGTACTGCAAGTGGCCAGTGTGATGATTTGATCCATGTATACACGGTGAAGGGATCCCGGTCTAGTTAATGACCACACCCATCACCTCGCTTTTTAAAATTTGATTGATTGATTAATTGGTTCATTTTGGTGAGAACATTTAAGTTCTACTTTCTTAGCAAATTTCAGCCATAAAATACTGTGCAGTCAACTATAGTCACCATGTGACCCAGATCCTCAGACCTCATTCATCTTATTCCTGAAAGTTCCTGCCTTTTCAACAACCTCCCTGTTTCCTCCACCCTCCAGTCCCTGGCAGCCACTTTTCTACTCTGTTCCTATGAGTTTGACTTTCTGGTTTTGCTTGTTTCTTTTTCTTTTTCTTTCTTTTCCTCCCTCCCTCCCTCCCTCCCTCCCTCCCTCCCTCCCTCCCTCCCTCCCTTCCTTCCTTCCTTCCTTCCTTCCTCTCTCTCTCTCTCTCTCTCTCTCTTTTTTTTTTTTTTTTTTTTGGTAAGCTCTGTACCCAACGTGGGGCTTGAACTCATGACCTGGAGTTCAAGAGTCACCTGCTCTACTGACTGAGTCAGCCAGGCACCCCTTCGTGTTTGTTTTTAATTCCAAATATTCCCTTGAAATCTCCTCAGGATCATGTAGTGCAATGAAAGATTAACCCAATTTATAGAAACCAAAGAACCTGGTCTGTGTTGTGAAAGGAGAGATCTGGACTAAAGAAGAAGAAACAGTGGGGCTTTGAGAAGGATGAGCTTTCTTCTGGGGTCACAGTCACAGCATGGGGAGCCTCGGGGAGTGGGAGAAACAGCATTTTTGTCGGGCTGTCTGGGTTGAGTCCTGACTCCCTTTCTCACTGATCCTACACAAGGTCATTAGCCTCTTTGCTCTTCAGCTTTCCTTACTTACATAGTGAGGATAATGAGAAGAGCCCCGTCACACCAGAGGGAGGGGGCGCTGGACCATCAATCAGGAAATGTATGTGAAGAAGCAAATGACAAAGCCCTATGTAAGGGTAGCTAGTTAGTAGTGTCTTCGGGCCTTGGTTTCCTGACTTGTCAGATGAGATATTAGACCAGTTCCTGAGGTTGCTTTCAGTTCTAAGATTGCCAGAGGGGGATAATGTAGCCTGCTTCTTCTATGGTGTGCATGAAATGGCCCTGATAGCTTGCAATGCGTTACCTTGAGAAGAGTAAAGAACCTAGACAAAAAAAAAAAAAGAAAAGAAAAGAACCTAGACAAAATGGATAGTGTCTGCCCTCAGAGTGGTTCACAACAGAAAGAGGAGGGTGGGCACATAAACAAACGAGCCCCAGAAGGAACTGAAGGCTGAGGGTGGGAGGTGAGGAGTTGTGTGTGCAGGACAATGCAGAGAGCCCACTGAACGCACAACCACCTTGTCTCAAAGCTCCTTTTTGGAACCAGTTCTAAAGCCTCTGACCTTAGTATGTTGGACTGGCACGCAGGGGGTTTGGAGGACCAGTGTTTAAATCTTCTGTGGGTGGCCTTGTAAGATGCAGGAGTCACGCAGCAGAACAGAAGGATGGGGGTCTTTCGATCCCTGTTCCACCAGTGGCACCATGCTTGCTAAGTTTCCCAAGAATGAGAGCAGGTTGTTTTATACAGAGTCACAGAAATGGGAAGTATTTTAGAGTCGGGCACATGGATTCTCAGGGAACATCTAGCCCATAGTGGGAAGTGCAAGCCCTGGGGGTTGAGAGCTCTTCTATTATTACGAAATGGTTTTCTCCAAACCTTTCCCCTCCTCTGTGTTGTCTAATGCAGGTTCCCAATCCTGGCTGCATCCTAGAATCATAAGGAGAGTGGACAGACCTCCAGGCTGCACCCCTGACTGGCTGGGTCAGAATCTCTGAGGGTGGGATCAGGGCATCAGTATTTTATCTTTTTTTTTTTTTTTTTTTTTTAGATTTTAGTTATTTATTCATGAGAGACAGAGGAGGAGAGAGAGAGAGAAGCAGAGGGAGAAGCAGGCTCCCAAGGAGCAGGGAGCCCGATGCGGGACTCGATCCCAGGACCCTGGGATCATGACCTGAGCCGGAGGCAGACGCTTAACCATCTGAGCCACCCAGGCGCCCAGGGCATCAGTATTTTAAATGCTTCCTAGGAGATTGCAGCATGCAGACAGAGGGGACAACTGCTGGCCTAAGACTTCTCGTCTGCTCCTGACTTCCCCCATGCTGATCAGTTGTAGGCACCACATCTTTCTCCTGGAGACCCAACTGCATGCAATTCCCTAGTCAGTGCTGACTCAGGCAGGCTCACCCCAGGGGCCCAGAACAGATCTTACTGCCCTAATCCAGTCCCTGGGGCAACCAAAGCCCACCCTGACTTCACCTCCTGTGATGGTCTCCCTCCTCACTCTGCTCCAGTCCGAAGGCCTTGCTTTGGTTCATCCAACACACCAAACCCATTCCCACCTCAGGACCCTGGCAGCTTCTCTCCCTTTTGGTTGGAAGTTTCTTCCCTGTGAGAGTTGACGTTCGTTCTTTTTCACCTATTCAGAACTCAACTAAACTCCCCTTCTTGACCCTGTCTCCACGATCCCTGCCGCCCCAGACACTGTCAGTCTGAATTGTCTGATTTATTTTTCCCGTAGTGCTGATGAGTCACTGAAATGATGTGCCCACCTGGTGATGGTCCATCTTGTTCCACAAGAACGTGAGCTTGCTGAAAGCGAGGCTTGTTCTGTGTCATGGGTGAGCTCCAGGGTGAGGGCATCGCCTCTCGTGGGTCTGCATAAATATTTACAATTGGCTGATTTATTCTGCCAGGTTGTTAACCTCACAGTTATTGTTGACTTGTCTCCTTCTTCACCCATTTCTGTGTCTTCCATTCCCCCTTCCCAGTGTTATATGCACAGTAGGTGGACATCCACTGGTTTGGTGGGATCTACATTATTTCGAACATCAAGGGATGGTCCCAGAAAGTGTTAAGTATATAGAATCTTCCCCTCACAGAAGCAATAATATATCTCTTGAAAACATTTTTTTTTTCCCTTTCTGCTGCATTAGCACCAAGTTTGGGGGAGAGAATTCCGAACAAAAAGTTTTGGTTGTGGGTTGTTTGTATGCTCTGCTATATTTCCTTCCTTGAGGGGATTTATTAACTTAAAATGGAAACTTGCCCCTTGTGAAAAGTATTTAAATGTGTTTCAAAACTTCCCAGACTGCAGCGTGTAGGTCAGTCATAAGCAGGCCCATCCCTTCTCTCCAATCCCTCAGCCCTGGGGCCTTTCCCACAGGCACACGTACGAGGTGCTGTCCAGAGCCTTGGGTCTGAGTTTGAAGCTTGAGCCATCCTGGCACAAAGTAGAAAGGGGCATAAATAAAAGGGACTGAAAAGAATTTTTCAAGCCCCAAACGGGGGCATGACCATAAGGAATGAAGGCAGAGCCACGTCAGCCCTGGCGCAGAGCGCAGAGGATGGTATGGTCACATGCAGGATTAATAACATCCCCTTCTTTGGGCACGCTCTGACCTGCAGAAACAGCCCAAACTTCAAATATTTCTTTTCCATCTTGTAATTACTTATATGACTTTCAGGCGACCTTCAAAAATTTGTCAGCAGGGTGGCTCTGATGGGATGGTTTCTTGCTTTGGCATAAAGAAACTGGGACTCAGAGCACCCAGGTGACCTACCCAGTGTCCCACAGGTGATGGCCCGTGAGTAGTGGCTCAGACCACATCCTTGTGCATTCGAGTGCATGCCCAGTCCACAGGGGCCCGTGTTCTGACAGAGGATGGCAAGCCTTTGGTCTATAAACCATAGAGGGTCTCCGTGGGGGGGCCCCTGGAGGTGACCCCTTTGCTGCTCTCCCCACCTTGCCAGGCACAGAAGAAGCCTCTCTGACATCAGGACTGGCAAGATTACATGGGGCCTGGCCAGCTCAGCTCCTCCTCCTTCTCTGTAGAGTACAGTGTGCATGCAGAGACACAAGGCTGAGGACTCTTCCAGCCTCTGGCCCCATGTGCGGTAGGAAGGCTGCTCTGGGCCACTACTGAGTGGGACCAGGAGACAAGCTGGCCTCCCTCCGCAGTTCATTTAACAAGTGCATTTGGCCCTTACCCTCAGCTGATATTTTGGCCTCCATCTGCCTCACCATTCATCTGATTTCTCAGTTGGCTGAGAACCTGAATAGGAAAGAGGAGAACAGTTTATTGTCGCTCCTGCCCTGGCCCCTGAGAAGCACAACAGAACCTCCATGCAGCTAAGTCTGGACTTGTTCCTCAACTTCTGACTTTAAGAAAGACTTCCCATCTCCTTCCCGGGGTCTTCAAGGGGACCTGACGACGCAACCTCATCCGTCACTTCTGTGTTTCGTAACCCAAGCTGACACGCTCTCCTTCTGGAGCTAACCTACATTCCACCTGCTGCCATTTATTAAACCTGTTCCCCCCAGGCTCATGGCGCCCCTCCTCCAGCAAGGAAAGATAAATACCTCATTCACAGTTACTCTCGCCTTTCCTGCAAAGTCACCCTCTGTCTGGGATTGTTATTTAGAGAGATCTCTGGAAGTTCCTCTTTTGTTATGTTGTCTTTCCCAAACACAGCTGAATCTCGGGTTCGTAGACTGCCAGAACTAGGAAAGGATACCAGGCCCCCATCCAGACTGCTCTGGTATCCCCCTAAGGCCCTAAGCATTTAAAGGTGTTGTAGGTCAGCTTCATTCCTTCGTCTGGCATGGCCAGCAACACACACAAGCTGGCCGGTATTAGATATCCCCATGGGGAAGACATTGAGGGCCCCTGTCTCTGATGATTAACCAAACCTTCCCAGATCTAACCACAACACCAGTCACACCACCGAATATTCCAGGTCTGGAAGGTCCTGAAGAATAAGGATCTATGTACGTTCTAGAGATAGTCCACAGACCCTTGTAATAATCGGGGGAGCTGCTCCGAGAGCTGGGCCATGCATTCAGCTCAAAGCCAGTTAACTCCTCCCTTGACCAGAGTCCTTTGCTTTGGAATATGGTTGTCTTTTCCTCCCTCGTTATTACTTGCCAGATCAGTCAGGGTGGGCTGGGTCATGCTGCATGACAGCGACTCCCTAACGCATGTCACCAGGGAGGGCTCCGCTCACTGTGGTCACTCAGGGGCCAGCTGACGGGACAGCCACCACTTCAAATACTGCAATTGTCAGGTCAGAGGGAAAAAGAGATTGGGATGAGTTGTGTGCAAGCCCTTAAACCTCATGGCTAGAAGTGCCTTATGTCACCTCAACTCCCATCTCATGGCCAAAGCAGGTCACGTGGACATACTAACTTCTTCAGGGTGAGGAAAGCAATCCCACCAAGAGTCCATAAGTGAAGAGCCAGACATATATGGTAGACCACACTAGAGATTCTTGCTGTGCCAGAAGGGAGACAGTCCTAGAAGCCATCTCTCCCAGTAAGGAAAATATCCAAGCATGGATTCT
Source organism: Zalophus californianus (assembly GCF_009762305.2). Taxonomy (NCBI): domain Eukaryota; kingdom Metazoa; phylum Chordata; class Mammalia; order Carnivora; family Otariidae; genus Zalophus; species Zalophus californianus. Next base: position 184,456,272 of record NC_045598.1, read on the forward strand.
AATTTACTCAATTTAAAGGGAATAAACTTTGACCCAATAAGGGAAAGTGATTTTCCCAAGATCACAGTGGTGCATTATTACTAGAGGCCAGGTGTGCTGGTAGGTTTATATATATATATATTTTTTTTTCTTTTTTTTCTCCTTGTTGAACCACAATATCATGTGGACATATTGTTTTGTTGATTTATCCATGTATCCACTTGGGAGTCTAAATCAATAAAATTGTTACTAGTTTTTTTTAAGATTTTATTTATTTATTCATGAGAGACAGAGAGAGAGAGGGAGAGGGAGAAGCAGGCTCCCAAGGAGCAGGGATCCTGATGTGGGACTCGATCCCAGGACCCTGGGATCATGACCTGAGCCGAAGGCAGATGCTTAACCATCTGAGCCACCCAGGTGCCCCTAAAATTGTTACTAATTTTAACATGAATGGCTGGGGAGTAGTGATACTATGGTTGACTACTAGCAAGGGAACTCTTCAATTTAATAACCCCCTGGGCTTGTCAAATGAAAGAGAGGATGGTTTTCTTCAAGGGAACACGTGTCTGCATCTAAACAGCAATGCTGCCTATCCCCTCAAAATGCCCCGCCTCAGAGCCTGAGCCATGGGAACTGAGCACCTACTCTTAGTCCAGGGCAATGTTAGGCACTTAAGCCGGAAATGCAATTGTACAATTAAATTGGACAATAATAGCAAAGGCATTGAAAGTCTCCCCGATGCCATGTGCTGGGCTACTTGTTATCTTTTCATTTAATCTGATTTAATCCTTATGGTAATTTGGCAGGTAAGGATTGGTAGCCACACTTTATAGTTGAAAGTCTTGATGGTCACAAAGGTTAAATAACTACCCGAGATAGTAAAACTAGTAATTAGAGAGAACAACATCTATCATTATCATCATATCCATTTATTGGGTAGAAAATCCCATTGAAATGATTGTGGTCACTTATTTGTTGATGTTTAATCAGTGTTTCCCTGTGGTGCCATGTGCCCCCTATGAATGCAGGGACCAGCTATGTCTTGGTACCACCATATCCATAGAGCCCAGCCCTGTGCCTGCCTTATTATAGGTGTTCCATGAATAAGAAGTTTTAATTACTATAGGGCTGGGCTACCTGGATCCCAGGCAAAGACTGAATGTGAATTCCCCCGGCTTAGTCATTTTGCTCTACAAGCTGGGTTTGACCCTCTGCTACCTCCTTTCCTCCGTAAGCTCCATCCCCATTTCAGTGGAGTGTATCTTTGGCTTCCGCACATGAAATATCTTAATATTAGTATTTTTATATCTCTCTCCCTTATTCTTGTCCTCTCTCCGTCTCTCTCCCTTTCTATACCCTCTTATTCATGTGTTTGCTCTTTCTGTTTTAGTGATCAAGATCTAGAAGCACCAGCTCCAAAACGCACATCTGGAGAGTGGCTTATTGCTGGGTCATTTAATTCTGAAATGGGAATGCACACCTCAAGTGCATACCAGAATTCAGTTTTTGATGTGGCGTCATGAAATCTCATTTAGTATCTCTGCTCATTAGTGCACTGAAAATCCCTTTAATTATTTCATCCATCCAATTTTAATTTTGTAATTTAGCTGTGGAATGTAATAATTGGGTTTAGCATATCCAGGCCTTCCTGAAAGTTGATGCAGCCTATAGTAGACTTCTGGTCCGAGTTGTCCAGTGACTTGTCAATTCAGCAGCAACGCCAATAATCAGTGAGTTTGTCCAGTGCATACTGAGTGTATACTATGTGCTAGGCATTGGGCTCGTCAGGGTGATGTAATAAGTAGGACAAAATGCCTTCCAGCTAAAAGCTCACAAAGTATTGGGGGAGAAAGACATACATAGAAAATCACTGTGTTTATGTAACAAAGATGAAGGTGAAGTCAGGCCTGGGGCAATGGGTGTGCAGAGGAGGACCCATAATTCAGTCTTGTTGGCTGTGGTAGATAAACTCTAGGGTGGCCCCCAGGTACACCCACACATGGCACTCACGTCCATGTGCAATCCCCTCCACCAAAAGTATCCGTGACTTCCTGCTGTCCAATCGAAATAGCCACTTGATCACATTACGTGAGAGCATCATGTCTGTCTTGCTGTCAGACTTTCCCTTGCTGGGTTTGATGAAGCAAGTGGCCGGGCACACTGTCCTAGAGAGAGGCCCGTGTAGCAAGGAGTTGAGGGCAGCCTGGAGCCAGGAGCCAGAGAGAAACCTAGGCCTTGGGATCAGCAGTGTGCAAGGACATAGATTCTGCCAACAACCACATGAACCTGGAAGCACAGATTCTTCCCTGGTTAGTTTTGGGATGAGGACTCAGGACTGGCTGATACTTCAGTGGCGGCTTGGTGGAAACCCAGCTATGCCACGCCTGGGCTCCCGACCCACAGAAACCAGAAGATAACATGTGTGGGTGCTTTAAGCCACTAAGTTTGTGGGAATACTGCTATGTAGCAGTGGCTAACTGGCAGAGTGCTCGAGGAAATCTTCCTGAGGGATGTGTGGCCTGAGCTGTGCCCTGAAGAATGAGCAGGAGTTAGCAGGGTTGCATAGGGCGGAGTGGGGTGCTGCTGAGAGGCAAGCATTGAAATCGGGGGCATAGCATGGGCAGGGTTTGGGGCAAGAAAGGCCTGGGCTGGAAGGGTGGCCAGTAGGGGTAGAACCCTATGAAATTGTTTCCATTCGACATGTGTTGATTTGCAAAAATGCCAATTTCACCAGGTTTGACCTGCGGGAAGCTGGCCAGTGCTGCTAGAGCTTAAATTTGGAGACAAAAGGGGTCCTATGAACACTCACTTGGACTCCTCTAATGTCTTAAAAAAATTTAAGATGGTCTGTCTTCCAGAAATCCTCCCCATCTCCTTGAAAGAATTTAAAATGTCAGAATTTCTCCAGGAATGTTTGAGCTTCACAGACCAGCATTTCACTTGGTCACAGCAAGTGGGGTGGGGGTTGCTTCAAGGATCATGGAGTGCTCTCATATCCCTGAGCCCCCTGTGAGCTGGGTAGCCATCCTCTGCATTTGGCAAACAAGAAGACTGTAGTTCAGGGAGGTTAGTATCCCTGGATGGAGGTGGAAACTGTCTCAATTTCTCTCACCCTACTAGAAACCCTGGATGTCCACACCCCTGCATGCCTGTTGCCTCTGGGTCTGGGGTACCTTGTCTCTTGCCTATGGGCATGGCCCCAGCCTGCCCTGCACCTTCCTTCTCAACCTCACTCACCAATTGCTTCCACCAGCGCTGACTTCTCCCTGGTTCCAATTGCTCCCCTCCCCTCTCCTCCTCCATGCCCAAGGTCTGATAGGCTGACTTCTGGCCACGCCCCCTCTGCAGTTTACTGCCGCCCAGGTAGGTCATGGCCTCTCTGCTGCATGCTGGTGATTTAACCACACAAAGTTCTTCCTGCAAATTCCTTCACCGTTGGCTTCCGAGTCAGGGCCCTCTCCGTGTTGTGCTCTTTGCCTCTGACTGGCCCTTCCCTCTCTCCTTCATCTGTCCCTCCTCCTCTTTCCCCATTCTGCCCTGTAACTAAGTGTGGACATTTCTCTGAGTCTGTCCTTCCTGCCGCATGTGGGGGTGGGTGCGCTCACCTTCTCCCCTGGATGTAGCCTTCCGTGTAGGCAGGTGGCCATCAGATCTGTGTTTGCAGCCCTGACCTCTATGGACCAAACACTCCAGCCTCATCACCTAACATACATGCGGCTCTGTGCAGGATTGGCTTCCCACTCCCTCTGACTCTGATTCCTGTCAAAGCCTAGGCTGCCTTCCCCACAAGCTTGCTCATTCCTACTCATCCTTCAACACTCAGGGCAGCCTTGGCTCCTCCTGGAAGCATCGTGAGCCTCTGGTAGGGAGTAGGTAACCTCCCCCGTTTCCACCCACTTTCCCACTCTGTTGGCATTACCTATTAATGGCTGTTTCTCGTTTGTCTGTAAGCTTCTGGAAGGCACAGTCTTTCTTGTCTTTTGCCTTGTATCCCCAGAGACTATCACTGTGCCATTCATTCATTCAAAAAGGATAATATGGCACCTGTTCTTTGCTAGGTGCACCCTAGGCGCTGGGGACCCCGGATGAACAGAGGTTTTGGATCCTACCCTCATAGAGCTCACAGTGTGGTGGGGATACATCATGAAGGTTGTGACGCCCTGGGACTCGTGTTTAGAATGGGGTTTCATGGGGCTTTGGGGAAGTGCCACCTAGTTCAGACAGGATGGACAGGGAAGGATTCCCAGAACTGAGACCTGGTGGCGGGATAGGAGTTAGCTCCGGGATGCCCGTGGGGTAGGGGCTGAGGATTGCGGATGTTCCGGGTAGAGGAATTGACCATGCGATGGTGCAGAGAAGAGAGGTAACATGACTCGCTGGGGAGAGTGACAGTGGCTCCTGAGGCCTGATCTGAAGTTGGAAGTGGGATCTGCAGGGACAGGAGGCAGGAGGGCATTTAGGGCCCTGAGGGTGGCTCCGGGTGGCAGAGAGAGTCTGAAACCCCCAGGGAGCACACTAGGCGCTTCACTGCATCAACTCAGTGAGAGGCGACGGTGCAGATGCTTTCCAACTGAAACTGTGTCGGTCTGCAGTTGGTAAAGGGGTTAGCAGAAGAAAGGCGGTGAAGACAGATGTCTCTCTCAGACCTCCCTCAACTGTCCTTCCATTCCCACAAGGTCAGGATGCAGGACCAGTCAACACTTCTGATGGACGTCAGCAACTGAGACACATCGACCTCTGATTCTGACTACAGCCAGCCTGCAGTTTTCCTACTTCATAGAGGATGGAACAAAGTTTTAATTTGGGCTTTTGCCCCTGGGGCTTCCTGTAGCTGGAATTTACTTCTGTGTGGGTTTTGAGTGACCGCATTGATGGCAGGTTTTTGCTGGCTTCAAGTGACAGCAAGAGAACAGATGTCCCTGCTTTGCTTTTCTCAGTTTGCCTTGATCAGAAGCAATCAAGGCATTGGGGCCGCTGCTGGGATCTGTGGGGAAATCAAGCTTCCACTGGCCGAGTGCTGTCTGAGCCAGGAACCTGAGCATCACTGAAGGCAGCTTGCCTCCCGACTGGCCCAGATGCAGCCTTCCTAAGGCGGGTAATAAAGGCAGACTCAGCAGGACAATTTAGAAGTAAATTTGTCTGTTTCTGGAAGCATGAGAAAGAACCAGGAGAAATGATATTTATGTTAGATGTTACCTTTCCCTGTGTTTTCCTTCGAAAGTCCTGATGATTTCTTTTTGTGTGGCTGTCTGGAGAAGTGTTTCCAGCCTACCTGCCCCAGCGGAATGCAGCTTTGTGGGTTGATAACATGATGCAATGGGGTGTGGAGGAGGGGCCACGAGCAGGAAATGGCTTTTTTTCCCTCTCTGGGAAGAATCCCCTTATATTTCTGCCCAGTTCACTTCTTTGACACCCCATCTTTTCTCCCCTCAACTCCAAGCTAACTTTATATACTTTGCCTCCCTAGGCCTTGGCTCTTGCTGTTCCTTCTCCTTGAAGTGCCTTTTCTCTTGGATTTGTGTCTGGAGGACTCCTGTCTGCTCTCATATCGCAGCCAGAAGTGACATCTCTCAAGGACGCTTCCCTTAATTGTGACAGTTAATTTTATGTCAGCTGGGCTGGGCCACAGTGCCCAGATATGTGGTCAAACATTATCCTGGATGTTTGCTGAGGCTGTATTTTGTGGATTATATTAAGATTTAAATTGTTGGACTTTGAGGAGATTGGCCTATGTCATGTGGGTGGGCCTCGTTTAATCAGTTGAAGTTTTTAATAGCACAAAGACTACCTTCTCCAGAGCAAGAGGTGATGTTGTCAACTAACAACCTTGGGACTTGAACTGCAACAACAGCTCTTCCTACTGGCTCATCCTTCAGATTTTGGACTTGCCAACTCCCATAATTGCATGAGCCAATTCCTTAAAATGAATCTCTCTCTCTCTCTCTCTCTACACACACACACACACACACACACACACACACTACTGGTTCCTTCTCTGCGGAACCCTGACCAGTACACTGATCATCCTGCCTAAAGTTTTGCTTCTTTTTCCCCTACCAGTTACTCTGCTCTATCATTGCCCTGTTTCTATTTCATAAAACTTGTCACCATTTCCAATTATCCCGTTTATATATTTGCTTCCTCATTTATTGTCTCTTTCCCCCAATAGAATGTATACTCCCAAAGGTCAGGCACCTTACCTGTCCTGTGGGTGGTTCTAACCCCAGAACTTGGCACAATCTCTGGGACATGAAAGGTGCTGAGTAAATAACTGGAATGAATGAAAATCTTTTATCTTAAAAACAAGCTCTCAGACAAATGTTCATAGCAGCATTATTTCTAATAGCCCCAAAGTGGAAACACCCCAACACGTCCATCAATTGAGGAATGGATAAACACATGTGACATATCCATACAATGGAATATTATTCTGATATAAAAAGGAATAAAGTCTTGTTATGCTACAGTATGGATGCAACTTGAACACATTATTCTAGAAGAATCTAGAACACATTGTTCTTTGTGTCAAAGAAGCCAGACACAAAAGGCCCCATGGTGTATGATTACACTTAAATGAAATGTTCACAATAGGCAGCCATAGCAACAGAAAGTAGAGTAGTGGTTGCCCGGGGCTAGAGGGAAGGAGTGAGAAAGAACGGAAAGTGTTAAGGGGTACAAGTCTCCATTTTGGGGTGATGAGATCATTCTAGAATTAGATAGTGCCAATAGTTGTGCAATATCGTGAATGCGCTAAAAGCCACTGAATTGTATACTCTAATAGGATGAATTTTATGTCATGTGGACTTTACCACAATTAAAATGAAGCATGTAGGCATCTGTCTTCTCATTTAATCCTGACACCCACCTTGTGAGTGGACCCTGCAGTTAATACTGAGTGGATGCTGGAAATGATTGTCCTAGAGTCCCACTGCTCGCTCACAGTGAGTAAAAAGAACCATGTGTACAGAGGAGTGGTTGCAAGACAAAGTACTGTTCGGTGGAAAGAAGAAATTGAACTTTAATGTATACTGATAAACTGTGATTAGATACACACTACAGTGAACTTATGTATTCTATACGTACACATGCCTGGAGAAAGGGCGGGCTGGCTGGCTCTGACCCTCAGGGGTGTCCATGAAGAAAGTAGTATGGGGAGGAAGGCTTGCTTGTATGGTTTGAATTTCATAACTACGATGCTATTTTTATCTATCACTTATGCATGAATAAATGAATAAGAAATAATTCTGTAGAAGTAAATAATTAGACAGATATGGATTAGGGACTGTCCTGCTGCTTATATAAGTGTTCTTACACCATTGGCATAACTATCTTCACTGGGCATTTTATCATCTATAACTCAGAAATAGTAACAGCCACCTCCTGAGTTCTGTGGGCTAAACAAGGTCTTAGCAAATAGTTATTGAACTATCAGTTTGTATTAATCTCTCTGTCTCTCCCCTACCTCCACCACCCTCCTTCCATCCATCACACCACTATTAGTGAACAAGGTAAAAACAATTTAAAAAATATTAAATGTTTTCATGACATTTTAAAAATAACCTCTATAATATACCAGGTGGTTTTTTTTTAATTTTTTTTTTTTTTTAAGTAAGCTCTATGCCCAGTGTGGGGCTTGAACTCATGACCTTGAGATCAAGAGCTGCATGCCCTAGTGACTGAGCCAGCCAGTTGCCCCCTTACTGGTTTTTACTTTTATACAAATACTTATAGCAGTTTTATTCATAAAAGCCAAGCCTGGAACCCCAAATTTCTATCAATGGGTGAATGAATAACCAGTGACTGTTTGTCTATATAGTGGAACACTACTCAGCAAAGAGAGACCCCAAAACACATGACTACTTGGTTAAGTCTTTAAAACATGCCAAAGCAAAATTCTGATGACACGTAATTTATCCTTTTTTTTTTTTAATTTGGTTTCTTGTGCTTTGGGTATCATATCTAAGAAACTGTTGCCTAATCTAAAGTTATGAGGCTGGCCACCTATGTTTTCTTCTAAAGTTTTAATGGTTTCAGCTCTTACACTTAACTCCTTGATACATTTGAGTTAATTGTGTATATGGTGTGAGGTAAGGGCCCACCATAATTTTTTGCATGTCAGTATTTAGTGGTGCTAGCATCATTTGTTGCAAAGTCTAATCTTTCCCTCCTGAATGATCCTGCTGCCCTCACTGATGAAAGTGTATACACATTTTTCAGTTGGCTTAAAAACTGAAAAGTTGACCAAGCTATCTCTAGTCAATTTCCTTACCAAATGCATTAAGGTCATTCCAGTTATCTCAATTTTATAGTTGAAGACAGTGCAGCCAGGGGAGGTGAAGAAACTCACCCCAAAGACACAAGGCTGGTCAGAGACAGAGCTGGGGTGAAAATCCAGCTTTCTGGATTCGTACATTGTTGTCCTGTTATATGAGTTACACTCATCTGGATCAATGACCGTTTTGTTGGAAACTGTTTTGTTGTAAACCATTCTGCATTATTTAAAATGAAGAAAACTGGGGAAAGTTCTCTCGAATTTTCTACAGCTCTTGAGAGTTGAGACTAAATTTTCAATTTCAAAATAATAATAAGCTAGAGATATTTCTGAGACTGTTTCATATACTAACTCCCCTTGTCCTCACTACAACCTGAGAGGGGAAATACTCTTGTCCTCATTTCATGCATCAAGATAAGGAGGCAGGTAAGGTTAGGTAACCTGCTCAAGATCAACAGCTGGTGAGTGTGCCCAAGCTGGATTCAAAGCAGGCAGTCGGGCTCTGGGTCTGGGTCCCACACCACCATCTACTTGCCCTTTGGAGTCTCCTTGCTTGATGAAAGAAACATGTGCCTTTCTGTCTTTTAAAGCCAAAAGCCTTACCTAGGCTTGGCAGCGAACTCTCTGTTTCCTTTGCTTTGGGTCAACTCTCAAATAACCTCCACACTACCTTGTCCAGACAAAAAGTACAACTAAAATCAGAAAGAAACAAGGAAGAGAGAGCAAGTAAACAAGTCCTTCAAAACCCACCAGCCCAGAGGGTTTCCAGGCTCATATATTCCTTCATCAAATATGAAGTAATTTGGTCCCTGGGTCATGGTTGACACTGGGCTAGGCACAGGGATGGAAGCATAGTCCCCAAGGGGCTTAGAGGCTGGTGGAGGGAGAAGCTGTGTGGGGAATGAAGTTCCATGCAGTATTCGGGCTCCACGGTGGGAACACAGGACCATGAGGGAGAATATGCTCATCCGCTGGGGCACAGAGGATCCTCCAGAAGAGAGCCGGTATTGGAGTTGAGGCTGACTGACAGTGGGGGCTGGGCTCAGGAAATGGGCAAGTGTGTTGTGTTAGGAACGTGGGCTTCTACAGGCAGGCAATCTGGGGTCATGTCCATTTTCACCATTTACTAACCCTGTGGGCTTAGGCCCATAATTTGACTTCTCAAAGCCTCCCTTCTTTGGACTGTAAAACGGGTCTAAAATGATAGCGCAGCATGTAGGGTGCCTGTGAGGCTCAAACAAGGTAATTCCTGCACAGCTCTCAAAGTGGGGCTGGTAACCACTCTTCACATGTCACCCTTGTCGTCAATATTTTAGTCTGCGACGGTCCGGGGCGGACACCTGGAGGGAGTCTGGGAGGTGAGGCGGGGGCCTCAGATCTGCCTTTGTAGTTGACACCCTGTGGCAGGTGATGGGAACCAGCCAAAGGCTTTACAGAGAGCAACGGAGGGGTCCTGCCTGCACTGGGGAAGCTGTGTCAGCGTGGAGGGGGGCAGCTCATCAGTGCAGGTGGGCAGTAAGGGGGCTCACCTCAGTGTGAGGCCAGGTCACCTCACAGAGATGTTGAAGCTGTGCGGACAACGGCCCGGGTTGCATGTGAGGGAGGAGGAGACTGGGACAGAGGCATAGCTGTCGGCTTTCCAGCTTGTCGGTCTCAGTCTTCAGTCATGGTTTCATGGGAATATGGAGGGGGGGCTGGGGGGGGCTGGGAGCTGAGAGTTGAGTGTTGCGCTGAGCTGTCCCTGTTCACTTCCATGTCTCAGCCCCACAAGCATGATTTCGGTGAGTCAGAACTGGATCTCTGGCTTCTCTGAACTCGCCCACGGGTGGCCTCTGTCCCGGGGCTCAGAGTCCGCTGCACTAGCGCCCAACCACCCCATGCCTCAGCTTCCTCCTCTGCAAAATAGGGCCCCTGGTTGCACCAGGTTTAAAAGGTAACCTATCTAAGGTCCTTAGAGAGGGGCCTGGCATGCAGTCCGTGCTCAGCAAGGGCACCTTTCTACTCTCCATTCTACTCTCCATTCTCAGTGCTCGGAACCAAGTCTGCTCTGCAGTAGACATTTCACAAATGCTGTCTTGAAAGTAGGTATTTAAATGTAGTTCAACTCTTTCCACCGTGCAGGCCAGAAAGCGAAAGCTCAACACACTTAGGGCACTGACATCCTCTCCTTCTGCTAGGTAGAGGGAGCCCAGACTGACAGTAGGAACTGCTCTTTGGGTCCTTGCAGCCTTTTGATGAGACCTGATCATCCGACTGTCATTTCTTCCTTTGTTCCCAGACCATCGTATACGCGGCTTTTTCCTGGCCTAGGAGGTTCCAGCTGGGGATTGCAGTAGGAGAAAGAGCCATGGCCTCGCCATTCTGGGCTGAGAAGGTGACAGCCCATAGCACAGAGCAGAATGTCATTGTCAACAAGTCTGCCCAGGCATGGGGTGGAGGGTGAGCAGAGGAGCACCTTGGAGGAGGCCAGAGTTATTGGCCTTCAGGCAATGGACCTTCTGGCTTGAGCTTGAAGGAAAGGACAGACAACGAATTCAAAGATCAGTCTTGAGCCAGGATGGCCCACAGCTGCCAAGGTTAGTGAAGGCTCAGGACCATCGACTTAGCATGCCAGCAGAGTGTAGGCGGTCAACTCACAGATTTTGGAGCCAGAATGCTGGGATCTGAATCCTAGCAGTACCTCTTACTATCTGTGTAGGCTTGATTGAGTTACTTGACCTTTTTGTGCCTCGAAAGACCCATCTGTGAAATAGAGAATAATTATAGATCTATTTCATTGGGTTGTTACAAGAAATAAAAACATAGGAAGTGCTTAGAATAGCACTTGGCACACAGTGAGTGCTCAACAAACATTAATTATTGTTGTCATTATTTTCCAGGAGGGAAAGACATGGCCAAGGAAGGCACCTGGAGCTGGGAGGTGAGCCTCAGACCGGGAGCCGGGCCACCTGGTTTCCAATTCCAGTTCTGCCATCCAGAGTAGTGTGACCTTTGGTTTTCTGTATTTACATGGACTGAGCTCTCCTGGGATGCAAGCTTGCCTTCTAGGCCCTCTGAGATCTGGGCCAGCCATGGCACCATGGTTTCTCCTCTTGCATCCGATGCTCTAGCCCTGTGACGGGTTGTGTGTCCCAAACCTGTCGTCACTTAGGCTCCCAGACTTACTCTTTTCCAACTGCTGTAGTCTCCCATGTTCAACTCTTCTTGTGCATTCAGGGCTTGGCACATAGTAGGTGCTTAGTAAATATCTGCTCACTGACTGCTATTTCTTTTTTTTTAAGATTTTATTTGTTTATTTGAGAGAGAGAGGCAGAGAGAAAGAGAGAGAGAGCACAAGCAGCAAAGGAGTGGCAGAGGGAGAAGGAGAAGCAGACTCCCTGCTGAGCAAGGAGCCTGAGCCAAAGGGAAGGCAAACGCTTAACCAACTGAGCTACCCAGGCGCTCCTGATGGCTCCCTCTCACAACTTTCTTTCCATGAAGACTGCCACCACCACAGCAGGCTGGTGAGTGTCCCCTTAGGTCTCCTTGGCTCTGGTTAATTCTTAGTCATGTACCAGCCATCCCCTCAGGCATCATTTCCCAGGAAATCCCTCCACCCCTGAGAGAGCCCTGCCCTGGGGATCCATGGCCCTGGCTACCTCTGAGAATCTACACCCTTGTGAGACAGTCAGGAAGTGGGCTGCCACATCAATGGGGAAGTAGTGGTGATTAAAAGCCATCTTGAGGGACAGAGATTTGGGGTGAGTGAGGCATGGAACAAAAACCCGGGAATAAAAAGAGTGAAGGAGAAAAAAGGTTTTATTTCGTTGATTTTTTTTTTTCCTGAAAGCTAAAAAGCAAAGCTAGAGTAGGGATTCGAGCCACTGAAGTGCGTATGTTTTCTGGTTCAGCTGGCTTTTGTTCTGCATCCAGGCATGCCGTGCAATCTTTAAAAGTCTAATGATTTCTGATACAAACCCATAAGGGTGAGGAGAGGTGGATGCAAGGAGCAGGCCAGAACAGGGAGGGGTGTGCTTTTGGCTCCCACCACCACAATGCTTAGCACATCCTATCCCAAGCAGTTGCTTCCTTTCTCTGAACCTCCCAGGACTCTGCCAATGCCAAGGCAGGACCCGGATCTGGATCTTTCTTGTTCCCTCTTGTATTTCTAGGCTTCACACGGCATGTGCACGGCACACGTATATTGACATGGGTGACTTTTGCCAAGAGCAAATCCTGCAAGGACGAGCCTGGAAAGGCGGGTCCTGCCTGTGTTCCAGAGATGGGGGCATGAACTGCAGAGAGGTATGGAAACCTGGTCTTTATCAAGGGCTCTTTCTGTGGCAACTTAAAGAACCCCAACTAAAGTGGCAAAGCAGGCACTTTCTAATCCCAGACGTCAATGTTCAGAACTCCACTGCTTGCACACAGATACAAGCCGCATTGTCCATTCTCAGCTTTTATTAAAAAACGAAGGGGACAGTGTGACCTCTATTCTACCGTATTGCTTCTTTATCTCTTAATTTCTTCTCAAATTGGGTGGAGAACTGAGGAGCTACTTGTGGGGTCACTTTAAATTTTGACATCATTTGGCTTTAGTATAATGATAGTGGCCGTAAATATCATTATTGTTCTTGTTATTATTTTGCATCCTCAGTGTTTCTTAAAGGCTGATATCTCTAAACACCTGCACTAACATCACGTGAGAGGGCAAGAGATGCTGGTGAACGTGCAGATTCCTGACCATTTTCTAGTCAGAATTTCTGTTCATTTTTAGCAATCCCTGCAGTAATTCTTAGGCAAAGTAGAATTTGAAAGTCACTGTGTTTTCTTATTTAATTCTCAATAGAGACACACAACTGTGTGTGTGTGTGTGTGTGTGTGTGTGTGTGTGTGTGTGTGTGTATTATTTTTTTTCTTTCCCAGCTCGGGCTTATTAAAATTAGTAATTAACTGCCCCGGGCCCCACAGACCACAGTGGTGGGATTATGACATCTGCATTTCCTCCTCAGGCTCTTGCCATCTCTTCCCAAATTTGAGCTGTCCCACGTGCTAGGGCTGTGTTGAGCTCTGAGGCCAAGGAGAGGTATAAAAATGGTTTCTGAACTCACATTGGTTATACTTTAATTGACCTGGATGAAAGGGGAGCAGACAATTGGGGGCATGGGCGGATAGTTAAAGATAAGGGGCACAAGCAATGTCCACAATAGCCAAACTGTGGAAAGAGCCAAGATGTCCATCGACAGATGAATGGATAAAGAAGATGTGGTATATATACACAATGGAATATTATGCAGCCATCAAAAGGAATGAGATCTTGCCATTTGCCACGACGTGGATGGAACTGGAGGGTGTTATGCTGAGTGAAATAAGTCAATCAGAGAAAGACATGTATCATATGACCTCACTGATATGAGGAATTCTTAATCTCAGGAAACAAACTGAGTGTTGCTGGAGGGGTGGGGGTGGGAGGGATGGGGTGGCTGGGTGATAGACATTGGGGAGGGTATGTGCTATGGTGAGCGCTGTGAATTGTGCAAGACTGTTGAATCACAGATCTGTACTTCTGAAACAAATAACGCAAGATATGTTAAGAAAAAAGAAAAAGAAGAAGATAGCAGGAGGGGAAGAATGAAGGGGAGTAAGTCAGAGGGGGAGAGGAACCATGAGAGACGATGGACTCTGAAAAACAAACTGAGGGTTCTAGAGGGGAGGGGGTGGGGGGATGGGTTAGCCTGGTGATGGGTATTAAAGAGGGCACATTCTGCGTGGAGCACTGGGTGTTATGCACAAACAATGAATCATGGAACACTACATCAAATACTAATGATGTAATGTATGGTGATTAACATAACAATAAAAAATTTAAAAAAAAGATAAGGGGCACATACCAGGGGTCACAGGAGTTTGGAGGAAGGAGCACTGACATCTGGCCTAAACTGGAGGAAATTCCAAGAAGAAAGTAAGATGTCTGGAATGAGTCAGAACGGCCGAGGGAAGAGGGAGTGCAGAGGAATGTTCCAGGTGGAGGGAACAGCCCAGACAAAGATACGGAGGTAGGAGATTATCGAGCAAGTTCGAGAGCCCTTGCAGCCTGAGCCACATCTGTCACACAGCTAGAAGGCCATAATGACTTGGGCCTGGCTTATTAAGCACATTGGAAAATTGGGTGAATTGCTTGATTTGGTAAAAAATTACACGGTACATTTAATCAGGCCTCCTTTAAGGAACAAATGTCATTAAACACCACTTAATTAGCTGCCCCTGCAGCCTGACTGGGTGAAAATTATATCCTTGATAAACTACAAAACATTTTTAAGGTCAAATATGGAGAATAAAAATACCACTGGATGCCCTCGGGTAATAGGCCCATAAAAGCTCCCTCATTTTCATTCACCGAAAAGATTCATTCTGGATTGCAGTAATCAGAACTTGATGGGCTTTCTTTGGAGTAGAATCTTAAGACCCAGGGTGTATTGGTCTTTATGCTAAAGGAGTGAAAATAAAAGAGCCAGAAGAACAGACACATACACATTCAATAATATACTTGTTTATCAGCCGGCTGATTTGTTATGGGAATAAAAATGTCTCCTTGCTCTATTAACCCGGGATACTGTGGTATATTATAGCAATCCGAGCTCTGGCTAGGCCAGGACAAAGCAAGCAAATCAGAGAATATTCAAGAGCTGAAGTGGAGAATGCCATCATTTACTTCACTGGATTTTTAAAAAAATTTCTAAGTCACGTACAATGTTCCCACAGAAAAGCACAATAAGCACACAGCTTAATGAATCTCCTCCATCAGCTAAAATCACCCTTGTCCCCAGCACCACCAGATCTAGAAACCATGCATGATCACCCACCCAGAGCTCTCCACGCTCTCTGTTCACCAGCCCCTGCTCTCCACACCCTGTGGATGATTGCTGTCCTGACTTCTCACAGTAGAGATGGATTTTACCCGCTTCTGTACTCTCTATGAATGGCATCCGTGCATTCGCACTCGGCTTCTTTGGTTCAACATAGTTTTTGAGATTCATGTGTTCTTGCGTGTGCTGTAATGTTTGACCCTTATTGCTATATTGTGTTCCATTGGGTGAATGTGCTACAATTTATTTACATGTTTTTTGGCTCATGAATATTTGGGTAGTTTTTCATTTGGAGCTGTTGTGAATAATGCTGTTATGAACAAGCCTTTTGTTGAGCATCTGAGATGTAGATGGGTCTACCTAGGCACGATACCCCTGTGGCTTAGAGTATGCACATGTGTAGCTGGAGTGCACATGACTTCATTGCCTTATGACATGCATATTAGTGGGAAGTATATTAATATATAGTAATAATGCTAGATTATATACACTATTGTGTCTATCTATCTACCTACCTGTCTATCATCTATCCATCTATCACCTATCCTATCTGTTTATTCCTTTAAACCATCATTTGAGACCAAAGACTTCTAGTTTATTTATCCCTTTGCCCTAGAGACAAATGAACTGCTTGGCACAAAAAGAAAAAAGTCTCAATATATATATTTAAAGAAGGAATGAGCATTGAGTTTGGGTCTCAGTTTCCTTGTCTGTCTGGTGGGGAGGGTTTATTAATTGAAGGCTGCTGACTGAAAGGGTTTAACTTTCTACTCAAGGAAATTATACAACAGTGCCCCACCCTGCCCCTTACCTTTATAGTGGGGGAGCAGTTGATTCTTGTTTTTCATCAGACTTCTTATTAAAGGCAGTGTCTACTTAACCTAGATTGGGATTCTGACATGATATCCCCCCCAACAGAGAAAATGTTCTAATTGCAATCAGCAAAGTCAAGCCATAATTAAATGCCAGCAAATTGTTATGGTAGTGAAAAAAGTATCTTTTCTTTCTTCTGGTCATGGCCTTCCCCATCCTGCCTTGCCCCCACAGATATCCCTAGTGGATATTTTTGTATGTTTCACTTCATGTTGAAGTGTTCACTAAATATATTCTTCTATTCATTTAAGATAAAACATAATCCCACTGATGCAAATAGTAAATGTGATTTGAACAATTTCTCTTTTTTTAGAAAAATGAGGAGATTTCAAATAATTTAGTCATTTATTTGACTTCCCTGCCTTGTTTGTAAAGTGGGGAAAACAGGATTTACTACCTTGTTAGATCACAAAACCTCCGACCCTGATGGACTCAGGGCTCAGGAAATGATTCTCAACCATATGATCCATTCTGAGGCCAATCCCTTTAAAAGTGAAAGCTGGCATATTCATTAGATCAGGCACTGGCTCTGCAGGATTGGGTGGGTCGATGACTTCTCAGTTCCTTCAGTTCCTTATCTACCAAATGGCAGATCTTGGTACAATTACTTCTAGCTTCCACATTATCCTCCAAAATTGGGTTTTTAAAAGGAACTTGGGGAAAGTTGGGTATGGAATGCGGTAAATTGCATTAATATTTTGATATTGTCCCTTTTTCATATCTTTTGCCTAAGACACTATAGTTCTATTCGCTAGGGGTGGAGGATGTTGCTCCCCCAAGCCCCATCAATGTTGGGTATGGCCTGAGTCTTTGGCATGTGGGTGGATGGACAGAGTGCCAGTTCCAAGTGAAGACCATACAGAGCATTGCAGGTTGCCCTTCTTGTGTTTCCAATCTCCCCCATGAGAACAAGCTCTTGGATATAGCCGCTACTCCTTCAGTCTGGACCCCAGAACGAACATATGTACAGCAGAGCATTCCCAACCATCCCACTAACCTGCGGGTTTGGGAATAAGGCTTACTATTGTGCTGCTGACTGCTGATACATGCAAGGAAAATATATCCTTTTGTCAGTAAGAGCAGCAATGTTAAAACTTATCTTTGCCTTGGATATCTACTCCTGGTATGTAAAAGAGTGGAAACCTGTCACAGGTACTAAGCAACATTATTAGCATTCTGTATAGAAGTCCTTGTTGAACCTTTTACTAATATTATTTCCCATTATACTTAACAACTACTTTATGAGGAGGTATGGTCGTTGCCATTTTATAGAAGACAAAAATTATAGAAGTCAAGAGGCTTGCTCAAAGAAGTCAAGAGGCTTGCTCAAGTTTATGCAATTAGCAAGTGGGGGAGATGAGAGGTCACCCCAGGCTAGCTTAGAACCACTTGTTCTGCCCCCTTTCAAAAGTGTGGACACATCTCCAGAGGCAAGGGAAACAAAAGCAAAAATGAATTATTGGGATTTCATCAAGAGCAAAAGCTTCTGCACAGTGAAAGAAACAATCAACAAAATTAAAAGGCAACCTATGGAATGGGGGAAGATATTTGTGAATGACATATCAGATAAAGGACTAGTATTCAAAATCTATAAAGAACTTATCAAACCCAACAGCCAAAAAACAAATAATCCAGTTAAGAAATGGACAGAAGAGGGACACCTGGGTGGCTTAGTCGGTTAAACGTCTACCTTTGGCTCAGGTCATGATCCCAGGGTCCTGGGATCGAGTCCCTCATTGGGCTCCTTTCCTCAGCAGGGAGCCTACTTCTCCCTCTGCCTGCCGCTCCCCCCTGCTTGTGCTCTCTCTCTGACAAATAAATAAATAAAATCTTAAAAAAAGAGAGAAATGGGCAGAAGACATGAACAGAAATTTCTCCAAAGAAGACATACAAATGGCTAACAAACACATGAAAAGATGCTCAACATCACTCATCACCAAAGAAATACAAATCAAAACCATACTGAGATACCACCTCAAACAGGTCAGAATGGCTAAAATTAACAACTCAGGAAACAAAAGATCTTGGTGAGGATTCAGATAAAGGGAATGCAAACTGGTACAGCCACTCTGGAAAACAATATGGAGATTCCTCAAAAAGTTAAAAATAGAACTACCCTACAAGCCGTCAATTGCAAGACTGCGTATTTATCCAAAGGATACAAACATAGTAGTGATTTGAAGAGGCACATGCACCCCAATGTTTATAGCAGCAATGTCCACAATAGCCAAAATATGGAAAGAGCCCAGAAGCCCATCCATCGACAGATGAATGGATAAAGAAGATAAATAAGATGTGGTATGTGTGTGTGTGTGTGTGTGTGTGTGTGTGTGTGTGTGTGTGTAATGGAATATTACTCAGCCATCAAAAAGAATGAAATCTTGACATTTACAATAACGTGGCTGGAACTAGAGTGTACTATGTCAAGCAAAATAACTCAGTCAGAGAAAGACAAATACCATATGATTTCACTCCTATGTGGAATTTAAGAAACAAAACAGATGAACATAACGGAAGGGAAGGAAAAATAAAATAAGATAAAAACACAGAGGGAGGCAAACCATAAGAGACTCTTTTTTTAAGGAAAAAAAAAGATTTATTTATTTATTTTAGAGAGGGAGAGAGTGGCGGGGCAGAGGGGCAGAGGGAGGGAATACTGAAGCAGATTCCCTGGTGAGTGAAGAGCCTGATGCGGAGCTCAAGCCCAAGGACCCTGAGGTTATGACCTGAGCCAAAACCAAGAATTGGACGCTTAATGTACTGAGCCACGCAGGCACCCCAAGAGACTCTTAAGTATAGAGAACAAACTAAGGGTTGCTGGAAAGGATGTGGTTGGGGCTTGGGCTAAATGGGTAATGGGTGTCAAGAAGGGCATCTAGTTTAATGAGCACTAGGTGTTATACGTAAGTGATGAATCACTAAATTCTACTCCTGAAACTAATACTACACTATATGTTAACTAACTTGAATTTGAATAAAAACTTGGAAGAAAAAAAGAAAAAAGAAAAAAAAGTGTGGATGTATGTGAAGGGTGGGTGAACTGTGTGGTGTGGTATGCTGGAATGCATTCTCATGGAAATCTTGTGTGCCAGTGCAGGTCACGTAGAGAATAGACAGCGCCAAAGTGGGACTCAGGTTATAAAGTTCAGAGTATGAGGGAGAGCTTTGGATCAGGCTTTTGGGCCATGGGTGTGGCAAGACCCTTGGTGCTCACTGAATACTTGGCTCCTCTCTATTGCCCAGCTATTCTTCTGGTTACGTTGGGGCACTACACCTAGGTTTTGGCTGGTTAGATGTAGGCAGATATATTATAAACCCTCACTTTTCTCTCTACAGTCTCCTTGGAAGCCATGTGACTCAGGAGTTGTAGCTGTAAGATGGAAGCAGCCTGTGCTTCAAATCACCAGTGCGAAGACTCACTAAGAGCTACTCGATCCTCTCAGGACTGTGACATGATGGCGAAACAAGCTTTTATTGTGTTGACACACTGAGAGTTCCCAGGATATTATTGCTTCAGTGTAACCTACCTGTTCGATACTAACTAAAAATTGTGATTTAGTTTTTTAGCAGAGTGAGGAAACCCTTGGCTCTTCCCTCTGGGATGGAGACCAAGATATTCTGGTGTCTTTTGGCAACAATTCAAGATGTGAGCCAATGTGAAATTTCTAGTATCTTATAATCTCTCTGAATGTCAGTGCAGAGGAATATTTGTACCATTTTAATATTTTTATACACTCCACACAAAGCAAATTCATTAGAACATAGTGATGTACATTGAATAAGAAAAAAATGGCTGGATGGATGAACGGAAGAAAGAATGATGAAATCGTGTCTGAGAGTGAAACTGGTTTGATGGGGGATGGAAGGAGGTCAAAACTGTTTCCTCACCAGAATAAAAAGCACCCACCATAGGTCTTGTGTTTTTCTTTTTTTAAAAGATTTTATTTATTTATTTGACAGAGAGAGAGAGAAAGGGAGAGAGGGCACAAGCAGGGGGAGCAGTAGGTTCTCCACCGAGCAGGAAGCCCGATGCAGGGCTTGATCCCAGGATCCTGCGATCATGACTTGAGCTGAAGGCGGACACTTAACCAGCTGAGCCACCCAGGCGCCCCGGGTCTTGTGTTTTCTGTCCTGACCCTGATGTTAGTAACCCTGATGTCAGGTGTGGCTATTTCCCTGGACGGAGGCAAGGCCCCGCCATGTTTGATGGTCAACCACTGGCTCCAAAGACACAACTCCCTAAGCCTTAGGAGCTGATAGCCATCCCCAGTTCCAGGGAAAACTGCCTCTAGACAATGCCTTTCTTCATGGCTTCAGTCTGAAGCATTTAGATCCTTTGGGGGACTGTGTCAAGAGAGGTTTTAATGAAAAAAAAAAACCTCCAATTGAAATAAGCATTTTTAAAAAAAATCTTTTCTTTTTTTTCCCCCTCTCATTCTAGAGAGGCAAGCTATAAGTGTTTATAATTAATTCCTCACAACTTTTGTTCACTGAACATTTATTGAGGTAACTTTGAGGAGAATTTTTTATTGTCCACTGGGAGTTATAATAGGACCTGCAATTTAAGCAGGCTTGGTCAAGGAAGTGGGAGGAATAGGCAGTGACCAGGGCTGTGTGATCTCAGGGTGTTCTGAACAGAGCCCTGGGCCCAAAATACCTCCTTTGGAAAAATCAAGTGTCAGAGAACCTGCACTCGGAAAGTTCTAGTTTGAAGAGTTATAGGCAGAAATTCTTGGGTTCTAGGCAAATATCAGTGAAATAAGCAAAGATTCTCTGTGATTTTTGGCTTATAGATTTATCATAATAACATGTATACAGCCTTTTTAAAAGATCTTATTTTTTTATTTGAGAGCGAGTGAGAGAGATAGAACACAAGCAGGGGGAGGGGCAGAGGGAGAGGGAGAAGCAGACTCTTTACTGAGCAGGGAACCGGACGTGGGGTTTGATCCCAGGACCGTGACCTGAGTGGAAGGTAGATGCTTAAATGACTGAGCCACCTGTATACAACCTTTTATTTCTTCAGGCTCTGCAATAGGTATGAGCTCACATAATGTGCAAAAATATACCTAGGAGTAGGGTCTCTTTGTGCCCATTTTATGGATGCAACAGATGTATGATTTATTATGTTCTGGTGGAATGGGGATCTTAAGCTGGTTCTTGTCACGACTGTCCAAGGATGGTCCAGAGGCTTTTTCAGCCAAACCATTATCAGAAATAAATACCATAAATACCACCACTCCACTCTCTGTCCCCAATGCCACCACCATTAATGTCCCCATCCCAATCACCACGACCATCACTGTCCCCATCACCACCACCGCAACGATGGGCATTACTGTCACCACCATCACCACCACTATCATTACCAAACCCCACCCCCCCCAACAACAACCACCATTACCATCCCCATCATCACCACCACAGGCATTACTGTCACTATGACCATCACAATAAGCACCATGGTCATCACCATTCCTGCTACCATCACCCCACCTTTTGCTCTCTGAGCCATCATTCCCTTCCTTGAAGTAATACACACGAACAGCCTGGCTCTGTGTTATTCAGCGTTTGGTCTTTGGAACAGCAGATTAGCATCATCCAAAGGCTTGTTAGAAATTGGACCTCAGACCCCACCCCACACCTACTGAATCAAAATGAGCATTTTAACAAGATTCCTTGGAGAATCTTAAACACAAAATTTGAGAAGCATTTCTGTAGCCACCTGATTTGGGGGAGATAAATAATGAGAACGCAATAACAAAAAATCAGTTACAACTTGGGGTTTCAAAAGTATTTGCTACACAGACAAGAGAAGTGAGGCCCAGAGTGGGGGTTGTGTGCTTCATTTCCTGCTTCGTAGAGCGGATGTGAGACCTTGAACTTCTGCCACCAAAGCTTGAGCTCCTCTCATTCCAGTTGCCGTCCCTCGCTGTCCAGGTCAGAATCCAGGGCCAATGGGCAGGCGCCGTGGGCTGAGAACACCCCCACGGCCCGAGGAGCCTGGAGTCCAAGTTCCAGTGGAAGATGCAGAGCCAGTTCCAGGATCAGAATGAGAGGGGTCCTCGTGCAACAGCGCTCAGCGCTCCCACTTGATTCCTCTCTTTTACATCATTCTGATTATTTGATTGCCAACTTGAATCACTGTCTTACATCATTTTGACTATTTCTTTCTCATGGCTTGTCCCACTAGAATGTAGTTTCCTGAGGCCATGAACCTTATCCATCTGCATGTGGCTGTATTCCCAGCATCACCACAGAGAAGCTGCTTAATAATCTGTGTAATAAATAAATGTAAGAAAATTGAACATAATTTATTAACATCATTTGTTCAAGTCAGAAAGGTAGGAAATGGTCTGCCAGACACTACACCAGGCATTCTATATGTACAATCCTTTGTTTTAGGAATTATCCTTCTTATTTGGATGTCCTAAGGGACAGAGGAACTTAAAAACCCAAGATCTTCCCACAATACCATGTGTCTATTCCTGCCTACCTAAGACTTGAATCTGGGTCTATTGATGCTTCTATGATTTTTTAGTTGCAGGGAAATAAAAAGGAGGAAGGAGGGAATAATTTGTTCATAAAGCATAAGACATTTATTCACTAGGCATAAGCTCTATGCCAGCTAGAGGGGGGGCATTTCCTGTGCATTATCTCTTTTAATCTACCTAATAACATACATAGAACAGGTACTATTATCTCAAAGTTTTAGTGAGAAGTGGCTGAGCCCAAGAGATCTTGTCTAGAAAGTAATTGATACATATTTTGAAAGCAAAACTACTTTATTCCAAAGTCTGTGTTCTTTATCATATATAACTTTATCTTTTTATTCTTTCTTATTTAAAGGAATGGGCTCTTATATGGAATACTCAGCAAAGTCTCCGCTCATTCTGTCTGAAGTTTTACCCTAAGGAAAAAAGTTAAACATAGGAAGCTGATTTCAGGAATTTATTTTAAAGTAGCCATTTTGATGTTGTGGGGAGCCAGCCTGCAACTCCTATACCTTCTCCTTCTGTTGCCTCTGGGAATGAGTGACTCCTTGACACTAGTTGTCTCCTCAACCTACAAAAAGGGCCTCCTATGTTCTCCCTTCTTTACTTCCTTGTGAGCAAAGGTTGTCTGACATACTTCAGAAAAATTTCCTATGACGATTGAAATAGAATTGGATTTCTGATGGACACTCAGCAGGTTAAATGTCTCTCTCCTCATGGGGTTTAGATTCGGGTGGATTTGGGTCCAAATCCCAACTTGGGTACTGACCATGGCATCTTGAGTTAGTGGGTCATTATTGCAATTCTCAACTATTCATCTGCCAAATGGTGGAACTACCTGGTTTGGAGGATTGTTTTGAGGCATAAATGTTGTGATGCCCTGGCTCCCTCCGCTTGTGCCCATGCTCCATATCTGCTAGTTCACTGGGATTCACCTGATCGTCTGCAGGGGATTGTGCAATCTTGGGGAGGGGGACCAAGCCGTCTCCTGGTGCTCTCATTGTCTTCTGGGTAGAGATGCTGCCACCCATGTGTGCAACAGTAGAGGATGGGATGTCTGGAGAGTGAAGACCTCTGCCTGCTGTCTTACAAGATGTGATATGTTTGGATGAAGGATGTTGAAAGAAAAAGCAGCAAGCAATCGCCACTATACACACACTTAGAAAGAATTGGGTTCATATGTGGCACAAGTAGGTGAGAAGAAGCAGGGGATCTTTTTGGATGGACAGACAATGAATATGTTCTAACAGATCTTTAGAGGAAGCGACTATGGCAGGACCCACATGACTTAATCAAATGATGACAGAGTAAGTGTAGACCAGGGCAAAGAAAGGCAGATAGAAGAAATATGCACTATGTGATCACATTAATTTGTATGTTCTTATGGAGGAAAAACTAATTTGGAAAAAGCCTGGCTTGACAGTTACCCAAGACACAGAAGCTAGTTAAGCAGATTATATAATTTTGAAAGACTTTTAGCGGTAAATGTGGAAGAAAAACATCAAAAAAGTTTTTTTTAATTTTCCAAATCATTTGTAGTACTATTTGCAAAAAATTGCTATGCCCATTATAAACGATCATCTTATCTTTTTATTAAAATAGATCTAAAAACTAAGGAAAAATAATTTTTAGGTGAAAATAGATATTTTTTTTCTTTTTTCTTTCCAATATACACAGTGACTCGAAGCCTTTGCTAATCTACTTCCAATTACCCTGTGTTCTCAGAAGCACAAGCAACACGTTTCCTTGATTGTAAATGTGAAATTTGCACTTCTCACTAACTCAGACTCCGGTCCCTGGGCAGTGTCAATTACCGAGGTTTTACTTGATTCGTCGCATGGTAGAGAATTTATCCACTGGAAAATGAACAGAAAGACAACCTGAGGACTCTTAAGAGTAATTAATGTGTTTGGGATTGCCGTGGAGCTCTAATTGCTGGTTATAAAATGTACATTCCTGCTACTTTCATTACTGGGTGGTCGCGGTTGTGGCCCGGGTGTGGCGGGAAGGGCCCCGTGGAGGGCTGCCACTTATTAATAGAGCTGTTTCACAGACAGACTCTCCATGCCAGACCCCACTGATTTATCTTCCCGATGCCATGTTGAAGTCGGCTGCGATTTACAGCTGATTTATTTTGGCTGTGTTAATATGAGCAACGTCACTGGGCCTCATGATTAAGTATTCATGGTTGGCTGTAAATTACTCTCTTTCTTTGCTCTAGATAATCAGGGATTATTTTTCATCACTTCTGAGTGTGAATTATGGAGGGCAGTTACTTCTCTAACCTCCAGCACGTCTAGTCATGGAGGGTGTGTGCATCCAATTCGCCCGCCTCGGAAGAAGGCAGGCTGCCTGCCACTGCGGTTTTTTTTTTTCCCTTTACACTCCAATGAATGAATTGCTGCTCTTGGAAATTTGTCATGGTACTACTGTCTGGTGGTGAGGAAAAACTGGGTTGTGTGTCAAGAGATTTGGAAGTTTGCCAGGGTCTTGCTGCCAACCAGTTGTGGGAATAGCTAGAAACACAGCTTTCCCTGCCCTCAGTTTCCTGATCTGTCAGTCAGGAAAGACATGTTTGCCTCTACCCTAAAGATACTGTGGGGATCAAAGAGGACAATAGTAATACCACTAGGAGAGCAGCTGGAATGATATAATTAGAGTAGATGTGAATGCGTGTTTATTTATATATGTAATATATGTGTGCGTATAAATAATGTGTGTGTACTGTTTTTGTTGTTGTTCCGAACTATCCTAGCCGTATTTTCTCTGGAATAATCTCTAATTGAGGAAAGCATAAATAACGTTAGCATTTATAGTGATCATTCACTGGTAATAACTACCATTAATTTGCAATGACTGTATGCCAAGCACTGTGTTGAGTTTGTTTTCTGTTTTTTTTTTAAGTACGCTCTAGGCCCAACGTGGGGCTTGAACTCAGGACCCTGAGATGGAGAGTCGCATGTTCCACCAACTGAGACAGCCAGGTGCCTCTGTGTTGAGTCTTTTTCAAAGATTAATTCACTTGGTCCTCAGGATGCCTAAGTTACTTTTTTTTTTTTTAAATTTATTTCCACTTTACAGGTAAAGACCATGATGCTCAGATACATTAAGAGCTTGTTTAAGTCACACAGCTCGACTGTGAAGCAGTGGGCTGAAAGTCGTGTGTTAAGGGCTAACTCTCTTATGGGGGCCTATACAGCAATCATAGCTCCTTGCAAATTCCCTATACCTAGGATTTTAATGACTATCTAATTTTTGTACAGATGGGGAAGTGGATCTTTAGGGAAATAAATACAAATCGCTTAGGCAAATTAGTGAGGAATTAGAATGCTTGAGGTCTAGGCAGAGAGGAGCATCACACATGTGAAGGTTCCAGGGGACCATGGTGATAACCTGTCTCAGCAGCTCAGGCCCCAGAGCTTGGGAGGGAAGGGATGTACTGAATGACATGAGGGGGAAGTTCAGAGTTGGAACCTTCCACAGGTATGGTTGCGTTGGGAAAGGCAGTGACAGGTCTGGGCCACTCCTCTCTTGGCCCTCCTTCTCATGCATTGAGAACTGATAACCCCAGAAATGGGAATAAAATGCTGTCTCCCAATACCATGTTGTCCCTCCCATGGTCTTGACCCATCTTGCTTTGGGCCACCTCTCGTCCCTCAAAGGATCAAAACGGCATCCTCTTGAGATAGAGGGAGCTCTTTTGTGAACTCTACGTACGAAGGCATCGAGGTTCAAGGTGAAATAACAGCAGGAGAAAATCATGTTCTGATCAGTAAAAAAAAAAAAAGCAAGTGTTCTGGAAGAAGGTTGAGAATAAAAAGGAGAGAAGGCTGTGGACAAGGAAAAGATAATTTTGAAGGGTTCCCTAAGGAACATCATGTACCTCAATGAAATAACATCACTGCAAGTGTTTTTGCTTATTTGTTTTTGGTAACGTCTGTGTTAACAACAACCACTCATCTGATGGATGGGGCACAGCTAAAGGTATCAGCTTAGGAAAAAGAACTTTGATCTAAACTGGAATATATTTTCCCTGGTGCAAAGAAAGTAAAATGTAAGCAGACCTGAGTCCATTACTCATGTGTGATGAATGGAAAAATTCACACTACCAAAAGATCTCACTGATGGGCCTGAAACAGATTCAGGGTATAAGACAAAGGCAGAGAGAGAGAGAGAGAGAGAGAGAGAGAGAGAGAGATGCAAGTTTTTATTTTTTTAATTTTTTAAATTTTATTATTTTTTTATTATTAAAGCATATTGCAGATATGAGCGATTCTATTGGTTGAGGTTGCTGACAGGTTGAGAGAGTCAGCCTCCAAAGGGGAGCAGACAGGTAATCAGCCTCTCAGACTGGGAAGGCAGTGACTTGCATGGGTATAAGAGCTGGGACTGACCCTGAGCTGAGAGCCATACCTCGTCTATCAAGTGCAGCCTGCTTGCTACCTGGGATTCTGGGGCTAACTCTGCATTTGGGAAGTTTGGTGTTCGACCATCCCTTCCACTGCTCTGGTCCCTACTTTGCACACAGCCCTCCCTGCTCCCTGCCTTGTCTCCTCCTAGGAGTAAAGGCCAAGGCGCCCTCAGAAAGGGCTCCTTTATGATGGAGGAAAGGTGGGCTGGGTGATGTCTCATCAGCTGATTTGGGGCAGAGCTGTTCGTTATTAACATCATTATCTTACCTGACAATAATTACAATCATAATAAAAAGGGCAGAACAGGAGGATGCAAATTTAGGTATGACCAGCAGCTCAACCACAAACAACATCCCCCTGTCAGACCTACTTTCAGACTAACACTTTCACTGGGTTGTCAGCCTGCATGGGTCTGAACACCGGCTCCATTCTTGATGAGTTATGAGCTGATGTGTAAATTACCTACTCATTCTTTGCCCCATCATTTTTATTTGTAGACTAGAAATGATAATTCTTTTTTACCACCTCATTTGGATTTGTTAGCAGGCTCAAATGACATAAGGTCCCTTACTTAGCCCAAGGCCTCACATAGAGCTGTTCGTTATTAACATCATCATCTTACTTGCCAATAATTACTATCATAATAAAACATTTACCTTATACATTTATTAATGCTTTCAATTATTATTATTAAAGTTTTGCTCCCTTTGAGAGTTTGTATTAGCCACTTGAAGATACAGTTTTGCCTTTGCTGAATTCCCCAATTTCTAACAGAATACAGTATGCTGGTCAGAGAGAAATATAACCTACTACACACAATTCCATGTTATAGGCACTGGCCCAAAATGAAGTTTTTCTTCACTGATTTATTAACATAAAATAGGGTCCTTTTCACTTTTTACATAGTCAAAATAATTATACTTAATCTCCTTAGCCATGTTTACCTATATCATCATAATACTTACTGTTTGTCCATGTTATTGTGGGGGAAAGAGAGAGAGAAAGTATTAACGTGACACTGAGAAAGTTACTTCTTACTCAAGAAAACATGTAAAGGAAGGGCTATCCTGGGTGCTCTGGTTTCTTGCGACCCTGTGACTATTTCTAGTCATCAGGAAGTCAGTGGTTTTTAATAGGTGCAAATGCTAACTTGACAATTGGTCTCTGGTTCTCATAACAGAAAGTAATTTTTTCTTCAGCGCTGGGACATTCATTTCCATTTTAATTAAGGGAAAACTTTAAAAAATATGATAGAGTAGAATTTCAACTACATCCACTGGATGTTCTTCTTTCTCCTTAAATCCATTCAAGTCATAGAAGAAAATTAAGATGTCATAAACTAGAGTGTTACTTACAATCCCTGTTTCTCATGAATTAAAAGTTTTTTTAATCTTTCTTGTCCCTGTTTTAAGGATAGTTGGATACATATTTAGTGCATTGAAACGAGCATAAACAGAAAACAAATTTTTTTATTTTTAATATTTACTAGTTCAGTTGCCTTCCCTGTCATGATACGCAACTCACCAAGTTTACAAACGATGGTTTGAATCTTTTTTGTCTGTTTCTCTCCAGGCAAATATCAAGACGGTCAGATACAGCAAATGGCTTAGTGCAAAAAAAACAAAAAAAGGTTTTATAGGGAGTAAGGTCCGATTTTAAGTTCAAAGCCTTCCTGACCCTGAAATCTAGATATTTTTGTGCTTTCCCACGCTGCCTCCAGCTCGCCTGATTTCCTGGCTACAGTCCTTCCCCCTGGGTAACATGACTTCCCTGATATATCTGAACTGAGTCTGACTTCTTGAGAGCACAGCAATATTTTTGCACTTGTACTTATCTTAAGGCCATGTGGCACGATTAAGTTGATAAGTTCATTTGAAGTTTGCAGCCAGCATCCCTTCCAAGGGATTCCCTCCAAGGGGGTAAATGCAGACCTTGCTGTAAGACTCCGGGGCCTTTGGGTAGTGAAGGAACCAAGTTAGAAAACACATTCTTGTAACTTTAAAAATAAATTCTTGTCTGCCAACTAGAAACAGCCTCCTAATGTGCCACATCCCACATGCATTTGGATTTAATTTGTTTGCTTTTTCTCAGTGATTGCTCTTTAATTATTGCAATGTTGAAACAACTTGCTCTGTCTCCAAAAATACGCTACAGTAGGTGGGGGAAAGATGAGGGGTAAAGAATAGGCAGCCTGGAAGGCTGGGGAAGCAGCTGTCCGGGAGTGTTCCCGTACTCAGGTGCGGGGGTGTTCAGGGCTTTCATTCCCATGCTGTATCTCCCAAAGGACGGGATGGCAGTCCAAAAGTGACTTGCTGGCAGTCAATTTACAGTCTTTTGGGAAATTACAAAATCACTTTTACAAAGATATGATGGACCAAATTGAGAAAAATTAAACTGGTTGGAGTGTGTCAGCAGCAGCAGGAAGATACAAATTCCACTTTATCCAAAATCAAAACAAAGAAGCTCAAAGTGTGAGGTCTCCGATTCTTGCCTTCGCTCTTCCATACTACTCTCTTGAGATGAAATGGTGAACCCTGGAGCTCATGCCAGGCTTTTGGGTTCTTTGCTAATGCTGTGAGAATTTCTCCTAGGGTCTGTATAGACTCCACTAGAGTCTCTGCCTTCATGGTCCTCAACAACGATGACAATTGGGAAGAACAACAGCTGAGGAGATGATTGCACATTCATTTGAATGACTTGGTCCCATCCATCTTTCTTGAGAGGCTGGGGGCTCAGGCAAGTTCAGTCATTTCCCCAGTTATACAGCTTGGAGGGAGTTTGAATCCAGACCTGTCTATTTCCGAAGTCTGATTTTTATCATTAAAACGTATACCATTATAGGTTGGTTTTCAGGCACGATGGGAGGTATGTGCCGTGGGTCTGTTGGGGAATGCCTTTGAGAACAACTCCTGCAATGTGGTGGGCGGGGAGCAGGATTGAGCCAAGGAGAGGTGGTACCAGCTGCAACCTCAATCAGAAGTTGCAACTCCCCTCAAAGGGAGTTCTAGAGATGGCATCATCCTCAGAGTTGTCCAGAATCAAAGTTGTTTTTGACCAGTTTTTGGTTTTAATCTACCCTTGGGGAAGATGAGGCCCTTGTAATGAAGCCTTCTGTCTGGAGGAATTGAAGTCCCTTTATATGCTGCCTAAGTGGTCTTCTTAAGTTGATGATTAGTCATCCTCATGGTTTCACTATCTTGTTTTAATGCATCCATAAGTAAGCTGTTGCCTTCAGCAATAGCTATCAATGACCATAATCCTTAAAATCACTACTTTATCTGGAAACTAGCCAGTGAACACCCTCTTTTGGCTACCCACCCCAGTCCCACTTGAAAAGTTTGAGCAACTGTGCTGTTCCAGAATGCAGGTAGCTCTTGGCACTTCACCTGCTGTGAGTGATGGAGCCCTCATTGTCGGCCAGTTAGTGAACCATATGCTCCCAGATTCCATTTTAGAGTTGACTTTCTGGCACTGCTCCAGATATCAGCTGTCTTAGAACAGACTTGCTGGAAACAGACTGAGACAGAAATTTGTATGCAGGAAGTCTATTGAGACGTGCTCCTGCTCTCAAGAAGAGTACCTATAAGGGAATGGCAATCAGACAGAGGAAGAGGTAGGACTGTGATGCTCTTGAACCAGGGGGTCAGCAGATCATGCAGAGGGTCTGGAGCTGGGATTTGAAGCAAGGGGGTCAGGACTTTGTGGCCACTCATTGAACAGTGATTGGATGTTGGCTACTCCCAAGGAGGACATTTGGCTTTGGGCAAGGTAGTTCTCTTCATCACTCAGTTGTTAGAGCACAGTATCCCATACTCCCAAGACAGGAAACAGGTGCCTTGGTCCTGAAAGGGGCATCTGGGCAGCACAGTACAATGACCACTGCATGCTGTGAATTCTGTTCCCAGGTTGGCCATGGGCTCACACCTTCAGCAGATTACTCCACCTCTTTGGATTTCAGTTTCTTCAGCCATAAAGTAGAAGCTCTGTGTTTGTGAAGCTGCACTAGATAAGATCCAAGGAATTCCCCTCCCCTTAAAATATAATTAGATGACTTTTTTTTAGCTTCATGAATTAGTTTCTTGGGATGAAACATAATGGAAAAGAATGGACAAATGTCAGTTGCACCTCTTTTAGATCCTTTTCTGTCACTTAAAATTATTGGGAATTTGGCTAGGTTTCACAGACTTCTCTGTACCTCAGTGTTTCCAGTAACAAAATGGGGATACTGATATTGAGTTCATGTGGTTACTCTAAGGCTTAAATGAGACTAATTTTTCTTACAGTTCCATCTCCTTCACTTTCATTAATACCAAGTGAAGACTTTGGTTTGTAATATTCTGATTTATTTTGATATAGAAGTTCATTTATATCAAATTCCTCAGACTACATAGCCAACACATTGGGTATTCAGTCATTTTTCTGCATGGGATTGGCTGTGTCTGAGAAAATCCACTGAAGTATATAAGAGTCTCTATCAATAGGAACAATAGGTATTAATAGTGCTTGGGGAGATGGCAGTGCGGGTCATGAATATGAGGTAAGTTTTGTTGCCATATACCTTCCTCCTGGTGATAGAGTGCCCTGATACCATCACCAGGGAAACATTTCCCTGATAGTGTATCATTCTTTGTTCTGCTTGGATGACTTCATTTGATGAAACACAGTCTAGTGGCTTGTCTTCAGAAAGAAGTCCTGGGACCAGGACTTGTCTTTCATAGAAGGGAAGGGGAGAAAGTCAAGGTGGGAGGGGAGATGGGCTGGAGGACAAAAGTTAGCCTTTTGGGGGGAAATAAGGAAAGTTCACTTATAGTGATATTTACACAATTAATTTTATTCAAGGGAAGAAGCCTATCCGGGGCCAGAATGGAAGGAAAGATGGTCAGTCATCCCAAAAGGGAATTTCAGATCCGGAAAAACTCTTGAGTTCAGCTCTTCCCCATGGCTTTCACCATTTAACTCTTCCATCTGGGGACACAGATATGCCTCCAGAACACTCTAGACAAAAAATGAAGCTCTGAATACCTTGAATATAATTTAAAAAGTCAGTGATACAAGGGAAAGGACACTTACCTTGTCATAGAACAGAACTGACTTTGAATTTCTAGCTTTCTCTCTCTTTTTTTTGGTGTTCAGTAATTTATCAGTTTTGTATAACACCCAGTGCTCATCACATCACATGCCCTCCTTAATGCCCATTACCCAGTTACCCAATCCCCCCATCCACCTCGCCTCCAGCAACCCTGTTTGTTTCCTAGAGTTAAGAGTCTCTCATGGTTTTTCTCCCTCTCTGATGACTTCCCATTTTGTTTTCCCTCCCTTCCCCTATGGTCCTCTGTGCTGTTCCTTATGTTCCACATATGAGTGAAACCATATGGTAATTGTCTTTCTCTGATTGACCTATTTCACTCAGCACAACACCCACCAGTTCCAGGCACATCAATGCCAATGGTAAGATTTCATTCTTTTTGATGGATGAGTAATATTCCATTATATATATATACACACCACATCTTCTGTATCCATTCATCTGTCTATGGACATCTCAGCTTTTTTCATAGTTTGGCTATCATGGACACTGTTGCTATGAACATTGGGGTACAGGTGCCCCTCAGATCACTATATTTGTATCTATGGGGTAAATTGCTAGATCATAGGGTAGCTCTATTTTTAACTTCTTGAGGAAACTCCAGATTGTTTTCCAGAGTGGTTGCACCAGCTTGCATTCCCACCAACAGTGTAGGAAGGTTTCCCTTTCTCTGAATCCTTGCTAACATTTGTTTTTTCCTGTCTTGTTAATTTTAGCTATTCTGACTGGTGTGGAGTGGTATCTCATTTTGGTTTTGATTTGTATTTCCCTGATGCCAAGGGATGTGGAGCATTTTTTCATGTGTCTGTTGGCCATTTGTGGGTCTTCTTTGGAGAAATGTCTATTCATGTCTTCTGCCCACTTCTCGACTGGATTATTTGATTTTTGGGTGTTGAGTTTAGTAAGTTCTTTATAGATCTTGCATACTAGCCCTTTATTTGATATGTCGTTTGCAAATATCTTCTTCCATTCTGTAGGTTGCCTTTTTGTTTTGTTGACTGTTTCCTATGCTGTGCAGAAGCTTTTTATCTTGATGAAGTCCCAATAGTTCATTTTTTAATATTTTATTTTATTTTATTATGTTATGTTAGTCGCCATACAATACATCATTAGTTTCTGATGTAGTGATCCATGATTCATTGTTTTCATATAACACCCAGTGCTCCATGCAGTAGTTCATTTTTGCCCTTGTTTCCCTTCCCTTTGGAGACATGTCTAGCAAGAAGTTGCTGCAGCCGAGGTCAAAGAGGTTGCTGCCTATGTTTTCCTCGAGGATTTTGATGGATTCCTGTCTCACATTTAGGTTTTTCATCCATTTTGAGTTTGTCTTTGTGTATGGTGTAACAAAATGATCCAGTTTCATTCTTTTACATGGGGCTGTACAATTTTCCCAGCACCATTTATTGAAGAGACTGTCCTTTTTCCATAGGATATTCTTTCCTGCTTTGTTGAAGATTATTTGACCATAGATTTGAGGATCCACTTCTGGTTTCTCTATTCTGTTCCATTGATCTCTGTGTCTGTTTCTGTGCCAGTACCATACTGTCTTGATGATTACAACTTTATAATATAGCTTGAAGTCTGGCATTGTGATGCCACCAGCTTTGGTTTTCTTTTTCAACATTCCTCTGGCTATTCGGGGTCTTTCCTGGTTCCATACAAAATTTAGGATTATTTGTTCCAGCTCTGTGAAAAATGTCGATAGTATTTTGATAGGGATTGTGTTGAAAGTGTAGATTACTCTGGGTAGCATAGACATTTTAACAATATTTATTCTTCCAATCCATGAGCATGGCATATTTTTCCATTTCTTTGTGTCTTCCTTAATTTCTTTCATAAATGTTTTGAGTTATTGGAGTACAGATGCTTTACCTCTTTGGTTAGGTTTATTCCTAGGTCTCTTATGGTTTTTGATGCAATTGTAAATGGGATCAATTCCTTAATTTCTCTTTCTTCTCTTTCATTGTTAGTGTATAAAAATGTAACTGATTTCTGTGCATTGATTTTATATCCTGCCACTTTGCTGAATTCCTGTATGAGTTCTAGCAATTTTGGGGTAGAGTCTTTTGGGTTTTCCACAAAAGTATCATGTCATCTGGGAAGAGTGAGAGTTTGACTTCTTTGCTAATTTGAATGCCTTTTATTTCTTTTTGTTGTCTGATTGCTGAGACTAGGATTTCTAGTACTATGTTGACCAACAGTGGTGAGAATGGACATCCCTGTTGTGTTCCTGACCTTAGAGGAAAAGATCTCAGTTTTTCCCCACTGAGGATGATATCCACTGTGGGCTTTTTGTAGATGGCTTTTATGATATTGAGGTATGTTACCTCTATCCCTACACTGTGTAGAGTTTTAATAAAGAAAGGATGCTGTATTTTGTGAAATGCTTTTTCTGCAACAATTGAGAGGATCATATGGTTCTTGTCCTTTCTTTTGTTAATGTGATGTATCACTTTGATTGATTTGTGAATATTGAACCACCTTGAAGCCCAGGAATAAATGCCATTTGGTCATGGTGAATAATCCTTTTAATGTACTGTTGGATCCTATTGTCTAGTATCTTGGTGAGAATTTTGGCATCCATGTTCATCAGGGATATTGCTCTGTAATTATCCTTTTTGATGGGGTCTTTGTTTGGTTTTGGGATCAAGGTAATGCTGGTCTCATAGAATGCGTTTGGAAGTTTTCCTTCCATTTCTATTTTTTGGAACAGTTTCAGGAGAATAGGTATTAGTTCTTCTTTAAATGTTTGGTGGAATTACTCTGGGAAGCCATCTGGAATTTCTAGCTCTCTTATATACTCATTGACAATTTAAGAGAAATTATTTACCTTCTTCAAGTCTAAGTATCTTTGGTTATCAGAAATAATTATACCTACTATAAAGAGATAATGCCAGAAATAAATTAAACCACAATATAAGGCACCTGAAAAAAACCAGAAGGTCAATAAAATATATCTTTTATTAATAGGTCACACTTCCTCCTGATCCTCACCCTTGGAGAGCCTGTCTATATGATAGAACTTCATTCGGCTTTGTTCTCTTTCCCCAAGTCTTTGGCTCCCATTCTTGCCGGTGAATGCAGTCCAGACTTGCTGTTGCCTCTCCTTTCTTGCAGACTTGTATCTCTGAATGGTCTAGCCTGTGGACATCCCTCTGACTTGAGTGTAACCTGGTACTGATACTTCCTACAGCCTGGCTCTCTGTGGTCCATTGTCCACTTCTATTGTAAGTAGTAGTTGTACTGTGCCTTTCCATGACAACGAGCTGGACCTTACATGGTCCAGTTGGTTCCTTACAGCAACTTTTCTACCTGTCTCAGAGGGCATGCTCAGTCCCATGCACCTCTCTGTCTTCTCCTCCAGCCTGGGAAGATGGGTCATTGTAGACTCTGTAATCAGAAGACCTATACACAGATCTCAATTTTAGTAATTTGCCTTGGGTGAGTCACTTCTTTACCTGCTAAGGTTGTTGTGTTAAATGTAATGGAGATAATGACAAACCATTTCTTGAGCTCTTAATATGTGGCAATTGTTGTGATAAACTCATCACACATATTATCTAATTTAATCCTCATGAAGTCTTAATATTCTCAATAGACAAAATCTCAATTATTTCCATTTTGCAATAAGAATCAGTGTCAAAGTGAGGACAGGGAGAAGGAAAGGCAAATGTGAGAGAAGGAAGGTGTAAGAAAGAAGAGAGGAGAAGAGAAAAAAGAAAGACACCATCTCAAGCAGAGGTGATGCAATAGTAAGTTGAAGGAACTAGAGATTTTAAGTTCTCTGTGCTCTCTGCTTTGCAAGCAATGAAATTTTCTAAAACCTGAATGTCAAAAAAGAAAAGAAATGGAGTCATAGAGTCACAGTTTGAACAGGACAAAAGATTTATCTATGTTTTGTCTGAATCCCCAGATGCCAACATTTGTTAGCACCCTTAGAAAATCAAATGAGTATTTTGTCTGTTTCCTCCAGTGTCTAGCCCAAGATCCTAGAATTGACAGATTGGTGGCTGGAACCAGACTATGGGTGAGTTATTTCAATGTTCAGCCAATGCTTCATTCATTCAGCCAATACTTACTGAATGTATTGTATGGACCAGCTGTGGACCAGGCATTGAGGATAAAACTGAAATCTACAGGGATGTTGTTCAGGTATGAAGGACCTAAGTCTTAACTTCATCTTTTGTCTTTGGGAGGGAGAGTGAGTGAGTAGGGAAGAACACGGAATAACAATGTTTGGAAATATGAATGGTTTTACTTGGAAAATTCTCCTTTCCTTTGGTTTCATGTCCACCAGATCAAGCATTTTCAGTCCTAGCATTTAGCTTAGTGACTTTGATTGACACGATCCAAGTAGATCAATTTGGACCATCAGCAATTTCCATTCTCTCTCCATAATTAGTAGTCATATTTAATCTGATCCTCATCTATAAAATGGGCACCATCATATTTATACCTGACTCACAGAGGTATTGCAAGCATTGCCAATGTCCTCTGTAAACTATATGGTGCCCCAGACATATGCTTGTACATGCACACACACACATTTTTTTCCTGTATTTTCTGATATTTTCACATCTTAAAAACTTTTCTGCCTGGGAGGAGCCTACCCCTCCAGGGACTAGCCAATTCTTAGAGCAAAGGGCTCATCTAGGAGCATGGTTTTGATATGCAAACTAACCAATCTAAAGCCATATCTTCTCTGTCTGGGTCTGTACACCCCAGAAAACAGTATTTCTCTTCTGATACCAGGTAACTAGGGACTCCCTGCCCCATTCAGATTATAACCCTCTGAAAGTATTCAAACTAGCTAATCCTAAAATGTTTACCCAGCCCTAGCTTGCCTTTCCTGTGAAAACTCCAGTAAAGTCTGTGCCTAGTCTTGCCCCTCACTCCTGATCCTCTGCCTCCTGAATACACTGGTTCTTCCCTGTGTGGCCCCATGTGATGTGCTGTTTCTCCTATTTCTAGGACCTTTGCGTGCAATAAACTTTGTTTTCCCAAGACTCTCTTGTGCCTCCTCTAATGACTGTGCCTGACCGACCACATCAAACAACAGAGAATACACACACACTACTTTTTGGTACAGGGCTTTATAGCTTATAAAACAAATTTATATCCATCATTTAAAAGTCACAACAATCTTTTTAAATGGCTATTCTTTTCCTCAGTTTATAGATTAGGAAATTGATATTTAGGGAGCCAGGCAATCTGAACAAGCTGACACAGGTTAATAACATTCAGGAGGCAAGGCTCAAACATTGGCCTTGGAAACCCAGGCTCCAAGTCCCGAGCTTCAGGGTTTCAGCTGCCCTTTTTAAACCGCCTAATTAGCCCTAATCATTAGTCAGTCTTTCATGAAAATATGGTAGACCATGCTGAAAAAGGAACTTGTTGTGGTTTTTTTTTTTTATATATGTTAACAGAAGAAATGGTTAAGGGAACTAGCACAATGAGCCAGGCATCATGTGATTTCACCCCACTTTGTCTCTGTATTACAGATGACAAAGGGCAACCTCTGGATTTATTTCTACCCCAAAGTCATACAGCTTGGAAGTTGGTAGCTATGAATGGAGACCCCATGCACTTTGGCAACATGGCTTCTCCCTTGCAATCTCCATATTCTCAAGGAAACACAGTCCCAGCATCTGAACTCTTTTCTTGATGTTTGCATTTGCTGACCAAAAATGTCCAGTGGGAATAGACACTGGGAGGCAATTTAGCCAAATATCCTTTTTAGCAAATGATTTATTTACTGCTGCTAGGACAGCATTTTCTCCTATTCTTTCTCTGGCCCTCTTCGTTGCTTCCTGTCTTTTTTGTTTATTTCTCGCCAGGAAACCTCTTATCTTTGCTGACTGGGGGCCAGTACATCTTCTCCCCACAGTAAATCTGAGGCTAATGGGCTCCCAGAAGAAAAGCAAAGCATGAAGCCAATCAGAAGCACAACCATCTTCTCTTGGAATAAGCAAGCCATTTTTCCCTTAAATTCCTAAGTGGGATGGCTTCTAATGACCTCTGTTCCCTCCCACTACTCTGTTTTTCTCATACAACCATTCTTCTCCCCACCAAGAATAACCAAACTTGGATTATTTGGGGGAATATACAGTAATTTGTTTTTTATTTTATTTAAAATCATTTAGCCAACATAAAGTACATTATTAGTTTCAGATGTAGAATTCAGTAATTTATCAGTTTCACCCAGTGCTCATCACATCACATGCCCTCCTTAATGCCCATCACCCAGTTATCCCATCCCCCACCCACCTCTCCTCCAGCAACCCTCAGTTTGTTTCCTACAGTTAAGAGTCTCTCATGGTTTTTCTCCCTCTCTGATGACTTCACATTCTGTTTTCCTTCCCTTCCCTTATGATCATCTGTGCTGTTCCTTATATTTCACATATGAGTGAAACCATATGGTAATTGTCTTTCTCTGATTGACCTATTTCACTCAGCACAACACCCACCAGTTCCAGGCATATCAATGCCAATGGTAAGATTTCATCCTTTTTGATGGAGTAATATTCCATTATATATATATATATATATCCCACATCTTCTGTATCAATTCATTTGTTAATGGGCATCTGTTTCCATAGTTGGCTATTGTGGACATTGCTGCTATGAACATTGGGGTACAGGTGCCCCTTCAGATCACTATATTTGTATCTATGTGGTAAATACCTAGTAGAGTAATTGTTAGATCACAGGGTAGCTCTATTTTTAACTTCTTGAGGAAACTCCAGATTGTTTTCCAGAGTGGTTGCACCAGCTTGCATTCCCACCAACAGTGTAGGAAGGTTTCCCTTTCTCTGAATCCTTGCTAACATTTGTTTTTTCCTGTCTTGTTAATTTTAGCTATTCTGACTGGTGTGGGGTGGTATCTCATTTTGGTTTTGATTTGTATTTCCCTGATGCCAAGGGATATGGAGCATTTTTTCATGTGTCTGTTGGCCATTTGTAGGTCTTCTTTGGAGAAATGTCTATTCATGTCTTCTGCCCACTTCTCGACTGGATTATTTGATTTTGGGTGTTGAGTTTGGTAAGTTCTTTATAGATCTTGCATACTAGCCCTTTATTTGATATGTCGTTTGCAAATATCTTCTTCCATTCTGTAGGTTGCCTTTTTGTTTTGTTGACTGTTTCCTTTGTTGTGCAGAAGCTCTTTATCTTAAGTCCCAAAAGTTCATTTTTGCTTTTGTTTCCCTTGCCTTTGGAGACGTGTCTAGCACAGCAAGAAGATGACCCTCTGTAAGCCAGGAAGAGGCACTCACCAAGAACCAGACCATGCTGGCAACCTGATCTCCAACTTCCAGCCTCTAGACTTTGACCTCTGAGATTGTATCCTTGGTCAAAGATGGTTTTGTATCTGGATCCTGACACCAAAGCATTAGACAGTTTTAAACCCTCATCCTTCTCCTGGTGCTTTGACTTTCTAGCCTTATAACCTGTGCCTTAGTCAGTTTGGACTGCTATAACAAATTACCACAGGCTGGGAGGCTTAAACAACAAACATTTATTTTCTCACTGTTCCAGAACCTGGAAATCTAAGATCAGGGTGCCAGCATGGTCAAGTTCTTGGTGAACACCCTCTTCCTGGTTTACAGAGGTACTTTTTCCTGCTGTGTCCTCACATGGCAGAAAAAAAAAAGCTAGCTAGCTCTCTGACCTCTTTCATAAGGGCATTGATCCCATGAGGCTCCACCCTTATGGGCTAATCACCTCTCAAAGGCCCCACATCCGGATATCATCACATTGAGATTAGGGTTCAACATATGAATTTTGGGGAAACACAAACATTCTGGCTGCCGTGCCCTATATTCCATTCTTGCAAGACCAGACTGTCATGGAGCTTCAGCAAATCTTATGTCATGGGTTGTCTAATTTCAAAGCAGAATATATTTTAATTAAGTATTCTGGAGAATAGTTCTTTCATGTTTTTGTGTCGAGATTCTGTTTTTACTGCCATTCATTTCTTTGGTTTTTGTTTTATAATATGAGGACAGATAATTTTAGTAGGCATACAGACTAAATTCATTTTTTAGCAAGTCTACTGGATTTGGATTTTTTTTTTTTTGTAGCATGTCTTGCAATACTCAATTAATAAAATAAACTTTAAAAGGAGAAAACAGCTACTCTTAACAACTTGCAGAGTGAACTTATTTCCACCCTTTTCTAACTTCCTTTAGACTTCTGGAGAACACTGTCTCCACAGGGTCTGAGAATAAGCAGCTTGTCTTGCATACCTCGCTTGTTCCTTTCGAGTGGTCACATTGCTTCCTCTCCATGTTGCATCATGGTGCTGGGCCTTTGAAACAGCCAGGCTTGCTACCACAAGCTACCTAGTTGGCCTCCGGTTAGGAACCTTCAATTACTCAAGCTGGGCTCATCTACCTAGTCTAGAACCCTCTTACCTCTTTCTTGTCTTGCTCTTTCTTTCCCAGCTCAGTTTTAGGCTTGTCTGATTTCTAAACCTTTTGGCTTAATCTCCAGTCTCTGGTCTCATGCTGTCCTCTTGTCTTGACATAATTGGCTTACCTAGTTTGAGCCATCAGCTCTTTCTTACAGATTGTTTGCACTTATCCTAGAAGCTTATACTCATCTTTTCTTGGCTGTTCTTATTTAAACACTGAGGCTCAGCAAGATCCAGTCTCCAGTTCCAGCCTGCCTTGCAGAGAAACCCTGAAATGTAGAAAGAATGTTAACCAAGGAATTACCAACTCTTTAATATATATTTTATTCCCTGCTAACACAAGGAAGGAAGGGAGAAAGGAAAGGCAAGATTAAATAAATAAAGAGAATAAAGTGCAAGAATTGTTTGAGCCATAACAAAAAACAAACAAAAGAAGCTTTGTGTAAACATTCAACAGGTGTGACTAGAAGAAAATGTCCTCTACTTGATATAAAGGGCATCTACAAAAACCCTCAGCTAGCAACATACTTAATGGTGAAAAATTTAATGCTATCTCTTTAAGATCAGGAAAAAGACAACAAGCATGTCTGCTCTTGCCACTTCTATTCAACATTTACTGGAGGTTCTGGTCAGGACAATTAGGCAAGAAAAAGAAA
Source organism: Zalophus californianus (assembly GCF_009762305.2). Taxonomy (NCBI): domain Eukaryota; kingdom Metazoa; phylum Chordata; class Mammalia; order Carnivora; family Otariidae; genus Zalophus; species Zalophus californianus. The sequence continues at coordinate 184,497,299 of NC_045598.1, forward strand.
TAAAGGGCATTTATATTGGAAAGGAAGAAGTAAATCTATCTCTATTCACAGGTGACATAATCTTTCATATAAAACATTCTAAAGAATCCTCTAAAAACTATTAGGATTAATGAGTTTAGCAAGGTTGTGAGATATAAAATCAATACAAAAAATCAATTATATTCTGACACATTTACAATGAACAATCCAAAAACAAAATTCAGAGAACAAGACTATTCACAATAGTGAAAAACAAAAACGAAAGACAAAAGTGAAAAACTAATACTGTAAAACATTTGTGAAAGCAGTTCCAAATAAAGAAGATCTAATAAATGGAAAGATAGTCCATATTCATGAATTGAAAGACTTAATATTAGTCCCCCAAACTGAACTATATGTTCAGTGTGACGAAGGCCTATCATAATCCCAGATGACTTTTTTTGTAGAAATCAATGAGTTGATCATAACCTTCACCCATTGGTCAAAATATACAAACTTCCAGTTATAAAATAAATAAGTCATGGGGATGTAAGGTATGGCATGGTGACTAAAGTTAATAATACTAAATTGTATATTTAAAAGTTGTTGAGAGAATAGATTTTAAAAGTTCTTATCACAGGAAAAAAATTATAACTATGTGTGTTGAGAGATGTTAACTAGACTCATTGTGATCATTTCATGATATATACAAGAATAAAATTATGTTGGGGTGCCTGGGTGGCTCAGTCGGTAAGGGTCTGCCTTCAGCTCAGGTCATGATCCCCGGGTCCTGGGATCGAGTCCCGCATCAGGCTCCCTGCTTAGCAGGGAGTCTGCTTCTCCCTCTGCCTGCCGCTCCCCCTGCTTGTGTTCTCTCGCTCTCTCTCAAATAAATAAATAAAATCCTTAAAAAAAAAGAATAAAATTATGTTGGGGCACCTGATGGCTCAGTTGGTTGAGTGGCTGGCTCTTAATTTCATCTCAGGTTGTGATCTCAGGGTCCTGGGATCAAGCCCCACATTGGGCTCCATGCTCAGTGGGAAGACTGCTTGAGGATTCTCCCACTCCCTCTGCCCCTCCCCCCACTCATGCTCCCTCTGTCTCCCTTTAAAATAAATAAATCTTTAAAAAAATCATGTTGTATACCTGAAACTAATATAATGTTATATGTCAATTATATCTCAATGGAAATGGATATAAATTCTAAAGACATTTTAGGGAAAATAACACATTTACTTCCCTGCACAGTTTGAAATGTTCAAGTTAATATAAAATGGAAAAAAAAATCACACATAGTCAAAACAATCCTGAAAAAGAAGCATAAAGTAGCTCTCACACTTTCTGATTTCAACTTACTATAAAGCAACAGTAATCAAGACAGCATGGTACTGGCACAAGGATAGATGTATAAATTAATGGAAGAGAATTGAGAGTCCAGAAATAAACCTTACCTCAATGGTCAGCTAATTTTCAACAAGGGTGCCAAAACCATTCGATGAGGAAAGAATAGATGTCAACAAATGGCCAACTGGGACAACTGAATAGCCACATGCAAAAGAATGAAGTTGGGCCCTTAGTTCACAACATATACAAAAATTAACTCAAAGTGGCTCAAAGTCCTAAACATAAGTGCTAAAACTATAAAACTGTAAAAGAAAAAATAACTTTTCTACTTACTTAGGAGCATATTTCAGATACTTTTATTCTTTCTGGTAGATTTGGTTTCCCACTGGTATCATTTTTCTTTAGCCTAAATTCCTTTGACATTTCTTGCAGCGTGGGTTAGTGTCCACAAGTTTTTTCAGATATTGTTTCTCCATAAAGGTCTTATTTTTGTCCTTAATTTTGGAGGACACTTTAACTGTATGTGGAAATTTGGGTTGACTTGTTTCTTTCAGCATTTTAAGGATTTCTATTGTCTATTGACTTCTGTTATTTCTTTTTTTTTAAAGGTTTTATTTACTTATTTATTTGAGAGAGCAAGAATGAGAGAGAGAGAGAGAGAGAGAGAGAGCACATGATGGGGGGAGGGTCAGAGGGAGAAGCAGACTCCCTGCTGAGCAGTAAGCCTTGATGTGGGACTCGATCCTGGGACTCCAGGATAATGACCTGAGCCGAAGGCAGTCGCTTAACCAACTGAGCCACCCAGGTGCCCAACTTCTGTTATTTCTGCTAAGCAGTCTTCCCCCCTCTGTTGTTTCTTACTGTAGAGATTTTGTTTGTTTGTTTTTGTGTTTTTAAGATCTTTGTCTTCATTTTAGGTTTTCAGAAGTTTGATTATAATATATCAATGCTTTGTGTTTCATTTTACTTATTTAACTCAGTAAATCTACTGAGTACATTCTTAAATCTGTAAGTGAAAATTATTATTAATAGTAATATGAAATTTGGGGAAATTTTGGCCATAAATTTAATTTCCATATATTTTTTATGCTTCATTCATTTCTTCTCTAAGAGTCTGATTTCACATTATGGTTGACTTTTCAAAATTATCCTACATCTCACCAAGGCCCTGATCATTAAAAAAAAAAAAAAAAATCACTTTCCACTTTGTTCATCAGATCCAACATTATATTGATTTGTCTTTGAGTTCACTGACTCTTTCTCCTGTTCTCTTCAGCTTGTTTTCATCTTCCACCTGCACCCTGTCCTGCAGAACCTACAGAGACAGCTTGCAATTCTCTGCATCAGTCTTTGGGGGATCACCAGATTTCCTGTCATGGTACTGAACTCATCTGCATGGTACTTTAGCTCTGGTCCTTTTTTTTCCCTTTCTTATTTGGGATGGGGAAATAATTTAAAATATCATTTACCTTTTGTGAGAAGGATAATGCTTTAAGAGGAATGTCCTCTTCAGGATGGTTTATGGGGAAGGGGGTCTCTTAAAGCACTTAGCCAGTGAACGTGGCAGAAATGGACCTTGCTTTTTTATCTTCATTCATCTCCTTTTTGGTAGGATGAAGATTCACATGTCATAGTATTCTAATTAGTATCGGATTTTGCAATTTTATAAAGGATGGCATCCAAGGTTATGTTTTTGATATTTACATGCATTGGAAATGTGTATAACAAAAGAGATTAGGGGAATTCATTTTGATGAGTCTTGGAAGGGATAAGAGCCACAGCTGGAGGAATGAGCATGGAAGAAGGTCAACCTTACTGAGAGCAAGAAAGATACTTGAGATGAGTCACGACTTCACTGGTTTAGACTTTGCATTTAGTGTGTCACTAATTGAATGTTTACTTGCTCCAAGTTTATGGCCTTGTGTAAAACGGATCCAGAAGTAATGTGCTATGGTGAGCGCTGTGAACTGTGTAAGACTGTTGAATCACAGACCTGTACCTCTGAAACAAATAATACATTATATGTTTAAAAAAAAAAAAGAAGAAGAAGACAGTAGGAAGGGAAAAATGAAGGGGGAGGAATCGGAGGGGGAGATGAACCATGAGAGACGATGGACTCTGAAAATCAAACTGAGGGTTCTAGAGGGGAGGGGGGTGGGGGGATGGGTCAGCCTGGTGATGGGTGTTAAAGAGGGCGCGTATTGAATGGCGCATTGGGTGTTATATGCAAACAATGAATCATGGAACACTACATCAAAAACTAATGATGTCATGTATGGTGATTAACATAACATAATAAAATAAAATAAAAATGCAAAAAAAAACCCCAAAATGGATCCAGAAGTAAATCTGCATGTACTAAATGTACCTCTAGTGGTCCATTTGGGGACAGATTAGTCTAGTTAAATTAGACTGGGGCTTGAAAGAAAATGGCAGATAAGTGCTGGCCTAAGAAAAGGAATGCAATAAACAAATGCAAAAAGATTTTTTTAAATGAATGACTATCATTGCAGCCAAACTGTAATTACCAATAACTATCAAAATCTAGAATTTAAATGCCTCACAGGTCACCTGAAGCCTGGGTGGTTTGGTCACAAATAGTGTTTCCCCTTGTTCCGCAGAGGGAAGGAAGCACTGACTTTATGTACCTGACACCCTTCCCAGTACCTCTCTCCACACTGTTCTCACACTCTAAGGAGGCCAGGACGACCAAGAGAAGGTGGGGTTTCCAGTGCTCCAGCTGGAGAGAAAGTCCTCAGGATGAAGCAGAAAGAGCACAGGGCTTGGGATCAGACAGACACAGGTGGTCTCCATGAACCTGGGAAGTTGGCATGACCCTACAGGACCTCAGGTTCATCCCTGGAGAATGTGACTAGAAGCAGCTCCCTAGCAGTTAAATGGTGGTGACCAACGAGCACACGTACATGAACATCTTTGAAGGCATTTTCACACCATACAAAGAAAATGTGAATTCACGAAGTTGCGGAGCGTCTCCCCAGTGCAGATGGAGAAGCATCAAGTCCTACTAGGTCAACCTTCCCAGGATTCCCTGTTAGCAGGAAAATAGGAAAGAACAATTTTGGGTTTAACTTCCAAAGTAATCTAGCAGTGAGTCTGAATCAGAAAATCTTTAAAATGTTTAAGGGAATTCATTCTCTATAAATTAGGTTAAACACTCCCCCCGCCAAAAAAGGTAATTTTCCATTCTGCCACTTTCTGGAGGATATTTAACTATTGGGAGTTGGGATTCTGAGAACCCTCAGGCACATGAAAAATGTGGCCATTTGCATATTGGACCTCAGAGACTTCTCTTTCCATAGCTGCTGCCTTGCTTATACCCTCAGGGTTGGAAAAGCCAAGTTGTTCTGGGCCAAGCAAGTTGTATTTGGTAAAAACAAGAAAATAAATAAAAATCAAGGCAGAGTGATAAAGTAACATAAGGTTGAAAAGCAGGGGTTTAGATTCTTGTTTCAGGTCGGCCTGCCAGAGCAGCATGGCCTTGTGCCTGGACAAGGGAAAAGCCACCCAGGCCGGATGGATCTTTCCTGGGTCTCTCCTCTCTCAGGACAGTCTATAACACCTGCAAAACAGGCGTGAGCCACTTCCTGCTGGCCAGGGAGTTTTTCCCAGCACTACCCACCACCTTCCACTTTGCATATTCCCTTGACCAGGTGTCCTGCTGGGTGCCACCCCAGTGACTTTCAATGTGGCTCCCCTATCTGGACCACAACTTGGGTCCATGATGTTCCTCCCATTTGGGCTCATTTTCTCCCCAAATACTGGCTTCATGCCTTGCAGCCCCCTCACACATCCTCTGTCCCAAATGCCCACACTAAACTCTGGGTGTTGTTGCCTAGTCTGAAACCCCCTAGGCTCAACATAGATCTGGGAGCTGGATTGTCATCCTTATGTTCAAATTCTACCTGCTTCAGGGAGCTCTCCCGATAGCCTACAGCTGTCAACACTCTCTGTCTTTTCCAAAAGTAAATCATTTATTTTCTAGCACGTGGAGCTTAGTGCACTGTCAGCCATGCCTTATTTCCCTGCTGTACTATAAGCAAGGTAGGATCAACGAGTACCTGTAGATGATTCATTCTGCATCCCTTCCCTGTTGTTCACGGATGGCAGCCCTCATCAGATCCCTTTGCTGGTACAGCCTCCTCTAACACTACCAGGGCTAGGACCTGCTCTCATCTTTATCCACTGGGCTCTGGCACGTGTTACTTTGTCTCTCTGGAACGCTCGTCCCTTCTTGTGTTTGGTGAACTCCTACTCATTCTTCGGATTCTTGCCTGATCATTGCTCGCTTGGAGACACTGTCCCTCTCACCTGCACCACCCCATCACTCTTAGGCCCCCAACTCTCATAGCACTTGTCTCAATTGTGCTTTACCCTCTGCTGCAAGACTCTCAGCTCCATAATGGCAAGAAAAGCTAGAGTCTGCCACCCTATTATCCCCATCATTTACAACAGTGCTTGCCCCTATTTTATTTTAAAAAGAATAAAATAAATGGTCCACAAGTGACCAACGAACTTTTATTACATGAATGAATGAATAAATAGTTGCATGGGTTCATAGTTTTCATCAGTGACTGTGGCAGAATGTTTCCATCTTGGTCACCCGGAGAGATTTGGTTCACACTGGAAAATACGACCAAGACTTGCAGAGTTTCCGAGCTCCCGCAGGCCTCCTGATGTCAGGCAATTGCTCTCTCTGCAATGAAAACAGCAGGAACCAAGTCTACAAGCCTGTACATAAAAAGATCCATTATCCTGGGAGCCAAATGTCACTGCTGGAATGGCTTCCAAATGCTGCCAAAAGGAACATTATTAATAACAGTAATGATAATAATAGTGATCATGATAACACATATTAAATTTTAATTTATATGGCACCCAAGCTCCACAGTTCTGGGAGGGAATCACTCTCATAGCAGAGGGGGAAGAAAAAAGCAAAACTCCAAATGAAAGGAAATATGATACAATGTGGGCAGAATGTCAGGCTTTAAGCTGCTGTATGGGGACAGAGAAAGAAAAGGACCTCATCAGGCTTTGGACGAAGTCAGACTTGATGTGACAGTTCTGAATTTCAGGGATACAGCAGAAAGAGATGGAAACATGTTTTAGTCTCATTTCAGGATAAGCATCCTTCATCATTTGAATTCAAATCATAAAAACATATTACCCTGGGAGCCCCTGAAGGATGCGGGGAGGAAACCAGTCTAAAGGAGGTCTGAGTCTATGTCTACACTGGGATGCTGCATCACAACCTGGTTGGATGGTTTGAAAGGTCAGTCATCTGCACAGTGTTTACAAGTAATGGTCAAACATTTGAGGTGTGAAAAGAAAAGGAAGTGGATGTTTTAGTGGTTGTTAGGACACTTAAAACATTTTTCATAGCTATGAGAGAAGCCAGTGACTCTTAAAATGGCTAGTAGCTAGAAATAGGAATAGCTTTTATTTATTATGGCAACATTGTTGTCATGAGTTATGAGTCTTGGAAGTCAGTGGGATGGGGTTTGTGTCTTGCCTCTTCTTTTTACTGTGTGACCTTGAATGTGTCACTAATTCCCTAAACTTCTTTTTCATATTATTAAATTGAGAGTGATAATAATTAGAAAATGCTCGGTAAATGTTAGTATCTCTTTACACCATGAAAGTTTACTGACATATCCAACACCTTCCTTGTCTTCTTGTTGGTTTTTTTTTGGTGGTGAGAATACTTAGCATGAGATCTAACTCTTAAAATTTTTGAAGCACATAATGCTGTGTTTTTAACTATAGGTGCTATGTCTATTACTTCGATGATGATGATGGTATCCTGGGTATGTGCATATGTTCAAATGTCAAATTGTACACATTCAATATGTACAGTTCATCATATATCAATTATGCTTCCATAAAGCTCTTACAAATAAGAAGCAAAAATATGGAACATAAAAAATAAATAAAAATTTATCTAGTATGATGAAGTAATTCATCCTTGAAGCAAAACAAGGAAGTAATTCAACAAATTTTCATATGTACAGGACTAAGATTTAACAAACACTTGCAGAACAGAATTTCAGTGTGACCATCTTCAAGGTGAATGGATCTGTGAGCAAATTTACTTTAAGACAGAGAACTTGGAAGATAGAATTTCTGCCTGTCTGCCTGGTATCTGGATATGGTGAGGGATTTGGGGGAGTAGATGAAGTGAATGACCAATTACTGCAAGATTAATCATTGTATAACCTTTCCTAGGCCACCTCCTCCCCCAGCCCAAATCATAATCCGAGTGACATCATCCTTCTGTGTTGAGAGCATTAGAGCTAAAATTGGAATATACATTCTGATCTTAATCTATAATGGATAAAGAACATGATGACTTTTTAAAAATAAAAATATACACGCATAAGCAAAAAAAATCCAAAGTATCAAAAGGATGTACAATTAAATGAAATCTTCTTACCAAACCACAAGTACACTTCCCCACTAGCAGTTTCTTGCTTATCCATCCATAGTTTTACTTCTCTGATGTTATTTTGAAACTTGACTCAACCAACACAACTGCATATATCATACACACCTTACAAACTGTTAAATTTTGTCCAATATAATATTAACGTCCAACATTATTGAAGGCATGCTATGTGCTAGTCATTTTTCTCAGGACTTTATATGCATTACTACATACAGTTTTCACAACATCTGGTTTATGAGTTGTGTGGATTGAGTCACATCTCTTGACTTCTCGATGATCAGTCATTGTCCTTTGTGAAATGGGGGTAGCACCACCACCCTGGCAGGGTGGATCCATGGACAGTGCATTGTGTGGTGTCTGGTACCTAGGGCTCAACCATCATAAATACAGTCTCTTACTCATATCTTTTTTTGCACCCCCTAATACAGAAGACAAGACCTGATTTTCATTTACTTAGTTTGTGTTGTATGGATAGAAAGATCCATGTGATTTGAATTTTTGAGGTTAGTTTACTCTGGATAAACAAGTCTGGCGTGTATTAACTAAGTATAATTATTTTGTGTTTCCTGAACACACGCTGTTCAAGTTTATCCCAAGCACTAGGCATAGAACTTAATTTTTACTTTTATTTTTTTATTCTTTCTTTCTAAGAATCCCTTTAATGGTTTCCAACCTCTGAGTACTACAAGGGAAAAGTAAACCAGGGTTTTGATTTGTTCATTTCCTGACTCTCCAAATTTGGGTTGAGACAAAGCTGGTTGGGTAATTCTTTCCTCCAAGGAGGGAGGTTAAATTATGTGCTTTAGACAAACACAAATAGCAAAATCAGTCTTTGAGGTTTGGATTTGAAACGAACAATCCAGTACTCCCTGCCTAGTACTCCAGAGCTTAAGGAATTGCTCCATCCCAAACTCACCATTCACCAGGTTCTGCAAACCCCACATGGAGACATGGGATCTGCCAACAGATTCTTTCCTGATGTGTGGACCCTCTTATACAAAAAGTCACAAAAATATAAATTTACAAGACATTTAATTATACCTTTTATAAATCATGGTGATTGACTATTATGCAGAAAGCCACAAATCAGTAGAAAAGATACACTGAGAGCTACAGTGTTTGCGTTGTCATTTTATCTGTAGGTAGTCATTCTCCAGAGAAGAGGGAAAAGCACTTTAAACAGAGTGAGAACTGCCTAAAATGGCATGCAAACATGAACCAGCAATTACTCTTTAAGGAACTCAGAGACATTCCACTTGGCTCCTGAGATCCTATGATCCTGAGGAGGGACCTCGCATGTCTTTCTGAGGGACTCGGGTTGGTTTGGTAGCATCAGGGAGTGGCTGATACAATGGAAAGCAGAGAAGTGACATGATTAAATTTACATTTCTACTAAGTTAAGTCTTTTTAGTTATACCAAAGAGGCCAACTAGATAAATATTAGTGAATTAAGAGAAAATATTAAATAGACTAGTATTGTGGGAAATTTGATAATTATTTGGAAAATTAAATTGAATTTGTGGTAGATTGGAAGGACACTGGCTGAAGGCATAAGGGGCTTGTTAAAAGGATGTTGGAATGTTGGTATGAAAAAGAATGAGTGATTCAAAGAGGCCAGGATCAGTGAGAGTCAAACAGAAGGAAATGAATCACTGAACATCTTTGATATGAGGCCCTTGACCTCAAATAATTAAAATGATCCCGAATGGAAAGACAGTTTAAGAAGATAGAGTGATCAGAACTGGGGAAGGAGGTGTCAAGTAGGAGTAGGAGTAGATGATGAAGGTGTGGCAGAACTTCGTGGTCCCTAGTGTGACCACCCGGAGGAAGGTCATTATCATCAGTATACGGATGGGAGTTGCAATGAGTGGGGGAATTTAAAACTTGCCCAAGATAGACTGCACTAGTGATAATACAGTAGATCATGGAAGCCTAGGGTCATGGGCATTTATCATAGTAAAGGAGAGCCCCTAATAGGTAATTACCATGGGCCCCACAAGGCTTAAAATGTATCACATGTACTAATTCATTTAACTCTCTCAATAAGCTTTTAAAGTATGTACTATTATTAATCCTATTTTATAGGTGAGGAAATGAAGTCAAAGGAAGTTAATTATTCATTTGATTTCTGTGAGGTAATAGGATATCTATCTATCTATCTATCTATCTATCTATCTATCTATCTATCTATCTATATCTGCTCCCTGTTCCTGGCACAAAGCTCCTAAAACCTGTGTAAATCCCCAAGTGCTAAGAGCACTAGGAACATCTTTCATTCTAATGAAGGGAACTCTGAGTGAGCTCCTGGATAGCTGCTGGATGGAGGCTGGTCACCAAAAAGGCCAAGTTAAGATTAGAAACTTGGAATTTTTAGCCCTGCCCCCATCTTCTGGAGAGGGGAGAGGGGCTGCAAATGCAGTTAATATTTCATCCTGCCTATGTGAGAAAGCCTCCATAAAATCCCAATAGTACAGCATTAAGAGAGCTTCCAGGTCGGTGAGCATATCCACACTGGGAGGGTGACACACCCCAACTCCAAGGGGACAGAAGCTCCTGAGCTCAGGACCCTTTCAGACCCCACCTGTGTATCTCTTCTTCTGGCTCTTCATCTGTATCCTTTATCATGTCCTTTACTAAGCTGGTAAGTGTTAAATGTTTCCCTGAGGTCCGTGAGCTGCTCTAGCAAATTAATCAAATCTAAAGAGGGGGTCACGGGAAGCTCTGATTTGTAGTCAAATTGGACAGAAGTTGTGGGTAACCTGGGGACCTGCCCCTTGCGATTGGCAGATTGCGACAGTAAAGGAGACACAGAGGAGGGAAACCGAGTTTTTCCACTGTAATGTCTGAATTCAAAATCAGACTCAAGCAATCTAGCTCCAGAGGTTTTACTCACATCCATGTACGTGCAGCCTCACGGTATAAAGATGAACATCCACCCAGCCTATGGCTGGGGTTTAATATACAATTATCTAAATTGATGAAAAGGCAGCGCAGAATGAGCCAACAAGATCTCCACCCAACAGTTCTGCCTGTCCATGGTAAGTTGCTTAAACTCCCAATCCTCTTTCCTTATCTTGAAATGAGTGCACTATTGGGGTTGTTATGAGCTGATACATAAAACACAGAAAAATATCTGGCACTTATTATATACTCAGTGTATACTGACTAAGAGAAAGATTAGTCAGAGTTCAGCCCGCCTTGTCTCCTAATTTTATTACATGATGTTCGGAGAATATGAGTTATGTGATGTCATTTTCTTTCCCTGTGTGACTGACTTCTATAAATACTCCATATATGCTTGCAAATAAAATATAATTTCTGTAGGGTACAGGGCTGTATCAATGAACTAAACTTTATACATGCAATCAAACTAGCTAATTGATTCGTCCAAAATCTCTGTCTGTATTTTCTTTTTATCGCAGAGAGATGTTGCTAACTCTCCTATTCTGTGTATTTGTCATTTTTGTTGTGATTCTCTTGTCCTTCACCTTCTCCTCCTTCTTCAAATTTATTTTGAGGTTAAATTGTTTGATACATAGAAGTTAACAATTGTTTTATGACCTTTATGTATTATTCTTTTATCATTGGGTAGCAAGTTCTTTTTACTTATTTTGTTTATTTTGGTAGATATTAATGGACTATACCCGCTGTCCTTTGATTTATATTTCTCAGCTTTTGTTCCTCTGTTCCTTCCTTAAAAACCTTTATATGCTGATTCATTTTCACCATTCATTTTACTTCTTATTAAATAGGCTAAATATGCTCCCTACCTTCGAGACTTCCAGATCTTCCAAGCACACATACGCTAAAACTCAAAACTCCTTCCCATGGATTATAAGGTCCAATAAAATAGTTCCCTGGCTATTTCTGAGGGTTTCCTACCAATCCTCTCGTCATTTTGACCACTTCCAACACCAGCCTCCTTGTTGCTCAGAGAAGGAACCAAGAATGTTTTCTCCCCAGGGCCTTTGTTCTTGCTTTGTCCACTACCTACCATGAGCACCCCTCCCCCGCTGTCCTCACGGCACAGTCTCTGCTCAAGTTTTAATCCTCTGAGAGGTCATTCTCAGCACTCCTAGCTAACATTCCCGGCCCTGCAGTCACTCATTATGCCTTAACCAGCTTTCTTTTTCCAAAAGGATGAGATCCTGCCATTTGCCACAATATGGATGGACCTAAAGGATGTATTATGCTCAGTGAAATAAGTCAGGCTGAGAGAGACAAATATGTGATTTCACTTATATGTGGAATCGAAAAAACAAAATAAAAGAACAAAAAGAAAAGCAAAACAGAACAAAAACAAAAATAAAAAACAAACAAACCAGAAACAAACTCTAAATACAGAAAACAAACGGGTGGTTGCCAGAGGGGAGGGGGTCGGAAAATGGGTGAAATAGGTGAAGGAGATCAAGAGGTATAAACCTCCAGTTATTTTTTTTTAAAGATTTTATTTATTTATTTGACAGAGAGAGACACAGCAAGAGAGGGAACACAAGCAGGGGGAGTGGGAGAGGGAGAAACAGGCTTCCCACTGAGCAGGGAGCCCGATGCGGGGCTCGATCCCAGGACCCTGGGATCATGACCTGAGCCGAAGGCAGACGCTTAACGACTGAGCCACCCAGGTGCCCCTAAACCTCCAGTTATTAAATAAGTCACAGGGGTGAAAAGTACAGGACAGGGAATATAATCAATAACATTGTAATAATGTTGTATGGTGACAGATGGTGACTACACTTACCCTGGTGAGCTTTGCCTCATGTATAGAATTGTTGAATCACAATTGTTGTGAATCTGAAAGTAATATGACATTGTATGTCAACTATGCTTCAACAATAAAACAAACAAACAAACAAAACCCAAAACACTTTGTATTTGTTCCCTAGGGCTGCTATAACAAAGTATCACAACTGGTTTGCTTAAAACAACAAACAACTTACTCCCTCACAGTTCTGGAGGCTGGAATCCTGAAATCAAGCTGTCAACAGGGCCATGCTCCCTCTGAAGGCCTTAAGGAAGAATCCTTCCTTGTCTCTTCCTAGTGTCGGGTGGCTTCTGGCACCAAGGTAGACTCCTTGTTGTTCCTTGGCTTATTGGCACATCACTTGGCTTCTGCCTCCATCTACACAAAGCGCACCTCCCCATGTGTGTGTCTCTGTATGTGATCTCCTCTTATAATGACAGGTCACTGGACCCAGGACCCCGTTCTAATTCAGTATGACTTCACCTTAACTTAGCTAATTTTATCTGCAAAGATAAAATTAAGGCTTATTTAATCTGATATGGGACATAGGCTTTTAGAAAAGTGTAACTGTCTTGGGAAAAAAAACAACCAAGAACCCTGTTAGGCCAACAAATTCAAACCAAGATTCAAACACTTTCTTAAAATAAATGATAAATATGGAGCTCACCCCATAAATGTGAGGATGAATGTGTGGTGGCCCTAAGACAAAGCAATTCTTTTAAACCCATAAGTTCATGGATTTTTTGGTTCACCTGCACTTACTGTACTGCACTCTTTCTTTCTGACTTCACAAGTTCCTTTATTCTGAAATGCATTTTTATGTAGCATTTTTGAGGAAGAGCCTATAAGCATTGATCTAAACATGTCTTTGTGTTGCCCTCCCTTTTCAATGGTAATTTCTCTGGCTTTAGAAGTCTGAGCTGACAGTGATCTTTGCTACTTTGAAGACAATGCTTCATTATTTTCTGGCATCTATTGTTGCTGATGAAAAGTCTACTGACTTTCTCTTTGTTCTTCCTGGAATTAATCTTTATTTTTTTCTGGTTGTTTTACTTTGACGTTCTGTAATTCTGTTTGGTTTTTCATGGGAAAACTATAATGTATTTGTATTTGTCTTGCTGAGCACTTGTAATTCATCAAGCTGGAGACGCCTTTCTTTCTTCAATGCTGAAAAACTTCTCATTTGTGTTTCCTCAAATATAAGCTCCTCTTTTTCTCCCCAGTCTTTGAACTCCTCTTAGATGCATGTTGGACTTCCTTTATCTTTATGTCTCTCTCTTTCTCTCTTTGCTACTGATTCTCCATCTCCTGCCCTCCTACGTTCTTCATCGCTCTGTTAGATCATTCAGTTTACTAAAAGTTATTTCAATAATACTGAATTTTAGTTAAATTTATTCAACTTAAACTACAGTAACCTATTTGTTTATGAGTGAAAGTCTTATTTTGGACATTTTCAAATTTGCTTGCTTTTTTCACACTGTATTTGCTGCTTAAGTTATTTTTGATGCTTACATTTTAATTTCTCTCTTCAGTATTTACTTTTTTATTTAAAAGGATATATATTTAATATTTGATCTTAATTCTTGTTGTTGCTTTGGTGGTTGCTGTGGTTATTGCCAGTTCTTAAAACATTAATTCTTAAATGCATTTCACCTGATGATCCATTGTGGTAGCTTATTTCCTTATGTGGTTGTTAAGGTTTTTTTTTGAAAAAATTTTTATCACTTTTTTTTCTCCCTGTGGGAGTGCTGTGAGGAGTTTCTTAATCATTCTGGGGTAGTCTGAGATTTTTAATTGCCTAGAATCGGCTTTTTTTTAAGACTATTTTTTAGAGCAGTTTTATGTTCACAGCAAGATTGAGAGGAAGACAGAAATTTCTCATATACCCCATGCCCTACACATGCACAGCCGCTCCCATTATTAACATCTCTCAGCAGAAGGATACATCTTTTTTCTTTTTCTTTTATTTTTCAGAATGGTGCATTTGTTACTTTTTATTTTTTTAAGATTTCATTTATTCATTTGAGAGAGAGCGAGAGAGCAAGAGAGCATGAGTAGGGGAGAGGGGTAGAGGGAGAGGGAGAAGCAGATTCCCTGCTGAGCAGGGAGCCCGATGCCGGGCTTGATCCCAGGACCCTGGGCTCATGACCTGAGCTGAAGGCAGATGCTTAACCGACTGAGCCACCCAGGCGCCCCTGTGCATGTTGTTACTATTGATGAACCTATATTGACACTTCATTATTACTCCAAATTCATCATTTAGATTAGGGTTCACTGTTGGTATTGCACATTGTGTGAGTTTGGACAAATGTATAATGACATGTATTCATTATTATCAGACTAGTTTTTACTGTAATTTATGATCTTAATGACACAGGCTTGGGTGTCAGTTTCTCATTAGTGCCTTTTAAGTACATTTAATACACTTGACAGAGTCAAGCTTCCTTGTTATCTCCTAAGGCAGTGAGCAGTGTTTTCATTGAGGTGAGACCCTTTAGGCGTCTGGAATTTATGTAGAGACTCAGCTCCAGCTCTTTGCTTTCATGGACTTACAATCATATCTCCTGCATCTTTCTGGATAGCAGAACTCAAGTTCTCATCACCTATTACACATATCTTGGTGCCAAACCCCGAGGTCCCTCCCAGCATCAGTCTGAGCTTATCATACTGACTTTAATTCTCCTTTTTTCCTGAAGTCTGGGAAGCCCTTTATTTCTTTCGAGTCAATTTCTGTGTTAAACAGTTTATTATACGTTTTCAGCAATATGTGATTTTATATCAGGAGGGGGCTTAGCTGTATTATCTTAAACTGGCCAGATTGTTAGTATCCTTATATTTAGCATAGTTCCAGGAATTCCACACAGTGTTCATATAGACCTTAGGATATCTTCCATAATAGCAATAGGAAACCCCATATGAAGAGCAATAGAAAGCATTGCTTGGTGGTCAGAGATGTCTGACAACCAGGGTATTTAAAGGAGAACCTCCCATAACACAAGGGAATTTCTACTTTCTCCTTTAGTTTTTGTATAACTTTATTTTTCATAAGATCTGAAATTAACAAGGAATGTTTTTGAAATGATAAAAAATGGTTTAACATAATAAACACAAAAATAGGGCCAAGAGAGATACCCAAGGGACTGCGAGATGTCACCTAGCATTTCTGTGCTTCATTTCTGATTCTAACACCACTCTGCAACACTTGGATTTTTATCTTTGAACAAAACCATGCTTGACCCTGATTTTTCCCCTTATCTCCACTTCATGAATCTGGGATGAGATCTGACATTTGATTGTTGCGTTTCCCCCCTCTCTCAAGTGTATGCATTTGAAGAATTTGTAAGAACAAAAGGATGGAACTTTTGTAAAAAGAAGGGCTGTTTCCTCCCAACAGCAGGGATGAATGGGCAAACAATCCTTGGGTGGTTTCCCAGAAGCTGGATTTCTGGCATGCCAGGCTTTTCTCTCTTGGCAAACACTTGGTGTCTCACTATGGACGATAACCCTCTTTTTTTCCTTCCTGCCCACAACCTACCAATGTCATCTGAAGGAGCATGAATAGCTAGCTGTACCAGGTAGGTCTCTTAATCAGATCAAAATGAATATATGTATGAAAATTCCATCTGAAATATGAAATGATTTGAACTCTTTCTCAGTGAACAAGGGAAGCTTTCATCGGTTAGTGTGGAGGGAAAAGGAGCCAAAAAATCTCCCTCACAGATGTGCAGAGTTTTTATATGTTTCTTCTTTTTCAGCAAGGGAAATGAAAGGCTAGATGATTCCATGGCATCTGAGAAAGCAGCTGATTTGTTCTAGAAGCCCTGAGGCTTTCTGCACCCAGCAAGTGCTCAAGCTAATTTTCCTCTTGTCCCTGGGATGGGTGCTCCTCTTGGGTGAAGAAATTGTACCTTACTCCCTGACCTCAGCAGAGACTGATTTTTTTACTTCAAATATTATTCTTTTATGCTTCATTCCTAAACAAATTTTAGCTGAATGAGTGCTTGTCATGAATAGAACTACATTTCCTATCCTCTTATAGAGTCCAGTGTGTCTAAATGACCATGTTCTGGCTCATGTAAGCAGGTCATGTATGATTTGGAGGAAATGTTCCTAAAGGCAGCCTGCTTGTTTACCCTCTTCCTTCTGCTGGGAGATGTGATGGCTGGTACTTCAGCAGCCATCTGGGACTCTGAGGTAGAAGCTGTGTGCCAAGGATGCCAGAACAGCAAGACAGAAAGGACTTTGGTCCCAACAAATTAAAAGAGCTACTCTGCCCAATTGCCAATATCCATACCTCTTTTATGGGAGGGAGAAATATATTTGTATTTTGCTTAAGTATTAGTCTGGATGCCCTAACATTCTCAGATGGACCTTAAATTAACTGATACAACTCTCTTTAACTGCAGTTCTCATCTTGTTCCATGTTACCATTTAGGAGATTTAAGACAAAGTTCACAATCCTGCCACCTGTTTTCCTTCTAATAAATCCTAGAGATCGTTCCGTAGGTGAATCCTCCAGTAGAGAAAAACCAGCACTCTTGGACTTTGGAGTGCTTGAGCTGTATGGCTATGAGGTTCCAGTATAATTATTAAACAGTTATTGGACATACGCATTGTGCGTTTTCCATCCCCTGCCTTCCTGATTACCTTTTTCCTGAGTAGCAAATAGCTAATTAAGTTAGAATAACATGAATTTAAAATATAGACTTTATTAATGGGGATTAGGTTGCAATGTAAATTTTACAACAAATTTAGAAAGAATGCCATTTTGAGAACAATTTGCTGAAGTTTTTTTTTCCCCCCACGTGACTTCAGACTGGGGAAAACTAGTGCTTTAATTACAAGCTAGACAAATAGAGTCTGTGAAATCTTGTTTAGTGAGTTCAGATATAATGAGCTTTCAGAAAGTGGTGAGAAGGAAAATGATCATTTATTTATGTGGGTTTTGCTTCTTGGCATTTTGTGATTACATTTGTTTGGTTTACTTGACTATTTAAAGATTTAAAGGCACTGTTTCCAATATAAGGCAGAAAGATGCCAACAGTCAATCACTGTGAAGAGTATTCCTACTTGTGGACTGGATCAAGTCTCCATGACCAGCATCAGGGAACCAGAGCAATGTGCAAGCCTGGGCAGTGCCCAGTTTTCTTTCTTGTTACCAGCCACTGAAGGCCTCTTGCTGACAACAGCTGATGTATTGCTTTTGAACGATCAGCTAGACATGACACTTGTCTATATCCCACATTCTACTCAGTTCTCAGTCTGACCTGCCTGAGTAGTCACCATCTTGTTCAGTTCTCTAGGACATTCGTGATTCCTCAGGGATAGAGGGTAGGACGTGGGGCCACCAGAAGGTTTGTGATGGGGTGAAGGGAGGACCTTCATATATCACCAGGGTAGCCAACGGATCTCTCATCCAGCTGGGACAGTGCTAGACACTCACCCCAATGCACTGGTCTGTTGTCTCTTTTTCCATCTAGGCTATAAGTTCTAAGAAGATAGAACCACCTTTGATCATTGTTTGTCTTCAGTTCCTATCACAATGACCAGTGTATAACAAGTGTTCAACCCATATTTATTTATTTATTTAAAGATTTTATTTATTTATTTGACAGAGACAGACACAGTGAGAGCGGGAACACAAGCAGGGGGAGTGGGAGAGGGAGAAGCAGGCTTCCCGCTGAGCAGGGAGCCCTATGCGGGGCTCGATCCCAGGACCCTGGGATCATGACCTGAGCCGAAGGCAGATGCTTAACGACTGAGCCACTCAGGCACCCCTCAACCCATATTTAAAACAAATGAACAAACAAAAAAACAAATGGCCCCTTTATTTCAGAATAAAGTTCAGTCTGTTTTGTGTAACATTCAAGACACTCAAAATGTCTTAAAAAGTTAAAAAGTTAACCTTTTTAACTAGCCTCATTTCCTACTTCCCCTGACAATTGCTGACCACCCTTACTGAAGCCATCATAATTTCCCAAGTAGGCTTGGATTCTTATATACCCTATGCATTTTTTGTGAGTACCCTTGGTAAATTTTTAAGATACAACGTAAATGTCATCTCTGTGCAGCATCTCCCCAAATCAGTGCTTGTGGAATGAATTTACTAACAAACATTTGTGGATTAGCTATTCTGTTTCAGAAATCTCTTTCAGTTGCTTGTTCAGTAAGACTTCTCCTGCCCTAACTTGCTCTTACTAACTCTAATCACTTTGGCTTCCAGAAATGCCAAATGGTGATCATTCCCCACGCAACCCGTCCAATTTTTGTGTCATTGCTCATGCTTTCCCCTCTGGCTGCTAGAATCCCCTTCTTCATACCGGCCTGGGCAACTCCTACTTAACCTTGAAGAATTAGGTGAAGACTTCTTTTCCAGGAAGGCTTTGCGGATGTAGCTTTCAGTTTGCATTAGATGACTTTCCTGTGCTAGTGTCTACCTTTGCTCTTTCCCATTTATCATTAATGATTTATATGTCAAACCACCTGGAAATCTTGTTGAAAATGCCAATGATATAGAATCAGTCTCTTTAATAGTGAAGGTTGGAAGTTTGAATTTTAATATCTTTCCCAGATGATGTCATGTGTATTCAAAACTATTTCCTGAATTGTGAATTCCTTGGGGGTGAGCATCTTTCATAAACACTGTATGCTTGGCCGAGTGACTCGTATACAGAAGGTAGGTGATGCACAATCATTAACTGAATGAGTGAATGAGAATGAATATGAACACCCTGAGTGGCATCAAAACAAACCAACTCTCCATCTGTCCCTGTGGGCTCTTCAACTCCCTGCCCTGGTCCATTTGGTCTCACCTCCAAATTCTTACCTGCACCTGCCTTCACATTTTATCCTATCTTGGCTTCTGAGCCCTTCCTTGGGATTTCATTCTTGTTCTATAGTAACATTCTATAATTTATTTACGTCTGGGATGTCCAGGTGGCTCAGTGGTTAAGCGTCTGCCTTTGGCTCAGGTCATGATCCTAGGGTTCTGGGATTGTGCCCCGCATCGGGCTCCCTGCTTAGCGGGAAGCCTGCTTCTCTCTCTGCCTGCTGCTCCCCCTGCTTGTGCGCACACACTCTTTCTTTCTCTGACAAATGAATAAATAAAAAAAATCTTATAATTTATTTACTTCTTAGGTTAGTTGTCTTTTGTTGTCTTCCCCCACCAGAATACAACCTGTACTGGGACAGAGATATTTTTCAATTTTGTTCAGTGATAAACTTTCATGACCCAGAATGGTGTTTCAATAAACATTTGGTAAATGAATGAATGAATGAATGAATGAATGGCTTTCCTGAGATGGATCCATTCTTGTTCAGCCTTCGTTCTCCAGTTTAATTTGTGCAACTGTGCTTTCTCACCCATTGACTCATTTCTACCCTCCTATACTCCCACAGTTTTATCTGCCTCCCAGTGTCCTTGCTGGAGACTCCATTTCCCAGACTCTGTCCATAGTCACCATTTCAGCCACACCCAGGACTGGCCCCTTCAAAATGCCATTGACCATTCCTAATCTCTGAATGATCAAGGAAGTGTCCCTTGCTTTAAAATAGCACTATTTCTATGAAAGCCAAGGTCCCAGCTGCTGTCTTTGATTTATTCCAAGGCTGGGCAAGGAAACTTGGAATACACAGAGCTCCCCCTGGGAAATAAAGATGACACCAGTTAAATTCATCACCACAGATGGCACCCATTACTGCATCCTCCTAAATGATCCCACATTTGGGCAAGCCAGTTGGGGCAGAATGGCTGGCTTCAAAGCCTTTCTGGCTTGTTTTTTTTTTTTTTTTTTTTTTTTCTTTTCTGGCTTGTTGATGAACTACTTGGCTGAATCTTTTTACCTTGAGGTCACTGGTTTGAAAACAGCCAGATTCCTGGTGATAAAAGTGCCTCTGTTTGACAGCGGGGCTGCAGGATGACTGAGAAATGGTATGTTTTCAAGCCAGGCCCTAGTGAATAATTGTTTCTTATTCTTATGGTGAGGATAGACTCAACACCAAGCCTGTCCCCTTCTTCTTTGTGGGCATGGTCCCTGAGGCAGAAGGCCGGAGCTAGCTGTTTGGAGAGGTAGCCTGGTATCTTGACTGGTGGATCTGAGCATGTCTATGTGTGACTGGAGACCTTTGGGAAATACAGAAGTTGGAGGGAGCATTATCAGATGGGGTAAGCGAGGTTGGAGGCAGGTAGCGGGGTCAGCAGAGTAGTGTAGAGCAGAGAATACCAGCTTGGGTTCCAGACAGGCATGGCTACAGATGATAATGCTGCCACTTACTCCCTATGTGACCTTGAGTTAGTTAAGAAAATAAATTTCAGATATTACTTTCCAAATCTGTAAAATGGAGATAATAATGTATGCCTTATTGTATGACGTAAATGTATGCAAGTTGATTTAAACTGTAAAGTGCTATAGAAATGGAAACCGGATTATCAACTAGCTGAGGTCCTCCAAATTACTTTCTTTTTATCCAAATCCCACCTTCAAAGACAAGGTCTCTTATTGACTCAGACATAGAGAATTTTACCTGGACGTCATGTGATCTAACCAGCTGTGGTCATGAAGGGCTGCCATCTGGAGATGTCAGGTTATTCCAGCTTGCATAGGCACATGGGTACATCCTGAAGAATGGCACATGCTAGTGTATGGAGGAGAATTGGGTTGTGTTCCAAGTGCTTTGGAGTCTAAAGCCTGTGAGCTTTCCCATACTTGTCTGTATTTGTTTCATAGGTTTGGTCATTTCTTCCCCAGGAATCTCAGAGAATATGAGGACCTTCCCCTCCCTAAAGGAGGCTCAGTGAAATCACTTTCATTTCATTCATTCATGTAATCAGTCATTCAACAAATATTAGTGTATGCCAGATGTTGTTCTAGGCTTTGTATTCCAAAGCCTACTGAATTAATCAAGGATGCTGCCTTCATATAATTTCTGGGAAAAAGGTAAAACATTTTCTGGGCACAGTTGTTTTTATCTTATGTGTAGTAGTAACCTTTCTGGGGGATTGTGGTCTGCTCCAGGTACTATCGTAAGAGAATTCTACTTCTAGGAATTTATTTGAAGAAAAAAATAGTGCAATTTGCACAAATATATATTTATAAGAATGTGTTTCACAGAATTATTCATGTTAGCAAACGAGCAGAGAACTATCTACATGCTTATCAACAGGGAAAATTTTGAATAAATTGGCAGCATAGCCACTGAATGGTACTTTATATCTACCATTGTCCAGTACATACAGTATGTTTCCAATCTGATGAAAAAATATGAATGTCTATGGGCAAAATAAACACAGGGAAGATCTATTAAAATACTCTGGCATAATTCCTCCAACTTACTAGTGGTTTTCATTGTCTTTGTTGGGCAATGGTAGAGACTTGGGTTTGAAACCTCTTTTAATGAGTGTAAACTTAAGAAAATAACCTACATCCTCTGAGTCTTCTTTCTAAAATGGAAGTAAAGATGACCTCGCAGGGCTATTCTGAATTTTCAATGAGATAATGTGTGTTAAAGTGTATGTAACACAGTGCCTGGTTCAGAATTAGAAGTTAGTAATGATCTGTTTGTCCACATAACTTTCTAAAGTGTCTACAATTGATATGTATTACTTCATTAATCAGAAGAAAACCCAGTCAATATTATAAAGAGAAAGGGAGGGAGTGGGAGCCTAACAAACGGATGCTCTGACAAGCAAGACATCAAAAGATTTTGCTGTGCACATATGCCCTATAGTGGGTAATGAATATCAGCCTAACAATCATGCAATGACCATGTCATGGAGGAATTGTCATAAGTTTTATTTTTCTAAATAGGAATCTTCAGAAGAGAACCTGTACTGTAAAGTCCCTCATGACCCACAGAGATTAAAATAGAGGGCACCAATGAATACATTTTGTCAGTTCAGTCTAGGAATGCTAGGATATTCCTGCCCGTGTGATGAGTGAGCTCCTCATTGACTGGAGGTAATCAGGCCGAGGTTAAGAGCCCATTCATTGTGGGATCGTATCAAGGCTTCCTGCACTGGGCAGAAGCTGGACTGGTTCCCTTCCATCCGCACAGTGCTATAAATTCATGAGCTATCAGAAGGGATTTTCTCCCCTTTGTATCTTCCTGGGAGCTGCCACAACCATATCTGCTTCCTACCAATATACAAATGTGCCAAGTTTGTTTTTGTCACTTCCCCTTGTTGTCGAATCCAACCCATAGGAGCTTAACAACCTCATGACGCCCTTGATGACTCTGGAGGCACCTCTGAGCCACCCCGGAACGGACCCTCTGGGGGTATGTCCGCTACGCCCATGTGGGGAACATTGCCTAGACGCTAGAATGGGAAAAGCTACATTTAGATCTTGACCCCTGTCCTCGCAAGAGAGTTACTTGGGACAAGTTTTGCAAATTCTTTGAGCCTGGTTTTCCCCATCTGTAAAGTAAGAATGAGAAATCATTGATCACGGGCCTTTTTTGGCGAATGAAAGGAGGATAGGCTGGGAAAATATGGAAGAACGGCGCCCTGCACGGAAACGATTCTCACCGCAGCTCTCCCGTAGCCTCTCCTCCTGTTGCCTCCTCTCTCCCAACTTGGCTTCCCCACCGTTTTCCTTTTTGTATCTCTTCCCCTTCACTTTCCCTGATAACAATAGACATTTCTTAATTTTTCCTGGTCCCATTTAACTTGTAAATATATGTTTGGATGCTTTCTCAGCTGATCTGTGCCAAAAACAAACAAACAAACAAACAAAAAACCCCAAAAAAACCAAAAACAAATGAACAAGCAAGCAAAACCACTCACATGCAGGTGGTATCAGCTCAGCTTTACAGATGAAAAAGCCAAGATGAAGAGAAATTAAGCAAGTCATCTGAAGACACAGGGATACACACAGGTACACCCAGGGTAGTGTGGCCATAGACGTGGTCTATATATACACGGGAATATTACTCAGCCATCAAAAAGAACGCAAACTTGCCATTTGCAAAGATGTGAATGGAGCTAGAGGGTATTATGCTAAGAGAAATAAGTCAGTCAGAGAAAGATAAATACCTTATGATCTCACTCATATGCAGAATTTATGTAGACTCAGGGCAGGAAAGAGGCATGAAGGCTGGGCCGCCCCCTATCTCAGCCACTGAGAGGGGACCCTGGCTTCTCACATGTGTTTGTTGCTTTCACTAAATTTAAAGAAGAAAAAAAAAAGATCAAAACAGGGTAAAATATCAAATTCTACTTATTAAAAATAACTGCTTTTAAAACTGCTGCCAAAGTCCATGTAATGATTTATATATATATATATATATTATCATTTGGAAAACAAGTTTAAAATCTGAATTTGAAGATCTTCTTAAACGTCAGGCTGAAGCCAAATGGCCTGTCACAATCTGCCCCTCCCCTTGTTGGCCCGTGCTGTCATTGCAACCTAGCGGGGTGTTTTCTGATCTGAAATCAAATAAGAAGGAGGTGACCAGATGCTTTGGCAAAAGGTGGCCAGTAGACTTCTCAATTAAAATAAATCACAGTGATTGAGTCATCAGATGGGGAGAGGTCTTGATGCAGCAAAAAGGAGCATGCTGATGTGTTTTGAAAGGCTGGTGTCTTACTCTGCTGAGGGTAAGTGGCGAAGTGACACAGGCCAGTCCCCCGGGCAGGCTCCAGAAACCCCGGGAATTGTGCCACTGCCACCATCCAGCGGGGCTGAGCCGCAGACACAGTATTGTTCATTGGACCTCAGACAGACTGGGCAGCCAATTTGATTACAGTTTGGCAGACGCCAGGTCTCTGAAGTAATTTCGAACCTGCCCCAGTCGTGAGTGACTATCAAGTCATTCCAGCCCCTTCTTTTTACAGATGGACAAACTGAGTAAGACTCACGGGAGCACAGGCAGAACAGAGGTCTGAGGGAACTTGCTGTTGGTCCTGCAGCTTTGGCCATGTCCCTGGACCCCTTTGTCCTCATGTGTAACATGATGAAAGAACTACTTGCTTCACAGAGTTGAGGGAAGATGCTAGATGAGAAATCCTGAGCAGAGGGACTGACGTGGAGGGAAAATCTGATGTGTGGGAGGTAAAGTGACAGCCAGGGCCACACGCACAACTGGAAAGGGCAGAGCTAGGGCTGAGGGTGGAGGCTATGACTCCAAATCAGTGTTCTTTCCACTACCTCCCTTCACCTCACGAAATAAAACAACAACAACAAAAAAGCAAAAAACACCCACAAAAAATAGTGTGACCCAGTTGGCATGACTTAGCCTGAGGAAAAAGCATGGAGGAGGGATGTGTCTGTAAGAAGAACAGGTCACCACAAAATTATTGAATGTGAGGCTCGGGCTGTTGACTCCACGTCCTCACCTGACAAGCCCAGAAAAATGACTCAGTGATCCACGGCCTCTGCCCACCAGCCCGACCCCTTCTCTTCTCCATGGACTCTGACCCTCTCCAGACCTGTTTTTGGGGAAGTACTGGATTGGTTCTCCTCACTGATACGCAGTTGAATGGTTATAGCTTTAGTGTGACCGCTCACAAGGGGACTTGCTTCTTAAGGTGGTTACAACTTTAACCTAGAAGAGTCAAATGCTAATGGTAGAATCATGGGCTTTAATTAATCAGCAAGACAGCACTTCTGAGGACGTGGCTCTGTGTCTCTATCCGAGAATTAGGTCAGCCTGGCCACTATGGTTCTTGTTAATCCCCTGGAATCTCTAATACCCTCTGTTTCAATAAACCCTAAGAACCCATTCATTTAGTGACTTATTTAGTTTATTCAGTTAGAATATATGATGGTCTAGAAGAGTCTCTACCCAGCCATAGACCCAGAGAAGCAGAAGTATAAAATAGAGGACTCCAGTTAAAAATGGGTTATTCTGGGATGGAGAGGGTTCAGCCCTCTGTGGGCACTTGGGGGCCCTGCATGGCACCTGGGATCTCAGAGGAGGAGTTAAGGAGGAGGCAAGCTGAGTGGGGACTGCAAAGAGGAGGTTTCTCAAGTGGCCCACAGGGAAGGTGACCCCAGGTGGAGATAGCCACCTGTGTAAGGAAGCGATGTAATATGTATGGTATGTCTGAGGATTTTTAAATAATCTCCTGATGATGGAGCATAACATATGCAAGAGTTTAAAATACTGAGTCAGAGAATTCACACCTGGCAAGGTTCACTAGGCCTTGAGTGATGCTTTTCGAGTTGTCCAATGGGGCAGCTCTAAGGCAATGCCACCAAGACCCGTGTGCTAAGGAAAAGGGTTTTTTCCTGATGACAAAGAGAAATGAGACGTACAATTGTGTAGAGGTTAAGACACACTACCAGGGCTTTATCCTTGTTTACCACTGTGTGGTGTGGACAAGTTACTTATCCACTCTCTGCCTTAATTTCCTCATCTGCAAAGTGGGAATAACGAAAGTATTCACTTTATAGTGTTGATGGGAGAATTTAATGAGTTGGATTATGTAAGACATGTAGAATCATGCTTTTAAGCTAGTCTGGCTGTATTATTTTTTTTTTTTAGATTTTGTTTAATTATTTGACAGAGAGAGAGAGAGCAGGAACACAAGCAGGGGGAGTGGGAAAGGGAGAAGCAGGCTTCCCACCCAGCAGGGAGCCCGATGCGGGGCTCGATCCCAGGACCCTGGGATCATGACCCGAGCCGAAGGCAGACGCTCAACGACTGAGCCACCCAGGCGCCCCTGGCTGTATTATTATTATTCATGAGTTTTTAGAAGGAAAAGTTAGGCAAATGGACTTCTAGACAAATGAATTTTATAATAATGAGGACGATGAATTAGAAAGGGATGGAAAAGAGAACAGAGAGACCATTAATCAGCAGTTGCAATAATCCAGGGGAGAGAAAACAAAGATCTAAAGCTGACACAGGTGGTGGGCTGGAGGGAGAGAGGTACTGGTTTAACAATGGCTTCACTAATGGGGTATCAAGTCACACCACTGTCTCATTGAGGTATTATATTAGTCCAAGTTCTCCAGAGAAACAGAGTTACTATTGAGTCAATGGGGGATGAGAGAGAGACAGAGAGGCAGAGACAGAGGGAGAGACTTACTCTAAAAAAAAATTACCTGATGTGGTTATGGAAGTTTCTCTCTACTGGATGATCTGGCCTAAGGGCAACATTCATTAACCAAGATGTTCAGTACGCTGACTGTTCAGATGAATTTAAATATTTACTTATATCTTTATAATATGAGAATATTCCTGAGATGTGCAGCACTCTAATTAATCAGTGGTCTGCAGGGCAATGCTTGAAAGAGACGTGACTCTCATTGTATAACCATGCCCAAATCCCACAAATTTTTTCAGTCTTATTTTTCTCAATGTGGGAAGTTAGAAGATTGGGCCAAATGTTATGTAAGATCTTTCCTGACTTGTCTATTTTTTTTTTTTTTAATCTTAAGGTCTAAAAAAATACAGCACGATTTCTGTAGCTGGGATTTATTTCGTCTGTGCACAGTGTCATTTGCCTTCCTCTATTCTTGGCAGGAGGATTGGAGCTAGCTCTGCAAAAGAGCCAAGTGCACTCCCTGGGGATGGGATTTGGCAGGAGCAGCTGTGACAGTGAGCTGGTGGATCCCTAGCCAGGAGGGAGCAAGATGAGAAGAGATTCAGGATTGTCAGAAATGCATAATGCCATAGTGGAAGGGTTAGGTGATGCCTCCTCACTGGCCCCAGGGCTCTGAGTAGGCATTCCCTAGGGTTCAAAATGTGTTTCTGAATGTGTTTACATTCAGAATGTGTTTCTGAATCCTAGGGAATAGAGATTGAGGAAAAAGGAGAATGGGAAAGAGGAGATGGCAGGGACTTGGGGCATACCTGAAGTTGCAAAGACATAATAAACAATTATTTATTGAAAAACCTACTAATGCCAAGAGCTGACCTTGGCTGGAAGGGTAGAGTCTATGTGAGGAACATGATCTGAAGGAGACACGATACCATCCTTGCAAGGACCTCACGATAGAGACAACCAAGGAGGGAGCAAAAATGGAGTATTGGGAATCAGTTCTAAGGACAGGACATGTTGTAGAATACGCCAACGTCTGGGGTTCAAATGGGAATACTAAAATTATAGTGTTTATGTGGCCCTTAAAAAAATCTCATATTGTTTCTGTGCTTAGTATCAGTGTCTTGTACTGACCAGACATGTGTAAAAATAGGTTAACTTTATTTGCCACTAAATATGCTTCCACAATAAGATGGGAATTTTTGCTTCTCTCTCCAGGAGGGGAAAATATGAAGTGAAAAATCCCAGACTGATGCAGAAATAACTGATTAGTGAATTTGGGAAAAGAAACTGAGCATGTCCAATTCTGTATCTCTCTCCTTGCTTTCAAATCTGTCTGTCCAGAGAGAGGGTGAGTTTTCCATTCATCCATGGAGCAAATGTTAGGGAGTAGGGTGGTATTTTGGTCAGGATGGGCTAGGGCATGCTGCAATGACAAATGCCTCAAAGCTTCCGAGGCTACAGGTACTAAGACACTTGTCCACCAGAGTCGGCTATGTCTCTACTCCACAGGGTCTTTGCACCTGGGCCCAAACTTATTGAAAAGCCTCTTTCTGGACTGTTCTATTCCTTCCCAAAATTCATATATTGAAGCTCTGACCCCAGTGTGATTGTATTTGGGAGATAATTAGGTTTAGATGAGATCATGAAGGTGGGGCCCTCATGATGGGATTAGTGCTCTTACGGGAAGACACACCAGAGAGACTACTTTCTCTCTTTTTTTCTACCATGTGAGGACACAGTGAGGAAGAAGTATGTCACCAGAACTCTACCATGCTGGCACGCTGATCTTGGACTTTCAGCCTCCAGAACTGTCAGAAATAAATTTTTGTTGGTTAAGCCACCTGTCTGTGGTATTTTCCTATGGCAGCCCAAGCCAACCAACACTCTGGTCCTGTGGCAAAGCCCCTCTGGCATTAGAACTTGTACTCAGACGTTTTACTTATCTCTTCTGCTTACATTTTCATTACTCCCAAAAGTCATATGGCCAAGCCTGAGGTCAAAGGAATGGGGAATTATAATCCTCTCTCAGGGCCAGAAATAGTTCTGAAAATTCCCTCAGTGTGCTGGAGTTGGGGTGGGAGGTCTTGCATGTTTCAGCTGTGCCAGTTGCAGAGCAGATCTAATTAGCAAGCCCGATGTGGCCACCCATCCAAGCCACCTCTTCTGATATAGGTGGGTCAATGATTAAACTGATATTTGGCTCTTCATTTCTATATTTCCTATTTCTTAATAGGTTCTGAACTCAGGTGAGGAAGAGAAGAGCACTATATGTCAATCTCCCTGCATCCAGATACTGTGGTGCAAAAACTGAGCAACCAGCTTGAGGAAGGAGCGAGGATGAGGGAAGGAAAGGGAACATTTCTCTCTTGCATTTCAGCTGAGCACCCAGCAGTCTATATGGTGCTCTGCTTATTTCCTCCCTGGAAATCCCTACAAGGTGGTGTTACTATTTTCAATTTCAAGGGGGGAAATCGAGGCTCAGTGATTTTATGTCACCTGCTGAAGGCACAAAGGAATCCCAGCCTGTCTGTACCTATCCGAGCCTGCATTAGCTGGTAGGTTAACCCCAGGATAAGGCCTAAGAATAGTGAAATGCAGCAGTAGCCCCCTGTTCTCCTGGAGGCTAGATGCTAGAAGGTAGGTATACCCCAAGGAGAAAGGAATCTCACAAATTTTACTGCTCTTTCACTCCAACCTTCACCTATCCATTTATTCATGGTTCCACCCACTTATTTACCCAATCAACATTTATTGAGCTGCAGCGATATGCCAGGCATGGTGCTAAATTATTGGAATATCACTGTAAATCATGCATGTGGATCCTGACTGTGATGACTTGAAAGATTCTCAGGGAAGTCAGATGCTGACCAAATAACTGCAAATGTGGTGAACACCATGAAGAAGGAGTGCAGGTGTGCAGGATTTAGTTGCATCTTGTGTATCAGGAGAGCTAGGAGGAAGTGATGTTTGAGTTGAAATCTGACTGGGGCGTCACCACTGACTGGCCCAACTTCCCTTCAGAGCTTCCCTTGGAGAGCTCTCATGATTCCTAGGTCCTACCTCTGCAGATTCTTATTCAAATACTGTGGGGTAGTCCCTGGCACTGTTGATTTTAAAAAGCTGTCCATCAAAATCCTGGAGGTGAATGCAGGTAGCAACCTATTTGACCTCGGTTGCAGCAATTTCTTGCTAGACACATCTCCAAAGGCAAGGGAAACAAAGGCATAAATGAATTATTGGAACTTCATTGGGGTATAACTTCTGCATAGCAAAGGAAACAATCAACAAAACTAAAAAGCAACCTACAGAATGGGAGAAGATATTTACAAATGACATATCAGATACAGGGCTAGTATCCAAGATCTATGAAGAACTTATCAAACTCAACACCCAAACAACAAAAAATCCAGTCGAGAAGTGGGCAGAAGACATGAATAGACATTTCTCCAAAGAAGACATGCAAATGACTAACAGGCATGTGAAAAGATGTACAACATCACTTGGCATCAGGGAAATACAAATCAAAACCATGATGAGATAATGAGATACCACCTTACCCTGGTCAGAATGGCTAAAATAACAACTCATGAAACAACAGATTTTGGAGAGGATATGGAGAAAGGGGAGCCCTCTTACACTGTTGGTGGGAATGCAAGCTGGTGCAGCCACTCTGGAAAACAGTATGGAGGTTCCTCAAAAAGTTAAAAATAGAACTACCCTATGACCCAGCAATTGCACTACTGGGTATTTATCCAAAGGCTACGATTCGAAGGGGCACATGCACCCCCATGTTTATAGCAGCAGTGTCCACAGTAGCCAAAATACAGAAAGAGCTGAGATGTTCATCAACAGATGAGTGGATAGAGAAGATGAAGAAGATGAAGAAGACATATATATATATATATATACACACACATACCATGGAATATACACTATATATACATTCAATGTATACCATGGAATATAACTCAGCCATCGAAAACAATGAAATCTTGCCATTTGCAATGACAGGGTTGGAACTAGAGGGTATTATGCTAAATGAAATAAATCAGTTAGAGAAAGACAAATATCAGATGATTTCACTCATATCTGGAATTTTTTTTAAAAGATTTATTTATTTATTTATTTGACAGAGAGAGACACAGTGAGAGAAGGAACACAAGCAGAGGGGGTGGAAGAGGGAGAAGCAGGCCTCTTGCCAAGCAGGGAGCCTGATGCGGGGCTCAATCCCAGGATCCTGGGATCATGACCTGAACCGAAGGCAGACACTTAACGACTGAGCCACCCAGGCACCCCACTCATATCTGGAATTTAAGAAACAAAACTGATCAACACAGGAGAGGGGAAGGAAAAATAAGATGAAAACATAGAGGGAGATAAACCATAAGAGACTCTTACCTCTAGGGAACAAACTGAGTGTTGCTGGAGGAGAGGTGGGTGGGGGATGGGGTAACTGGGTGATGGGCATTAAGGAGGGCACTTGATGTAGTGAGCACTGGGTGTTCTATGCAACTGATGAATCACTAAATTCTTTTTTTTTTTAAAGATTTTATTTATTTATTCATGAGAGAGAGAGAGAGGCAGAGGGAGAAGCAGGCCTGATGCGGGACTCGATCCCAGGACTCTGCGATCATGACCTGAGCCGAAGGCAGATGCTTAACCATCTGAGCCACCCAGGTGCCCGCATCAGTAAATTCTATCCCTGAAACTAGTAGTACACTATATGTTACCTTAATTGAATTCAAATAAAAACTTTTTTAAAAAAGCTGCCCGGGATTCTTAAGTGCTTCGTGTTTGGGCCCACTGCCCCACTGTGACACTTCTTAGCTCGTATTTCAAGACTCTGCTTACTTATCTGTACCCTCCTTTGGAGAGTAAGTTCCCTGAGGGAAGGGATCATACATCGTACTCATCTTGGATGGACAGAAGTTGGAACATAATATAGAGTGCCCAATAAATATCTGTCAAAAGTGTGGTGAATGATGAAAAGTGACACATTTCTCTAGTGCTTACAATGAGACTGCTGTCCAGACTTTCCATGCTGAAGTCTGTGGGGTTTTCCCTGGTGTCCTCCCTCCTTCATTTGATACTTGATCCCATCTCTAGATGCCATCTGGACTTTCAGTTTAGCTTGAACTACCCAAGGCGTCCAATCAAGGCTACCCTATTTCCCCTTCCAGAATTCTGCTTCCCCTAAATTTCATCTCGTATGGAAGCTGATGAGCTCATTCACATAAAGCTGAGAGCAGTTGGCAGAGTTTTAAGAACAGACAGATCTATCTATCTATCATCTATTTCTGAGTTAGGGCTGCTAATACTCTGATTACAATCATGGCACCTATGTTCATGAATGAGATGACCTCTAATATCTTTCTTTCATGGTACTGTCTTTAGGGGTTTAGAACATATTAAGCGAGCCTTAGAATGAATGAGGTGTGTACATTTCTTAGTATTTTCTAAAATTTGTCTCTCTTTCTGTCTCGGGTATACATATTTCAAAACATCAGGACTGCTGGCTCTACTACTTACCAAAGGGACTTCAGACTGTGTGTGTGTGTGTGTGTGTGTGTGTGTGAGAGAGAGAGAGAGAGAGAGAGAGAACAGAAACTGTAAAGAAACAAAAGGTAGCTGAGGAACTAATTCTTTACTAGATGCTTCCAAATTCCATTATCCGATACAATCCCCACAAGTGCCCAAAGATATAGAAATGGACATATATTCTCGGGATGTTGGACGTGGGAGACACTCCTGGCTCAACAGTACTTTAGACTTGTCCACTAACCCTTGAAACAGTATTCTGGTTATTAGCAAGTCCCCTCTGCTCACCCAGGCTTCCTGATCTATAAAATACTACTAATGAAGTCCTGCCCTGTATTCCCTGCAAAGTACCTGCGAGTTAGACAGTAAAGCACTCGGAGCCTGTGCTGGATCTCAGCTTCCCTACTTGCTGCCAGCCAGACATCAGCCCAGGGATTTAACTTCTCTCTGTCCCAGCTTCCTCCTGGGTAAAATGGGGATAATAATATTGATCCCTGCAGCAGAAGGTGATCGCAAGAGGTAAAGGAATTCCTGTGAATAAAGTTCTTGGTGAGGGATAGATAGGCACAGAGTAACTGCTAAAATATTTGATCTTATTATTATTACTATTAAATTAAATGGTATTAATAATGCTAACATTACTATCAGCACCATTAGAGCATCTGCATTAGATTTGTTAGCTGCCAGGGAGCAAGAGCAGAGGTTTCTGAACTACAGTTCGAGTAGGCAAGCTCAGCACGCTAAAAATGGCCCAGCAGATGTGTGAAAACTGTACAGTAATCATTGGACAAACACTTCTAGAAAGCAGGGCTAGATTGGGATCGGGAAGTCTGGACTTATTTCACCCTGCTCTGCCACTCATTTTCTGGGAGACACTGACAGTGACTTGCTGCCTTAAGGTCTCATCTAGCCTGAACATGTCTCTTCTCTTCCCTGCATGGCAGAGGACTTAGGGTCTAACGATTCCTGCAGGGATTAAATAAGGCAACTGAGCAGGTGCTTAGTAAATTCTAGTTCCTTCCTCTCTACTAGGTGTGTGCACAGAACACTTTTTGTAAACCAATAAAGCACCAGATGAGATGAATCTGAAAGTGTCTTTCTCATATAATATGCTTGGCTTCCCTAGATGCCATTGTGCTCATGCAGCAGAGGCAGCTGGGGTTTCCTGAATAGCTGGAAATTTGGCCATGGAGGCCACAGCAGGGCAGATGGGACACGGCAGCCATGAATTAACAAAGGCATGAATGAGCCATGCAGCTGGGAGGGCGGTAGGCGGCAGAGGATCTGGGCTCATTTGTTAACTTTACCCAAAGGCTCCAGTTCCTGTTACAGTTTTTTTCGGGCTGACCGGAATCTCCAGGGGCTGAATAACAACAATGGGCATTTTCAAAGTTCACTGACAAAGATGAATGAAATGCTCTTAGAGTCATGGCCACAAGGATGACCAGTGTTCTCATGCAACTTAGAGATGATCCAGTCTAAGTGCTCATCTCACCTCCCCAGATAAAACAAAACCAACTAGATCTGAAAGATCACATGACTCACTCAGGGTCACACCATGACTTCAGAATTTCATTCGTCTACAATTGACTGAGCACAAGGTACAGCCCAGGTTTGGGGCTGGGTGCTTGTTAAAGGAAGCTGAGCAAACCACTCTGTTCCTCAAGAGCTGCCACAAACAAGTAGACCCAGTGATGACAAGTGCACCAAACTATCTTCCAGTGCTTCGTGCCATGCACTGCATCTGCCAGGTTGGTTGTGAACCACCTCATTTTCTTCCTCAGTGATTTGGGTGAGGCCTGGTGTGATAGATAACATGTTTGCTCTCCAATTTGCTTTCTGCCCCAGGAAGCTGACTTCTATAGATTAGGTCAAAGGACAATGGATTCAACCAATGGGAGCCCCAGTAAGACATGAGAGGAAGGAAAGTGGTTCAAGTGTTCACTAACTCTCCTGCTGAACAATCACACCGCCATTGGGCTGTATCTTTAGAAGGAAGATCTGGATTCAGACAATCGTTCCTTCCCCTAATCCCTGCAGGTCTATGAGTGGTTACAAGCCTGGGGCCATGCCAACCTTGTGGTCTGCCCATGCCCTGCCTTCACCCCTGACATAGACCTTTTATTAAGCTGTCCTAAACTTTGCCTAATTTCAATGTGGCTTCTGTCTCCTGCCAGGACCCTTGGAGATGCAATGTGGGAAAAATCATGCTAGGATATTGGGGGACCCCTGGGGGTGATGGGAAGGAAAAAGAGAAGGAGGAGAAGGAAAGTGGGAAGGGAGAACCTCTAGTTTAGAACACAGCTGAAGAGAGTAGATTAGGGGGTAGCATGGGAGGATCCACTATTAATGCATACGTATATGTTATTAGCAGTGTTAGCAAGACCCGATCTTTTTACAGATGAGTGTTAAGGAAAAACTAGTTTCAAATAGCTAACCTCTTCCCTTGTTCCTGATGTGCCTTGAGAATGCTTATTTTCTATTCTTGGACCATTTCTCCTTCAGTTTTTGCTGGTGTGTATCTTCCAGGTTCTGGTTTTGGTTTTGAGGTAGTCGTAGGGGTCTTGCATTTTTGAGCTCATATTCCCCTGCAGGTATTTGCTACTTGGGCAGTTGGTGCTGGGAAAGGGTCTGAGGCCAGACTCTAGACTTGTTCTCCCATTTAGAGCTGAGGGGAGAGCCAAGGGCTCAGGTCCTGCTTTCCTCCTTCAGGCACTTCTGAGGCCAGGGTTTACCTCTAAACCTGAAGGAAGAGGCAGTTAGGGATGGGCTCCTAGGTGTTAACTCCTCAGCTTTGGAAGTCTGGGTAGGGAGGAACCGAGGGCTAAAAGCAGAGATAGTCACTCTGCATGTCCCCACCCCTGCAGGTCTAGGAACAATTGTCTTGTACTTCATGGATCCAGTATCTCTTATCTGAACCCTTTGAGAAGGGTGGGGATATGTTAAAAATTGTTTTCTGGATTTTAGGGAGGTGACACTGTGCATACCCTGGGTATTATGTATCACTCAGTGGGGTCAGAGACTGTACCTGTAATACAATACCTGTAACTCTTTTGCAGTAAAATGTTAATATTCAAGGGAAGTTGGATTCTCAAGGCCATAAATGGTCTCACTATAGTTCACGTAAGATATTGCAGCCCAACACGTTCAGTACAGGTCAGATTTTTCCTGCAAATGTGTTACCAAATTTTTTTGCTTTCAGGCCTTTTCAATTTTGGCAGGGCAATGTGGAATTTTAACCTTCTATCCAGAGAGCTAAAATCCAGAGGCAGCTACTGCAAACATCTGATCTCCCTCTCCCCAAGGGAGGAGTGGCTAATGAACATACTGAACCTAAAGATAAACTCTTATTGGTGAGACCAGTGACTTATTAGCCTGATAAATACTGACAAAGAGCTCTTTTTGATAAACGTCAAGGGATTCAGATATATGCCCGACTTTTAGAGATACTTCTGCCCTTGATGAATAGGTTGTAAAGTCCATCGAGGCCTGTACCCTTCACTGTCAGGGATACCTGGTGCTAATCCCTAAGGATCCACGTCCCACTGTGATTTTGGATGCTGTTGATTGTACATAAACAGAGCCCTGGACTTGGAGTCTTGGTGTTTGCCTCTCTTGAGCCTTTCATGCAGGGAGTGTTCATGGTCCCTGGAAGGGAAGGCCTGTTTATAAAGATTTCGTGAACTATTTTTGCCGTCTTTCCTACCAAGAGGTTATTTAATGATATCCAAATTTGATAGAATTTGGCATAAGACATGCTTTTGATATAACATAATAGCAAGATTGGTGGGGAGCAGCTAACCTTCATCCATCTCAAACTTTTTGGGGGGTTGCCCATAGCCATGGATAATAGAGAACTCGGAGCTGTTCTCAGCCAGCTTCAGTGACTTCCCAACAGCAGAGCAGATGCTGTTCACTGGACAATCTTCCCCGCTGGGCAAGCACCCTGGACAAGTCCAAGTCTAAAGCCATTCTGTTCAGTCTTCCTCCCAAGAAGGAGTTGGGGGAGACTGAGGACCTTGGTGTCCAGCCACAGAGCATAAAAGCCTGAAGGCTCAAGGGAAAGTCTGCCAGGTTTGTCCCATGAGATTACTGCTCAGCTCACACAGCCAACTCCCAGTGCAGGACAACCAGAATGCACAAGAAGGAAGCCGGTGTGGAGATATAGATGGAGAGGCAGGGCCACAGCTCTGTAGGAAAAAACACACACAGATGACATAGGAATATCAACTTGGCACAGAGCATTAAATGTGCTCATTATGTTCTGAGTGTTTGCAGACAGTACGTTCAAGGCAGAGCCTGGGCCAGTGTGTGGGACGCAAAGGCAGAGCAGGAGGCCAGGGTGCAGACTGGGATCTGGCCGACTATAGGCAGGTCTGAGACGAGTGTCCAGGTGTCCATAGGGGTTTAAAATTATAAACAAGGAACATGAGTGGTCTGTAGGGGTAGCGGTGCCCAATCCCAGAGACTGAGTCAGAAGAGCAGGGTGGATCCCAAGGATCACCAAGTCCAAGACCCACGATGTCCAGACTCTCCTGGTGTTGCAGGAGAGTTGCTGCTGGTGCACGTCTGGCTCTGTCCTGAGCTTTGGGAATCAGCCTGATGGAGGGGTCTATGGGTCTCTGTGGCTGGCTGGATTCTATGACTGCAGAAATAATATCAGATCTCTCTGTCTGCATGATTTGCTATCAACTTAGTTTCTGATAAATCACTGTCTACTACACATGTTGGAATAATATCAGGTCCCTCATTTAAAAATGAGGAAAATATCTTATGATGCAGTTGTGACTAGCCTAGCACTGACCTGGCACAGAGTAGGTACTCAGTAAACATCCATTGTCTTTCTTTGCCCCCTTTCCCTGGAGACGATGATCAACAAAGATGCATTGGACTGAATTAAATTTAGTATAACTAGCTCATCTGCCTGGCAGCCTCCCTTCCTTTCTTCCTGAGAATTGCCTGCCATGTATTTATTTTCATCTGGGGTTTTAAATTCAACTGAATAAAAGGCATTGGGGGAAAGATGCTGCCCGGAGGAAACTAGAGGAGAAACCACTTGTCCACCTCAGCTGCCAAAGGAGATGAGAAGGTGGAGAAATAAAACATCTCTATTTTCTGAAATGTACACACAGAGGAAGAAAAATAAAGTTGTGTGAAGCCTATCTGTAATAATTTTCAATCGGAGAGAGGTGCTGACCTGTAGCTGGCTAATATAA
This sequence comes from Zalophus californianus, assembly GCF_009762305.2. Lineage (NCBI taxonomy): Eukaryota > Metazoa > Chordata > Mammalia > Carnivora > Otariidae > Zalophus > Zalophus californianus. The sequence goes on from NC_045598.1 coordinate 184,534,549, forward strand.
TGGGAAAATTTGATTGTGCTGAATCTGGAGAGGTCCAGAAGAGCTGTGGGCAGGTGGGGATGGAGGGGAATGTGGCTTCGAGGGGCAGAGGTCGCTGTCACACAGCAGCGTGGAGGGGTGAACGACTGGACTCAGAAGAGCAGGCACAAAACATTGTCACTGTAGATGGGCTGGGTCAGTGGGGCTCCCCAGAGGTGGCTCTGCAGGACTGAATCACAAAGCATGAAGGGAAAGGCAGGAGGCCTCGGCCACATACAGCATCATGGCCAGGGGTCAGATGGACCCGCTTCTACTCCAACTCTGACTCTCAGGCTGCGGGCAACCCATGAGCCAACTTTCTCACCTCTCGGAACTATAATATCCTCAGCCGAAAAGTAGAGATTCTAAAGTCAGCCTCAAATTAGCTTGAGGTCAAATTTGATAAATCAAGTAAAATAGCTTATTGCCTAGAGCACATAAAAGCTCAAGGAATCTCCATTTTAGAGTCCGTTTATCAGGGGATCCTGGACTTTGTTTATCCAGAAGCCAGAAGAGAATAGGAATAAGTTGTCAATCACATTGAGTAAGGTGTGTTTCAGAGTCTCTGTTTGCCTGGCAGGTGAAGAACAGGTAAGGCTTCCTGGAGGGATTCCCTAGAGAATACGATGTTTATTGTTGGACACTTGTTGAGGTGAAGCAAGCTTTTTTCAGGCAAGGTGTATCCTCTGTACCAGGCGAAAGAGAGGAGTCTTGGCTTGCCAGCTCTGCAGGCTGCATTTACAAGCCCATCAGAAGCTAGACTTCAGGAAATTCAGCAAGGCAGCGTTATGTATCAGAAAGAGCCTGAGTGAGGGGCGCCTGGGTAGCTCAGTCATTAAGCGTCTGCCTTCAGCTCAGGTTATGATCTCAAGGATCCTGCGATGGAACCCCACATCGGGCTCCCTGCTCCGAGGGAGGCCTGCTTCTCCCTCTCTCACTCCCCCTGCTTGTGTTTCTTCTCTCGCTTTGTCTCTGTCAGATAAATAAATAAAATCTTAAAAAAAAAAAAAAGAAAGAAAGAAAGAGCCTGAGTGTTGAGGTCAGAAAGGCAGAGGCTTGGATCTGACTCCGCATCTTTCAGTCTTAATTTAATACACATTCACGGAGCCCGGCCCAGTTCATGGTAAGGGGGGAGCAGCAGATGTGGGAGGGGGCATGCAGAAATTAACTGAAGCAGTCAATACTGTCATGATGATCACAGTCTGTTGGAGAAGACGATCTCTAAGCAAATGCATATAAAATGCTGTGGAAGTTCAGAGATGGAGGGATGCACAGGAGATTATGGGGTGTGCCAAGCCCAGCTTAAAATGCCATATCCTAGAAAGTTTCCTGAAAGGGATAATGCCTGAAAATAGTCTTAAGGGATGAAGAGGATTTGGGATTGGGGGTGGGATGATTTAAACAGTCAGAGGCTTTATCTTCTTGGAGACTCATTTCCCTGACTATGAAATAGAGATCAACGGGGTCACGGGGGGTGTGGACATTCTGGTGCTTCAGAGATTCCGTTTTGCTGAACATCAGCAGCTGTGAGTGTTAACTGAAAAAGGTTTTGATAATTTTATAAATAAAACGATATTTCAGTGTGATTATATGAAGGCATTTTTTAATAATTGGTGCAGTTAAATATTTTTCCTATTCTTATTATCCATTTGTGTTTTTGCTTGGTGAACTTCCTGCTCTTGCCCTTGGCACCTAAAAGCTCAAGCTTCAGACATTGTTACAAGGCATAGGACACTGATACATGATATGAACTAAAAATGGGGTGGAAGGAGGGACGCACCAGTACTCACAGCTTAGATAATGAGAAGGCTTTCACATGCTGGACCAAGACACGAAGAGCCTAGTTTCTGTAAAGCAGCTTATTGGTTCTGTTTTTCTGGAGAACTCTAATACAGGTGGATAACATTGCACTTAACTGGGGTTCAGTTTAGGGTTTTCTATTGTCAAATTGATCAAAATGGTCGTCTTTAAACACCGTTTCTTGTCTGAAGCCCTATAGAAATAGATAGTGGGCTGGATTCAGTCCATGGACCATCGTCTGATGACCCGTGTTCTTGACACTAGAATGTAGATGTGAGTAAAATCAAACCATTCCCTCCCTCGGCACTCTTTCATCAGGCAGCTCTCCTGCAGACACACACACACAGCACAGTGTTAATATTCTCTGTTGACTTGTTGATTTCATCATCTTTTCTCATGTTTGATTCTCAGGGGCAGGGACTAGGCTCCACTCATCCTTTTATACCCTTACTGGAATGATTCCCTGCCCAAGGTGGGTGCTAAGGATTCTAAGGGAGACTACCAAAGAGGAGTTGATTTTGCATTCAGTAGGCAATGGTGAACCATCAAAATTGTTTCGTCCATTTTTGAAAGATATCATGAACAGCAAGATTTAGTACCATTTGTATAAGAGAAAATGGGGATAGTATGGGACCAGTTATCTAAAGAAAAGAGTAGTGATTGTGTAGGGATAGTGGGAGGGAGGGCGCCATGATGATCGCTGTCATATGTGACTCTAATATTTTTGGTCTTGTGACTGGTGAGATGGTCATGTTACTTCTGACAAGTATTAAGCATAAAAATGTCATGAAGGTGAGCCAGTTTGAGGGCAGAATGAAGAGTTTTAAGAAAAAATCTGATTCAAGGGGCACCTGGGTGGCTCAGTCAGGTTATATATACATCTATCTGACTCTTTTGGTTTTGACTTGGGTAATGATCTCAGGGTCATGGGATCGAGCCCCACATCGGGCTCCATGCTCAGGGGGAAGTCCTTGAGATGTTCTCTCTCCCTCTCCCTTTGCCCCTCCCCGCGCGCTCATTCACTTGCTCTCTCTCTCTAAGTAAACAAATAAATAAATCTTAATTTTTTAAATTTTAAGTTCCAGTATAATTAACAGTGTTATATTAGTTTTAGGGGCATCATGTAGTGATTCAACAATTCCATACATCACCCGGTGCTCATCATGACAAGTGTCCTCCTTAATCCTCACTGCCTGTTTTACCCAGCCCCCACCTACGTCCCCTTCTGGTAACCATCAGTTTGTTCTCTATAGTGTTAAGAGTCTGTTTCTTGGTTTGTGTCTCTTCCTCTTTTTTTTCCTTTTCTCGTTTTTTTTGTTTCTTAAATGCCACATGAGTGAAATCATATGATATTTGTCTTTCTCTGACTGACTTATTTCACTTAGCATTATACTCTCTAGCTCCAACTTTGTCATTGCAAATGGCAAGATTTTATTCTTTTATGACTGAATAATATTCCATTGTACATACATACCACATCTTCTTTATCTGTTCATCTATTGCTGGACACCTGTGCTGCTTCCATAAGTTGGCTCTTGTAGATAATGCTACTATAAACATAGGGGTGCACGTATCCCTTTCAATTAGTGCTTTTGTATGTTTCTTTTCTTTTGTGGTTTTTTTTTTTTTTTTTTTGGAGGGGGTGTGTAAATACCCAGTGGTTCAATTACTGGATCATAGGGTAGTTCTCTTTTTAACTTTTTGAGGAACTCTTGGTGGGAATGAAAACTGGTGCAGCCACTGTGGAAAACAGTAGAACGAAGGATTGTGTTTGGATTGATTAATTAGAGTAAGCCAAAATAACTTCACCTTAATAACTGGCAACCTTTCTTTTTCAACACAATTGAGTACATCCCATGTAATGAATCTGCACATGTATTTTCTTTCATTCCAACTTACTGTCAGAAATGCTTGACTTTCACAAGCCGCTGTTTTATTTTCTGGTTGGTTCCCACCTGGACAGCACAGTGGAACATCCAAATATTTGCCTCCAACAGGAAGCACCCCAACGCTGCTCCAGCCCAAGTCCCCATCTCTTTCAGAACTCCCTTTGTGTCTGCACTGCTTTCTTGGTAACAGGCTAGAAAGATCATCTGGCTAAATGCTCATTTCATAGTAGCAAACTGAGGCTTTGCTTTTTTAATTGTCTTGCCTAAAATCCCGCAGGCTGTTGGTGGCAGAGCTAAGCAGAAAGATGCAAGTGTATAGATCTAGTCTTTCAAAACTTGGCCAGCCCAATGGGCCTTCACTAAATGATGATGGCGATGGTGTTCACTTCAATGAAAATATAATGAGTAATTATTCCATGTGTCATGCACGATCACAAAGTAGGCTCCAGGCAGACAACTTTTTCATATGAGATTATATATATTTTTTAAGATGTAAAATATATATGTTGAATCACATTGTATGCAAGGAGAAGGAAAGGGGGAACTGACACTTTTAACCACCTGTTTTATATCAGACATTATGTTAAGAAAGTTACAGGCACCATTTTATTCTTACAACCACCCTGTGAATTAAATATTATTCCTATTTCCAGAAGAAGTGAATGCTTAGCGGTGGTAATGAACTTCCCCCAGGTCATACACTAGCATATAATGGGGCAAACTAAGGTCTGTCATATCTCCAAAGCCTCTCTCTTAGATCACAGCTCCTATGAGGTATCCCTCAGGTGCTAAGTAATAACTCTTCCTCTCAGGAGTCCAACAGAGGTCTTGAGAGAGGAATTGCTGGCTCTGGCAGGTTCTCGTTTTGTTTCTGAGGCGTGTACCAACTCCTGCAGGTTTCTCACACTCCCCTTTGAGGGTATGAAACTGCTGTTGCTTCTGTTGGTCTATAGCAAATGCAGGCTTCCTTATAACTGGGCCGGTGCCCCCCAAGACTTTAAAAACTTTCTTCTTCTGCAGGGACTTAAAGTTCGAACTGGAAGGTTTGTGTCAACATCTGCCATCTTTCAAAGGCTCTATGCCTGTTTGTGACACCACAGCTCTACACAAATGTTGAGGAGGGGTGGTCCTTCATCGAGGCTCCCCCTTTGCCATGATGCCCTCAGCAGTGGCTTGTGTTGAAGCCCTACTATGCCTCCTCCTCCGAGCTGAGGAAGTTGGGAGATTTTTCAGTATCCCTGGCTTTTGAGGTAAGAAAATGACTCTCAGCAAGGGCAACCCGTTACTGTTCCCTATTCAAACGTTCTTCCCCATGATGTCCATTCTGGGTCACCTTCTCCCTGGTACATCCCAAGTGCCTTATTTGGGTTCTGCAGCTTATATAGGGGTTTTTCAAAGAAACTCAGGCATAAATATTTTTGCCAGAAAAGAGGAAATTATTTAATGAGTGTGAAATTAGTGTGTAAATGGTGGGGGATTGAGTTGCTATTGCTCTTGAGGACCAGGACCCTGGTCATTTACATTCCTCCCCAGATGTTGCTCTATAACACTTGACCGATGGATTAAATCAGAGGCTTCTAACGTAATTTTGGAAGGGGGCTGGTAGGTGAAATGAGAAATGGTGAATTCTTACAGAAGAACAGGATTGTCCCAGGAAAGAGGCACTGCCTACTCCGGCATTCAGACTATAAATACCAGTGGGCATTTGATTGCCAAGACTTGTGGTCACCGTTGGCAGTATGATGCATGAGACCCCAAACTGCAACAAATGGGAAGAATATTGCAGCTTGCTTGGTCACCTGCAGTTGATAGTGGGGCAAGAGGCAGCCTGGGGTGTGGGGATGCTGAGGGAAGAGACATAGGAGTTACCTATTGAAACTGGGAGGGGCTCTATTTGCTTTTCTTCTACAACAATAGAAATTGACCCAAGAATGACATCATGAACATCAGAGCCAAATGGGAAGGCATCAGAAAAAATACCCAATTTGTTTATTTGCCAGTAGTGATTCAGTGAGTCTTCAGGTTTCCAAGAAGTGACTTGGGAATACTTGTAGGGTTGAGGGAATACAGGCAGAGGGGCCTTCAAGTCCCACCGTTGTCAATTGAGCAAGCAGTCACTATTGTGCTTCTGGTCTCTAGTGGAGACTGAGATATTGATCATGAGACATCATGGGACTGGGAAATATGCACCCAGAGCCACTCTTTATAAGCTGGATATAGTCAGGCCCACCCAATCATAAGTTCGGGTGGGCACATCAGCGATCCACCATTCTATGGAGATGGTACAATCGGGATCAAGACTGAACAGCTCCAGAGAGCAAAAGGAAGTTCCTAGAGACGTGGCCCAGATCCCAATAACCTGTTCTATTATAAGAACACTTATACCTTAAGCTCACATCTATAGCTTCATTTATGCGTGGTTCCCTGCAACTAACTGATAGAAGAGAGAACTATTCTGGCCTGGTTCGTGGATGGGTCAGCTATGTATGTTTGTGTCATTTGAAAATGGGCATTGTGGATGATTTGTAAGACACCTTGAAAAAGAATAGTGAGGAGGCCAGGCTGCATACAGCACATCAAATGGACATGGGGGAAAATGTGGCCTAAGTTACAGGACTGTGAGGAGTCCCAGCCAAGGAGAATGGTTTGGCTGGTTGATCAGAGGCCAAAAAGGAGCATGATTTGACTCTCAGAGACAAGGACCTTCGGGAAAGAGGCAGGTGATGAATCTATGGGTGTAGGCACACTGCTGTTTCTTTGTCCACCAGGCTTCACACACCACAAAGGAGACACTCAAACAACAGGAAGGCAAGACTCTTCCTAGATGTCAGCTCTGTCTTCTGTCCTCAGCTAGCCCAGCACCTGGTGCCTGCAGAATGAGCCTTAGGACTGCTATGCATGGACCCAACAGCATGGGCTCCCTCTCACCAAGGCCGATCTGGGTTTCGTTGCTGACAAATCTGACCTGTCAACTGCAGAGACCAACACCAAGCTCGTGCGTATGGCACAGTTCCACACGGAGACCACCAGCCACTGGTGGGACCTCACTTCCATTGGAGTCCTCATACTCTGCAAAGAGTAGTGATTTGTCATTCCTGGAACTGACAGGTGTTTACCTTCTCTGCCTCTGTGTTTCTGACATTTACAGAGGCCTACACAATTTGTCTCCATTCATGAGGCCCATCTAATGTCATGGAGGTGCCCAATGGGCACATGATCGTTGTAATCAATGGCCATAATATCCTCTTCTTTGCCCAGATTAGGCCAAACTAATGAGATGAGGGAACAACTTACTAGCACTCACCTAGTGCCCCCTTGGAGCAGGCACCCCACCTCTTGCTTTGCTTTCTTCCAGGATGCAGAATAAGTACAAAAGCTGTCTGAGCCTAATGACGATTCCTTCACAGTGATACCAATCTGCAGGGCGATGTGATTTGCTCTATCCATTCCAAGCAGTCTATGGGAAAGGATTGATCAAAAGGCATTTGGAATGATCCAGGGTGAGGGTTTGATACTCATGTGCAATAGTAACTCTGTCCTTGGCTATGGAAATCCGAAATGGTTTATTTATTTATTTTTATTTATTTTTGGGGGGGGTTATGGTTTTATTAACACAAATATGTGCACAACAAGCTGTCTATTCATTTTCTTCGCTGCGCAGCCTGGCGTTGGGATTGGTGACTCTGATTGCCAGCTGGGCTGCTCTTTCCACAATAGCTTTGCGGTTCTTGGAGGAGACATTGTGAGCAATCTCTGCACAGTAAGATTTGTTGCACATCAGCAGCACTTCAGCTCCTTAACGTTGTGGACTAGGAACTTCCAGAAGCCACTGAGCAACATGTGCTTTGTTTTCTTGTTGCTCCCGTAACCAATGTTGGGCATCAAGATCTGGCCCTTGAATCTTCTGTGTACCCTATTGTCAATGCCTCTGGGTTTCCACCAGTTGTGCTTAATTTTGACATAGCGGTCTGACTGGTGCCAGATGAACTTCTTGGTCCTCTTTTTAATGATCTTGGGCTTCACCAGAGGTCTGAGGGCAGCCATGATGCCCAGTAACAGATGGCGGCCACCTCCACAGGCAGCGCCAAGGAAGAGAGCCCTAAATAGTTTATTTTATCATTTTTTTCTCTTTTCCACACACACATATGTGTAGTCTATACAAAGAGCACTTCTATTGTGAAAGATGATGTGCCAATGGTCATAACTTTGATAAATTGTGAAATGTCTCTCCCACTCTTCCTCAGTTCTCGTACACCACCCTCCACCTCTCTGTTTTTGCCAGCCCACACGCTTGTGCCTAAGGAATTGCTCAGTGAGGGGGGCGACTTTAATGTATTTGGGCAGGCATGTATCTGCCAGTGGAAAATTAGGTGCTGGTACTTTGTTTTGATGCACAGCAGTGAAAGCTGGAGGCTGCATGTGATGTAGCAGGAGGCGAAGAGGAGGCCATGTGCTGTTCTAGAGGGGCCTCACGTCTGGAAATGAGGAGGCTCATCCCGTGGTCATGGGAAGTCTCCTCAGTCCTTCCAGAAATATTTTTCCTAATCTACACAGCAGGAGATTCGGCTGGCATGATCTCTGAGGTCCCTTTGAGCGCTCACTTCCTTTGATCCTGGAGTAACAGAGAGTGTCTCTACCTCCTCCCCAGACTCCAGCTTTATATCCATCACTTACTGTATAAAAAGCGTCTGAAGCTTTCCAATGAATACAGTGCAGTTCTGGGCACCATGCAAAGAGAGGTAGTGGGGAGCGAACAACCATTTGCACGGAAATGCAATATCTGTATCCATTATTTTATTTACTCCACACAACAGCTTGTAAGGTAGGCAGCTGCCCTCAGGCTCCGGATATGGCCGGTGTCACCAGCTTGGGGCAAAAACACTGATACTTCTTAAATTCTTTGAGTTATTGCTCTAGGATCTATTTACTCTGATTTGCAGGAAAATTGGTGTCTTCCTCTTGAGGGCCCCCTCCCCCTGCCATGCCTTCATTTGCTAAATGTTCTAAAATTCACAAAGCACGTTTCATTTTGTCTTCACCACATCCCTGTTGATGTGCCCAAGGAAGAAGCCTTTAATTTTTTTTTCTTTCATTGAAATGTAGACATTTTGGGGTCACAGATAACATTTGCTTCCTGCAATTGGGGAACATCAATTATCTTTTGGAGAATTAGTGCTGATTCATTTTACATAGCAGTAAAACCTACCACCTCTTAGTCTACTGAACTGAGCGTTTGGATTTTTGATGTAATTTGAGTGTACTTTTCTCCTATGTGGGCCCTTGAAGGGTTACTTCTCCTAAATCTGGATTTCTGCTGAACTCTTGGTGCTCTCAACAAGTGCTAATTAAGATCAAACAACTCACTCCTCAAGAAATGCCAGCAAGAGCAACTGTCCTGTCCCAGGCACTCAGGCTCCATCCTGTGGGTGGAAGGAAGAGCAGGGTGTTTCCTGAAGAAGAAATGGGTCCTCCTGCTGTTTCTAATCCTGGTTCAAAAAGAAGCCAGTGTGTGCAGGGTTTGGACAGGGAGTGGGAAGGGACCTTCTTTCTGTGTGCCATGGAATGACTGGCTGGTTTCTGAAGGAGAGCATGGCCGGGGATATCTCATCAGTGAAGGCTGGATGCCTCCTCCAGTAAGAAGCCTGCCAGGTATGAAATGAAATCCAGAGGTCCTGTCAACAGTTTGTGAGGTCCACAGACCCCTTTGGGAGGCATCTTAGCCATTCTTTGCTTTATTTTTCTTTATTCCTCAAGAATGGAGTCAGGCTTTATATACCCCCATGCAATACTGAGATATTTAGGGCAGAAGTTTAGGGAGAGTTTTGTTTAAGCTTAGAATAAACCATGATACTTTCTGTTAAAGAAATTCTAGGCCAATGACAATTTGGAGCATGGATAGCTGGAGAATGAAAAATCTGTAACCAGAGTGGGTTAGTAGAACCTGTAAATGGTATTTGGAGAGTCAGGAGAATTTGGGGAGAGGGAAATCCCAAGAGAAAGAGTGGATGTTCTGTTGATCTATAGTCATGGGGGTGGGAGTTCTTCTAATTTGAATATTAAAGGAAATATGTCTTTAATCTCTTCCCCGAATAGTGAAGCAGAATGAACCAATAAAACTTTTGAGTTAGGAATAATAACAATGTTTATTATATGCCATATATTTTGTTTTACATTTATTAGCTCATTTAATCATCATTACAATCCTATGGGGAAACTGAGGCACCAAGAAAACAAATGACTTGCTGGGAGTTGCAGGTGATCAATGTGGGAATCAATCCCATATGTCACTATTTTCTCCTTTTACAGATGAAGGGTCTGGGTCCCTAATCTGTTGACTAAATTCCTGGGTGTGAGCTGGGATTCATGGGCTGGTGATGCCTTCAGATGTGTGTCTTTGTCTTTGCTTTGGCTGGTGAAAGTGGGTGGAACCCAGGCCTTCTGGTGCCATTCTACATCCACTTCACTTTTAGTTTTCTGTCTTGTCTATACCTGTTAGTCCCTGTGGCCTCCTCAGCCCATGGGATTCAATGCAAACACATGCAAGCACAGCTGTGCCTCTGCACACATGCACACACTCACACATACATACATGCACATGCACACACACATCCACACACATAGGCATGCACATGCCCACACATAAACATATATGCCTGCAGTAGACATGCCAATGCATACACACAGACATATGCATGCACACACATACACATACATGCATACACTCACATGTACATGCAATGCACATACATGGCCATACATGCACGTGCACACAATGCCCGCACATAGACACATGCACATACACACGGGTACATCCATGCATATACATACACACAGGCACATGCATGTGCACACACATACTTGCATATTTGTGTACACATACACATGCACACACATACATATACACGCATACACGTGCATCTCCTTCATTGCCAAAACATCACTACTCAGCAGTGACAGGGAAGACAGGCTGATCCACATTGTGGCTGATTTTGTTGGTTTTAGAGGATTTTGAAAGGTTTGAAAGGATATTGGTGGTGACAAATAGACATTTTAAAAATGTCAAGTCACTCTCAAAATGGACGCTCCTCCCTTAATAGACTCATGCTGATCACTTAAATGCTACAACGCCTCCCACAGATTGGCGCCCGGCTCCTGCTCTAGACATTCCAAGAGGCTGAGACGGGCTGACGTCTCCCACAGAGACAATACTCCAGTGACAGAGCTCTCACGTAAATTATATGGAATTAGGTGATGGGCAGAGGGGGAGACTTTATTACTCAGAGCTAAAACAATCTACCAAACAAATTGCAGGACTGGTGGGGCATGGGGATTGGGTGAATGTGGTTTTGGACTTCTGTTCCATGCTGGCTGTGTGCCTTTCGTCTCTGACCTTGAGTGTTCTCACCTGAGACACATGGGGTCACACTCCTACTTTCTGGATGCTGTGAGGGGTGGCAGCACTAACTGTGGAGTGTCGCCCAACACAGAGGACATCATTGGAGCACAAAATATGGCAGCTAAAATTACTACTATTTCTGCTTTTAAAAATTGAATAAAATGGTAAACATGCTTGTGGGCAGCTATTTGAGAGTGTGTTAGGACTGAGAAAGATCCCTGCCATCTCATAAAAACCCTCCTGATCCTTCCCAGGTTTCAATCCAATGAGCACTCACTGAGCACTAATGATCTCAGTAGACATTACCTGAGTTTTGTCTTCCAGGCAACATGGCAGGAGGGGTGGATGTTCCCATTTTGCAAGAGAAGACCCCTATCCCTTGCTTCCATGCTGATGTGTGGTGGAACACGACCTGATTCTCTGGTCTTCAGAGTCTCTCCGGGTGCTGGATGGCCAATAGTCCTTATGGGAACATCAGAGCTTGGTTGGAGAGCCACTTATCCCATTGGTTCTAGAGGATGAATGTTGAAGGCATAGGAATCGCACAGTTTGAGTGGGGACAGGGGTTCTCAATCCTGGCTGCATATAAGGATTATTTGGGGAATCCTTAAAACCACCAAAGCCCAGGCCACACCCCAGATCAATTCAGTCTGAACGTCTGATGGCACTAGGGTGGCAGGATTTGTAAAGCTCCTGCTTGCTTCCCGGGTTCCCAAGCTTGACAGCTGTGGGTCTGGGACCTCCGTAGACTCCACTCCGTGGCAGCAGCAAGGCTATATTGCTGGATCCCAGTATTTCCCAACTTGCGTGATCGTCAAAATTGCCCAAGGTGTTTGTTAAAAACACTGATTTCAGGATCCTCCCCTGGAGCTTATAATCCTTCCCTTCTATGGTGGCAGCTGAGACTGAGATTTTAATGCTTTGAATTAAGATGATTCCTATGTTGTGTCATACTGGGAGGCAACTTCCAGCTGACAGCTTTGACTCCATTTTAATAGCAGATGCTCTTCTCGATGACAGTGCATTGTTTCTTACTGACAGTTTACTCAGTGGCTTAAATAATAGGATCATGTATCATTTTTTCCAGAAAGGGTCTTGGCCATCACCTTGTCCTATACTCTTATTTTATACATGAGGAACCTGAGGCTCTGAGGGGAGTGACTTCTTCAAGGTCACATGCAAAGTAGCTCCAGAGGAGAAGAGAAGCCAGGCTCCTGTCTCCCTTTCTGTTCCCCCTCTTCTTGGGCAGGACTGGCTCTGCAGACCTAAAATCATCAAGCAGCCAGCATTTCTAAGCAGGCAGCCCAAACTACTTTTCTTTTAATATATCCTTATGACAAGTTTGTTGGTGCCAAACAAGGTCACTGGAGGAGCATAAAGCTAGGCTCCCCTCAGGGCCACACCCGCTGGATGAGGCTAATCCATTTTGGCAGACAGGCACCCTCTGCTCAAGCACCTGGAAACCTTCATCTTCATTATTAACTCATTAATCACTTAACCAGTTGTGTCACCCTGAAGCCCCAAGGAAGGCCAGCCAGGTAGGTAAGGCTGGTGTTGGTTACCCTGTGCTGTAATCAATTCGTTTTGGGGCAGTCACATGGTTAGTTATTAGGACTGGAACTTAGAGATTGTCTGCCCTGATACCATGTAAAATCCTTGTAGATGCTCCATGAGGGAAGAAAGTTTGGGATAATTAGTGCCCTTTGCTGGAGGAGGAAGAAGGAAGGAAAGGTGGCATGGGGTGAGTGTTATGGCAAGATTTCTTGTTTGAATCCAGATAAAGCATTCACCTGTTAGATGTCATGCTTCTAGCTTTGAGACCCTGGAAAGGTCACTTCCCTTCTCTGAGCCTCAGCCTCTTCATTTTGGAAAATTAGCCTATATTATATGAACATTTTAGTAGTACCTTGTGAGGGTGAATCAGCCAGTGAGGTGAAAGCCCTCTTTGTCTTATACAGAGAGGGCTGTCACCAGGGGAGACCAAGACAGGTCTGTGCAGATTTGTACCTCAGTACCTTCCAAGCTGATATTTACTGAATATATGCCTAACAACAATTAAGCAACAGAGTTGCATAATAATAGCAATTTTTAAGCAATATCAGGAAAAGGCTGAATCTTGCATAGAGAAAAGTTGGAGAAAGAGGCTGACTTACCAGTGTAGGACTCCAGTTCTTTGGTGGGGTCACTGAAGATTCAGCCCAACAGACTAGCTCTCACCCTGCAGAGCAACTTCTAGGAGGACCCGGTTTTATTCTCTGTGGAAGTCTATTTTCTGCATATCTGAGGTTTCAAGCTCTCTGGGGAGGGTTCACTCTCCATTGGCCCCTAAATGTCTTATCAGAATACTTTTCCCAGAGCATTTTGATAAACAACATTTTCTCTAACTCATAGTTTCAGTGATATTTACCACTGCAATAAATTGCTACCAGGTACTGACTGGCCGGTTCAGCCCCCAAGAAGACCCCAATATATCCGGTCCGTATAATTCTGTCTTTCCACTTGCATTCTATAAATTGAGGAGAAGAGACTCACGGGGCTCCTCAGCACTCCACAGACGTGGCGGGATTCGATTTCACATGTGTGTGCCTACGTTGTTCTCCCGCCCACTCCTCCGGGTGAAATTTATGATTATCCAACTTGTGATAACCCAGCCCAGACATCTTGTCCTCTGACTCTCTCTCCAACTCTCTTCTCTTCCCCAGAAGCTGTTGCCTTCCCCCGGACTCTCTGGTACCTCAGACACATTTCCGCCGCAGTGCACACCACGTTGGTGACAGGATGTCCTGAGTTACCGGCTGTCTTCATTGGTCTGTGTGCTCTTTGTATGTGTATTTTCAGACTCCTTTATACCCAAGGAATCTGTTTCATGTTTACTTCCTTCTGAACCATCAACAAGCAGCCATACTGGTAGAAACATGCTCCATAAGTTGAGATTGCTTGACATTACAACATCTGTATGAATGATGAAAAATCACCTGAGCTCTCCAGTGAGGGTCTTTATGAAGCCAAGTGTGCAGAGGTATTATTTGCAAACCTGGAGCAGGATGACTGGATTTTTTTTTCTCTTTCAACATGACTCTTTGGCACTATAAAAACTGTCCCAGAAGCACAGAAATGAGATGGTCAAGCTCCCTCACTTCTCTTCTTCTTGCTCCAAAAGACCCTGTGGGGGGACTTATCCATTATTTAAATTTCTTCATTGACTCTAACTGAGCCCAGAAACTGTCAAGCTGAAATACTATGAGCAAAATTGGTCTCACACTTTCCTCTAATTTAATGGAAAGTTTCAGAACTTGAAGATTTGTAACTATTTGTAGAGTAGGTGAAGAATTGTAACCAACCCAGAAAGTTCAAATATGTCCTTCCGGTTTGGCTTTGCAGTGTAGATGTTGCAATTGAGCTCAAACTGATACTTTTTGAACGAATTAAAATTTTATTGTCAACACTTCTACCATTTTAATTTTTTTAAATTTTTATACAAATTCAATTAGCCAACGTATAGTACATCATTAGTCTCAGATTTTATCAGTTGCACCATTAATAAAAAGCACATATTTGACAAATCTTGTGGGCAGACACTGCTAGACTCTTCAAAGATGAGTGAGCCAAGGTCCCTGCTCTCAAAGATCTCATGATACTGGGGCCATACAGAAATTAGTTTCATATGAGGCAGAATGAAATGAGTGTTTAAAAGCGGCACACACCAAGGGTGTGGGAGCTCAGGAGCAGAGGTGTAAATTCTGCCTGGTAAAATCAAGGGAGGTTTCTCCAAGGAAGTGTGTGTGTGTGTTTTAAGTCTTAAAGGGTTTCAGACAATAGGGAGAATAAGGAAAACTCAAACTGTAGGGAATGCCATGAACAAGGCTTGGGGAAATAAACACAAGTTGTAGATGTAAAAATGAGATAATGATAAACCCAGGTGATTCTAGAGTCCATGTCAGGCAAGAACGGCTTAGAGCATTCCCTCTCCTCAGTCCAGGTATGTGTGAGTTTGGGGAGATGTATAGGCAGGAGAAGGAGGAAGCATCCGTGGACCTTCCTTAAGGCTCCAGCCCTGCCTCCATCCTAACCCACTACACACATGCACTTGCCTGCAGACACTCACGAATTCCACAACATTAAAGCACATGGGCTTCCCTGACATTCCCTGCCTTCCATGCCTTCAAATGTTGCACGTTCCATTCCTCCCTGCTTAGATGCTTCCTTCTCCCCATCTCACATGGTGGATTCACTCCTATCATTCAAGATCAAGTTCTGGGAACTCATTTTTTCTACAAGCAGCTTTACTTTCCTCTTCTTCTATATGCCCACGAATCTATTTATACTAGGAAACTTCTGTACAGAAACCTGACTCAAACTCGCATGTCTGAAGAGGGAAATTGTTAGCTCCCGTAGCTAGGATAGGGAGATGATGGAGTTTACTTTAAGGTTTAAATGTTGCAATTAGGGAATTGGTGTCCTTTTTCTCTGTCCCTTTACCTCCACTTCAATCTCAGCAGATCTTTGGGTGTGGATGTAAGTTGGCCCTCGGCAATACTGAGTCTTTCCTGTCTGCACAAGTTGTGATCCTAAAGAGAGACTCCCTCTCTCTTTCAGTGTCTATGTGCTAAATCTCATGGTGGGGATTTGGTTGTGTCTGGGAGATTTATACATCCAACTTTAAATAACTATATGGTCAGGGATCAGGTTTGCTTGCTCATCTTCACCCAAACCACATAGAATGGGTTTCCACAGGAAAGACAGTTTCTGGTATTAGGAGAAAAGTTAAAGGCAGGCTGGATAAGCAAAAACAAAGCCACAAATAAGAAACTCAGATTACTATTCTACTTTCTAATGTTTTCCATGCCAACTCAATGGTTTCTCTATTCCACTTGGCTGCAATCCTGATGGTCATAGGGGGAGCCTGCACCACCCTGTAGTAGGACTAAGTACGCATGAGTGGGGGCTCAGTGAACGTTGATGAGTAGTGAGTCCATGAACAGGAGAATGAATGAATGCACATTCTGTGGGACAGATGGATCAAGGAATACCATTTCTGTCTCGTAGTTTCTGTCCGTTATCTCTAGCCTGGACTACTTTAATAGCCTTTTAATTAATCTTCACATCATCAGTCTTGGCCTCATCTAATCCATTCTTTACACAGGAACCAAACTGATATTTTACAAAATGCAAATACGATCATTTTATTCCTCTGCCTAAACCCCTTCCCCGCATCTGGTATATTGAACAAACATTACTGCAGGGCTTTTAGAAACCTTCAGGTTCTGGCTTTTGTCTGCTTGTCCAGGTTCTTGTCTTCTATTCTCAACACTGCCAACACCAGCCGCCATCCCTCCCCCCTAAGCCCGACCCCAAGTGCATGTGTACTTTGTACTCCAGTCCTTTGGAATTGCTTTTACTTCCTCAAAGGCATCAAGTTCTCTCCTGTTCTCAAGTCTTTGTTCCATCCCCCTGGGGTGCTTTTCCTCTCCCCTCCTTTCTCACCTGGCTAATTTCCACTCATGCTTCAGAGCCCAGCTAACACATCCCTAATAAATGAGGATTTCTTGGACTTGTAACTGCTGCCCCTCATACATGCTCCCGCAGGATCCCCTCCCCTCGTAGAGACACTGATAGTACTCTAAAGTAACTGCTTATTTCATCGTCTGCATCACTGCTGGCTGGACTGTATGTGCTGGAGACATGGATAGATCTGTTTTATTCGCTGGTATGTCTCCACCACCTGGATAGGACCTGGTACGGATGAATGAATGAATGAATGAATGATTGAATGAATGAATGTATTGAGTCTCAACAGTATGCTAGGCATTTGGTGTGAGCTGAAGTTAGGGGTGATCCTGGCACAGCCCCTCCCTTGAAGGGGCTCCCTGTCTTTAGGCAGAACTGCTATAGTTCAGAGAGGTTACAAGTGGTAGAACTGTGTGTGGAACCCAGTCCTAACTCCAGATTCAGTCTCTTCACTCCACTTCAGCGGCCCCTGTGTTGATACTCAGCTCATATCTATTTAGACAGAGCAGCTTGTGGTTGGGCCTGGCTCGGTTTGGTTTGGATGGTGAGGGAGACTGAGGTTCTCATGCCTGGGTCAAAGCTCTGTGAAATGGTATTTAGGTCAAGAGCCATGTTCCAAATCATTGTTTTCTGATTCATCTGGAGAGAGGATCTGTTCATAGTCTTTGGCTTTAGAAAATGCCTTGCAACCGACATTTCATTCCCATTTGTGTATTAAAACATGGGCCTCAGAAATACCTTAGTGAATAATGCGAGTTTAGCTGTTGATTTGCTGGGTTTTTTTTTAATTTTTTATTGTTATGTTAATCACCATACATTACAGCATTAGTTTTTGTTGTAGTGTTCTGTGATTCATTGTTTGTGCATAACACCCAGTGCTCCATGCAGAATGTGCCCTCTTTAATACCCATCACCAGGCTAACCCATCCCCCCACCCCCCTCCCCTCTAGAACCCTCAGTTTGTTTTTCAGAGTCCATCGTCTCTCATGGTTCGTCTCCCCCTCCAATTTACTCCCCTTCATTCTTCTCCTCCTGCTATCTTCTTCCTTTTTTTTCTTAACATATATTGCATTATTTGTTTCAGAGGTACAGATCTGTGATTCAAATCTTGCACAATTCACAGCGCTCACCAGAGCACATATGTGCTAATGTCTATCACCCAGCCACCCCATCTCCCCAATGTCTATCACCCAGCCACCCCATCCCTTCCACCCCCCACCACTCCGATTTGCTGGTGGTTTTTTATCAGGCTCTGATGGTGAGGACTCTAATCCTTGCAAGGAGCACTTAGGGGACCCGAGGCTCTGGTCTCAGTCTGACCAGCGGCATTTGTGTGATGACTTTTGGGAAAGGACGTCCCTCCGTAGCCCCTTGAGAATCGATCTGCATTGATCTTAAGCTGCTATGGAAACATCACTGTCTTTGCCAGTGTTTGGCGTACTATAACCCAACTCTGCCCAGTGAGGGAGTGTGTGAGGGGCTTCATTTCCAAATAAAAATCAGAGCCTAAAGAGAGAAAGCATTTAGCCCCTCCTCCCTTTTTCCTGAGAGGGATATTATTGAAAGGATGGGTCTGGAGCTGAAGTTTTTCTGTGACTCTAAGGCAATAAACAAAGGAAAAAGAAAGGCAGAGGCTCTGAGGTCAGTTGACCAGGGGGATTTAGAAGGAGTCTGAGTGTTTGCTGGCCCACTTAAGGCCCAGAACAAAAGCTCTGGTCTTTGGGTTCCATGAGGTAATTTGAGGTCTTTATTGCTCAGAGCCCCTCTATGTTGGGTTTTCCACTACCTGCAGACCAAGCATCCCTAATGGATACATATGGAATCCATTATGGTACAGCTGTTATATCGTACCAAAGGCAAAAACAAACAGACCCAAATGATCTTCTGATTGGAGCGGGTCAATGATCATTCTAGGCTTGTCTTGATTTGTCCATCTGTCAAATGTGGAAAACATAATTAACCTGGAGAAATGCCAGCGAGGAAATGCACAGTGGTGTTAACTTTTCAGACATGAGGGCGGTCTTTAAATCTCTGTACTTGATCTATGTTCTGTTTCATGTAGATCCTCCACGAAGTGCATCCTTCTGGACACGATGTCAAGCAAGGAAACCCCTCCCAGGGTTTGTAGACCAGATCTTCTGCTGAACAGCTGTGGTCTTAACATTGTTACATCAGTGTGTTCCCGGTAAAGTAACTACTTAGTTGGGAAACTGCATTACAGGTGGAGGGGTAATGAGTTATTCTTACAGTGTAACTTTCTTGCCCAGGAGGGGGGCTGCACTGGTAGTGATAACACCCTTCCTCTTCCTTCATCTTTAAGATTTGACTTGGTTTCTCCTGTCACCCTAGGCTCTCACTTCCAGTCTATTGCAGAACTGGCCATTCTTTCTGTGTTTGTTCTCAGAAGGGAGTTTGGCTGCCGCACTGAGTAAGTGGAGGGCGGTAATGCCAAGGGAGGCTGACAAGGTCCCCCAGCAGCAGAAGGGGATGCAGAAAGCCTGGGCAGAAGAAAGCAATTGTAAGGATGCTGGGGCTTCCTCTCTCTCCTTGCTTTACAGATACCACTAGTCGGTACATTGAATCACATAAAGCTTTTGTGGTTAGGGAGTAGGCCACGGACCTAAAAGTCTAAGGAAAATCCCAATGTTTCACTTGGGTATTTTGAAAACATAAGAATTTGTGTGCGGTGGGGCAGGGGTGAAAGTAATCATCCAGGCCAAAATGGGGACTTTTGGAAAGCCTTCCCTCCTCTAAAATACTTCTCCTCCTTCTCCCAGGATATATAAGACCTCTGAGTAGCGACTCATTTGAGGTTTATTACTGGAGATAACAATTAGTGGTCAGAAATCTAGAAAACTGAATCACATCTATCCATTAAACAGTACAGACAGCGAGGATATGAGGAATAATATAGATTGTGCCCTTTTTTATAGAAGAAAAAAATGGGACCCCAGAATGAGAAGTGACTTGCCCAGGGTTAAACAGAGCCCTGCTGTTCTTATTTTCAATGTAAAATAGTGGAAAGAAAGCTTAAAGCAAAATGCCAGTGAGTGTTGGTTTATTTATTATGAAGCTTTCCCTCTACTCTCTTTCTAACAGCTTTATTGAATCTCTATTATTTGTGGGCACCATAATAGATTCTGGAGCTATAGAAACCTAGATGGTAAGAGGCCCCCAGAAACACATTCACAGAACTATCCCTTTATGATTAATGGTTTTGTAGAGGTTCCTTGGAATGTGATGGACATATATTCAAATGATGTCAAACTCCCCTCTCCCCTTGCAGCTGCCAACTGATGTAAAGTGTCACATGAGAAACAGGTGGATAGGACTTTATGAAAAAAATAGCCACTTGTGACTTGTTTGGCTTTGGTCCCTTGTAGGAAATTCCAGGGCTGAAGAGCTGGATCAGGTCCAAAGGAATACTTGTGAACCACATGTGTCCCAACCCTGCTAACCAACGGAGGAGATCCTTTGTCCCTTAGACCACAGAGGCCTGTCCAAGAGCTGCATGTTGTCCCTGGGGCTGCTTCCTGCTTGACATCTCACAGGTGAGGGAAGCCCCTTCTCCTTCTGGTCCCTTATGCTGCAGCAGCCCCCAGTGTGGGGAAGGAGAAGAAGATACATTTTAAAGGAACTAAAGACTTCCCAGAGGGAAGACCGTACTACACTGATGTGAGAGCCTTCACCTAACTCTTGCTCCCTACTCCAAAAGTCCTTTCTCTTGTCCCACCTCCAACACCCAGCCCAACGCTCCCATTCCCCAACGTGGCAGCCCAATAACATCCTCGGCTTTGTCCATATCTGAACCTCCTTCTCTGGCATATGTTGGGTAAAGGGTGTTGGATCTTTTCCGGGGACCATTTTCTCTAATCATATCAAGGAGACCATCTCTGGTTGTCGAGTCACTTAGACGATCCCGCTAACTGCACCTGTGGTTGGAATTTTGGGGGACGCTCTCTATGATGATTTATTTAGTTGCATTTTCATATAGGATTTATTTATTTGCTTGCTTCATTCATCCAACAACAATTTGTTAAATCCTATTGTGTGCCAGCTATATCCAAGAAAGGCAGCTTGTCCTTCTTGTACCCAACTTGGAGCACTGGGCGCTATCACGGAGATTGGATTCCAAGGGCAGAGGCACCCAGTATGTAAGAAAATATCCATCTTTTGTTAAGTCAAATATATTATTGATTGTAATTTGTACTACTCTTTTATGGGCCACTAAGAAAGAAATACGATGCCAAGAAAACTCCAAAGCACTGTAGTGGACACTTGTGACCCCTCCTGCCACCTGATGTCCCACAGCTATGGTGGTCACACCCATGTTTGTCAGAGGTCTGCATCCCATGTGCACCAGGATGACTTTTTAAAAAATCTGTTTGGCTTCTTCCCATTCAGTTTTCCCTTCCTTGGGAAGAAATCAGAGAGGGAGCCAAACCATGAAAGTCTCTGGACTTTGGGAAACAAACTGAGGGTTTCAGAAGGGAGGGGGTGGGGGGATGGGGTATCCAGGTGATGGGTATTGAGGGCACATGTGGTGAGGAGCACTGGGTATTATATGCAACTGATGAATCGTTGAACACTTCATCAAAAACTAATGATGTATATATGTTGGCCACATGAACATAATAATAAACAAATAAAAATAAATAAAAACAGCAACAACAATAAATAAATAAATTAATTAATTAATTAATATGTTTGGCTGTTCAGATGCCACAAGAGCTCTCAGTCCAGACCACAGACATAACCCTGAAATTGGGGGAGTTAAGACACAGGGGATGGGGGTGGGTGTTGGCATTTAGTGCCTCAAGCCTAACCCTGTTCCTTGGGGGAAACCAAGCCAAGACTTGTCACCAATTGTAAGATTTCAAAGATATTAAAACAGGAAAAAAATCATCCTAGAAATGACGAGTATGGTAATAGTGTTAGCAATTGCGGCTAAGGAGAAAAATTAGCAAGAGAATTTTAGACTGGCTGTCTCGAGAGCCTCACTAAGAGAAGAGTTTCAAGGAAAGACTGGAAGGCTGCAAGACTTAAGGGTGTTTGAGGGAGATGCATTAAGGAAGGGGGCGCAGGCCATGCAAAGGTGCTGAGAAAAGGGTATGCCTTGCCTATTCCCGTGACAAGGAGGGGACCAAGGCATCTGGAATGTGACCAAAACAAAGGCAGAAAAATATCAAATGAAGTCAGACAGCAAACTGGAGTCAGCCTGTAGAGAACTTTTGGTTATTTTAAGGATTTTGGTCTAACTCTGGGTGGGATGGGAAACCGTTTGGGTGTCGCCAGCAGAAGAGTGGTATGAACCAACATAGGTTTTAACAAGCTCTACTTGATGGGTTGACATAAGCTGAAGGGGAGCAAGAGTGGAAACAGAGAGAGCAACTAGGAGGTTACTTGCAGATCAGGCAATGGATGATGGCAGCTTGGACCAGAGTGGCACCGGGGGGGGGCGTGGTCAGAGTACCAATATATGTTCAGGATAGAGCTGGAAATATTTCTCATACTGTATGTGGGGAGCGAAAGAGGAGTCAAGGATGACTCCAAAGTCATTATTTTTTGTAGTATTTCTATATTCCCTTCAAGTTGGGTCACATGACCTTCCCCCTCTTCCTCTTCCTTGCTCTTCCTCCCTTTTGTGCCCTCAAGGAAAGTAAGCTGACCCAGGCAGGGCCAGGTCTGGCCATCGTGTTCTTTCCTCCTGGTCCCTTGTAAATGAAGCAAAGAGTGGGGATTCAGAACCTATTGTTATCCCACCATCTCCTCTTGGCTGTCTGGCTCAAATACCACAGTTTTGAAAAATTGTCTGAAGGTTGCAGCCTAGGCACATTTTAGTGGGAGGTCACGTTGATCTTCTCAAACAAACCCCCTTCTGCATTACCTCTGGGCCTCTGCCCACCTAACCTCCCTTTTCGTCCCTAGTGTCTTGTTAAAATGCTCATCTCACTGTTCTGTGTCTTTCCAGAAAACTCAAAATAAACCAGAGTACTTTCCCTGTGGCACACAGAGTAGGCAAACAGAGGCTTCTTTGTTAGACAAGGTCAGAGTTGTGCCCTTTGGTTGTGTTCTTCTCATCCCTACTCTCTCTCCTCCTCCATCCTTTGTTTACTCCTTTAAGGGACTGGACTTTTATCCTAGAGAGAAGAGGCAGGCTCCATCTGAGCTTCAGGTGAGTTCAGCCAGGCTTCACTTCTGAAATGGAAAGACTGTGGAGACAGGAGGGTTTTGGAAGATCTTAGCAGATCAGTAGGCAAAGGGACAAACAACAAAGAAGGAGCTTGGAGGCTCTGCCCTTGGGTAGGGGGCTCCATTGATGGCCCCAGCTCCATGGGGACAATAAGTCTGGGAAGGCAGGCTGGCTGGTTGACTGCTGAAAGATGCTGGCTCTGCCTGGTGGGCAGTCATGTCAGGGAAACCTAGTGAAGTCTGAGTAAGTTAGTCGTGGGATGTGTGGGGCACTTTATTCAAGAATCCACTACTTAAAAGGCTCTGTATTGTGTGCTAAGGGGCCTACTTGATGAATAAGACACAGCTCCTTAGCCTCTCTCCAGAAATAATCTCCCACATAGGAGAGGAACATCTTTGCACAGGTCCATTCTGAATACCCCTCTGATCTTCCCCAGATGATCTGCCCCACAGCTCTAGGTGCAGCCCAGAAGAAGCAGTGTCCTAGGCAGGTGAGCTTGGGACCTAGTTTCACGTTGGAGATATGTCCCAGATTGTCAAGAATGAAGCCCAGGCTGGAGTGAATGCTGGTGATCACTCTGATGAGGAGGAGTAGGGTGAAATTGCCAAAGTCCTCTCTGCCCCATGGAGGTCTCACTCTCCTTTCCTTCCCTTTGCTCCCATCCAGCTCACATTTCTCTCTTTCCTTTCCTCAGGTCTTTTTCCAGAATGTTCCATCAGTATGGGGGCAGCAGAAGTCCTGAGGAATAAAGTCCTCCTTATTGTCCTGGGCCTTAGGTTCCTTACATATAGAATAGGATAGTGGAAGGCCTGGAGTGCATAAGTGTTCAGATCTCTCCCTGCCTTGACATCTTGTGAAACAAATCTTTTCCTTCTTCCTGCCTCCAGGCATATTGACGTCCAAACATTTTCTATGTTCTGGCTAAAACCAACTGGACAGAGATGCCATATTTTTCCTCAGCAGCCCATTCTAGACTTCTGCTTATCTCCCTGCTCTGAGAAAATTAAGTGGTTCTTCCCTATGTTTAATTAAGATCTCTCTTGTTGTAGGCAATTTCCTCCTGAGTAGATTTCATGAGTGTAGAGAGCAATAACGGAATGCCTTTTTCATATAGAGCATTCATATGCTCACATATACAAGTTAATCTTCGTTTACAACCCTAAATTTAGCCCCTTTTGGGCCTCATTTCCATGCATTTGCATGTTAATATTCATAATTATGTAGATATATTCTTGGATTCAATGGGAAAGAATATCCCACACAGAAGGTTGAAAATGACAATTTATTCATAGAACTTGATCATAAGATTCAGGAGAACTTTGTTGGGAAGGGTTGCCAGATTAAATATCAAGCTGCTTTTCCTGTACTGTGTGAAAATGATTATGAATTATATCTTCTCATTTGTCTTCTGCCAAAAGGGGAGCATAGGTAGAAGCCACATGTGGAAGGTGTCCCCTGGCAAGATAGTTCTGAAGAATGACATAAGGTCTCCGACATGTGACAAGCAGCTGGGAGGAAATGGGCCACCTGGGTGCCAGAAATGTCAATCCCATGCCATGTGGATACCATTCAGAAAATGTATTGTCCCTGGCAACCACCACTGGTTCCTTCTGATATATGGCCTGTCTAGGACTTAAGTGAAAAGAAGAAGCTAGAGAGGTCTGGAATTAGGATATTCACAGAACTCATGATCCCTAAGAGTTAGGACCCCAAACTGGGGAGCTAATATTTATCAACTACCTATTATATGCTCAGTGATGTACCAGTTCTTAAATGGTGACTGGCTGTCTTTTAAAAGTGTCTCTATTAAACAGATATGATTACTTCCATTTTTCAAATAAAGATACTAAGGCTCAAGAAAGGATGAGTGACTTGGCCAGACCAAGTAGATGGCAGAACCAAGTACTGAAATTAGATTTGTCTGATCTCAATGCTTATATTCATTTCTGCTTAATAGGATTTTACTAGTTGGAAATGAAGTATATCATGGATGCCTTTGAGGTGAAAAGCTTTGAATAACTTCTCTGATTTATTTTCTTTGGCTAAGCCTCATTCAAGATTAATGTTCAGATAGGTTCTCTGATCTCTGTACCACTAGGGAAAAAAAAAAAAAAAAGAAAAGAAAAAGAAGGAAGTAAGAATTGCATGTTAAGGCTTTATTGGGAGATGTAATACCAGGACAGCAGGAGAAAGGGTAAAGGGGAAGTGGGACACGGAAGGAGAAAAAGCAAATACAAGGAGGTTCACTGGAGCTGACCACAGGTTCATAGGAAAACACAGCTCATTATTGGCACCAAGGACACCTTTAGACAGGCTGAATGGCAATATTTCCCTGCAGGGAAGTCAGTCTGGGAGGGGGAGGAAGACATCTGTCTTACTGGTCCATATTTGCCCTATAGGGTATTATGTTAGCTCACCTGTTCTTCCAGGTGGTGTTGCCTTACGTCTCCAGGTAGCCACTGAAAGAGTTGATCATGTATCATGGTGGAATCTTTCCTCTGAAATCAGAAGGAGCAGGAAGAGTCAGGTCTTCTGTGGGTCCAGTTGGGTTGGACCTGGATGTGGGAGGTACGGCGGTAGGGGTGACAGAGGATATACCAGAGCCCGACCTTCAGCCAGGTAAGGATGAGACATCCAATAGCATCAGGAGATGAGATGATGGGAACTAGCGTCCTAAACTTGGGGCATAGGTGGGGCCACAGGAATCTGAGGAAGTATATAAGTGGCGATATGTAAATCTACCTCCTGCGCGCTCAGATCCACTCACTCTCTTAGAACATCTGGATCTCAGACTATGATACTAGAACAGGATGGATTCATTTCTTCCGCTTCTTCAAGATGGTGGCCAGTGGTAATCTTCTCAAAAGATTTACACAAAAGTAACAAACCAGTTGCAATCCCTGGTACCATAGCTGATCCTGGAAACATAAGTGATGTTCATCATCTCTTTCCCTATCACTCTTTTGAGATTTTCCTTATCCTTGATCAGCACTTCGGCTATTCAAGGCTACTTGACTAGTGACTCAGATCTTCATTCCAGAGGAATCTGAGTCTTTAATTCTTAGCCCTGGATAGGTCATGATTACTCCAGTTGACCATTCACAATACAGAAGAATATCAGAGGACACCACAGTTAATACCTGGTGTCTAAATAAACTCTTTCCTTCTTTCATTGTGTAGTAGTCCTGGAAGTTAGGGTCAGTTATACTCAGCAGGTCAACATCTCCTTTCTTTTCCTGCTGGTTTATGGGCATGGGGGGCCCAAAGTGGCCATGTGGTAGTCACAGATTCCTGTTCAGTTTTCTGCTTGGAACTAGGACATTAAACCAGATAGAGCCCAAGGTGGAGGGGATAAAAAGCAGGCGGGTCACTGGCAATAACTCCATCAAGGGGCCAACTCTACTTTCCAACCTGTGGTTCCTGTACCCATTAGTTCTAGCTATTGAGGACACAGAACTGTATAGCAGTTTAATGCAGGAGCAGGCAAACTTTTTCTATAAAGGGCCAGCTAATAAATATATTTGACTTTGTGGGCCCTACCATCTCTGTTGCAGCTTTTCATAGTGACCATGTTAGTGTGAAAGTGGCCACAGACAAAGCACAAACAAGTGAAATGGCTGTGTTTCAGTAAAACTTTATTTACACAGTTACATCTGACTCATGCCTTGGGTCAGATTTGACATGCAGAGGGTGGCTTGCCAACACTGAATTTGACACATATACCAAATCCTAGAAACAAGTGTTCAAACTCCCTAAGTCATTGTTTCCAGGTTGGTGTCTTAGCTGTGTCTTTGAGCATGTATGCACTGATTCCTTCAGACCACATGTTTTTGGGTTATGGCACACATGGTTAGACCAGGGAAGCTTATGGCTTTGGGCCCATTGTTGCCCCTTTATATTGAATGGCTTCCTTGGTCTGCAGCAGGGTGGTGTGAAATAATATGGATTGTAAGTTCTGGGCTGCTGTTGCTGAAGGAGGCACTGTAGTCAGGAAGGAAAACTAATACCTGGAGTTTGCATCAATTCCAAGAAGGACAAACCACTATTCGTACAGGGTAGATGGTATCTGACATAATCAACCACCCACTTAATGGCTCACTTATCTCCCTGAAGAATGATGCCGTATAGAGAATTTGTGTTGGTCTCTGCTGGCATGCTGGGCATCCAACAGTGCCAGTGGCTATCCTCCTAGGTAGAGGAGACATGTAAGTTCATGCATAAACCCCTTCTGTGTCACCACAGATAATATGTTCATGGGCCCACAGTGTAAGAATTGGGGGCCATCCACAGGATAAGTTATTCCATTCACTTGACTATTTAGTGCCTCCTATGTGGTGAATGAGCCCTGAGCATTAATTTGAGACATAAAGATCTACCTGTTTTGTAGCCAGTCCTAATAATTCATTCACGTAGTATTTCCCGGACTTTCATTCCCATAATTTTCTGGCCATGTGTCTACGAAGCTCCTGACCAATTATCCAAGCCATTAACCCCTACACAGGAGGCAGTGTATATCTGGACTTTGGTCCCCCCTCCCTGTGGGTAAAGTGGATGTATGGTCACATATCTGTACATCTGCTTCTCCTCTGTGACTTTTCAGAGCCACCCAGGATGAGGCTGTAATGAGGCAGCTAAGTTCTTTCCTCATCTGTCACTTGATCATTGAGATACCTCTCTCCCTCCCTATTAGATCACTGTGAGATCAAGAAGAGACATTAGTGTAACAGATATAGGTGGCTTGGATTTCTGGACCATCTTTAGTAAAATTTTCTCAGACCCTCTGGATCTGCTCGAGTCTGGTTCTGAACATACCCCACCCACCATGCAATATATCCTCCTTGCTTGCCTGAACTTATAAGTTTATATGGATGGGTCAGATAGCAGAAGCACTTGGTGTTTCATGGTCATATGCTAGTCTCTACTGCCAGGACGCAATTCTCAAATGCAGACTATTTCTCTGGGGCAGAGATGATGGCATTATTCCAGAATTTTAAGAGTGTGTCTGTGACTTTCCTAATGGTGCTTGTCAGAGACTCTGGATACCAGCATTTTTTTTTTAAGGATTTTATTTATTTATTTGAGAGAAAGAATGAGATAGAGAGAGAGATCATGAGGGTCAGAGGGAGAAGCAGACTGCCCGCTGAGCAGGGAGCCCGATGCGGGACTCGATCCCGGGACTCCAGGATCATGATCTGAGCTGAAGGCAGTCGCTTAACCAACTGAGCCACCCAGGCACCCCTCTGGATAACCAGCATTATCTGCCGTGGAGACCTCAAAACCATGGGATCTGCAAAGTCATTAAGCTCAAGAAATAGAGAAGATTACACTGATTTCTGGACCTGCTACACAGTCTTATTCTGGTCCTCGATCAAAAGTGGAAATTTTCGAATTGCTCAATCCATATTTCAGCACAACATCCCCAAGGGTAATACATACTAACCCCAAATTCAAAAAAGCCCATCAAATGCTGTGCCTTTTTTTTTTCCAATGATAAAAGTTCCAAGTGGGAACAAATGTGTCTTTTCATTGGAGGGAATGCTCTGGTATACCTCTGAGCACTGGACCCTTAAAAACTTCATGGGGTCATCATGGGGTTTATCTCTGATCTTTTGGCTCACATGTAACGTACTAGGCTGCCTGCAGTACTTGCCACCCCCTATTCATCCAGTCTCGTTAGTATGATGTCTTCAATATGGTGAGCCAGTTTGATACCTGAGAGTGCCAAGACGACCAAAGTCTTTGCAGAATATTTTTGACGGAAAACTGGAGGGTTATAACCTTGAGGTGGGACGTGGTGATCTACTATCTTTGCATGTAATTATGAATTATGTTGGATTCTCTTTACTAATGATGTAGAGAAGAAAGTTCACCCAATCAGTGGCCATGTACCAAATTGCAGAATCCATGTTGCCCAGCTCCAATATCCAGCCCAGTCACTGTGAATGGGACTAGCATCTGGTTTGGAACCACATCTGAATCTGGAAGTGATAGAAGAAGCCAGAGCCACTGTGAGACTGAATGAGCCTGACATGTGGCTTCTGTCATGGTGGCAGCATTGGAGACAGGTATAAAGCTAGGACTCACCTCTGGGGAGTTTAAGACAGCAGCTCCTGTTAAGTAGTAGTGCTGGGGTTTTCCAAGGAAGAAGAGGCTAAGGCCCAGAGACAGATGGAGTCAAATAAATCTCAGAGGCACATTAACTGGGTCCAGCTTGCAAGATGATGATGAAATGTACTTTTAGAAACTTATCTTCTCTTGTGAAAACCTCCTACCAGAGCAAAATAGTTCATAGCAGCATACCGTCATCCTATTCTGGCAGGTGTCTCTCATAGCTACTGACCTGTTTCTGAACACCAGGTGTACTTATCCATAGCAACTCTGTCTACAAAATCAGCAACTCCTCTCCTGCCAGACACAACCTGTTCTCCTTCCAGCCCTCAAATGATAATGATTTTTTCAATAATCAGCAACATTCCCCATTAGCTGTTGACTTAAGCCCAAGGGTTTCAATTAAGAAATAACTGTTTGAATAATAGTATTTATTGTACAGATTAGTTGTGAATATTAAATTAGATATTAGAGAGAAAGTGCTTATCAGAGTGCCTGACACATAGCAAGAACTCTGCTTCCAATATTAGTTACTGGCATTGGCATTTCAGAAGGTGCTGAAAATATTGTTGAAAAGGACAGTTTCATCATCTTAGAGATCTTTGCTAAGAATTCATATTGGCTAATACAGAACTGGATCTTTGAGCAGTTAACAAGATCTTCTGAAAACTGGGTTGTAGACTATTCTCTGGACACTATTCCCCCACTACAAGTCTCCCAGCTGTTCCTCCCCCACACCCACCCCTGGCGTCAATCATGTTCCAAAGCCCAGATTGCATTAACTTCCCTTCACTTTTCAAGCTGTTACCCGCCCCTCAGGGCCCTACCTACCCTATGGAGGCTGAAGTTCTCTTCTCTGGTCCTATTGAAATCTTGTCCATTGCTCCATTACACTGTATTACATTTATCTAAGTTCTGTCTCCTCTAATTTGTGAACTTCATAGGAGCAAGAATAGATCTTAATCATCCTGAAATCCTCAAGGAATAGCAGAAGGTTTGACATAAATTAGGTGCTGATTCAACATTTGTTGAATAAGATCAATGAGTGACTTTATGATGTTCTACATGAGCCTACCTTTATGATATTCAGGGTAATATCTTTTCCGTTCAAAAATAAGGATGAGAAAGGACTTTATAACAATTTGGGATATCCTCACTCTATCTCAATAGAATACTGACCAAATTAAAATGACAAGCCAAGCCATTCAGGTTCAGGGTGTACCTCAACTCCAGGAAATTGAAGGGGAGAGGAACAGCTGCTATTTATTTCCAAACCTATGGTAATTAAAACCATATGGTGTTGACATAAAGACAGACATATAGACCAGGGGAACAGAGGGCTTAGAAATAAATCCATGCGTATATGGTCAGTCGTTGACAAGTTGCCGAGAATACACAGGGGAAAGGATAGTCTCTTCAACAAATGGTGTTGGGAAAACTGGATATCCACATGCAGAAGAATAAAACTGGACCCTTATCTTATACCACACAGAAATCAACCCAAAATGGATTAGACTTACATGTACGACCCAGAAATGTAAAACTTCTAGGGGAAAATCTTCGTGACTTTGGTCTTGGCAATGTATTTCACGGATTTGACACCAAGTGTAGAGGTAAAAATGCAAAATTTGATGTGTGGGATTACATAAAACTAAAAGCTCTTGCACAGCAAAGGAGACTATCAACAGAATGAAAAGGCAACCTATGAAATGGGAGTAATATTTGCAAGTCATGTGTATCTATGAGATAGCATATAACTGATACCTGGTTAATGTCCAAAACATGTAAGGAATTCCTACAACTAAATAGCAAAAACAAAAATGTAAACAAAAACACACCTAACAAAAACCTAATAAACTGATTAAAAAATAGGCCAAATATTTGAATAGAAATTTCTCTAAGGAAGACATACAAATGGCCAAGAGGTAAATGACAAGATGCTCAACATCACTAACTCACCATCATCATCAGGGAAATGAAAATCAAAATCACAAACTGAGGGTTTCAGAGGGGAGGGGGGGTGGGAGGATGGGGTAACCAGGTGATGGGTATTAAGGAGGGCACGTGTTGTGATGAACCCTGGGTGTTATATGCAACTAATGAATCACCGAACACTACATCAAAAACTAATGTACAATATGGTGGCTAACAACATAACAATAAAAAAAAAAAACAAAATCACAATGAGAGGTAACTTCACACAAGTAGGATGGCCATTGTCAAAAAATCAGAGGAGAACCTGGGTGGCTCAGTTAGTTAAGCATCTGCCTTCAGCTCAGGTCATGATCCCAGGGTCCTGGGATCTAGCCCAGCATCGGGCTCCCTGCTCCACGGGGAGCCTACTTCTCCCTCTCCTACTCCCCCTGCTTGTACTCTTTCTCTGTCAAATGAATAAATGAAAAATCTTTAAAAAACATCAGAGAGGGAAACAAACCACGAGAGACTCTTAACTCTAGGAAAGAAACTGAGGGTTGCTGGAGGGGAGGGGGTTGGGGGGATGAGGTAACTGGGTGATGGGCATTGAGGAAGGCACGTGATGTGATGAGCACTGAGTATTGTATGTAACTGATGAATTACTGAACTCTACATCTGAAATCAATGCTGTTCTATATGTTGGCTAATTGAATTTAAATAAATTTAAAAAATTTCAGACACCACAACTATTGGCAAGGATGTGGAGAAATTGGAACTGTTATAACTGTTGGTTGGAATGCAAAATGGTACAGCCACTATGAAACAAGAATGGAGGGTCTTTAAAAATTAAAATTGAAATACTACATGATTTAGCAATCCCACTTCTGGGTATTTGCCCAAAAGAATCAAAATCCAGATCTCAAAGACATTTCTGCATTTCAATGTTCATTGCAGCATTATTCATAATAACCAACTTATGAAAATAACCCGAATGCCCACCCACAAGTGAATGGATAAGATAATGTGGCATATGCATACAATGGACTATTTTATTCAGCTTTAAAAAATAAGGATATCTTGCCTTTTGCAACAACATAGACAAATCTGGAGGACATTATGCTGAGTGAAATTAGCACTCATTTTTTTTTGAGGTATCTAAAATAGACAAACTCATAGAAGGAAAGAATAGAATGGTGGTTGCCAGGCACTGAGGGAGAAGGAAATAGGAAGTTGCTAATCAATATGTATAAAATTTCAGTTATGAAAGATGAATAAGTTCTAGAGATCTAATGTGCCTATAGATAACACTACTATATGGTGCACTTAAAAATCTACTAGGAGGGTAATCTTCTGTTGAATGTTATTACCAAAATAAAAAAAAATAAAAATTTTAATTAAAAAGAGAAAAACTGGAAAAGAAATCTTAAATTCCACATAAGTGGTCTTTTTATGTATTTGAGCCTAGCTGAAATCATTGCTAATCTATTCACTTGGAATTTGGTCTTCCCATTGAGATTGTGACATTTTAGCATATGTTAGAAGGAATGTAGGAGTTTGGAAGCAGTGAATTCCATGTGTGTGGAACTGGGGGTAAAGGAGAAGAGGTATGGGTATAGAATTTACACAGAAGGATATTTTGGGGCATGGATGTAGAGAGTCACGGAACAGTATTCAGAGGGAACTTAGGGTGGCTTTCTATGGTCATCAGAAAAGAGGGGGATGGTGAATAAAATTGGTAGACAGGGAGGGGTCACATAAGAAAAGTCTTTTTTCCATTATTAATAACAATTTGAATTTGATCCCAAGTTTAGGTCTTGGGGACATATTGAAATATTTAAGTCATCCAGAATATCTTGGGTATCAGTAGGGAGGATGAAATAAAAGCAGAATTTGTGTTGGAAATCTGTGGATGCTGACCACTTGCCCCTCCTTCCCATGGGTTTCTAACAACATAAGAAGTGAACTTGGAGGTTAGAGTGCAATCTCACTTGTGATTGGGCCAGATCAGTTCCTATTACTTCTTCGTGTTTAGGGCTCCCTGATAGAACTAAATTCAGGAAGATAGCTTGAATCCATGGCAGAATGAGGCTTCCTCTACCTCCCACAACTCACATCGACAGGTCACTAGCGGTGAGAGCATGATCTACCAAGACACTTGTCCAGCTCTTGGAATACAGGAGATACTCTTGTTCATACATCCAGAGTCTGGTAGAGCAGAGGGGATGAGACAGCCAATGTTCAGGGCTGTGCTGGATTTTCAGGGCAGTGGCTCTGCCCTTGAGGCTCTCATGGTCCAGTGTGTGTCATGCCCCCGAGGCACATTAATCAGATGGGTCACTTCCTTTCCCATGGGATGAGTAGGCAAAGTAGGTGAGGCTAGATGACCTGGGGCCTCATGCCAACTCTGCTTCTCCCTCCGGGGAGTGAAATGGGGATCTCCTCACTTTACAGAAACTGAGCTGCTGTGAGCACAGAGAGGGAGGGATGGGGGATATAGAAGAGCCCTCAGTGAGCAATGTGCCCAAACTTAGAAAAGCCAGTGGGAAGATTATGGCATCAATCGCCTTCCCAGGAGATGAGGCAGTTAGGGAACCTGTTACCGAATGGAGATGACTTTATCAGAGAAAGCAGCAGATGCATACACTCACAAAAGCATCGTCTTTAGAATCTGCCTTCCCGGATTATAACCCCATCCTTGCCATCCGCTCATCATGTGACCACTCCGTTTCTTCATCTATGCAACAAGCAGGTTGAAGCTGATAATCTGTATGATTCCTTTCTACAAACACTTGAGTTTGTTGACACATTTTCCCTGAGTCTGCTATTGAAAGCTGGGCAGCATAAAACTTAAATGACCAAAAACCTATTAAAAAATTAGTATTTGCAGGGCGCCTGGGTGGCTCAGATGGTTAAGTGTCTGCCTTCGGCTCAGGTCATGATCCCAGGGTCCTGGGATCGAGTCCCGCATCGGGCTCCCTGCTCCTAGGGAGCCTGCTTCTCTCTCTGCCTCTCTCCCTCTCTCTCTGTCTGTCTCTCATGAATAAATAAATAAAATCTTAAAAAAAAAAATTAGTATTTGCAGCCCCAAGGAAATGAAAAGTTTAACAAGAGTGCGGCCGGAGCTGGCGTTGAAATGGGGGAGAAGCGTTCACACAGAACGCTTAATTGGTAACTGGGGCCGCTGGAGTTAAGCAGCTAACAAGCTAAACAATTTTGATGACATAAAATTAACACCAGGACATAGGAAAAGTCTGTTTTATTTGCTATTTTATGTGTTATGTGACAATTTAATTAAACTCTGAAGGAATCCAAGCAGTTAATTCCCCAGAGAAATAAACCAAGAATGACATGCAGGCCTATCTCCTAAGGAGTTAGGCAGGGAGTACTTCTGCATTTTATAATGCTATAAACCCAACTTTAACTTTGAAATTAATGAGTATGATTAAATACTCTTGGCTTTGCCTACACCCCTTCTCCTTTCTCCCCCGGGGACTAACTTGAGGCTGTCTGGGGTCTCCAAATGGAATATGGTAAATGCAATTTGAATCACACCTCCTGGTCTGTAAAATGAACCTTCAATTTGGGTAGCACGGGAGGCTTGCCCTGGGCACTTCCATTTTCTCCTCACTAATACTAGCGGGGCAGGTATAATATCATGGTAGTCATAATAGCAAATACCGCAGCAACAAAAACACCGGCCAGGAGAGTTTAGGTCTTGGTGCAGAAAGAAACAGCCCGATATCTCAGTGCTTCAAATGGTAAAAGTCTATTTCTCAGGCATACTTCTTGTCTACCTAGGGATTCTGACTCATATTGACACCTGTCTAGGACCCAGGCAGATGGAGCAGCCATTACCTGGGTTGTTTTGGTCTCAGTGGTGTAAGGAAAGCAAGAACACTGAAGGAGGCACTGGCTATAAAATCTTTCTTCTGGAATTGACATATGCCAATTCCACTCACATTTCACTGGCCAAAGCCAGTTCTATGATCAACCCTAACCAGGGGTTTACAGAGTTGTCCTTCTTCCACGTGCCCAAAGGAGGGAGAAATGAAAATATTTGGTGGGCAGCACCTCCTGCGTGCTAGGCTTTATCTTAAACAACATCTGTATAAGCATGCATGTGTATGTATATATGCGTGTCTGTCTAGATAGTTCATATATGTGTGTGCACATACATACATATATGCATACATACTCACTTCAATCATTTGAAGAACATAAAAATATCTACGTATAGGTTCAAAAGATCTTGAAGTCTGGAGTCTCAGTATGAGCCAACATATTCACCTATGTGTCTTGGGCAAGAAAATTAGTTCTTGGTTCCTTTATTTTTCACTTTTGAAATGGAAAGGACCAATTTACCTACCTCTCAGGGCTGGTGTAAATATATAACATATATGACATTGCTTCACAAGTGATCAACCAGTATTAGTTGTTTTTATCTGCAAAGAAAGCTCAGAATATAATTCTAAAAAATGAGTGGAGACCGATTGAAATGAAAATTTTTTTACTATGCCTGGAACAGGTATCTATGTTTTCTTTGGAATAAATAAAGACTTTAATTTACTTTAAGCTTTGTGTATGCTTCCTTCTGCTCTAATCTGTCATGTCTGTCATCTTGACTTCTAAGTTCTCTCTATGCTTAAGCTGTGTTTTTCTCTGTGATTCCAGAACATTCACTCCCTATCTCATTCAGCGTGGTTTTAACAGTGCATTGCTGGATATTGCAATAACCTATTGTAAATCAATGTGTGGATCTCCAGGTCCTGGAGAGTAGCCACCAGGCCAGGTGCACGGGGATGGGAAGGAAACCGACATCAGTAGGGCATCTACGATGTGCTTAGTGAATAATACATTAAGTTTTACAGATATATTATCTAATTTGATCTTCACAATAATTCAGTGAATTATATATGATCACCCCCTTGCTATATAGAGAAAACTGATACTCAGGGTTCTCGATATAATAATGAAAATAGCTATTATTTATTTACTCACAATGGACGAGCACCTACTATTTGTCAGAAATGTAATAATCACACTCACATACATATACAGATATCACTTAATACAGTGCCTACACATTAGCCACTTAACAAATGTTAAGAGGTGTGTTGGTAAAAAGCATGGAGACAGTTGAACAGCAAGCTAAGGGGCCGGTACTTATTTCAGTCGGGAGCAGAGTGGTCAGGAAGGGTAGGGAAGGGGAGATACTGAGGAGAGAGACATCATTTAAGAGATTGTTGAAATAGTTCATGGAAGTGGTAATAAGTCCCCGGACCTGGGATGTAACGACGGAAATGGTGCTGGGCAGAATGGTGAGGCTCCACAAAAGACTCCATAAAGTCAGTATGGAAAGAACTAAGGGCACTAACTGAAGTGAGGGCCAAGGACAACAGAGGCATCCAAGTCAGTCGGCTGTAGAGTTTGGGCACCCAGCAGGAGAATGGTGCCATTTCTAGCAACTGGGAGGCTCAGGGAAAAACAAACAAACAAACAAACAGTTTGGGGAGACATAAATAATTGATTTCTAGGTGTATTGCATTTGAAGCTTAGACAAATAATCGCATAGAGCTAGCCAGCTGAGTGGAATTCTGGAGACAGAGTTGGCTGAAACTGGGCATTTGTGTCTAGGGTGCATAGGGTTGGATGTGCAAGTACAGGAGTAAGGAAGAGTTCCTGGTGGGGTGTAGATACAGAAGAGGGGAGATGGGGGAGCAGAGCCTAGAAAAAGCAACAGGCAGGAGATGGGGACAAGTCTACAAGTTGGGAGGAACGCGGGAGTCGGGCTGCCTAATCCAGACTCAGTTCCTCAGGCTCTGACAAGGCTGAAGCCTTTGGAGTAGGAGGTTGGAAGCCAGAGGAAAACCAGCGAGTAAGAACAAGGGTGTGACCCTGGGTGGAGGGGCACCAAGGCCAAGGCAGGCACTCTGCGCGACAGGTGGCTGCACTCTTCCAGATGTGTGGAAGGGGGTGAAGGATGGGACAAGAGTAACTCAGCTGGGGACAAGGATAGCCTGAGCCCCTCTTACAGCCAAGGGGAAGAGTCCCAGCAGGGGAGAAGGAGAGTGAAGACAGAGGTAGAGCAAGAAACTGACAGAGAGTACAGCCAGCATCCAGACTGGACTTGAGCACACGGAAAATGGCCCCGTATGTAGGCTTTGGTACCAGAGGGTGGAAGAGAGTGGGTGCCCAGCAGGATTCCTTAGCCAGGGGGACAGAGGCTGAAGCTGCTCTGTGTCCATCTTCATCTCCTCGGTGAATGAAGGTCTGATGTTCTGGCCAGTAGTAACAGCTTTGGATTAAAATGGGGTTGACTTGACAGTGGTGCTGGGAACTTTCGTGCAGTTTTCCGTTTGGCCGAGGTTGGAAGCATGTGCTGGGTTGCATGCCTACAGGCGACTTTGAGTGCTGGATCTTGTGTGAGGCCAGCACATGGCAAAACTCAATATGTGTCTGTTTTTAAACATCATTTGAACTTGACTGATCTTGTCTCTAATCTTCCTTTCTTCCTGAACTCCCAAGTAGATGGTAAGATGAGAAAGGAAAATGATTTCTGAAACACCTACTCTGTGTTGCCATCTTTTATTTACATTATCCTAGACACCAGGTTTCCCGAGTTCTCCTCTAAGTCATGCAGTTAGTAAGTAGCCTGTCTTTGGTTCAGACCATCCTTCATGTGGCTCCGAGAAGCATGTGTCCCGCCAGCGTGAGAACACTACACTGTTAATTTTAATGAGGAGTGCACTGTGTCACGTACAGTCAATACTTACGCATGCTCTTTGGTGGACTTGGAACTCTTTTTCCTCTTTTTAGGTTTGTTCTCTCTCCCTGGGCCCCCACCCAACACTAATTTCCTGCATTTCCAGGAAGAGCTGACCATGAATTTATTACTGGTGTTAAGAATCATACTGTGTCAGCATGAGGATCTCTCTCTCAGCTTATCGAAGAAAACAGCTTTTATTTTTAATGCTGAGAAAAGATTGGGATGGTAGCAAGAGAAGTAAGGAGAGGTGTGGAGGGAGGAAGAGATAAGAGTAATAGGGAGTTGTGAGCAGGGTCAGGCGAGGAGGGGCTAGTGTGGCGGGGGGAGGCAAGAGGAAGAAATGGAGGGGAGGATGGGGCAGGCGGACCACTGAGGAAAGGAGTGTGGGCAGAGGTCAAGGGCAAGTGCGAGCACCAGCCAAGGGCTACCATTCGCCACTGGGAACCTCATCCCCACCACTGTGAGTTTTTGTTACTTAGGCACCCCAGCAGACCAAGTCTGTGCAGATAGGAGCCAGTCTGTTGGACGCTTAATGATTTATAACAAGTACACGAGAATGCCATTAAAAACTAATTCATCACCGACAGGCTAAATGATTTGCAAACATCTGCTCTACAACAGGACCCTCTTGGGAAGAGAATTTCTATGGGTTGAGAAGTTCTTCTAATGTAGATATTGCAGATGGGAGTTAAGATAGAGACACCAGCACGTGGGTCACCAGCTTTCTGTCCAGAGTGATTAATTAGGGTGACGCTTAAATGTTGCCCTTTGACCTGCCTGGTTCGCGTGCTGGAACTTTCTCTAAAGTGAGATACTCTCCAGGGTGATGTGCGCATTCAGACGTGGCTGTTTTCTACCCTGGCCATTTGGTTCCCTGAGATGGCTGAGTTTCTTAGAAACAGTAGGTCTCTACCTTTGACTCCGCTGATCTGATCGTCTATCAGAAAGCAAATCCCAATGCGAATGATCTCTCAGGCTAAATAGGTGACTTCTTCTTGTGGAGGACTTGACAGTGGGTCCCATCTCCTGGGACTGGCCTTGATTCTCCTCCCACCCCTCAGGTAACTTTCGTTCCAGGTGATCCTTAAATGGACCATTTCAGGTGGTAACGTATAGGTGCTGTCTTGCCCTGCATGTCCCGTGCTTACTCCTGAGTTCACCTGCAGCCACGGTAGATACTTTCCCACATGCATACAGCTTCCCATCTGTTACAGGTCGAATTGTATTCCCCAAGAAGATGTGCTGATGTCCTAACCCCGGGGACCTCAGAAGGTGACCTTATTTGGAAATGGGGTTATTATAGATGTAATCTGCAGACAAAGTCTTAGACTCCATGTCGCTTATATTCTACCAGGAGACAAAACATAAACAAAACAAGAAAATTCATGGAGGACATAACGTCAAGTAGTGATAACTACAGTGATAAATAAAGGGGGATAATGGGTAATGGGTATGTGACCTGGATAGGTGGGATAGAGGAGGTGTCTTTGAGGATGTCTCATCTGATTAGGGACACAAATGGTATGATCATCACCACCATTGTTGTCGTCATTCTCAGTGCAGCTGGGATTGAACGCAGGCTCTGGAAGCCTAGGGTAATAATACATTTTCAGCAACATTACGCTGTCTCCCAGGGACTGAGTAGCAGAAGAGAATTTACAGGCAACAAACAAACAAACAAACAAATAATAGAATCTACCATACAATAAAATCTCTGCCCATACCCCAAAGTCCGGAAAAACTACACAAGTAGGTCATTAAAAATAAATCCTCTTTCCAGGGTATATAAAATATTAATGTTCGGGAAAGTGACCGTTTCTGATTCCTGCAGCCACTCAGCATGATTGCAGCTTGAAAATGCTAACATGGAGATTTTCTCCTTCCTGGCTGAATATGGGTGGGGGGGGCAGTTCTCCAAGGGAATGAACATCTCACTGGGCCTTACTGTTACTGAGAACAAGCCGCTGGAAGGCACAGTGCTTAGCAGCAGCCCAGGCTCCGGAGCCAGAGAGAAATTGTAATCCTAGGGCTACCACTTACCAGTGTTGTCATTGGGCGAGAAGATGGATTGCTGACATGTGAGTTCCATGGAGGCAGGACTCCCTTACCTAAGTAACAGGGCACAGCCACAGTGCAGGAGCTCAGTGGACCCCTGAGTGAGGGCCTGCATGCATTCCCCTTACATCTCTCAGATTCCATTTGCACATGTGTGAGATGGAAATAACAATACACACATCAGGTTTTTGTAAATTAAATGATTATATAGCATGTAACACAATGCCTGGCACATAGTAAGCAACTCATACTTTAGCTTTATCATTCAATGTTTAATAGCTAATCATTCAATGTTTTTAGAATGAATAGAGTTATAAATACATGAAGACTATCCATGCTAATGAGAGACATGATATGCATCCCTCTAATGAATAGGAGGGCAAATGCTAGAAGGATTTTTGGAAATCAGGATAAAATAAAACGCAGACCAATAAAATGCAGAAGCCTCAGTCCAAGGTATCAGAGAAAGAT
The DNA here is from genome assembly GCF_009762305.2 of Zalophus californianus. Lineage (NCBI taxonomy): Eukaryota > Metazoa > Chordata > Mammalia > Carnivora > Otariidae > Zalophus > Zalophus californianus. The sequence goes on from NC_045598.1 coordinate 184,574,667, forward strand.
CACTAGAATCTTCAGGTAAAAAGAAGAGTCTAGATTCAGCTGCCATTTAAGGGTCATACATACCAAGGACTAGGGTACATGTATATACATATAATTTCATTGAAAATCTCATTTCTAGGCAGGTAGATATGGTTATGGTCCAACTTAGCAGTTCTGGTAGGCAACAGACTTAGGGACTGAGCCAGTTTTTGAACTTGGAAAATATGAGGGTGGTATTAACTTCTAGAGTAGATCAGCTTTCATGACAAACTTTCTGTATGATATCATATCGTTGGTTCATCCAGGACCTTCGGTGTCTGTACACCATTCTGAGTTCTATTAACAATCTATCCCTTGGGTTTTCTAAACTGCCAAATGGAAAAAAAAAAAAAAACAACCAAAAACCAATAAAGTGCCCTGTGTATCTCCCAGAATTGTTCAGAAAACCAAACAAAAAACCAGTAAGCATTATGAAAGGATAGATGCCCAAATGCAATATTATTATTACTAAATTAAGATAATGATGTATATTCGTCATAATTTTAAAGAAATCTTGCAAGGTAATTTTTGCAATGGCCTTTTTTTTTTTTCCTTCCAAGCATATCTGTACACAGATTTGAGACTTTCCAGAACGTGACATTCAGTTACAAGAAGTGCAATTGTCTGTCAATAATCAATAAATCCTTGCATAGGCTTTGCAATTTCTAAAGTGCTTTTATATTCATTTTTTTATTTGTAATTCATAACAACATACAAAAGAGTCACTGTGATTATTTCTGTAAGCAGGTGAGAAAATCAAGAACTAGAAAGGTAAATGACTTGCCCAAGGTCCCACCCTGCTAAGTGACAGGCGGGGCTCACACACAGCTCTTTCAACTCTTGACACAACTAACATCTCTCCTGTGCTTCCCATCACTTTTCTTCGGCTCAAGAGGCACAATTAGGCTAATTATTGATAATGTCTTTTTGCATGATTTCATTTGCTACGTTTCCCTAAAGCACAGATTCTGAACGTAGGTATGAGGGAAAAGAGCCTCTCTTCATTTGTTCTGCTATATTCACAAATTTTGGAAATATTAAGAGAAAATAAAGCCATGAACCCTTTAAAAAGGGTACATTGATCTGAACACATTGTGAAATTATATGACTTTGCACTGACGTGACCACGTTAATTGGATCTACGAAGGCTTGGAGGACTTAATTAACTGGGTTAGTAACTTAGTTGCTAAGATAATTCTTCACTTATTGGAATTAGGAAAAGTTGGTTTGAACGTAACTATAAAAACTGTGTGCTGGATATTGTCCTTTAGCTCCTCCCAGCTTCCCTATCCTGCTTTGCGCTCTGGGAGGCTGACCCCAAAGGACTTGTTTCAACCTCACTTCTTTGCTCTTCTGTTTACACTTGGATTCTGCCACTGAGAAGCACCAGGACTGGAGAAGAGTTTGGAGTATTTATTCCTCTGAGCTGCAGTTGGTGGTGCAGTGTTCCTGCCTGACGCAACACCTCCTACCAGGAATGCTTCCCTGGGGCAGGAGGACAGGTATAGCATGTTCTCTGGGTCCCCTAAACTACTCCCTGCTCCGCCCCTTCATACCTCAGATGGCAACCACTCCTGTCTCTCTGTCTCTGTTGTCATTAACCCAGAGTGTGTCTTCATCTCTTGCTGGCTGCTCTTAGCTCTGCCCGTGCCCATGCCGTAGTAATAGTTCTGGCATTAAACACTTCTATTCTCCCTGTTGAGTGTGATACCTGTTTCCTGCTGGGAGTAAGTATAGCGATGGGAGTTGACAGATGCACAATCATCTTGTCTCAATCATTCATGCTCTGGCCCAGAAGAGGAAAATGCTCTTCCCCAATACAACAGTGAAGGTGAATAAGGCAATGGGAATGGTTAACTCGTGACAAGTAACAGAGCTTGATCCATTCCCCGGAATGCTTTCGTGATGGACTGAGGTGTCCACATGAAGCAAAGCCTCCCATGAACCAGGCTCAGTGCAAAAGACAGCAGGAAGAATGTCCACGAGGACTCTTGTGCCCACACTGCTCGTATCTGTCAGCAACTATCAATAGTCCTGAGGCCCAGAGCTCCTCAATCTAAAAGCACAGGAGGTGGGAGGAAGTTACAAAGAACCCTTGAAAGTAGAAAGGCAGCCAAGGATTTGGTGGAGTAGTGACTGAATTTAGTAAGGGACAAAATTCATGGCTACTCCTATTTTTTAATATTATATTTATATATATTCTTAACTATATATGATGCCATGTGTAATAAAATAGTTCCTACTGAGATTTTAAGCAAGAATTGTGTGTAAAGAGAGAAAAGATGACCATTGGTTCTCTTCTGTGGTGCCTTTGTAATGAGTCAACTGGGTCCAAGTGCTCTACATTGTTCAGAATCTTCTTTCCAGCATATTTCAGGAAAGGGTGGGCCTCCAGAAAGATTCCAGTGCAAAACAGTGAAACAAGGTGACCAACAATCTCTGTTTGCCCAGGACTGGGGGGTTTTTCTAGACATGGGACTTTCTTTGCTAAAACCAGGACAGGTAAACAGGGACAACTGGTCACCCTATAGGAAGGTGGAAATGAAAGAGCAGCTGGCCCCTCTTCGTACTTACCTGCTGGCTCACCTTGATGGTTCAGGGTAGAGGTGGGGGCCTGCAAATGCTTCCCACCCCTCCGCAGCTTCTCTTGGGCCCTGTGTGCTCTTAGCTCTGTGAAGAAGGGAGTCACTTCTCCTCTGGACACTCACAGCACCAAGATGGGCCAGCTTACTCAAATCCAGCGTGTACTTGTGCTTGCCTACTTTGTATCCACCCCCTCTTCTTGATAACCTGCTCTACAGAACACAGGCTCCAAAATCAGATGCCAAAACAATAGCATTAACAACATCCACAATTGTAGAAAGTCAAATTTCTACAATAATTCCCTTTACATATATGTACCCTTGAATCTAAGTCTAGGTGCTGCTTTTCAGATCTAATGGACAGATACAGTTTAATTTCTGGCGTTCCAGGCACTAAACACTGCTTAGCAAAGATGCTTATATTTGGGCCAGACATCCAGACCACAAGCACCATTTCTTACCTGTTGGCAACTGTCAGGATCACCTGATTGGCCAGTGGGCAGTTATCTGTGAGATGCTCACGTACATTATAGCCCTGAATCTAGGAGAGCACGGAGTCCAGAATCCAGAGCCATAGGTACTCCACTGCTTAGAAACCAGTGCTCCCTAATATTGACAGGTCTAATTCTTTATTAAGAATGGAAAGGCCCCTAAGATCTTGCCCTTACAGGTTTGTGGCACCTTACTTCCCCTGCCTGGTTTTTACTTTCTCCTCCAGCATCAAAGAAGGGTTTCCTATTGCTTCTATGTTCGCAAGTAATTTTCTGAGTGATCTCAGACAAAAACAAAACAAAAACAACCCTAACACTCTACCCTTAGTTGTCATTATCTGTTGTAATCAAAATTATAATAATCACATTTTCTTAGGCTGTTCCCTCTGCATTGCTCTTCTCCACCTTGTGTATCTGCTAACCTCCCTAAGGCCTGTGAATTAGCCTGCTCTGCGAAGTCTCCTTGACTCCCCCAGGCTCACGGGGGCTGCTTCCTCTGGGCCACCTCAGAGGTACCCCTCCTCTCCTTCTATCATGGCTACTTCTAAATGATCATAATAATGATAGTGGTAACGGTAATAATAATACTCAGGATGAGTAATTCCCATTTCTTACCAGGAACTGGGGTAAATGCCTTACCTATGGTGTCTAGTCCCATCTGCACAAAAGCCCTAAGGAATGTAATGTGATCAGCCCGTTTTAGAGCTAAGGAACCCTGAGGTTCAGAGAGGTTCAGTGACTTGCTTCAGGTCTTACAGCCTAGGAAGTCGATCCTGGGATCTGAATGCAGTCTGACCCTGGAGCCCCAACAAACTTTACTCTGGTCTGGGCCACGCTGAGCACACTGTCTGGAGTTGCCTATTTGCATGTCTGTGCCTCGTCTAGTTGGTAAGGTTTTAGAACACAGGAGGGACCCGTGACCGTGCATTTGTGTGTCCCCAGGCTTTAACAATGTGTCTGGTACGATGATACGTTGCCGAGGAAGGCAGATTGGTTAGATGGATGGCTGGAAGTGGCCCAGAGATCATTCTGTCCTACCTGATGTGCCCAAGGCCATGCAGCTTGGCAGAGGGGGCCTGAGAAGCTGCGTCTCTGGGCTTCCAGTCCCAAGTCTCTGTTGCAGGAAGGTCATCATGAGGCCTTGACTGCCAGCTGAAACTTGATCTGGCCCCAGGGCAATAGGAGGCTCCTCCCCTCATCCTTGCTCCTGGAACATGTGCCCTGCCTCACCCTCACCCCCCAGCACCCTCCCTCACAATGGGAGCCCTTTCCAAGGGCAACATGGTGTTTCTCCCACCTGGATGGTAGAGGTGGCCGAACCCCAGTAAGACCTCTCTATAAACTCTGAAGATCCCGGGGAGTGGGGTTCTCATCCTGAGGCCAAGACAAGCCTCCTGTGTTAGTCCCCCTGCTTGCCCAGTCTACTGCCTGCCCACCTGGAGTACACACGCCTTCCTTCCACCTGTCCCCGACCTCCATGCCTGGCTGGTGTGTGAACCAGCCGTCTTTGCCACTACAGCACAACCTGACATCCTGCAGCAAAGGAGGGAACACAGGAAGTTGGGACACAAAACAGTATCTGAAAATTGCAAATACCAAAGGAAAGGGGTGAGTGTTCTCATAGTTTTTTCCTTCTATTCAATATTTTAGGGCCCCAAACAACTTTCTATTTTTACGCATAATGCAAAAATATATGCTGACTTGATAATTAACCTCCTGCTTGTAGCCATAGGCTGCGAAGGAATATCAGAAGAGAAAACATGCTGGAATTTTCCATGTTCCCTCATTGTTATGCCTTACTCTTACTGAAACATGGGAATCAAACTATATGCTTTTCTCTCAAACAACAAAACATTTGCCCAGTTAATCTCTGCCCTGAATTTTGTCTTTTTCTGAGCCTCGATCCATGTCATTATGCATCATCCAAATCCTGAGAATGCAGTAAAGCCAGAGACTAACTGTGTTTCAGCCTCTATTGATCAACATAATGATTCTAAATGTATTGGGTATAAAATAATGCACTAATTTTGCTTACTCTTCATTTTTGTCTTCACAAACAGAGAAAAACCACGGTGCCTCAGGGGAAATGGAACTCTGCAGTCTCTGCACTTGGACTGTAATGAGTTCCAGCCCTGAGTCCCCACCGCCCTGCCTGGCCTGGCGGGGAGCGCTCAGGCCCTTTCCTCTGCAGTGGGGTGGGCCAGGGACCATGCGGAGCCAGGGGCCCCAGGCCGGCCAGGGACAAGGAAACTGTGGTCATTGGTTTACTCTCCAAATACATAATTTTAACCCCTTAATTTGGTGTTAGAGGCAACACTTTTTAACCAGCTGTTGGATCACTGGCCATTCAGTGTGCTGGAAAAGAGCACTGTCTTAACAGTCTTAACACCTGCCTCCTAGAATTTGGTCTGTCACTAAATACTGTGACATTGGGAAAGTCATTTACTTTTAAAACCTGTTTCTCTGTAAACAGAGGGAGCTGGACTAGCCAAGTGTTCCATACACTGTGGTCCATGGATCTACTGGGATTCGGGAACATACTCTTGGGAGTAGTTGAGTATTCAGTGAGAAATTTTAAATTTCATGTTTTTTGTTTAGATAATTTATGGAAAGCTAAAAGCGATGCTTCAGTCGAGTATTTGAATAACTAAGAGCCAAGTTCTTCCCCTAATTCAGCTCCAGCATTTGCACTGGTTAAATTAACTGCCTCAAGTGGAAACCTTGTGTCAAAGTTTGCCTTGTATTGTCTTTACTTCTCTTAGGGGCACATAAGAAATCTCAGGATTGAGAATCCTTGAACTAAACAGCACAGCCCTCTCCAACATTTGGTGATTTTCTTTTCTTTTCTTTTCTTTTTTTTTTAAGTTTTATTTAAGTGATCTCTGCACCCCATGTGGGACTCGAACTCACAATCAAGAATTGCACGCTCTTCCGACTGAGCCAGCCAGGCACCCCAACATTTGGTGATTTTCTGCAATAACAGAGAGTGCTTGATTCCCCTTATTCACTCACTTATTTTTTTATTCATTCATGTGTTTATTACATGTTTTATCGCATACCTGTGACAAGCCTGACACCATTCTGGCCACTGAGGTAACCAGAAAGAAGGAGAATGTCTCTGTGCTTCTGAACTCTCTCAGCCTGCTTGGGGAGACACACATGTCCAAAGAGAGTTATCGGACATACAATTTTAAGTGGAAAATATCTTTAAACTACCTTGTAGTAAATCAATCTGTAACTCTAAACTTAACCTCTGACATTGTGCCTGCTCATTCCACTTTCACTGGTCTGGGTGTCCTGAGAAATCGCCTTGCCCACATTCAAAAGTTGCCATGACAATGTAACGAGCCAGTCCTAGTAAAATGGCCTTGAAAACAGAAGGTTTTACGCTTCGTTGAAGGCAGGAACAACGCTGGTAACTATTTTTATTTATTAAGTTGTATCTTTCCCAAATGCTCTGTACTAAAATAGAACTGATCCAACCTGCAGAGGAGAAGAAAGGAGGGGCCTTTGTTCAGTGTATGGCCAGCTAGGCGTGGGATGCACGGCCAAGTGCCTCAGGCTCGGAGTCGCGCCTGCTGGGTCTCTCCCAGCCCAGCACGTCCACCGTCCACCCCAATGTCTTCAGATGCCTCCTCAACCTGGCATCTCTGTTTGCACATCTGTACGTCAGTCTTACAGGCTCTACTTCAGTGAGGATTAAGTGGCATGTAAATGAAAAGCCTTGGTGAATAACTTTCACAAAATTCTAATGTTTGTCTTTCTCTCTTCCTTATTCCAGGACTCAGAGCTGAGACTTCTGGGGTTGACCTTTTGCCTTCAGTCTTGCTCACAGTCTTCTCACACTGTTCCGTGGGCACCTGCTCGTCCAGCACCTTCCTGTGCTTGCTCCAGTCCCTGCTGGACAGGATGAAGGGCTCAGGATTGTTACGAGGTAAAAATGCATGAATGAATACACATATGGATATTTTCATGTACACGGGGATGTTATGTGTCCTTGCCCTTATGTCAGACAATGGAGGTGGAACCCAGGGGCCCCGGGACCCTGTCTCCCTGTCTCACCCCACCCCCCATGCTGTCCCTTCTGGATGCTGCCACCACCCATTGTAAGTGTGGACTTTCTCTTCTGCTCACGTTGGCTTGGGAATGGGGCACGGTTCCCAAAGCTCCTCATTTCCTTCTTTCGGATATTTTTAAAACAAAGAATGGTTCTCTCTAGTCATCCATAGGTGTAAAGAGACAAGATCAATAGGGAAGAACCAGAGGCAGGCTTCCCCACCTCTCTGACAGGGGTTCTTAATTCTCACAGTGTTGTCACCATCATCCCTACACATACATTCTGGGAACGTAGTTCCTAGAACTTCCTTTGGAATTTTCCTCCCTTATTCTAGGATGCGTCTTCATGAGCCTTCCTGCCCCTCTAGGTCACAGTGAACACTTTTACCATGAAATCTACTTAGAAGATATAATATTTATTTTCTAGCTGTCATGCTATTTTTGACATAATTTCATATATTCTTTACAAAATCTTACAAGCCTGGTCAAATGAGCCTTGATGTGAAGGCTATCAATTATAGCCGCTTTATTTCTTTTAATGAATGTTTCCTTTCTTCATGAGCCAGCATTTGTTGGGTAGAAGAAAAAGATGTTTGTACAATTCTGTTGACAAACCAAGTCTGAGCCCAGTACAGAAAAACGTAGCAGCTTCTTTAGCCCGAGTAATGCTCTGGCTTATAGATTCCATCCATCCCTTGCTTCTGGCTTAGCAGGGATTTGGCTGTAGGAAGGGGTGTGTGGCTGATGTGAACTTGTGGTTATTTCGGAAAGGGGTCCACAAACATCCTCTGGCCTTTGCTTCCTCTAGTAGACAGAACACCCCAATATGTCCATGCTCTAATCCCTGAATTTTGTGATTCTGTTACTTTATGTGGCAAGAGGGACTTTGGGGATACAATAAAGGTTATGGACTTCATGATCTGGAGATTATCTTGGATTTTCAATCTAATCACATGAGCCCTTAAAAGTGGAGAACCTTCTCTAGCTGGAGTGAAAGAGCTGTAGCAGGAGAAGTCAGAGTGATTCAGAGTGTGACAAGGACTGGACCCCTTATTGCTGGAAGGGCCACATGGAAAGCATCAGAAAGGGCAAAGGGCAGGCCCTAGGAGCAAATGCGTGGCCTGCTGACCATCAGCAAGGAAATGGGGACTTCAGCCCTACGACCACTCAGAACTGAATTTGGCCAACTACCTGAGTGCAGTTGGAAGTAGATGGACCACTAGAGCTTCTAGGAAGGAAGACAAGTCTGCTGACACCTTGATTTTGACCTTGTGAGGGCCCAGAGGACTGCTGATCCACACTGTCTCCAGACTTCTGATCTTAAGGACGGTGAAATAATAAATGGGTTTTGTTGTAGGTGCTTGATCTATGGCAAGTTGTTATGGTAACACTAGAGAACAAGTACACTGCCGCCCAGGTGGATGCTATTTTCTATATTCGGGGGGGTGGGGCGGTGGTTACCCTGCTCTGCTTGGTCCTAAGTGCTTGTGGCCCTTTGTAGGGAGGTCTTGCCACCCACCACGGGAGCCCAGGATCATGCCTATTTTCTCCTGCTTGTGTTAGCAATCCTAAACTTCCTCAAAGATCTGGAAGCCTCTGGCTCAGTGGGAAATCATTTAAAAAAAAAGTAGCAAAGAGAAACAGTACCCTCATGTTTCAGAAAATATTACTCCACTACCCAGGAAATCGCCGTGTGTATATTAGGGGCCATGGAACAGCGGTAGCATGTAGAAAGAACGTGCGTGCACATGCATGTGTATCAGCGTTGGGGGAAGGGAGGGCAGGCTGAGATGTTAGGGGGGGCTCTCTGGTGCAATCTACTTCTAAGCTGAGACTTGAAAGAAGGGGCCTGAGGAAGAGACCTCCTGGGAGGAGATGCTGTATGGACAAAGGCCTGAGCGTGAGGACTGGGGGTAGCAGGGGATGGCCGGGATGCAGAGCACTGCCTCTGAGCATCTAGACGTTGTCGGAAGAACCTGACACCAGCCAAGTGTTTTGTGACTAAAGAGCCAAATGATCAGACGTGTTTTAGAAGGATCACTTTGGTGATAAAAAAAAGGCCCGGTGGAGACAATAGGAGGAGGGAGACCCATTATCTTCAGAGGATTGTTGTGCCTCTCTCCGAAAGGTGTTATTACAACCGGAAGGGTCTGGATGACTTTTATTAGCACCTGGCACTCAGGCCCCATTTCCCACAGGGGCGAGGGGCCCCGATTGCTTTAGCTAAAGCTCAGGTCCAAACTTGAGTAGCAGAAGATGCTTATTTTTGTTTCTCTTTCTCCCTGGTAAAGGCAGTGGAACAATAGAAGAGAAAGAAGAGAAAATAAGCCTCATATCAGTCTCCATCTCGTCACCCGAAAACGATGATTTTCATTCTCGTAGGTTTATCTCTTGGCTTGTCCAAAAGCCTATATAATTTTATACCATTGCAATCCAGCTGTATACAGTTTTCTGTCTCGCTTTGGGAAGTCGCTTTAGCACCTTTATGGGGTCATTTTTAATGCCTACCTAACACTGTGCCAGATAGATGCTCAATGGTTTTAATGAGCTATTCTTTTTCTACTGGGCGTTAGTTCCTCCCAGAATTTTTACACTTGTAAATAATATCTCCAGCATATAGCATGTATTGGGGGGGTGGAGGGAACCATTCTTCAGGTTAGATTTCTTCCAATGTTATTACTAGGTTGAAGATTAGGAATCTTCTTGGCTCCTGAAGCCTATTGCTCAATTGCCGAGAGGTGCTACTTGGAATAGTCACTCTCTCCCCATTGCTGGAGATCGCTGAGGGGACAGGAAGAGGAAGCAGCTGCTACCGAGCACCCAGGCCCAGGCACCTCGGGTTCGTGGCTCCCTGACTCTTTAGAACAACCCTGTGAGTTGTCCTGTTTATTGAGGTCTTACTTCATGCAAGTAACTTGGCTAAGTGCCTTTAGTTCTTTACCTCATTTAATCATCAAACGAGCTCAACGAGGAAGATGCTCTGTGCCCATTTTGCAGATGAGGAAAACTGAGTTTCAGAGAGGTTCAATCACTTCTCAAATCAAGTGCTTACAAAATAGCAGAGCTTGGGGAGCCTGTGTGGCTCAGTTCGTTAAGCGACCGACTCTTGATCTCAGCTCAGGTTTCAATCTTACTGTTGTGAGCTCAAGCCCTATGTTGGGCTCCATGATGGGTGTGGAGCTTACCTAAAAAAAAAAAAAAAAAGGAAAATAGTAATTTTTCTACTGCACTGGTAAGTAACACACCTTCTCTATACCTGTTCATCATGAGGCTCATATTTGTAGAAGCATCAGGAGGCATAAGCAGCAAAACGATCTAAAGATTGAAGAGCAAAAAGGCATGCTAGGAGCTGTGAGCACAAGTTACAACTTCTTTTGATGAGTCATAATTACCATCTGTTGTCCAGCCTAGATTGAAAGCTGTCAGGGCTATTGTCGGTTGTTTATAAACTGTATCCAAAGAGTAAATTCCTAGGAAGTCCATACTCCTAGGCTCTAGACATCTGTGTGAAAGGGCTAGGCATCTGAGTAAAGCCCTTGACCAATTGCATCTCTGGATTCGTGCGGATGACCAGCCCACAGAAGTCTCCACACCGGGAGTCTCCAGTCTGGAATCTCCACCTGGTAGAGGGTCATGAGGATCCCATGAAGGGAGAGGAGCCATGGGCATTTTTAGCCTGGGGTGAGAAGGGTGTGAAGGCAGGAAGTGCATGTAATTACACTGTGTCTGGATTCTGCACTGGATTCAGACTTTGGAGGAAGTAGAGGGTGCTATATAATCCATCTGCTCCTGGTTAGCTTGCCAGAAATAGAAGTATGCACAGAAGGCGAGAGGAGGGAACACTAAGGGGACTTGGGATAAATACCCCCCTGTTGCTATTTTGCCTGATGTCATGACACGTCAGAAAAAAAACTAGGTTGTTGTCTCTGGAAAAGAGGGTAATTTTGTGATGATGTAAGCTTATTTGCTTGTTTGTCTGTCTCATTGCTTTGTATGTGTTTAAGGTCTGTCTCCCCAGTGCACTGGAGGTTCAGAGTCTTCTTTCCAGCTTTCCAGTTGTGCACTTTGACACAGTGACTGAGGGCTGATTCTGTGCTAGTGTCTTTGCTGCACGGTGGGCCCTGGTGATGAATACACCAGAGTGATAGGTGCAGTGGTTTGAGTGTGGCCAGTGCCCTGAAGGGCCCAGAACAGGGCTTATTAACTTTTCCCAGGGCAGGAATGGGTAAAAGAGATAAGGTAAATTTTCAAAGAAGTGGGAGAGACAGGCTTTGGAAGCCTTATAGGAATTTGCCAGGGAGACAAGGAGGCCATAGCATTTCAGGCAGAAGAAACAACTCAGATAAAGGCAGGTTTTGTTTGGGGATAATGCAAGCTTTTAGGATATTGAGATCTAAAATGTACGGTAGTGATGGTGGGAGTTTGGAGGAGGTGAAGGAACAGGGCAAAGGATGGGCTGAGAAGAGAGGTAGGACACACAGTGGTCTTGTAGGCAGGGACTGTGTTTTGACTTGTTACAAAGCGATTTGACCCAACAGTATCAACCACCCATACTATGACACTGGGCTATGTCCTAGAAGCGTGCATTAGGACATGAGGTTGAAACCCTGTGGGGTCACCCACTAGCCGTTTTTGTTATGCTAGTCAAAGTATTTCATCTCTTTGAGCCTCAGTCTTCTTATTTTTAAAAAAAGTACATCAGTATTACTTACAGGATTTGCTTGACAGATTAAAAAAAAAAAAAAAAATCCAACGGCATTTAAAAGCACCCGACACCGTTCCTGGCAAGCTAATATTACTTTCTTCCCCAGGCATTCACTGTTGCCCAGTAAATTTGGACTGGATATAATTTCCTTAAGCAAACATAAACAAATTAAAAATGATCAGTATCATTAATAAAAGAATGTGGAGAAAATGTCTGTCACTGAGCAAAATGGCATCCTTTATAGTGAAAGGGCGTGCAAGGCAGGGGAGGGCAGAGCGGAGGGTAGGAGAGAGAAATGGGGCCCACGGTTCGTGGCAGGTAATGATTCAACACAGGGAAGAGCTTTCCCTGAACCCTATGCTGAGAGACCTAGTTAATAGAGACTGCATCACATAAGCGCCCTTTGCGATGTGACCCTCCTGGGCGACAGAGAGAAAGTCAGAGCCTCTGTCACAGGTACTCGTGTTCATTCTTTTCCTCTGTCCCCCGAGTCAGGGAGCAATAATTCTTTCTAAGCTGGCTCCTGAACATGCAGTTAATTTAGATCTATTGAGTTTACAGGGATTACCTTGCTTCCTTTGTAGTAAATAAAGCCGTAAACAGCTGGTGAAATTGATTAATGACTCCAGGCGAGCTGCAGCATTTAATCAATGGCAAAAGCTGTTCATTGGGTGCAGCCCAGAGCAGAGAGGAGCCCGAGGTGGCAAGGACTCCAGCCTCCGGCAGCCCAGGTGACCCCAGGCACGAGCTGCAGCCTGGGCAGGGCAGGAAAGAAGGGTCTCTAGATCATATTTATCCAATCTAGACTATGGTCTCATGTGTTTCCTTGTCATATTTTGTTTGGCTGGGGATAATTGTTTGAATTATTATTTTTTAACCACTATAATTATATGGAAAACAAGAAGAGAAATGCGAATAGATAAAATTAAAAAAAAAAAAACAGATCTAATCCAAAATAAATCAAAGTAGTTTAATTTTCTCATGTTCATATCATATTACTGGTAACACATATGCATAATTTTTGCATTTTTTATTTTGTTCCCCTACAACCTATTCTTCGCAAGCAATCAGAGACATTATCTAAAAATGTCAATTTGGTCACACTATGCTCTGCTTATACTCTTTAGGAGCTTCTTCAGGATCTTTAGAATAATATCTCCACTCCTTAGTAGGCCCAACAAACACAGCCTCCCACGGTGGGTCTGGCTCATCTCTCGGACTTCATGTCTCATGAATATCCTTATTATTTACCAGATTCCTGCCACACTGACCTCCCAGGTTCTCGGGCATCCCCTGGGTTTACTGCCAGTGCTAGAGCTGTGTGTCCTGCTTTGTCCTCTGTCCAAAACATTCTCCCTCTATTCATTCCTTGATGATTCCAATGCGGCATACATGTGTGATACTGTCTCTTGCCCCAATTCAAATTAGATTCTTCTCATTAAACTGTCTCCGGGTAAGCTTGTACTTTACTTGTGCTTCACCACAAGTTAGAGTTTCCAGTTACAGTTATAGTTTTGATGCTTTTCATTCCATGTCCTTTTCTCCCCTAGACTGTAAGCAGTCTGAAGGTGGAAAACATCTATTTAATGCATCATTGTATATGCAGTTCCTGGCAGAATACCTGGATTGTAGGTGAATCATTTTTGACTATTGAATTTAATTATAAAGACACAATTTTATATTCTGCCCTCTTCATTTAGCATTACATTATAAACCTCAGACCTCAGTGATGCAGTTGATTGGTTGCTTACTATTCCATCAAAGAGACATAACTCATTTTGTTTAATCATCCTCTTGTAGTTGGGTGATTGATCTTCATCTTTTATTTTTTTTTTTTTTTAAGATTTTCTGTATTTATTTGAGAGAGAGAGCACAAGCGGGGAGAGGGACAGAGGGAGAGGGAAAAGCAGACTCCCTGCTGAGGAGGGAGCCTGAATCGGGGTTTCATCCCGGGACCCTGGGATCACAACCTACACTGAAGACAGATGCTTAACCGACTGAGCCCCCCAGACACCCCCATCCTTTATTTTATAATGTTTAAGTTTTAATTTCCTGTGGCTGACACACTAAAGAATTATTTCTAGGGAAAATGGGTGAAATAGAAAAGAATATTTTCTTTGTTGCATAGTTAGTCAGAAACGCAATCATCAAAGGACTTGCCACACAGCAGACTTGCCAGCAGAATTCCTGACTGGAAGGGGGGCAAATGAGACCTGCCAGGCAAGCTTGGGAAATAGCAGGAGGTACCAAGCAGGGTAGCTCTCCCTCTATTCTTCTAGACGCAACAGGTGGTGACAAACTCAAATTCTGGCTAAGTGGTGAAATCCACCATAGACCATATATAAATAAAAGGCTGTGGCTGTATTCTAATAAAAGTTTATTTACGCAAACAGGGGCAGACTGTACTTGGTCTTTGGGCTGCATTTTGCCAACCTTTGGTCAAGAGAATTGAATCAGTTGCTATTTGTAAAATGCTTAGCTAAATGTCTGGAACATAGAAAGTACCTTATAAAATAATATTTATTATGGAGATTATGATGATGATGATGATTGGCATCTGTCAATCTACTGGACTTGGCCACCTGCCATCATCTTGAGATTTCTTGGATTTTGACATCTGTAATAACAGACTCTGGTGGCTCTTTCTGCCAGCACAGCTTTGCAGAACATAATATTTCCCTCAACAAAACTCAGTAACACCCCTCTCTTTAGGTATATTCCGTTATCATGCAACAATTCCTAGAGTCCTTCACAAATTCCAACCCTCTCAATTTGGACGCATTAGTTTAAAGCATATAATTACTTCTAATTGGATTCACGGTCAATGTGCTACAGCACTATTAGAGGTGTAATCAATAATCACTGTATGGAGCAATTCTAGCTCAATGCCATCTCCTGCCCAAGCCTTCTGATCAGTTGAAATTTGACTGCATATCAGGTATGAGATCTCACAAATGAGATCTGTGGCCTTGCACCCAGCCTGTGATTATTGCTGGATTTTCCATCTGCTTCAGTGGAAAATTGTTGGCCACATGCACAAGAAGAAGAAACTCGCAGCAAGGTGTAGAAGTGGGAGGGGTTGATGCCCACCTTCTGTATCCTTATGGCTCCCGAGGCAGAGAATAACAGGGGTGCATGGGAGAGGAAAACCCACAGTTACATTCATTGATGTATTTAGCTCAGCAGACCTCAGGAAGGGTCTTCCAGGTTTATTTGAGCTAATTCTAAAACCCTTTTAGAAACACCAGAATATATACAGCCTTCTCCTTGCTCAGAAAAGTTCATGTAAAAAGAGGTTCCTTGGCCCCATCCGCCCTCTTTCCTACTCTCCAGCAGCCTCCTCATGCAAGGAGCAGGGACATTGTTCCTTGATCTTATTCTTGACTATACTAGCTCTGCAATCCTTTTATTTTTTCCAATGATTTTTTTTTTTTTTAATTACCCACAAAGGACTAGAACTGAAGATAGGAGAGAGCTGAGACTCTGCCTCTAATATTCACCAGTTCTGTGACCTAGGTGACCACTCTGGGCCTCTGTTTAGAGGGTAGATTAATTCCAAGGTCACTCTAGCTCTAGCCAGCTGGGTTAACGAATGGTGTCTGAACCTGCCTTGCATGCATAAAGGGGTTTATGCATCTTCTTCATGAATTAACCTGTCTGGAGTTCAGAGTCTGAACTACCATACGTTGAGTATAATCAAAGTTGAGGATGGTTTGAAGTATACCTTGTTTTATAAGTTAATCCATCCTTTCTATAGGAAATTTTCTCATATAAACATTTTTTAATAAGTTACATTGAGCCAGACAAGTAAAGTCAATGAAAGAATCAAGTAATGTGTTATTTCTTAAGCTCCTAGGGTGAGCACCATTGCAGTAAGTAATGGAGGACACAGACAAGAAATGAGGAAGGTACCAAACCCCAGTCCAAGCTCAGTGTCAGGTATATGTATCTTGCTTACAAGAGTGAATAAATAGTGCATCCCCCCAATTACAAGGTGGGCTCCATTCAGTCTTAGAATGAATACTGATCGAAGTGGAAACCACCTTAGTATTGCTGATGAGGTGCTGACCATATGGCAGGTATCATGCTGAGCCCGCTGAAGACCTGGTCATAGTCCACCTCCCATCATGAGACTGGTTATATCCTTCTAATTTTACAGATAAGGAAACCAAGACTTGGGCCTACCAAGTAACTTAAGGACATGCTACCGGAAATCAGCACTAGAATCAAGGTTAGACTCAGAACTGCCTTGACCCTAAGGTCTATCAGTTGGACGCATTGACTTGACCACTTCTGCTTCTGTGGGCCTAGTGGCCAACTTGTCCTGAGAGAATATGGGCACCTCCCCTCAAGCCCTGCCACATGGCTTCCATCTTAGTTTCTTAAAGCCTTCTGATCTTTCACTTGATCTGAAATTTTCACTCTGAATCCACTTGGTTGCCTAGAATCTTGAAAAATTGCCTATTGTTTCCTGGTTCATGTTTCTTTGGGTCCAAGCTGGTGGTGCTGGTACCACCAACCCCTGCATGAGAAGTCAGCTACTGAGGGATTGGCCAACCAGAATTGGTGGGCTTGCAGAAGAGACCTTCTCCTCCATGTCTGCTTCTCCATGTGCCTGACTGAGTCAGAGTCACTCTGCTCTCGTGGCCACTGTGGTTAAGCCTGAGTACCACATATGCCACTGGACTCTCAATACTAGATTGCTGTCCACCCAACTTCTAGGCTCTCTCTATAAGTACATCTCACTGGAACAGAAAACAGTTATGGAGTTACTTCCTAGTTGTGGGATCTTGGGAAGACCACTCACCTTCTCAGAGGCTAATTGCCTATCTCTGAAGTAGGCAGAATCCTGGCACCTTCCTCCCAAGATGGTAAGGAAGAGAAGCAAATGTTGAAGAGCTCCTGACACATAGTGGTTGCTTAGTAAGTGGTGACTTGGTCATGGTGGAGGTTGATGCCAATTGCTCTTTCTTGGCTCTTTGCTGCTTTTGTGATGGTGACCATCACCTCTTTTACCCCTTTGCTGTAAAGTCAGCCTCACTATTTCATACTTCCAAACCTTCCAAATTTACACAGACCCAAAGAAACAAATCCAGCATGCACATAAGTTAATTAGGAAAATGAAGCAGATCAAAGGAGGCAGAGGTAGTTAGGAAGGAAAAAAGAAAGAGAATCGGGTTCAAAGTGTGGTTGCTAATTAGTTGCTCTGGATTTATAATGCCAAGAGGGTCCATCAACCAGAATACAGAACGAAGGCATGAAATAAATTAGCAGAGAAACTCCGCCTTGCGTTGACTCTGTGTAATAGGCCAGAGTCCTTGTGAGTAATTAATAGCAAGTAAGGAAGCCAATTTACTCAGTAACTGAAGGGGTCCTTGTAAAAACCTTTTTATGGATAAAAGCAGCGATCGTGGAAGCAACTGGGAGCTACGTCATAGGAATGAATCACCATGATTGATTCCTGAGGGAAGTCATGCTGTAAGAGTGGGGTTTCATAGGGCGATTGTAGATTTGAGGGCCACACAGAACAGAGGAGATGAGCTGAATGGAGATCCTGCGGCCAGAGATGGAAGCTGAGATCTTCCTCCATTTGCTCTGTGACTTTTGACAGCCTCACCTCACCTCTCTGAGTCTCATATTTTTATTCTAAGTGAAAGACAATGCATACCTCATATAATCCTCAGGGCTCTTGTGAGGATCAAAAGTGAGAAAGAATTTTGTAAATTGTTAAGAGCCTTGAGATCTGAGCAACCTCAATGATGAAGACAATAGTAATCCTGATGGAGAAGATGTTGGAAAGGATTCGGGATCAGGCTATTGTGAAGCCGAAGTTGACTCCTAAGTGTTACAGCCTAAGGACAATGCCAGAGCCTATTATGTACCCCAAATACTGTTGCCCTAGCTCCCTGGTGCCTCCTTGTTCACCTGCATATAGCACGTAATTCTTGATATGCATAGTTTCTTTATTTTCATTGCATTGCCACTGTGTTTTCTGTCCATTCAACAATCTCATTCTACTGTTTCCAGTAATCTACCCCAGTTTTTCTTGGGTAAATGTCAGGGAATAAGGGAATGGATCAATCATGTGCCGGGCTGTGTGCAAGGCCAGGAGTTGTATATTCCTCACACTACTACATCCTTTTAGCAAAATGATGAGATAAATAGATTATTTTATTAATCCAATTTTGCATTTGAGAAAAGTGAAGTATGTCCAGCATGATACAAGTATTAAATTACAGAGTCTAGAGTTAAGATCACATCTGTTTCATTCGTATTGATAAATAAAATAACTCTTTTACTGAGGTTAACCTTGTTCTGTTCAGCTAAGTTCTGTTGTACACTCTTCATGGGGAAGTAACAATGGCTTCTGTGAAAAGATCATATTTCAAGGCCCAAAGCTACGTCCTGAGTCTTCAAGAAAAAGGGAGTTTTAGTCTTCAGTCTAAAGACGTATTTGGTATAGTGAAGAGTTTGTCTCCCCCAGAAATTAACCACCTAGTAGGAATCTTCCAGGTCAACTAAAGAGCATGTTACTTCGATAGATACTGGTTCTATAATCACACACTTGCATTGTCTCCCCCACCTCCTGCTCACCGAGAACTATTTTCACCAGTAGTCACATTTGAATTGTGCTGTCTGCCCAAAGAAGTGATGCCTTTCGGAAGCCAACTTCACCCTGGATGTGACTTGTAGACACTGTTGATGCCTCCTTCTGATAAAGGTACCATGGGGCTTCCCATGCTAATGTACAAGCCTTTTGGGAAAGTCAAAACTCAAATGTGATTTTCAATTTCTAAAAACATAGATGAGATAGAGCAAAGCCTTCCAGAGAGAAGGAAGGATAGGAAGGGTCTAAAAAGCGGTGATTGATAACAAAGGCCGGAAGTAATGTTTCCCTAAGCATGCCGGCGTTCTGTGGGAGAAGTAAGTGTTACAGACAATGGGGGTTCTGTGTGCACATAGATGTGATC
Source organism: Zalophus californianus (assembly GCF_009762305.2). Classification (NCBI taxonomy): domain Eukaryota; kingdom Metazoa; phylum Chordata; class Mammalia; order Carnivora; family Otariidae; genus Zalophus; species Zalophus californianus. Next base: position 184,593,490 of record NC_045598.1, read on the forward strand.
CAACTAATATTTCAATCCTGTTAAACACTTGTAATAGTGTTACGCTTGCAATAGTGCAGCACTCTTCAAAGATTCCTAAATTTGTTTGCTCCCATAGCCGCACTCCCCACCGCTCTCAAGCAGTGTCTCTCTGCTCCTTCTCTGCTCTACTGTTCAGTGGGACATAACCAGGACCCTGGGAATAGGCCGGGCAGGTGAGCACAGTAGGGGCTGCAGATGAGGTGTCTGTATCCAAGCTCTTAGAGGAGACGGCCCGCGGTTTCATCTGTAATTTTACATAAAAAGTGGTTTAGGAAAGAAAATGGCTTATTTACAGGCCTGGATTACATATTTTCACCTCTCCAGTTGGTCCTTCCTGTAGTCAACCTCAGGAACGTTACCCTGTGACCCTTAGTTTATGGGCGAAACACACACACATATCCCCCTGGGAGAGTTCTGTATTCTTCTTTCTGAGAACATTTACTAAGGAACTACTATGTGCCAGGTCTCTGATAGGAAATGTGATATGAAAATAAACTATATATATATATATAATATATTACATATAGATATATTTTACATATATATAACATATACATATATACTGCATATCTTTATCTATATATATATATGGTTGCTAATCTCAAGGAGCTCAGAGTCTGGTGTAGGGGGAAGAAACAGAAACAAACAAACACAAAATAGTCATTTACAAAATCCTGTGATCAAGTGCTACAATGGGAATAAGCCTAAAGGCATAGAAAGGATAGACAACCTACGCTAGGGGAGAGCATTCTAGAAATGAGAAACTAGCTTCACTTAGTCAACTGAAGAAGACATATATGAAAGGTTTCAAAGGAGCTTCTAGATCAATGTAATTACAGTACTGTTGGCTCGTGTGAAACTGAGGTCTTCCCAATGGAACTCGGAAGATTATGTGCTTCGTCTTCAAACCTCCCTGGCTTTCTTCTCTGATTTAGATTCTGCATTTTGGGTGACATAATTAAATCACTCTTATGTGGATTTGACTGAGTCTGTTGAAATAAACCCAAAAGCAGGCAGTTACTGATTTCTCTATAAAACACAAGTGTTTTAATTATTGCGTACATTGCTAATAATCTGTATTAGTTTTGTTTAAAGTATTAGTTTTGTTCAATGAAGAATAAGATTTGGACAACTACCATTTCTAAGTAGAAATATATTCACTTCTTCCCTAAATATCATGGTTATCAATCACTGTTTGACATGATTAGAGGCTTCTTGCTAAAGTCTTAGCTGATTTCAGCCTGTCCCATTTTCCTAATGATGAACTTCTGAGCTGTGCTTATGCGGAGGGTTTCCACATCTGACTTTTTCCATAAAAAACTAAATTTGCACAGTGGCATTTGAATTGAAGATAGTATTTTCGTGTTTACGTGGGAACGTGAATGAATCCCACTTTGAGGAACATGAAAGGAAAAGTTCTTACCATATATTGTTTCCCAGCCAGAAAATGATTCTCAGAGGAGGGTAGGGAAACCGTAGTGAGCTCTGCTAAAGTAAGTGTTCACGGAAGGAGCAGGTAAGCCCTGGAAGTTTAAGTTCTGTAGGCTAGTAGACATGAGCCAGTGCCTGGTACACAATAGCTGCTCAGTAACCCATTTTAAATGAATGAGGATGCAATGACTTTACAGTTCTTTGATGATTACAGTTCACTTGATAGCACCTCTGTTATTTATTAGAGACATTCCCAGAGATTGACTCATTTGCTTCTTTGCAGTTTTGGAAAGTGTCGGTGGGGGAGCTGGTTGCTTCCTTCTCCAGCCATTTCAAGGTGCTGACAATCATTCCAACAGTCCTTGTGAACGTGTTCAGGAGTATGTCGTGGCTGGGCTCGCACTCTCTCCCCTTCCCTGCCGGCTTTAATGGCCTAACTGGTGCTCTAAGGAAACCCAAACTGTTCTTGCTCCTCTCACTGCCTCATGGCTTGATTCTCTGGCAGGGTCCCAGATGTCTTTCCCTCCTTGCTGCTGGCTCTCTGATTCCTTCCAGCTCTTGATACACAGTTCATGCCCCAAACTCTTTTGATTTGACTTGCCTTGTATGCCACTTCTCAGCCCTTCTGTTCCAGACCCTCTCTTACTCATTCTCCATATTAGAGCTTCCATTCACTCCTAAGATAGGATATCTGAGACGGGGAAGCCATCTCTGATTTTGATTCTGATTCTGCTCCTACGTTGCCTTGTTACTTGGATATGTTCACACTTCCTTCTCAGTGTCCGTGCACCAGGGCAGCTCCTACCACTCGGCCCCTGAACTTGACCATGCAACGTTTTAGCCAATGGCATAATAGCAAACATGACAGATCCCAACTTAGAAGCTGTCTTTGGAACTGCCTTCCCAAGTACACATCTCTGAGTCACCCACATCTGACCCACTGCTTATGTTCAGTCCTCCCTTGTCCCCCATCTTGGGTAACCATTTGGACTCTTGTCTCCCAGCTTCGTCCAGCCATCGCCCGAGCCTTGGTCCTGCCTTTGTCAGATGCTGCAGACAACAGCTAATACAGAATCCATGCCATGTGCTGCTAGGGGGACCTCCAGGAAAGAAGCTGTAGATGAGTTGGAAAGAAACAGCTTAGGAGCAGAGATACCTCTGCAGAATGCTGACTTGATGTTCTGTCTGGTGGCTAGCAGTTTAAGGGATCAAGAGAATAAACAGGTGTGTGGGAGGCATGAACTGTGACCCATGGGTCTTAGCATGAGAAAGGCCAGCCCACCGCTGAATCAGCTCTGAACACAGGTGGCCTTACGGATCCAGAAAGGGCAGACTTAGGAGAGGCATACCCATCACCGGAGACAGACTGCGGCATCCAGATTCACTCCATGTTAGGACATCTTGTACAATCAGGCAGCACAAATTGGGTCAAACCCTTATAAGAGCTGAGGTTTTATAGCACAGGGGAAGTGAGTTTTCCCAGTGTCAGACTTCAACTACCAACTTAATGCTGCTTCATGTTAATTAAACATATTAATATAATTCAACTGTAAGAGAATCTGTATAGCTTTTCAGATTTTCCTCAAAAGGGCTAAAAGCGGGAAGATGCCAACTCAGAAAATTTTCATGAAGGTAATTACATCGTGGCAGACATCCAGGCAAGACATACACACATGAGGGTTCCAGAAGCAATTTTTTTTTTTTAAGCCTGCACCCACTGCATTTTATTTTATTTAGCTTCGCCACACATTGTGGGTTACACAGAGACAAACACCAATCAAATCTGTGGAGTAAACAGATTTGGATTTGAGTGTCAATAATGCCAGTTACTAGTTAGTGTGCAGCATTGAAAAAGCTCCTTCAGCATTGGAGGTTCTGTTTTCTGAGAAAATGAGGAGCCAAGTTCACTCAGGCAGTGAGTCTGAGGACTGAAGTAGATTAAAACACACATGCACACACCCAAGTATGGTATGAGGCACCAACAAAAAAAATGTGTTACTATTACTATCATCCTGTGCTTTTTGTTTATTTTTTATCTTTTTATTAAAGATTTTATTTATTTATTTGAGAGAGAGAGAGAACACAAGCATGGGGAGGGGCAGAGAGAGAAGCAGATTCCCTGCTGAACAGGGACCCCCCCCACCAACATGGGGCTCGATCCCAGGTCCCTGAGATCATGACCTGAGCGAAGGCAGACACTTAACCAACTGAGCCACCCAGGTGCCCTCATCCTGCATATTTTAAAACATCTGGTCATTTTGCCAGTTTTTCGGAGAGGATTGTAAAAAGAAAGCAGAATTCTGACCTTCCCGCCAAACCCGTGCGGACTTCTCACCCAGGATGTCTATTGGCATGACCACCATGTGGGTTCATTTTTCTCTCTGCTCTCTTGAGTGCGAGAACAGAGGTGATCAATTACCTGCTCCCACGACAGACCTGAGTGGAGGCAGTTCAGAGATGAATGGTTGAAGAACATAAGAATAATGACATTTACATATATATATGTGAGGAACGCTTTAAAATTGCTTTCAGAGGAAGGACAGAGAGAGAGAAAAAATATCCCCCTACTGAAAATTATAAAACATGCTGGCTCTTTCGTAGCAAAATTGTACCCCAGGTTGATGCTATTCATAATAAATTATGGTGATTTATTTATACCAAATGTTTAAGAAACTTGCCAGATTGATGAAAAATGCATAGGTGTGCACTTTAGTCTGACGCCAGACATAAAATGGGGGAAGGAAGAGCCAATGTGGAAAGAGAGGGAGGAGGAACGAAGAGCAGGCCTAGGGGGCGGTGCAGTGAGGGGGGAAAAAACCTTTCATAATTAAAACCACACAAAGAACGTGAGCAAGATTCATGTAGATGTCCTCAGTCACCCATTCCTAGGATCACAATAAGCTGTGAGTTTCAGGATGGATCCAAGGGCACTGAGGTGGCAACATATGGATGGGGAAGGGCGCAGAGTTTGGATCCAGGCTGACCTGATTCAAATCCCAGCTCTGTCAGCATCCACAGTGTGACTTGGGGTGTTCTTGATCCAGGTTCCCCTGCCTTTGCAACATTGACCCCAACGATATTGGTGGAACCAATGAAAATTGAGTCAGCATAAGCGAAACAAGCTTGGAATAGAAAGTTGAACAGCAGAAGTAAAGTTCAAAGAGAGGCCTTCAGGAATCCAAGGCTCCATAACGAAATTCAAGGTCAAAGCCCACCAAGGGCTGACCTGGAGGGCAGACACAGAGACCCCAAAAAGTGTGAGGTCAGCTTGTGGCTAAATCACATTCGCATTTTTTACAGCACGATGCTCTCTTGCTCTCTCTTCCAGAGCTCATGCCTGCACTCTTTCTGGCCCTGTCTTATCCCAGGCTCCTGTTTCCCAACTGTCAAATACAATTAGCAACTTCTTAGGTACTTTTCTGGAGATTTTAAGTCACACAGAAGAATAGACACATGTGGGGCATCTGGGTGGCTCAGTGGGTTAAGCGTCTGCCTTGGGCTCAGGTCATGATCTCAGGGTCCTGGGATCCAGCCCCATGTTGGTGTGTGGGGGGGTCCCTGTTCAGCGGGGAGTCTGCTTCTCCTTCTCCCTCTGCCTCCTCCCCCTCGGCTCCTGCTCTTTGTCTCTCTCTCTCAAATAAACACATAAAATCTTTTAAATAAAGAATACACACATGTGTAGATGTAGGTGAGAGGTTGACAAAGATGGACGTGCAGGTAGAGGTAAGCATGCAGACGTGCAGACGCAAACGGAGATGTAAGGTACAGACGCTTGGGGAGTTAGGGATGCCGTATAGACAGAGCCGCGGCTGTAAGCGTAGATGCCGACGCAGGTGAGTGATGGATGGGGGTGTGACGGTGGGCACAGACGTGGTTGTAGATGGAAGTGAGAGATGTTAAGTGTTGATGCAGATATAATTGCACGCGGAGATATGGATGTGAGTACAGGTCAGATGGTGATGGAAACATACACGTAGGTCCGGGCGTGGCTCCAGGTTCAAGTGTTGCTGTAGCTGTCGCTGCAGGTTTAGACAGAGGTGTGGACCCGGCTGGAGGAGTAGGCAGAGGTGCAAATGTTTCCGCAACCCCCCTGCCATGTGCAGGCCCCGCGCTCTTCCAGAGGTCCTCTCTCCCCTTTCTTCCCATTGCTCCACCGCACTCAGGAGAGACAGACTTAACCTTGCCAAGCACGGACAGTTCTCCTTGCATAAACGAACTGTGACTAATTTCCCCAGCACCCTATGGCAGAGCATTTCAGTGACGTCTGGTGTTTGATCTTACAAAACTATATATATATATATATATATATATATATATATATATATATATATATGTATTTTTTGTACTTGCATTTTCAGAGTATGTGTCTGTCAACAAAGTAGATGAGGTGGAATTGTTTCGTCAAATGATATGAGCCTCTAAAACTTTTATGGAGAGTGTCAAAATGCAGGGCCCCAAATCCCTGGTGAATGACTGAATCCGCTGGAAAAGCCTCGCACTCCAGCCTTGGCACCTGACAGGAGTCGCTGCAAGCAAGTCTAGACCACCTGTTCTTACATCAAGCTTCATTGCCTCGCTCTACAGGTTACTGCTCAATCACCAGAGAGCCTCTGACCATAGTCATCATAGCTCTGTCTACGCCACATTCTAGACACTTACAGTTGAAAAATAATGTTAGTTGAATCTCAAATGCAACTCTATTTGGAAAGTGCAAATATTAAATCATGGAAATGTTAATTAAATGTGGTACACTTTGAAGAAATAACCATTTAGGTAAATACATATTCTTTGCTAATCCTTAAAATATGTCACTGATACCTGGATTGAATATGGGTTTTGTACAAAATAAAATGTTCCTTTCTAAATATTTCTGTGGATCCCCGAATATCTTTCTCTGTTAGGATATGCAAACAATGAATCACAGAACACTACATCAAAAACTAATGATGCGCTGTATGGTGACTAACATAACATTAAAAAAAAGGATACAGTTCTTAGATTTTAGGCCAAATTGCATATAATATTAGATAAATTTCTATTTTATTTTTCTAGGGAATGATACAGTTTGTTTTCTTTGATCAAAGGAGGCTAGGGTGGCAGTCAGGAGTGCACAGGACTGGTTTGAACTCATGCTACATACGTAGGGTATCCTAGTTGAATCCATATTTACCTTGTAAGAAATTTTAAATGCATTTTCAGATTTATATCTCACTTTGAGATTTTGTTATTCACATTGTAAAGGGCTTAGAGAGATTTGGGATCCATAAGGCAGTGGTTCTCAAAGTGTAGCCCCACAAATAGCAGCTTTGGCATCTCATGGAAATCATCAGAAATGCACATTTTTAGCCCCTGCCCTCTGCTCTAAAGCCTCCACCGAAAGGCTAGGACAGAGGCTGGTCTCCTGCTGCCCACCCCAGGGATCCTCCACCAGAGCCCCTGGTGAGGATGCTGGGAGCTCCTGGGGAAGGTATTCCAACCTGTAGAGTAGTTTGTGCCTTGCCTCATTTCACACTTTCTGGTGATGCTGCTCCTCCTCTGTGGGACCATCCTTAGGTTTGTTCTTATTCATCCTCCAAATGTGAGAAGACGAAGCAGGAAAAAAAAAAAAAATCACTCTAAAAATAGGCCCACGTTGCAAGTTTATACAGTGAGGATATATTTTTTCTTAAAGATTTTATTTATTTATTTGACACAGAGAGAGAGAGCACAGGTAGGGGGAGGTGTAACACGGCAGAGGGAGAGGGAGAAGCTCCCCGCCAAGCAGGGATCCCGATGTGGGACTCGATCCCAGGACCCTGGGATCATGACCTGAGCTGAAGGCAGATGCTTAACCATCTGAGCCACCCAGGTGCCCCAAGTGAGGATATTTTTGATCCAATCAGAAGTATCTCCTTTTTTTATGTTATTATTAAAAAAAAAAAACAAAATAGAGAAGTATCTTATTCCCTGCATGTTTTTACACAGTAAGTTTGGCATTAGCCAAAAGTTAAATATTTCTCCCTAGCAACAGTGGCAACTTTCTGGCTATATTTACAAATTGCCTTTGACACAAATGTTCTCAGGAGCTGTTTGTTAATGTTCTAAAACGTAAATTTAAACAAGGTATTTGGACATAGATTAGAGCTGGTTTATCCACAAAAGCAAATGACACAAAAACAAAAGGCATCACGGGATTTCTTCACCTCACATGGACCTACCAGACGTGAGAGGTCTGTGGGATGAAGATGATTTCTGCCTCAGACAGGAATTCTTTTTATACTTCCTGACATACGAATTCAGAGGTGGGAGAAAAGTGAGTAGAGTCACCCAGAGATTTTCATGTCATTCCTGTGCCGAAGCTCCTCAGTGGCTCCCTTCATCATGGAAAGCACAAGCCTAAACCATCGTTATATTCACCTTTTGAGTTATTTGCCAGTTACAAGGAAGGACACGTCACATGGTATCCTTTGGAATTCCTTCTTGCCTTGTCAATAGGACAGACCGCGACCCCCTCCTCTGCAAACTCACATAGGTGTTCTGCCTGCTTTCTCCAACCCTCGATGCTCAGGCCTTGGCTAGCCCACACGCCCCATCAGCATCTCCTATGGCACCCCACCCCAAATTGAAATCAGTCTTTCTCTTGTTTGTTTCTCTCTGATTTATTATGAACACTTTTGACAGAGGTCATCTCTTGTTAACTTCTGAGCCTCCAGACCCTCCATCAGATTCATCACATATCAGGAACCTCCAAATACGTTTGTTGAACCTACAAGTAGACTCTTGAGCAAGGAATGTGAGGAATATAATGAGGAGTCAGAGTTAACACTTTGTTACTATTTTCAAGATGGTTTCTCCAAGTTTTTGCTACTTAGGGTCTACACCACAGCATCAGTAGAATGGAGAGGGAGCCAACAAGTGATCCATTTTTTAAAAAAAATTTTATTATGTTAGTCACCATACAGTACATCATTAGTTTTTGATGTAGTGTTCCATGATTCATTGTTTGCGTATAACACCCAGTGCTCTGTGCAGTAGGTGCCCTCCTTAATACCCATCACCAGGCTAATCCATCCCTCCACCCCTCCCCTCTAGAACCCTCAGTTTGATTCCCAGAGTCCATAGTCTCTCATGGTTCATCTCCCCCTCCGATTCCCCCCCCTCATTTTTCCCTTCCTTCTCCTAATGCCCTCCCTGCTATTCCTCATGTTCCACAAATGAGACCATATGACAATTGACTTTCTCTGCTTGACTTATTTCACTTAGCATCATCTCCTTCAGTCCCATCCATCTTGAGGTAAAAGTTGGGTGTTCATCCTTTCTGATGGTCGAGTAATATTCCATTGTATATATGGACCACATCTTCTTTATCCATTCGTCTGTTGCAGGGCATCTCGGCTCTTTCCACAAGTGATTCAGTCAGAACAAACAAACAGACTTTTATTCCCCCTATTTTTTCCTCATTAATTGACCCAATTCACTTGGAAGCTCCTCATAGAGCCAGATTAGGTGACATCTGCTCCCAGTAGCGCATGAGTTCCGTTTGTTCCATTCACCAGCTGAGGCTCCTCATGGAGGAGTGGAGAATGACCAGAGGGGCCAAGGGCCAGTCAAGGATTGCTTTGGGGATGGTCTGGGAGGCAGTACATGCATGAGTCCTGGAATAATGTGGGATCAGGGAAGCATTTCCTTTTCATTCAAGTCAAGTAAATTCAACAGAGATGGATTGAGTTGTAAAGGCTTACCATGAAGGATTGATCAGCACACACTCACACATACACATTCCACACAGATATGTACTCATCACACCCAATTGCACATACCTCTAGTGTAGAGCACACCTGGTTTACAGAAACAACGTGACAAACAACAAATAGACTGTCCACTCCAGACATCTCTGACACGCCTCCAAAGCCGTGACACACATCCTCACCTCACACACGCATTCCCATGGGCATACCCAAAAGTACAAGGGTGATTTACACACACGTATCACACCAGTGTATCTACTTGTACTATACATAGAACTTGCCCACATTACTCACATTGTATGCACACAGCTATCACTCATGTGCAAAAACACAATCAATAAGCATCGACACACCACCAACAGAGGGGCCCTCAAACTTTCCTCAACTACATATCCTCCACATATTCATAGGCATCCCCCATGCCCCAGAGTCCATGTCCTACACAGCTAGCCCCCATCCCCTTGCCACAAATCCCATTCCTCAGTTGTGATACACATACACACAGACACACACATTTATACCAGCGAGCACATACACACACCTGTTCACCCATGAGGATACAGCTGGCAGGTCCCCACACACAAGAGGAGGCCTTTGACACTGTAACAAGCGAGGTCGGTGCACGTCTGAAAGGGATGGTTTTGAATAGCAGGCTGTCTGAAACACCCACACATGTCGGACCAAAGCTTCTCTGCTGCTAGAAACTCCTAAAAGCACAAAGAGAACACACTGCAATGGTCGCCTTTGTTGTCATCATTGTTGTCACCGTCCCTTTGTTGTGTGTTGTCATTCACTGAACATGTTCAGACATGTTCTTATGTTCAGTCCTTGTGATGTGTATTCGGGATGAGACACCAGGAGTCTAAGGAAGGAGGTGGCTTTTGTAGTGTGACATAGTTATAAGAGGCCAGAGTAGGGCACACATGACCCCCTCCTCCTCGTCCCACTAGACCAGTGATTCTCAACTGGGGAGGGGAGGCGATTTGCCCCCCAGGGGACATGGGGACATCTGGAGACATTTTTGGTTGTCACAACTTTGGTGGGGAGGTTACTACTGACATTTAATGGGTAGATTTCAGAGGGGCTTTTGAACATCTTACAATGCTCAGAACTGCTCCCTATAATAAAGAATCATCTGACCCCAAATGTCACTAGTGCTGAGACTGAGAAAGCCTGAGTTTGACCCAAGTGGCTTCCTGACATCCGTGTGAAGGAGCTGGGAGGGAGCTGCCTGGCCTGACGCGACCAGGCTCTTCAGATGAAGACGGGAAAGGGGGAGTGTACGCTTCTCCACGGGCCTTGTGGACATACACCTGGCTGAGTTTAAAGGCCAGGAATAAGGTAGACACATAAATGGCTTCTCTCTGCTGGTGTTATTTCTGCCTATGCCCTCCAGAAGTCATCCCTCTAAGAAATGAGAATTTTATTAAATCGGAAGGACTGAAACCTCAACATGAGCTATTGCTGAGTTGATGAATGACTGCCCTACTCTTAAAGTTACATGCCTTCCCTTCAGTAGCAATTAAAAGAGAAACCAGGAAGAGCAAATATAAGTTTCTCCTTGCATGACATAAATCAGCTGGACAGGCCCTTGCAGAGCTGAAATACATCTATCAGGGTCTCCCATTAAATCAATTAGCAAGCAAGAGGGAGGACAGAGGAGACCTGCAAAGTTCCTGGCAGCCTTCTCTAACAAAAGAGCCTGCCGTTCTGGAATCTGAATCCTCCCCTTGTCCTCATTTCTTTGGGCACAAAAACTGCTGGGAGTCAGGGGAAATGAATCATTTCATAGGAGAAAAAAACAAACCAGCTGTCATTTGATTCACTAGGAACTCTGAACAGTGAGGGTTGTTCTTAGGCTTAACTGGAATCCAGATCCTTCTGTGGTCCACTGCCCAGTACGAGTGGTAGGAAACTCTTTTGTCAGACGATCAGTAATTTGTGTGTTTATTTCCAGGCAATGGGAATGATGTACTTCAAATCATGTATGTTCTCTCTTCTCAGCCTTCTAATGACTGAGGGACCCTCACAGGCCTGGCTTAATAACATCTTAGCATCCCCACAGCAGTGCACTGTTTGTAGAGACCATTCAGGCCATTCGGGTTGATCTCACAGCAATCCAATAAGGTGGTAGCATGGCCATTATTATTCTTACTTAATAAATGATGAAATGAACCAAGTCTGTGAGGTAGAAAGTGACTTGACCTCAGCCACTCAAAGTGACAGCAGAGGGATTAGAATGCATGGATGTTAGGAGTCTGGGAGTTTAGGAAGTGAGCAGCTAATAGCTTACATTCATGGCACTAAACCAGAGGTTCTCAGTGTGACTTGCTTACTACTGGAAGTAGAGGGATGCTTCCAAACATGCTGGTGTCTGGGTCCCCACCCCAGATATTCTGATGAAACCAACGAGGTTGCAGCTTAAGCATCTGCTTTTGGAAGTTCTCTAGAAGAATCTAACGCACGACCAAGTTTGAGAATCACTGCACTGGATATTCACTGCATTGCAGGTTGAGGAAAGGGGCCCTGGGTTTTTGGAGTCACTACCGTGGCCTGGTCCGTGACTGGAGCCCAGGGACATCTGACTTCAAAGTTCACCATCTTTCTAACCTGCTCAAGAATAACTCCAGCACCTGTTGGGTACCCAGTAGTCTCCACAGAGCTTTCATTACCCACATCGCTTTGGTTCTCACAAGCACCGTGAAACGGAGCAGGGCGAGCCCTGGGGCTGTCACGTTACAGATAAGGGAGTTTCGGCATTGTTAATTTTCAGAAAAGAGAGATTGGCAGCAAATCCTATTCTTTCCATTCCTCACTCTTGAACTTTAAACCTCAGTCTCCCAACTACACAATGCTCTGAAGTCTGGCCATGAGCAAAATGAAACCACAATCTGATCCCCTTGGCTTTGGAAAGAGGTGGGAAGAGAGGCATCTGTTTGCTTTGTTACCTGGGGGAATGCAGCTGGTGCTAATCAAGTGAGGCAAAGTGGGAATGATTAGAGTCACATACCTTGGCCCTATTCCTCAGGCCACTGCTCTATCCTAAGGTGACCGAACAATGATATTAATTGGATCGGAGATGTCAAGGGCTGAGGGCACAAGTCGGTAGTTAACCAAAGTTTGTGAGCTTCTACAGGGAGTATGAGATGTAAGAAAGAAAAGCAGACAAGCTGGCTAAGCAGTTCACAATAAGAATGTAATCAACATAGGAAGAAGTTGAGTGATTGAGCCACTTTCCAGGTCAGAACATCTTTGTTCTCAGATCCAAAGGGACACCATGCAAGATGGAAATTGCATAGTGGTGAAACAATGCAGTACTGTGGACCAACGTGTTTTCCTAATTGATCAGCAAAGTTTGAGCTTGTATGGAGCCTGGGGACTTGGGGCATTGACTCCTTTGCCTGCTCGTCTGTGTTTGTATCCTCAGGCCCGCAGAACTCCTGATGATAACGAGGGCTCAGTGCATGCTTCTGAATGAATGTGTGCCGGGACAGCCTGAGCACATGGCTGTGCATTTCCTTAGACAAAGATGGGGTAAACTTTCTATTGTTTTCCTTAGACCCAAATTTAGCTGTAGCAATCGAATACTTTGTGTAGTGGGATTTGCTCTTATAGGACCTAAGCACGGTTTCTGGGCTACTGAAGTAAAGCCAGCACCATTGTCATAGCAAAGGGCCTTGGGCAATTGTGACACATCTGTCTTCAGGCACTCAATTAGGCTGTTCCTGAGTACGGTCACTGGAAAGTGATGGATCAAAGGGTCAGGAGATGTGTCAGTGTAGCTGCATTTCTATTTCATGAAGCTAAGGCTGCAGGACAGGGCTTTTAGATTAAACAACAATAATAAAAATGTATGCCGGGCCCCGCATCAGGCTCCCTGCTCGGTGGGAAGCCTACTTCTCCCTCTCCTACTCCCGCTGCTTCTGTTCCCTCTCTCGCCGTGTCTCTCTCTGTCAAATAAATAAATAAAATCTTAAAAAAAAAAAAGAATCTGTTTAAAAAAAAAAAATGTATGCCGGCTGCATGGAAGGCTCAGCACAGCACCACGTAGTGTCACCTCATTGATACAACACTACGCCATTTCTGCTCACTGAGTTGGAGATGATCAGAGTAGTTTGTCTCAAAAAAACCTCTTATGCCTTCATTGTTTGTGATCCCTCAGTGGTTCCTCAATGATCTAGGGATTGAGTTAGAGTTTCTTCAAGATCTCATAAAACACCCACCTGCTTTCTCCAGCATGCGCATGCTCTGCCTTGGGATGCTTCATGCCATCCCTTGTGGGATTATGCAAGCTCTTATCGGCACAAATCTTGCACTTGCAACCTGTTCCTAAATTCTTGAAGGTGAAAAACAACAACGAATGCTTACAAATTTTTAATATGTGCCAATCCCTCTTGTAAGCTTCTTATGTGCATTTATTCACTTGATCCTCACAAGAACCTCACAATTAGTATCAGTGCCATAATTACACCCCGAGAAAACTGGGACAAAGAGAGGATAAACTAGCATATTCAGCATGTGCGCTCTCCAATCTAGCTCCAGAGCCCACACTTAACTCACAGAATTTACTGCTTCTCCAAAAAGAGAGCAAAGGACAGCTCGCTCCCACTCCCCAGCTCATGCTTGGTGAATACTTTGTGTACTTCAGATGCAATGAACATTTTCTGAGTACCTCCTCTGCACTAGGGAATATGCTAGGCTTTTTACAAACACGCTGTCATGTATTTTGATCAAAATGCCGGGAGATAAATATTATTCCTATTTTTCCCACTACTCAAATCTGGAAACCAGGATTCAGGGCAGTTCAATGACTTTCAGTGCTGTGTGGGCCACAGAGCTATATGATCACACTGTATATGTGTGATCCTAAAACCAATGGTTGTAAGTAGTAGTTACCCTAGAAATACATAATAGGTTCAAATTAGTTTGTGCAAATAAATTCCATTTACCACTTCAGGAATAAAGACCTAAACATCACCAAGGTGGAGCAAATACCCAAGTAAGCAACTAAACGGGAAGGGAGTAATTGTCTCTGAGAGGGGGAGAATGGGGTGCATTGGACGCCTCTTTCTTCCTTTCTATCAGGAGGCAGGGAGAGCAGTCAGAAAGCATTTGCTGTAGTCCAAGAGACAGAGGACAGAAGCCTACCCAGGACAGACGGCATAGTGATGGAGAGGAAGGGGCCGCCTGGGAAGCATCTAGATGGAGTACTGTGATTGTCAACCGCTGGGGGGGCAACAGGAAACATGGATGATCCCCAAGTGTCTAACAGGAGAGACCCAGAGCTGCTACCACCGGACATGGAGATATGCAGAGACCAGAAGAACTGGGTGGGGGCAGTAGGGGGACTGCTGATGAATTAAATCGTGGGCTGTTGCACTGCTTCTGGAAAGAAGCATTGCATTTCCAGTGCAGGACACCACTGCAGTCTCTTCATCCTGAGGCCTGACCAAGGAAGTGCAGGGGCGGCATGGACAGCATTCCCCTAAGTTCTTGAGTGAAGACAACACGGAGCGAAAGGCCCTGCCAACCCAGGTGGGATATGTTGTGAATGAGGTTGTAAACCTTGTTGTGTCAAGTTGCAGAGACGGTGGAACTATTATCTTCGCTTATTCTAACTGCCTACCCAAGAGAGAATGAAACACAGCTACTCCTCTCCGGACTCCTGAGATTGTTGGTACTATGATCGAATCCAGTGTCATCACTGCTCTGCGACTCAGTTATTTTACCTGTAAAATGGAGGTAATATGTACCTCATTACTTTGTTTTGAGGTTGAAATTAGTTACTATATATAAAGCATTTAGAACAGTGCCTGGAGCTCATTTAGTGTTTCTTACTCTCACTATCATCATCATTATTATTATTGCTGTTATGATATTTAAACAAATATGGGGTCATCTTGCAGGGGAGTAGAGTGGAGGGGGAGACCGTGTGGAGGGGAGACCACTGATCTTTCAAAAAGGTGAAACTGACTCTAGCCAAATTTGATCACTGGTATTTTGAGGAACATGAGCCTAGGCTAGGCAAGAAGCTAACCTCTCCCTCTGCCTGAAAGTGAGGTGCTCAGGCCGACCACCTTTGCAAGGTCATGAATACTTCCCTCTGGCCAGCATGGGATGCTGTGGTGAGATGGGGCTAGGTGAGAGGTCTCCAGGGAGAATACATGTCACCATGTGCCCATTCTAGGCTGGGATGGTGGGTGGGGTGACAGGGCTCACTTGGAGACAGAGTCTGGTGTAGGTGCTCCATCAGTGTTTCGGGACAAAGCCTAAAAGGCTCCGTATTCATGCCAAGCTGTCACTTTTTTTGTGATGCTATGAACTGCTTTGGTTCTGGTCACCTTCTCTCCCAGCTCTTTTCGATAACATGCAAAGGTGAGGGCAGGGACGGAGCTGTTGCTAATAATATTTTATATCAGATGTACCTTATATGATCTGGCGGTCTTTCCAAGCCATTATGAACAATTGTGAGTAACAAAGGAAGCAATTACAGTTTTTGCCCTGTCGGATACATTTAAGCTGTGATTTATTGTTGTCAGCTGACTCAAAGTGTGCTTCTGTTCACCTTCTACCCACAAGAAAAGTTGCCATAAGCAGTTCTGAGCCACTCCTCCTACCACGAGCTTTGAGGTTAGAGCATCATTCATTCCTCATTCATATCTGGCACCAGCCCTAAAAGGATTTAAGTCTGGCCGCCACAACAGAAACAACGAACCTAAGAATAACATCCCAAACAGTTCCAACACCACTAAAACTTGGTGTAACTGTGTGTGGAACATTTCCTTTGTGCTGGGTTATGCTGAGCGGATTACGAACATCATCTCATTTATTCCTCTGGACGTCCATAGGACATAGACATCATCAACCCCATTTCATGTATAAAGAAACTGAGGCTCAAAGAGACAAGTTAACTGACTCAAGTTTGCCATTCTTGGATTCCACGTCAGCCCATTAACCACTTTGAACTTCTAATGTGTCCAGACTTGGGGCAAGTTACATGACAATTCTATCCTTCAGTTTCTATGTCTTTCAGTAGCCATCTCAAAGTGTATAGTAAGGATTAAATACATTTATTAAAATTTAAGATACTTAACATACATACTCAATGTGTTGGTTATTATCTGTCCCTCCTCTCTTCCATCCTTTGTTTTTTCCTTCTTTTCAACAACGTGTATGGAGCCCGTGATCCACACCAGGCATTAGTACATAAGACGGATTCCCCACGCTACAAAGGCGTCTTTTTTCAGCATTTGTCCTAACACAGAGAAGCTCTTGTTAGCTAGAGATCCGTATAATTCAGCCTCTTCTGTTTGAGAAAAGGCAGAAGAATGGACTACACTGAACCTAACATACAGAACTAGATTTTAAAAAATAGTAATGGCATGTCATGACATTTGTCCAATCAGCCTCATTGCAAAGCATACAGCAGAATGAAGTGATCTCCTGTCCGTATTTCCTGCAAACAAATTTGTCGTGTACTCTGGGTAATTTTAGAAGCAGGATTAACTTCCAATTTGTTGGCACTTTTACCGAGGAGAAAAAGTAGAGAAAAATGAGACATCAAAATTAAATTAGCTCCCAATGTTGATATTCTAACCTCAATATCAAACACAGAGTGTCCACACACCCACAGAGCTAAGAGTTAATCACATTCCCAATGATAAAATATTTTTCTTCAGGTTGAACTGATTACTCATCAGTAAATGAAACTGAGTGGGAGAAAAGCTTGGTGTCTTAAACACACACATACAAACAGACATGTACCAGCTCCACTCTCCATTGGCTATAGGAAATGCCCCCTTTTGAGGAACGGGTTCTCTGCAGGCAAAGTCCTTTGTAGGTTTTGGACCTAAGAAGATGTAACGTGGTCCCTGCCCTCAAGGTCTACACAGTATGGTCCAGGAACAGACACAAGAAAAATCCCATTACTGACTGAGCATGCTGTAATGGAAGAGTAGGCAAGCTGTAAGAGGAGGTCAAGGCAATGAGGGCTTGCGGGTGTCTCAGGCCTGCAGGAAGTCTTCTCAGTGGAGTGGATGCTGCTGTAAGGAAGAAAAGAGACCAGTTCAGGCAGGGAGCAGTGTTAGCTCAGCGTGCTCTCCTAAGAACTAAGCAGGAGGTGAGGGGCAGGTGGTGGTGGGCAGTCAGAGAGTTTCTACTTGGTATGACAGATCTCCAGTGCTGCCTTCACTCTCTCCCAAGGCCAGGGAAAGGGACACTCTGCTCTTCTCATTGCTTTGGCAATTTTGGATAACCAAAGAATATCCCATCTCAAAATGAAAATCTCTACTTGCCTTTCTGTGGTCTAATTTTCTAATTTCCTTGGGATCTGTCCTTTTGTTCTGAAACATTGCTATTTCTTTAAACCTCAGTTTCCAAAGTGCAACTGTCTGAGACATGGACATTTAGATCAGGAGGCTTTTTCTCCTAAACCACTCCCCAATATGCCTGGCCCAAGTGGCTGTTATTTCCTTTCCTTGGGAATTAAGGACAAGAATGATGGCTAAGCTTTGAAGTTTTAAGATCAACAGATATCCTGAGCTTCATCATCACCATGTGAACATTATGCTTACCCTCCAAAAAAATCCCACCTCCTAGACATCCAGGTCATCCAGACTCCAACCACGTTCATTCAAGTAAAGACCTACTGGTTTCTGAGCTGCTTACACATAGTCTTGTGTTTCATGAACTTGCTTTCCCTGTGTCCCAGTCTGGCTATCATATCCATTAATATTGCAAGTTAGGTTATCAGTGCATCTAGGAAATAATAAAACTCACCTACCGAGTCTTTGGATGCTGATAAGGTTTGATATTAGTCTGACTTCATCTCCCTCTCTGAGTCCCAGATCCTTGAACTTTGAAGGTCAAAACCATTCCTGCATTTGGATGTATAAGATAATCATTGATAAGCAAAAGGACTGGCCACACAGATAGCCTGATCACATAAAAAGACTTTAATAAAATTTTAACTTCCACCAAAATATGGGGAGATTGTCCTTGAAATCCAATTATTCATCCACTAGATTGTGTCCAAATTCACTGGTCAACCTATTTAGGTTAAAATCTTCTCTGTGGAGACTCCAATTCCTCCCCATTGGATTTAGATATTGTCAGGTTGGTCTTTGGGAATAGGACCACAGTCAATGATTCATTTTCAGTAATATGGGAAATCACGAATCAACTATTGACGCATTGTTTTTAGAAATAGGAAATCTGTGCCTCTGTAGCACACTGTCCCAACAATGCCAAATTCTGAACTTCATAATCTTTTTATTTACAATTCTACTGCGTCGGTTCTGAAAATACAAGTTCAATGCCACTTATTTGAACTCCTTGGAGCCAGATATATTTTGAAATTCAATTGTTTAAAATATTGAATGGGTACACTATATGTCACATATACTCAAGGGGTCTGGGGCAACACTGCCATCAAACAAAGCAATACCATACCGCATACATAATCTATACTTCTGGGAGTATCAGTTTTCACTGGTTCTCGTTGTAGGGGATCTTTTGTCCTAGGTTAGAGCTATTTCCTTAAGGTAAGGGGATCATGGTTTTTCTTCTCACAAAGAAGTGGAGGTAAAAGTCTTGTCTAAATGCTCACTATAAAACTATATTTACAAATATAGCATGTACAACTCAAAATCTGACCACCCAAACCTCATAATTGGTTCCTTATCTGCCCTACCTATAGGGTCTACCAGAATATTCTTTAATACTTAGATCTTCCCCTGGCTGCCATTTTGTTCATTTGTTCATTCAACAATTATTTATTAAGTACTTAATAAATACCAGGCGTCATTTGAAGCACACACAAAATCCCTGCCTTCATGGAATTTATAATTTGGTGTGGGGAGAGGGACAATAATTAAAATAAATGTGTGTATTTGTATGTTGAAATGTTAAGAAAATGAAAGCATGGAGGAGGTTGGGATATGAGGGGTTGAGGGGGTTGTAACGGTAAGTAATATATTTTTGGAAAGCCTCATTGAGAAAGTAACATTTGAAAGAGGGAAAAACAGCAAGTGTTGAGACCGTAAGGGAGACGTGTACTTGCAGAGTTTGAGAAATAATAAGAAGACCAATGTGGCTGAACAAAATGAGTAAGAGATGCAGCCAGAGAGCTGGGGGACCTAGTGCAGACTCTGTAGCACCTGGTCAAACCTGGTGTTGTCCTTTACTCTGAATCAGTAGCAGCCAGTAGAAGGCTTTGAGGAGAACAATGTCTGCCCACTGTGTTAAGAAGAGACCAGAGAAGAGTGAGGGCAGAATCAGGAAGACAGTGGAGTGAACATGTCTTGGACTCACCTACCTGATGAGGTGAGCCTTCATCTTTTCATCTTGCAGATTGAGCATAGGGGGACCTGGCCTTACGTCTACATCTAGAGAAAATATTTCCTACCCGAGGCTTCCTCCAAATACCCAGAGTTGGAAAGATCAGATAAGTGAAAGCAATAGAGGAGAGTTAAGATTTAAATCAAAGGAAAATCATTCATCATAGGAAAATCACTCAGAAACTCCATGGTCCAAGTCTTGATCCATAAATTTGACCAAACCTGGAGCCAGCAGTCAGAGTCAAGTTTTAATGAGATGAGGTCAGGATCCAGAAAGTGGACCTAGATGATGTTGGAAACAACAGTGGTTCTTTGCCACTTGCCTATAGCGCCTGCTGGGTGTGGGGAATGTTGTTGGGCTGGGATGGTTTGAAGGACCCAAGCAAAGAAGGCTCCTCCCTCCGTGGCTCACTGAAGTGAGGCAAGGAGAGTAAGAAAAAAGGAAAGTATGCAAACAGGTACGACAATAATGTCTCAGACCCTTCAATGTGCCCTGCTCTGTTCAATAACCTCACCAAAATGAGGACAGCCACATGGTTGGAAGCAGCAGGGTATTGGGAGAATCACACGTTTGATGTGAGAATTGTGTCGAGTCTTAGATCCACTATCACTAATCAAGAGACTTGAGGCAAGTTCTCTACCACATCCAAGTCTTGGTTTTCTTATATGTGCAGGGAAATAATCATATTTGTATTTTTTGAAGAAATGACAATATTTTATTCCACATAAATCCTATCACCTCCACTGCTGTTACTCAATGAATGTAATTAGTGTTATAACTGTGAGCTGCTCAACCCAAAAATCTGTCCAATATGGGAAAAGTCTTAGGAAGGCATTCCACTCCATGGGAAAAACCTTAAAGCCTGTGGAGTTCCTTCTAACATATTTTTCTTAATAAATTATAAATTTAAAAAATATAACATATAATATATTCAATATATAAAAATTATAAAAATTGTAAATCCTTTGACCAAGAACATTTGAATTTATTGTTTTATCTTTGAGAGCTTTGTTTTTTATTCTGCCTAGAGAATATCCAGGTCTGAGATGAACTTTTCTGGCCTCCAGGGACTAGAGCATGAGTTTTCTAGTTGTGTTGAGGAAGCAACAATACTACCTTCTGAGCACCTCTGGCATCCATATTAGTTATATTTTATGTATGACACCATATTCATGAAAATTTATTGTGCAAAACAGTTCACAGTTTGCTTTCACAAAAAACAGCATACATTGTCATGTCCTGTCTGCAGAGTACCATGGAGGCTTCCACAGGGCACAAAATGAATGTAGCATTTGAGGCTGGATTGATGTTCTGCTACCACCTGGCATGTATATCCAGCTGTGATGCTGCTACTTCCTGTTATTTCAGCTAATTGTCCTCAAGGGATCTTAATCTCCCCATCTATAAAATCAAAATATTAATGCATACTGAGATCATTGTTGTGAGGATTAAATGCAAATAAATTACATGTGTCTAAAGAAAAATTCCAAAATATACAAAAGCATAGTCACAGGAATCATTTTAAAGTGGCTGGGAAAATACAGTTATTTGATACATAGCGTTGGAATGATTTGTTAATCATATAAAATTACAAAGTGGGATCTGAAACTCATACCATAAACTGGGATAAAATTAGGAGGGCTTAAAGATATAAATGTAAAAATGAAACCATGAACATAGTGGGGAAAAAAGTATTTTTTCATTCAAGAAGTATTTGCTGAGTGCCTATCGTACGCCAGAATTTAGAAGTGCTGGGGGTGTAGTGTTCAAAAGAAAAAACTTCTGCTCCTTTTCAGCTTACATAGTGGAGAAGGCAGGAAATGGGCAGCAAACGAATGAATAAAATAAATTAATAAGTTAAAACGCACATAAAAGAGATGAACAACTGCTATAGAGAGAAAGAAAGGAGAATGAGGCAACAGGGATTGGGGCGGGGAGAGAGGCTGTACTTTCCAGTAGGACTCACGGACATCTTTGAGAAGGTGGTATTTGAGTCAGCACTTGCAAGAGCCAGGGGGTGGTCTCGGGAAGACGAAAAGAGCAAACACAGGAGGCCTAGGATGGAAGAAGTACTTGGTCCTCTTGGAGTGTGGACGAAGTATCTAACCATATTTCAAACTCCAGAAGAAATCATCAAATAAATCATCAAATAAAAAAGTAAAGTCATTTGCATTGTTAAAAAAATATAATTAGAGACAAAGAGGACAACCTTAATCCATTTAATAGAGTAAGGGGAAGAATCCTTAATACACAAAAGATGAAGGGAAAGTTCGCAGAAAGCGTTCTTTAACCTATGAGAAGATGCTTAGCATTGTTCGCAATAAGACGCATGGAAGTTAAAACTATACTGAGTTGTTACGTTTACCTATTGTCAAAGATTGGAAAGGTAGTGACTGTACTCTTTGGCCAAACTGTGGGGGAATAGACCCTTTCACTATGACTTGTAGAAACATAGAACCACATATGAAGGGCAGTGTCTATCAAACTGATAAATTCATATGTTTTTTGTTCCATAAATTCTATTTCTGGGAATTTATCTTACTGTGTTATTTGCTCATATGTAAGATGATTTATAAATGATTATTCACTACAGCACTGTTTATAGCAACATGAGAGGAAACTATGTAAATGTCCATTAATAGGGCACTTGTGAAAATAATTATGATACTTTCATGTAACACTGCTAAGTTGCTATAAAAGAGAATGGAGAAAAATGTCCATGTGAAAATATCTCTGAAATACAGTAAGTTGTGTAGAGTGGTATCTTTTGTATAGAAATGAAGAAAAATAAGAATATATACTTTCATTTGCTTTCTTATGCATAGAGAAACTCTAGAAAGACACATAAGAAACTATATTAAAAGGGGTTACTTGTTCAGGGGAGGAGAGAGAGGGAAGGGAGAAAGATTTTTTACTGTAGTACTTTTTATTTTGAATGAACTTAATGGATTGCTTATTCAAAATTAATTAAACTATATGATTAAGTTTAAAATGCAGCACTTCAATTTATATCTGCTATTATAATTATTAATATTAAAATTGAAATTAATATTAGATATCCTGAGTTCTAGTGAGTCTCTGATACAAGCTAACTGTTTGGACTTTGGCAAATATTTGTAATTACTCTAAACTTTTCTAATTCATAAAATGTTAATTTTTGAGCTTACTTCCTTCTTTAACATCATAGTGACAGGAAATGAATGGGCATTTGAAGAGCAATGTGGTATGCACTGGGACTTTCTAAATCAGCACCACAGTAATGCCAAGTATTTCTTTCTTTTTTTTTTTTTAAGATTTTATTTATTTATTCGACAGAGAGAGACATACCAAGAGCAGGCACACAAGCAGGGGGAGTGGGAGAGGGAGAAGCAGGCTGCCCGCCAAGCAGGGAGCCCGATGTGGGACTCTATCCCAGGACCCTGGGATCATGACCTGAGTGAGCCAAAGGCAGACACTTAACGACTGAGCCACCCAGGCGCCCAATGCCAAGTATTTCTTTTTTTTCCATTTCAGAGATGAGGAAATTATAATGTAGATTACTTAAATAATTTGCTCAGAGCCCCAAACCCTACGGGTAGCAGAACTGAGTCATGGACCCAGGCTCTCTCTGACTCCAAAGTTCTTGTTCTTACCACTACCCAGGGGATACTTTCTAACCGAAAAGAACCTGATCAAGAATCAGAGGCCAGGGGCACCTGGGTGGCTCAGTTGGTTAAGCGACTGCCTTCTGCTCAGGTCATGATCTTGGAGTGCCAGGATGGAGTCCAGCATCAGGCTCCCTGCTCAGGAGGGAATCTGCTTCTCCCTCTGACCCTCCCTCCTGTCATGCTCTCTCTCTCTCAAATAAATAAATAAAATCCTAAAAAAAAAAAAAAATCAGAGGCCAGTACCAAGTGAAAGATAGAAGGCATGGTTCCAGGCTTCATTCCTGCATTAGTTCTGCTTGAATTGGAAGTTGGAAAACCAGCGACTGTCAGAATTAGACCTGTTGGGTTTCTGTGACATTTTGCTGGTCATGGCAGTTTATTAATATTGTCATCCAGGGCAGAAGGGCCCACATTTACCATTGAGTAGAGTGGCTTTAGTTTTTCCTCCTGAAACAAGTTCCTCCTGCTGCCATATTCCTTGCGTCTGGAGTTCATGCCACATAGGCCCAATTTCTACCACGTCCTTTTGGACATTCTTTGAGACTTACCTGCAGGGCTATAATTGGTTAGCTGCAAATTCTGACCACAAAGCCCTATATCCACGATAGAGTCTTCACCATGGGGTGGACTGGACAAGCCGTTAACCTGTAGAGACCATGGCTGAAATACAAAGAATGAATGTGAAATATAGTTATAAGGGAGGAAATGACTTCAAGGCTAGAAAATTAGTTTCATGGATTGGGTTCAAAGATCATAATGGAGAATGAAAGCTAGAGGTCAGGGCCAGAAAAACCAGTAAAGAGACCAGGAATGAGGAGAGCCTGATAGTATCTGTTTTTCTTTGGTATTGATCACATGTCATGTACTGAGCTTGCTGGGCCTACGATAAAAAGTTGGACTGCTAGATTGCTTCCAAATGTATCTCTCTCTCTCTCTCCTGAACCTGACCCTCTCTGCCTCCCTCCCTTTCCCTCCCTCCTTCCTTTCTTTCTCTCCCTTTCTTCCTTCCTCCCTTCCTTCCTTCCGTCCTTCCTTCCTTCCTTCCTTCCTTCCTTCCTTCCTTCCTCCCCTTCCTCTTTCTTTCTGCTTTTTCCTCCCCTGGGATTTATTGAGATATAATTGACACATGACATTGTATAAACTTACAGTGTTCAACATGATGATTTCATATTTGTGTATGTTGTGAAATGATCGCCATGATAAGGTTAGTCAGCACACCCATCGCCTCACATAACTGCAATACATATATATATATTTTGTGTGTGTGGTGGAAACATTTTAGATCTACTCTCTTAGCACCTTTCAAGTATAGAGCATAGCATTGTTAACTACAGTTACTGTGCTGAATACTAGACTTCCAGAACTTACTCATCTTCTAACTAGAAGTTTGCACTCTTTGACCAAAACCTCCTCATTTTCCCTATCCCCCAGCTCCTGTTCCTGTTAGAACTTTCTCTGTTTCTATGTTAGAACAAATTGACTATGCTTCTACAAGTCAAAAACATGGATTTTTTCCTCTTTTCCTTCCATCTCCTGGTTCCCTGTCCTTCACCGTGCAAGTTGCTGCTGCCATGTTTCGTAGCAAGAATCAAAGTCACATTTTTTTCCAGGCATCAGGTTACTAAAGTAGTTGATGAAGTTTAAAAACTCAGGAAATCTGAGTGGTGTTTCAGTCCTGGCACTTTTCTAACTATAACCCACACTTAGGATATTTCTCATGGCTGATATGACTCAAGGAGATATATGTGGGCTGCATAGAAACACAGAGAGATAGGTATTCCAGGGTGGGCCAGAGTTTGAGAGGCATTTGCTAAGAAAAATCTTCACACTTTTATTATGTGTCTGGCCAAGACCTATGATTTAAGTGGCTCTGTGTTTCAGAATCAGACAAAACATTCCTAGAGCTTAGATGATGCCTTAATTGTGCTGGGCAATTTAGATGCACTTAGAAGTGACAATACCTCCATGTCCAGCCTTGGCAGAAAGGAAAGTATCATTTATCGGAATGGCTTCCAAACTGCTCTGTTTTGTGTAAGCTTGCCCGTAGGTAGTCATCAGTGTCGAGGCCGAGTGCTGTGGGGAATGTTTCTGAGAGCAGTCAGGAGGAAGAGGGTTTACTTAGCTTTCACTTGAAACTCTGGAACAATTTGCTGGTGGCGAATGGATGCTCCTATATGCTGTGGTCTTGCAGAGAGGAAAGGAGGGCCGATATTTTTAATCTCAGCCTCCGGTAAGTTCTGGAAACCAACGATTAATTTCCCAGTTGCTGCAGGGTTGCTTTAGGATTTTTTTCCATTTTAATTTTATTTTAAAGCTGGGACATTGCAAGCCTCTGTAAACAAAGTAATCGATCAATGGCCATCAGCAATTCTTGTGAGAGGGCAGAATATTTGATGAATTCCAGACAATAGGAGAAAGCATAGTGCAAGCAAGTTGAATAAATTAATGGGCATTAATATCTGTGGAAATAAAGGTCCCCTCAGGTGTTCTTAAAGGAGCACATTCATTTTTGCTCTGAGGCAACTAGCTCTTTCACAGACCATGTGGAGGTGATGATGTGCAGAAGCTTCTCATTTACAGCCTCCAGTTCATCTAGAGCTTTCTTGCGTTTGTAATTAGACCCTGCATCTGGATTACAGGCGGCAGAGATGTTCCTTGTCTATTTTTAATTTTCATCAAGCCCCTGAATGTTACTGCTGGAAGATGTTTCTCTTTTCTTGCACCCTGACTTTCTTCCGTGAGAAACAGACTCTGGGTCCCAGAGATGAGAAGTGATTTACTCAAGGGAACAACTGCTTATTGCCAGAGAAAAGCTTTAAGTTCAAGTTTTCTGCCTTCAAGTCCAATGATCTTTCCCCTCCATCACATCACACCCCTCTCCAGGTTTTATTTAGGTAACTGTAATGTGAACTTTATTATGGCCGTGACCTCTTACTGTGCCTCCTGCTTTCCAGGATACCCTTTCTCATCCACCTTTCAAACAGCCTCCTGCTTAAATTCCCCAAACAGATTTTGTCCTTAGCAGGACCAGAGAGCCTCGAATCAGAGTTCAAAAACCTTTTATACGTTTCCACTGTTGACTAATTTAAATACTATCTGTATTCTGACATTTATACACTATGTATACACTTGCATGGCATATCGCAATCTACTACTCATCATGTGTGCTCTATACTCCAGCCAGAACATTCTGTTCCTGTGCAGATACGTACGTTGACTCATACTCTTCCCTTAGCTGTTGGCCTCTACCCACAGCATTCCTTAAAATCTTACCGGGTTTTCAAGATGTTTATTAGATGGCATTTTCTTTATGTAGCTGTGACTACTCTCTACACCTCTAGCCTTCCGTCCCATGCACAGTCTTCCGTGCTTGCTCTGTTTCTGGAATGACCTCGGAGTCCACTTACTGGAGATGGTAGAGCCCAGGTGGAAAGAAGCTGAATCCCTAAATTACCACTCCAAGGAGATTTGCTCCTAGCCAGAACAACCATTTTGGACTTTATATGAGTAAGAAACAAGGTTCTACTTTGATGGCCACATAATTTTAGGGTTTACTGTAACTAATACAAAACAATAATCAAACTATAGAGCAAAGTAATGGGTTAAATAAGTGAACTTCAGAAGGCAAGGTGGAAAGTGATCTGACTGAGGATTATGTGGTTTTCTGGCTAAATGGTAACTAATTACCTCGAAGCCAAATAGGAAAAATCAGATAATTTTTAGCAGGTGTGTTCCAAATGATATAGATCTTCCTCAATTTATGAAGCAGTTACATCCCAATAAACCCTTCCAAAGTTGAAAATATCATATGTTGAAAATGCATGTAATACTCCTAACCCACCAAACCTCACAGCTTAGCCACACCTACCTTAACCGTGCTCAGAACTTTGACATGAGCCTACAGCTGGGCAAAATCAGCTAACACACAGCCTATTTTATAATAAAGTGTTGACTGTCTCTTGTAATGTATTGGATACTGTGTTGGTAGTGACAAATAGAACGTGTGTGTGTGCAGAACTGTTGTCTATGTGTTGGTTGTTGACCTCGTGATCTCTGGTTGACAAGGAGCTGTGGTTGCTGCCACCCCCCAGCACCAGGACGGGATCGTCCCACACATCACTTGCCCTAGAAAAGATCCACACTCAAAATTTCAAGTACGGTTTCTACTGAATGTGCATTGCTTTTGCACCACTGTAAGGTTGAAAAATTGAAGTTGAACAGTGTAAATTGGGGACCATTTGTATGCATTTAAAATTAATGAACTTGGCTGCAGCCAAAAGTGGTGTTAGAAATACAGGTGGAAGGAGAGAGATACAAGTGGAAAGAGAGGCTGCTTATAGAGACTTTCTTCCCAAGGAGTCTCTGAAATGAGTTTTACCTGATCATGTGCTGGTTAAATAGCACCTAGCTAATCTTAATAAAATGTACTAACGATGTCTAGAGCACGCTTGATAGCGCCGGACTGGTAAGCTACTCTCAATACACCTGCATTCTTCTGCCCCCAAAGGGAGAGCTTCCGCTTCCAAAAAAACACTTATATTTGTGTCACTTGTGCCTGTTGTATTGATACACTGAACTAATTACTGTGTAAATAATGAAATGTGAGCACAAAGACAAAAGAATTGTTTCTATTACAATAGTAAATGCTTTGGGAAGATTTGATGAAGGTGAGTAGTTGAAAAAATTATGGTTGAATCAGTAAAAGACTGAGGAAAAAAAACATTGAAAAACCCAGAAGTCTGTAAGCATATCACTTTCCAAGTATTTTTACATTTTTACTCTACTGTCAAAAAATTCACATTGGAAACCAAAGACCATACATTATGAATGTCATCTATGCAAGAAAGTCTAAGGGAAGTGTAATTAGCTGGGGACCTGTTTTCAAATCAAGACCTTGGATGTACATCTGAACCCTGGCAAATGAAGCTATCTTTTTATTTTTTAAGTTAACACAAAATGTTTAAAGTGTGTATGCATCATTTTTATGATCCTCTCTTTAACGGACTTTTTTGATTAATTGGTCTACTATAGCATCTCTTGTTCATTGGCTACAAGGGCCTCGGATTAATTTTGAGACTCTTTTAAGCCACTGCTCCTCTCAGAATTCTGCCCATAGCACGTGCTCCATTTTTGCACTCCTGGGCTTCTAACCTGGGCACACCTTTTCAACACAAGTGTTGGAATAGTTCCAATAACTCCTGTCGATTGTGAGGCACTTGAAAGGAGGACTAAGTCCTTGAGCTTTATTTTCCCACTTCTCCAACCAGTGTCTGGTGCATTTTATTTCCACTGCTATGCAAGTAACTTATTTATTTTTAAAGATTTAATTAATTAATTAATTAATTTAAAGAGCAGGGGAGGGGCAGAGGAAGAGGAGGGAGAATCTCAAGCAGACTCTGCACTGAGCAAGGAGCCCACACGAGACTCGATCCCACGACCCTGAGATCATGACCAGAGCTGAAATCAAGCGTCTAACACTTAACTGAGTGAGCCAACCAGATGCCTCCACTGCTATGCAAGTAATTTAACTGCTGATCTCCACATGGACATTTAAGAGACATTTCAAGCATCACCTGTCCATCCTGCTCTTCACACACTCTTCCCTGCCCAGCTCAGTGAGCAGTGACTGCAGCCTTCTCGTTGCTCAGACCCAAATCCTTGAGTCATCCTTGGATCTTCTATCTCTCTTATAACTGGCATCTGATCTTTTAGCTACCCCTGCCAACTCCTGTCCCTTCACAATCGATCTAATTTGGCCACTTCTCACCCCCTCCACCAGTGCCACATGGCCCGAGACCCCTTCCTCTCTCATCTGGATCATTGCAATAGCCTCTCGACTGGTCCCTCTGCTGTCACCTTGTCTTGTCCCTACCCTCCTCTCAAGAATCAGAATCCTATTTTTGAAATCTATGTTAGAACATATCACCCTTTCCTCAAAGCCCTTCTTTAGCTTCCCAGATTACTCACAGTAAAAGATGTTCAATAAATATTTTTTAAATGAATGAATAACTTACTGAATATTCACAATAATTCACAATGCTATTATAACTGTAGTAGTAATTCCCATTGTAATAAAAATAATAGTGACTTTATAACTGTAGTAGTACTTGCCATAATTCTCAGAAGAGATAACAGCAAAGATGGTGGGAAAAATAAGAGGCTCTGCCTAGGATGGAGATGTCTGTGTAATGCTTACAAGCCCATTTGGCTGCCCAGCATGTGGCCACATGTGGGTTGTGAAGGTGTCATATCACCGCACAGAGCATGGGGCTAGAAAGGTGGCCGTGGGAGCTGAAGACTGAAAGGCCTGGGACACCATGTTGAGAGGTTTGGATTTTATTTTATGACAAATGCAGAATATCACCAATGCTCAAACCATGATCGATGAAGGATGGGAATCAAATCATCTCTCTATGCAAAGGCCACTAATGGTATCATCAATATTGGACCCTGATGATTTTTTTGTCAAATGTATGGGTAAATGAATGAATGAATGAATGGAATAAGCCATCTGACTATTTGAGAGGAAGGACACTAGAATTTATTTGCCACCTATTAAATTTCAGTTACCTTGCTAACTGATTTTATGCCATTTAATCTCTACCAGCTATTAGTATAACTAATTTCCATCATCAGTCAGGGAAACTGAGTATAAGAGACTCAAAGTGATGACAGCAGAGTTTGGTTAAAGAGCATGGCTTTTGAGATCAGCCAGTGACCACACCCTACTCTGACTCATCTGTCCTTGGAAAGTATACTCAAACTTCCAGAGTTCACTTGGCTTCTCTGTAAAATGGTAATATTGGCACCTCTTACTGGGTTGATGTGAAAATTGAATGAGTTAAAATAAAATGATTCCTATAGTATTCATCACACAATGGAATGATTGTATTGTTATTGTTCAACTGTATGGTAAAGTTGGGTTTTGAATACCTGTCTCTTTTCAAATAGTGCATCAGGCTTTGTGATGGTTAATTTTATGCGTCAAGTTGGAGAGTGTTTTCAGATGAGATTAACATTTAAATAGGTGAACTCTAAGTAAAGAGATTGCTTTCAATTCAGCTGAAGACCCATCTGGAACAAAAAGACTGGCCTCCTCAAGCAAGAGAGAATCCTCCAGCAGACTGTTTCCAGGTCTCATCTGCACAGTGGGCTCTCCTGGGTCTCCAGGTTGCCAGCTGACCCTGCAGATTTCGGACTCACCAACTTCCATAATCCACACCTTCATGACTGTTGAATGCTCTTTTCCACCTGCTTCTTTTTTCTCAACTGGTGAACTCCAGTGCATTTTGTCACACTCAGCTCAGCTTCCTTCACCTCTCAAAGCCTTGTGACACTCCCTTTACTCTCTCACTTCCTGCTGTTTCCTCCTTGGCTCATCCACTTTTACTTCTTTTTAAGAGCTTACTCGATTATGTCCATCTTTGATACATTTTTGTGTCTTGAAGGCTGTGGTAGGTCCATGTACTTTGTGTTAGTAAGTGCTCATGTGGTCAGTGAGCTCACAGATGCTGGACCTTCAGCATCTCCTCTGAGCCACATGTGAACATGCCCAGCGGAGCCACCATCTTGCGCGATGTCTAGCAGGCTCCTCTCTCACTTGTTCTGTTCAAAACAGACAGCTTGGGTTGCGCATTGCTCCCTTGCACTTTGAAGCTTACTCTTCCTCTAATGTCCCTCATCCCAGGAGATGGCACCCCTGTCTACCCCATTTTTGAGTCACCTTTGCTTTTCCTTTTCATTCACAACTCACATGCAGTCTGGCAGCAAGCCCCCGACACTACACCCATCAACCCAAATGTGGGCACATCTGACCAGCCTCTGGATGGCCACCCTCGTCTGGCCACCATCCCCTGACTCAGAGTACTGTCTGATTTATCCTCTCAGAGTTGGTCCTCTTCTCTGTACATCAGCTAGCATGATCATTTCAAATGTAAATCTGCTCCCTCAACATCTTCTATGGTTCCTCTCAAACTATCCAACCGTCTTCTTAAGATAAAAATCTGACATTCTTCCCATGGCCTAGGAGGTCTTGGTGACCTGCCCTCTGCCCCTTCTCCAGGGTCACCCCCTACCCTTTTGCCCTTGCCCATTCTTGCTCGATCCTTCAGAGTCCTCCAGCTGGTTCCCACATCGGAGGGGTCACCTGCTTTCTCTCACCTGAACTGGCCCTTCCAGAGCTTCCTTCTACTTGCTTTTGGGTATCAAACTCAAATACCACCTCTGCAGAGGAGGTTTTCCTGACCTCTCCCTATCTTAGGAAGCACCCACGTCCCATCAGTCCCTACCATTGGACACTTTATTTGATGAATAATTTTAAATATTAGCAGAAATAGTATTACTTGTTTGCTTGTGTTTCTCCCCCACTCAAGTGGGAGCTCTATGGGAGCACAGGACTTTTGGGTTTTTTTTTAATCTATGTTTGCTCAGTGCTTAGAACATGCCTAGCATATAGTAGGTAGATAATGATTATGTGCTGAATAAATAAATTGAAAGAACAATGTTTATTAGGTTTAGATGCTTTGGTTTGAGTGGCTGTTTTTTTCCTCTTTAAATGTATTCACCATGCTCTTGGCAGAACACAGGAGAGTGAATATAAGTCAGATGATATATGGGAAAATGAGAAAATAAAAAGGAAAAACTGCTGAGCTCCTGAATAGTGAATCTTAAGGGGGAACTTTCTTATTTTCAATATCTTATTTTCCTGGAATAGAAATAGAATATCTTCGTTTGGAAAGGAAATCCCGGTGGAACTTGCAAAACATGAAAGAGAATTGCTTTGCCTTTTTGGATTTTGTTTTGTTTTGCATTGCTTCGGTGTATAAAAAGAGGTTTCCGTGCATCTTTATTGGGTCAACGTTTGCAATAACATTATCCTCAGGGCAGTAAGAAAGAGGTTGAAAGCACTAGAAAAGATCACTAGGCAAGAAAATGCCACCAGTTTCTCAGAACTACTCTGTGCTCATTGCTTCACAGTAATTGTCAGAGTAGTTGAAAGTTATTGAGGAATTCACCATTGTCCTGTGTTATATGTTTTATCTGAATTGGTCCTGTTTAATCGTTAAGACATCTGGATAATTGGTACCATTATCATGACTTTGTGGATGGGGAAACTGAGACTCAAAAACATTTGCCTTTCCAAATCACACAGGTTGTAAGATCCTCCACTTGGTATTCCCATGGTCGGTGCTCCAGCCAAGGCTTGCCTTCTGCCCTGGTGCATAAGAACAGCTCCTTTGTGGACCTGCCTGCCTCCAGGCTCCGTTTCCTCCAACTCTTTCTCAAGACTGCAGGCAGTCATCATGTATTGGGGGGATCGTGTGTGTTCTCAGATTCCTTCTGATGGACCACCTTTAGGACAGAGGATCCTGTTGGTATCCATGGCCTCCAGGACCTCTGCAGTGCAGTGGAGAGAGTTGGAGCCTTCCAAATAGTGGGGTCACTGGAACTTTGAGAGCCTTGAGGGCAAGGCTTGGCTCTTGTTCACCCCTGGATTTTCAACACGTAATATGGTTCAAAGAACAGAGAGCATATTCTGTAATTGTTAGCTTTCCTTTTAATGTGTTATTTTACTTTATGTCCAAAAATCCATTTTGTAACTCTTTTTTAAAGATTTTATTTATTTGAAAGAGAGAGAGCATGGGTAGTGGTGGGAGAGAAGGAGCAGAGGGAAAGGGAGAAGTAGATTCCCTGCTGGAGCCCTTTGTGGGGCTCGATCCCAGGACCCCAAGATCATGACCTGAGCTGAAGGTAGATGCATAACCGACTGAGCCACCCAGGCGCCCCAATTTTGTAACTCTTGAGGATTTATCTGTGAGGTGAGCAATGGCCATTTGGGACAAGCAACATTGGTGCACAGTGTGGCTAAAATAGAGTGTCATCTCCACAAAACACTATAGACCACAGATTATAAGGTTAAATTCTCTTGGTTTCCTCAACTATAAAATGGAGATAAGTCATTATACTCTCCTCATGACATTTCTGTGGGGTTCAGTGAGTTAATATGCAAAAACTTAAAATAGTGCCTAGATGAACTTAAATGTAAATAGCTCCATGTGGCTGGGCGAACACTGTATTGGACAGCATAGTTCTAGAATATCACACAGCGAAATCATTCACATTTGCTTTTAAAATACGCTTTGGGCATGATTTTTTTAAAAATTTATCATGACATGTGTCATGACTGAAGTAAGGGTACATCATGCTCAGCTGAGTATTTGGATTATATTATTCTACTTCAGGAAAATTTAAGTTTAATAAATCATCTACAAATTTATACATTCAGAAAAAAAAACCAGTGCCTAGATTGTAATAAGCATTTAATAAATTGTTAGTGAAAATTATGACAGTTCTTGTAAAAACCTTGTGAGGAACCCACTTATGCATAAGCCAATTTTACAGATACTGTCACAGGGTGTTGGAGGACGGAGTGACTTCTCCAAGATCCAACAACTAGGAAGCAGAAGTCCTTGCACTTGCATCAGTGTCTGTTTGCTTTTAACCCTGTAGTTCTCCACTGGTAACACTTTAGTCCACCGGGGCTGTTTGACAATGGCTGGGGACATTTTTGATTGTCACAACTGGAGGCTGGTGCTACTGGCTTATAGGATGTAGAAGCCTTGGGTATCCTAAACTTCCTTCAATGCATAGGACAGTCTTCACAACAAAGAATTATCCTACCCAAATGTCACTGGGGCCAAATTTTAGCAATTGTGCTTTAACCAATGATCAATTAGCCTGATCGCCACACTATAATCACACTATAATCTGTATAATCACTATAATCACAGTCTGTTAATGACATGACCAACCACAGAGCAGACACCCACAGCACCATTACAAACCTTTACCCCCAAGAGATCTGGTCAACCCCAGCTGACTGGACTCTGGCATCATAAGCAAAGGTGGTCCAATCAGGCCATTGGAGGCACCATCTTGTCTTTCTAATAGTGAAACTCCTGGTAAGGGTATCATTGCTTGGGGAGAGCAATTCTGGATCACAATCCTAAGATAACCCTTCGTAATATTTATCACAACTGTGATTCATTAATCCATCAGGTCATTGTCTCTTTAAATGTTGTTCTTTCTGCAAGGTAAACTCTATGATGACAGTGACCACTGGGCTTGTCCACTGCTTTTCCTTAGCATCTGGAAAAATATCTGAATCATAGTAAGTCTAAGATAGATTCATGTTGGAGATATACTTGTGTGAATGAATGAATAAATCAATGATCCAGGTTTGCATTTGGAAGTATAAAAACAGAGTCTAGAGCCTAGGAGAGAAGTTTGTGATGTTTAAGTTGTGTTCAGCAGTATAGAATGCTTACAGGATTTGAAATCTAATGTTCATTCATTCATTCATTCATTCACCAGGTATGGTTTGAGAACCCACAATGCAGTAGGCATGGTGAGGTGGGAGGGGTACACCCAAGAATCTGGAGATGGACCTGGCTTTGAGTCCTGGATTTATCACTTCCTAGCTCAGTGAAGTTATCTAACTGCTCTACATTTCAATTTTCCTCTACAAAATGGGTAACCAGTCTCTATAATGAGACTGTTAGGAGGGTTAAAAAGGATCATTACAGGGTCAGGTGTAACATCTGAACATGGAAGGTATTCAGTAAATGGATAGAACACACCCAGGCATTCATCATCACACCTTCCATCAAGAGGCAAAAAATGTGTCCTGCCCCTTGAACAGGCTTTGGGGTTTCATGGGCTAACAGTATGTGGCAGACATGACACCATGTGACTCCTGAGGCCAGATTAGGGAAGGCCAAATAGACAAATAGCATAACCATCCTATAGAGAGATCAAAGACTGAGACAGAGAGAGACAGAGGGAGAGAGAGAGGCCTAAGGGGCCCCAGGTATTCCAGTCCAGGTGTGTGAGTAAAGACACCTGAGATCCTAGACACCGCTTGGCTACAGACCCTTTTCTTGCTCTGAGGGTGTCCAATAGGGAAGAATATGGGGAAGGGGGAGAAATTTTGGAAGAGGAGTGTAGAATGATACGTTGAAATCAGATTTTTTAAAAAAAGCTTGTGTGTTATACTCTGAAGATTGCTCAAGAATGAACTATTGGGATTTTTGCCCATGGTAGTGGAAATACAATAAAAAGGTTGAGAAGATTCAAGGCACTGTGAACCATGACTTCAGCACTTTATCTTACAAAATTCAAAGTCATGGCAGGTTATACAGAGTAATGTATCGTGACATGAGCTATGCTGAAGACAGACAGTTGGATGCCAGCATAAACACATGTACATGTTATTGTCTTATTTTAATTACTGTAGAAATAGACAATCATTACAAACCTAATCTCTGGCCTCACTTTATTCTTCCAATAAAAATTTATAAAATGTAATCAGACAACAGTTTATACATTCACTTCTTATTAATGGTGAAAGCACTGGGGCCGCTGGGTGGCTCAGTCGTTGAGCGTCTGCCTTCGGCTCAGGTCATGATCCCAGGATCCTGGGATCGAGCCCCGCATCGGGCTCCCTGCTCCACGGGAAGCCTGCTTCTCCCTCTCCCACTCCCCCTGTTTGTGTCCCTTCTCTCGCTGTGTCTGTCAAATAAATAAATAAAATCTTAAAAAAAATGGTGAAAGCATTTATTTTAACCAATGTCCAAAGATTAATGAGAAGATGGGACCTATTTCCTATTTCTTCTGTTATAAAAGAGAAGAAGAGTAAAACAGTGTCAAGAGATGAAGGCAAAGGAGGTTTTCCTAAGGCCGTGATCTTCCTCCAGTAACGAAGGTTCTGACAGTAGGTCCTGGGGGAGACACAGACCCGCACAGCACAACAGTGGCCTTTCCTCCCAGCATTTGACATTTGGCTCCACCTTCTGACCTTTGGATGATGTTACGGTGTGATCTGATGTCTTCTACCCTTGGGGGTGTTTATTCTTACTTATTTCTTGCAGGAGAGAAAACACCATTCCTAGTTCAGTGTGTCTGCTTCCCACCTGACAAGGAAGCAGTTGCCCCAACAAGACCACGGAAGGCTGAAGTGCTGGGAGCAGGAGTGGTGTTTTTGCAAAACAGCGGATACTTGGCTTCTCTGGCTACTTGAATTATTGATAGCAGATCCGACACATGGCAGCGGTGCCTGAAGCTATTATTATGGCTCTTGGCTAGAGTCGCTGGGGGAGCTGTGTTTCCAGAGCCAGGCACCCAGCTTATTGGAGGCATAGCTGGAGGTGCCACTGCTTTGCTGAAAACAGCTGGAATTCAGCGGGGAGGTCTCCATGTCTGAAAAACCCTCCCGAGACGTGTGCTGTCATGGTCGGCACCGGTGGGGGTCTCTTACAGCAGGCGCTCTCCATGTTTCTGCTCATTCATTGGTTCATAAATCCCTGGGGCACAGAGGACAGATATGAGCTCAAATCTCAAATGTCATTGATGAGTTGCTTGACTCCACGGGGGTCCCTGGACCTCCCTGAAAAATAGAAGTGACCCAAAAGTTATGGAGTCACTATTATATGTCTAGTGTTGTGGTTGTCTAGTGCTGGAGGAGGGCAGTAAATGCCAGACCTCTCTTTCCTGTCTAAGTTCTAAACCAGCCGAGGAATGAGAAAAACAAATCTAGGTCAGGACAGAAGTGTCAAAATATCCCCCTTACCCTCAGCAGAGGGAGGCTGCAGGACTCAGCTTATGGATCCAGACTGTTAGGCTTCTAACTCAGATCCTGGGAATGAGCCAGTCTCACTCCCTGGTCACCAGACTCCTGGATCAGGCTCTGTTCCCTCAGACTCTGTTGCCAAGTTTTCTGCAGGTCCAAGAGTCTTCCAGGCCTCCAGCTATCTGTCGGCAGCCGGCTCCCAAGCAGAGAAGAGAAAATGCACAAGTCAGGCAGGCTCCAGGTTCTCTTTGTGTCCATGCCAATTATGTCTCTAGATGTCCCCAGACCAGCAGTGAAGGACACATGGGGAAAAGAACTCAGTGGCATGACGCCCAAGGTCCTGCCTGCACCTGGAGGGAAGTGTCAGGTGTTGAAGGAGGCGTTCCTCTCTGCCCACCTGACATCTAGCACTGTGATATTTGTTTCACATCTGTTACTTCAAAGGGCTACGGAGAGGATTGAACACAATAACAGCCAAATGGAGTCACCATTATAAGATGGCATTGAGTCTTTACTGTCTAGAAAGCCCTGTGCACTAGGCCTTTGGAGAATAAACAAATGGAAAACTAAATCCAAACAGATTTGTATCAAGATATTTCATGGACTTGTTCTTCACTAAGAGGATAGTCACTGAAATCTAATGTCAAAAGTTTAGATTTTACCTCTACTAATCATAAGTGGTGTGATTTTGGGCAAATTGCTCACCGCTCTGTGTCTCAGACAATAGTAGGTTTTTAGAAGTGTTATAAGAATAAGTCACTGTAAGCTTAACCCAGTATCTGACTTATAGTGAGCACACAGTCAAAGCTAGTGATGGGGATTATTATTGAAACAGTGTGGTAGAGTCAGAGAAGTAAACTTAACCAGGATATATAACCAGGTTATATATCTGATGCTCAAATCCCTTCAAATCCTTCCTGGTGCTCCTAGAATAAAATCCTCAGTATAGCTGCATCACGACTTAACACCTGCCCTGCCTCTTCATCCTCAGGTCATATACTCCTATCCTTGCTCAGTAGACTCGACAGACACATGGCTCACATGTGGGCTTCTCAGCAGGCCAAGCCCGCTCCAGCTCAGGGGCATCACTTCTGCCCCTTCTTCCTGGATGGCTTTTTCTCCACCTTCTCTCCTGCCTGGCTCCTTCTTATCCTTTGGACCTCTGCTCAGGACCAAGCCCTTGGACAGGCCCTTGCTCACCAGTGACTCTCTCCGAGAATCTCATCATCTTTTCTTCATAGAATATATCATAATCTGTAACTTTGTTCTCCAGCTTATTGTCTCTCCCTCAGCAGAATGAGAACACGAGGAGGACAAGGGCTGTGTCTGTCTTACACACCTCACTATGTCCATTGGCTCTCAGAGGGCTTGGTCCTGAGCAGAGGAAGGTTGCAAGTAAAATCATATCACTTGACCTTTCAACTTAGGCAACCTGGATCAGAGCCCAAGTCCAAGCCCTTTGAACCAGCAAGTAAGTTAAATCCATATTGCTAAGATTCTGTCTCCCCAGGGGAAAGATGAGGGCCTGTACACCTGTTCACAGTAGCCAGGAGGTGGAAGCAAGCCAGGTATCCACTGACAGGTGAATGGATACACAAAATGTGGTCTATCGCTACAATGGAATGCTCTTCAGCCTTAAAAAGGGAGGACATTCTGACACCTGCTAGCAGGTGGATGAACCTTGAGGACATTATGTGAAGTGAGACAAGGCAGTTACAAAAAGCAAATATTGTACAGTAACGATGCTCCTTACATGACATATCTAGAGTCATCAAATTGATGGAGATGAAAAGTAGAGTGTCAGTTGCCAGGGTCTGGAGGGAGGGGAAATGCAGTGTAATTATTGAAAAGGTACAGAGTTTCAGTTTTGCAAGATGAACAGTTTTTATCGATGGATGGTGGTGATGGTTGCACAACAGGATGTATGCACTTAGCACTGCTGAACTGGGCTGTGCACTGAGAAATGGGGAAGATACTACATTTGTGTGGTTTTTTAATGAAAGTTAAAACATAGAAAAATAAAAATAGAAAACATAGAAAAGAGGGAAGAAGACTTTTGTCTTATTGGAAAATAGAACTTGGATAATCCTCATGGGGGACTTTTGAGTCCAGGGAGGTATATCTGCAAACTATCCAAGCTCCACAGTGACTGAGTGTGAGATCTGAAATAAGGGGAGCTTGACATTGATAGCGGGGCTATTAAAACTGTTATAAAAAACAATGTAGAAGAAACCTGCAATGAAACACATGATATTAAAACCAAACATAATGAATAAAAAAATGAGGGACTTTGATTTATAGGTCCTCTTAAGTACCTTCTTCCTTTACCTATACAAAGCAAATCTTGTTTAGCTTATTCAACATTTCAGAAGCTCTTCACACAGGAAACTAGAGAGGTCATTTGGCCTCGTTCCCTCACTGCAAAAAAAACATTGTACTGCAGACTGGTTTTTGTTTTTGTTTTTGTTTTTGTTTTTGCTTTTTTTTTTTTAAGCATCAGGGAGGGGCACCTGGGTGGCTCAGTCAGTTAAGCATCTGCCTTTGGCTCGGTCATGATCCCAGGGTCCTGGGATTGAGCCCAGCATTGGGTTCTCTGCTCGGCCTGAGTCTCTTTCTCTCTCTGTCCCTCTCTTTGCTTGTTCACTCTCTCTCTCTCAATCCCAAATAAATAAATAAAATCTTAAAAAAAAATAAAGCTTCAGGGAAGATAGTCGAACACATGATCCTATAAGTTGTCATGTTCTCCAGTTCAATATGGATTCTTTCTCCCGCCTACATATTGTTTTTTGTTTGTTTGTTTGTTTGTTTTTAATGATGTGTGTTTTGGTAATGATATGTATGATGCAACTGCGGTGAAGTTGGCTGTACCTTCCATCCTATCTTAAATTCCAGTGCCACCTCATTCATTTATGGCAGCAGTTGTTAGCTATCTGGTCCCCGCCACTCATCATTTCCTTACCCTGCGGCCTTCCTTCTGCAAGTACCTGGGATTCTTCAGCTGAGGCCTTGCCAGCCAGAGCATGATCCCCCCCAAGCAGAGCAGAGGCAGCAGAATGTCATGGAGCACCTCCCCTGGGAACAAGCCACAGCCGATGATGGGCAGAAGGGCTGAATACACACCTGGCTTTTTTTTTTTTTAATGTTACATTAATCACCATATATTACATCATTAGTTTTTGATGTAGTGTTCCATGATTCATCGTTTGCATATAACACCCAGTGCTCCATGCAGAACATGCCCTCTTTAACACCCATCACCAGGCTAACCCTTCCCCCCACCCCCCTCCCCTCTATACCCTGGCTTTTTTACCTTTGGGTAGGATGACTCAGCTCATTGACCTTACCTTCTGTTTCTATGAATACCTGGAAGTAAACAGAAAAGAATTGTCAAATTCCCATCAACACATGGACTTACCTGGTCTGCCTTCATCATATGAACGTCAGTGAGCTAATCCTGCATAACAAACTACTTCAAAACTTAAAGCAATAATCCCTTACTATTTTACACCAGCTTGCAGGTCAGCGGAGCAGTTCCGATTATTTGGACCTGTCTTGGCTTCTTTCTGCTTTCTCGTGTGCTTGTGGTTGGCTGGTAGCTAGCGTTGGTTGGCTTGAGGACTCAATGCCACTCCACATCTCTCACATCCCTCAGGCAGACTGGTCCAGGCATTTTGATATCATGGTGACAAAAAGCAATTTTTCAATCTCCTATTTACTTCAATTTGCTACTGTCTTATTGGCCAAAATAAATCATCTGTCAAGCCCAAAGTCAGTGTCAGCATAGGCACAGGGAGGTAGGAAACATCAAACCCCCTACGACATCAATCTACTACTATATTTATATAATTGGAATCCTTCTCACTGCAGTGATACAAGTCACCATCATCCTTGAACTTGATTTTCACAGTCAACTCCCAACCAGGCTCTTGGATTCATCCCTGGCTCTTGGAATGTCCACACTGAACACAGCAGCCAGAGGGATTCTGCTAAATAGTAATTCAGATCATGCCGCTGATCACATCTCCCCAAGGACTTCCCATCCCACTTAGAACAGAAGCAAAGATCTTTCTCTTGGCTCCCAGGGTCTTCCATGAGTAGCTTCCTTGTCACCTTTTTTCTCATCTCATCTCAGTTGCTCCCTCTCCCTCAGTCACCCTCACACAGACACCATGGTCCACTGCCCATGTCTCGTATATTCCCAAACCCTACTTACTTAAGGCCTTTGCATTCTGTTTGGAATCCTTTTCTCCTGAAAGCACCTGATTTAGGTCTTCACACAAAGGGTCGCCGTATCAGTGAAGATTTCCCTCACCATGCCATATAAAATATCTATGTTCTTCAACCTCAATAATCCTTTTTTTAATTTAAATTCAATTGGCTATCATTAGTTTCAGATACAGAGCTCAAAAATTCATCAGTTGCCTCTAACACCCAGTGTTCATCACATCCCGTGCCCAATAGTCCTTATGCTTTATTTTTCTCCACACCTAACATACAGTGTACCCATGTTTATTTTTGTTTGCTTGCTTACTCTAGAATGTAAGCTCCATGCAGCCAATACTCCATTTGTTTGCTGCTGTTTCCAAAGTTCCTAGAACAATGTTTGGCACAGATAGGCTTTCAACAAATATTTGTTGAATAAACAAATATATAGGTAGATGAAGGAATGGGAGAAAATTAGGAACAACCTGATACACACTGACTGTAAAATGAATGAATTAATCATGGTATACTTTTGCATTGGAATGCCAAGCGGTGAAGCAGAATAAATCACCACTATGCATATCAACAAGGATGAGTCCCATTATATAATGCTGAGCAAAAACAAAAAAAAAAAGAAAAGAAAATTTCAAGAGAAGTTTTGGAAGTAGCCACACCTTAAGAATCAGGTCGGATTAACTGAAGCCAGGGGCCATAGATTAGTGTGTCATTTCCAGGAATGTAGCCCAGCTTCAGATTCCCTTTCTTAACTGCCTCTGGAGGGCAGACCACAGATTCGCAGTCACTGTGCCGTAGCCTCCGAGGTGGGAGTGCTGGGACATATTGCAAGCCATGGGCCCAGCAGGTCCGGGGCCCTACTTTCTTGGCTGATTGCTATAGCAGCCAGCTGTAAAGAGAGCTCTCAAACCAAAAATAATATGTTCTCTTGTGTTTAAGTGGCAGGGATTTTAGATAGCATCTTTTCTTTTGGAGCATGCATAAAAAAGGAAACTTCAACAAATAAGGTCTGTAGAGGAAATAGTAGGTAAAAATCTAAGGCCAAGACATAATTCCTTAACTCTATCAGGCAGAGTTAGGAGGTGCTCTGAGTCACCTAATGGGGAAAAAAATGAACAATATATCTAACTACCTATTTAAAACCACTTGAATAGTGTGCTGTAGTGTGACCAAAACAAAACAAAGAATAAGATGATATGTCCCCCAAACACTGTGGAATATCCAGAAAACATGACTTTGGGGTTACAAAGACCTGGGTTTAAATCCTAACTTTACAACTCACTAGGTGTATGTCCTTAAACCATTGTGTAAACTTCCTGAGCTTGTTTTCAATTTTTCTTCCAGGAAAAAAAATGGAGGCATTAATAAGTATGTTAAAGGCTTTTGCTATGATTAATTAAAAATATATAAAAGTACTTAGCATAAAGCCTGGCATTAAAACTTGAATAATTGCATGAATAAATGAATGAATGAATGAGTAAGCTCTACAGTCGGGTAGGGGAGACATGCAATTAATTATAATTCCAAGTTTGAATGTGATAAAGGTCGCTGCACTGCTCTCCTGGAGAACAGAGTAGATTGTTATATCTGGGAAATAAGGAAGGCATCATAGAGGAGTGAATTTGGGATTTGGCATATGGTGACATCTTTTCATAATGAAGACCAGAGGAGGTCTTCTGTGTTGAACCGGGAGGGGAGGAGAAGTTTCATAGGGAGCAAGGGCAATGTTGTGTTTTTTAACCCAAGTTGGCCATTCTTTATCAATATACCCATTGAACTCAGGATTAGTACTGATGACAACTACACGTACATCCATGCAGTGTAATCAGTGTAGACTCAATTTTCCAGTCACATATCCAGAAGCCTTAGGGCCTGATATGCTTTAGAATTCTCCCTTCCCTACCCTCCCTCCCTCCCTCCCCCTTCCTTCCTTCCTTCCTTCCTTCCTTCCTTCCTTCCTTCCTTCCTACATTCCTTCCTTCCTCCTTCCCTCCCTCCCTCCCTCTTTTCTTTTCTTTTCTTTTCTTTTCTTTTTCTTTCTTTCTTTCTTTCTTTCTTTCTTTCTTTCTTTCTTTCTTTCTTTCTTTCTTTCTTTCTTTCTTTCTTTCTTTCTTCTTTCTTCTCTCATTTTAGAAAGGTTGTGTCTTCAGCGGGGTCAGGGACAGCAAATAAATGAATATTTCTGCAGTGAACCACAAAGCTATTCACACTAATGGGATACATAAAGACTATAAAGAGCCTCATGTTGAGTCAGCTAACATTTTACTGCCAAAAACATAGAAAAAACTTTCAGTTTTCAGAATTTTGGATTTCAAAATTTCAGATAAGAGACAGCCTGTATGGGCCTTAAGAAAGGAGCCTAACCAGATACAAACACACTTGACCATATCTGAGATAAACATGAAACCACTTAGGACAAGAGGTGCGACAGAGGAAATGTTAGGCCTGTATCCCACCTACTGTGCAATAGATTCATTGCTCCCTGCTTTAAATAAGCCACCAGAATTAGGAAGCCCTCTGGAGAAATCTGAGCTGTCACAT
Source organism: Zalophus californianus (assembly GCF_009762305.2). NCBI lineage: Eukaryota > Metazoa > Chordata > Mammalia > Carnivora > Otariidae > Zalophus > Zalophus californianus. The sequence continues at coordinate 184,637,040 of NC_045598.1, forward strand.
ACTAATTAACACAAATAGCAATTCTCACGTGTCTGGATTATGTCTGAAAAATCATCCTTGACAGTGCACATCTAAGCATCTCAAGAAAATGATGACAAATAAGTGTTTTCTCTCTCTAATAGCTTGAATTGCAAGATATTTCAAAAACAAGATCAACAGAATACCATTTGTCTGACAAGGGAGAGAAAATGTGAGGCATGTTTCCTGACTATTTTTTTTCTTTGAGATGTCAAAGATTTAACTCAAATTCTTCAGCTCTTCAGCTTCTTGTGTAATTCCAGAAGCATGGCTTAATGTACTGGGCTCTGATGTGATTAACATGATGAGAGCTGAAGGCTCCTTCCCATCACCCTCATTTCAAGGAGTTCTCTTAATTTCTATTAAAGAATCCTTGCAAGGGAATTGGCAAACACAGTCCTGCCAGTTGCTGGCTGTGAGGGATGTGCACATCAAGACATTGGATTATCTGGGCTCAATCTTTTGCATTAAAATGAAGACAGTAGGCACTTAGTGTGGACAACAAAAACCACACGTGGACACTGAGAGTCCTTCAGTGAGTTTGTCTTTATCACTTAATTTCATCAATCCAGTGATACAAACATATTCTCACGTGTCCCCACTTGGGATGAGAACTGGAATGAACATGGTTTTAGGGCTTCATGATAAGAGGCATGAGGACACTGTCCAGGGTGGCTAACAGGACAGGAATCAAGTCTATTCCAAGGCACAGTCTTTGCAGAAAGAAAGAATAGGATGAAATGAGATTTAAAAAATTGAAAGTGTGGTGATGAGCTGGAGTCCTAGAGACCCAGCCAATGTTCATGAGATGGGAGGATCTGGAGGCAGGATTGCCTTGTGGAAATCATCACATTTGGGCTCAGGCAGACCTAGGCTTGAAACACACTCCCCCACATATTAGCCACGTGAACAAGTCATTTGAACTTTCTGTGCTCTTAGCCCCCCTCTCCATCTGAAAATAAAGAAAATGGTGTCAACCTGCTCTCATTGTAAGAAGTAAATGAAAAAATAGCAGAGTGTCTGGCACCTGAAATATGTTTGATAGGGGCAGCAACTAGTATATGATGGTATTATTGATTGTGCTGATGAAGATTGATGATTTTGATGGTGATGATGATGATGATGGTGATGATGATGGTGGTGATGATGGTGATGATAGTGATGGTGATGATGATGGTGGTGATGATGATGATGGTGATGATGGTGATGATAGTGATGGTGATGATGGTGATGATGATGGTGGTGATGACGATGGTGGTGATGATAGTGATGGTGATGATGGTGATGATGATGATGGTGATGATGGTGATGATAGTGATGATGATAATGATGATGATGATGGTGATGATGGTGATGATAGTGATGGTGATGATGGTGATGATGATGGTGATGATGGTGATGATGATGGTGGTGACGATGGTGGTGATGATGATGATGGTGATGATGGTGGTGGTGATGATGGTGATGCTGATGATGGTGATGATGATGGTGGTGATGATGGTGATGATAGTGATGGTGATGATGGTGATGATGATGGTGTTGATGGTGATGATAGTGATGGTGATGATGGTGATGATTATGGTGATGATGGTGGTGATGATGGTGATGACAGTGATGGTGAGGATGGTGATGATAGTGATGATGATGATGGTGATGATGGTGATGATGGTGATGATGGTGATGATGATGGTGGTGATGATGGTAGTGATTATGATGGTGATGCTGGTGATGGTGATGATGGTAGTGATTATGATGGTGATGCTGGTGATGGTGATGATGATGATGGTGATGGTGATGGTGGTGGTGATTAGTAGCAGTGGTAATAACCAGATGAATTCAGATCTAAGGGTCTGGGATTTGGAATGATCTCAGCTTCATTGTCTAGCAATCTTGTGGTACATAGGGGTTAAAATCTAGGGTAAAGATGAACAAATTGACTTGGGAACATAAATGTTGACTGAAAGAATTGGAAGAAACACCTACTCAGTGGGCATCCAAACCAAAATTTCCTCTCTAATGAGCATCATAAATTCTTCCATGTGCTGAGGACACAGTGGCAGATTAGACAAAATGCCTGCCCAAGAGAATCTATCTTCTTGAGAGGGAAAACAAACAGAAGCACAAGGACAAATGAATACAGGAGATATGTTCAGGTACTAATAAAATCTCTTAAAATTATAGCAGGAATTATGTATAAAGAGCAATGATACTATTATTATTATTGTTTTGTTGTTGTTAATTGTTTTTGGTGGGGGGAGGGAAGATACAGAGAAGTTTTACCTAGAGTTGTCAGAAAAAATCTTCTGAGAAGCAGGTTTTTGAATTGAAGCTGAAATGATTTAAAAAGGAGACTCTAGTTTATGTCACACTGTGGAGAGCATGGTAAGGATTTCAGAATTTTTTTCCTAAGCAAAAGGGAAAATGATTAGGCAGTTTTAAGCAGGGGATGACATAAACTGATTATGTTTTAGGAGGTTACTGTGGTTGCCGAATGTAGGGTATTAAGCTGCTGGGGGTCCAGGGTGGTAGGAGGGAAAGTGGGAAATCCAGAGAAGAGCAGACAGGACTTGTGCTAAGTTCATGGTCATGGAAAAACGGGACTTGGCAGAATGTCGGGATTTGTTTTGGAGATATACTGACACTATTTACTAAGGGAGTGCATGAGAGACAAAGTTCTTCAAGTCAGGAATAAGCAGCCTCCAGTATCAGGTCCCAACTAGGTAAAGCAAGTGTGTAGCCTTTTAGGAACTCGTCTTGTACTTAGGATATGTTCTGATGGCCCTAACTGAGCTTCACATTCCTTCCACACCCTTGCCCATACTGACCACTCCATGTACTCTCTACAGGACCTCTTTGGCCACATTGACACACTTTCATTTGTACCAATGTTCTTTTTGGTGCGTGAGGTTGTTGTTCATGCCAAGTAGACTTGGAGTGCTCTGGGAGACATTTCCAGATCTCTCCACCTGGCTAATCCCAGCCTTTCTCCAGATCTTACTTTCAATGTTATTTCTTTGGAAGACTTTCCTGACTGCACTGACTAGGATTACTCTGGTATACACTAGTGTAGCTCTCCAAGTGTCTTGATTATAGTAACAAAGTGATTAATAGCTAATATGTCCTGAGGGCTTACTATGCAGTAGCCACTTCAGGGCCATGTCCTTCAATCATCACCCTGCTCCTCATAGCGGCATTATAAAGGAAGTGGTTGTGTTATCTCTGTCTTACATACAAAGCATCTGAGGTTCAGAGCGTTGGGGCAATGTGGCTGTTGGGAGCTGGGACTGGGGTCTGAGTAAGGCAGGCTGACTCAGAAACTAATTCTAAACTACTCAACTCTGACTCCCTGAATCTCGTGACATTCATATTTGGTGTAATTATTAGTTTTGTGCCTGTTTTCTCTGAGGCTGAAAGCTTCATTAGGGGCAGGAGCATATCTGTCTTGTTTTGAGGAAGTGTTCAGCCTTCTAACTCAGGTCCTAGCCTAGAGCCTGGGTCAGGGTGATCACCTGACAAATATTTGTGAATTGATCATTTATCGTCTCAAACCCATGCCATGTGGACGCATGCAGAAACCCATGCAGGGCACCCAGGTAACATCAAAGCAGGCTCATTCAGTGTGCAGAGGTTTCAGCTCATAGAATACTTGCAAGTCAGATTGGGGCTGCCCCTGCAGATTTCCCCCACTTGGCCCCATCCATTGATTGTCAGGTGGGGTGTCTTTGCTGAGTTGCATGCTCACAGTGCCCTCACGGGGGCCCCAGACAATAGTCTGGTGATAGCTGCTTCTGAACTACTTGAGAAACTTCTGCTGAGAATGTAGGACTCTCCCCAGAGAGAGAGGGGGCTATGGGGCCCTGTGGGGCACATGGCTTTCACAGGAAAACCTCAGCCATCAAAACATTCTACACAATGGGGACATTTTGATCTGGAAACTTGCTTCATGTGTGAGCTTCCCTTCCTTGCACAAAGCTGACACTCCTGATGACCCAAAGCAGTGACAGTGCCATGGAAGCATCCTCTTTTGTGGCAGATGGGTTGGCGATCAGTCTGGACTTCACATTGAAGGAGGCGCTGGGGATCTGGACCCCAGCACTTAACTAGTTGCACAGACTCTGGAACTCTTTGAAGCTCAGGCCCCTCACATGCACAGAGAGATGGCATCATTTGGAGTTATGGGTATTAAAATAGACAGTGCACCAGCCTTCAGCAGCTGCGTTCCTGAAAGGAGTGCTTCATGTTCACACAGCCCTTGTCAGCCTAAAAAACTAAGTCATCTCCGCTTACTCATTGGTCTGAGGACAATTGATGGCAATTGATATCCTGATTTTAGGACTCAAGCAATCATTTATAAAGCACTTATTTTGACCTGTTGCATTAATGATGCTAAGATAGCTTGTGGTCTAGTGACAACCCCCAGAGCAAGAAGAAGCTGGAAACCTCAGTGGCTTTAACACAACAAATGCTTATTTTGGTCTCCTTGCAGGTTGGATGGTGAAGTAGAGACTCAGTCCTAACCAGCAACTCCACCACCTCTGGGTGAAGTTTCCAGGGCAGGGAAATGCTTTTTTAAAAATTTATTATTATTTCCAGGGCAGGGAAATGCTTTTTTAAAAATTTATTATTATTATTTTATTATTACTTTTTACCATTTAACTTGTTTTAATGTTTCTTCAGAAATGGTGAAAAATACTAAAGTACAGACAAGGAATCATCATACTGTTGTGGCCAACATTATAAATATGGAATTATAAATTTAAAACATTTTCTGGTTTAAAGAATACATCTGGGGGGCACCTGGCTGGCTCAGTTGGTTAAGCAACTGCCTTCGGCTCAGGTCATGATCCTGGAGTCTCAGGATCGCGTCCCACGTCGGGCTCCCTGCTCAGTGGGGAGTCTGCTTCTCCCTCTGACCCTCTCCCCTCTCATGCTCTCTCTCACTTTCTCTCTCTCAAATAAATAAATAAAATCTTTAAAAAAAAAAAAGAATACATCTGGTAGTCAATGCAGCTCTGCGGGTCTCTGCCTCTAGTAGGGCGGGTCTCTGCCTTCCTGATGGCGCTTGGCTTTATCCATTTTTCCAGGTCCTCCCCATCGGCCTCTTCTTCTTCCCATCTGTTCCATCAAAGGTCCAGGGGGCCCACCAGGGCCACCCTGTCTTCTTCCACCAAAGCCACCTTGGTCCATGCCCCAGCCACCACGGAAGCCCCCTCTGTCTCCGCCACGACCACCCCTGAACATCTCCCCGGGACCACTGTGGCCCATGAAGCTGCCTCTTCCTCCCCGTGTGCCACCAGGGCCACCTCTGCCATGGTCACCTCGCTGGAGAAGAAAGGGCAGTGGAAGGAAGCCTTCGGGCTTTGGGGCCTTACCCTGGTTCATTCTGTTCTCCAAGCAAAGTTCTGGGAGGACATGGGGAGTCTAAAGGGGGATGGTGTTTCCTTTATCTCAAACTGTCTAATGAGAGCCAGAAACTCGGGTAGGGCAGCAGTTAGAGAAGCCGGACTCATAGCCCCGTCCTCCCTGTCAGGGGAAATGAGTAGACAATTGCAAAGGCTGAGCGCCAGCGTCTTGATTTACTGTGATGCCCGCACGGGACCCCTTGGAGGGCAGTGAGGCTCTTTTGTTCTCCTGCCCCTTTCCACCCACCGTGTCCTCTTTAGCCACCCTCCCCAACTTATCTGTGCCACCCTGCTTTTTCTAAAAATTCTGTGAAGCAAAAGGAATTATTTCAAGAGGGAGGAGTGAGCCAGCAGCCAGATTAGTGACAACAGCTAGTGACACACCATGACCCGAGCTGACCTGGCTCACACACGTGTGGCATAGTCTCCTGCACAGATGTCACACGAGCTCCTGGTGGCGCTAGCATGCCAGCCTCACACAGCAGCTGCACCGTGAGCCTCCAACAGCCTCCAACAGCCTCGTGCATTCAGACGTCCCCAGAGGCCAGGCTGTGGATGCCAATGGCAGGCTGTGACATTGAGGTTTGTCCCCTGTGAGTCCCCTGCATGGGCCTGCCAACCCCCTCACCCTATGCCTAGGGGCTACAAACAGGATTCGAAAAACAAAAGGAGAAAAGTTTGTCTTCAATTGAGTTGTACAGAACTATTTCAAAAAACAAATCTAGAAACCCATTTTAATTTCACCATGTATGTTTTCCACTTTGTTTTAATATTGTATTTCTTCTGAATTATACCTAAGGGCATGGGGAATAAGGTAGCCTTTCCAGGGTCCAAAGATTCTAAGGGAAATAACCCTGCTCTGGTCCACCCATCCTCATGAACTCACATCATCCTCATCAACTCACATCATCCTCATCAACTCACATCATCCCAGTGTCTGTAGGATCCCCTCTCCTAGCTCACCCCATGCCAATCCTCTGTCCACACTGACACCAAAATCACTTTCCCATAACCCGTGCCTGATGGCACTCCTTTTCCCCATAAAACCACCAGCAACAAGCTAATGCCTCAGGTCTTCAACCTGGGTCACATGACCCCCTGTTTGCTCTCCACCTTCCTCTGCTCTTCCTTCCCAGTCATCTCATCTGCACCCACACCATCTGGACGGGACGCCTTGCTGTCCTCCATTCCTCCTGATCTCCCTGGTGAGAGTGGAGACTTCCTTTTTCTGAGCATCTATGTAACATGCTGGGCACCTCTGTTATCAGGCTTACACTGTGTGATAACTGGTTTTGAGGTACCTGTCTTCCTCCACAAACTGTTGGGTATTCATAAAGTTAAGTTCCCCTTACCTTTTTACTCCAGCACCTGGAGGGTGCATGGGATAGAGTTAACATTCACTAAATAAAAACAAGTAAAAAAAAAACAAAACATGAAAAGAAGGAAGGAAGGAAGGAAGGAAGGCAGGCAAGCAATATCATGCCCAACAAGGTTTAGAAAAACCACCCCATTGTCATCCCCTCTTCCATTAGGAAACCCAGATGAACACATGTTGGCCATGGGGCCCTGGAAGAAATGCTCACTGCACGAAGATATATGGGTTTCTGGCTGCTGCTGACACAAGTACCTCTGACCCCAGGGTGAGATTCTATTCTGAAGCCAAATGGAAACAAAACAGAATTCAAAAATAGAAGTGCAGTTAATGAAGCATGAGGTAGCAGGGCCACGCTCTCACAGACTCTGTGGGATGAGAAGCCTGCCATTCTCAGGCCACTGGCAGGGGCTGCCCAGCTGGCCGGGCGGGAGGCATGTCCCTGGGGCTCTAGGAAGGTCTCTTATTGCTCATGTCAAGAGCTAATGTTGTCAGCCACAGTCTCCTGCTGCCTGCACAGACCTCAGGCACAGAGTAAGTGATTGATTCTACAAAGTCAGCTAAGGAAGATGCAGTGTGTCCAACAAGCCTGATTCTTTAGAGACCGCTCTCCACACAGTTCTCCAAGTACTCAGCATTAGGCTATCTAAACACGGAACAGCAGGACAGGTATAATTGGAACATCCAGTTGGCTTGTGTGGATTGATCTTTTGGGTAAAAATCATGGAATTAATTTAGCCCCTGGCTCTGCCCCTTTAAAATGGTGATCCCGGAAAATGCCTTTCTGCTCTCTGAGCCCCTGAAAATAATAATTAAAAAATATGCTATATCCTATCTATTGATCTCATAAAATTGTGCTGGGGATCAAGATAACAGGTATGGGATTGTTCAGTGAACTATAGAGAGTTATTCAAAACTGACTTTTTATTACCTGATCTCTATTCCTATATTTACTTTACATATTCAAAGCCAAACTGCAAGCCCATCATTTCTGATTTTTCCCAAGCATCCCAAGAGATGGAGGGAGAGCGTTAAGCACCCACTCTGCTTCAGGCACTTATTATCTTCATAGCTACCCTCTACTGACCAGCAGCTTTGGTCTGGTGCTAACTCTCTGGTGCATACTGTTGTAGATGATCACACTGCAGAATGTGTTGTTGCTTCATTTAACAGATGAAGCCAAGATTCAGAAACATAAATTAACCTTTTCAAGGTGATACAGCTGTAGATTACAAAGTTGAGAATCAAACTCAAACTCTCTGGCTCTAAAGTGTTCCTTCCGAAGACCACGCAAGGATTCTTTCCATTACTGTCTGCATCTCCCACATGGAGAGCTTTGTTGAAAATGCTGTAGATGCTCAGAAAATGCTTAAGTACTTAATGGAATTGACCTTCACCTAGAAAATGTAGTCACAGGTCTGCAGAGAAGCAAAAAGTTGGGCAGCAATGACCTTATTTTGTCGAGACGTTTTATAAGGATAGAAGTTCAGAGTTTCCACTTTTCTTCATCCCTTCTTGCATTTCCTCTCCTTGCCAGTGACTCTGCTTATCCGTTTATGAATCCTACTTCATTAATCACTGCCATTGCACCGTTCCACTCTGCATGCTGAACCTGCGAACTCAGAGAAATGCACCGGGCAGTGAGAATTCGTAGTCACTTCAGAGAGTTGCTGTGAGCACCCTGTGTAGAAACAGCCCAGTTCCTGGGCCTCTGTAAACCTCAGCACATTGAAAGTGTCAGCAGCTACTGGCCCACTCAGCAGTCCCCAGAGTTGCCTTCCAAGTGGTGATGACATCAGAATACACACAGCAGACACTGCAGACAAAAGTCTCAGACAGAAGTAGAACCCCCCAGAGAGAAAGAGGCAGATTTGGAGGTAGACCCTGAGCCCTGAGCCATGATTACGTGGTGGCAAAGAGAATGTACCTTCTTCCTCACAGACCTGCAAGACAAAGAAGACCTGCATGGTGGACTTTGATTTTCTGAGGCAGCCAATGGTAACTTGGTCCAACGGATAAGACACTTTTTGTTTGGTAGGGAAGTGGGGAGAAAGGGAATGGAAAGTGGGAGCATCACCCCCAGGACTTCAGCACACTCCCTAGTATTTTGGTTTCCTTCCCAGTTCTTCAGCATACCACCCAGTACTTCAGCACCCTTCCCGGGACTTCAGCACACTCTCCAGTATTTCAGTATCCTCCCTAGAGCTTTAGCACAGAGCCAGAGTACTTCAGTGTCCTCTCCAGTACTTCAGCATACCACTCAGTACTTCAGCATCCTTTCTAATACTTCAGCATACTCCCAGGACTTCAGCATACCCTCCAGTACTTCAGCACACCCCCAGTACTTTGGCATCCTTACCAGTATTTCAACATCCTTCCCAGTACTTCAGCACACTCCCCAGTATTTCGGTATCCTCCTCAGTACTTCAGCACATACCACAGTACTCCAACATCCTTCCCAGTACTCCAGTGTCCTCTCTAGTACTTTAGCATACCCTCCAGTACTTGAGCACACTCCCCACTACTTTTGCATTCTTTCCACTACTTCAGCTTGTTCCCCAGTACTTCAGTACACTCCCCAATACTTCACTATCCTTTTTGATACTTCAACATCTTCCTCGGTCCTTCTGAGAGTATTCAAGGGTCAGGGAAGATTCCTTTTTCTTTGGCCATGGTAGGAATGTAGGAAAGGGAAGAAAAAGTGTTCCCCTTAGGAAACAGGAAGTTTGATTTCTGAAACAGAAATGCCAAATGAAAAATATCAAGTGCACAGTAGAGGTCCAATGAATTGTAACTATTCCTCTCTATTTCAGCCTTACATTCTATTATGTCTCTTATCTCCCCTGTTTAACTTTAAGTGCCAGGCAACAGGATGCATAGCTGGTTTATCTTTTTATTGCCCGTAAGACTTTGCCCATGGAAGGAGCAAAAAAATATTTGTGTCACATGTGGTGTGCATGTGGGCATGCGTGTGTGTCATCATAAAACCAATCACCGCTTTGTTACTTCTGACTACATGTGAATGAAACACTCCGCATAGAGTCCTTGCATGCTGGGGTACTGATGCTAGGCATGAACACATTCAGAATGATGGGCTGAGAGGCAAATTCTAAATGACTGGAAAACCCAACCCTTAAGGTTTGCCATCAGAAGTTTCAGATTCAGCTAAGATTCGTTGAACACATGTTAGATGTGAAGGTAAGAAATTCCATGATCCTTCACAGTTAGGAAAACCCTGAAAAGGAGGTGTCACCACCCCATCTTTTGGATGAAGAAACCCAGGTTTAGAGAGGTGTTATAATTTGTCCAAGTTCATGTCCCTGGCGCAGAGTTGAGCTGAGGCACAGGTGTTTTCTGGGAAAGACTGAATTGACAACTGTGGGGAATTATTCATCATTTTCTAATGGTGAAAAGAAACAAAGTTGACACTCAAATACTGTATGCTAAATAATTACTTTCTAAGAAAAACAGGTTTTTTAATTTTCTTAATTTTCCTGAAATAATTTTTATAGCTATCAGACTGCTTTGCTGACTATTAGTATGAATTTGGATGAGTATAAAATATTCATACAATCCTATTGATTGAAATGATAGAGTCCATTGATCCCAGTTCAGAAAATTTTTGAATAAAACTATATTACAATGAGATGCAATATGTTCCATAACATGAGCAAAAAAGGTTTGAAGACAAAGTTCTCCCAGAAGATCCTAAGAACCATAGTTGCTTTATTCTCTGCATTCCAACAGATGTGTGTTTTCTTGTCCAATAGGGGTGACCATCTTCCAGAATCATTTCCTGATTGGTTTCTGCTCGCCTTCATCACATTGTGTACTTCCATAATAACCTCTCATCATAGCCTGGCTGACTGTATCCAGGAAGACAGGATGCTTTCTAGACACTTCAGTTTCTTCGGGGGGGGCGGTGGTTAAAGGTAATGCACATGAATTAAAGACAAATCCTGTAGTCAAGATTAAATGCTAAATTGTGGAAAGCAAATGTAAGTGACACTTCAGGCAGTATGCTGAGAATCAAGGGTGTAGCTTTCGATGCTAGATAGACCCTGATGTAACCCGCACCTCACTGTACGTAGGTGACCTGGGGAATTGGCTGAAGTCCTGTTTCCCTCCTCTGAGTGACTGGGATAATAATATCTAAGGGTAAAAGTACTGGTTATGATAATATGAGATCCTTATCAAAGTACCGGGCACAGAGTTTGGCTCAAAATAGGCATTAAAAAATACAAAGTTCCCTTACTACTTTTCCCCCTCTGTTCCTATTTTGGGGGAAAATATAGTCAATAGTCCAAGAGGTGTCTTGAAGGGAACCTTATAGAAGGAAGTTGGAATAGGCAGGAGAGATTCAAGTTTAAATTGTGAGAAGTTGGGTATTTTGAGCACCTAACCAACTTAATGAGAACTAGTGGTTTATTCAGAGCTATCTGTAATCTTCTTTAGAATCAGTTAAAAATTTTGAGCCATGGCATATTCCACTCAGCTTAAGTATGTGATGAAGTGGTATGTCTGCCTTTCTTTAGTCTAAAAATTAGTCTCACTGTCTGGAGCCTAGAAATATTTGATTATATGATCCATCCGGCTCCTATCCCTGAAACTGTAAGGAGGGCAGTGAGGGGGAAGAATTTTCTTTGTCAGCACTGGGTATATTCTGGAAACTGAGATGAACCCCAAAGACAGCAGAGTGAGGGTGGTGTAGCTCAGTTTCTTATCCCTGAAGATAGCTACCAAGCTGGATCCAAGAAGCTGCAGGTATAATTCTTGTCCCCTCATAATCAGTGAAGAGATTGCTCTATCAGCAGAAGGTGGCCATTTTGCAAACTGAGAAAATTGGAGAAAATCAAGGTAAATGTGGAGTGTGTCTGTTGAAAGAACCTGTAAGCTTTGAAGGGAAGGAGGCAAAAGAAACTGAAAACTGCTCTTTATTCCCTTAAATGAGCACCAAGGGATACAAAGTGTTTGGCATTTGTCCTCCTTCAGGGATTAGGGGATAACACAATTTAGAGTCAGAAGGGCCACCAAGAAACCCCAATTCCAGTGTCATTTCCTCCGGAATCCTTCCCTGGTATTCCTGACTATATCAAAACTATTTATTATATTATTAAAATAACAGCACCTTTGTCTTTCATAGTTCTTATATTCCTCACGAGGAGCTGAATCTGTTCTAATTTTCCACTCTATTGCCAGCACCCAGAAGGGTACTGCACACAGTAGGCATTATGCATGCCTTTGAAATAACAAATTTATTGTATTCTCTTTCAGGGGGAATATGAAGCAGATTTTTAAAAAAAATCAAATCCAATGACACTTTTTTCTTTTTTAATAATTTTTTATTGTTATGTTAATCACCATACATTACATCATTAGTTTTTGATGTAGTGTTCCATGATTCATTGTTTGTGCATAACACCCAGTGCTCCACGCAGAATGTGCCCTCTTTAATACCCATCACCAGGCTAACCCATCCCCCCACCCCCTCCCCTCTAGAACCCTCAGTTTGTTTTTCAGAGTCCATCGTCTCTAATAGTTTCGTCTCCCCCTCCGAATTACTCCCCTTCATTCTTCCCCTCCTGCTATCTTCTTCTGTTTTTTTTTCCTTAACATATATTGCATTATTTGTTTCAGAAGTACAGATACGTGATTCATCAGTCTTGTACAATTCACAGTGCTCACCATAGCACATACCCTCCCCAATGTCTATCACCCAGCCACCCAATCCCTCCCACCCCCCACCACTCCAGCAAACCTCAGTTTGTTTCCTGAGATTAAGAATCCCTCATATCAGTGAGGTCATATGATACATGTCTTTCTCTGATTGACTTATTTCCCTCCAGTTCCATCCACGTCATTGCAAATGGCAAGATCTCATTCGTTTTGATGGTTGCATAATATTCCATTGTGTATATATACCACCTCTTCTTTATCCATTCATCTGTCGATGGACATCTTGGCTCTTTCCACAGTTTGGCTATTGTGGACATTGCTGCTATAAACATTGGGGTGTACGTACCCCTTCGGATCCCTACATTTGTATCTTTGGGGTAAATACCCAGTAGTGCAATTGCTGGATCGTATGGTAGCTCTATTTTCAACTGTTTGAGGAACCTCCATACTGTTTTCCAGAGTGGCTGCACCAGCTTGCATTCCGACCAACAGTGTAGGAGGGTTCCCCTTTCTCCACATCCCCGCCAACATCTGTCGTTTCCTGACTTGTTAATTTTAGCCATTCTGACGGGTGTGAGGGGGTATCTCATTGAGGTTTTGATTTGGATTTCCCTGATGCCAAGCGATGTTGAGCACTTTTTAATGTGTCTGTTGGCCATTTGGATGTCTTCCTTGGAAAAATGTCTGTTCATGTCTTCTGCCCATTTCTTGATTGGATTATTTGTTCTTTGGGTGTTGAGTTTGATAAGTTCTTTATAGATTTTGGATACTAGCCCTTTAGCTGATATATCATTTGCAAATATTTTTTCCCATTCTGTCGGGTGTCTTTTGGTTTTGTGGACTGTTTCTTTTGCTGTGCAAAAGCTTTTTGTCTTGATGAAATCCCAATAGTTCATTTTTGCCCTGGCTTCCCTTGCCTTTGGCGATGTTTCTAAGAAGAAGTTGCTGTGGTTGAGGTGGATGAGGTTGCTGCCTGTGTTCTCCTTTAGGATTTTGATGGACTCCTGTCTCACGTTTCGGTCTTTCAACCATTTGGAGTCTATTTTTGTGTGTGGTGTAAGGAAATGGTCCAGTTTCATTCTTCTGCATGTGGCTGTCCAATTTTCCCAACACCATTTGTTGAAGACACTGTCTTTTTTCCATTGGACATTCTTTCCTGCTTTGTCAAAGATGAGTTGACCATAGAGTTGAGGGTCCATTTCTGGGCTCTCGATTCAGTTCCATTGATCTATGTGTCTGTTTTTGTGCCAGTACCATACTGTCTTGATGATGACAGCTTTGTAATACAGCTAGAAGTCCAGAATTGTGTTACCGCCAGCTTTGTTTTTCTTTTTCAAGATTCCTCTGGCTATTCGGGGTCTCTTCTGGTTCCATACAAATTTTAGGATTATTTGTTCCATTTCTTTGAAAAAGGTGGATGGTATTTTGATGGGGATTGCATTGAATGTGTAGATTGCTCTAGGTAGCACTGACATCTTCACAATGTTTGTTCTTCCAATCCATGAGCATGGAACGTTTTTCCATTTCTTTGTGTCTTCTTCAATTTCTTTCATGAGTACTTTATAGTTTTCTGAGTACAGATACTTTGCTTCTTCGGTTAAATTTATTCCTAGGTATCTTAGGGTTTTGCGTGCAATTGTAAATGGGATCGACTCCTTGATTTGTCTCTCTTCTGTCTTGTTGTTGGTGTATAGGAATGCCACTGGTTTCTGTGCATTGATTTTATACCCTGCTACTTTACTGAATTCCTGTATGAGTTCTAGCAGTTTTGGGGTGGAGTCTTTTGGGTTTTCCACATGCAGTATCATATCATCTGCAAAGAGTGAGAGTTTGACTTCCTCTTTGCTGATTTGGATGTCTTTGATTTCTTTTTGTTGTCTGATTGCTGTGGCTAGGACTTCTAATATTATGTTGAATAGCAGTGGTGAGAGTGGACATCCCTGCCGCATTCCTGACCTTAGGGGAAAAGCTCTCAGCTTTTCCGCATTGAGAATGATATTCGCTGTAGGTTTTTCATAGATGGCTTTTATGATATTGAGGTAGGTACCCTCTATCCCTATTCTCTGAAGAGTTTTGATCAAGAAAGGATGCTGTACTTTGTCAAATGCTTTTTCTGCATCTCTTGAGAGGAATATGATTCTTGTTCTTTCTTTTGTTAATGTATTGTATCACGTTGATTGATTTGCGGATGTTGAGCCAGCCTTGCAGCTCAGGGATAAATCCCACTTGGTCATGGTGAATAATCCTTTTAATGTACTGTTGGATCCTATTGGCTAGTATTTTGGTGAGAATTTCTACATCCATGTTCATCAAGGATATTGGTCTGTAATTCTCCTTTTTGATGGGGTCTTTGTCTGGTTTTGGGATCAAGGTAATGCTGGCCTCATAAAATGAGTTTGGAAGTTTTCCTTCCATTTCTATTTCTTGGAACAGTTTCAGGAGAATAAGTATTAATTCTTCTCTAAATGTCTGATAGAATTCCCCTGGGAAGCCATCTGGCCCTGGGCTTTTGTTTGTTGGGAGATTTTTGATGACTGCTTCAATTTCCTTAGTGGTTATAGGTCTGTTCAGGTTTTCTATTTCTTCCTGGTTCAATTTTGGTAGTTGATACATCTCTAGGAATGCACCCATTTCGTCCAGGTTATCTTATTTGCTGGCATTGGGTTGCTCATAATATGTTCTTATAATTGTTTGTATTTCTTTGGTGTTGGTTGTGATCTCTCCTCTTTCATTCATGATTTTGTTGATTTGGGTCATTTCTCTTTTCTTTTGGATAAGTCTGGCCAGGGGTTTATCAATCTTGTTAATTCTTTCTAAGAATCAGCTCCTAGTTTCGTTGATCTGTTCTACTGTTCTTTTGGTTTCTATTTCATTGATTTCTGCTCTGATCTTTATTATTTCTCCTCCCCTGCTGGGTTTAGGCTTTATTTGCTGTTCTTTCTCCAGCTCCTTTAGGTGTAGGGTTAGGTTGTGTATTTGAGATCTTTCTTGTTTCCTGAGAAAGGATTATATTGCTATAGACTTTCCTCTCAGGACTGCCTTTGCTGTATCCCAAAGATTTTGAACAGTTGTGTTTTCATTTTCATTGGTTTCCATGAATTTTTTTAATTCTTCTTTAATTTCCTGGTTGACCCATTCATTCTTTAGTAGAATGCTCTTTAGACTCCATGTATTTTAGTTCTTTCCGACTTTCCTCTTGTGATTGAGTTCTAGTTTCAAAGCATTGTGGTCTGAAAATATGCAGGGAATAATCCCAATCTTTTGGTACCGGTTGAGACCTGATTTGTGACCGAGGATGTGATCTATTCTGGAGAATATTCCATGGGCACTAGAGAAGACTATGTTTTCCATTGCTTTGGGATGGAATGTTCTGAATATGTCTGTAAAGTCTATTTGGTCCAGTGTGTCATTTAAAGTCTTTATTTCCTTGTTGATCTTTTGCTTAGATGGTCTGTCCATTTCAGTGAGGGGCGTGTTAAAGTCCCCCACTATTATTGTATTGTTGTCAATGTGTTTCTTTGCTTTTGTTATTAATTGCCTTATATAATTGGCTGCTCCCACGTTAGGGGCATAGATATTTACAATTGTTAGATCTTTTTGTTGGATAGTCCCTTTAAGTAGGATATAGTGTCCTTCCTCATCTCTTATTACAGTCTTTGTTTTAAAATCTAATTTGTCTGATATAAGGATTGCCACCCCAGCTTTCTTTTGGTGTCCATTAGCATGATAAATGGTTTTCCACCCCCTCACTTTCAATCTGGGGGTGTCTTTGGGTCTAAACTGAGTCTCTTGCAGACAGCATATTGATGGGTCTTGTTTTTTAATCCAATCTGATAGCCTGTGTCTTTTGATTGGGGCATTGAGCCCATTTACATTCAGGGTAACTATTGAAAGGTTTGAACTTAGTGCCATTGTATTGCGTGTAAGGTGACTGCTACTGTATATTGTCTGTGCTCCTTTCTGATCTATGCTGCTTTTAGGCTCTCATTTTGCTTAGAGGACCTCTTTCAATATTTCTTGTAGGGCTGGTTTCGTGTTTGCAAATTCCTTTAGTTTTTGTTTGTCCTGGAAGCTTTTTATCTCTCCTTCTATTTTCAATGGTAGCCTAGCTGGATATAGTATTCTTGGCTGCATATTTTTCTCATTTAGTGCTCTGAAGATATCATGCCAGTCCTTTCTGGCCTGCCAGGTCTCTGTGGATAGGTCTGTTGCCAATCTAATGTTTCTACCATTGTAGGTTACAAATCTCTTCTCCCAAGCTGCTTTCAGGATTTTCTCTTTGTCTCTGAAACTTGTAAGTTTTACTATTAGATGTCGGGGTGTTGACCTATTTTTATTGATTTTGAGAGGGGTTCTCTGTGCCTCTTGGATTTTGATGCCTGTTTCCTTCCCCACATTAGGGAAGTTCTCTGCTATTATTTGCTCCAATATACCTTCTGCCCCTCTCTCTCTTTCTTCTTCTGGGATCCCAATTATTCTAATGTTGTTTCGTCTTATCGTATCGCTTATCTCTCGAATTCTGCCCTCGTGATCCTGTAGTTGTTTCTCTCTCTTTTTCTCAGCCTCTTTATTTTCCATCATTTGGTCTTCTATATCGCTGATTCTCTCTTCTGCCTCATTTATCCTAGCAGTTTGTGCCCCCATTTTTTATTTCACCTCATGAATAGCCTTTTTGATTTCGACTTGGTTAGATTTTAGTTCTTTCAGTTCTCCAGAAAGGGTTTCTCTAATAACTTCCACACTCTTTTCAAGCCCAGCTAGTATCTTTAAAGTCATGATTCTGAACTCTAGGTCCGACATCGTAGTAATGTCAGTATTGAGTAGGTCCCTTGCAGACAGTACTACCTCTTGTTCTTTTGCTGAGGTGATTTTTTTTGTCTTGTCTTTTTGTCCAGAGGAGAACAGATGAATGAGAGAACAGAATGCTAACAGGTTAACAACATCCCCAGCAAATATTATCTAAACAAATCAGAAAAGACCTGAAACCAGGGGACAAGAAAGGGAAAGAAAGAAGAGAAAAAAAAAAGGAAAAAGAAAAAGATAAAAACAAACAAAACCAGAAGAAAACAAAAAAAAAAAACCAGAATATGATCAAATATGATCAGGCTAGTGCATAGACCAATGCCACACACTAGCTTTTGGGCATATTTTGGTCTGTTAGAAGAAAGTGGCTGGTAAAATTTTAAAGTAAGAAAGACTTATATACATACAAAATAAGGGTTGATACAATGAAGGGATGTCAGATGACTGTAAAGATGAAAATTATAAAAGATTTTATAAAAGGAATTGATAAGAAGTTGGTTTTAAAAAGAAAGAAGAAGATTTAAAAAGAAAAAGAAAAAAGAAAAAAAGAAAAAAAAAGGGAGTAAATGTGATCAGGCAGGAGAATAGAACAAAGCCATACACTAGTGATTTAGGGTATATTTTGATGTTAGAAGAAATTGTATCTCAAAATTTTAAAGAGAGAACAACTTATATATATATGCCAAAAATAAGGATAACTACTATGAAGGGATAAAAATATGACTCTAAAATTGAAAAGTAAAAAATGTTTTTTTTAAAAAAGGGATTGATAAGATGTTGGTTGAAAAAGGGAAAAATAAAAATAAAAAAAAAACAGTTAACAAAAATTAACTTTGATGAACCAATGAATCATGGTAAAAAAAAGCCATGAATTCTATGTGCGGTATTCCCCTAGCGCTGGAGTTCTCCCGTTCTCCTTGATCGGTAAACTTGGTCTTGGCTTGCTGGCTGTTCTTGCTGATCTTCTGGGGGAGGGACCTGTTGCCGTGGTTCCCAAATGTCTTTGCCGGAGGCTGAATTGCCCCGCCCTTGTCGGTCCGGGCTAAGCAAGCTGCTCGGGTTTGCTCTGAGGAGCTTTTGTTCCCTGCAAGCTCTCGGTACAGCTTTGGAGGACCAGGGTGAAAATGATGGCCTCCCAATCTCTGCCCGGAGGAGCTGAGAACTCGGGGCCCCGCTCCTCAGTGCGCCCCCAGAGAAAAGCAGTCACTCCCATCTCCCCGGTCTCTGGCCGCACTCCGTGCTCACCCGGCCTGTGACCGAGTGTTTCTATCTCTGGCACCCGACCCCGTGTGGAGTCTCCAAACCCAGCAGATCCCTGTGGTGCGCTCCCGCGCCGCTCCTCCCGGGGGAGGAAGGGGAGTCTCCCCGGATCTGCCGCTTGTTGGGTCCCTGCTGGAGGAGCAGTGGCCCGACTGGGCCCCGGATCACAGTTTATGGCCACCCCGAGCTGAGAGCCCGCGCCTCGGCTCCGTCTCTGCAGCCGGCTTCCCCGCTCCGATCCCTGGGAGCTCTGCCACACTCAGGCGCCCCTGGTCTTTCTGTGACCCCGAGGGTCCTGAGACCACACTGTCCCGGGAGGGTTCCACCCCCCGCTTAGCCACTGGAGTGACGTCCCTCAGCGGAGCCGGCTTCTAAAAGTTCCGATTTTGTGCTCCGCGGCTCTATCACTTTCCAGAAGCGGCCGGCGGAGGCCCCTCCCCCGCCGTCTATCCTCCCGAAGATCGCCTGGGATTCACTTCTCCGCACGTCCTACCTTCCAGAAAGTGGTCGCTTCTCTGCTCACAGTGTTGTTACTCTTCTTATCTTCGATCTCCTGTTCAGTTCGTAGGTGTTCAGAATGGTTTGATCCCTATTCAGCTGAATTCCTGAGACCAGACGAAATCCAGGTCTCCTAGTCCTCTGCCATCTTGCTCTGCCCCCTGGAACTTACTTTCTTTCTGGCACGGCCGGCCACTCTCCGGGGACGTTCAGTCCAGCGACACTTTTTTCTTTTAAAAAACAAGTGACAGAAAGCAACTACAAATGTATTAGGCTTAAATATAATTATTTTGATCAATTAATTAAAATCTGGAAAGCAGTGATGTGGTTAAATAGTGTAAGTAACCTAAACCAGAAACCCAAGGAATGGCAGCACTTTTCTTCCCTTCAAAAGCCTCTGCTTCTGCCTGCAGTTGGGCTATGATCCGCTTCTCTCTGAAGATGGGACAGGAACCTGGGCACCTGTGAGGCTAAGGTGCCTCTGTTTTATCCTCGTAACCCTTTGAAAAATCCCAGGGAAATGATCTGATTGGGAACCTCTGGGTTTTGAGCCAACACACATTCAAGGCTTAGCATACATTTCACATTTCCTGCCAGGATACACAAGGTAGAAAGGAATAGGTTCACTCCCCCCAAACAACAGGGTGCTGCCATTCAAGAGGCAAATTAAACTGGGTCACAACAAAGCAAAAGGAAACATTATGACTACCAGTCACTTTAGCCAAGAGAGAAGCTCTTCCTCAAGTCATGAGGAAGACTCCCTTCCTTCTCAGAACGCATTTCTCTCTCTTATAAGTAAGAATTTAGTATGATGGACTCTTTCCTCAGAGCTGACCTTTGAACTTTACAGATTACATAAATGTGTATATGCATATATACCTAGAAAAAACGCGTGTGTATTACATCCTATATCCGCTCCGCATTTCCACAACAGATTGCTTTACAACGTGCTCTTCATGAATACATTGTTGCCACTCCTCATATCACGGGTCCTTCCCTACAGGAGCTGACTTCACTACATGGATAAGCTAACAAATACTCTCCCGGAGCTACAGAGTTACATGTCTGGCACCACTGTATGACACAAGGATCATTTCCCCACTCAATGGGAAGTTCTTGACCACAAGGACCGTGAGTTCCTATCTCTGTATCCTGCACAGCCTTTACCATGAAATTTAGAACATAGTAGGTATTTCGTTAGCTTGTGAATGAATGAATGAATGAATGGGTAAAATATGTATCACTAAAAACCACAAGCTAACTGTTTTATATAGTTAAGGATTTCATAATTCGTTTATAACTGATTTATGATTTTTCTTATCGAATCTGAGCATGCTATTTTAATTAACCTTTTTACTTTAATTATTAACAAACTTTATTTAAACTTTAATAAAATTTAATAAACCTAATCCTTTTAATAAACTTTATTTGTATCTTGCCATTCGATTTGCTAATTGAATTAAAAGGCTAACATCGCTGGCTTTTCTATAATATATTTAGAAGCAATACTTCATCCATATGAGTTAGTTTCTTGCGAAAACTCGTGCCATAAAGAATAAATAAGTAAAGGTTGATCAAAATGAACACAAATTTACAGTTTACCTTGAATTTTAAATTAAATATGGACTTGTTAATATCCTTTTCCTACAGTTGATAGTTGCTCAGATTTTGACTTTAGTAAATATATATTTTTCTTCAAATGACCAAACTTCAGTTAAATTGATTTAGTCAAAATTTTAGGCAGTTTTGGTTGCAGAAGTAGTACAACTTCACTTGGGATTTATTTTTCAGAATATACGAGCTTTTTGGTTGACATTTGTCAACATTAATGAATCAACAGAGCTGAGTCAAAGAGATCGGCCGATTCTGAAGACTTGAGGAGGGAGTTCCTTGGGACCATGGTGCCTATCTCAGAAGGCAGGGGTGGTGAACAGATTCTCAGATATTGGTTTCCTGTCCAGCTCCTGTTCTTTTTGAAAGAAAGAGCATAAACTAGGTAGACAGACAAGTAGACAGAAAGAACAAAAGCAATCCAAACAAGCTAGCAACTTAAACTATAGCATTTGCTATTAAAGACCTGTGAGCTTTTTTGTAGAACTGAGCAATGGGAATCCCAACCAGCCATAGGATGAGTATACTTGTATTGGAAATTATTTCTAAAGAAAGCTCATGTGATAGACATCTATTAAGTGGTCAATGAAAGCATGCAAATTTGATACACTCCCCTTCATTGAATACACATATTAGTAGTGTTTTATTCATCGGAATCCCCAAAGCCTAGGCCTGCACTCTGAGATGGCTTCTTTTTGTGCAAATGGATGCATCTCCTTCCAAAGAGCTAGCACCAGGATGTCCTGCTCTGCAGTAGGATGCACAAAAGACAGCTGTTTTTCTTGGTAGGTGGAGACAAGTGTAATCACAGACACAATGGGAAATTAGAACCCAGGAAATAATTCAAGGCAAGGCAAAGAGGGAAGTACAAAGCCTTAGGTTCTTGGGGCCTGTAGGAGGCAGAAAGAGGAGATAAGGATAAACCTAAGAACCCAGAGAGTGAGAAAGAATGCACCATGGAGTAAACTAGGAAGTTCTTCTGTCTTGGGGTTAGTGGCTTGACTGGGAGGTACTTAGTCTAATAGAAAGGTCTAGTCCTACCATGGTCATCATCTGATATAATGTGCTGATATAATGTCCTTAGTCATTGCTGAATGGTACTGAGGCAAGGAGGACAGTAATAATGGCTAGATTTGCAAACCAGGCACTTCACACTCACAAGACTTTGGTTTAAAAATTATTTTCCCTTTTTAATGAATGAGGAGAATAAGAATGAGAGAGATCATCTTGCTCAAAGTCCCACAATGAATCAGCCTTTCCACCATGATCAGAGCCCACTTCTACCTGATTCTAGCACCTAAGCCTGCTACCCTGTGGCATGCTGCTTTCATAGATTAGGAAGGAAGGGGAGAAAATGAGAGATTAGGATTAGAGCTAAGAGGAAATATGTGTGTATGTGTGTTTCTGTGGGGTATGGTAGGAAACGGGGCAATGAAACTTTCCATTCCAGTTTCTGGGAAATGGTTGTTCTGCCAGGAGTCTGTGAATTCTCAGACCTGAACGTAGAAGGGGAGATGGGTTATATGTTTTTAGTCAGGTTATATGTCAGGTTATATGTTCTTAGTATCTGGCAAGAGCAATCTATTCTCCTGACACTTTGGTTACCAGAGCTCATGGTACTCAGTGAACTATGTGAGTGGACCTCACAGTAAGTAGGTAGTGGAACCAAAAGTGAGAATCTGGGATTTGGGGTCAGACACATTTGAACCAAGGTCTTGGCTCTGCTGCTTATTGCTTAGGGGTAACTGGATAAATTTAAATGTTTGTGAACTTTAGCTGCAAAATAAATAAATGTAGGTATAATTTATTCCTCCAAGAATTATTGGGACAATTGAGTTAAATAATGTATTTCTATGGGCCTAGTGCCATGCCTGATACATTACACACTCTTAATACATTGACTCCTGCTCTTTTTAACAGTATGATGCTCCTCCAACCTCAGTGCACTTCACAACACACTCACACCTCTGAGTCACCCAGTGTAGCCTCATGTACCAAATAATTAGATTACCTCGATCGAGATAGATCTTGGTGAAGTCAGAGAGTTGGCGAAGACTGAGTTCAGTACAACAGAATGCCTTCCATGAATTATTTTGTCTTTCAAAGACATTCCCCCAATGACTTCATTTGCATAATTTATTTCTATCAGGCTCCATTCCAACTTCCAACTAACCAGGAAAACTGGAAAGACAAGACTTGCTCCTCCTCTTATATGTGTATTTTTTTTTTTAAGATTTTATTTATTTGCCAGAGAGAGCGAGAGAGTGAGAAAGAGCAAGAGAGAGTGGCAGGCAGAGGGAGAAGCAGGCTCCCCATCAAGCAAGGAGCCTGATGCGGGACTTGATCCCAGGACCCTGGGATCGTGACCTGGGCCGAAGACAGACGCTTAACCGACTGAGCCACCCAGGCGTCCCTTACATGTGTAATTTTTATTATTATCTTAAATAATTATTTCTCTTAGCATCATCGTCTTACTCCTTGTTATTTATCTCTATGGAAAGAGAGGCCCTGTCCACGGTTAAATACTTAAAAGTATCTTTCAAAAAATTCAGGAAAATTTTTGTGGATGATGGGCAGAATACTTTCTTTTTTTTAATTTTATTTTATTATGTTATGTTAGTCACCATATATTACATCATTAGTTTTTGATGTAGTGTTCCATGATTCATTGTTTGTGTATAACACCCAGTGCTCCATTCAATACATGCCCTTCTTAATACCCATCACCAGGCTAACCCATCCCCCCACCCCCTTCCCTCTAAAACCCTCAGTTTGTTTCTCGGAGACCAGAGTCTCTCATGGTTCGTCTCCCCCTCTGATTCCCCCCCTTCATTTTTCCCTTCCTACTATCTTCTTTTTTTTTTTTTTTTACCATATAATATATTATTTGTTTCAGAGGTACAGGTCTGTGATTCATCAGTCTTACACAATTCACAGCGCTCACCATAGCACATACCCTCCCCAATGTCTATCACCCAGCCACCCCATCCCTCCTACCCACTCCACTCAAGCAACCCTCAGTTTGTTTCCTGAGATTAAGAATTCCACATATCAGTGAGGTCATATGATACTTGTCTTTCTCTGATTGACTTATTTTGCTTAGCATAATACCCTCAGTTCTATCCACATCATTGCAAATGGCAAGATTTCAGTTTTTTGATGGCTGCATAATATTCCATTTTATATATATACCACATCTTCTTTATCCATTCATCTGTCGATGGACATCTTGGCTCTTTCCATAGTATGACTATTGTGGACTCTGCTGCTATAAACATTGGGGTGTACTTACCCCTTCGGATCCCTACATTTGTATCTTTGGGGTAAATACCCAGTAGTGCAATTCCTGGGTCGTAGGGTATCTCTATTTTCAACTTTTTGAGGAAACTCCATACTGTTTTCCAGAGTGGCTGCACCAGCTTGCATTCCCACCAACAGTGTAGGAGGGTTCCCCTTTCCCCACATACCCGCCAACATCTGTCGTTTCCTGACTTGTTAATTTTAACCATTCTGACTGGTGTGAGGTGGTATCTTGTTGAGGTTTTGATTTGGATTTCCCTGATGCTGAGTGATATTGAGCACTTTTTCATGTGTCTGTTGGCCATTTGGATGTCTTCTTGGCAGAAATGTCTGTTCATGTCTTCTGGGCAGAATCCTTTCTAGTGTCCTTACAGTCATGGCTTGCAGGAAGTGTTCACACAGCAATACAAAATACCAACCCCACTCTGAGTACCTGGATTTCTTTTTTTTTTTTTTTCCTGCACTGCTCTCTGTCCATTTCATGGCCTTAAAATCTGAGAAAACTTGGAAATAAGAATTAGTGTAACAGTGCTAATGCTTTTTACAAAGAACACATTCCCCCTTGTTTGAAATCAGGGCAATAACATCTTCCGTACTTCTTTCACAAAATGATATTGAATAATCCGTGTCATAGTACAATTGGATACATTGTAAAACCTGTAAGAAATGAGTTATTTCTCGATGATATTCTTATTCCTTCCTCTGCCCCACTTCTAGTGCTTAGACACCTGATTAACGATGGCCTCTTTATATATTTGGTGGCAGGGGGTAGAGGTGAGGTTTTATTGCATATCTATTATGCAATATATTTTTATTTTATTTATTTTATTTCATATTTTATTATTTGATTAACTAGCTGTTTGACTTTGCATTAGGAGCTGCAATAATGCTGCTTTGGTCCTGGGGGTGAGGGGGTAGAGGATCCCTCACAGGAATTTTCAAAACCTGCAGGGCCAAAACAACTCATTTGTAATAGCATATAGAATATACATTTTATTTTTATTTTTATTTTTTTTTTTTTTTCCTCTTTTTTTTATTGTTATGTTAATCACCATACATTACATCACCAGTTTTTGGTGCAGTGTTCCACGATTCATTGTTTGTTCATAACACCCAGTGCTCCACGCAGAACGCGCCCTCCTCAATGCCCACCACCAGGCCAACCCATCCCCCCACCCCCCTCCCCTATAGAACCCCCAGTTTGTCTCCCAGAGTCCATCATCTCTCATGGTTCGTCTCCCCCTCTGACATACTCCCCTTTTCTTCTTCTCCTGTTATCTTCTTCTTTTTCTTTTTTCTCAAAATATGTTGCATTATTTGTTTCAGAAGTACAGATCTGTGATTCAACAGTCTTGCACAATTCACAGCGCTCACCGTAGCACATACCCTCCCCAATATCTATCACCCAGCCACCCCATCCCTCCACCCCCAACCACTCCAGTAACACTCAGTTTCTTTCCTGAGATTAAGAATTCCTCATATCAGTGAGGTCATGTGATACATGTCTTTCTCTGATTGACTTATTTCACTCAGCATAACACCCTCCAGTTCCAACCACGTCGTTGCAAATGGCAAGATCTCATTCATTTGATGGCTGCATAATATTCCATTGTGTATATATACCACCTCTTCTTTATCCATTCATCTGTCGATGGGCATCTTGGCTCTTTCCACAGTTTGGCTATGGTGGACATTGCTGCTATAAACATTGGGGTACACGTACCCCTTCGGGTCCCTACATTTGTATCTTTGTGGTAAATACCCAGTAGTGCAATTGCTGGATCGAACGGTAGCTCTAATTTCAACTGTTTGAGGAACCTCCATACTGTTTTCCAGAGGGGTTGCACCAGCTTGCATTCCCACCAACAGTGGAGGAGGGTTCCCCTTTCTCCACATCCCCGCCAACATCTGTCGTTCCCTGACTTGTTAATTTTAGCCATTCTGACGGGTGTGAGGTGGTATCTCATTGAGGTTTTGATTTGGATTTCCCTGATGCCAAGCGATGTTGAGCACTTTTTCATGTGCCTGTTGGCCATTTGGATGTCTTCTTTGGAGAAATGTCTGTTCATGTCTTCTGCCCATTTCTTGATTGGATTATTTGTTCTTTGGGTGTTGAGTTTGATAAGTTCTTTATAGATTTTGGATACTAGCCCTTTATCTGATATGTCATTTGCAAATATTTTCTCCCATTCTGTCGGTTGTCTTTTGGTTTTGTGGACTGTTTCTTTTGCTGTGCAGAAGCTTTTTATCTTGATGAAATCCCAATAGTTCATTTTTGCCCTGGCTTCCCGTGCCTTTGGCGATGTTTCTAGGAAGAAGTTGCTGCGGCTAAGGTCGAAAAGGTTGCTACTTGTGTTCTCCTTTAGGATTTGGATGGACTCCTGTCTCACGTTTAGGTCTTTCAACCATTTGGAGTCTATTTTTGTGTGTGGTGTAAGGAAATGGTCCAGTTTCATTCTTCTGCATGTGGCTGTCCAATTTTCCCAACACCATTTGTTGAAGAGACTGTCTTTTTGCCATTGGACATTCTTTCCTGCTTTGTCAAAAATAAGTTGACCATAGAGTTGAGGGTCCATTTCTGGGCTCTCGATTCTGTTCCATTGATCTGTGTGTCTGTTTTTGTGCCAGTACCATACTGTCTTCATGATGACAGCTTTGTAATAGAGCTGGAAGTCCGGAATTGTGATGCCACCAGCTTTGCTTTTCTTTTTCAGTATTCCTCTGGCTATTCTGGGTCTCTTCTGGTTCCATACAAATTTTAGGATTATTTGTTCCATTTCTTTGAAAAAAGTGGATGGTATTTTGATGGGGATTGCATTGAATGTGTAGATTGCTCTAGGGAGCATTGACATCTTCACAATGTTGATTCTCCCAATCCATGAGCATGGAACGTTTTTCCATTTCTTTGTGTCTTCTTCAATTTCTTTCCTGAGTATTTTATAGTTTTCTGGGTACAGATCCTTTGCCTCTTTGGTTAGATTTATTCCTAGGTATCTAATGGTTTTGGGTGCAATTGTAAATGGGATCGACTCCTTGATTTGTCTCTCTTCTGTCTTGTTGTTGGTGTATAGGAATGCCACTGATTTCTGTGCATTGATTTTATATCCTGCTACTTTACTGAATTCCTGTATGAGTTCTAGCAGTTTTGGGGTGGAGTCTTTTGGGTTTTCCACATACAGTATCCTATCATCTGCAAAGAGTGAGAGTTTGACTTCCTCTTTGCCGATTTGGATGCCTTTGATTTCTTTTTGTTGTCTGATTGCTGTGGCTAGGACTTCTAATACTATGTTGAATAGCAGTGGTGAGAGTGGACATCCCTGCCGCGTTCCTGACCTTAGGGGAAAAGCACTCAGCCTTTCCCCATTGAGAATGATATTCGCTGTAGGTTTTTCGTAGATGGCTTTTATGATATTGAGGTATGTACCCTCTATCCCTATACTCTGAAGAGTTTTGATCAAGAAAGGATGTTGTACTTTGTCAAATGCTTTTTCTGCATCTATTGAGAGGATCATATGATTCTTGTTCTTTCTTTTGTTAATGTATTGTATCACGTTGATTGATTTGCGGATGTTGAACCAGCCTTGAAGCCCAGGGATAAATCCCACTTGGTCGTGGTGAATAATCCTTTTAATGTACTGTTGGATCCTATTGGCTAGTATTTTGGCGAGAATTTTTGCATCCATGTTCATCAAGGATATTGGTCTGTAATTCTCTTTTTTAATGGGGTCTTTGTCTGGTTTTGGGATCAAGGTAATGCTGGCCTCATAAAATGAGTTTGGAAGTTTCCCTTCCATTTCTATTTTTTGGAACAGTTTCAGGAGAATAGGTATTAATTCTTCTTGAAATGTCTGATAGAATTCCCCTGGGAAGCCATCTGGCCCTGGGCTTTTGTTTCTTGGGAGATTTTTGATGACTGTTTCAATTTCCTTAGTGGTTATAGGTCTGTTCAGGTTTTCTATTTCTTCCTGGTTCAATTTTGGTAGTTGATACATCTCTAGGAATGCACCCATTTCTTCCAGGTTATCTAATTTGCTGGCATAGAGTTGCTCATAATATGTTCTTATAATTGTTTGTATTTCTTTGGTGTTGGTTGTGATCTCTCCTCTTTCATTCATGATTTTGTTGATTTGGGTCATTTCTCTTTTCTTTTTGATCAGTCTGGCCAGGGGTTTATCAATCTTGTTAATTCTTTCAAAGAACCAGCTCCTAGTTTCGTTGATCTGTTCTACTGTTCTTTTGGTTTCTAGTTCATTGATTTCTGCTCTGATCTTTATGATTTCTCTTCTCCTGCTGGGTTTAGGCTTTCTTTGCTGTTCTTTCTCCAGCTCCTTTAGGTGTAGGGTTAGGTTGTGTATTTGAGACCTTTCTTGTTTCTTGAGAAAGGCTTGTATTGCTATATACTTTCCTCTCAGGACTGCCTTTGCTGTATCCCAAAGATTTTGAACAGTTGTGTTTTCATTTTCATTGGTTTCCATGAATTTTTTTAATTCTTCTTTAATTTCTTGGTTGACCCATTCATTCTTTAGTAGGATGCTCTTAGCCTCCATGTATTTGAGTTCTTTCCGACTTTCCTCTTGTGGTTGAGTTCTAGTTTCAAAGCATTGTGGTCTGAAAATATGCAGGGAATGATCCCAATCTTTTGGTACCGATTGAGACCTGATTTGTGACCTAGGATGTGATCAATTCTGGAGAATGTTCCATGGGCACTAGAGAAGAATGTGTATTCCGTTGCTTTGGGATGGAATGTTCTGAATATGTCTGTGAAGTCCATTTGGTCCAGTGTGTCATTTAAAGTCTTTATTTCCTTGTTGATCTTTTGCTTAGATGATCTGTCCATTTCAGTCAGGGGGGTGTTAAAGTCCCCCACTATTATTGTATTGTTGTCAATGTGTTTCTTTGCTTTTGTTATTAATTGCCTTATATAATTGGCTGCTCCCATGTTCGGGGCATAGATATTTACAATTGTTAGATCTTCTTGTTGGATAGACCCTTTCAGTAGGATATAGTGTCCTTCCTCATCTCTTATTACAGTCTTTGTTTTAAAATCTAGTTTGTCTGATATAAGGATTGCCACCCCAGCTTTCTTTTGGTGTCCATTAGCATGGTAAATGGTTTTCCACCCCCTCACTTTCAATCTGGGGGTGTCTTTGGGTGTAAAATGAGTCTCTTGCAGACAGCATATTGATGGGTCTTGTTTTTGAATCCAATCTGATAGCCTGTGTCTTTTGATTGGGGCATTTAGCCCATTTACATTCAGGGTAACTATTGAAAGGTATGAATTTAGTGCCATTGTATTACCTGTAAGGTGACTGTTAACTGTCTGTTGTCTGTGTTCGTTTCTGCTCTTTGCTGCTTTTAGGTTCTCTCTTTGCTTAGAGGACCCCTCTCAATATTTCTTGGAGGGCTGGTTTCGTGTTTGCAAATTCCTTTAGTTTTTGTTTGTTCTGGAAGCTTTTGATCTCTCCTTCTATTTTCAATGATAGCCTAGCTGGATATAGTATTCTTGGCTGCATATTTTTCTCGTTTAGTGCTCTGAAGATATCTTGCCAGTCCTTTCTGGCCTGCCAGGTCTCTGTGGATAGGTCTGTTGCCAATCTAATGTTTCTACCATTGTAGGTTACATATCTCTTCTCCCGAGCTGCTTTCAGGATTTTCTCTTTGTCTCTGAGACTCGTAAGTTTTACTATTAGATGTCGGGGTGTTGACCTATTTTTATTGATTTTGAGAGGGGTTCTCTGTGCCTCCTGGATTTTAATGCCTGTTTCCTTCCTCACATTAGGGAAGTTCTCTGCTATAATTTGCTCCAATATACCTTCTGCCCCTCTCTCTCTCTCTTCTTCTTCTGGGATCCCAATTATTCTAATGTTGTTTCGTCTTATCGTATCACTTATCTCTCGAATTCTGCCCTCGTGATCCTGTAGTTGTTTCTCTCTCTTTTTCTCAGCCTCTTTATTTTCCATCATTTGGTCTTCTATATCGCTGATTCTCTCTTCTGCCTCATTTATCCTAGCATTTAGTGCCCCCATTTTTGATTGCACCTCATCAATAGCCTTTTTGATTTCGATTTGGTTAGATTTTAGTTCTTTTATTTCTCCAGAAAGGGTTTCTCTAATAACTTCCACGCTTTTTTCAAGCCCAGCTAGTATCTTTAAAGTCATGATTTTGAACTCTAGGTCTGACATCGTACTAATGTCCATATTGAGTAGGTCCCTGGCTGACGGTACTACCTCTTGTTCTTTTTGCTGAGGTGATTTCTTTCGTCTTGTCATTTTGTCCAGAGGAGAATAGATGAATGAGAGAACAAAAGGCTAACAGGTTTACAACGTCCCCAGCAAATATACTGTATACAAATCAGAAAAGACCTGAAACCAGGGGAAAAGAAAGGGAAAGAAAGAAAAAAGAAAGAGAAAAAGAAAAAAAAAGAAAAAAGATAAAAACAAAAACAAAACAATTCAAAAAAGGCAGAATATGATCAAATATGATCAGGCTAGTGCATAGATCAGTGCCACACACTAGATTTTGGGCGTATTTTGGTCTGTTAGAAAAAAGTGCCTCCTAAAATTTTAAAGGAAGAAAGACATATATGTACAAAATAAGGGTTGATACAATGAAGGGATGGAAGATGACTGTAAAGATGAAAATTATAAAAGATTTTATAAAAGGACTTGGTAAGATAAGTTGTTTGAAAAAAGAAAGGAGATTTAAGGGAAAAAAAAAAAAGGAAAAAGGGAGAGAATGTGATCAGGCAGGAGACTAGAACAAAGCCATACACTAGTGGTTTAGGGTATATTTTGATCTGTTAGAAGAAACTGTACCTCAAAATTTTAAAGAGAGAACAACTTATATATATAAAATATGACTCTAAAAATGAAAAAAAAATAAAAAATGTTTTTTTTTTTTAAAAAAAGGGATTTATAAGATGTTGGTTGAAAAAGGGAAAAAGAAAAATAAAAAAAAGTCAACAAAAATTAACTTTGATGAAATAATGAATCATGGTAAAAAAAAAAAAAAAAAAGCCATGAATCTATGTGCAGTATTCCCCTAGCGCTGGAGTTCTCCTGTTCTCCTTGATCGATCAACTTGGTCTTGGCTTGCTGGCTGTTTGTGTTGATCTTCTGGGGGAGGGGCCTGTTGCTGTGGTTTCCAAATGTCTTTGCCGGAGGCAGAATTGCCCCGCCCTTGTCGGTCCGGGCTAAGGAAGCTGCTCCAGTTTGCTCTCAGGAGCTTTTGTTCCCTGCAAGCTCTCGGTACAGCTTTGGAGGAGCAGGGCGAAAATGGCGGCCTCCCAGTCTCCGCCCGGAGGAGCCGAGAACTCGGGGCCCCACTCCTCAGTGCGCCCCCAGATAAAAGCAGTCACTCCCGTGTCCCCGGTCTCTGGCCGCACTCCGTGCTCACCCGGCCTGTGATCGAGCGTTGCTATCTCTGGCACCCGGCCCCGCTCGGAGTCTCCAAACCCAGCAGATCCCTGCAGTGCGTTCCCGCACCGCTCCTCCCCGGGAAGGAAGGGGAGTCTCCCCGGATCTGCTGCTTGTTGGGTCCTTGCTGGGGGAGCCGTGCCCCGACTGGGCCGCAGATCACAGTTTATGGCCACCCCGAGCTGAGAGCCCGCGCCTCGGCTCCGTCTCTGCAGCCGGCTTCCCCGCTCCGATACCTGGGAGCTCTGCCGCACTCAGGCACCCCCGCTCTCTCTGTGACCCCAAGGGTCCTGAGACCACACTGTCCCGGGAGGATTCCACCCCCCGCTTAGCCACTGCAGCGACGTCCCTCCGCCGAGCCAACTTTTAAAAGGTCCGATTTTGTGCTCCGCGGCTCTAGCACTTGCCAGAAGCGGCCGGCGGAGGCCCCTCCCCCACCGTCTATCCTCCCGAATATCGCCTCGGATTCACTTCTCCGCACGTCCTACCTTCCAGTAAGTGGTCGCTTCTCTGTTCAGAGAGTTGTTGCTACTGTCCTGTTCGATCTCCTGTTGAGTTCGTAGGTGTTCAGAATGGTTTGATCCCTATTCAGTTGAATTCCTGAGACCAGACAAAATCTAGGTCTCCTACTCCTCCGCCATCTTGCTCCCTCTATACATTTTATTTTTAAAAAGCAACTGGAATATAGTAAGACTTCACAAAATCTTCCTGAGAGACAGGTAAATGCAAAATATAGAGGGCAAAGCAATGTCAAGGGTGTGGATTTAAAAAGGTTTGAAATGATACTGTTCACTTATTTTTTTAAAAACACTATTGCATAATTTTTTAATTCCACGATAGCTTTTATTCATCTATTCACTCATTAGATGAACAATTACTGAGCTTTCACTGTATTCTGGTTGCTGAGTACCAATATTTTATGGTTCTATATCAAATTCATTGGTTCAGTTTAAACTTGATTTCCGTTTGTCATTCTAGGGCCCATTTGGGCAAGTTATTGTGTCTTTTGTGCAGAGATGACTAATTCTCAGGGAAGACTGTGGCCTCCAGAGTTGCACCTGAACAGATCACGATGGACTCAGAGTGGCTGAGTGATTGATGTGTTGTATAAATAGAACATTGGGGACACAATATGGGAATAAGAAGAGCCAAATGTCAAAAAAAAAATGCCCTGAAAATAACCATTCAAACGTATGCAAATTGCTTAATTAATTGACCCCATTTGTGCATGCAGATATCTTTCGCCTTTCCCTTTGTGAATTGGTTATTTTTCATTGTGCTCCAAAACAATATTCCAAGGCTAATTAAACCCTTTCAAGCTATAGGTTAATATTCAATTCATATGTAAACACATTTATAAACATTAATCAAATTCAAATTACTCATTTCATAAATACTGTTTTATTCATTTTCAGCTAATAGATGTGTTCTCTGCATTTATTCAGTGTTGGTCTTGAGAAGTTTGCGTTTGGGGAGATGATAGTTATTTAAATGGCAACACTAGTGTTTACTTTCAAGTTGATTAAGACTTTTCCTAGTTCCCAATTGTTTGTTTCTATAAGATTTAGCACAAAGGCTTCATTTGAGGTGTTGGTGGGGTGTATAAAATATAATAATGATTATCAGAGAAATATTTCATCCCAGAGCATTTGTGTTTAAAGAGATGTCAAGGGGAGGCTTGCTGCCTGTTCAGGCTAAACTCACAGAAAAGTAGAATGAATCTTAATGGGGTCAACACACAATCTCAGATCTAGCCTCAGTTTGATAATATATTTATTTGTCCATTCATTAATTAAATGGCTAATTGATATATTTATTCATTTTCATTTATCTACCCATCCAACCAAACATTAATTCACTCAATAGAATCTGCAAAATATCCTTCTATATCAAAATTTAAAAAGTGCTTGATCCAATGCAAATACCTAGACCCTGACTGAATCTGACACACCTACATTTTTAGTATACTTCCAGAGTAATTATTATATGCATCAAAATTTAACTACTTCTGTCTTACATTAATGTATATCATACACGTGCTTAGTGCCAAGCACTGAAGTAGGTATTAACACTGGGGGTGCAGCTGTAGATGAGGCAGACAGTCTCTTCCTTTAGTCATTGAACTTACAATTAAATGCAATGAGTGCCATGATAGAGGACACACAAGGAGTCTTAGGACTATATAACCAGAGATCTTAAAGTAGGGTAAAGGTCAGGAAAGGGCTCCCTGAGTTTGTCATGTTTAAGTAAGCCTAGAGGTTGGATGGGATTCAGCCACATGAAAAAGATTAACCAGGTTGTATGATTCTATGCTGGTGTTTTGAGTGTGGGATGGGTAATGAGCATCAAAAAACGATATACTCCTGGAAATGTATCATCTACTTCTACTGTGGAAGACTGACAAAGTGAGAAATAATTGTATTGCAGTTATAAACACTAAGTCATGCATAATGGAACCCGTTCTGGGCTCAATTTGCAGCCAGTTCACCATTTGTGACTCTAGGAACAGCACCTCCTTGCATTTCATTTTCCTTATTTTTAAAAGAAGGTACAATATCTCTTCCTCACAAGAAGGCTCTGATGGTTCAGTGATACCATTGTGTGTATCAAATACTGGAGGAGCTCAAAGAAAGCTGGTGGTCTGGGGGGAGGCCTCTCTGGGGGGGGGCAGGTAGAGATATATACTAGTGCCTGTTTCACAAGGATCCTTGGGAATGGCCATGATCAAGTCTTTTGGAACCTTGAGCATCTCTTAACCTCCAAACACCAGTGGGGGACCAAATCTAGAGGAGCTGGAGCCCTGGAAGCCAGAGGAAGTGATATAAAGGGATTTGGAAGCTGTGGCTCCTTGATGATGACTTGGAGGCATCAGAGCCTGACAGGAGGTCAAGAAAATGGCAGGCTTAATCTCCCTGTGCCTCAGTTTCCTCATCTGCAAAATGAAGCTCATGTCTACCTCGTAGCATGCTGTGAGACTTAAAAAGGCTATAAATATATACAAGGCACTTAAGACAGCGCCTGGAAAGTCATAAGTCCTTATAGAAATCCAAGAACATTGACAAATGATTATTTTCTTTGTTTTTTAGATCAAGAACATGTGGCTCAGAGTTCTTAAGCAATTGCCAAGACACAGATTTATGGTAGGAAATCTGACTAAAAGGGATGGAATTCCAAATCAGATCATATTCCCTTTATATGTACCTTGGATCAATGTATCTGGAAGTTCTGATATACTTAGTCATTCCTCTTCTTGACACCAGGATTGTAATTTGCACCAATGTGTTTTGTTAATAGTGCTTAATTTATTTCTAGCTTTTTAATTCATTTTCGTTCTGATGTTAAATATGCTCATTTATATCACAGTTTATTTTTTGATGAGATGTATAGCAACAATTCACATCTACATGTATACATTTTAAAGCACTTTGGAATTTAGTTATAAATCACATGCATCGCTAAGTATAATGAGTATGTTAGTGTCCATATGTATATTTAGATGTATATATGTGCATGTGTGTGTCTTTATCATCTTAGAAATTTTCTGGCACCACAGTTACCAAATCATTTCATGCAGGATTATGCTGCTTGGAGAAGTAGTTAAGTATATTCAGAGGTTCTGTAAAACATAAAATGCTGAGTTTTTCGTCCCTCGTTTTACTTCCCAGTTTGTGATTTATAGCACCATGGTAGAGGTGTGATTTACATTAATAGATGCATGTTGGGGGCAGGTAGCCGCACTGGATTCTTTTGGGTTTGGCCATGAGATTTTCTAGAACATCATAAATCAAGTAGTTCAAATCTTGACTCTTGATAGGGCAATCATAGGCAAATTACTTAGTACCTCTGACCATCTGTTTTCTTATGTGTAAAACTTGGGTAAAGTGATCCTACCAATATAGAGTTGTGACAAGGCTTAAATGAGGATATATTTGAAATGTGTTCAAAGTCAGAAAAATCTTGAGTCCATCGCTGTCCCTTTTCCCAGTGCACCGTGCATATGATTCAGGGCCATGGATGCTGCATTTCTTACCATCTCCGCTTGCAAGCATACCTCTCTGGCTTTATTTAGGTCATGCTCAGAAGCCATCTCTCTTTGTGGTTCTCGTGGATGCCTCATTCCAATATCAGATTTATAATGTCCTTATCCATGTTACTAGAATGCTTCCCATGTGTCTCTCTCCTGTTAACTCTTCCTCTGGACCTCCATAATGTGAGCTTCTCAAGGACAGAGGTTGAGTTCATCTCTGTGTCACTAGACAATGAAAGTGAAGCTCAATGCATTTTGTATTATAATATATGTTGAATATTACTACAAATTATCATCTCATCAAGGGTGCAAACTGTGTTGTTGCTAATGCACATAAAGCGGGCATGGTCTCCAGATATGCAGAATGCTTGCTTCTATTCTATGCCCTCACCCCCACCCTGGGTCTTTTTTATTTTAATGTTATATTTTCCTTTAAAATTTCTGCAGTTTTCTCCTACTATGTGTGTCACACACACACACACACACAAATCACTGAATGAGGCTTGCTTTTGTTTTCTTATTCTCTGTTAAATGGTTAAATGATTGTCTATTTTGAGTACTGATATACAGCTGTTTCCATAGATACCTATTCATAATAGCTAATTAGCTGAGCATGTTTTCTGAAGCCATTTGAATGACATTTTTAAACATCCAACTTTTATTCAATTAGTACATTTTTCTTATTCCTCTTTGGAAATGTTCATAAATACTACATGATGCTTCAATAGATAAAATGTAATAAGATCAGGTAATTTTGGGATCCTATATGAAGGCCATGTCTGCTCATTAATCCACCTGGAAGTTCTCTTTCTCTATTTCATGAACTCCCAGAGTAGAACTCTCAACAACAATGCACACTAGAAAACCACATTTTAGTTGGAAAAAGCATGTGGGCATATATTATTTCACTAAAACTTCACAAAGAAACAAAGGATGTCTGTGTAACAACTGTCCTCATTTTATAGACAGGGATGTTGGTGCTCCTCCATGCAGAAGCATGGTGCATCACCTCTAAGGCTTGATGCTTGGGGCAGTGTGAGCGTGGGTGCTCAACAAACACCTGTCTGAACCAATTCACTTAGCCAAGTTTACATGGGTGATGAGTCCTCCTTCCTCTTGATCCATCACACTTTTGGTATTATTCCATTCCATTATTCTCCTCATTTGTAACAAACTCAAGAACAGTCACCACTTTGTACACTGCATCATACTTCACACACCTGTTTTCTACAAATTACAAGAGTCACACAGAAGCCTTTTCTAGTCGATTCATTCAGAGCATATTTATTGACCATCTATTATCTAACAGATAATAATGGCTAAATACAATCCCTGCCCTTAAGGCATCTGTTTGCCCTTGTGTTCCCCAAAATGCTCTGCCCAGTATTTGATAATGGTAGAGATGCAAAACCTGCTTCTTGAAACCAGGCTATTTGTAGAATGCCTCACTTAAATCAGCATTTGGTCCAATTCACCATCCCTTGCTTTTCATCAAATACATTCCAGTTGGAATTAATACCCTTCCTTCTCTTGTTGAGGTTGCCCTCACTCTTTGGTCATGAGAATCTCCTCTCCTTTTCTGAACAATAACCATAGTGTGATTCTCACACTATGAGGTAGATACCCCCAAAGTATCCATTTTAGGGATGTGGAAACTGGGGATCAAGCAGGGGAAATAACATGGTTAAGTTCACACAGTGATTGACAGAACTAGAGTGTGAAATTCTCTTTTGTTGATACCCAAAATAATGCTCTTAAACCTCAGCACCCAATGCACCTGCACCAGGACTCTGCTTTGCCTCTCTTGCTCTGGAAAACAAAACAAAATAAAACCAACCAAACAAACAAAAAAACCACCACTTTTTTTATTCTCTTGAAAGCATGAGCAAAATGCTCAACAGGACACCCTCGTATACGGTTCCTTCTCTGGAACCATCTAGTCTGGAGGCCACACAGCCAATGGATTTCTAGAACCTGGGAGGTCCTAAAGTCACATTGTTTCACATTTCTTTTTCTTTCCTATTGCAATTTGCCTGTGTTGGAAAGAGGTGCCTTCATGGAAAGGTAGGTAGCATGCCTAAGAGAAAAGGTATGTAGGCCTAAAGATGTCTTTTTTTTAAAGATTTTATTAATTTATTTGACAGAGAGGGACACAGCATGAGAAGGAACACAAACAAAGGGAGTGGGAGAGAGAGAAGCAGGCTTCCTGCGGAGCAGGGAGCCCGATGCGGGGCTCGATCCCAAGACCCTGGGATCATGACCTGAGCCGAAGGCAGATGCTTAACGACTGAGCTACCTAGGCGCCCCTCTAAAGATGTCTTGAGCAACATTCTCAAAGGTAAGAGAAGTGAATATGGGGTCAGTTGAAATTGGACACCATCTCTGAGCATCAAACACCATGAATGTCAAATCTTCATTAGACTTCCTGACGATACCATAGGTACTTGGTACCTACATCATTATCCAACGGTACCTAAAGGCATTTGCCATTAGCTAGCAGCTGGTATTATTTAAACAAACATTTGTAACCAGCTTCTAGCCACTTCTTCATGTATAATACAAGGAAGAATGGATGAAAAGGAAGACCAGAAGTCCCCTTTTGTGGAAGACTGCTCCGACCCTCCCTCCCCTTAGGCTAGGTCACGAGCATCTTCTCTGTGCTTATTCATTTCCATGCACAGGCATCTGTCTGAGTACACTTCCACCTGTGTTATCGTTTTGTATTTGTGATTCCATCCGCCTCCCCCCACTCCCACTGTATTGTTGGCACTTGGTATTAGGGGTGTTTATTTGATTTACAAGCCTGGTGTGTTACACAGGACATGGTTTAAAATCCTTGCTGAACAGATGTTTGCTGAGTGCATAGACATATCCATATACCATTGGAAGAGATAAGTAAGAAATGCATAACACTCCTCAGTGTGATGTGTTAAAATGGTAAAAAAAAAAAAATACTAATGCAAGGGAGAAAAACAATAAAAAGAACAATGAGTACTAAACTGCAAAGAACAATCAGAAATCATTATTTAAAAACATTGGGGATAGCAACAAATTTCGCAAGAGCCAAACTGTGGAAGGAGCCGAGAGGCCCTTCAACAGATGAATGGATAAAGAAAACGTGGCCCATATATACAATGGAATATTACTCAGCCATCAGAAAGGCTGAATACCCAACTTTTACAACCACATGGATGGGACTGGAGGAGATGATGCTAAGTGAAATAAGTCAAGCAGAGAAAGTCAATTATCGTATGGTTTCACTTATTTGTGGAACATAAGGAATAGCAGGGAGGACATTAGGGGAAGGAAGGGAAAAATGAAGGGGGGGAAATTGGAGGGGGAGATGCACCATGAGAGACGATGGACTCTGAGAAACAAACTGAGGGTTCTAGAGGGGAGGGGGGTGGGGGGATGGGTTAGCCCGGTAATGGGTATTAAGGAGGGCACGTTCTGCATGGAGCACTGGGTGCTATATGAAAACAATGAATCGTGGATCACTGCATCAAAAACTAATGATGTACTGTATGGTAACTAACATAACATAATAAAATTTAAAAAATAAATAAATAAAAATTAAAAAATTAAAAAGAAACTATACAAAAATTTAAAAAAATAAAGCGTTGGGGTTTTCCTCAATGTAGGTAGGTATGAACGAGAGCAGCTCCAGTGAAAAGCTCTCTCGGAAAAAGGCAGAGCCACACAGTTACACAAAGAGAAGTGATTGGTTACAAATTACCAGTCATCTGGTGAGGATTGATGGGTTACACTGGAGCTATTGCCCCTGATGGCTGAGCTCAAAGTCTGTTTGTTGAGCCCAGACAGCCCAGCCAACAAGTTCACTAATCTGTTTTTCTGCTGATTCTGGGCAATTTAATAAAAATCTTGAGTTCCTTCTTCTGGGGTCCTGACCACTTGGCCTATGCCTGTGTGAGTAATAAACCGCTGAAGTACTTGTGTTCACTTGTGGGGAGTGTTTTAAAGGCCAATACCTTAAAGGGGAGCGCCAAGTCTGACCCTTAACAGGCAACTTGCCAAGACAACCACCCCATCATTGTGTACTAGAGATGGCACCAGTGACCATGCTCTGCCATCAGATCTGTGAGTGAGGCTGCAGCCTTTTCTATTAAAGCAGTGACAACACACACACACACACACACACACACACACACACACACACACACGCACAAGAAAAAAAAAAGCAGTGACCCTTACATTTTCAATGATGCAGATAGAGCTGGATAGAGGTAGGGGGTGCTTGAACCATGGAGCTCTCTTGGCTTCCTTTTGGCTGCTTCTGGGGCCCCTGGGGAGCACTGGAGGCCCAAGGATCTGGTGAGCACAATTTGGAAACCATCACAATGTATCTCCTTCATTTTTCTCTGGCATTCCGTACAGTCCTGTGGATTTGACTGGAAAATAAGTACTGGTCAAAATCCAGGACTTACGGAGTTCATCTGTGCATGGCTTGAGTCCTTTCCAAGTAACTGTTCTTTTTCTGATAAGTTCATTGTTTAGTAGATTGCATTTGAAAGATAAGAAATAGCACAAAGAAGCCACATTTTAAAATGAGCTAATATACATATAACAAAAATAGGCCAAAACAGAGAGGAAATGGTGCATGAAAAATCCCTTAAAAATTGGACACTGCAAATGGAAAACAATAATCTAGTTCTTCTTGTTGAAGTATTTATTGGAGGTACCTGTGCATTAATGAAGGGTTAGAAAAGCAGCTGACATCCTGGAAAAATCTCAGATTTTGG
The DNA here is from genome assembly GCF_009762305.2 of Zalophus californianus. NCBI lineage: Eukaryota > Metazoa > Chordata > Mammalia > Carnivora > Otariidae > Zalophus > Zalophus californianus. The sequence goes on from NC_045598.1 coordinate 184,677,182, forward strand.
AATCAGTCATTATTTTGAATCTTTGTTCTGCCATTGAACAGCTGTGTGATTTGGGCAAGACTGTGTTTGTCTGTTGATTTATATATCCAAGCCTCAGTTTTCTTATATGCAAATTGAGAGTTCAAGCTAGTATATAGAGTGTATATCTGTTTAACATCCTTCTTTTGACAACACTCCTACCATATCCATTTGGTCCTGATAGGGCTGTCAGTCATGACCCTATTTCCCATCAGTCCTTAAACAGCATCCCTGACATCATTACAGGATGGGCATTGGAGCCCATCACCTTGATCATAAGAAAATGTTAATACAAAAATCTTGTTTCAAGCAGGGCCCATGACTGTCCTCCATGAGACAGGTCTATGGACACTGGGAAAGAAAAATTTCTTTAATTTTGAATCATGAGTCATAGGATCTTGGGACACCAGCAATGTTTCTTCTCCTGGGAAGAGCTTGCCTAATGACAAAGCCAACACAGGAAGATGAAAGGCAGGAATATTGAAAGGAAAGCAAAAGTTAAAACAAAATTCAAAACCTCATTTGAACTTCTGAATCCAGCCCTGCCTGGTTCTGGTCCCAACCTTGTATTTCACAGTTAGCGCTTCACAAAATCATCTCTTTCATGAGTTAAAATTGAGATTCTGTCATTTGCAATGGCTGGAGTTCCAAGAAAAACACCTAGCTTGCAGATTATTTTAGGAATTAGAGGTTTAACACATGAAACTCGAAGCACATAGTAATCATTCCAAAAATGGCAGGTCCTTTTCATTGTTTCTTTAGATCAAGGAAATGGAATGCTAACTTGACCAATTTGCCCTGGACTAACCTCAATGTTTTCTCTTCTCTGTTTGTTGCCATTGTTAATCCTCAAGGCCCATTGAAATTGGTGTATCTTAACAGACTACCCATATATACATAAAATATATTTAGTAGAACTTACGAATATTGTGATGTTCACATTTCTATTCTGCTAATAAAAAGAATTTCCTTTAAATGGAAGCAAGTGGGTTATGAACTTAATAATAGCTCTAACAATGCTCTTGTTTATAATAGTTTTAAGCCTCTTTAATGAGGTAGGGGAAGAACTAATATTTATTAAGTGCACATTATTACCTCTCAGGAAATTGACTAAGTGTTAATAAATGCTTTATTGCATTTGGGTCTCTCTCGAAATATGTAAAGTCAGGCTTTCCATTCTTAATACACAGGTGAGTAAACTGAGGCTGAGATATCTTAAATACCTTAACTAAGCTGAAAGAAATAAAGAGAGATGGAATTGATATTCAAACCTAATTATGTCTTCCCCCAAAGCCTATGCTCTTTCTAATGTGCCAAAGTGTTTCTCTAAAGAATAAAAAGAGGTATCTACTGGGAAATTAAGAAGTAATAATGTTCTTCCAGAACAGAATTTTGGAAACAAACTCTAGCTTCTACATGGATGTCCAAGACAAATTTGCTATGGGATCCTTGCATTTAGCTATGCCAGCTTTCGCCTTGGAGTATCTGCAACCAGCTGTTCCCTCTGGCAAAACTGCTTTTCCTACCAGACTTCTCAGAAAGCAGGGCTGATCCTTCCCTACATTCCTATCTCAGCCTAAAGGCCAACTGCTCAGAGAGGCCTTCCCTAACCACCCGCCCCAAATTAGCCTCTACCTCCCTTTGTCTCTTTATGCTGTTTTATTCTCTTCAAAAACTTAAAACTAACCATATTTTTTTGTTTGTTCATATCCATCTCTTCTCCACTAAAACCTTATCTTCACAGCCAGAAGGAAACTTTTCCTCCTTTTCTGGCCGCTGAGTCTCCAATTCCTTCTAGGGCACCTAGTATGGATGCAATACATGTCCATTCCATGTTGAGCAAACCACTTTTGTTAGGAGGATTCAATGAGACACAATGCTATCCAGACATTATTATTCCATCTTTCTGGTCCCTCATCCCCACTGGGTTCCGATATATGCTGTGAGTTGTCTGTCTCCTTTCATCTTTTGGGCGCAATGGTGAATGGCAGGGTGTGCTGGGGCAGTGGGGCAGATCAGGCTTCAAAACCTTACCTCTGAACTATGCGGTCTCAAAGAGAAATGGCCATCCTACAATCTTAGGAGAGGATATAGCAAACACAAAGCCATTAGGACCATTAAAACTGTACAGAGCTCTGGTCAGAGCCATTCAGTCAAAACCAGGAGCCTGGCTGGTGGGCTGGGATCAGGCATGCCTGGATCCTGAGTGTTGGCTAGACTAGGCATCTTATCCAAGAGGGGTCAAAGCAGGGAGAAGAGATGGGTTAACCCACTCAGGGTCACTGAGGAGAGGCAAAGTCAAAAGGCAGGGAGAGCAGGAACAACCCCCAGGTCTGAGATAGCCAGATGAGAGGATGAGTATGAAATGTAGCAAGGACCAGGAAGCTGCTCCAGAACCCCAATCTATAGAGGAGCAGGTTGTGAACATGTGCAGAGTGTCCTGAATGATAGGCTGTGGCCCTAGCCAAATTTGGTTACTCTGCAGAACTTGGCTAGTGCTGGACAGAGGCCAAGGGACAGGGACAGGTGGGCTCTGACTTCCACATACAGCCTGCTTTGTTATGGAGAGAAATGTGTGCTGGGCTGGGAACCAGTACATTAGCATTTTGTACAAACCAAGAACTCCATTGCCCTTGATACCTCTCTCTCTCTCCACACCCTCCACCCCAATGTTATCATTAATTATCCAGCTCAACCTTGTAAAAATTCCAGTTTTCTTTTCCAAAACTCCACTTTCCTGGCCTCAGCCAGCCTGGCCCTCCTGGGTTGCTGCAAAAATCTGTTAACTAATTTCCTTGCTTTCAGTAACAGCCTCCAAATATCTTGTTTCCAGAGTGGTATTCTTTAGAAATTTTGACATTCTTCTTGTTCTGTCCTGCCTTCTTCCTGTCCCTGCCTAAATGTCTTCAATGGCTTACCACTGCCCACAGGATAAAAATTAAGCCTCTTACTTTGGCAAAATATGTCCTTTATGATCCTTTATGTCCAGTCTCCTCCCACTTATGCTATGCCTCTCTCCCTGCTGAATAGTAACATGCTTAGAGCACTTACAGAACTCTTTTTTTTGCACTATTTTTCATGCACTATTTCTTCTATGGGATATTCACTTTCCTCCACTCTCTATCTGGTACATTTCTAGCACTCATCAGGCTCTGTATAGTTATCACTTCTTCTCTGGCATCTTTCCTGAAGACCTTCCCTCACTTACGCTAATGCACGGGGTCCTGCCTGGTCTCTGGAGGGCTCCCTGTGCATGCCTCTGTCATTACCTTTAGCCTTTTCTCCTATAAATGCCTTTTGCCAGGTCTCTAAAGCTCATGAGCCTATAGTATACCACTGCCAAGAAGCAAGGGCCCAAAAGCATGTGGCTGGAGAAATGAGTGTTTACTCCAGTTGAGGGGGCGGGAAGATGGGGAAACTATGGGCATCAGGAACCTCCCCAATTTCAAAGTTCTCCAGTGGAACTCAGGTGGTTATCGTGGAGAAAGTCTACTCTGACATCCCATACTAGGAGTTTCAGTAATTTGGTTTCATTTGTTTTATTAGTTGTGAGCCATGATACTCAAAGGGTTTGTCCTCCAACTGCTTGGGCAGGGTCGCAATGGGAATGCACATTTGTGTAAGCATGCGCAGCGAGGCACTCCTCTTAACTGACAGAACCTTGCTGTGAAAAATGTCACCTGAAACAGTGAGCACTGGGACAGTTCGCTGCATTCACTCACAAGCCCCTTATCTCAACGTGGGTTGGAGACCTGCAGTTTTGTGCTGGCAGAGGTCCTTGACCCACACTTGTGGTGTCTTCTGACTGAGTGTAGGAGATCAGGCAGGATGTTAGGAGCAGTCCGTTTCTACCTGGTATGACAGGTTGGCACACAACACAAGACTCTCATCTGTTTACTTCTTTTTTCCCATGGCCTGCATTAACATCTACCTGCAGGCTTAAAAATAGTCAAAAAAAAAAAAAAAAAAAAAAGAAAGTCTCTGACGAAAAGTCAAAGACAACCAAAAGTTTCAGCCAGTCTGTCCCTCCTCATCTTTGTGACCTTGGCCTAATCACTTCCTCTCCTTTTACATTAAAAGGACCGATTAATCCTTGTCCTATGTTCTTTCCCAGCATTTGTGAAGATTAAATGTGATAATGGTCAGAAAAGAGCTTGGAGAACTGTAAATTGATGTACAAATGGAAGGGATTAAGGGATTCGTTTCAGTTCAGTAAAGATTTTCTCTTTTATAGAACAACCCACTCAATGTCAGTCCCTGTGACACCCACACATGTAACAGCCGCCCCGAGCTTGTGCCTTAGCCTTCTCCCCGCTCTCTCTGAGTGGTTTTCTCAAGCTGCCTCCTGCACTAGCCTTCTTCCACCTGTGAAGATCGTTATCCAACACAACTGTAGGGAAACTGTATCATGTCGCAGGCTTCTCATGCCTGAAGACAACGTGCATGATGAAAAGTGTGCGTGTGTGTTTATTTGTTGGTTGTTTGGACTGTTTGGTGGAAGAAGAAACCTAAGAAGATGTCTAAGAGAAACAAGAAAAGTTGCTCTTCTGCTCTTCTTTACTGGGATTGTTTATAAACACAAGGCTGATAACAAAATGGTGCTGACTTGTACTATTCCTCATCTCTTCTGTAAAGGACAGTTATTGTCTGATTCTTCTTAAAATTTTAATGATTTCCCCCAAACATCTTGCAAATGATCTCTCTTGAGAGAGGACTCTCTCTCAAGAGACATAAACTGGTCTAAGACCATTAAGAGACTCGGGCAAAGAAACTCGGTCCCACGCAGTGTCCCAGCGTATTTGCACTCTGGGATAACACTTCAAATAGCTTATGTCTTGTGCCATTTGTGTGTCTATTCCCCTTCCTGAAAGAGAGCTCTTTGAGGGCAGGGACTGTGCTATTCATATCCACATCCCACACCTACCTCCTAGCTCCTGTCTAGTGTGGAAGCGTCTTATTTATTGAATGATTGAAACGTTATATGTACCTGCATATGTACAAACACATATATTTGTCCTTGTTATCATATTTTCAGTATACATGAAAAAATATATAGTATACATGAAAAAATGCACTTCTTTGTAGTAAATAATTCTATCAGTATCTTTCCATATAAACACATAATCAGTATATAATTCAGAGATTATTCCTGTTTCCTCACACATATATATATATTTGAATTTTTATAGCAAAATATGTATTAGCTAGAAAAAGAGAAAAGCAAGAATAATATGACTTCTTTCTTCATATGTTTTCAATTTAACTTCCATGGAATCGACATGCATTGATTGAAAAGCAGATCCCAAGGAAGAACTCATTTCGTGCTTCTGTGGGACTTTATATTCTATCTGCTACAGCTGGGCTGGGCAGGACAGGAAGGCTGGCCATGGAAGATGAGGTGGGCGGAGGAATGATATTTGAAGGCACCAGATAGGAAATGAAAAAATAAAAAGGTACAGTAGTTATTGGGGTAGCATTCCTGGCAGTAGTTAGCCAGGAAAATGATATATTTTATTCTTGAAGACCCAGGGAGGGTAATTAAACCCCTCCCACTACAGCTCCATAGCATTTTTACAGAGGTTATTGTCATGATCTTGCATCCAAGGAGAGCCACACGTGGAATTTTATCATTTTTGTAGATTTACAGAATAACTATGGGGAACAGAAAAAAAATAAAGACCTATGTTGACTGCTTATACATTCTGGATAATTAAGGCACTGTTCTTCCATATTTTAAGCATCATGTTTGAGAAAATGCACCCTAACTAGCATTTTATTTAATTGATGCACAATATAAATAAATAGAATATTGGTTCGGGAATTGCATAGATATGCCTTTATCACCCGAAGAACACTGTCAGTTGTCAGTGATGAGAAATGGGTAGATAATGTGTGAACCACATTTAGGTGCTTCTTACGTACCACTCTTCAATAACAAAGATTTGATCTAAGGTTTATTAAAGTCTATATAGACAAGTACTTTTTACATAAAAATCTGTTGTGTGTATATGGACAACATTCATACTCGATATATGCTTAGGTGATATGTTGAAGGTACTAGTAAATACCTGGTGACTATCACCATAAGTCACAAGTTTGTTGGTATCTTAGAGTGGGTTCAGGGCATATTTTTTTAAATTTTTTATTGTTATGTTAATCACCATACATTACATCATTAGTTTTGGATGTAGTGTTCCATGATTCATTGTTTATGCATAACACCCAGTGCTCCATTCAATACGTGCCCTCTTTAATACCCATCACCAGGCTAACCCATCCTCCCACCGCCCTCCCCTCTAGAACCCTCAGTTTGTTTCTCAGAATCCATAGTCTCTCATGGTTCATCTCCCCCTCTGATTTCCCCCTTTCATTCTTCCCCTCCTGCTATCTTCTTCTGTTTTTTTTTTTAACATATCTTGTATTATTCGTTTCAGAGGTACAGATCTGTGATTCAACAGTCTTGCACAATTCACAGTGCTCACCATAGCACATACCCTCCCCAATGTCTATCACCCAGCCACCCCATTCCTCCCACCCCCCCACCACTCCAGCAACCCTCAGTTTGTTTCCTGAGATTAAGAATTCCTCATATCAGTGAGGTCATATGATACATGTCTTTCTCTGATTGACTTATTTCACTCAGCATAACACCCTCCAGTTCCATCCACGTCATTGCAAATGGCAAGATCTCATTCCTTTTGATGGTTGCATAATATTCCATTGTATATATACACCACATCTTCTTCATCCATTCATCTGTCGATGGACATCTTGGCTCTTTCCACAGTTTGGCTCTTGTGAACATTGGTGCTATAAGCATTGGGGTACACGTACCCCTTTGGATCCCTACATTTGTATCTTTGGGGTAAATACCCAGTAGTGCAATTGCTGGATCATAGGGTAGCTCTATTTTCAACTTTTTGAGGAACCTCCGTACTGTGTTCCAGAGTGGTTGTACCAGCTTGCATTCCCACCACCAGTGTAGGAGGGTTCCCCTTTCTCCACATCCCCGCCAACATCTGTCGTTTCCTGACTTGTTAATTTTAGCCATTCCGGCTGGTGTGAGGTGGTATCTCATTGAGGTTTTGATTTGGATTTCCCTGATGCCGAGCAATGTTGAGCACTTCATGTGTCTGTTGGCCATTTGGATGTCTTTGGAAAAATGTCTGTTCATGTCTTCTGCCCATTTCTTGATTGGATCATTTGTTCTTTGGGTGTTGAGTTTAAGAAGTTCTTTATAGATTTTGGATGCTAGCCCTTCATCTGATAGGTCATTTGCAAGTATCTTTTCCCATTCTGTCAGTTGTCTTTTGGTTTTGTGGACTGTTTCTTTTGCTGTGCAAAAGCTTTTAATCTTGATGAAGTCCCAATAGTTTATTTTTGCCCTTGCTTCCCTTGCCTTTGGCGATGTTTCTAGGAAGAATTTCCTGTGGCTGAAGTTGAAGAGGTTGCTGCCTGTGTTCTCCTTTAGGATGTTGATGGATTCCTGTCTCACATTTAGGTCTTTCAACCATTTGGAGTCTGTTTTTGTGGGTGTTGTAAAGAAATGGTCCAATTTCATTCTTCTGCATGTGGCTGTCCAATTTTCCCAACACCATTTGTTGAAGAGACTCTCTTTGTTCCATTGGACATTCTTTCCTGCTTTGTCAAAGATGAGTTGACCATAGAGTTGAGGGTCCATTTGTGGACTCTCTATTCTGTTCCATTGATCTATGTGTCTGTTTTTGTGCCAGTACCATACTGCCTTGATGATGACAGCTTTGTAATAGAGCTGGAAGTCCGGAATTGTGATGCCACTAGCTTTGCTTTGCTTTTTCAACATTCCTCTGGCTATTCGGGGTCTTTTCTGGTTCCACACACATTTTAGGATTATTTTTTCCATTTCTTTGAAAAGAGTGGATGGTATTTTGATGGGGATTACATTGAATGTGTAGATTGCTCTAGGTAGCATTGACATCTTCACAATGTTTGTTCTTCCAATCCATGAGCATGGAATGTTTTTCCATTTCTTTGTGTCTTCCTCAATTTCTTTCATGAGTATTTTATAGTTTTCTGAGTACAGATACTTTGCCTCTTTGGTTAGATTTATTCCTAAGTATCTTATGGTTTTGGGTGCAGTTGTAAATGGTATCAACTCCTTAATTTCTCTTTCTTCTGTCTTGTTGGTGTATAGGAATGCCACTGCTTTCTGTGCATTGATTTTATATCCTGCCACTTTACTGAATTCCTGTATGAGTTCTAGCAGTTTTGGGGTGGAGTCTTTTGGGTTTTCCACATAAAGTATCATATCATCTGCAAACAGTGAGAATTTGACTTCTTCTTTGCTGATTTGGATGCCTTTGATTTCTTTTTGTTGTCTGATTGCTGTGGCTAGGACTTCTAATACTATGTTGAACAGCAGTGGTGAGAGTGGACATCCCTGCCATGTTCCTGACCTCAGGGGGAAAGCTCTCAGTTTTTCCCCATTGAGAATGATATTCGCTATAGGTTTTTCATGGATGGCTTTTATGATATTGAAGTATGTACCCTCTATCCCTATACTCTGAAGAGTTTTGATCAAGAAAAGATGCTGTACTTTGTCAAATGCTTTTTCTGCATCTATTGAGAGGAATATGATTCTTGTTCTTTCTTTTGTTAATGTATTGTATCACGTTGATTGATTTGTGGATGTTGAACCAACCTTGCAGCGTTCAGGGCACATTTTTAACTCTTCTTATCGTTTGAAAATCTTAAGTGGGAAACAACTGAACACAAGTGAGCCAGTACTTCTGGCATTGGTCATGTGTGGTTCAGATTGTGCAGATGAGCCGAAGCAGCAACTCTGTTCCTTGTGCTGTGGGCTTATCCAGTGTGAAAATGGAGGCACTTTCTGAATTGGACTCAGAAGACAGGCCAAGGTTCACCACGTCACCAAAAATACGACACTGGTCAAGTCTCAAGTTTTCTTTAGCCTGTTGTTTATGTGTGTAATGAGTAAAATCATGCCCTCCCAAATTTGGGAGGAATACATTAAGAAATAGTTTCAAAGTGCCTTTTCTTGTTCTGTGTACATGACAGAACTCACTGATTTAAAGCTCTGACAAACCGAACACCAAAACAAGTGCTTGATATGAGTTATCTTATGTCATCCTCACAGATACTTGGAGAGATAGGCATCCTTTTTCCCATATGTAAGACAGGAAGCTAAAGATTTAAAAGGTTAAGCAATTTAGCCACACTTAATTGTTATTAGGGGCATATTTAAGATTTGTGCTAATGTTTTTGGGGACCACAAGATATTTAGCACTTTGTCATAAAGTTTGTCCATGATTTCTATATTCTCCATCTTCCTAGGTGGTACATATCATGGTCCTATCACCTTCAGAGGTTCTCCCTAAAGGACACATATATGCTGTCTACATTTCAGACGGCCAAGCCGAGAGTGAGTCAGCTCTCTAGGGAATTCTACTCTCCCTACCACCCCCTGGCCTTTGTTGCCTTATTGGAGGAGGCTGAACCTGGAAGGAGAGAAACCTCTGTGCTCCCTGAAGGCTCCCAGAGGATCCTATCTTTCGCTGTCATTAGTGCCATGATCATGGTCATTGACCTAGTCATGCCAATCAAGTGTTTGGGGTCAGAGAAGCAAATCAAAACAACAATAGAAACACAAATAGGAAAAGTCACAGGTTACGTATATTTTTAAAAGTCCTGGTAGTTGTTCCTCGATAATGTGCAAAACACCATTCTGCCCCTTCTCAGGGTTGGTCTGTGTCATCCATGGACAGGACCAGTCAAGTCTAGTCTTAGATACACACTATCATTCTCCTCCTGTTATGACTTAGTGATTCGCATAAGCACAATCATAATTGGTTGCCGGCATAAATTAGAAACAGAATTATATACACTTTGTTATTTTTTCATACCACGCAGTTGCTTTTATACCTAATAATTAAGAGGGGGAAATAGGTCACTAGAGATTGGCTTTGGAAAAGTCCCATCTGCTCTGGCCCAACTTACCTGGGGCTAGACTCATGGGACTAAAGGAGGCAGATTCAAGAATAGCAGGTAGTGTTTAAATTTCTAAATCAGGAAAGTTCTGAATAAGATTTATAAACAGTGTAATAGGTTCACTCTGTCTTGCAGGTCTCATCTCTAAATTTTTAACAATACTTTACAAATTGAGTTGGGATAAGATTTTAGTGGGTGTACCTCCTCTCAGGATATCCTAGGAATTCCTGTTTGCCCTTTTCTGTAGGAAAACTTTATGACTTGCTCCATACAGAGAAGGGAAATGCAATTAAAATAAGTATCAAAATCAGGGAAATATATGATATTTAGTTTCTAGAATTTGATGTAGCCACAAATGTCATATTGTAGAATATTTAGTCATATTCAGAAATATGTACAATTTATGATGAAGTACAAAATGTCATAAAACTATTTAATCATGTATAAATTGTCTAGATTACATTTGAAAAATACATGTATAGAAGAGACAAAATTACAGATATTTAGTTAAATATTAGGAAGTTATCATTGCCTATTTCTGGGTTGCACTCCCTGCCATACACAGGAATTCCCTCTTTGAAAAGGGATTAGACAGCACATCTCCACGTCGAACGTGGTCCACCCCTTTCCTGCTAGATGTCCTTCTCAACATATATTTGGGGACCAGGACATCTAACTTGAAAAATCCATACCTACAGGGAAGGGAAGCACACATTTCCTCTGTGGGTCTCTGTGAGTGCTGTGTACATGTCTAGATTCCCTGAGCATATATCCTTCTTGCTGGGAACACAGTGTCATGTAAAGATTTTGGTTCAAAACATAGCCTGGGTCTACACTCCCAAAGTGTTAACTCCATCCTGTTGTTCTCAGTTGTGTTTTGGTAGGCCAGTTCAACAGTCTATCAAGCCAGAAATTCCCAGATGGTGTAGTACGATACATCCAGAGGATTCCATGGTCATTTGACCTATTCTCCCAACATCTTTTATGCAAGATAGATTCCCTGGACTCACATGATATTATATGGGACCTTTTAAATGTGAATGAAATGCTTCATAATCCATTGAGGAATTATGGTGACTAAGACCGTATGATGAGGGAAGGAAAGCAAATCTGTACCTGGAGTATATGTCTATTTCTGTGAGAACAAACTGCTGATTCTTTCAGGTTAGAAGGGGCCCAGTGTGTCCAATTGTCACCGAGTGGTGTCAGGGTCTCTTTAAGAAATTGGTCTCGTTGAAACTTTAGCATTGATTTCTGCTGCTTATAGGTTTGACATTCAGTAGCAGGAATAGATCAATCTCAGTGAGCGAATCTTTGCCATTGGACTCATGAGTAGTGTTCATCTGTGCCATGGTGGACACTCCATCCATGTGCCTACTCTGGCAGCTTTTGGGTCGCTAATGACAGAGCTAGCTGACATCAGCTGGCTTGGCCCTTTTGTTACATGGCTGGAACTTCTCTCATGGTAAATGCTCCCTGATGGACATTAAAATGTGGATACAAAGAACTTCACACTTCATTATCCCTCCCATATATCTGTCCCAAATTTCCTTATTATCAGAATTCCAATCTTTCCTCTTGAAGCCCCTGAAGTCGTGGTCAGACCATTCACTCCCGCCCATGATTCCTTATTTATTCTAATTTGGGACTACTTCTTTTTCTACACAAATTGTTGACCATGTGTACCTCCTGAAGTTCTGCTCACTGGGAGGATTTTCCATCAGTATTATCTTTATCTTCAAGACCATCTCTGAGTGAGGGTGTTGGGACACTGTTCTCCATGTTTGGCTTGCATTTATATCCTGATCTTAGCCATTGACAAGCCAAGCTTCATTTTTCCTCCTAAGTCAGCTGTTCTAAAGCCTCCCATATAATCATAGGAGACACCTGAGATCTCTCCTGTATACCTGTGGGACATATTTATTTCCAGTTTATTTCCCTAAAAAGAAAACAGCTGGGTTGAACTTGATTAGCTTTTGTTAAAATATAATCCAAAGTTGTTCTACCAATTTATACTCACACTTCAGAATATCAATGTTTCTGTTTTCCTACATCAAAGTCAATACTTTTATTAATAAATCTTTTAATTTTTCCCATTAGTTAAGAAGTGATATATTCAAGTTGCTTTAATTTACATTTTTTAACTATTAGAAAGATTAGGAATATTCTATTTTTATTTTGTAGAAAAATTTATTTATTTATTTATTTATTTATTTATTTACTTACTTACTTACTTACTTACTTACTTACTTACTTACTTATTTAGGACAGAGAGGGAGGGAGCTCCAGATCAGGGGGAGAGGCAGAGGGAGAAGGAGAGGGAGAGAGAGAATTTCAAGCAGACTCTGTGTTGAGCACAGAGTCCAATGCCGGGCTGGATCTCACAACCTTGAGATCACGACATGAGCCAAAACCAAGAGTCGGACGCTTAACTGACTGAGCCACCCAGGTGTCCCTCTTCTAAGTTTTTTTAATATTCTAATTTTTCTTTCTAATTTTTTTCCATCATACTGTTTGTGTATTCTTTTCTTATTTTGTAGTGGGTTATTTACTTTTGAGAGTATTGATTTGTAGGATATCTTCATATATTCTATATACTAATGTGATACATCTATATGGATTTATATGTATTATCTACTCTTGTACTATGAGTTGTCTTTTAATTTTGCTTATTTAAATAAGATTTTTGTTACACAGAATTGTTTAATTTTAATCAATGCAACTTTACCAAACTATATTTTAAATTTTATTTGTTTGTTTTTATATCATACATTCTGCCAAATACCATTGACTAAAAGGAATTTTTGTGTTTAAAATTTGTTTCTTCTATTTTGATCTTTTTCCACCTGCTATTTATGTGTATAACTATATCATGTCTGTATCTACACCCCTATCCTTTTCCAAATCGATCTATATGTGATATGTGTGTATGAGTTCAATATCAGATAAAGATCTCATTTATTTTTTCTTGTATAGATGACAAATAGTCTCTACACCATTGTAATGTCATCTTTGTCATATATCATATATCAAATTGTCTCAAATACACACACACAGGCACATAAACTTTTTTTCTGGGTTCTTTATCATGTTTCTTATTGTATTTTTTTAAATTTATTTTTTCTATCCCTACTCAAATCTCATACTGTTCTTTCTGTGTCTTTATAATATATTTAAGTTTCAGTAAGCTGAGTTTCCTTCCCTTCCTCTCCATCTTATAATTTGATGTGGCTGTTCTTGGATTTGCCTCTTTCTGCATAACTTTACATATTAGCTTGTTATGTTACACAAAATCACATTAGTTTTGATTAAAGACTAATTGGCAGTGGTCTCAACACCTTTACAACACTGACTATCTTCTTTCAAAGCGTGAAATCTATTTTAATAATTTAGATCTTTTTGTGTGCCTACTCTGTTCACAGGAATAATTTATTTTAATCAACTATTCCTGATGTTTAGAACATGATTGGTATTTTAATGTGATCCTATCTTTAGCAACCTTGATCTTTTTAATTCTAATAATTTGAAGATTATCATATTTCTAGGTATTATCATATTGTTCATCAATTTATCATAGTGCTAACTTGATTTTTTTCTTTTTGGTCCTTATATTATTTCTTCTTCCTGTTTGTCGCCTCACTGTCCTGACAAGGCATCTCCAGTACCTTGAAGGTAAGCATTGTGTGCTGGTCCCTGACTTTAAAGAAAAACTTTTAACATTCTCAATAAGACATTATTAATGCAATTAAAGTAATTTCTTTATTTTGATCTTACTTTCATTCTAATATATGCATTTAAGTCTGTACATTTTCATTTTAAAGTAGTGTTTACATGTTCACTCAATTTGAAATATTGTGAAATTTATATTGACACTTCTTTTTCTTTTTTCTTTCTTTTTTTTAAGATTTTATTTATTTATTTGAGAGAGAGTGCATGGGTGAGAGAGCAGGAGCAGAAGGAACGGCAGAGGGAGATAGAGAAGCAGGCTCCCCATTGAGCAGGGAGCCCAATGTGGGGCTTGATTCCAGGATGCTGGGACCATGACCTGAGCCAAAGGCAGTCGCTTAACGGACTGAGCTACCCAGGTGCCCCTTGACACTTCTTTTTCAACACAGAACTTAGAAGATTAGGGTTTTTTAAGATTCATTTTGTTCTAAATTAAATTTAAACATTATGTTGTTTTTGTATCATCTATGCCAAATTGTTTACACCATCTATTATTTCATGATTATTGAGGGTGCACTTAACATGTTATAAAAAGAGCATCGCACAAAGTTAAGATTAAGAACTACTGATGGAAACAAGGGTGCACTGTGGAATGTAGCCATTTAGAGAACCATGTGGATGCCCCAGCTACCAGCCTTCCTGAAAGCAAGCAGCCCGAGGAGGCTGGGCTGAGGGGGTTAACAAGGCCCACTCAGGTGACTGGTCACATGCAGCCAACCGAACCACTGATATTCATCAACAGTCCCACATGTTCCTCCCCACACAGTCTTTGTCAGAGGCTAGAAGTTTTGTTTTCAAATTTCTAAATGTTCGCACATTTGGTCTTTCTTTTATATTAATTTTTTTTTTTTTTTTTAGAGGAGGATTGAGAGAGAGAAAGAGAGTGTTGTGTGTGCATGAGCCAGGAGGAGGGGAGAGGAGCAGAGGGAGAGAATCTCAAGCAGACTCTGCACACAGCATGGAGCCCAATGAGGGACTCAATCCCATGACTCTGAGATCATGACCTGAGCTGAAATCAAGAGTCTGACACTCAACCGACTGAGCCACCCAGGCACCCCTATATTAATTTCTAATACTATGGCATTATGGTATGAGATTATGTTTTTATGATATTGGCTTTTATTTATATTGATTGAGGCTTGCTTTACAGATCATAATATGATTAATTATCATACATTTTTCATATTTGCTCAAAAGGAATGAATGGATGATAACCTATGAATGATTAGGACACTTGACTTGTTTGGTGCAGGATTGAAGAAATATCCATTAGATTAAGCCTGTTATTTGCTTTCTTATCTTCTAGATGAAGGGTTGGCAAATTGGACCACTGGCAAAATCCAGCCCAACAGCTCCACTTGCTTTGTGTGGCTTGTGAGTTCAGAATGGTTTTTACATCTTTAAAGGATTTTGTATATGATAGAGAGAGAGGGACAGAGCGAGAATACATTATACAGACTGTATGTGGCCTGCGAATCTTAAATTATTTACAGAAATGTTTTTACAGAAAACATTTGTCAATCTCTTTTCTATGTCCTTAGTATTTTTTTGTCTGATTGATTTATAATCTACAAAAATGTGTTAAAATCTTTCATTGAGTATTCCTTAATTAATCAAATGTCATTTTTGCTTTTACTTTTAGCATCTATGTTTTTAAGGAATCATAGGTCCAGGATTATAATATCTTTCTGGTGAATTATTCATTTTATCATTTATAAAGGTCACCTTTATCCATATCAGTGCTTTCTGCATTCACTTAATTAGTATCTGTCTTGCCTATATTAAAAGAAAGCTGGTATCCAAATATGGGTATCAGAGGTAATATTCTCATGAGGGATTTTTTTTTTTTATTGTGGGTGTTGATGGGAAAGCCTTAGATTTTGGAAATGTTACCTTGGAAAAATTTTGACTTACCCTCCCCTGGAAGTCCCACGGGTGTCCGGGGTTTGAGATAAGTTCATTTGTTAATATATTGGTTTAAAGATTACTGAGAGGGGTGCCTGGGTGGTGTAGTCGGTTAAGTGGCCAACTATTCATTTCAGCTCAGGTCATGATCTCAGGGTCATTAGATGGAGCCCTGCATCAGGCTCCATGCTGCAAGGAGTCTGCTTGAGATTCTCCCTCCTTCTCCTTCTGCCCCTCCCGCTCCTATTGTCTCTCACTCACTCACTCTCTCTCTCTCTAAAATAAATAAATAAATCTTCTTAAAAAGCATCTCAATTACTGAGAAATTCAGATAGAGTAAAACTAGCACTCCATGCATGTTTGGGTTCTTAGCAGTTTCTCATGAGTGACCTTCCTTATTTTTTATTCCCAACCAGAGGTCTGGCTGGAGGCAAACTTTATTCCCTCTTTTCTTGCCTGGTGAATGGTGTTTCTGTGGTCCCTCCTTCACTTAAACACTCATTTCTCCCAGGCCTGAATTTATATAGAAAGCTCATGTAAAAATCTCTGGATTCCTCAGCTAAATAACAAATCTTTCTTCCATGGGGTTCACATCTCTGCATCCAGCCCCTAGCACTTATATTTCATGTGCATTTCAAGCTCAGAAGACTTCAAAATCAGCTCATCAGCTTATAGCACTGGTTTCCAGCACCTAGGTATTCTCCCTTTCCCTTTTGGATTTTGTGTTCACTTATATATTTAGCTTTTTAAAAGAATTTCTTTTATCCATAATTTGTAAAGAAGAGGCAAGAGGGGCATCTCTGTTAGGGGGTTAACTCATCTTACCATATCAGGACTTGAATCCAGCAATCTCAACACTTCATCCCAGGAACTCTGTACATCATTATATTGTTATCCATACATATACTAATGGCATACTTGAGCTTCGGGACATTAGGCAACTTATCCATGGTCACACAGCTATTAAATGACAAAGCAAAAAAACAAAAAAAAAACAAACCTGTGTTCGTTCCACTTTACTATGCTGTATTTCTGACATAGTGTAAGAAAAGATATTGCAGTATACAGAATTGTGACTAGGGTGCCTGGGTGGCTCAGTCATTAAGCGGCTGCCTTCGGCTCAGGTCATGATCCCAGAGTCCTGGGATCGAGCCCCACATCGGACTCCCTGCTCAGCGGGAAGCCTGCTTCTCCCTCTCCCACTCCTCCTGCTTGTGTTCCTGCTCTCGCTGTCTCTGTCTCTGTCAAATAAATAAATAAAATCTTTAAAAAAAAAGAATTGTGACTAAACATAAAGTTAGGTAAGATTATATTTGCCAGAATTCTCAAGGGTGCGTGTGAAATAACTCAGACTGTTTGAAAGGGAGAAAATAACTTATAACTGAAGTCTATTATGGAGTGACTATCTCCCGTTCATTTCTCAGTCTTGATTTTTTAGGCATTGGCTTTGTTCTTGGCAAGCTGGCCTAATGTAACAGAAAATGCCCATAAACAGATCACAGTCTACATCCTACAGTTGAATAGTCAGTAAGGAAAAAACGTTCCTCTTCCTCAACATTTCCAGCAAATTCCAAGGTATGTCACTCATAGGATCAGCATTGGACATGGGCCCATTACTGGATCATGACAATGAGTACTTTGATTGGTGATGGTTGGTGATGGTAGCACCACTGGAGAGTATGACATCTTAAAAGTTTGGTTTTCAAGATTACACTGATTTTCAACATCCATCTGGCAGATGAATGAGGTAGTGGGAGAATAGACGATTATCTGGGAGGATATTGAGTGTAATCAAGCCAGGAAGTGATATAAATTGCTCCTGCTATTGACCAGACTCAATTAAAAATTCCTCCTTACAACAGGAGTTAGCAATTTTTAGATCCTGGCTAAAGAGCTACCTCCCAGTAACAGCTCTTTATCATGGAAAGGAAACACAAATCTTTGGTGATAGGTACTAGTCTTTGTCATAATAAGATTTGTCGAATGAATATATAATCTCAGCACACTTTGTTCCAAGTAAGATTGGGATATGAGAAACTCTGAGCAAATTCTATTTCCTGTTTGTTTGTTTGTTTTTAATTTGTGTTTCCATTTTTTCTTTTGTTCTTATGCTCAGAGAGAAAAGTTGGTTAATATTCTTGAATGTGTAGGAAACTGGGAGTCTTCAGAAAATGTCAGCAAGAAGAGTGCACTGCCATGGTCCCTCTGAAGAAATTGAAAACTGTGTTAGGGTTGCTACAGTAGCCAATATCTTTTTGGAATTCTTTGAGGGGGATGATAATGGTTTCCTGAACCAGACACTTCTATTTTTCTATCACTGACATATCTTTCTACGTTTTGGAAGATTTCAGAAGATAAAGGAAAGAAAAGAAAGGAAATAAAAAAAGCTTTTATTGAGCTTCTACAATGTGTCTGGCCCTATCAAAGCTACAATACATAGATTATCTCATCCAATTATTTCCATAACACTATGGAAATATATTAGAATATTGATTTACATATAAAAATAAATATAATAAAAATGCAACAGTAATAAGAGTTAGCATTTAAAGAGTTCTTACCATGTACCAGTGTTTTACATAGGCATTTTCCTTTAATCTCCTGGATAACCTCAAGAATTTGGAAGCTTCACGAGGTTAAGAGACATGTTCAAGATCATTCATGCAGTAAAAAGTAGAGAACAGGTGAGAGCATAGGTAAATCTTTCAGCTAGTTAAAAACTAGCCTTGACATTTAACCAAATTCCTGCCCTCCCCAACCAGGCTGATAACTTTGGTCTTCAATAGCCACTTATTGTTACTTGCATGCTCCCAAGTGGAGGAAAACTGAAGTCACATGGCACTGGAATTAGTTAACTGCAGCAAGGAGGAAGAAGTAACAGGAAGGAGGCAGGAACAATATAGGGCAGTGAGCTGGCAGGAAGGATACCTGAGAACCGAGCTGGGAGGAGGAGGCTGCCAACCGTGAGATGCAAGGACAAAGGGCTTCTGCTCTGGGTGCTCTGTGCAGTGTGGTATGGGAGCTATCAGGTGACATATGTCTTTGTCTGACTGGAATTCCACGATGTCTGTTAGAACTTGTTGGTGTCCTGGTTCCAGGGTGATAAATGCATGCAGACAGCTCACTAGGCAGGTAGCTTATGAGTATTTAAAACAAAAAAACAAACATCCTTGGGCAATGCAACACATTCACTCTCTAGTTTGATTTTAGGGCCATATGTGTCTGTATATATATGTGTGTGTGTGTATGTGTACACATGTGTGTATACCTAAGCATATATGTGTATATATAATGTGTATACATACATATATATAAATCCTGCAACTTTCTTAGCATCTACTCAGCTGAAAAAAATCTTTCCTTATTATCAGTAATAACATTCTTTCTGAGGATTGAGAGATTGGATGACCACACTTGGCTCAATCTTATTTTTCCAATTGCTCCATACTTTTTGACATAGAAGAGAAAAATATCAGGTAATAACTTTTCCAGTCCTTGAGGGAGATGACAATAACCTTACATTGCTCTAAGTTTTCCACTCTAGTGGTGTTGCCCTTGTGCATCTTTACGTATTGTATTAGCCAGGGTTCTCTAGAGAAACAGACCAATAGGAGAAGATAGATGATGATAGATAGATAGATAGACAGATAGATAGATAGAGATAGAGATAATAGGAATTAGCTCATACAGTTATGGAGGCCAAGAAGCCTCACCATCTGCCATCTGCAAGTTGGAAAACCAGGAAAGCTAGTGGTGTAATTCACATTGGGTCTGAAGCCCTGATAACTGGGGGCTGATTGGTAGTGTCCTGATCTGAGTCAGTAGGCGTGAGAATCAGGAGAGCTGATGTTGATGCCAAAAGCAGAAGATGGGTGTCTCAGTTCAAGCAAAGAGAGAGTGGAGAGTGGGTTTGCCCTTCCTCTTCTTTTTGTTCTGTTTGGACCTTCCAAGGATTGGGAGATGCCCACCTACATTGAGGAGGATTGTTCTCTTTACTCCATACTCCAGGTCAAATGTTCATTTCTTCTGGAAACACCCTCACAGACACTCACAGAAATAAAGCTTTACCAGGTATCTGGGCATCCCTGGCCTAGTCAAGTAGGCATAGTAAAATTAATCATCAAAAATATGTAGTCTTTGTTTGAGGTCAAACTCCATTAGCCAGGGAGAAAATGTAATTTTGTTGAGTACTTTTTTTTTAAGATTTTATTTATTTATTTGAGAGAGAGAGAGAGAGTGCACAAGCGTGCACGTGCATATACACACACACATATGAGTGGTAGGGAAGGGGCAGAGAGAGAGGGAGAGGCAAATTCACCGCTGAGCAGGGAGCTCATTGCGGGGCTTGATCCCAGGCCCTAAGATCATGACCGAGCTGAAGGCGGATGCTTAACCAACTGAGCCACCCAGGCATCCCTTGTTGAGTCCTTGTTATGTGCCAAGCACCAGAACTTTTACCTCTGTTAGTCTTAAATGATCCTTCCTATCACTTTGAGAGGGTGATAGAGTTCTTCTCATTCATATATTTGGGGAATGAGGTTCAGAGTACTTAAGTAACATGTTCTATATAATGAAACTAGGAATGAACCTAGCTCTCACTATCCCAAAGGCTACAGAATTTCCATAAAGTCTATGGATTTCAAGCTTTGGTGTACTTCATAATCTGCATTTCAAAATTTGGAAATGAAGATCTCTGAGCCCTGCCCTAACCATGCTGAATCTTGCTCTCTTCATATGGCACCATGTTTCTTTTAGGACAAACAAATGAACAAGATAAATATTGGCCATTAAAAACCAATGAGCACTGAGCATTATACACAACTAATGAATCATTGAACACTACATCAAAAACTAATGATGTACTATGTGCTGGCTAATTGAACATAATAATGAAAAACTAATAAAAAATAAAAATAAATAAAAAAATAAAAACTCCACATCAGGATAGTCAATTTATATATTCTTGAAGATTCAGTCTTCAAAATTTGTACTAGTTATTTATTGCCATGTAACAAATTGCCCCAAAACTTATCAGCTTCAAACAACA
This sequence comes from Zalophus californianus, assembly GCF_009762305.2. Lineage (NCBI taxonomy): Eukaryota > Metazoa > Chordata > Mammalia > Carnivora > Otariidae > Zalophus > Zalophus californianus. The sequence goes on from NC_045598.1 coordinate 184,697,865, forward strand.
AGTATTGATGATTTCACATGTAACATGGGTCAGGATTCTGGGCATAACTTCATTGAGTGGATCTGGCTCAAAGTCTCTCATGAGGTTTCAGTTAATCTGTCAAGTAAGGCTGTGGTCTCATTTGAGGTCTTGATCTAGTGAAGAGTGTACACTTCTAAGCCCACTTACATGGCTGTTTGTGGGCCTTGATCCCTCACCATATGGGCCTCTCCACAGACTCCCACATGGCGTGGCAGGCTGCTTCTTTCAGGGAAAGAGATCCTTAAGGGGAAAAGAAAATGTCACAATCTTTAAAACCTAATCAGAAGTGGCACACTATTAGTTCGGATGTATTCTATTTGTTAGAAGTGAGTCAACAATTCCAGCCCATAGGCAAGAAGGGAAGGTATTATACAAGGTCACAAACACAGGCATGATTGAGGGCCATCTTGGAGGCTGTTCACCACACACATATCAGGGCTTCTTTTGTGGGGCAGGTGAAGGAAGGATGGAGCAAGTAAAGGAGTGGTTTGAACTCCTTTAGAGATTGGTGTGTCACCAATAAACACTTGGATTAAAAGAACATCTGATCCAAAGTTATCTTTGCATATGGAGACTTGCAACAGAATTGAAATTAATAGTCCCTGCTCAGAATATTAAAATAATAGTGAAATAATGACTATTAACTAACTGCATGTTACGTTCTAAACTCTTTAGAGGAACATTAAAGATGTTACATGATTTTGTTATAATTACTCTTATGGCCTTCTCTTTCATTATTGTCCCTTTTTCACTGGTTTGTAGAATGGCAAAAATGATCAGATTTGGAGGTGGAAAACTTCTAGCTTTGGCTCTGCCATTTTTGGCTCACTGGCCCAAGTTTTGATATCATCATATGGAAAAGAATAAAATCCATATCAAATATAATATATAATACATATAATTATTTATATATCATGTATATATTATAATTATATATTATATTATATAACTATAGTTATAAAATATATAATATGTATATAACTATATTAGATATTGTTATATACATAGTATATAATAATGTGTAATCAAAATATATAATAATATAATCATAATGTATAGTAATATAGTAACACTTATAATAATACAAGGTAAATTATATGAAAGAATTTATCATAGTGCAGATAGTTGTGTGTAGTGGTTATCTCTGCTCTAGCCAAAATGTCCTTCAGACATGTACACATATCTCTATCCAAGAGTTCTCATGCTGGTTTCGCTAGCTAGAGGTCCCTTTTCTTTGTTTTGCTTACTGTTAAAATGCTGCCCAACTTTACACACTGGTGCAAAGGGATGACCCAATCATATCCCATCTCCTTGAAAGCAGTCTTTTTACCAACTTTACTTTGTTTAGAAGTCTCATGCTACTTTTGTCTGGTAGGCTTTACATTCTGGTGTCATGTGTTATACCTCTACATGATCATACACTTCTACCGTGCAAGGGCTATTTGTGACTCATCCTGGTATATGCACAAACCCTTATGAAGTTAATTACACTCTATTTCATTTCAAGAAGCTGTGGAGAAAGATAATAAAATTCACACAATGAGATAGGTTAAAGTACTCATATTGATTTCTGAATCTTCCCGCATCTTACAAAGCTATACACACAGTGGGCGCTCAGCCATTCTCTTGCTGTCTTGTGCTAACACAGTACAGGTCAAGATGGCTTCTATTCTGGGGAATCCCCCATCATCCTCTCTTCTTCACCAATGCCAGGTAACTTCACTATACCTAATGCCGCAACCCCCCATTAATGAATCCTGGCAAGTACCTTCTAGTGATTTCTAGATGTACATAAACATATTCTGTGTTTGTTGTACGGTAGGGAAGATAATTGAGCTTCCTTCTGCATTTTAGGCTTTATTTAGGTTTGTTAATATGACTTTAGATGTTTTAATTGGTTTTATCTTTGGAAAACAACTCCTGTTAATACGACTTAGATTTTGCATTTCCTGATCTTCAGTGTGAGGCACCATCTTCCTCGAACCACTTCCAGTCCAAGTTCATCAAGGAAAGATCAAAATATACAGCCTAGATTTTATAGAGGTACTTGTTCCTAATGTGCTCTCTTTCCTTTTAATCCAGCCCAGGAGTGAATGAAACTATTAGACTGTGAATGTTTTGAATTAACTTACTCAATTATGAAGAATCCCTTAAACTATCCCTTTTAAATCTAATTCAGGCTTCCCTTTCCAGACTGATTCAATTAAGATTCATTTTAACTGTGGAACCCTGTCTTCATAATTGTACTTTTTAAGTTCTTTAAAAGACATGTATCAAATTCCCAAGTGCTGTCTGCCTTCTCAGTTTTACCTCCAATTCCCTACTTAATGAAGCTGAAAAGAGTGGTGATTACATTGTTCCTTTATTATTACTGGACCTGCCCAGGAGAATTTGTCCAATTTTGCTGAAATACTACTAATTTGAAATTTTCACAAGGACTTAAAATGCATCCTGTGGATGTATAGAATGTGGGAGAGTTATTTCTGATGAAATTTTATTCAACATATATGGAATGAGTGCCTATTATGTGCCAGAAACTCTCCAATATGCTTTTGTTTCCATGGTGGGAAAGACAGTTGTGGACCTTGCACTTGGTCCTCACTGTGACCCAATGGGAGATACCAGGGAGGGATGTGGTCATACAGTGTGATAAATGTCCTGGCAGAGACATGCCTAGAAGATTGTGTTGGCAAAGAAATGGACCACTTATCTCTGTTTGAGGAAGGAGTGTCATGAAAGGCTGCCGAGAGAAGGTGATACTTAAGTTCTGTCCAGAAAGGTGAATATGAATACAAAATACTCAGAAGGATCAATTGGAAATCATTCAGATGCTAGGTAGAGACACCAAAAAGAGCAAGCTCAAGCACAAACACGAATTTATTGGCGGCCATAAGTGAGGGGCTCAAGGGACCGTCCAGACAGATATGGGACCTGAGTTTAAATAATGTCTACAATTCTCTAGTTCTCACACATATTTTTCATTTTCTTGTTTATTTTCTCTGAGTTTCCTTCCTAGTCAGCAAGGGGGAGACCCTAAGCAGATGCAGACTTGCTTGGTCCTTGTATGGTTGACTGCTCTGTCAGGGCCTATGTCAGCTCCCCAGAAAAGGACGCTGATTGGTCCTATTTGTGCCACATACTCAATCTCTCACTCTCATGTATTCACTCATTCAGTGCAGTTAGAATCACTGTTCTTGAGTTAATCTCTGGACTCTGGAATTTGTACACTTGGGCCAGGCTGAATCACTGGGCCCCCCGTGAGGTGGGGAACCAGCTATATAATTAGCAACCCACCATTTGGACAGGGGAGTCCCTTTAAAAAAAATGTTTGTGGACAAATTAAAACCTGTGTTACATAGGCTACATCATCCGAAGATTAGGAGTGTCCGTCCCATATGTAATCCCTGGTTCAGGGAAGACAGGGTACGTTAGGACAGTGCTGCTCATACTTGTTGTGTACACAGGAATCTAGGGATATTGATTTGATGTAGATTTGGATTCTGGAATGGAGGCTGAGACTCTGCACTGCCGATTTCTCTGGTGATGCTGAGGCAGCTGGTCCATGGACCACTATTTGAGTGGCAAGGCATTATGAGTGGCAAGGCATTAGAAATACAGCAAGTCACTGAATGTAGTTGTTTAGGATACAAGAATAGTAAGTGGTAAAGAGATGGAAGCGTCACAATGTAAAGAGTAAGGCTGGCCCCAAGAGGGCCTGGACCCTGGCTTGGCTCTGTGAACTCCAGGCCTGCTAGCATCAATTTCTCCCCTTTTGCGTCTAAGTTTGCAAAATGAGTGATCAGTATTATAGAGTTCCAATCAGGCAAATGTCGTATTTGAGGAAGAGCCCAGCTTTGGAAGCCTGCTACGCCTCTGCTGACAAGCTCAACCTCTGCCTGGACCTATGACATTAGCCATGTTACTCAAGAATCTCAAGTCCTTTGTTCAGTTATTCTCCATTTGCCCAGGACATCCATTTCTCCATCCTTCCTCACTTTATCTGGTGCCCTGGAGGTTGCCCTTGTGGACCACATCATCTGGGAAATCTTTCTGGTTTCTACTTGCTGGTGGAAGGCACCATCAAAGGATTAGAGTAAAGACCACCACACTGTTCTGTCCCTGTGACACCAGAGTTTGGGTAAAAGCTGTGTACTTGTATCTAAGGCGACAGCTCCCATGAGGAAATTGTTCCCCTGACAATCCCATCAGGCTCTGCAACACTGCCCCCTTGCCCTGACCAGGGATGGCATTAGATTCCCGTTGTGGCTAATTCCTGGGCCAACACCATCCCATGCCTGCTGTCAAATATTCTAGTTACTGTTTTGACTGTTTTCCATCCTGATTTGGATTCTACCTTTGCTGGTGATCCGTGGACCTACTGTGGAGTTTGATTAGTCCCCAGTGTTTACTTCCCTTGGTGTTATTCTCCTTCCAGCATGGTTTTCTCTGTCCATAGGATCAGAAGTGGACATCCACTTCCTGAGCTATCCAGATATACTGAACTATCTGGAGTACTTTGCCCCAGAGGGAGAGATTATTAGGACAGAATGCCCCCTTTCCCTCTGACTTCCTGTATTACCTGTCACTTCCATCACTGACCGTTAGGTCTCCTAAAGAATATCTTTCTTGTTTTTAACCTCTGATGAAATCACGCCTTCCACTGAATCCTATGGTAATGTCACCTTTGTGGTCATAGTTACTGTGGATTATGGTATTTATGGCAATTCAAAAATATTTCTGCCTTTTTCCTTTTGAGTACTTGGCAGGATTACACTTCTCTTCTCCCTTTGATTTAAGCACATGACTTATTTTAGCCAACAAAATGAAGCAGAAGAAACTGTAAGGCCCCAGGTACAATTTGCATTGTGCTAGTCCTACTGTGATGACAATGTAAACCCATGTGGGGGGAGGGGCTCTGATGACCTGTATACCCAGGTGATTATGTTTTGGGTCATATAGCATAAAAGTGGAGTATTTTTTTTTTAAAGCACTTAAATGGGGCGCCTGGATGGCTCAAATGGTTAGGCTTCTGCCTTCAGCTCAGGTCGTGATCCCAGGGTCCTGGGATCGAGTCCCGCATCGGGCTCCCTGCTCAGCGGGGAGCCTGCTTCTTCCTCTGCCTCTCTCTCTCTCTATCTCTTATGAATAAATAAATAAAATCTTTAAAAAAAAAAGGCACTGAAATGTGAGATTGTTTGTTGCTGCAACATAACCTTGCCTTATCCTGACTAATATGGTGACCTTAAATGGATCACACCCATTCTCTGGGCTATAGTTTATTCATTTGTAAACGGAGGTGGTTGGGCTAAAGTATCACTTGTGTTTCTTTCATCTCTGACATTCGAGGATTCTACATCTTGTCTGACAACATCCAGGCAAGAATGGTCTCCCCATTATTTGTTCCTCTTGGAATCTTTCCACAAAGCTCAAGAATGATTAAGATACGTTTCTAGATAACACCCATCGGCAATAGAATAAGACAGCTGGCCAAACAATTGTAAACTGTAATCAGGGTGTGTACTCCAGATGCTTAAATGTTATTGTCAAATGTCTAAATAAATGCCCATCACACTTTGGAAGCTGAGATTTTTCTTTTTCTTAACATGATTTTTATTAGCTGTCAAACTAATTTATGGAGAGCCCATAATGCAAGTACCACATTGTTTTATTAGGGACGTGTGAGCATTGTGAAAAGAGTTTGTGAAACCAAGCATGCAGGATAGATAAATAATATACCACAGAAATATCAGAATCACAGAGCAATTTTTCAAGTGGAAGCACCTTATTATTAAAACCTATTTTTATAATATTTATAAATATGGTGATGTTCTCCTTGTGCTTAATATTATTTATTTTTATTGAAAAAGAGTAACATGGAGAAAATCTATTTACAGACTTCCTTGATTGGATTATTTTACAGCAGATTCCATGCAGAAATTTTGGAATCAGACTGACTCAGTTGGAATCTTGATTGTCCAATTAATAATGTGACTTAACCTTTCTGACTCTTAGTTTCTTGAACTGTAAAATGAAGATACTGTAAGATATACTTCAAAATAGTTTATGGATGAAATTCACATATAGTATTCACATACAGTAATTAACACAGGAGTATTATCATCCTCGTCATCAATGGCATCTTTGCCCCCAAAGAAAAGGCTTACATATTTGCCTCTGATGACTTCAGTGGATATGGGTAACACATCTTAGCAGATCAGATTCTACCAACATCAAACAGCCACAAGGTAAGATTAACTGCCCTTAATGCCACACTCCGTCATTTTCAGCATGACCTCACCCACAGATATCGCAGGGGCTTTCTCATAAAACCCAGCTTAGTGAGTTAATCAACCTTTGGGAGGTATTAGAGGACAGAATGGATATACATTTCAAAGGAGCTTTATTCCTAAGTCATCCCAAATCACATGTCTGAACAATTTTCTTCTGTACCACAGTTAACATGTTGGCCAAAATTTATTGAACAGCTTTTACTTACTCTAGTTCTGGAATGATCCTTGCTATCCCTTGTCAATTAGACAAATGCATTCCTCTCTTCCAAAGGCTGTCTATCTGTGAAAAGGGATGGTCACATTTCACTAGAGTTGTAAAAATTTAAGTGCTTAAATGGTGGCACCTCCCAGGATTTGAAAAGAATCTCATCTTTTGAATGAAGAATTAGGAAGCATAAATGCTTACTGTGGGTAAATTTTATCTGGCATCAAAATGGTATAATAATTGTTGATAATTATTAAGGGCTTACTATATGTCAAACACTGCTAAGTGCTTTACATAGATAAATCAGAACTGCCCCATGAATTACATCCTAGTGATGCCATCTTTTTAAGATTGTGGAAATGGTTGGATTTAAGCAACCTTCCTGAGGTCCTTCAGCTAAGAAGTGAGTTGAGATTCAAACCCAGATTAGCTGATTCTATTGCTGGCACTTTAATCCCTGTGTATACTTCTGCCCAGATGTAAGAGATGTTTAGTGATAGGAGCAGAAGAAATAGTCAAACACAAATTAAAGTGCAAGGCTGTATCATCAGAATGGTACTATAACTGAATGATATATATTACTATGTGATAATGTTTTCATCTGAAGAAATGAATAAAAGACACTGAAGAATTGGTGCATTTCTGAAGTTTTGAGTCCAAGGTGACTCCCTGGGCTCTTTGGAGGAAACATATAATTTATAGGTAATTCATTAGCTTTAAGTTCTTACCTGGATGCTTATTTTCAAGTATCTTTCTTACTGCAATATAAATTTCATGAAGGTGATGATTTTTGCCTTTTTTATTTGCTGATATATCCCGATGCCAAGAAGGTGCTTTGCATGTAGTAGGTGCTCAATAAATATTTGTTGACTAAATAAATACATTACCTCTAGTTCTTCCTGTTTGTAGCTTCTGATAACTCCCTCCTGGGCATTGCTGTCTTCTTGTGGTTTATAATTTCTGATTATGAGCTAACTCTCAGTAGCTGTTAAACATGTTGGAGAATGATCTGGGCCCCTGGTTGTAGAATATCCATTTAGACAGATTTGTGTCTATGTCTGCTTCAGAGAGTTGGGACAGCATGAATTCCACTATCCTAGCAAAATTCTGAAATATTAATCTATGCAGACCATATACTCTTATGGGGCAGGCCTGAGTTTTAATCATATCAGGTATGACTCTATGCTTTCTTGATACTCTCTTGGGCCATGGGTAGAACTTTTATTCCCTGTTTCAAATAAAGCCTGGATATTGATGCTTTGGCTTGCTAGCAGATAGCTCTGGCATGCACAGGGACCATGGCCTAGACTTCATGACCTTTCCTGATGTTAAAGACCTGTCCCCAGGCATGGAATTTCATATCTGATTCTGACTCTCCCAAAAGTCCTCTAGTTTTGTTACCTCCTTTCCAATGTGTTTGCTCTGCATTCCTTTATAGGATTAATCTTACTTTATGTATGAAAAAAATAATAAATTTTGGTGCGGTTTTATCCAGCATTCTATTTGTTTTGTCTCGGAGAAAGAGAATCCTCATGCCAGCTCAGTGTTACATTGAATAGAAATCCTAAGCAGTACTGTGCATGATAAAAGTCTTACTAGAGAAAACAATATTAAAATTGTCAGTTTTCTTATTACTTACCACTTCAACTCCACTCTGTTCTTGAGATGGCTGGGGCTGTGTTCTATCAATGGAGGCCAGCATCATCCTCAGCATATCACAGGTCACAAGAAACAGAGAGTGAACATACATCCATCCATCTTCATTCTTCACCCATTTGTTGCCTCCGTTATGGCTCTAGTACCTGGCTTCCCTTTCCTGGTCCCAACAGACTCAGGGATATGTCCCAAGGCCTTGAGTATTTTTACTCAGCTTCTTCTACTTTCCCCTAAACTAACTTTTGAAATACCATCTACTGCTGCTGTACCATCACTGTAGTCTCCTTAACTCTTCTGGCCCTAACTTCTGTTCTTTTCTAGAATAATGAGTGGCTTAGAATGACCTATTGTTTTCAGTGCTGTATCTTGGGATGTTCTTACTCGGGGCCTGCTACTTTCTTGAGGCGCTGAAGCATAGTGGATTCTGAAGTAGAGCAGGGCATAAAGACCACAAGTGTTGAGTCGTATTGGATACTGAGGGTGAATGGCAAAATGAAGAGTCCAGACAACGGTTAGGAATATACAAACCATGCATAGAATGGTAAGGTGTATGTATCTTGAGGGCACTGGGGATTTGGGGACTCAAGCACAGAGAAGGACACTGAGGTCTAGTTACTAGATCTAGGGCATGTAGTTAAGGCTAATGTGCCAGAAAATGAGCTGACTACCTAGGTAACTAGAGTTACTTTTTTAACTTTTTCTTGTCTGAAGCAGTACACACACACACACACACACACACACACACACACACATGCATTCTTTCTTTTGAGATTTTGAGATTTTGATGGCTAGGCCTTTGGTGATGGTACATCAGTGTCATAGTGGGGGAAGGGGGTGTAGAACCTGGGAACCAATTGGGCCCGTGTACACTATGTGCCACTGAGAATTAGCCATGCAGAAACAAGGAAACCTTCTTTCCTTCTTACCTCCATCAGAGGTAGTTAGAACCACTTATATGGGATGAGAAAAGGCTCTAGCTGGAAACAAGGAGGAATTGCCTTTATATGTGGGCTGAAAAGAAGAAATTAAGGGTGCTTTTATTCTCCTTGCCTGCCCTGCTTTTGCTGGGGAAACCTTATTAGGTTGTTACAGCCTCAGCAGATAAATCTGAGAATTCATTTTTATTTATATGTTGTTTTCTCAGCATTTCCTGTGATAGACTTCAGTTGTAAAGAGAGTTATAAATGCTGTTTCTGCAGGCTGTTTTTACTGCACTGTATCTGTGTTATTTCAGAAGGGCCCACTGAGACCTGATTCCAAAAGGTCTTGTTGTTGGATAGAGGTCTGCTCCTTGTTAGCTGCAGCCCAGAGAATTCTTGACTGACATCCTGGAGCTGTTTCAATTACCCAGAGTGGTCAGGCAAGGCAACACACTGTGGTGATGCTCAACTTATTCACTTGGACAATGCTCAGTGTCTGTGGGGTTACCCATTCACTCATTTATTTAATAGGGGTATGAATCTCAATCTAAATCTAGTATTATATATGTGTGTGTGTGTCTACGTCTGTATCTATCTATCTTATATATAGATCCCATACATATGATATAAGGGTATGATATAAATAGTTCTAAGCACATGGGGCACAATATAGAACAAAAACAGACAAAAAGACTTGCCCCTTGGAGCTTACATTACTATTGGAGTTGAGGGTAGAAGTAATATACTATTATAAACTATTATATCAATTGACCAATAAATAATATAACTTCGGATAGAGACAATTGTAAAAGAAAAGAAACCAGAGCAGTGGCTGGAAGAATGGTGATGGTGGGAGGGAGCTGGGGGCAGTCAGGAAGCAGTCTTAGTTGGGGTGGCCAGAGCAAGCTTCTCGGAGGACCCCAAATTTCCCTGGATACCTATGAGCTGAGGGAGCCAGCCATGCAAAAGAATATTCTAAGCAGAAGGGAGGACAAGGAGAAAGACCCTGGGGTAGGAACAGGCTTGACAATTTTTAATCAAAACAAGACAGCCTCTGTGGCAACAGTGCAGTGATGAGGTGGGGTGGTGGGAGGTGGGTTGGGACAGATAAGCGGGGCAAGATTATGTAGAATGATGTCAGACTCTATCATGTATTTTAACGATTTTGAATTTTACTCTAATAGTATGTGTTCCAAGCAGCAAAATGACATGGGAAGATTTATAATTCAAAGAATGCTCTGGAGGGACGCCTGGGTGGCTCAGTCATTAAATGTCTACCTTCAGCTCAGGTTATGATCCCAAAGTCCTGGGATCGAGCCTGTGCCGGGTTCCCTGCTAAGCGAGAAGCCTGCTTCTCCCTCTCCCACTCCCTCTGCTTGCGTTCCCTCTCGCCGTGTCTCTCTCTGTCAAATAAATAAAAATAAATAAATAAAAATCTTTAAAGAATGCTCTGGAACTTGGCTAGAGAGGGTAAAGAGACAGCAAGGAGCCAATCAGGAGACTATGACATTGATCCAGGTGGGAGCTGAAGGTACCTCAGGCCAGGGTAGCAGCAGTTCTTTATTTCCGTTATTTGAACTGAGTGTTTCTAAGGCATAACTGGAAGTTCTTATTGGTAGATTGTAAGTGGGATTTAAATAAATATAGGGACCAAAGATCATTCTTAGGTGGTTGCCTGGCATGCCTGAGTGAAAGGTCACCATATGCAGCCATAGAAACACTGGAAAGTAGTGTGCTAGAGAGACAAGCTGACTCTCATCCATGCATGTATGGTATTCAAAGGCACACACTTGAGTACAATCATCAAAGGAGGGAATGTCAAGAGAGAGCAGAAGAGTCCGAGGACTGAGCTCTGGGGGTCTCTACCATGTAGAGGTTGGAGAAGGGAAAAGAATCCAGAAAAAGAGACTGAGGAAGAGTGCCCCATGATATAGACAACGGAGCGCTTGCTGACTTCAAATCAAGGGCTCAAAGTGCTTCGGAAAGCAGAATGACCACCTGTGTGAGAATCTGAGGTGGGTCAAGTGAAAGTCGGAGGAGACTCTGATTAGATATGGTGAGATGGAAACCATCACCAGTGTTGAAAAGGCCATTTTATTGAAATATTGATGATGAAAAGCTCAAGGAAGAAGGTCAGGTGGGTCTGGGAGGCCAGGAAGTAGAAACATGAGCGTAGCAACTCTTTCAAATGTGTGTCTATGAATTCAAAGTAGAACATAGGAGGGAAACTTTCCAGTTTTTAGTACCTGAATTCTATATACCAATTTAATATCTAATTCAGTAGATAATCTTTTCTGAGGGAGGAAAGGGGTTCTGAATCTGAGATCCAGCATGGTCAGGTTTGAGTGAGCTCTCTTCCAGGGGGCAGATGGTCAACTTCTCATTGTGTCCTCACATGGTGGGAAGAGCAGAGAGACAGTTCTTAAGTACCTTTCCTAAGGGCACTAATGCTATCCATGAGGGCTCTACCCTCATGACTTAATCACCTCCCAAAAACCCCACCTCCTAACACCATCACATTGGAGGCTGGGATTTCAACATACAAATTTTGGGAGGACATAAACATGCAATCCACACAAGGGCTGGTGATATTCTTTCCATATATCACTTCATATCCTATTCACCCTGGATGCTTAATGATCGCCTGTGGACTGATTGACCTGACTTAATGATAGAGGTCAGTGTAGTTACATTTTTTTTTCATTCCTTTAATAGAATTCTCTTAGTCCCTCTCTTTTCTCCTCTCTCTCTCTCTCTCTCTCTCTCCCTCTTAATATGAACAAATATTGTAATGACTTATCTGAAAAACCTCTTTTACTTTAACTTTAATTTTGTGTCCCAGGAATGGAGCCCTGAGCTAGCAAGCAAAAGCTGATCCTTTTAGAACTGTGGCTCCCCCAATATTGTGCACACTGGCAAGCTATACCTTAATAGTTCCTCATAGCACACTGTGCCAACAGCTCATGGATCAAGTACTCCCTAAACAGTAATATTCCTTGACATGATGGATCATTATAGTTTCATTATAGTCTTTTGAGTCAATGATGTGGGAAGAATGGGCTATCACTTTTAACCCCTTGGGAAAAGAGCTATTTTGCCTCCCCAATGGAACCACCTGCCATTTTATCCATGTCCACCATTTTAGAATTTCTCCCTCAGGCTCTAGTACCTGTATTGGGATATAACACGCAAGGAACCACATTTTTTTTTGGCTATTTATCAAGGAGATCACTATGGCCTTAGGATTTTCCAGTGTATTTATGGTGTGAGGAAAGAGCACTAAACTGATAAATCAGAATAGTTGGCAGTTGGGTGGGAGTCTAGTCATGCCATTTGCTTTGTGATTTAGAAGAGTAACTATTTAATAATGATTAATAGGTAGACAGAAATGGAGGTATATGCATACGAACACACATGTGCATGTGTGCACATGAACATTCACACAAACATAGTAGGCAGGCATCTATCTATCCATCTGTCTATCTATCTCCCCACCTACTTATCTACCTATCTGCAGTTTACATCCTCAAACGCTTAGTAGCACAATGCTTGACTCCTAGCAGGAATACATTCATGCTAAGGATTCCTCATGTGAAAGAATTAAACAGAGTATTGTCCCAGCCTAGTTCACAGTATCAGTGTGAGACCTGGCAAAAATACCAGTGTAAGAGAAAATGCAAATGCAGAAAGGTACACATGTGTAAGGCATTGCTATTCACTGGATTATAGTGACTGAACAGAAATTTCTTCCATAAACATTTCTGACAATCTATTGTTTGCCTGGAACTATGCAGGATACTAAAGATGGGGGGGGGGTACCTTCTCAAAGTATATAGATGTAAGACTTCTTCTTGGGCATGGAAAAAATAGTTGGTTAAATTCCAAAACAAGAGTGTCTTCAGCTTCAAGACCCAGAAATTCTGGTGACAGAGTCTTTTACTTGCCACAAGAGGATATTTGGTAATATAGGGTGACCTTTGAAGTACGATTTTATCTATAACTTTACTTCATTGGATGTATATTTCCTTGAGTTCCCTCTTTAAGAGTAAAAATAGAAACTCTTCATAATCGTAGAGTGTTTTCAACTTAATATAGTGCTTTCACATAATTAGCTCATCCAATGCTCATGATAACTCTGAAGACTTGTTGCCTTGTTTTTTACAGATGAGGAAGTGATCTCCAAATCATGAAGAGCCTCATCCAGGGTGGTAAAGTTGATAGTGAAACTGGAACTTGAACCTGGATCTATTTGATGCTGTCTTCAAAAGTCACACATACTTGAATACCTTCCTTGCACTTGTTAATGGCTTCCTAAACTTGCCTCATCTTCGCACTCACTTGGTGGAGTGCTAGTCACTGGTGGACATTGGTAGCATCAATGGAGCTATGTCTGGAGGTGCCCTGCTGAACCAGGTATTTGCCTGTTACTTACTTGACTCTAGAAAGTTATTAGAGGGTCCAGAAAAGTGGGGTGTTTTGTGGGGAGGAATAACCATGGGCATTGTTTACCAAATGTGATGGAATTATTTCAATATCTTAACAAACAGTGCAACCACACCAGAGAGATCTGAGTTAATTTTAGCTCTTCTTAGGGAAACTTAAAAGAAAAGTCTCCGGACACCTGTTGTGAAGGTTTTGATGAGCAGGCATTGAATAAAGCTAAGAAATAAATATGTCTGTGTGTTCACTTTTACAGAATTCTAGTGCATTCCTGGGATAAAGCAAATTCTAGAAACAGTGGTATCATGCTGAGTGTGGGCTCTAGAATCAGACTGCCTGAATGAATCCCAATTTTATAACCTTAGGAAAATTACTTAACCTTTTTAAGTCTCATTTTTCATCTTTAAATTTGGGATAACTATGGTGAATACCTCACAGCGTTTTTCAAAAGATCAAGGTTAACCAATATATGTAAAATGCTAAGTACAGTCACTACTGCATCTCCATAAGCAGCCAATAAATATTGACTATAAAGATATAATGTTAGCTGTATAAGTGCCTGTCTTCTAGCACAGCCCTTATCCATGTTTATGGAGTGTGAGTTTCTCATGGGAAGATGACTTGCTGTCCTTTAATTATTGTGAAATACTATTTGAATCATTTACCAATGATAAAAATGAATTTATTTATTTATTTAAAAGGTTTATTTATTTATTTATTTATTTGAGAGAGAGATGGAGGTGCAAACAGGGGCAGGACAGGGGAGAGAGAGAGAGAGAAGGAGACTCAATGGTGAGTGCGGAGCCTGCCTCCTCAGGGCTCAATCCCATGACTCTGAGATCACAACCCAAGCTGAAATCAAGAGTCAGATGCTCAACTGAGCCACCCAGTTACCCCCAATGAAAATGGTTTTAAAGCAGTGGTTCTGAACTCAGAGAATCTGGGGAGAAAGTTTACCACTGTCATCCCACCCTCAGTGAAAAGCACACATGCACCAGGGAATGAAACATTTTGTACAATTTGGGGAGATTCTCAAGTTCTGAGTCCTTGATTTATTAGATCTGAAGTTATTTTAAAAGACAATTATCTACCACATATATATGTGTTTTAAATGTGAAGTCCAGGATTTTGATGGATTCCTGTCTCATATTGAAGTCTTTCATCCACTTTGAGTTCATCTTTGTGTATGGTGTTAGAGAATGGTCAAGTTTCATTCTTCTGTAATCCTAGAGGAGAACATAGGCAGTAACCCCTTCGACATGGGCCACAGCAACTTCTTTCAAGATACATCTCCAAAGGCAAGTGAAACAAAAGCAAAAATGAACTTTTGGGACTTCATCAAGATAAAAATCTTCTGCACAGCAAAGGAAACAGTCAACAAAACAAAGAGGCAACCCACAGAATGGGAGAAAATATTTGCAAATGACACTACAGACAAAATGCTGATTTCCAAGATCTATAAAGAACTTTTCAAACTCAACACCCAAAAAACAAATAATCAACTCAAAAAACAGGCAGAAGACATGAACAGACACTTCTCCAAAGAAGACATACAAATGGATAACAGACACATGAAAAAAATGTTCATGATCATTAGCCATCAGGGAAATTCAAATCAAAACCACATTGAGATACCACCTTACAGCAGTTAGAATGGCTAAAATTGACAAGGCAAGAAACAACAAATGTTGGAGAGGTTGTGGAGAAAGGGGAACCCTCTTACACTGTTGGTGGGAATGCGAGTTGGTACAGCCACTTTTGAAAACAGTGTGGACGTTCCTCAAGAAGTTAAAAATAGAGCTACCCTATGACCCAGCAATTGCCCTCGTGGATATTTACCCCAAAGACACAGATGTAGTGAAAAGAAGGGCCATATGCACCCCAATGTTCATAGCAGCAATGTCCGCAATAGCCAAACTGTGGAAAGAGCTGAGATGCCTTTCAACAGATAAGTGGATAAAGAAGATGTGGTCCATATAGACAATGGAATATTTATTACTCAGCCATCAGAAAGGATGAACACCCAACTTCTACATCCACATGGATGGGACTGGAGGAGATGACGCTAAGTGAAATAAGTCAAGGAGAGAATGTCAATTATCATATGGTTTCACTTACTTGTGGAACATAAGGAATAGCAGGGAGGACATTAGGAGAAGGAAGGGAAAAATGAAGGAGGAGGGGATCAGAGGGAAAGATGAACCATGAGAGACTATGGACCCCGGGAAACAAACTGAGGCTTTTAGAGGGGAGCGGAGTGGGGGTAAGGAGGGCATGTACTGCATGGAGCACTGGGTGTTATATGAAAACAATGAATCATGGAACACTGCATCAAAAACTAATGATGTACTGTATGGTGACTAACATAATAAAAATAATTAAATTAAAAAAATAAATAAATGTGAAGTCGAAAACAATTGGGAGATTGTTGGGCTCTGCGGTCAGCAGAATAGTGGCCCCCCCATAGATGCTCATGGTTAGTCCTTGGAACCTGTGCGTATGTTTCCTAACATGACGAAAGAGACTTTATAGATGTGATTGAATTAAGAACCTTGAAATGGGAGATTACCTTAGATTACTTGGGTGAGTCCAAACTCTGGGACCTTAAAACCAAAGAACCCTTCCCTGTTGAGCTTAGAATGAGAGGGAAATGTGAATACTGGAGAACCATCAGAGAGACACAATGTTGTCAGCTTTAAAGATGGAGGAGGAGGCCATAAGTCAAAGAAAGTAGGTGGCCTCTAAAAGGCAAGGGAAGAGATTCATCCCCTAGAGCCTTTAGATAGGATGCAACCCAGTCTGATACCTTGATTTTATCACAGTAAGACCTGTGTCAGATGTCTGGCATACCAAATGGTAAGAGAGTAAATATGTATTGTTTTAAGCCACTAAAACATGACCAGAGTACATTACTGCTGCCACATGGTGACTCCTTTTTTGCCTGCACATCTGTGAGCAAAAGGCATCAAGTAACCAGGTGGCAGTCATGACTTTTAATTCAGTGAGACTCCTGCTCGACCCTGGTGAAGGTGTGCTCCCTTGAAGATCCAGGACCACTCACTCAGCAGCCTAGGGCTGCAGGGAGGGGAAGCACACATTCCTTCAGTGGTCACCAGGAGAGATGGTAAGTGGGCCCGGACTTACTTCCATCACTTGATTCCTGAACCCATGTATCTTTCCTGTTGAAAACACAGTACCATGCAAAGGTCTCTGATGCAGAGCATGTGCTGTATTTTGGAGGATGGCATCCTGTTCCCACAGAGTGTTAGTTCTGAGCTGATGCTTTGGCTGTGCCTTCAGCAAGCTGTGCCAAGCTCTATTAGGCCAGCAGCTTCTGTATAATGCAGCATGTAATATCACACTGGGTCCTGTGATCAATGGCTCATTCCCATACCTCTTCTATTAAAATGTGAGTCCCCTGTTCTGACTAGGGTCCAATGCTAGTGGCTTCAAAACTCAGGAACATGAATAGTGGTAGTATAGAAGTGCAGGAAAGACAAATTCATACACAAAATACTCACCTATTCCTTTGAGAATGAACCACTAGCCCTTTAAGGATGGTTGTTAGGGTGAACTTGACATGAAGAGATCATTTAATCTTTTTAAGAAATGGTGCTATATTGGGGGCTCAGCCTTAGTCACTCCTGCTAACAGGTTTGTTGTTGGCAGTGGGAAGAGCTAGATCATCCTTGGGAATGAAAGTCCATGCTATTGGGCCAATTGTGTAGCTCCCATTTTTGCCACTGTAGATATTTAATTTAGTTCCATCATTTGCTTGGCTACTGACAGAAGTTGGCTGTTATCAACTATCCAAATTAGTTTATCTACTTACTTAGGCCTTTTTCTATGGTGGGAGCTTTCTGTTGAGCATTAATGTGTAATACAGTCTTTATGTTTCATGCCCACCCCAATGTATCCAGCCATATACATTCACCCATAACTACTTCTCTTAAATCTCGCAATCCTTCCCATCTAAGTCCTTGCCCAGCTGTCCAGGCTGCCCTGCACTGCAGTGCGCTCATAAATATCCTAACCTTGGGCCACTTCTCCTTCCACACTAAGTGGACGACATGGTGCACTGCCTAAAGCCCTACCCACTGGGAAGATTTTTAATATCACTGTTTTACGAGACTACCTCTGAGTGAGGCTGTAATGCAGCCAGCTTCCATTTTTGACTTGGAGCTGCATACTGAGCTGTGCATCTGTTAACCAAGTTCAGGTTTTGTCTTGCTCCTTTCATGGGTCACTTAGGTATTTTCTGGTTTCTTGCTCTTTCATTTATCAGCCTTATAGGTTTTTATTAATTCTGTTAATACTTTAAAATAATCAAAACTGTTGGCTTTTTTCTGTTTATATCTAATTTTTATTTCATTAATTCTCTTTCTAGTTTTGATTGCTTCCTTTGTTCTATTTTGTGTTTATTTTTTTGTGTGTGTCTATGTTTCTTAAATTATAATCTCAGACAACTCCTTATACAGCATTCTTCTGTTATGCTGCAAGCATTTAAAGTTATTAATACAAATAAATAACTTGGTATCTTTCAAATACCAATTAAGCAAAACACTACAGGCGTTGGTGTTGTTAATATTTTAGGTGTTCTCTCAGTTACTAAAAGAGAGATGTTAAAATCCCTGTCTTTGACTGTAAATTTGTCTATATGTCCCTTTAATTCTGTCAGTTATTGCTCCATAAAACTTTTCAAAACTCTATTATTAGTTTAATACATATAACAATAGATTTGCCTTCTTGGTTAATGTAATCTTTATTCATTGTTAAATGCATCAACTAGTCATACTTTTATTTGACATACATTTTGATTAATACCATCTTTTTACTCAATGCTTTTACAATATATATTTTTCTATCCTTTCATTATCAACCTGTAACTGGGTCTTGCTTTTTGTACAACTACAACTTCTGCCTTTTAATTGGATTGTTTAGTCTCTTTATTTTTAATATAAATATTTATATGTTTGGGCTTAATTCTACTGTAAATTATTCATTTTTTTCTATTTATCCCTTTTACTTTTTATTCCTCTGCTTCTCCTTTCCTTGCTTCTGTTTTTGAATTATTTGTTAGGATCCCATTTTACCTCATTCACTTATTTGTTACACATCTTGTGCATTTTAATGGTTGCTCTAGATATTACAATATGCATACTTCAGGGCTGATCACAATAGTACCTTAGGAAAACTTAAGATTGCTGTAATATTGTACATCCATTTCACCTCTCCTACTCAGGACAAGGGTGAGGGGAGCGGGGGTATGGGGTACATATGACCTGAAGGTGAGTGCCTCTTTAACTTTATGTCCTAGGTGCGCAACCTGGTCTTGGCCCTCTTCCCACCTGAGTGTTGAGTGTTTTATCCCGTGGACTCACATTGCTATGATGCTAATCTTAAACAGTTAACAGTCTTTAAAGAAATTACATAGATACGTGTGTGTGTGTGTGTGTGTGTGTGTGTGTGTGTGTGTGTGTGTAATAAAGGCATACTGACTCTTGTTACTTTTCTTTCCTTCCTGCTTATCTGTCTTTCATATGGTATCTTTAAGTATTCTTTTAGTTTAGATCAGTTGTAGGCAAATTTTCTCACCTTTTGTCTATCTGAAAATCTTTATTTTGCATTTTTGAAGAGTAATTTTGCTGGATAAACAATTCTAGTTGCTTTTCTTTTTCTTTCAGCACTTTAAAGATGTTGCAATTTGATGTCAAATACATATGTGTGATTTCCTTTGTAATCTTGCTTGTGATTCACTGAGCTTCTTGATTCTGTGAGTTGGTGTCTTCCAGAAATTTTGGAAAAGCCCTAGAGACACTCTGATTCTTTCCCTCTTTCCTTCTGATAACCTAAATACATGTGTTATATCATTAATGCTATACCAAATGTCTTGGATATTGGAGACCTTTCCTCTTTCATCTCCTTTTCTCTTTGTGTTTTATGTCAGGTAATGTCTACTGACCTGTCTTCATGTTCTGTGATTCTTTTCTTTGATGTGTCCATACTGCTTTGAAGCCCTTGAAATATCATATTTTTCATTCCCACCATTTAATTTGTTTTGTTAGTTTTGCCTCTGCTAAAATTCTCCATATGTTCATATATACCACCTTTTCTCACTAGATTTTTAAATATATATTTTTATATTTGTTTTGAAGTCATAGTGTGTTAATTTCAACATTAGGACCAACATCAGGACTACTTTCCCTCTTAATCATGAGTCACATTTTCTTGTTCTTTTCACAAATTCCTAACTTTTAATCATATGCAAGACATACTGTGTAAAATATAGAAGGGAATTAGATAATATTTACCCCAGAAAAGGTCACACACCTTCTTCTATCAGGATACTTGTGACTTGGCTTGAGTTAAACTACTCTGAAATTTAGCTGAGTCTGGCTACTATATGGAGAACAAAGTGAGAGTAGTATCAGAAAGGCCACATAGAAGACTTTTTTGTTCTCCAGAAGGGAGAAAATGGTTGCTAAAATCAGGGTGTTAGCATTAGAGAGGACAGTGGTTGATTCTGTGATTAATTTCAGATTTGAGTAAGTATAGGCAGAAACGAGAGGACACTGTGAAGGAAAAGCTGCCAAACCCTGAGACAGAATGGATGGGCAAAGTGGGAAGGATGGAGGGACTGAGGAATAATTGCCACAGTGTTTCCCTTCTCTGCCACTTCAGGGCTGATCACATGATACACATGCCACTCATGTTTCCCACAGGCCCAAACACAAACAATAGCACATAGAAATCGCACAAAAAAATGCCTACTGAATAGCACAAGTTGAGACTGATTTCACATACTTTGCAAATCCACTCTAGTGTTCCCCAAGCTCTCTTTGACTCACTACATCTACCAACACACTGCTAAACAAAAGATATAAAATTATTTCAGGGGGCAGCAGAGACAACAGAGCTGCTGATTATAATATCCTGCCGAAGAAGTCACCTCCCAGTGACACACTATGGCGTGCTTGACTAAAGTCTGTGAACAGAAAAGCCATACTGACCTTGACGAATCCTCACCTGTAGTTCCGAGACATCTAAATATTTCAAACCCCTCATGCACACCATAATCCTGCCCAGTAAGTAGCAAATAGTTCTCAGTATTTTCTTTGCTCAAACTGCATTATACATTTCTGGACTTACAGATCATAACTCTCCAATGACTTGCTACCTATGTGTGACAGGCAGGGAGATTAGCACAGAAAAGAACTGACAAGAATGTTTGCAGAAAGACATATCCATTCTTAGCTGGATAGAGAGTATTTGAGGGGTGATTTTCAGTGTCCAAAGATGAGGGAGGCAGGTGGAAATGGGATTGGGTGTACAGGGCCTAGGATTATTGATCTCCTTTATGTTAAACCCTCTGCTTTCCTCCAACTACAGGCTCCTTTTTTGGCTGGCTGGCTGTGAATTCCTCAGGCCACAGGTTTTCCCTTCTCCTCTTCTTTTCCAAAGATTAGCAAATTACTGAATGAGGGGAAGTTCCTGGGCTCAGGGAAAAAGTCATTTAAAACCTGCAAAGGCACACAGTGAAAGAATTGCCACCTTTTTTACAATTAAAACCAACATCCTCAAAGTTGTCCCTGAGAGGCATGATTATGTAGGTGTTCTAGCTTCTGATCGCCTCTACTTCCACACTGGCCTCAGGGGACAGTGTTGCTTCTTTGAGCCTCTGCACCAAGGATGGACATTCCGCATAATGACTTGTACATTTAAATGAGAGTTTACTAAAGGCTTGGTGTTAACCAAAAAATGAACACTGAAAGTCACACACACACACAAAAACTCAATCTGATTTTCAAGGTACGACTTGCTTTCTAGGGCTTATGGACTAGCCTGTTTGAACTATTCACAGACTCCCTCTCACGTAGTAGGTGTCATCATAACACCCACACACAGAGCCAACAAGAGGGAGGTATGAAGCCAAAGAGAGGCAGCATCTCTGTCTCCCACCTGCTGAAGGATTCCTTTCTGAGGCCAAGGATTTTTCTTGCAGTTCTTTCTTCATTTGTGGAAACTACTCTCACTATCCACCAAAATTAGGTTATGTCAACATAAGTTTATCCAGAAAAGCAGAGTATAAACCCAAAAGTTATCCTAGATAACTACAGACACTGCTAAGGTGGGGATTGGTAAATATGGGTGCCCATGAGAGTAGAGTACGGACCTCTAAGAGTGGCTTGCAGTCAGAGATTCCATCATATTCCACATATTCATAACTCCCCACAATAACTACCATCTACTGAGTGCTCAGTCAAGGAGTTATGTCTTCAGCTGAACATGCTATGGTCTAACAATGCTGCATATATGAGTTGCTGAGAAAAGGGATACCACACACCTCAGGGAACCATGAGGCCTTCCAGTAAGATGGAGTTTAGAGGGGCTTATGATAGGATTTGTGCTCATGTTAGGTGATTTTAAGGAAAGCTCAAGGAAGTGGGAGTTTGCTGCCGTCTGTTCCTGTCAGGAGTCTCCAGTAATACTACGATTGGAGATCAGTAATATTTCTGTAGGCTACTGGAGAAATTAAGTGGTTCACCAACAGCCTAGTTAGTGTCAGGTCAGGGCACCTAAGGGCAGAGTGCTGCTACAACTCTCTCTCTCTCTCTTTTTTTTTTTTTTGGTCCTCTCTTTTGGCCAAAGGCAGATTAAGTCAGGCTGCAGGATTTTAGTCATAGTATCCAGATCTTCATCATCATCATCTTCTCAAGAGACCACTTTTTGTAATGTGGAGGTAGTTCCTTCTACTTCTTGGTTACAGGATAGATTGTGGAATCATCTGGCATAAAAATGTATATGCAGTTGCATTTAAGACTCTGAACAAGAGGAATTGGCCAACTGTAACACAATTACCAGAAACAAAATGATTATTAGCTTTTGTAGGAGATCCTGAACCCAGGAAATTAGATTACCAAGCCCAGGCCATGAAAATATCTCAAAGTCCAGGTTGGTCTGTACTGGAGAGCCAGATGGCTCTTTCTTTTATCCCACTCACAGACTGTTCTGCTTGACTGGCATATTTTCATAGGTTGCAGCTAGATGTGTTTCCAGCACAAAGCCCTCTTTGGCTAGTTCAAAGAACATATGGCTATGTGATTGTTCATTACAATTTTTGTTTGTCAAGCCTTCAGGGAAGCTGTTGCAAGACGTATGATATTGCTATGGTCACAGATGACTTTTGAATCTCTTTTCTCCAATTGTATTATTCCTACCATTGGAGCTCAAGCTCCCTATTGAGTAGGGCTCAAGCTGAATCTTTCTTTTTGGACCATGCATGATGTGGACACTAAGAGGACAAGTTAAGTCAGCTATATAAACATGAGTGATTTTATCCAGGAAATCTCCCGACATTTTTGGAAATTCCAGTCTGTGATTTCATAAACACTTTTCCTTTAAAAATACACATCTATCACTCAGTGCAAGCCACCAGACTGGCTTTTTGGACAAAGCTATAAATGTAAGTTGGCACCTAACCAGAAAACTTCTATCACCTGTTTGGAAAGATGAGAAAGCATGAAATAAAGCATTTCATTTTTACGGAAAGGAAAGATAATGGACTTTTTGAACACCTACTCTGGGCCACCCACTGAATAAGACACTTTGTACTCATCTATTTTAATTCTCTCAGTGCTTTTATGTGGTTCATATGCTCAATTTCAAAAAAAAAGGTAGACTGGACTCTGTTCTTTGTGTGATTTTCTGCTATGTAAATTATGCCTCCAACTTTTGAAAGAAGAATCCATAATTAACCTTATCCATGTCCATGAGATTCTTATTAAATTAATTTCATGTCTTATCTAAAGGTGAATGTATGGGCCAGAACTGACCAGATACAATGGTTATTCTGATGAGGCACACGAGAACCAAATTGTTCTACTCAGAGTGAATCCTGACAATGCTTTTTTTATTGTTATGTTAATCACCATACATTACATCATTAGTTTTGGATGTAGTGTTCCATGATTCATTGTTTGTACATAACACCCAGTGCTCCACGCAGAACGTGCCCTCTATAATACCTATCACCAGGCTAATCCATCCCCACAACCCCCTCCCCTCTAGAACCCTCAGTTTGTTTTTCAGAGTCCATCGTCTCTCATGGTTCGTCTCCCCCTCCAATTTACTCCCCTTCATTCTTCCCCTCCTGCTATCTTCTTCTTCTTTTTTATTTTCTTAACATATATTGCATTCTTTGTTTCAGAGGTACAGATCTGTGATTCAACAGTCTTGCACAATTCACAGTGCTTACCATAGCACATACCCACCCCAATGTCTATCAGCCAGCCACCCCATCCCTCCCACCCCCCACCACTACAGCAACCCTCAGTTTGTTTCCTGAGGTTAAGAATTCCTCATATCAGTGAGGTCATATGATACATGTCTTTCTCTGATTGACTTATTTCAGTCAGCATAACACCCTCCAGTTCCAATCACGCCGTCGCAAATGGCAAGATCTCATTCCTTTTGATGGCTGCATAATATACCATTATATATATATATATATATATATATATACCACTTCTTCTTTATCCATTCATCTGTCGATGAACATCTTGGCTCTTTCCAAAGTTTGGCTATTGTGGACATTGCTGCTATAAACATTGGGGTGCACATACACCTTTGGATCCCTACATTTGTATCTTTCTGGTAAATACCCAATAGTGCAATTGCTGGATCATATGGTAGCTCTATTTTCAACTGTTTGAGAAACCTCCATACTGTTTTCCAGAGTGGTTGCACCAGCTTGCATTCCAACCAACAGTGTAGGAGGGTTCCCCTTTCTCCACATCCCCGCCAACATCTGTCGTTTCCTGCCTTGTTAATTTTAGCCATTCTGACAGGTGTGAGGTGGTATCTCATTGAGGTTTTGATTTGGATTTCCCTGATGCCAAGCGATATTGAGAACTTTCTCATGTGTCTGTTGGCCATTTGGATGTCTTCTTTGGACACATGTCTGTTCATGTCTTCTGCCCATTTCTTGATTGGATTATTTGTTCTTTGGGTGTTGAGTTTGATAAGTTCTTTATAGATTTTGGATACTAGCCCTTTATCTGATATGTCATTTGCAAATATTTTCTCCCATTCTGTCGGTTGTCTTTTGGTTTTGTGGACTGTTTCTTTTGCTGTGCAAAAGCTTTTTATCTTGATGAAATCCCAATAGTTCATTTTTGCCCTGGCTTCCCTTGTCTTTGGTGATGTTTCTAAGAAGAAGTTGCTGTGGTTGAGGTGGATGAGGTTGCTGCCTGTGTTCTCCTTTAGGATTTGCATGGACTCCTGTCTCACGTTTCGGTCTTTCAACCATTTGGAGTCTATTTTTGTGTGTGGTGTAAGGAAATGGTCCAGTTTCATTCTTCTGCATGTGGCTGTCCAATTTTCCCAACACCATTTGTTGAAGACACTGTCTTTTTTCCATTGGACATTCTTTCCTGCTTTGTCAAAGATGAGTTGACCATAGAGTTGAGGGTCCATTTCTGGGCTCTCGATTCTGTTCCATTGATCTATGTGTCTGTTTTTGTGCCAGTACCATACTGTCTTGATGATGACAGCTTTGTAATAGAGCTGGAAGTCCGGAATTGTGATGCCACCAGCTTTGCTTTGCTTTTTCAACATTCTTCTGGCTATTCGGGGTCTTTTCTGGTTCCATACAAATTTTAGGATTATTTCTTCCATTTCTTTGAAAAAAGTGGTTGGTATTTTGATGGGGATTGCATAGAATGTGTAGATTGCTCTAGGTAGCATTGACATCTTCACAATGTTTGTTCTTCCAATCCATGAGCATGGAATGTTTTTCCATTTCTTTGTGTCTTCCTCAATTTCTTTCATGAGTATTTTATAGTTTTCTGAGTACAGATCCTTTGCCTCTTTGGTTAAATTTATTCCTAGGTATCTTATGGTTTTGCGTGCAATTGTAAATGGGATCGACTCCTTAATTTGTCTCTCTTCTGTCTTGTTGTTGGTGTATAGGAATGCCATTGATTTCTGTGCATTGATTTTATATCCTGCCACGTTACTGAATTCCTGTATGAGTTCTAGCAGTTTTGGAGTGGAGTCTTTTGGGTTTTCCACATAAAGTATCATATCATCTGCAAAGAGTGAGAGTTTGACTTCCTTTTTGGTGATTTGGATGCCTTTTATTTCTTTTTGTTGTCTGATTGCTGTGACTAGGACTTCTAATAATATGTTGAATGGCAGTGGTGATAGTGGACATCCCTGCCACGTTCCTGACCTCAGGGGGAAAACTATCAGTTTTTCCCCATTGAGAATGATATTTGTTGTGGGTTTTTCATAGATGGCTTTTATGATATTGAGGTATGTACCCTCTATCCTTTTACTCTGAAGAGTTTTGATCAAGAAAAGATGCTGTACTTCGTCAAATGCTTTTTTTGCATTTATTGAGAGGATCATATGATTCTTGTTCTTTCTTTTGTTAATGTATTGTATCACGTTGATTGATTTGTGGATGTTGAACCAACCTTGTAGCCCAGGGATAAATCCCACTTGGTCATGGTGAATAATGCTTTTAATGTACTGTTGGATCCTATTGGCGAGAAGTTTTGCATCCATGTTCATCAAGGATATTGGTCTTTAATTCTCATTTTTGATGGGGTCTTTGTCTGGTTTGGGGATCAAGTTAATGGTGGCCTCATAAAATGAGTTTGGAAGTTTTCCTTCCATTTCTACTTTTTGGAATGGTTTCAGAAGACTAGGTATTAATTCTTCTTTAAATGTTTCATAGCGTTCCCCTGGGAAGCCAACTGGCCCTGGGCCTTTGTTTGTTGGGAGATTTTTGATGACTGCTTCAATTTCCTTAGTGGTTATAGGTCTGTTCAGGTTTTCTATTTCTTCCTGGTTCAACTTTGGTAGTTGATACCTCTCTAGGAATGCATCCATTTCTTCTAGGTTTTCTCATTTGCTGGCATAGAGTTGCTCATAGTATGTTCTTATAATTGTATTTCTTTGGTGTTGGTTGTGATCTCTCCTCTTTCATTCATGATTTTGTTGATTTGGGTCATTTCTCTTTTCTTTTTGATCAGTCTGGCCAGAGGTTTATCAATCTTGTTAATTCTTTCAAAGAACCAGCTCCTAGTTTCGTTGATCTGTTCTACTGTTCTTTTGGTTTCTAGTTCGTTGATTTCTGCTCTGATCTTTATTATTTCTCTTCCCCGCTGGGTTTAGGCTTTATTTGCTCTTTTTTCTCTAGCTCCTTTAAGTGTAGGGTTGGGTTGTATATTTGAGACCTTTCTTGTTTCCTGAGAAAGACTTGTATTGCTATATACTTTCTTCTCAGGACTGCCTTTGCTGTATCCCAAAGATTTTGAACAGTTGTGTTTTCATTTTCATTGGTTTCCGTGAATTTTTTAAATTCTTCTTTAATTTCCTGGTTGACCCATTCATTCTTTAGTAGGATGCCCTTAGCCTCCATGTATTTGAGTTCTTTCCGACTTTCCTCTTGTGATTGAGTTCTAGTTTCAAAGCATTGTGGTCTGAAAATATGCAGGGAATAATCCCAATCTTTTGGTACTGGTTGAGACCTGATTTGTGACCTAGGATGTGATCTATTCTAGAGAATATTCCATGGGCACTAGAGAAGAATATGTTTTCCATTGCTTTGGGATGGAATGTTCTGAATATGTCTGTGAAGTCCATTTGGTCCAGTGTGTCATTTAAAGTCTTTATTTCCTTGTTGATCTTTTGCTTAGATGATCTGTTCATTTCAGTCAGGGGGGTGTTAAAGTCTCCCACTATTATTGTATTGGTGTCAATGTGTTTCTTTGCTTTTGTTATTAATTGCCTTATATAATTGGCTGCTCTTCCCTGTTAGGGGCATAGATATTTACACTTGTTAGATCTTCCTGTTGGATAGACCCTTTAAGTAGGATATAGTGTCCTTCTTCATCTCTTATTACAGCCTTTGTTTTAAAATCTAATTTGTCTGATAGAAGGATTGCCACCCCAGCTTTCTTTTGGTGTCCATTAGCATGGTAAAAGGTTTTCCACCCCCTCACTTTCAATCTGGGGGTGTCTTTGGCTAAACTGAGTCTCTTGGAGACAGCATATCCATGGGTCTTGTTTTTTAATCCAATCTGATAGCCTGTGTCTTTTGATTGGGGCATTTAGCCCATTTACATTCAGGGTAACTATTGAAAGATATGAATTTAGTGCCACTGTATTGCGTGTAAGGTGACTGTTACTGTATATTGTCTCTGTCCCTTTCTAGTCTATGCTGCTTTTAGGGTCTCTCTTTGCTTAGAGGACCCCTTTCAATATTTCCTGGAGGGCGGTTTCGTGTTTGCAAATTCCTTTAGTTTTTGTTTGTCTTGGAAGCTTTTTATCTCTCCTTCTATTTTCAATGACAGCCTAGCCGGATATAGTATTCTTGGCTGCATATTTTTCTTGTTTAGTGCTCTGAAAATATCATGCCAGTCCTTTCTGGCCTGCCAGGTCTCTGTGGATAGGTCTGTTACCAATCTAATGTTTCTACCATTATAGGTTACATATCTCTTCTCCCGAGCTGCTTTCAAGGTTTTCTCTTTGTCTCTGAGACTCGTAAGTTTTACTATTAGATGTCGGGGTGTTGACCTATTTTCATTGATTTTGAGAGGGGTTCTCTGTGCCTCCTGGATTTTGATGCCTGTTTCCTTCCCCACATTAGGGAAGTTCTCTGCTATAATTTGCTCCAATATACCTTCTGCCCCTCTCTCTCTTCCTTCTTCTTCTGGGATCCCAATTATTCTAATGTTGTTTCGTCTTATGGTATCACTTGTCTCTCGAATTCTGCCCTCGTGATCCAATAGTTGTTTATCTCTCTTTTTCTCAGCTTCTTTATTTTCCATCCTTTGGTCTTTTATATCGCTGATTCTCTCTTCTGCCTCATTTATCCTAGCAGTTAGTGCCCCCATTTTTTATTGCACTTCATCAATAGCCTTTTCGATTTCGGTTTGATTAGATTTTAGTTCTTTTATTTCCCCAGGATGGGTGTTTCTAATAACTTCCATGTTTTTTTCAAGCCCAGCTAGTATCTTTAAAATCATGATTCTGAACTCTAGGTCTGACATTGTACTAATGTCCGTATTGAGTAGGTCCCTTGCAGACGGTACTACCTCTTTTTGTTTTTCCTGAGGTGATTTTTTTCATCTTTACATTTTTCCAGAGGAGAATACATGAATTACAGAACAAAATGCTAACAGGTTAACAACGTCCCCAGAAAATATACTCTAAACAAATCAGAAAAGCCCTGAAACCAGGGGAAAAGAAAGGGAAAGAAAGAAAAAAGAAAGAGAAGAAAAGAAAAAGAAAAAGATAAAATCAAACAAAAACAGAACAAAACAAAAAAAACCCAGTATGATCAAATATGATCAAGCTCGTGCATAGATCAGTGCCACACATTAGATTTTGGGTGTATTTTGTTCTGTTAGAAGAAAGTGCCTCCTAAAATTTTAAAGAAAGAAAGACATATATATATGCAAATTAAGGGTCAATACAATGAAGGGATGGAAGATGACTAAAGATTAAAATTAAAAAGATTTTATTAAAGGAATTGATAGGATAAGAAGTTGTTTGAAAAAAGAAAGAAGATTTTAAAAAAAGAAAAAAGGAAAAAGAGGAAGAGAATGTGATCAGGCAGCAGACTAGAACAAAGTCATACAGTAGTGATTTAGCGTTTATTTTGATCTGTTAGAAGAAACTGCATCTCAAAATTTTAAAGAGAGAACAACTTCTATATATATATATATATATATATATATATATATATATATATATATATGCCAAAAATAAGGGTAACTACTGTGAAGGGATAGAATATGACTCTAAAAATGAAAAAATAAAAATGTTTTTTTTAAAAAAAGGGATTGATAAGATGTTCGTTAAAAAAGGGAAAAAGAAAATTTCAAAAAAAAAAACAGTTAAAAAAATTAACTTTGAAAAACTAATGAATCATGGTAAAAAAAAAAACATGAATTCTATGTACAGTATTCCCCTAGTGCTGGAGTTCTCCCGTTCTCCTTGATCGGTAAACTTGGTCTTGGCTTGCTGGCTGTTCGTGCTGATCTTCTGGGGGAGGGGCCTGTTGCCATGGTTCCCAAATGTCTTTGCCGGAGGCGGAATTGCCCCACCCTTGTCGGTCTGGGCTAAGCAATCTGCTCAGGTTTGATCTCAGGAGCTTTTGTTCCCTGCAAGCTCTCAGTCCAGCTTTGGAGGACGAGAGTGAAAATGGTGGCCTCCCAATCTCCACCCAGAGGAGCTGAGAACTCGGGGCTCTGCTCGTCAGTGCGCCCCCAGAGAAAAGCAGTCAGTCACTCCCGTGTCCCCGGTCTCTGGCCGCAGTCCGTGCTCACCCGGCCTGTGCCTGTGTGTTTCTATCTCTGGCACCCGACCCCATGTGGAGTCTCCAAACCCAGCAGATCCCTGCGGTGCACTCCCGCGCTGCTCCTCCCGGGGGAGGAAGGGGAGTCTCCCCGGCTCTGCCGCTTGTTGGGTCCCTGCTGGAGGAGCAGTGGCCCGACTGGGCCGCGGATCACAGTTTATGGCAACCCCGAGCTGAGAGCCCGCGCCTTAGCTCCGTCTCTGCAGCCGGGTTCCCCGCTCCGATACCTGGGAGCTCTGCCGCACTCATGCACCCCCGGTCTTTCTGTGACCCCGAGGGTCCTGAGACCACACTGTCCCACGAGGGTTCCATCCCCCGCTTAGCCACTGGAGTGACGTCCCTCAACGGAGCCGACTTCTAAAATTCCGATTTTGTGCTCCGCGGCTCTATCACTTGCCAGAAGCGGCCACGGAGGCCCCCTCCCCCACCGTCTATGCTCCCGAATATCACCTCGGATTCACTTCTCCGCACGTCCTACCTTCCAGAAAGTGGTCTGTTCAGAGAGTTGTTGCTACTCTCTTCTTCAGTCTCCTGTTGAGTTCGTAGGTGTTCAGAATGGTTTGATCCCTATCCAGCTGAATTCCTGAGACCAGACAAAATCCAGGTCTCCTACTCCTCTGCCATCTTGTTCTGCCCCCCCAACAATGTTTTTGAGAAAATAAGAGTAAGAGGATTTTTTCCTTGTGGGAGTCTAGGAAATAAGGACAATGTACATATGGTGATACCAGAGGCCACCATCTGAAAAGCTCTGCCAGAGACAACCAAAGAAGCCAAAGCAGTGATGGAGAAGGTATGAGATTGAATCATCTGAATGCACATGAAGATGAACACAGCTGTGCATGAGGCCATTTTCTACTTGACCTCTCAGTTATGCAACCCAGCCAAACCTTTCTTTGTTGGTTTTTCCTTTAGCAATTTGGGTTGAGTTTTTCTCACTCAAAACCTACAACCGTAGGGTCCATTATAGGGGGCAGTAGGGAGGGTCATCAAAGTGAAATTTCTTGCATGAATCATAGCTAGTATTAGGACAACTGGGGTTTGACAGATGAGTTTGTCTCGGAAGTCCAGGCTCTATCTCCGCCTGGTGACACAGTAAGGGAGGATGCGACAGTGTTGTGTAAGCTCAGGTGAAAAGGAAACTTCATGAAGAAGACACAAAGGATTGGGGATTCTTTGATAAACTAGGGAGAGTAGAATGTCCTTTGGCATTTTTCATTGTTCTATTCTGTCCCTGGTGATCACAATCAAACTTGCCTCTCTTTGTGGCAGGGGCACCTTTCTAAGGACAAAGGCATGTGGTATCAGTAACCCTGGAGGCAAGACACATCACTCATGTGTTTTGTAATCACTGGATTTTGAGGTCATCAAGCCTGTTCAAGAGCAATTGTTTTTAAGGTTTTGAATCATCCCAAGGAGAAATATAGTTTCTATCACAGACTCACAAGCTCCCCATTAATTATATTAATTTTACTTTATTTGCCCAATATTTAGCATAGTGTCTAACATATAGAATATTCCCAATAAATACTTGCTAAACAAATGCACAGATTAATTAATTCTACAAGGGCCATAACCTCCAAACACCTGTTTCTCAGCTGTTTGCTATCAATTTTCCAAGTTCAGATAGTACTGACTCCTTTTACTGATAAGTGGCTTCATTGTTCCTTCAACTGTAGATCAAAGGACATCTGTCTTACAGAAAAGCAAAGTCCAGTATCCTGACAGTCCAGATTTCCATTACACTCACAAGAACAAATGTGGATCACTCCCCAAATGTCTGTGGATAACAATATGCTCTCCTTTCATGATGCAAACAGGGCAGCAGATTTAAAATATACATAATGACCCGAAAGCAAGGTAATTTGGAACTATTTCATAGCTGATGAGACATTATTCCTCCCTATCATCAATGCATCTAAAACAGGCTCTCCTATCACCTTGTTCAACCTCCATCATAAAATTAATTACCTCTGGATAGACCCCATTTAATTGCTCATAAAATTGATCTTACTTTTCAGATTTTATGGGAGCTACTATGTCATCAACAAAAGTGCTTAGAATAAATGGGATGCACATTATCTACTTTGAAATAAAATAAAACAAAGCCATGATGGATATGGGAGCCTTTGGCACCTGTGTCTCTTGGACTGTAATGGATCCTCATAGGCAGTTATATAGCACCCCTAAAGATCTTTGCTCTGAACTCTCTTCTTTTTTCAGAAAATAGTGGTAAAAACCTTTTTTTCGATTAGAAAATTCCATGCATTTCATTTCAAAAAAGTGCAAGAGCTTGTGCTATCATTCTTGAATTTGTTTATACCCCCTATTAATTCATTTATTCAATCCAGAGGCAGTGTGGTTATGGAAAGAATATGCAACTTGAGATTGGAAGAACCCGAATTCCAATCTTACTTCCTGCATGTAATAACCATTTCCCTCAGAAAAGTGACCATCTCTCAACTGTAGGTTTATCTCCAGTAAATTAAGCATACTGATATTTATTTCATAGGCTGTCATTAGGTTTAAATGAGATCATGAATACAAAACATCTAATAAGGATCCTGGTCCAAAGAAGACATTTCATCAGTGTTAGATGCTATTATATTACCACTGTTGCTATTAACAAACCAACTAGAAAACAAACATGCATTGAAGTGAGGCAACAGGATAGAAAGAGGATGGGTTTTGGTGGATCAGTGTACAGATTCTAACTGTGATTTAAAACCTGTATATCGGGCGCCTCGGTGGCTCAGTCGTTAAGCATCTGCCTTCGGCTCTGGTCATGATCCCAGGGTCCTGGGATCGAGCCCAGCATTGGGCTCCCTGCTCAGCGGGAAACCTGCTTCTCCCTCTCCCACTCCCCCTGCTTGTGTTCCCTCTCTCATTGTCTCTCTCTCTGTCAAATGAATAAATAAAATCTTTAAAAAAATAAAAATAAATAAAACCTGTATATCCTTAGATGAGTTACTTAATCACTCTCACCATCCATATCCTCAGTTGTAATTGGGAAGTTTAACATATAACCCACAGGATCAGATGAGGTAGTGGCTGACAGTGAGCTCAGAGCAGGGTTTATTGTAGAGAGCCTACATTTTTGATGACCCTGGCCTCAGCCTCACATTCCCCTCCCATTCTGAGTGCCAGGGTTGGAGCTCCTACTATACACCTGGGATTTACTTAAATTGGCTGGAGATATGGACAGAAAGGAAGGATTCTGACCCATGGAAAAAGGCACTGATGCCCGAAGGCGAACAGAGCTCAAGAATCTGATGACTCTTTCCCTTCCTCCAGTGAGGACTGGCCCAGGAGGCTGGGCTGGCCAAGCACCCAATCCCAGGTTGCTGGCCTGGGTCACACCCTTTCTATTCTGTCCTCTGAAGCCTCATGATCTGTTACTCACCTCCTCAAACTACAAGTGTCAGTTAAAAGAACTTACTTCTCTTCTTCTAAGATCACTTTCTCTCCTTTAACACAAACGTTTACCCATGTGATTCAATCTGTCTAGAACACTTACATTCTGCTTCTACTTTACCATTCTTTCACTTAAATATTTATATTCACCTTCATAGGTTAGAGTAGGTGCCACTGCCTCCTGGAATCTTCTTCTAACTCCCAAGTCTAGGTTACAAACCCTTTTCTTCAGCATGCCCTTCCCATTCCACAATGCTTACTACACTGCCCAAGGAGAGCCTGTCTGTCTAGTGCTAATTTATAAACAGACTGTGTGAACTTAAATGTCTGTGCTGTTCATCTCTGTATGTTCAGTGTGGGTTGTCAGTGAAGACTTGCTGAATTGTTGGATGGACTATGTGGCAGTATGTGAAGCTCACAGAGTTCACAGACCCAGTGATGAGCCTTGGGGGGTACCTCCCTCAGCTCGGAGGGCAAGCCCACACCTTATAATCCAAAAGGCTTGGCCAAGAACTGAGCCAAGGAAAATAGCCCAACTAAAGAGCCAAGAAGTCAGAGAAGTTAAAGTGAGATAGAACATAGAAAAGCAATGAAGAAAAGATAGAGATGAGATGTGGACTTCTGCTCCCTGTATTACAAAGTCTCCTTGTTCTCCTGGTGTGGGGCAGATATAGCAGGTCTTAGAGGTTTTACATGAATTTCCTGAACAAGGGGCTGAGAAGGATAGAGAAATAGTTCCATATTGGCATTTTCTACAAGGCCCCATAGGAAACACATAAAACAGTGTATTTTACCAAGGACATTCATTATAGAGAAAAGATGGTTCTGTGACCAAATGAGCTTGGGATTTTTTTTATTAGTTTCAGAAGTAGAATTTTGTGATTCATCAGTTGAATATAACACCCTATGCTCATATATCAAGTGGCCTCCTTAATGCCCATCATCCAGTTACTCCACACCCCCACACAAAACACCTCCCCTCCAGGAAACCTCAGTTGGTCTCCTGGAGTTCAGCATCTCTTATGGTTAGCCTCCCTCTCAATTTTTATTTTATTGTATTATTTTATTTTTATTTTATTTTATTTTATTTTATTTATTTTATTTTATTTTATTTTATTTTATTTTATTTTATTTTATTTTATTTTATTTTATTTTATTTTATTTATTTTATTTTATTTTATTTTATTTTATTTTATTATTTTATTTTATTTTATTTTATTTTATTTTATTTTATTTTATTTTATTTTATTTTATTTTATTTTATTTTATTTTATTTTATTTTATTTTATTTTATTTTATTTTATTTTATTTTATTTTATTTTATTTTATTTATTTTATTTTATTATTATTTTATTTTATTTTTACTAATGGGGTTAAGCCAAGTTAACTATAGTATTGCCCGACATCTTAGAATCTTTAAAATGCTAATATGAACTTCTGAGCTCAGATCGTTTTCCAAACTACATAATCATATAATCTTTTTTTTAAGGATAATTTCATTGACTTTGCATCCCATGAAGCATTGGTTTAGAAAATACAGCTTTAAACTATTCTTAGTGGTTTGTATTGTTTTTATGGCTCCTATCATTTCAGGTACTTAAATTTAGCTTGCCGTGTTTTAGAAAACAAATAAAACAATCGGTACTAATGATCATTACAGTTTTGCTTTGTTTGGGCTTTTCACACTAATGGCTTTGTGTGACCTGGAAGGAAAACATTCCTTCATGAATTGTATTGAATGAATCAGATGTTATTACTCTCCTCTGGCCAAAAAAGGTAGAAGGAGTTATCTCAAGAAGGTGGGGCGGTGAATGAGAGTTTCCAGAATCCAGTCTGGGAATTTTTGACCCAGAATGTTTCATAAGGCAGGGCTGGGGAGAAGAATGAACATAATGCAGGGGATTTTGAAAAATTTGCTCAACCTCCCGGGGTCTCAATTTAATTGTGTGAATAGCTTAAGATACTAATATCCACGTCAGAAGGTTATTGAGAAGATTGCATGAGGTGATGTTGATGGACTCCTTAGCATAGAGAAGTTCCATGAGTGCTGACCATAATGATAATGTGGACAATCATGCAGATTCCCATCTTTGAGATTTTTGTAGAACAGTTTTGTGGCCCCTTTCTATTTCTGTCAGTCTCTTATTATTCCCTGAAAATGTTCTTTCTCCATTTACCTCGATGAGGTTCCCTGCCTTTTCTTGGAGAGTTCCCCCAAACCCTGAGGAAAAATAAGAGTTTTGTCTGTACCTGGTCTTTTAAGTGTCCCACTTCCTCAGCTAAGTGTAGGAGAGAGACAGACACATTTGCCCCACTGTGGACCTGGACAATGTGCTGATGGAATGAGCAGCTTTGGAGGACAGTAGTTTGTTTCTGATTGTTGGTATGGTGGGGAGAGGGGACTTGCAGGGGTGGGGGGAGGTGGAGAAGGGGGAAGAAGTAAAGGGATAGACTATGTGTTTTGGTGCAGAAATAAAAGTGAATAAAATAAAATAAAAAAATAACTTTCCTTCTACAAGCTGTACATACCTACCTGATCTCAAAACGTGGAAGCTACCTAGTTGTATTGCTTATATAACATGTCCAGTAATGGCCCAAATTGGTAAATTAAGCTGCATATTCTACTCACCTGCTCCCCCTTCTCTCTACAGAAGGCTATTTGTTATATTTTATTTTCTATTCACAAAATACTGTTCTTTGTTGTCATTGCTGTTAAGGCTGATAATATTTAACTCAGTAAATCCACTTTCAGTGAAAATACTAAGAAAATGATATCACATAAGAGGACATGTTTATCACGGTGGGAGTTTTACTAATGAAAAACTGGAAACATCTATGAGGTATGACAAACATTAAAGTTTAAATTTTTTTGTTTCTTACACGTGATGTGATATTATAGAGCCATTAAACGGGGTCTTTTTAAATACTTTGTAATCACAAATCAGAAAGTGTGATGTTTCCAGTTTGTTTTTTTTCTTTCTCAAGATCACACTGGCTATTCTAGACCTTTTGTAGTCCCATTTCAACTTTAGGATTTATTTTTCTATTTCTGTAAAAAAAAAAATCATTGGGAGTTTGATAGTGATTGCAGTGCATTTATGGATTACTTTGAATAGTGTGCTCATTTAAAAAATACAAATTCTTCCAATCCATGACCACAGGGTGTTTTTCTATTTATTTTCATCTGCTTTCATTTCTTTTGTCAGTGCTTTGTAATTTTCAGGGCACAAGTTTTTAACCTTCTTGGTTAGATTTATTCCTAAATATTTTATCCTTTTAGATACTGTTATAAAAGGATTGTTTTCTTAATTTCCTTTTTAGATTGTTCATTGTTAGGGTATAGAAATGTGAATTATTTTTGTACATTGATTTTATACCCTGAAACTTTGTTGTGCTGATTTATTAGTTCTGTCATGTTTCTTTTTTCTTTTTTTTGTGAAGAATCTATAGGGATTTTTTTCTTCCCCCCTTTTTTTTAATGTATATGATACAATTGGTTATCCACATACAAAAGAATGAAATAGGACCCTTATCTTACACCATACATGAAAATCAACTCCAAATGGATTAAAAACTTATGCTTAAGTCTCCAATAAAACACAGGAAGAAAAGTTATTGATATTAGTTTTGGCAATTATTTTTTTTTTTGGATTTGATACCAAAAGCACAGGCAACAAAACCAAAAATAGACAAGTGAGACTATATCAAACTAAAAAGCTTCTGTATACGTAGGGAAGGAAACAATTCAGAGTGAAAAGACATGCTACAGAATATGAGAAAATATATGCAAGCCCTCCATTTAATACGAGGTTAATATTCGAAGTATATGAGTCTCCTATAGTCAATAGCAAAAAACAAATAACGCAACTTAAAAATGGGCAAAATGCTTGAATGGACAATTTTACAAATAAGATATACAAATAGCCAACAGGTAAATGAAAAGATTCTCAACTTCACTAATCATCAGGTAAACTCAGATCAAAACCACAAAGTGCTATCACTTCACCTGTTAGGATAGCTGGTATCAATATAAAACGAGACAAGAGATAACGAAGTGTTGGGGAGGATTTGGATAAATTGGAATCTGTACACACTGTTGGTAGGAGCATAGAATGGTTGCAGCCACTACAATTGTTCCTCAAAAAATTAAAAATAGAACTACCATAAGATCCAGCAATCCCACTTTCTGTTATATATCCAAGTGAAATGAAATTGGGATCTTGAAGAGACATCTGTACCCTCATGTTTATTGTAACATTATTCACAATAGCCAAGATATTGAAACAACCCAAACAACCATCAACAGATGAGTGGATAAAGAAAATGTGGGATATTATACATACAATGACATATTATTCAGCCTTAAAAAAAGAGAAATTTTTCCATTTATTGCAACATGGATGAATCTAGTGTACATTATGCTAAGTGAAATAAGCCAGTCACAGAAGGACAACACTGTGTATTTCCACTTATATGAGATATCTAAGATAGTCAAAGTCATAGAAGCAGAGAATAGAATGGTGGTTGGAGGAGGAGAAAACTGGAAATTATTTTTCAATGGATGTAAAAAATCTGTTATGCAAGATGATTAAGTTCTAGAAATCTGCTATACAACATAGTACCTATAGTTAACAATATACGCTTTAAAATATTTATAGATATCATGTTAAGTATTCTTACTTAAAAAAAAGCCCACAAAAGAACACAAGGACATTTTTGCAGATGATGGATATGTTTACTACCTTTGTTGTGATGATGGTATCATGGATGTATGCATATGTCCAAACTCATCAAGTTATATACATTACGTGTATAAGTTTTTTTGTATATCAATTATACTTTAATAAAGCTAACAAAAACCCCACAAACATAGTCAGATTTGTTCTAAAATAAAAACAATAGTTTATATGTCCACTATCTGAGTAAAAATATTAATCAAGGAAATTATGACTTTGCATACCTTCCAAACTCTGCAGTCTTCTGCATTAACTGCATTAGGGAAGCATGGAGCCATCTGCTGAGTGCCATGAAGAGAAAGTGAAAAGCGGGATGGCAGAGGAGTAAGGGATCCTATTCCAGCCAGGCCCCGGAATTGAGCTGGATATCTACCAGACCACTCTGAAGACCCACGAAACCAGCCTGAGATGTAAGAAGATAGATCTGGATCTCTGCAAACAGAATATTGCAGGTGGTTGGTTTCAAGGTACAAAGTGGGGAGTTGTAATATCAGAGGATAAATGGCAACGGGAGGGAAACTGGTCGGGAGGATCCTATACCACTGGTGAGCGACGGCCTCCCACACTGGGGACGGGGCAGACTCGCACACCAGTAGCCAAGGGGAAAGGACTTTAGGGCAGCCCCCCAGATGGAAATCCGGAGCGGTGGGGCCGTGCCTGCAAACTGGGGGTGGCTGGGGGTTTTAGAAGCACAAAAGGCAGAGATGTGCCCCAACCTGGAGGTGAGGACTGGGAGCACTGCTGAGGGACGCATAACCCAGGACGCTGCAGTTTATAGCAGCATAGACAGAAACAGAGATAATGTGGCCCAGAGAAGTCAATGAAGAACAGACTGTGATCTCTCTGTTCCGAAGCAGAGGGTTGGAAACGATCTCTTCTGCTCTCTTAGAAGAGACGTGGAAAGGTGCCAGGGAAAGCCACGAGGAAACAAAAGCCCCAAAAAACTGATTCCCACTGAGCCCATACCCCACCACAGGGGGCAGGGCAACTCTGCCCAAACAAGGTTCCCTGAATAACAGTGCGGCAGACCCCTCCCCCTGAAGACAGGCTGGGAAAACAAGAGGCCAGCAACCTAAGGTCCCTAGAAAACAGCTGCATCTTGCTTGGGTTGTGGTCAATAATTTGGACTCTACACATTCCCTCAACCACCCCTCAACAGAATGACTAGGAAGAGGAACCCCCAAAATAGGAAAGACCCAGAGATTATGACTTATGTCACAGATTTACAAATGGATTCAGATATAACCAAGATGTCTGAGATGGAATTCAGGCTAGCAATTGTAAAGACAATAGCTAGAATGGAGAAATCTATTAATGGCAACATAGAGTCTCTAAGGGCAGAAATGAAAGCTGAATTGGCAGAACTTAAAAATGCTATCAATAAGATCCAATCTAATATAGATAATCTAACAGCCAGGGTAAGTGAAGCAGAAGAATGAATTAGTGACCTGGAAGACCATTTAATAGGTAAAAAGGGAAAAGAGGAGACCAGGGAAAAACAACTCAATAGCCATGAAAATAGAATAAGAGAAATAAGTGACACCATGAAACATTCCAGTGTCAGAATTATTGGAATCCCAGAGGAGGTGGAGAGAGGAGAGGACTAGAAGATATATTGAGCAAATCATAGCTGAGAACTTCCCTAATCTGGGGAATGAAACAAACATTCCTCTCCTTGAGGAGAGGACCCCTCCCAAGATCAAGGACAACAGGCCAACACCCTGGCATGTAATAGTAACATTTATAAATCTTAGAACCAAGGAAACCATCTTAAGGGCAGTTAGAGGGAAGAGATTCTTTACGTATAGAGGGAGGAACATCAGAATAATGTCAGACCTATCCACAGAGACCTGGCAAGCCAGAAAGGCCTGGCAAGACATATTCAAAGTACTAAACGAGAAGAACATGCAGCCAAGAATACTTTATCCAGCAAGGCTGTCATTTAGAATGGATGGAGAAATGCAGATCTTCCAAGACTGGCAGAAACTGAAAGACTATGTGACCACTAAGCCGGCCCTGCAAGAAATATTAAGGGGGTTCCATAAAAGGAGAAAGACCCCAAGAGTGATATACTACAGAAATTTACAGGGACAATCTATAAAAACAAGGTCTTCATAGGCAACATGATGACAATAAATTCATATCTTTCAATAATCACTCTCAATGTGAACGGCATAACTGGTCCCATAAAACGGCACAGGGTTGCAGATTGGATAAAAAGACAGGACCCATCCATATGCCGCCTACAAGAGACTCATTTTGAACCTAAAGATACATCCAGACTGAAAGTGAAGGGATAGAGATCCAACTTACATGCCAGTGGACCTCAAAAGGAAGCTGGGGTAGCAATTCTTTTGTCACATTAATAACAATATGTTAATTGTAGGAGACCTCAATACTCTACTCTCAGCAGTAGACACATCATCTAAGCAGAAAAATCAACAAAGAAACAAGAGCTTTGAATGACACACTGGACCAGATGGACCTCATAGATAAATACAGAACATTCCACCCTAAAACAACAGAATACTCGTTCTTCTCGAGCGCACATGGAACTTTCTCCAGAATAGAGCAAACACTGGGTCGCAAATCAGGTCTCAATTGATACAAAAAGATTGAGATTATTCCCTGCATATTCTCAGACCATAATGCTTTAAAACTGGAACACAACCACAAGAAAAAGCTTGGCAGAAATTCAAACACTTGGAAGCTAAAGACCACTCTGCTCAAGAATGTTTGGGTCAACCAGGAAATCAAAGAGGAACTTAAACAATTCATGGAAACCAATGAGAACAAAAACACATTGGTCCAAAACCTATGGGATACTGCAAAGGCGGTCCTAAGAGGGAAATACATACCCATCCAAGCCTCACTCAAAAAAATAGAAAAATCCCGAATTCACCAACCAACTCTACACCTTAAAGAACTAGAGAAAAGCAACAAACGATGCCTAAGTCATGCATTAGAAGAGAAATAATTAAGATTAGAGCAGAGATCAATGAATTAGAAACCAGAAACACAGTAGATCAGATCAATGAAACTAGAAGCTGGTTCTTTGAAAGAATTAATAAGATCAATAAACCACTGGCCAGACTTATCCAAAAGAAAAGAGAAAGGACCCAAATTAATAAAATTATGAATGAAAGGGGAGAGATCACGACTAACACCAAGGAAATAGAAACAATTATTAGAACAACTATATGCCAATAACCTGAGCAATCTGGATGAAATGGATGCCTTCCTGGAAACCTATAAGCTGCCAAGACTGAAACAGGAAGAAATTGACAACCTGAATGGACCAATAACCAGTAACGACATTGAAGCAGTGATAAAAAACCTCCCAAAAAACAAGAGTCCAGGGCCTGATGAATTCCCTGGGGTATTCTACCAAACAGTCAAAGAGGAAATAATACCTATTCTCCTGAAGTTGTTTCAAATAATAGAAACAGAAGGAAAGTTTCGAGACTCATTCTATGAGGCCAGCATTACCTTAATCCCCAAACCTGGCAAAGACACCATTAAAAAGGAGAATTTCAGACCGATATCCCTGATGAATATGGATTCCAAAATCCTCAACAAAATCATAACTAATAGGATCCAGCAATACATTAAAAGGATCATCCACCACAACCAAGTGGGATTTATCCCTGGGATGCAAGGGTGGTTCAACATTCGCAAATCAATCAATGTGATAGAACACATTAATAAGAGGAGAGAAGAACCATATGGTCCTCTCAATTGATGCAGAAAAAGCATTTGACAAAATACAGCATCCTTTCCTGATTAAAACTCTTCAGAGTAGAAGGATAGAGGGAACATTCCTCAAGTTCATAAAATCCATCTATGAAAACCCCACAGTGAATATCATCCTCAATGGGGAAAAGCTGAGACCGTTTCCCTTAAGATCAGCAACACGTCAAGGATGCCCACTCTCACCACTATTGTTCAACATAGTACTAGAAGTCCTAGCAACAGCAATCAGACAACAAAAAGACGTAAAATGTATTCAAATTGGCAAGGAAGAAGTCAAACTCTCTTTTTGCAGATGACATGATACTTTATGTGGAAAACCCAAAAGACTCCACCCCCAAATTACTAGAACTCGTACAGCAATTCAGTAATGTGGCAGGATACAAAGTTAATGCACAGAAATCAGTTGCTTTCTTATACACTAACAATGCAACTGTAGAAAGAGAAATTAGAGAAATGATTCCATTTACAATAGCACCAAAAACCATAAGATACCTTGGAATAAACCTAACCAAAGAGATAAAGGATCTATACTCTAGGAACTACAGAACACTCATGAAAGAAATTGAAGAAGACACAAGAGATGGAAAAATATTCCATGCTCATAGATCAGAAGAATAAACATTGTTAAAATGTCTATGCTACCCAGAACAATCTATACATTCAATGCCATCCCAATCAAAATGCCAATGACATTTTTCAAAGTGCTTAAACAAAGAATCCTAAAATTTGTATGGAATCAGAAAAGACCCTGAATCACCAAGGAAATGTTGAAAAAGAAAAACAAAGCTGGGGGCATCATGTTGCCCAATTTCAAGCTATATTACAAAGCTGTGATCACCAAGACAGCATGGTACTGGCACAAAAATAGACATATAGACCAATGGAACAGAATAGAGAGCCCAGATATGGAACCTCAACTCTATGCTCAAACAATTTTCGACAAAGCAGGAAAAAATATGCAACGGAAAACAGACAGTTTCTTCAATAAATGGTGCTGGGGAAATTGGACAGCTATAGACAGAAGAATGAAAATCGACCATCCTCTAACACCATACACAAAGATAAACTCAAAGTGGATGAAAGACCTCAATGTGAGACAGGAATCCATCAAAATCCTAGAGGAGAACATAGGCAATAACCACTTTGACATCGGCCACAGCAACTTCTTTCAAGATACATCTCCAAAGGCTAGTGAAACAAAAGCGAAAATGAACTTTTGGGACTTCATCAAGATAAAAGCTTCTGCACAGCAAAGGAAACAGTCAACAAAACAAAGAGGCAACCCACAGAATGGGAGAAGATATTTGCAAATGACACTACAGAGAAAGGGCTGGTATCCAAGATCTATAAAGAACTTCTCAAACTCAGTACCCAAAAAACAAATAATTAAGTCAAAAAATGGGCAGAAAATATGAAAAAACACTTCTCTGAAGAAGACATACAAGTGGCTAACAGACACATGAAAAAATGTTCA
The DNA here is from genome assembly GCF_009762305.2 of Zalophus californianus. NCBI lineage: Eukaryota > Metazoa > Chordata > Mammalia > Carnivora > Otariidae > Zalophus > Zalophus californianus. The sequence goes on from NC_045598.1 coordinate 184,741,143, forward strand.
TCATCATTAGCCATCAGGGAAATTCGAATCAAAACCACATTGAGATACCACCTTACACCAGTTAGAATGACTAAAATTGACAAGGCAAGAAACAACAAATGTTGGAGAGGTTGTGGAGAAAGGGGAACCCTCTTACACTGTTGGTGGGAATGCAAGTTGATACAGCCACTTTGGAAAACAGTGTGGAGGTTCCTCAAAAATTTAAAAATAGAGCTACCCTATGACCCAGCAATTGCACTCCTGGGTATTTACCCCAAAGACACAGATGTAGTGAAAAGAAGGGCCCTATGCACCCCAATGTTCATAGCAGCAATGTCCACAATAGCCAAACTGTGGAAAGAGGTGAGATGCCCTTCAACAGATGAATGGATAAAGAAGATTTGGTCCATATAGACAATGGAATATTACTCAGCCATCAGAAAGGATGAATACCCAACTTTTACATCCACATGGATGGGACTGGAGGAGATGATGCTAAGTGAAATAAGTCAAGCAGAGAAAGTCAATTATCATATGGTTTCACTTATTTGTGGAACATAAAGAATTGCATGGAGGACATTAGGAGAAAGAAGGGAAAAATAAAGGGGGGTGGAATCGGAGGGAGAGATGAACCATGAGAGACTATGGACTCTGAGAAACAAACAGGGTTTTAGAGGGCAGGGGGGAGGGGGGATTGGTTAGCCTGGTGATGGGTATTAAGGAGGGCACGTACTGCATGGAGTACTGGGTGTTATACAAAAACAATGGATCATGGATCACCACATGAAATACTAATGATGTATTGTATGGTGACTAACAAAACATAATAAAATTAAAAACAAAAAACAAAGAGGCAACCCACAGAATGGAAGAAGATATTTGCAAATGACAATATAAATAAAGATAAAGATATATATAAATATATAAAGATAAAATATAAATAAAGATAAAGGGCTAGTATCCAAGATCTATAAAGAACTTCTCAAACTCAACACCCAAAAAACAAATAATCAACTCAAAAAAAGGGCAGAAGACATGAACAGACACTTCTCCAAAGAAGACATACAAATGGATAACAGACACATGAAAAAATGTTCATCATCATTAGCCATCAGGGAAATTCAAATCAAAACCACACTGAGATACCACCTTACACCAGTTAGAATGCAAAAATTGACAAGGCAAGAAACAATAAATGTTGGAGAGGTTGTGGAGAAAGGGGAACCCTCTTACACTGTTGGTGGGAATGCAAGTTGGTACAGCCACTTTGGAAAACAGTGTGGAGTTTCCTCAAAAAGTTAAAAATAGAGCTACCCTATGACCCAGCAATTACACTCGTGGGTATTTACCCCAAAGACACTGATGTAGTGAAAAGAAGGGCCATATGCACCCCAATGTTCACAGCAGCAATGTCTGCAACAGCCAAACTGTGGACAGAGCCGAGATGCCCTTCAACAGATGAATGGATAAAGAAGATGTGGTCCGTTTAGACAATGGAATATTACTCAGCCATCAGAAAGGATGAATACCCAACTTCTACATCAACATGGATGGGACTGGAGGAGATGACGCTAAGTGAAATAAGTTCAAGCAGATAAAGTCAATTATCATATGGTTTCACTTATTTTGTGGAACATAAAGGATAGCAGGGAGGACATTAGGAGAAGGAAGGGAAAAATGAGGGGGGGCGGGAAGTGGAGGGAGAGATGAACCATGAGAGACTATGGACTCTGAGAAATGAACAGGGTTTTAGAGGGCGGGGGGGGGGGGATGGGTTAGCCTGGTGATGGGTATTAAGGAGGGCACGTACTGCATGGAGCACTGGGTGTTATACAAAAACAATGAATCGTGGATCACTGCATCAAAAACTAATATGTATTGTATGGTGACTAACATTACATAATAAAATTAAAAAAGGGAAAGTGAAAGCTATGTTTTAATGCTGGGCATATAGTGAGTATTGAAGGAATGGCCCTTAAAAATGATATAGAATAAGGGCGCCTGGGTGGCTCAGTTGTTAAGTGTCTGCCTTCGGCTCAGGTCATGGTCCCAGGGTCCTGGGATCGAGTCCCACATCGGGCTCCCCGCTCAGCGGGAAGCCTGCTTCTCCCTCTCCCACTCCTTCTGCTAGTGTTCCCTCTCTTGCTGTGTCTCTCTCTATCAAATAATTAAATAGAATCTTAGAAAAATGATATAGAATGAGATATTATTTTCTTTCATATTAGGATCAGAAAGTTATTGAAATTTTAGTTGTAAATGGAAAAGAGAAAGGAAGAAGGCAAGCAATAGTGGGTCTGCTGCTCTGTGCAACTCACTGTGCTTCATGTTTTACTTGGGTTCCCACAAGGTTGAACTTGTAGGACATGTGGAATCTAATGAAAGCCTATCTTTTGTCTGCCCCTGAATATAAACTCACAGTTCCCTTGACTTCTGTGGGTATGCTTAACCCATGTTAAGTCCTGCTTAGGACAGCAACTGAAAATATCCAGTGCAGTGAATTATAAATTAGGAAGTTGAAAAATGATCGTGCTCACTCATATCCAGTGCTTTCCTCCTGAGCACATGGGAAGCACTCCCCACCTTTCAGGGCAATTATGTCTGCCACCATATTGTTGAATTCTGGGCATTAGGATATGGAGAGAAGCAATTTATGCCATTTCAGATCACTTTATAAAAGCCCATGTGCAGCACTCTCTTGCTGTGCTTCAGAAACCCTGGGGAAGTCATTTGTTGATAGAGTAATGATGATGTGGGTCTCAGTCGGTGAGATTCCCTCTGTGAAATGGAGCACGCTCTCCCTCCACGCAGGGCACATATGCGCTGCCACAGTTTAGACAGATAGCACGAGAAGAAATAAAGTTCTGTGACTGACTGGGATTGTGGGTTTGTTACCTCATTACTGCCTATCTTATCCTGACTAATTTCCTGAATTTGATTTCATTTTAAATCTGCCTTCTACAGGTGCCATTGGCTTGGATGCTCATATAAATTGAGAGAGCGTGGCCTCTTTTTTTCTACTTGGAACTTCTCCTCATCCAGACTCATGAAATCATTATCTGACCCCACCAAGCAGGGTGTAGGGAGGATGAGGTAATGGGAAGCAGGAAGTTGTTATCCAGTGTTGTCCTAAGATTTTCATATCTGGCAGATGATTAGAACTTGTCCTTTCTTTTGCGAGCACCTTGGTGAGTTTAGAAGCTCCCCTACTGAGACCCTGCCACTGCAATTGCCATGATGTGGCTTCCTGTGCTTGTCTCCTTCAAATCACCTCTGGACTTCTGCCCTAGCAGAAAACTCCACAGCCCATTATTGCTGGGTTTTATTCCTCTGGAAGGCTGCCTTTTTGGGCAGAACTCCTTGGAAATTGACCCCAGGCTCCCATCCTCTCATTTGTTCCAAAACTCCCTGTGTACACTCTCAGGAGTGCAGTTATTTCCCAGACGTGGCTCCCTCTCCTTGCAGCCAAGGTCACTGTAACTGTCTCAGGCATGGTGAGCACCCACCCTTGTGTCCCCATCTTAACGGCAGGGGCACCCTGCAAACCCGACTGTACTCTTAAAGCCTTCTTTTCAGGCTCCCACCCCTCCACAACCTCATTGGCCCCATGGCCCTTCCTAGAAGTCCCATTACAGGATCCTCCTGGGTCGCTACTCCATCTACCCTTTTATAACCACATTTTATGATAGTCATATAACCAGTTATTTTTTCCATAGTATTCTGTTTTCAATTCACTTTGGAATGTGACATCTGTTGAATTCATGCCCAATGAAGCAAGAAGAGTACCATTTTTACATCCCGTTACACAGACATTGTCTCATTTAAACTCCATACTTGCCCTGTGAATTATATTGACCCTTACTTCATAAATGAGAAACATAACTTTCAGGCAGGTTAGCTGGGTCACATACGTAATAAGCCAGAACATAGGTGCCATGAGGGAAAGCAATCTGTCTGTCTTGTTCACATTTGCATCACCGAATATAGAACAGTACCTGCATGTAGTATGTGCTTAAGGTTTTTTCCTGTATGAGTACTGGTAACAGGGATTTACAAATCAATTTCTATTTACTTTATACCAGATTCCTCAAACATGGCACTACTGATATTTGGGGACAGTTAATTTTTTGTTGTTGTGGGGGCTATCCTGTGCTTCATGGAATACTGAGCAGCATCCCTGGCCTCTCCCCATGAGACGTCAGTAGCAGCCTGTCCCCTAGTAATGACAACCAAAAATGTCTCCAGACATTGCCAAATGGGACCTGAGATGTAGTTGCCAGGTGGAGAACTACTCTACACCGGTGTTTTCCCATATGTGTCTGTAGATTGGTGGTGGTAGGAGGGTGTTTTAAATTGGGAGACGGGAGGATGACTGCCTTACTTATCCTTAGAGATATGGGTAACAATCAAATTAAAATACAGTTTTTCACCTTATTCAAAACATAGGGCTTGAGGAAAAGGACTCTCAGAGCAACTGGAGCCAGGAAAAGAGAATATTTAGATTTTCTTTGCTCCATCAATGTAGAATTGGGCCTTGGGATTTCAGATGATATGAAGACGCATTGTATTGATTTTTACTTTAGTTTCTATTTGTGAAGAGATAAGGTTTTCTATTTGTAGCAATGAAACTTCTTTTTGTCAGAGAATGTTAGCTGAACCACCATACGTTCCTCCCCCTCCAACCACCGCCCCCCCCCCCCCCGGATTTAACTGTATTTGTCAGGTTCTTTGCATTGAGGCACATCCCTAAGGCTAGTACATGGATTTGTGGACAGGTCCTTACTATGCTTGATTCTTCTTTCTCTTTTACCCATGGATTAGCTGATAAAGAGATGAGCAACAGGGTGATTTTGAGAGTTGTATGTTGAAGATCACTGAGATGCAAGTTGGAAGGTATTAGATCCTGAATCACTACATGGAGACAGTTGCACAGGAGTTTCCTGGTAAATATCCATCTGTGGAATGTTTCACAAGAAGAAAATAGACTTTTTTTTCTAAGCCCTTGAGACTTGGGGATTTGTCACCTATAGCAGCACCATGACAAACACACCCTTCACACGGATTTAAATAAGTAAAAGTGTGAATAGGTATAAAGAAAAACTGTTTAATTCTATCTCAGATATTCCATGGATGTGGTAAAAACTCTCAAAGGTAATACCAGTAATGGATCTATAGAGTCAAGGATGTGGACATGAATACATTACCTATCAGGAATTCTCTTCTATTAAAACTGTCCTTGTTGATTTCAGAAAAAAAAGGGACAATATAATAAAACTATTGGCTAGGACAAGACCTTAGTGATATATTTTGCCAAGAAGTAACTAAGATCTATGTTATGCAAGGTAACTGTATGTTTCCTATTGCTCCATAACAAACTACTGCAAATTAGCAACTTAACCCAACATACATCATTATCTCACAATCTCTGTAAGTCAGAAGTCTTGGCACGACTCAACTATATCATCTGCTCAGGGTCTCCCAAGGCTGGAATCCAGGTGCCAGCCAGGCTGTGTCCTCACCTGGAGTATCAACTGGAGAAGATTTTCTTCCAATCTCCATCAGGTTGTTAGCTGACTTCACTTCCTTGTGGCTACAGAATTCATGGCAGCTTCTTTCTTCAGAACCAACAGTGGGGAGAGTCTGCTGCTTCAAGACTCTAACATCTAGACACTTTTAGAAAGGATTCATGTGATTAGGTCCTGCCCACCCAGGTTAAGGTCCCATTTGATCAACTTAAAGTCAGTTGGTTAAAGACTTTAATTACACCTGCAGGATTCCTTCACTTTGCCAGATATTGAAAAGCACAGTCCAATGTTAGTCAGGGGACCTTGGGTCTCTAAAGATACATGGAAGCCAAACGCCTCCCATTTTTTACTCCATTTAGATCCAAGTTCTTTAATATTGGAGTGGCCGATATTCTTAAGTTGGATTTTCCTCCTTCCCTGCAATACTTCCCTAGTCTTTCATTCTTATTCAAAGAGACATGAACATGAAACTTTATCTCAGGCTCTGCTTTCAGACAACTAGGCTGAGACACTGCTTTTTGCAGAAAGACTGAGTCTTTATGTGTCTTTGTATCTTATTCTATGTATCTCATTCCCTACTGTTGAGAGTGTAGAAGTGGCTACTTTGCCAAATTTTCAAGGTCCCAGATTTCTGAACTGTCTCTCATTTCTTTTTCCTTTTACAAACAAGCCAATTAATGACCAAGCTCATCACTTTCTTACAATACTTTCTTAAAGTGGGCAAATAGAAATTGACACACACTCTCACACTGGCTCCTTCTAGTTACTTCCTGTAGAGCTTAAAGTCTTCAGTCAGCATATGGTCTGCCCCCAAGTTACATCAAGCAGTATTTTTCATTGAAAGTTTTACGGAGATAATTGTAGATAGCTCTCCCATCTATACTTCTCCCAGTTTCTCTTAGTAGAAAAATTTTGCAAACTTTTATTAAATATCACAGGACATTGACACTGATACAATCTCGTGATCTCATTCTGATTTCCCCAGCTTCATTTTATGCGTGTGTGTGTGTATCTTAAGTTCTATACAATTTTATCACCTTGTAGGTTCCTGTATCCACCACCACAGTCGAGATATGGAATAATTCCAATACCACAAGGATCTCTCATGTTGCACTTCTAACTATCCCCATGTCCATACCATCATGGCCACTTGGCTCTGCCACTAAATCCTGACCACCAAAATGCTCTTCATTTCTAAAATGTTGTCTTCTAAAATGTGATATAAATGGCATAGTACAAAATGTAACCTTTTGAAATGGACTCTTTCCACACAGCGTAATTTCCTGGAGATTCATTCAAGTTGTTTATTCCTTTTTATTAAGAAGTAGTATTCCATGACACTTATGCACCACAGATTGTTAACCATTCATCTGCTGAAGGGCATGCAAGTTGATTCCAGATTTTGGCTCTTGCAAATAAGGCCACTGTAAACATCTACAAGTTTTTGTGTGTACATAAACTTTCCTTCATCTGAGATAAATGCCCAGGCTTGTAATTGCCTCGTCATATGGTAAATTTATGTTACTACTATACTATACTATCTTACATTCCCATCAGTAATGTATGAATGATTCATTTCTTTCTATTTCATTGCCAGAACTTGGTGTTGTCAGTATCTTTTTGTTTTTAATTTTATCCATTCTGATAATTATGTAGTGTTACCTCACTGTGGTTTTAATTTACATTTCTCTAATGGTTAGTGATATTGAACACTTTTTCATGTGTTATTTGTTATCTGTATATCTTCAGTGAAATATCTCATTTTTCTTTTTCTTTTTTACTGTTGAGTTTCAAGAGTCCTTTATATATTCTGAATACCTTTTTGTTTTTGCCAGATATGAGGTTTGAAAGTATTTTCTCCCAGTCTGTCAACTGTCTTTTCTTCTTCTTCACATGGAATCTCAAAGAACAAACTTTTAAAAATTTTGATGCATTCCAGCTTATCACTTTGTTCTCTTTTGGATCGTGCTTTTGGTGTCGTGTCTAAGAACTCTCCAACTAGCCTTAGATCCTGGAGATTTTCCTCTTCCTTTGTCTAAAGTTTTATAGTTTTATATTTTATATTTAAGTCTATGATCAATTTTGAGTTAATTTTTATATACTGTGTGAAGGTTAGGTTAAGGTCATTCTTTTCCCCTATGGATGCCCCCATACTCAAGCACCATGTGTTTAAAAGGTTATCTTTCCTCCATTAAAATACCTTTTCACCTTTGTCAAAAATCAGTTGAGAGACGCCTGGGTGGTTCAGTTGGTTAAGTGTTTGCCTTCCGCTCAGGTCATGGTCCTGGGATCAAGTCCCATGTCGGGCTCCTTGCTCACCAGGGGATGGCTTCTCCTTCTGCCTGCTGCCCCACCCCCCCTTGTATGCCATCTCTCTCTCTCTCTGACAAATGAATAAATAAAATCTCTAAAAAAAATCAGTTGAACACATTTGTGCAGGTCTGTTTCTTTTTTTTAAACATGGACAAGTCTTTAATAGATACTACACATGAGAACATCTAAATTGTTAATAACAATTATAGTCCTTAAAGAAGTATAAATTAAATCACAATTAGATATCACTGTATACCTATCCAAATTTTATAAAATAAGTAAGATGAAAAAACAAGTGTGTGCAGTAACTAGAACTTGGATACACTGCTGGTGGGACTATACTTTCATAAAACCAACTTGGCAAACTATTTGACAGTACCTACTAGAGTTGAACATATAAAAAACTTTAACAATATGGAACAATCTCCCACAGCTAATGTTGACAACAACCAAAAAACTCCACAAAGGAGTACATTCTGTATTTTTTTAGGTATATGGAGTAGAAAAACAGGTAAAACTAATCTCCATTGTTAAAAGTCAGAATGGTGGGTTGGAGTTGGCTAGAAAGATGCATAAAGAGAATGCAGGTCTATTTCTATGATCTTAATGTTGTTCCATTGACCTAGGTGTCCATCCATTAATTAATAACACACACTCTTGATTAATAAGTCATTCTCACTTGGTTATTGAACCCATCCAGTGAGGTTTTTTAAAAATTTCTGTTATTGTATTTTTTAGTTTCTTAATTCTCATTAGTTTTTTTTTACATGTAACTTCTATTCCTTTGTTAAGGTCTTCTATTTTTTCATTTGTTTCAAGAGAATTTGTAAGTGAATTTTGAACCATTTTTCTATAATGGCTGCATTGATATCCTTGTCACACACGACATAATTCCAACATCTGCTTCATCCTGCTTCGGCACCAGTTGATGGACTTTTCTCCCTGAAGTTGTGATTTTCTTGGTATTGAGGTGACAGATGATTTTCAGTTGTGTCCTGGACATTTTGTTTGTTCTGTTAGAATACTTCTGATCCTATTAAAATCTTTTATTTTAGCAACAGTCGCCCAGTTTTGGGTTAGAATGCAGGCTTTGGCCTAACATGTGGGGTGTGGCTCCAGTGGGAAGGTGATCCTCACAATCTTTGTGGTATTATTTTCATCTGCTTGGTTTGGTGCTGCTGGAGCTCTCCCTGTCCTGTCAGTGAAGCTGAGGGCGCTGCAAGTCCAGCAGTGGGATGTCTTCTGCTGACAAGGAGTGTGGTAAGAACCACTGACTGGAACCCCACCCGCACCTGCCTGCTTTCCTGGTGCATCTGAGTGGAAAAGGAGGGTCTATGGGGACCAAAAGGAGCTTCCTATATATGACCACCTGCTTTTTGGGTCCTTCTCACCTTCTGCCTGATTCCCTCAGATTGTTTTGGCAGAAAAAGGGAGTCTCAGAGACTTAGAGAGTTATTATTCTTGGGGCTCCCAACCAAACCCTCTTGATGTGGTGTCTGAGTAGCCGGATGTATTCAGAGAGACTCTTATCTGATCCAGAGGTGGAATGAGCCTGCCTGCACTTTCTCCCCTTGGTCCATCAGGGATTAGTAAATGCCAGATCTGGGTGACCTTCTTCTCTTGGGTGACAGCATACAGGATCCCCTGCCACTGTCCTGTTCCTCCAGTCCTGGAGTGCTAACCACCAGCTTGCCTTCTTTCTACTTCTGAGCATTCACCTTTTGTGGTCTCTTGCACCAGTTCCAGGGTTTATGGTGGTGCTTTATGAGGAGGAAAAGGAAAAACACACTGATACCACCTTGTTCAGACCAACATTTTTACTCAAACATTTCATAATCAGGCCTTTATTTCCCTATTTCATCATTAATTCTTCCCACACATGTACCTTATGTACATAACTGATTTGCTAAACTTAACTGACTCTACTGCCCTTATTTAAATTCTTCCCTCAACCTGGAATGCCCTCTCCCCTCTACTTTCTTAGAAATGCTTGTGGGATTTCACCAAGTGTTTTTGATGTTTGGTGAAGTCAGGGCTAATTTATTAAGGGCGGCGGATGCTAAGGTGAGGTCTTTGGACTTTAGCCTATGGGTAAAAGCAATTCCCTTGCTGGCCTCAATCCTCTGAGAATCCTTATTAGTAGTTACTGAGGCTGTACTCTTCTGGGTTACTTGATTTGTAAAGAGGGAAGCATGCCTCACTGCTTTGTTTTGGGAGTCAGTTGACATTCAGTTATTAGACTAATCCAAACTGTTTTTTCAAATAAATGTCTCAAGGGAAGGTTTCCAATTCATTTTGGCTACTTAAAAGAAGTTGTCAGAGTAAATTAAGGCCTCAGCTCTTGCTCAGGCAATAGATGTCTCTAGAATAACACCTGTTGTCCTTTCTTGTTGAGCACAAGACTCTTGTCTGCAGTCTGATTGGGCCATATAGCCATAGAGAAAATGGGTTTTCTGTAGAGAAATAACCAGCCATCCAAAAAAAAAGCAAGCAAACGAACACCCCAAAAAACAAAACCTGCCAGGCATTTAATGTGCCTGTTATACTTAAGACACTAGACACTAGAAAGTGTATGAAAATACTCACTGTAAAGCTCCTGTGTTCTGCAAGTATAAACTATTTATTCATCCACTCATGTGTTCACTTATTCAGTCACCTTTGTTTTTATTGATTCAAAATTTAGTTATATGCCCGTTTATTTTGCAAAGTGCTGGTGTTATAATGAACAAGACATCACATCCTTTGGGGAGCTCACCACCAAATCAGAAGACAGGCTCTTAGATTCTCATAAAACCCTGTGAGAGGGCAGTGGCTGACTGCCTGCTGCCACCATAGGCATGCAGAACCCCATGAGGGCGTTGAGAGGTGGTACCTAACTCAAAATGTACATAAATGGGGCTCCATGGAAAACTCCTAGAGGAAGTTGCACAGAGTGAATAAGGCAGAGAGAGAGGAGAGGCTTAGGCCAGAAGGAGAGAAATAGCATCAAGAATGTTCTAGGCACAGGACAGGGAACTGAGCGGTGGCCTTGAAGAGGCAGGCGGGGAGCTCTGATTTGCATCATGTTTTACTGTTTACAACTTGCTTTGTTTGATTATCACACAAAAATCCTTGATAATTAATTCAGCTCATGAGGCCCAATACACAAGAGTAACACGAGGCTCCAATAAATTAAGTGCCTCTCTGCCTCTTTCCTTCCCTGTTGTTTTCGTTCATCTGTTCATTTTAGAGGCTTAGTATGTAAGAAAGGAATGTAGCCTATCTCATTAATACTTATATCATTTATATATTGAAATTATATTATTTTGAACCTATTATGTTATGTTATTTATTTATTCATATTTATTTTTAATTTTTATCCCAGTATAGTTAACACACAGTGTTATATGGGTTTTGGGTGTGCAATATAGCGATTCAACACTTCCATATGTCACCTCATGTTCATCATGACAAATGTACCCCTTCATCCAATATATTATTGAATCAATCTCACCTATCTATTTTTTTAAAGATTATTTTTTTATTTATTTGACAGAGAGAGACACAGCGAGAGAGGGAACACAAGCACGGGGAGTGGGAGAGAGAGAAGCAGGCTTCCCCTGGAGCAGGGAGCCCGATGCAGGGCTCCATCCCAGGACCCTGGGATCATGACCTGAGCCGAAGGCAGACGCTTAACAACTGAGCCACCCAGGCACCCCTCACCTATCTATTAAGCTTTTTTTTTTTAATGCAGCTCCTTAAAAAATTGAAAATATGTTTATGGCTCACATTCTATTTCTATCTCATGGTACTGCACCCAACTCTTAGCTTGAAGACCAAATCTGTACCCTGAAAGCATAAGCCCTGGGATGGGTTCTGCTCAAAGTGAGTCTTGACAGCATGGGGGTCAGAAGCAAATGCTTAATCAGCAGAGAGCCCTATATTTAGATCCCTTGCCCAGATAGCTGATGGCTCTTAGATCCTGAGCTCTGTTTCCTCAACTGCAAACATCAGCTTTCTGTGAGGGTTAAATAAAAAAAAAAATTAAATCAATTAGGCCAGCACCTGCTATGGCATGCGTGAGCTCATGAAATGAACTTGCCATGAGATTTTAAGTAGGTGGCACGGGGTCCTCTGGTCTTCACTCTGTAAAGGGGCCTGGGATCCTTAGGTGTGCTGTCTGTTGGTCTACCATCATGGCAGGATGGCAATGGGGTTAGCTTTCCTCTAGGTCAATAAGCCCAAGCTAGCTGTGTGAACTTGGGCATAGTATTTCATTTCTCTGTCCCCTTATTTTCTCATCTGAATATAAGGATGGGAAGACCTCATGGGTGTGATAAGAATTAAGTAAGTTTCTGCAAGTATTTATCACAGTGCCTGACATACAGCAAGCACTAAATAAATGTTTACATCGAAGATGAGAAAAACATCCAAAGGAATGTAAAAAAATGTAATTCTATGTGCTCCTTTGCCTCTTGCTCACAAAAGTGATGTGGCACCAACTTGCAGGTGCCACTGTGAAGCCCAACCACCATGGCAGGTTCCAGGCAGAGCAGGTGGCCTCCTGCCAAGTTCAGAGCTGCCAGGGTGGCTGCTGCTAAGTGACAGGGCATGTGCAAAGGGGTTGACATCTGGTGATAGCTCATGCATGAAAGCATCTCTCCACAGTTTTGAGTGCTGTCTCCTTGTGGCAGTGGTTATGGGAACAGCTGTGCTGGATAAACTGGATGAGCTGAGAAATCAGAAGGAGTACACAGACCAAATCTAAAGAGCTCCCTTTCCACATTCTCTGCATTCCTGTACCACGTCAGTGAACATAACCACCTGCACTGCCTTTGCTGCCCATCCTAGTGTTGGCTTTCTAAGTGAGGTCCATGAGCACCATTCTCACTTTACCTGCCCATCTCTGTACTTGCTCCCCTGACCCAGGCCCTCCTGCCTTTCTCCAGGTCAAGGGACATGTCAGTACAATGTCAATCCCCATTATAACACCTTCCACAGCTTCCTGAAATTGCTTAGAAATGAGGACAAGACTGGGAACTCCAAATAATGAAACTAAAACAGCATTTTGATGAAATTTTGACCAAGAGACCCAGGAATACTTTTCAAGTCCTTCTATGATCTGGTTTCCTTCTACCTTTCCCTGCTAATTCTCCAAATGCATTTACTATCCTTCTCTGTATCACTGAATCTGTTGTAGCCACACAGGTATTCTTGCTATTTCCCCAACAAGCCAGACACATGTCTGCCTCACGATCTTTTTTTCTGTCTAAAATCCTCCTTCCCCAAGTGTCCTATGTCTTGTGCCCTCATCTAGTCAGTCTTTGTCAATATTATCTCATCAGTGAGGACTTAGCTGACCTCCTTCAATATAACAGCAGCCCCCGATGGCATCTTGTTTCATCTCTCTCTCTCTCCTTTTTTTTTAAAAAGATTTTATTTATTTATTTGAAAGAGAGACAGAGAGAGAGAGAACATGAGCAAGGGGGAGGGGTAGAGGGAGAGGGGGAAGCAGACTCCCCGCTGAGCAGGAAGCCCAAAGCTGGACTGAATCCCAGGACCCCGAGATCATGACCTGAGCCAAAGGCAGATGCTTAACGGACTGAGCCACCCAGGCGCCCCTCATCTCTTTCTCTTTAGAACTTATACATATAAGCATGTTTATTTATCTGTTTTCTCCCATTAGAATATACCTTTTTGTAGGCAATGACTTTTTTTCAATCACTGCATCTCTACAGCCAAGACTGATATTACAAAAGAGCCACCTGATAAATATTTGTAAAGTAAATGGATAGGATGAATGAGGGATCCTGGAGCAATCTTAGTGGATTGCTCTGACCTCTCAAGTCTCCCTGCTATGCTTTGCTCAAGGCAGGTCTTACTACATCCGTCCCCACCTAAGTGCCTTCAAAGGCTTCCTGTTGCTCAGGAATGATGACAAGATTGGGAACATCAAGGTAATAGAACTACAATAGTTTAATAACAATATTTCCTTTTGCCCAAGCAACATGACATAGGAGTATTCAAAACAGGGCCTAGCCTTTCGTCCTCCTTTTGAGGTCCTGAGACAGGTGTACAGGCACACAAAGGCAAACAGAAAATTACCCTCTTGTGCCCCCAGACCTCAAAACAGAGGACAATATATATTAGACTTATGGAAAACTCCATTTTGCTAAAACTAAACCTCTTTACTGAGACTAACTAAGCCCAGCTTTGGCTCTTTCCCCATCTATCACTCTTAGTCTCCCATTCCTAATACCCAACCTGATGTGTCTTACAACTTCTAACCACAATGTGAGGACACAGTAACCCAGTGAGCACCTACCAGCCTCAAGGAAAAGGGACTTGAACCATAAAATTGTGATTAGGGAAGGAAGTTCCTCCTAGGTCTGACCTGTCACCAGTGCCTGCTCATATAACACACTTGTAATTCTCCAATTCACACTCCAGTGGTGTAGACTATTAAGTCCTTTAAAAATTTCACTGCTAGAGGCACCTGGGTGGTTCAGTCAGCTAAGCATCTGAACTCTTGGTTTTGGCTTGGGTCATGACGTCAGGGTGGTGAGATTGAGCCCCACATCTGGCCCTGCACTCAGCAAGAGTCTTCTTGGGAATCCCTCTCCCTCTTCCTCTGCCCTGCCTGTTCCTTCTCTCTCTCTCTCTTCCCCCTCCCTCTCTCTAACAGAAATAAATCTTTAAAATTTTTGCTGTTAGTAAAGCCGGCCCTCCAGAAATATTTTCAATCTCCAACACTATCTGGATCAGAAAGACTGGAGTTGGGGGGGTGTTAATATGAGCACAAGCACTTTCTAGAAGCCATTTCTTTGGTTTTTGTTTTTCCTGTTCATCTGCTGGGCTTACTAGTGAGGTTTCTGGTTGACTGGTCAGGGTTGGCTGTTGCCTGTGCAGAAGTTCAGAGGATATTAAAGGAGTCCTGTTTACCACCTCTGGCACATTCTCCAAATGTTCCTCTGTCCTGAGCATCATGCTGTGACGATTAGGATGGGGATTCAACCCATGATCATCTTAAAAATATCTGTCAGTTGGGGGGGGCAGAGCAAGATGGCAGAGGAGTAGGAGACCTGGATTTCGTCTGGTCTTAGGAATTCAGCTGCATAGGGATCAAACCATTCTGAACACCTATGGATTCAACAGGAGATCGAAGAAGAGAATAGCAACAACTCTCTGAACAGAGAAGCAACCACTTACTGGAAGGTAGGACGTGCGGAGAAGTGAATCCGAGGCGATATTCAGGAGGATAGACGGCGGGGGAGGGGGCCTCCGTCGGCCGCTTCTGGAAAGTGATAGAGCCACGGAGCACAAAATCGGAACTTTTAGAAGTCGGCTCCGCTGAGGGACGTCGCCCCAGTGGCTAAGCAGGGGGTGGAACCCTCGCGGGACAGTGTGGTCTCAGGACCCTCGGGGTCACAGAAAGACCAGGGGCGCCTGAGTGCGGCAGAGCTCCCAGGTATCGGAGCGGGGAAGCCGGCTGCAGAGACGGAGCCGAGGCGCGGGCTCTCAGCTCGGGGTTGCCATAAACTGGGATCCGCGGCCCAGTCGGGCCACTGCTCCTCCAGCAGGGACCCAACAAGTGGCAGAGCCAGGGAGACTCCCCTTCCTCCCCGGGGAGGAGCGGCGCAGGAGCACACCACAAGGATCAGCTGGGTTTGGAGACTCCACATGGGGTTGGGTGCCAGAGATACAAATGATCGGTCACAGGCCGGGTGAGCACGGAGTGCGGCCGGAGACCAGGGAGATGGGAGTGACTGCTTTTCTCTGGGGGTGCACTGAGGAGCGGGGCCCCGAGTTCTCGGCTCCTCCGGGTGGAGATTGGGAGGCCACGAATTTCACTCTCAGCCTCCAAAGCTGTACCGAGAGCTTGCAGGGAACAAAAGCTCCGGAGAGCAAACCGGAGCAGCTTGCTAAGCCCGGACCGGCAATGGCGGGGCAATTCCGCCTCCGGCAAAGACATTTGGGAACCACAGCAACAGGCCCCTCCCCCAGAAGATCAGCAGGAACAGCCAGCAAACCAAGACCAAGTTTACCGATCAAGGAGAACGGGAGAACTCGAGCGCTAGGGGAATACTGCACATAGAATTCATGGCTTTTTACCATGATTCATTAGTTTTTCAAAGTTAATTTTTTTAACTGTTTTTTTTTTTGAATTTTTCTTTTTCCCTTTTTCAACCAACATCTTATGAATCCCTTTTAAAAAAAAACATTTTTATTTTTCATTTTTAGAGTCATATTCTATCCCTTCATAGTAGTTACCCTTATTTTTGGCATATATCTATAAGTTGTTCTCTCTTTAAAATTTTGAGATACAGTTTCTTCTAACAGATCAAAATATACCCTAAATCACTAGTATATGGCTTTGTTCTAGTATCCTGCCTGATCACATTCTCTCCCTTTTTTTTTTTAAATCTCCTTCTTTCTTTTTTCAAACAACTTCTTATCAATTCCTTTTATAAAATCTTTTATAATTTTCATCTTTACAGTCATCTTCCATCCCTTCATTGTATCAACCCTTATTTTGTACATATATAATTCTTTCTTTCTTTCTTTAAAATTTCAGGAGGCACTTTCTTCTAACAGACCAAAATCCACCCAAAGTCTAGTGTGTGGCACTGATCTATGCACTAGCCTGATCATATTTGATCATATTCTGTTTTTTGTTTAGTTTTGTTCTGTTTTCTGTTTGTTTTTATATTTTTCTTTTTTTTCTCTTTCTTTTTTCTTTCTATCCCTTTCTTTTCCCCTGGTTTCAGGTCTTTCCTGATTTGTTTAGAGTATATTTGCTGGGGATGTTGTTAACCTGTTAGCATTTTTTCTCTCATTCATCTCTTCTCCCCTGGACAAAATGACAAGACAAAAAACATCACCTCAGCAAAAAGAAAAAGAGGTAGTACCGTCTGCCAGGGACCTACTCAATATGGACATTAGTACGATGTCAAACCTAGAGTTCAGAATCATGATTTTAAAGATACTAGCTGGGCTTGAAAAAAGCATGGAAATTATTAGAGACATCCTTCCTGGAGAAATAAAAATTAAATCGAACCAAATGAAAATCAAAAAGCTATGCATGAGGTGCAATCAAAAATGGGGGCACTAACTGCTAGGATAAATGAGGCAGAAGAGAGAATTAGCAATATGGAAAACCAAATGATGGAAAATAAAGAAGTTGAGAAAAAGAGAGATAAACAACTAGTGGATCACGAGGGCAGAATTCGAGAGATAAGCGATATGATAAGATTAAACAACATTAGAATAATTGGGATCCCAGAAGAAGAAAGAGAGAGGGGGGCAGAAGGTATATTGGAGCAAATTATAGCAGAGAACTTCCCTAATGTGGGGAAGGAAACAGGCATCAAAATGCAAGAGGCACAGGGAACGCCTCTCAAAATCAATAAAAATAGGTCAACACCCCGACATCTAATAGTAAAACTTACGAGTCTCAGAGACAAAGAGAAAACCTTGAAAGCAGCTCGGGAGAAGAGATATGTAACCTACAATGGTAGAAATATTAGATTGGCAACAGACCTACTCACAGAGACCTGGCAGGCCAGAAAGGACTGGCATGATATTTTCAGAGCACTAAATGAGAAAAATAGGCAGCCAAGAATACTATATCCAGGTAGGCTATGATTGAAAATAGAAGGGGATGTAAAAAGCTTCCAGGACAAACAAAAACTAAAGGAATTTGCAAACATGAAACCAGCCCTCCAGGAAATATTGAAAGGGGTCCTCTAAGCAAAGAGAGACACTAAAAGCAACATAGACTAGAAAGGGACAGAGACAATATACAGTAACAGTCACCTTACAGGCAATACAATGGCACTAAATTCATATCTTTCAATAGTTACCCTGAATGTAAATGGGCTAAATGCCCCAATCAAAAGACACAGGCTATCAGACTGGATTAAAAAACAAGACCCATGGATATGCTGTCTGCGAGAGACTCATTTTATTTTTATTTTTTATTTATTTATTTTTTTTTTGAGAGAGACTCATTTTAGACCCAAAGACACCCCCAGATTGAAAGTGAGGGGGTGGAAAACCATTTACCATGCTAATGGACACCAAAAGAAAGCTGGGGTGGCAGCTTTCTTTTGGTGTAAATATCTATGCCCCAAACAGGGAGGAGCAGCCAATTAGATAAGGCAATTAATAACAAAAGCAAAGAAACACATTGATAACAATACAATAATAGTGGGAGACTTTAACACCGCCCTCACTGAAATGGACAGATCATCTAAGCAAAAGATCAACAAGAAAATAAAGACTTTAAATGACACACTGGACCAAATGGACTTCACAGACATATTCAGAACATTCCATCCCAAAGCAATGGAAAACATATTCTTCTCTAGTGCCCATGGAATATTCTCCAGAATAGGTCACATCCTAGGTCACAAATCAGGTCTCAAACGGTACCAAAAGATTGGGATTATTCCCTGCATATTGTCAGACCACAGTGCTTTGAAACTAGAACTCAGTCACAAGAAGAAAGTCGGAAGGAACTCAAATACATGGAGGCTAAGGGCATCCTACTAAAGAATGAATGGGTCAACCAGGAAATTAAAGAAGAATTTTAAAAATTCATGGAAACCAATGAAAATGAAAACACAACTGTTCAAAATCTTTGGGATACAGCAAAGGCAGTCCTGAGAGGAAAGTATATAGCAATACAAGCCTTTCTCAAGAAACAAGAAAGGTCTCAAATACACAACCTAACCCTACACCTAAAGGAGCTGGAGGAAAAAGAGCAAATAAAGTCTAAACCCAGCAGGGGAAGAGAAATAATAAAGATCAGAGCAGAAATCAATGAACTAGATACCAAAAGAACAGTAGAACAGAACAACAAAATTAGGAGCTGGTTCTTTGGAGAATTAACAAGATTGATAAACCCCTGGCCAGACTTATCCAAAAGAAAAGAGAAAGGACCCAAATCAACAAAATCATGAATGAAAGAGGAGAGATCACAACCAACACCAAAGAAATACAAACAATTATAAGAACATATTATGAGCAACTCTATGCCAGCAAATTAGATAACCTGGAAGAAATGGATGCATTCCTAGAGAGGTATCAACTACCAAAATTGAACCAGGAAGAAATAGAAAACCTGAACAGACCTATAGCCACTAAGGAAATTGAAGCAGTCATCAAAAATCTCCCAACAAACAAAAGCCCAGGGCCAGACGGCTTCCCAGGGGAATTCTACCAAACATTTAAAGAGGAATAATACCTATTCTCCTGTAACTGTTCCAAAAAATAGAAGTGGAAGGAAAACTTCCAAACTCATTGTATGAGGTCACCATTACCTGATCCCCAAACCAGACAAAGACCCCATCAAAAAGGAGAATTACAGACCAATATGCTTGATGAGCATGGATGCAAAAATTCTCACCAAAATCCTAGCCAATAGGATCCAACAGTACATTAAAAGGATTATTCACCATGACCAAGTGGGATTTATCCCTGGGCTGCAAGGTTGGTTCAACAACCTCAAATCAATCAACGTGATACAATACATTAACAAAAGAAAGAACAAGAATCATATGATCCTCTCAATAGACGCAGAAAAAGCATTTGACAAAGTACAGCATCCTTTCTTGATCAAAACTCTTTAGAGTATAGGGATAGAGGGTACATAGCTCAATATCATAAAAGCCATCTATGAAAAACCTACAGCGAATATCATTCTCAATGGGGAAAAGCTGAGAGCTTTCCCCCTGAGGTCAGGAATATGGCAGGGATGTCCACTATCACCACTGCTATTCAGCATAGTATTAGAAGTTCTAGCCACATCAATCAGACAACAAAAATAAATCAAAGGCATTCAAGTCGGCAAAGAGGAAGTCAAACTCTCACTCTTTGCACATCATATACTTTATGTGGAAAACCCAAAAGACTCCACCCCAAAACTGCTAGAACTCATTCAGGAATTCAGTAGAGTGGCAGGATAAAATCAATGCACAGAAATCAGGGGCATTCCTATACACCAACAACAAGACAGAAGAGAGACAAATTAAGGAGTCGATCCCATTTACAATTGCACCAAAACCATAGGATACCTAGGAATAAATTTAACCAAAGAGGCAAAGGATCTGTACTCAGAAAACTATAAAATAGGGGCGCCTGGGTGGCTCAGTTGGTTAAGCGACTGCCTTCGGCTCAGGTCATGATCTTGGAGTCCCGGGATCGAGTCCCACATCAGGCTCCCTGCTCAGCAGGGAGTCTGCTTCTCCCTCTGACCCTCTTCCCTCTCGTGCTATCTCTCATTCTCTCTCTCTCTAATAAATAAATTTAAAAAAAATTAGAAAACTATAAAATACTCATGAAAGAAATTGAAGAAGACACAAAGAAATGGAAAAACGTTCCAAGCTCATGGATTGGAAGAACAAACATTGTGAAGATGTCAATGCTACCTAGAGCAATCTACACATTCAATGCAATCTCCATCAAAATACCAACTACTTTTTTCAAAGAAATGGAACAAATAATCCTAAAATTTGTATGGAACCAGAAGAGACCCCGAATAGCCAGAGGAATGTTGAAAAAGCGAAGCAAAGCTGGCGGCATCACAATTCCAGACTTCCAGCTCTATTACAAAGCTGTCATCATCAAGACAGTATGGTACTGGCACAAAAACAGACACATAGATCAATGGAACAGAATCGAGAGCCCAGAAATGGACCTTCAACTGTATGGTCAACTCATCTTTGACAAAGCAGGAAAGAATGTCCAATGGAACAAAGACAGTGTCTTCAACAAATGGTGTTGGGAAAATTGGACAGCCACATGCAGAAGAATGAAACTGGACCATTTCCTTTACACCACCCACAAAAACAGACTCCAAATGGTTGAAAGACCTAAATGTGAGAGAGGAGTCCATCAAAATCCTAAAGGAGAACACAGGCAGCAACCTCTTCGGCCTCAGCTGCAGCAACTTCTTCCTCGAAACATTGCCGAAGCAAGGGAAGCAAGGGCAAAAATGAGCTATTGGGATTTCATCAAGATAAAAAGCTTTTGCACAGCAAAAGAAACAGTCCACAAAACCAAAAGACAACTGACAGAATGGGAGAAAATATTTGCAAATGACATATCAGATAAAGGGCTAGTATCCAAAATCTATAAAGAACTTATTAAACTCAACACCCAAAAAACAAATAATCCAATCAAAAAATGAGCAGAAGACATGAACAGACATTTTTCCAAGGAAGACATCCAAATGGCCAACAGACACATGAAGAAGTGCTCAACATCGCTCAGCATAGGGAAATCCAAATCAAAACCTCAATGAGTTACCACCTCACACCAGTCAGAATGGCTAAAATTCACAATTCAGGAAACGACAGATGTTGGCGGGGATGTGGAGAAAGGGGAACCCTCCCACATTGTTGGTGGGAATGCAAGGTGGTGCAACTACTCTAGAAAACAGTATGGAGGTTCCTCAAACAGTTGAAAATAGAGCTACCCTATGATCCAGCAATTGCACTACTGGGTATTTACCCCAAAGACACAAATGTAGGGATCCGAAGGGGTACGTGCACCCCGATATTTATAGCAGCAATGTCCACAATAGCCAAACTCTGGAAAGAGCCAAGATGCCCATTGACAGATGAATGGATAAAGAAGAAGTGGTATATATACACAATGGAATATTATGCAGCCATCAAAAGGAATGAGATCTTGCCATTTGCAACGACGTGGATGGAACTGGAGGGTGTTATGCTGAGTGAAATAAGTCAATCAGAGAAAGAAATGTATCATATGACCTCACTGATTGAGGTATTCTTAATCTCAGGAAAGAAACTGAGGGTTGCTGGAGTGGTGGGGGTGTGGGAGGGATGGGGTGGCTGGGTGATAGACATTGGGGTGGGTATGTGCTATGGTGAGCGCTGTGAATTGTGCAAGACTGTTGAATCACAGACCTGTACTTCTGAAACAAAGAATGTAATATATGTTCAGAAAATAAAAAATGAAGTAGATAGCAGGAGGCGAAGAATGAACGGGAGTAAATTGGAGGGGGAGACGAACCATGAGAGATGATGGACTCTGAAAAACAAACTGAGTGTTCTAGAGGGTAGGGGGATGGGGGGATGGTTTAGCCTGGTGATGGGTATTAAAGAGGGCAAGTTCTACGTGGAGCACTGCGTGTTATGAACAAACAATGAATCATGGAACACTACATCCAAAACTAATGATGTAATGTATGGTGATAAACATCACAATAAAAAGTTTAAAGTAAAAAAAATATCTGTCAGATAACAATGAGATATCTTGAACTAAAATAGTAATAGACTAACCCGAAATTGCAAAAAATACCTTGGCTCAGATGACCCCATAAAACACCATGCAAACATTCATCACTCATCCCATTTAGCAGCTTGAATGATCCCACCCTAGCTTTCCTACAAGGTTACACCAAGTATATTAGTTTTCTAGGGCTGCCATTACAAATACCATAGACAGAGCTGCTTAAACAACAGAAATTTATTTTCTCATAGTTCTGAAGACCAGAAGTCTGAGATCAATGTGTCAGCAAGATTGATTTCTTACAAAGCCTCTCTCTCTGGCTTCTTCCATCTGGTAGTTTTCTTCTGATATCTTCATGAGGTCTTCATTCAGTGTGTGTCTGTGTCCACATTTTTTTTTTTTTTTGTATAAAGACACCTGTCATGTTCGGTTAGAGCCCACCGCAATGACTTAATTTAACTTTAATTGCCATTTTTTTTGCATTGAGTTTTTAAATTAATTAATTAATTTTTTTATTATGTTACATTAATCACCATACATTACATCATTAGTTTTTGATGTAGTGATCCATGATTCATTGCTTGCATATAACACCCAGTGCTCCATGCAGAACATGCCCTCCTTAATACCCATCACCAGGCTAACACATCCCCCCACCCCCTCCCCTCTAGAACCCTCCATTTGTTTTTCAGAGTCCATAGTCTCTCATGGTTCATCTCCCCCTCCGATTTCCCCCCTTCATTCTTCCCCTCATGCTATCTTCTTCTTCTTTATTTTTTTAACATATAATGTATTACTTGTTTCAGAGGTACAGGTCTGTGATTCAACAGTCTTACACAATTCACAGTATTCACCATAGCACGTACCTTAATTGCCATTTGAAAGAACTTCTCTCCAAACATAGTCATATTCTGTGGTCCTGGGTCTTGGGGCTTCAGCATATGTCCTTCCTTTGTGGTGGACAAAATTCACCCCATAACATCAAAGAATTCCACATGTCAGAATTGCATGTGTACATCTTGTATTATCAGTAGCACAAATGCCTAAAATATGAACAATATGAAATCTCCCACTAGTGATTTCTCATGGTATGATCAAACTCTCAAAAGAGAAATCCCCCATCCTTTTCAGAGAACTTTTCAAGTCTCTGGTTCTTCATGTTTTCTCAGACCCAGGCAGTAGAGTCTTAACCAGATGCCCACATGGAGCCCACACACTGTTTCAGCACCTGAAACTGATGCCATTTCCACCCAAATGAGGGATCCATTGATGTTCCTTTGCCTCTTATCAAAGTCTGGTTGTTCCAAGCTTGTGCTTCCCTGTTTCTTAAAACAGAAGCCACTTCAAGATGGCAGACAAGTCCCTTCATTGTCCAGTCACTCCCGTTTCTCCAGCTTCCTCTCATTCCCTATCGGCCATTATTTTCAGGGTCTTAGTGCTTCTCACCTGTATCTTTTCAGAAAGCTCCTCACTAGTGTCCCTGTCTGCCGTCACTCAGTCCAACTTTCCTGCAGCCAGAGCACTCTTTCAGAAACATGCATAACATGTCCATGCTTTAAAGACATTCTTTAATTTTGCTTTACTTTTAGAATAAAGTCCAAGCATCTTATATGAGATAACAGGCAATTTATTCCATAATTCCTATGTCTACAACCTCATCTCCTTCCAACCCCTTCTCAGAATGTATGTTCCAGCAATTTTGAGCTACTTACCTTTTCCCAAATACGCTACATTTTACTCTTCATTTTTCCCGTTTTACTTACTGTACTGAAAATATCCCAGGATGCTCCAGAACCAAACTCTGGAAGCAGTATTAGATTCTTGCTTTCCTTCCTTAACTCCCTCCCCATGCAAGAGCTTCCTAAGACCTCCAGATTTTATCAAAAGATTGTCTTTAGAATTCTCTTCCATTTTCACACATTCACCCTTTGGAGAGATCCTAGCATATGACCTCATTATGTGCTCTTATGAATTTTTGAAATGAGAGCAAAATTAGACTCTCTGTTTCCATTCTGGGTATTAACACCAGAGAAACCAGTTTATGTCTTGATTGGGTTAGCCTCATTCCCTTTGGTTAAGTACATACTGCTCCTACGATGGGATCTCAAGGTGTCTAGGTAGCATTTATGCATGTCCGGGTTCTTGGGTGAACAGGTGGCCCTGGCCTGCTTCAGCTTTCTTGTATGAGCTCCGAAGAACCTTCTGAGAGGGAATTCCTATGGAGAAAAGACACACAATGAAGGCTGATTCTGAGACCATCATAGTGTGCTATTGATAAGCAGACCAGACAGACCTACATCTCCTCTGCCTTACATTTCTCACCTCATGCCCATGCATCCAGAGTCACCCCCATGCACACTCAGATCCATGCCCAGCAGCCTGGGAGTCCTTCTTTCCTCCAGTGTTAAGTTATGCTACTCTGTCTCCAATGTTATATGCAAGATATGCCCTCTGCCTGCCCTCCCCTCCCCAATTTTCAGACGCAACATTTCTACTGAGCCTTCATAAATTCTGCTTTTACCAGTGGGAATTAAAGTGTCCCCATTCTCTGGGGCAAGACAGATGGAAGGTCAGGAAAGGAGGAAGGAACATACATGGATTATCTGTCATAGATCAAATTCATTTTCTACATTATTGTATTCAATTCTCAAAAGCATGCCATATGACTGTAATTCTTTTCCCCACTTTGCAGAGGATTGAGCTGAGAATGAGATATTGAATTGTTAATCTAGCTACTGCAGCCAGTAGGTGGAGGTACAGGAATAAACCCGTGTTCACAACCAACAATAATGATGCTCTCTTCACGTTCTCCGTGCAAGCTGGACATGAGTATTCTCTGTGCTCACAGAGAGCAGTATAGTACACTGATGGTGGCTAACTCAGCATCTACTACTCACAACCTGCTTCTTCTTTCTTACCAGAGCTCTGCTTCCACTCTGGCACCTACTTTTATCCCTGCTGGTAGAGGGTGACTTCATGCCCTGCTCAGTTTTGGATTCTGATTTCTCCATACCAGTTAGTGCATGGTGTTCCCCTGTGATTTCCAGGATTTGGGGATGACTTAAGTAGCCCAAGAGAACTGAAAGAGAGGTCTAACAGTTTATGCCTGGCAGAGGGGTTTCTCTGGTGTCCTCCTGATCATGAACAAGGAAGCATTGCTGTAAAGTCATATTCCCTCTGGAAGCCCTCTGATAACTACAAGTTATACCAGGACCAGATTGAGGAGGAATCTGGAGCTAGGATAGAAGACAGAGAAAGAGAGAGATGGAGAGAGAGAGGCTGAGGTTAAAGGAATCTTGATTACATTATGGATACACTCACTGTGCTGCTCCTATAGGCTGCCAACCTCCAGATTTCCAGTCATATGAGATATTTAATTTCTTTATTGTTCATACTCACTTGAGTTTGTCCAAGATTTTCAATATTTGCCTCTAAAGTATTCTGACTGATGTGGTTCATCATGGGTCTTATTTGTCACTCTCCATCTCTCTACACAAGGCACCAGCCCTGTGACAGAAGATGTAGATGCTTTTCTAAACTAGAGAACTCACCTGGTTGCCTTGTTCCCAACTCGTCTTCATGTCTTTCCTAAATATCACTTCCTCAGGCAGGCATCTACTGACATTCAGACTGAATGAGGACCACTAATTATATATTCTTTTCACACTTTGCATTTTTCCTTCCTCCATTTATCAAATCTTCACTGATTGTTTGTGTGGTCATTCACTACATAGGTCATTCACCAAATTATGAGCTTCCTCAGGGTAGAGCAATGTTAGTTAAGATCTGCCTTGTCTCTGTAGCACCAAGCATGGTCCTGGGCACATGAAACATTTGTCCAGTGAGTGATGAATGGGTAAGTAAATGAAGAGTCAACCTTTAATAAATATGTGCCGAATTGGAATGAGTTTCAATATATCTGTATGTAATGTGGATTCAGGAGTGATATTGCCAATTAATACACATGGCACACCTTGGATGGCTCCTATGAACCTAATATATTGGTTTGACTCTGGTGTCTTTGAAGATAGTGGCAGGAGTTCATTTGAAATGTTGTATTTGCCAATTGCACTTTATTTCCTCAGCCTAGATTTCAGAGGCAGGCAGCATGCCTTTCATTTATCCAACTTATCTGGAGCCAATTGAATAGAATAATCAACCCCCAGCATGTCCCACACTTGTTGCTTGTCAAAGCCTCTTATAGTCAAGGAAGGCAAGTAATCGGTAAAGGGTACTTAACACAGGAACTGGGAGGTTCAGGATTTTAATTTTGTTCTTTCTTGAAGAGAAGCCTCTATCTGGGCCAGCTAGAGTGACCTTTCTGCTTCCATGTACACAACGAGGCTGGAGAGTGTGATCAGCCTCTAGGAGAAGCCTCCCCCTGCACCTCCCTTGAACTCGTCCCTCACCTTCTACTTCTCATCATAGAACACTCTGAGATATTTTTGTCTGTATTTCCCAAATTTATTGTGAATTACCCAATAATAAAACCTTTGACTTATTCCCCTGGGTCCCCACTACTCCAGACAGGCACTAAAATTCAACACAGTTCCATGAGACAATGTTTCCTGAAGGCTTGTTATGTACTAGAAGCTGTGGGAAGCATGATGAGAATACAGACAGGACATGGACCCTGCAGTCATGGCAGTCAAAGAATCCTCTTGACTGAAGTGATGCCTGAGTGCATGAGTGAGAGGCTTGTAGAAGACAACTGAGTCCTCGAGAAACGTGCGCAGCATGAACCAACACATGAACAGACAGCTCCGGGATGGAGGACTGATGAACATGAAAGTGCCTTGAACAAAATGAGCCATCTCCTAAATCTCAGCATGTACCATATTGAAAAGAAATGCCAGTCTGACATCTAAAGGAGTGAAAAGTAATTAAAAATTTACTAGTTCTCTAAATACGATGGAAATAGAAGGTTTGGTGTAATCTTAAGTGTAGTCTACCTAGCTTGTCAAAATGCTATGGACAATATGGTTATTATCCCCACTCTCAATCTGACCAGATTTCTCTTGCCTTTTCCCTGCTGCCCTCAAACAGTCCTGGGATTCTGCTGTGTTCTAATGTACTCCCATTCCTCTCCCATACATTCTGGATCGATTTGGTTCTTCCACGAGTGGCTTGGTGACCTTTCTCATTCAGTATTAGCTTCTGAAATCTTGATTCTTCACCTATTTTTCTTACAGTACAATAAAAGACCTCTCTGTCTATTAGATGAACACAGAATATTTTTGGGAAAGATGGAAAAGAGTAAAAAGAACTTGGTTGTCTTCTGTCCCTGTCATGTTAGATTGAAAACTAGGCCTGGAGTGCGAAATGTAGTTTCTCTTCACTCTATAATTAATTGCCACGTCATTTTAGACCATTTACTTGTTGTTGTTGCTTCCTTTAGATCTCACTTTTCTCATCTAAAAAATGGGACAGTGGGAGATGGGGTTGGGAGTAGCCCAGATTATGCCAAAAGTGTTTTCCTAATCATTCAATTCCTTCTTGCAAAAGGTAAGTTAGGATTCCTATGGACTTTTTTCTTCTTTTGATGACACTTCTCACTACCAGAAGTCAGGAAAATACAGTCTTCCTAGGAGGATATTCACAATGAAGAGTTCCGAAATTAAGCTGGAATGCATTCTGTAGAGTGGTGACTCTGAAAGTGATCAGCTTAACCCTGATTTGAAAGGAAGTTATTGGATAAATAATTCTCATGTAATTGAAACAAAGGAGTCCTTCCAATGTGCCCAGATTCCAAGTTCCAGGAATGGCAATGGTAACAGTACTATACTTCCTTGGGGATGGGAAATGAAGCATCAGTAATGACAGGGTGGGTCTTATAGCATGGTTTCCCAACAGCCTCTGGAAAGTGCAGCTGGAGAAAACTGAGGCATTTGGAAGAACATTTCCTCTGGAATCAGATAGACCTCATTTGATTCCACCTCTCTGGTCACTAGATGTGTATTCATAAGCAAGTTACTAAACTTTTCTGAGGCTGAATATCCTCTTCCATAAAATGAGATCAATGTTGCTTGCCTCATGGTATCCTTGTAAGGATTAAGCATGGTAACTTGGGTAGATATCCCATGTAAAACCTGGCTCATGAGTATGTACTTAAGTGTTAACAGGATGACAGAGGGTTAAAGTAAAATTATTTTAGTCTCCGTTTCATAGAGGTCCCAAAATATTAGATGTGACCTTCCAAAGGAGCATCAAGAAAGGACAGTGCTGTGTCTGAAAAAGAAGGTGGCAGAAAATCAGTTTTGTGCCCTTGCCTCCAGCCCAGAGTCCATCAGGCTTTTTCCGTAAAGGGCAAGTAAATGGGGTAAGCTGGTGGACTGTGTGGTCTCCGTTGCATCTATTCACCTCTGCTGCAGATGCATCCACAGACAATATGAAAATGAATGTGTAGCTGTGTTACAGTAAAACTGTATTCATAAAAACAAATAGTGAGCAGGATTTGGCTGGAAGACCGTCATTTACTTACCACTGCTCTAGACCATGGAAGATGTTGGAATGGCTGAAAAAAAAAATGTTGGAGATTAGATGAGGAATTTTGGAAAAAGCCTGTCATTTACTGTGAGTCCATGCCCCATCCCATTCTTTCTACAACCAAGCACAGAACATTGGGTTGGAGAGCCTGCCCCTTCTCAGGTGAGAGAGGGGATTTGAAGAGACCACTCAGAGAGGCACCATGAGTGAACTAGGGTCTGACTCAGACCTGAGACATTTAAATGGCAACAGCTGGCTCACAGCTCTAAGGGGGAGAAAGTGGCTACATTGGGACTGAATTGGACTCTTGGCATTTCTAAAGACAAAGGATGAACCATGGTCTCCTGTGGACCTCTGTGGGCTCCACTAAGAGGAACCCTGCCCAGTCAGCTGAACTAGAGACTCATTGTCTTATACTGGGGGAGACACAAAGAGGAGAGCTTCAGTCACAGAGAAGAGGTAGCATATCTGAGGAATTCACTGATATTTCCTGAGAGAAGGTCTGCTTATACATGTGCCAGCCCCAAGGAGAACCTGTGTTTTCTCTCAACAGTTCCATCAAGTAAGATATTTCCGACCTAGTTCCTTCTCTCCTTCTTCCCTATCCCTATTCCTGAGCCCTGGAGGCATCTGAAATCATGACCAGGAAGGTACGAGGCGATAATAAAAGAGCCATGTGGAGAAAGAAAAGGGAGCCCACCACAAACCTCCCTCTGAATGCAGGTGGCCAGCTGGTGGTAAGCCAGATCCAGTAAAGGGAAGTAGCAGCAACTGTGAATGAAGTTTGAAGTTTGGCTTGCTTTGCTGGAACAGACAAGCTGCTTCTCGATTAACTCTATGTTAATGACTTATACACCACCAGAAGTATAAGGCTAGCCCTAAGTATAATCCAGGAGCAGAGCACAACTATCCCTATAGAATAGATGTAAAGGGACAAGGGGGTAAAAACTTAAATTACCTTTATGATTGTATCCCACAAGTTATGCTTTTTTAATGTAATGCACACAAATGTTAGTATCATTTTCATATCCAAAAATGTTCAACTTATTCCAAACTGGGCCAGTAATGGTCTATTGCATCATAGTTGCTGAACTTTCATCTACTGAAACAAACATTTCAATGGAAATCTCCATCTCTCAGACATGGTTACTAGATTATACAAACAGAGCACAAACAACTTGGGGATATAAGCTTAAGGATATAACCTCATGCCTCACCTTCAGCACAGTGAGTTTCCATGCTCTGAGCACACTTAATCCAGAAATGTACCCTATGGCACAGTAATGTCTTAGAATTGTAGCATTATGTTATCGTAGGGTCATAGAAGTCTTGTTTTTTGGAATAGAGCTTATCAGAAACCTAACCTCAAGATGCCATAGAATCTAAGATTAAAGCCTCTTAAGATCTTAACATCTTAGAAGCTTAAGAAAGTAGTCTTATATTTCAAGTACCATAGAGGTAATAAATAGAATCTTAGAAATTTAGAATTGTGGTTTCTTAGAATCATAACATTTAAAACCTCTTTGATCTTATAATCTAGGGATCGTAGAATGGTTGAAGATCAGAATCATAGTGTGTTAAAAAAAATAGAATAACAGAAGTTTTGAGAGATGCAACTGAATCTTGGTGAGATATTGTCTATTTAGCTGCTACACAATTCTTTTATGAGGATGTTTTTCAACAACAGCACTATTGATTCAGACTAGGTGATTCTTTTTTGGGGTGAGGGTCAGAGGGTGTATTGTCCTGTGCACTATAGATATTTCGCAGAATTGCTGTTTTTTACCTAGCAGTTTCCCATAGAACCACCTCAGTCATAACAAAAAAGCTTTTCTTCAGCTGTTGGTGAGTGTCCCAAGCACTGCCAAGATGGTATATCATCTCTGAGGGGGAGAAATTATCTCTGAGGATTTTCCCAGCATTTAAAATTGAGTGTGTACTCTGTGCTATGTTGATCTCATTTGAACCTCGTAATAATTATCTTTCCATTTTACAAGCAAGAAGGTGAAGGTTTAGAGTTGAGTTCCTGGCTCAGGGTCACACAGCTGGTAAGAGGTTGGTGAAAGACCTGAAGTCGCTTATTTGATGATAAATGGAAAAACTGTTTCTCTAAATGCTGAAGCTGACCTGCCTTTACTCTTGGCAGCTCTGTTAGAAGACACTTCTTTTGTTGAAAAGAATCCTACTTCTTCTCCTTATCTTATTCATAATATAATTATTATATCATTATGGATTTTCTAATAAAGGGCAGTATAATTAAGAAGTCAGACTCTAAGAGTCACACTCTTGAGCCTTCTGCCTAGACTTCTTTCCAGGGCTCTGGTGTGAGGAGGAGGATTATAGAGTAGGCAGGGCATTTCTTTTGTGTGAGACTCTGTCCTCTCTTTTATCTAAGCTTCCTCTATTCTGCGAGGTCTTCGAGGCCCGGGACTGATTGGGGGCCCTCCCCTGCAGTACAGTGCTCCGTAGAATTCTGGAGCATATGACATCTACCACAGTGACTGTACTGGTTTGCTAGGCTTGCCAAAATGAAGTACCACAGACAGTGTGGCTGAGTCCAGTCCCAGATCCACAACATCATCAAAGTGTCCTTGGAAAGTTCTTCACTTTTTTTGCCTCAGCTTCTTTGACTAGTATTTGGGTTCTTTAGTGCTGTGTGCAAACTGTCCCAAGATTGAATGTCTTAAATCAACATCTATTTTAATATCTCGTATAATATTGTGGTTCATAAATTTGAGTAGGTTATTCGCTGAGTGACTGTTCTACAAGGTGTCAGTGAAGGTCACTTGATGATAATCAACTGGCAGATGGGTTGGTCTGAAGGATTCAAGACAGGTTTGTTCACATGTTTGTCACCTTGGGAGGCTGGGTTCATATGGAACTCTAGGCCAAAGGGAAGGTACAGACTCTCCAGCATGGTGGCTTCAGAGTGGTCAGATATCTCATATGGCAGTTCTGGACTCCAAGAGTGAGATTTGCAACAATCAAGGTGGACACCATGTGGTCTTGATGGCCAAGCTTCTGAAGCCAGTGAGCACCATTTCAGTTGTTTACTGGTCAACAGTCACAGCTTGCCCACATTTAAGGGGAGAAGATACAGAACCCATGGAAGGAGAGTCTAAAAATTCACAGTCATGGTTGAAAAACCACTGTATCAGTACAAAGAGACAATAATAATTCTTACCTCATTCAGTTGTGTGAATCTTAAAAAGGCTACACTTGTAAAATGCTTAGCATATAATGAGTAATCTAAAATGAGAGCTGTTTTTACTTATATATAGACTCCAATTCAAAGGAATACCTCTGCACTTGTAAAATCACAGTCCTTCTCCCCTCCTAGAGCAGTGAAAACCTTGAGGGTTGAGTGGAAGCCAGGGCACTTGTGGACACTGAGTTAATTTAAACACAGGTCCCACGAGAGAGGCTGTGAGATAAGAACATTTCTGTTTTAGAGGATGAAAGAGCAGCTTCCATAAATGATCAAGGCAGAAGGGCCAGCCTGGATTTATTCACGTCCATATTGGAGGTGACGGCACGTGTGTGCTCCCCTTATGTAGCTACTGTGTTGGGCACAAGCACCAAATACACTTAGGAGGTGAAATAATAAATCATTAGTAACTGTGAGCTTCTACTTGCATGGAGCCGTGAGGGGGGAGGATCCCCCAAGCAATTCAAACTCAATTACTCTGCTCACAGGGTGTTTGAAATGGAAACAAATGAAGAAGGCAATCGCAGAGGCAGGTGGCATTCATCAGTGCAGCTGAATGCGTTTTGTTGTGGGCCACCGGTTAGATTTTGTTAAATGAGAACAGGAGTCAAAAGAATGAGAGTAACCTCCCACATGCGTAGAGCATGCCAGAGATGGCAAAGTAATTTGCCATCCATCATCCCTTTGAGCTGTTCTGTGAGGCCCAAATGGTTAATTCCATGTTACCAATGGGGTGACCGGAGCTTAGACACATCAAGGGCCGTGACGTTGACCACGGGCTACCAGCTGTGAGCCTTGAACCTAGTCCTTTGGGTCCTAGCCTAGACTTCTTTCCAGGGCTCTGGTGTGAGGAGGAGGATTATAGAGCGGGCAGGGCGTTTCTTTTGTGTGAGACTCTGTCCTCTCTTTTATCTAAGCTTCCTCTATTCTGCCAGGTCTTCGAGGCCTGGGGCTGACTGGGGGCCACTCCCCTGCGGTACAGTGCTCCCCAGAATTCTGGGGCATCTGACATCCCCCACAGTGACTGCACTGGTTTGCTAGGCTTGCCAAAATGAAGTACCACAGACAGTGTGGCTTAAATGCCAGGAATTTGTTTTCCCAGATTCCTGGAAGATCCATACCCAAGATCAAGGTGTCAGCAGTTTTGGTTTCTTCTGAGGACTCTCTTTGGCATATAGATGTCCCTCTTCTCCTTGTGTCTTCACACGGTCTTCCCTCTGTGCGTCTGTGTCATACTCACCTCTTACAAGGACACCCAGTCATATTAGGGCCCACCCTAATGACCTCATTGTACTAAATTACTCCTTTAAAGACCCTATCTCCAAATACACTCACATTCTCAGGCACTGGTTGTTAGGACTTCAACATCTGAAATTTGAGAGACACAATTCGGTCTGTTATAATAGTGACATGCAGAGTGGACTCACCACCTGTCACCACCACTTTTCTGAGGGTATTCATTCATATTTTAGGTATTGATATGAGACTGTTTCAGTCTCTGTGTTAGTTAGGCCTTCAAGGTACAGCCAGGTACAATGAAATCACTAGCCCAACTCTCCCAAAATCAGAGTGTGAAAGACAGGCACCTCTTTTATTCTTGTTTGTAACCCAGACCACGATCCATACCTATAAGATGAGATACTAGTAAAGGTTAGTTCAGTATACTAGAGATGGCTCAGTTTCTGCTTTTCTTTTCACAATGGAGAACATCTAACTAAGAGGACAGTCTCAAAGAACCCACAGCCCAGAGCTCCAGAGATAGCAATTATTCTTTCTGGAAGGCTAGTTCAGAGGTGTCATTTGTAACTACTTTAGACTACTTGTGACCAGAGGACACCTGAAGAGACACCTCATAACAAGTCCAGTGTGCCCCTGATTGCACCTTTAGAATCAGGTATTAAAGAAATAGTCAGTTTCTGAGTTCAGCTCAAGTCTGCAGGATGGCTTCCTTTTGTTGAGTTTTGCCCTCAGAGATAAGAAGTGGAAGTTGAGGACCATGGGTCTTGTATGGGACCATATTTAGAAGGGATTTAGGAAATGGTCACTGAAGACAGAAGAGAAGGTGAGCTTGTAAAACTGAATCAAAGACAACACCTCCATCTTTTGGCTTGAGCAATTTAGTATTATTTACTGAAATGAGAAGATTAGGGAAGGGATGGTTTTTGGGAGGGAGGTCATGTATGATATCCAGGCCTTTGAGTTGCCCATTAGACATCCACATAGAGATGACATGTGGACATTTGAGTATAGGAGTCTGGACTTCTAGGGAGAGGTCAGAGCTGGGGGCCCTGGGTTAGTGAACCATCAGCATGTGAGTGATGTTTAAAGCCCAGGGCTGGAGAGATTATTTGATCTCTTAGAATTGTAGCATTACAGAAAGAGAGAGAGAGAAGATATGGGGTTAGGGTCATCCAGATTCAGTGCTGACACTCTTGTAAGCAGTGCTGGAATGGAGAAAGAACCAGGGGAGAGGTTGAGAAAAAGTGACCAAGAGTATGATCTGTAAACAGAAGAGGGTGATGTCCTGAATGTAACAATGCAAGAAAGTGTTTTGAGGCAAAAGGAGAATCTACAAGATCTAATGTGGCTAAAATGTCACCTGATTAACAAACCAAACAACAACCATTTGGTTTGACAAGATGGAGGACAATGTGTCCTTGGTAAGAACAAACTTAGTGGAGATATGGAGTCAAAAGCGTTACTGAAGTTAGTTGAAAGGAGAATATGAGGTCAGCAAGTGGAAACAGGGACAGTGGTCAACTCTTTCAATAATAGTTTTGGTTTTTTGGTGGTTTTATTTGTTTGTTTCTTTCCAATAATGTTTTTGAATGAATGGGACTCAGACTTCAAATGACTACAAGTTTGGCTGCTGACATATCATGCTGTCATAGTTTTGTGTAGAGAGGGATGGATCTAGAACTTAGTTAGCATCCCCAGTTCCAGTTCAAAACATCCCGATCAGGACCCCACCTTGCCTCAGTTAATCATGGCCAAGGACTCTGACAGAATGTGGAATCATCCAGATCAGTCACAGACTAGACAAAAGAGCATTTCTCAGATGAGAAGGGAGAGTGCCAGGTAGACAAAACAGGAATATAAGTGAGTTCATTAAATCTGCATGGCAACCATGTGAGATAGAAGCAGCACTTTACAGCTTACAGAAGAGACCCTAAGGCTCCTCTAGCTCATCAATGCAGAGTGTAAGTCAACGTCCAGATCTAATGGGCTCCCAAGAGCTCATGCTCGTTCCAAATAATGATATGATACCATGCAGTGAAAGTCAACATTTCACCCAAATACTGAACCAAAGGAGGTGACACTTCATACATCAATATAGTGGCTTCTGGAAACCATCCTGCCCCCTTCTTAATCATGCTAGGTGGCCACTCTTTACTCTGCCTACACACAGGAGCCACCTAAGTGTTAGAAGAGGTGACGTTCTTTTCTAGGGATTTTGGAAGGGTTCTCGTGGTCCTTAAATTTTCCATATGCCTCTACTAAAAATGCTACAGCAGGAGAAGTAATTTTTGGCTTAAAGAAACTTCCCCTTAAAGAAACTTTCTCCTGTTAATTTAACAAGAAGCACAAGATAATAAGTCTTCCTGAGTTGGTCAGACACAGTTTCTTCTCTATGCATTGGGAGGGAAAGGTACAAAAGGAAGAAATGCTGTTGGTAGGTTCTGATTCATTATTAACTGTATGTGTGGTGGGGCTAGGGTCTGTTTCATTAGGCAACGAGAGTATAAAGCCATCTTTTGTATAAGAGAAAGTACCTGTGGTAGTGGTATTGTTATGATTAAACAAACCATAATGACAAAGTGATTTTGTGTTATTTGGAGCCATGTTTTATTTTGTATGTAGTATCATAAAATGTGCACTTAATTTTGATAACCTATTCCTGTACATCTATAGGATTGCTAAAATGTCAAGCCCTCTTTTATATTTGTCCTGTCTTGGTAATTCAAGGTAATGCTGATTGCTGTGAGTAGGCTCTCAGAGGTGAGACAATTAGAAGAGTGGTAGATTTCTTTCTCACTCAGCAAATGTTCAGCCTCCTGGGCTACCTTAGGATTGAGTTAAACACTGTAATTCGCTGTGAGAGGTTAAGTCTTTTCCAACAGCAGCCTGTATTTTGATTCTTGAAGAATGGGATTGGTTCAACCAAGTACTGGGCTCTTACAGTGCTGGCTGTGCAGGTGCATGGTTAACCATACCCTGTGCAATATGAAGATGACCTGCTATAGCACAAAGATGAAGTTTGGATTCCAATAGTTTGGAGTCTATCAGAGTTGCTGCTGTGGCTTACTAGATCTTTGTTTTTGAGCAGATTATGCTCAGTTTGGGTCAAGTACTCCTATCCCTAATACTGGAATAATATGTAAGATTAAGGATCTTTGTGAACTTTAAATAGTGATACACAGTGATTCACAATAGCCAAGATACGAAACAACCCAAGTGTCCATCAGTGGATGAGTGGTTGAAAAAATGAAGCAGTGTATATATACAACGGAATAGTAGTCAGCCATGAGAAAGAAGGAAATCCTTCTGTTTGCAACATCGGGGGAATGTCTGGGCATTATGCTAAGTGAAGTAAGCCAGACAGAGAAAGACAAATATTGCTTGGTATCGCTTGCATGTGGAATTTAAATTAAAAAAAAAAAAAAACAGAAAGAAAGTGTTTGTCAGGAGCTAGGGGTTGGGGAAATATGGAGAAGTTGGTAAATGGGTACAAACTTTTAGCTACAAGATGAATAAGGTCTGAGGATCTTTAAAAAAAAAGAAATGTAAAACAGAAAAAAAGAAAATCGCAATAACACAGCAGTGTTGACTAGGTACATGGGAGAACCTTTGCAAAACATTTCTTTCCTCCTATGTTGGTTTCTTTATTTTCTTTCTGTCATAGAAAGGATCATAGAAGTACTGAGCCCCCATGGGATTATAGTCAGACTCCTAAGCAAAGCTTTGAGAAGAAGATAGGGGCTGATGGAAGGAACACACAACTTAAACTTACTTTGTTCAGCTTTCCAAATGATAAAAAATTGTCAAATTTTTAATGAAGCAAACAAAAGTATATGATGGAATATGTTGCTGTATAGCATGTCATAATACTGACATACTATAAACAGTGATATTTTAAAAACAATTTATAAAACAAAAGTTAATTATGGCCTTAAGCAAGGAATCGATGGTTCCCTCATATATTGCCATCATACTATATCTAAGTAATAGTGGCTCCTTCTATCATGCTTAATATTCCACTATTTTCCTTTTTTTTTAATATTCCACTATTTTCACACCCATGAGGTTCCAGAATTTCTTCCTGGCATGTGGATGACCTATAAGACTGGTAAAGACTTTGAAAATAGCATTATTTGTGAGTGTTTCAAGGTTTTTCTGAGAACTAGTTCGTATTTTATTGTAGTTCATCCTCAGTAAACTTGCAGAATGGGTATAGCTATACCGATTTTATAGATGTTGGAACTTTCTTTTAAAGATTTTTATTTATTTATTCATGAGAGACAGAGAGAGAGAAAGGCAGAGGGAGAAGCAGGCTCCCAAGGAGCAGGGAGCCCGACACGGGACTCGATCCCAGGACTCCAGGATCATGACCTGAGCCGAAGGCAGATGCCCAACCATCTGAGCCACCCAGGCGCCCTAGATGTTGGAACTTAATTGTAGAGTTCCATCTAGAGATCTTGTCCAAGGCAAGGGGTAGAAATGATATCTGAACACAGGCGTTTGCTTTCAGCCCAACTCAGAGCTTGTATTTAAAACACCAGGTTTCTGAAAGTCATTTGTTATGAGTCAGTATTCAGTTTAACCTGTCAGACATATTAAAGTAAGTGATGATGTAGTTAGGGCATTGCCCTAAAACATGAGCATATAAGTAAAACAGAATGGAAATGTGAAGAGACAAACCAAGTCCAACTTGTATGTATTTATTAATGACTACTTTGTACTCGCCATTCTCAGGGAATTTCTTCTCAATTATCCGCCTGAGTTCTCTCAACATGCTCATCTCCAGGTGAGGAACCAACTGTAGAGCTATGAAATGATCTGATCAGGATCATACAATGACCAGACATGGGAGCCAGGAGAACAAAGATCTCCTTAGTGCAAACTCAGTGCTCCTTTTATTGTTCTCATTGTATAGCTAATGAATATGAGGGCATTTAATTAGCCCTGTAGAAATTACAGAAAAACACATTTCAGAATTTCCCAAGTAAAGGGCATCAAATGACTAGATGGTAGAATACTCCTTCCTGCTCGTTTGTAAATTATGCACCTATGTAAGTGCTTATGATCACAAAACAGGTTAAAAGCAAGTTGTAGTTGAAGGGCCAGCAGCCAGAAAGTGTGCATCTTCATATTAAGAGAGGCTGAAGATCTGGGATGATAGTGTTCAAGGTCAGTTTAAAAGTCTGATTCATGGGTGCCTGGGTGGCTCAGTTGGTTAAGCGACGCCTTCGACTCGGGTCATGATCCTGGAGTCCCGGGATCGAATCCCATATCCGGCTCCCTGCTCAGCGAGGAGTCTGCTTCTCCCTCTGACCCTCTTCCCTCTTGTGCTCTCTGTCTCTCATTCTCTCTCTCTCAAATAAATAAATAAAATCTTTTTTTAAATTTTTATTGTTATGTTAATCACCATACATTATATCATTAGTTCTTGATGTAGTGTTCCATGATTCATTGTTTGTGCATAACACCCAGTGCTCCACGCAGAATGTGCCTTCTTTAATACCCATCAATAAATAAAATCTTTAAAAAAATAAATAAAAGTCAGATTCACAGGTCAATGAAAGATCTTTATTTACCTATCTCTGTTGGTACTAATGAGAACATGGCAGTCTAAATCATCACATTACCATGCTTGGCAAGCCAAGTGATGAGCAAGAGCTGATCAGGAAAATTTGATGAGAAGACATTCTGAGAAAGAGATAAGTAATGAAGATTTATTTTTAAAGTGTGAGTCAGTGCCTTGAGAGCCAGTATGAAGTGCCTATTCACAGAATAGATCCATAATACTGGGAACTCATTAAATCTTTCCATTGCATTGAATGGAAAGGAGATTTCTCTGAATGTTTTGGTTGTGTACATGATTTCAGTAATCCTAGCACTGTATGAGCTATATTTTCCATAACTTGGACCCCTTGGGATTCACCCAGAGAGGTTGAATCAGGGATTTTGGATTCCACTTATTGTTCTACACCAGTTACATGACAGTGGATGAAGTACCTAGACTCTCTGAGCCCACCTGTCCTTATGTTCTCAGGTATAAATTAATCACCCCAAATAACATCCCCTGTATCAAGTGCTTTCTATGTCCAGTCCCTGTGTTAACATTAAAATTACTCAAGTGAAACTGTCTCTAATACTGAGGAAAATAGATATATAACTGAAAATACTGTGAATCAGGGCTGAGTGCCATGAAGAATATCCAAATACAAGTCTTGGAGAGTTCAGAATATGGGACGGTCATTTCCTGTATTTTGTAAATGGGGGATTTGTTTCTTTTCATTGTAAGGGTGCCTCTCTAGTATTTTATAAGCGGGGCTACAATGTTACAATAACAGCAGTCTCCAAATCTAGTGATCAAACAAATCCAAATTGTTTGAGAATAACATTTTCTTAAAGTGAATATTTTCAGGACCTATGTCCCATAATTGTGAATATAATTCTTCAAGTATGAGTTGGGCCCAAGAATGTTTGTAACATGCTCTCTAGATGATGTGGATGTTTGCCTAATTTTGGGAACTACTTATTCAAGTGACCTTTAAATTTTTCTACTGAATATACATTACCAAATAGCTATTTCTCAGCTTCCTTTATTTTCGAGCTGCCAATTAGCCCACCTGCCTTTACTTTTGGCATGAATATTTTCTTTCAGCATGAACTTTTACTTCACTGAGAGAGTTGGATCCATCTAAAAAGAACTATTTCATCTTTTCTCCACCAAACCTATACCTTGTATCTGCACACTCTGCCTCCCCTCTTGTTGCAAGGACGTTATGTCCTTATGTTGTCTGCTTTCCCCACTCAGACACTGCATATGTGATTATCCCATCTTCTTTTAAAACAGCAAATTCTTTTTCTTTTCCTTCTGGGGCAATTCTTCCTGCATACAAATATACTGTGATATCTTTTGTCTTTTTTTCTGCCTTTTTATTTTTAAAAGAAAATTTTTAAGATTTTATTTATTTAAAAGAGAGAGAGTGAGAGAGAGAGCAAGAGTGTGAAAAAGGGGAGGGGCAGAGAAAGAGGGAGAAATAGGCTTCCCACTGAGCAGGGAGCCCAACATGGGGCTCAATCCCAGGACCCTGGGATCATGACCTGAGCCAAAGGCTCAGCCACCTAGGTGCCCCTGTCTTTAAAGAAATTTTAAAATAAATCTTCCTGGACCCCTACTCATTTTCAGCTTCTTTTATAGCAAAACTACTGAAAACGTTTTAAATATCCGATTACTTTATACCTCCTGTTCTTTCCTTACTCAGACCAGCATTTAAGTCTAATTTCTGTGATTATACTCCAAAGACCTCTAAAGATTTCTGTCCCACCAGTTCTCTGGCTCTAGTCCTTAGATAATCAGATGGTCTCAGTTGCATTTGACCTCATAAGTCTTCCTTCTATATGAATTTTTTTACATTTGGTTTCTGAAATACACCTTCTTGGATTTCCTTCCATTTCATCGGCCAGTTCTGTCACCACTGACCATCTATTTCTTCCTCTCCCATTACGTGATCCCAAACATGTCACACACAGCTCCACATGGTGCTTGGACCCTTTTCTAACACTCCTTTGTCTTATATTTGGTCCAAATTTTCACGTATTCTTTTCAAATGCTGAATGGCCCATCCTATAAGACAGACATTGATGGTCTTTGTAATAGGTTCATAAGGGTAAAAATTGCTGGGTTATGGGCCAAGGTACAGGGTTAGGAAGGAGATAAGATTTTTCCCACAGACATCTATGGATTCATCCTTTGAAACAGATATTCCTTTATTAAAGGAAACACAAATCAGCTTTAGAAGCATTTAGGCCACCTTCTTCTTTCCAAATGCCTACTTTAATATATTGCTTTATGTAGCAGCAGTGGAATGTTCTTGTGTGAGTGGTGCAGACAGTGGCAGAAAACTCAACCCACTTCCACAATGGCATTTCAGACACACAGAAATCTGTCAGACAGGCTGGGAGTGGATGGGACACACTGAGAAGGAATTGATCACTGAAGCATACAGATTTATGTTTGGCACCAGAGGTTTGGAGGGGAAAACTGGGGCCCAGAGCAGAGTTGACATTGATACTGTCTTCTCACAAAAGAAGTTGATTGTCCCTGAGGAGACATAAAAGAAGAAGAAGAAGAAGAAGAAGAAGAAGAAGAAGAAGAAGAAGAAGAAGAAGAAGACGACGACGACGACTATGTAAATCAAAGTCATTCACTCATTTATTCACTCAGCAGATACATATTAAAAATTTAGTATTGCAAAGTATGCTTGGAATATGTCAAGAAATAAAATAAATAAAAGTCTTTCCTGCCAGAACAATCTTCAAAAAGAAAAACGAAGCTGGAGGTATCACAATTTCAGATTTCAAGTTATATTGCAAAGCTATAGTAATGGAAATATTATGGTATTGGCATAAAAATAGACACACAGATCAATGGAGCAGGATAGTAAGCCCAGAAACACACCCGTGATTATATGGTCAATTAATCTCCAACAAAAGAAGCAAGAGTATGCAATGGGAAAAAGATAGTCTCTTCAACAAATGGTGTTGGGAAAACTGGACAGCTATATGCAAAAGAATGAAATTGGTCCACTTTCTTACACCATACACAAAAATAAACTCAAAACGGATTAAAGATCTAACTGTGAGACCTGAAACCATAAAAATCCTAGAAGAGAGCACAAGCAGTAATTTCTCTGGCATTGGCTGTAGCAACATTTTTCTAGATATGTCTCCTGAGGCAAGGGAAATTAAGGAAAAATAAACTATTGGGACTACAGCAAAATAAAAAGCTTCTGCACATCAAAGGAGACCATCAACAAAACTAAAAGGCAACCTACTAAATGGAAGAAGTATTTGCAAATGACATATCTGATAAAGAATTAGTATCCAAAATATATAAAGAACTACAATATATAAAGAACTTACACAATTCAACACCAAAAATAAATAATCCAATTAAAAATGGGCAGTAGACATGACCAGAGAGTTCTCCTAAGAAAACATCCAGATGGCCAACAGACCTCTGAAAAGATGCTCAACATCACTCATCATCAGGCAAATACAAATCAAAACCACAATGAGATATCCCCTCACACCTGTCAGAATGGCTGAAATAAAAAAAAAAAAAAACACAAGAAACAAGTGTTGGTGAAGATGTGGAGAAAAAGAAACCCTCTTGCACTGTTGCCAGGAATGAAAACTGGTGCAGTTACTGTGGAAAACAGTATGGATATTCCTCAAAAATTTAAAAATAGAACTATCCTATGATCTAGTAATTGCACTCCTGAATATTTACCCAAAGAATACAAAAACACTAATTCAAAATGATATATGCATCCCTATGTTTATTGCAGCATTACTTATGATAGCCAAATTATGGAAGTAGCCGAAGTGTTCATCAATAGATGAATGGATAAAGAAAATGTCACACACACACACACACACACACACACACACACACACATTATTCAGTCATAAAAAGAATGAAATCTTGCCATTTGCAATGATGTGGATGGAGCTAGAGCGTATTATGGTAAGTGAAAAAAGTCAGAGAAAGACAAATACCATATGATTTCACTCATATGTGCAATTTAAGAAACAAAACAAATGAACAAAGGGGGAAAAAGAGAGAGAGAGAAACTAAGAAACAGACTCAATTACAGAAAACAAACTGGTTGTTACCAGAGGGGAGATGGAAGGGGATGGGTGAAATAAGTGAAGGGGATTTAGAGTACATTTATCATGATTAGACTGAGTCATGTACAGAACTGTTGAATCACTCTATTGCACACCTGAAACTAATATAACACTGTATGCTAACTACACTGGAATTAAAACTAAAAATTTAAAGAAATGAAAAAGGTGGGGGAAAAATAAAACACACATCCCAAAGAAAGAAAGAAAATATTACCTGTCTTACTCTAAAAAAGGTCTTCCCCTTGTGGAACTTATATTCTAGCAAAGAAAGACAGAACATAGATAATATATATAACAATTAGATAAATTATTTACTACATGGTGGTAATAGGGGAAAACGATTTAGAAATAAAACAGCTTATGGAGCATAGGGGTGGGCTGAAGTTTTAAGAAATGTAATCAAACATTTATGAGATGTCAGACCTTGAGATATTTCCTCATCATTCAGGGCTATGGAATGACAGAATATTTTTTGCCACGAGCACATACTTTTCCATACAGGCTTTAAGGGACGATCAAATATCTCTTTACAATAGTCCAAGATAAGGATGGTCAATTAAAGACACACCTAGACTCAGGGACATGTTGGGGAGCCACCAAACCTGCCCTGGGACAGTTGAAAGAGCTCTCCTCTGAGGAGAGAGCATTCCCCTCCCTCTTGCAGTTGGTTTGCTTCTTTTTTTTATTTTTTTAAGATTTTATTTATTTGTTTGACAGAGAGAGACAGAGCACAAGCAGAGGGAGTGGCAGGCAGAGGGAGAGGGAGAAGCAGGCTCCCTACTGAGTAAGGAGCCCATTGTGGGTCTCCATCCCAGGCCCCTGGGATCATGACCTGAGCCAAAGGCAGACGCTTAACTGACGGAGCCACCCAGGCGCCCCTGGTTTGCTTCTATTTATTGGTCTCGACACCTGAGGAGTAAAGGCACCAGCGGTCTAGGGAAGTACAGGGGAGGTCTTAGCTTGAAAAGGGACAAATGAGCATGCAGCTTTGGGTTCAGCAACTTCACCTCTAGCTCAGAAGAGAATTCACACAGTAAAACCCCTGGAATGGCAGCAGCAAAGCCAAGACACAGCGCGCCCTCAGAAGGGGACAGCCGCCTCAGTGCTGTGGGGAATCAGTAGGGAATGGGGCATGCTGCTCCGGGCTCTCTG
Source organism: Zalophus californianus (assembly GCF_009762305.2). Classification (NCBI taxonomy): domain Eukaryota; kingdom Metazoa; phylum Chordata; class Mammalia; order Carnivora; family Otariidae; genus Zalophus; species Zalophus californianus. Next base: position 184,784,967 of record NC_045598.1, read on the forward strand.
GAGATGAAAGGAAGAGAGAGGAAAGAATCATAAGGACGCTGTGAGATGGGCTGTGCTTCACTCTGAATAGTGTGAATTTGACCTGGCTAAAACTGTGTTTAACTGCAGTATAACATCATTTGTTCTCAGGGTCTAGTGAGGCTGGGTGACACCTTATTTATGGGTACAAAAATACGCACACAAAACTGGGAGTAATGTCTTTCTTCAAGCTTTGGGTTTAAATAACTCCAAAGAAATCCTGGTGGTATATTTATCACTTCACAAGCATGTATACTGAGTATCTTCTATATGCCATTTATGAAGCAAACTGAGGTTTAATAAACATTTCTCATTTTTAGTGTTCCAGCACCCAATATTCTTCTAATATCACTCAGTTCTGGAAATGGCATTTCTACCAGTATGTGTATTCTTGGTGGGATAAAAGTGCCTACTTTGTACTACTAAAGTCTTTGGGACACAACACCCTTCTCACACTGGGGAAGCCAGGATTGTGCTATGCCAGGGACCCAGGGTCACCCAAAATGATGTTCGACATTTGTTTGACATTGTGTTAGAAATGGTGTTAGACATTCAAACCGATGGCAGGACATAAGAAATAACGTAGTGAATGCAGCACCGTAGATGCTTTCTGCTTCACAACCAAGTCTGGTTCCCAAGACCTCACTCTCAGGGTGCCTAGGTGGCTCAGTCGTTAAGCGTCTGCCTTCGGCTCAGGTCATGATCCCAGGATCCTGGGATCAAGCCCCACATCGGGCTCCCTGCTCAGCGGGGAGCCCGCTTCTCCCTCTCCCACTCCCCTGCTTGTGTTCCCTCTCTCGCTGTGTCTCTCCCTGTAGAATAAATAAATAAAATCTTTTTTTTAAAAAAAAAAAAAGACCTCACGCCCTACATACCTCTCTTCCTTGGTCTTCCAACACCTTGGGGAGATGTTAACTCTCTGCCCACAAGAAGCCAACAGTCTCTTGCTTTGCCGAATTAGTCTCATCATCTGATACCACATTCTCAAAATATTTATTCAGTAATGATTTTATGGGACCTACTCAGTGTCAAGCAATGTGCTAGGCCCTATAGGGAGCATTAAACTGCATATGGCATCCTTCTCACCCCCAGGAAGCTCACAGTTTGGGCATAGAGATTATACATTTGCAAAAACAATAAATATAACAGTTGCATATTAAAAGGAGGTATTCAGTAACAGTAGAAAGTACTATGGAAATCCATAAGTGTAAATAAACTATCCAGAGATAAGGATCAGCAAAAACTTTGTTGCAGGTGTTGAGATGCTTGTGGAATGATTTAGCTCATGATAACAGAAGAGGGAGCCACAAGCAACAAGAAAAAAAAGCAGGCAGTGTTTTACTCACGTGGATGACCACCACTGTTGGGAACATAAACATTGTTCTCTGTGCACAGTGACTTTTATCAATCCAGGGCCTTGAGAATAGCTTTCCACTAACTTTAACTAGATCATAATACATGTTGTTTCTAAAAGCCACAAATTCTGTCCCTTATTTTAAAACTTATAGCAGTATCTTGAAAATAAACCCAAGAGTAACACAAGATTGTAACTTTCTCCAAAGGTATAGATTCAGGCAGCTGAAATAAGTGGTTAGTTAAAACAATCAGGCAAAAGAAAGAAAAGCTCCCAACTCTCTAAAGAAGAGGGCCCTTTATACAGAGGTGATGGAGTACCAAATTTAACCACCACCATTTATTGGACAGATATTATAGGAAATTGAGTTAAGTTCCCCTTTAAGAACATAACATTGGACCTACTCTTGCAAGGCATATTACTTTTTTTCTCTTTACTTTTGGGCAAAACAGAAACAATTTATATTCTGTAACCGTGGGCTATTTTTCTTACATAACTCATATTAAGATATGGGTGCCATTGCCCAGAAGATAAATCATACACTTTGCAATAAGGGAAGATAACAGGCAAAGTTTGCAACATGCCTATGAATATCCTCTCTGTGCCAGAAATTAGATTTGCCTGTTTCAATTAGAATATATAGAGAAATCTATCTCTTAGTGTTCAAAAAGGTAAAAGGCTTATGAATAGAGATTTCCATGGCACCTCATTTCTGCTCCACGTGTGGAAAAAAAAGAGATGAGAACATGTTCCCCTTTGTAAGCAGTGGCTTATTTGAACCTGTGGAGTTTGGCTGAGTCTTAAACTCTTCAATGTTCACCCATTTGTACAAGTAGGTTAAGGCAGCCCAGGACCTAGTACCACTCCCATGTTTGAAACAATTTCCTCTTTGCCAGGGTCCTCAGCTGAATGCAGGAAAATAGTGAGCATTGCTCAACAGAGTGTTGAAAATAAACAGTAAACACCTTTTGACGGCTTCCCATATCTTAGTATCCCATGATCGCTGCATTTAAAAAAATAAAAATGAGGCTGTATCCAGAGAAGGGAGTCGTTTCTACTTTCGAGAAGGTTCTTTATTTTTGAGAATTAGCAGTTCTTAAGTCAAGGAGATAGGACAAAGTTCTGTAGAATTGCATGTATTCTCCAAAGTCCAGAGCAGTGGTTTGTCCTCAGTGAAGTTCTGCAAGTAAGTTAACAAGTAAGTGACTTAGAGGGCATGAGTAGCATAGCACCTATTCAGAAAAGCCAACGTCACATATCCAGTGGGTCCTCTCTAGTCTTTTGTGAATACCCATGAGGCAGGATATCTCCTGAGGTCTTTCTTCTGTGTAGGACCTTAGTTATTCTGTCTACCCCATTCAACTCTCAATGAGAAGGAGTCCTGTGGGGTTCCAAGATCTTCCCTTTGCTTTCTTTCTGGATGAAATGAAGGGATTGCCAATTTGTGGCCTGAATAATTGAAGAGCTGGCAGCTCACGAGGCAGAAAACCTCCTTTTAGAAACAATTCAAATGAAGGGGGGGAGGCAGAGACGAACCATGAGAGACGATGGACTCTGAGAAACAAACAGGGTTCTAGAGGGGAGGGGGGAGGGGGGAACGGGTCAGCCCAGTGATGGGTATTAAGGAGGGCACGTACTACACGGAGCACTGGGTGATATATAAAAACAATGGATCGTGGATCACCACATCAAAAACTAATGATGTATTGTATGGTGACTAACATAATAAATAAAAAGAAAAAGAAAAAAAAGAAACAATTCTTTAGAACGAACAATAAAGGCTTTCACTTCTCCCTCATCACCTGTCCTCCCATTGAATCAGGAACATTTTTTTTTAAGATTTTATTTATTTATTTGACAGAGAGGGAGAGAGAGAGAGAGCACAAGCAGGGGGAGTGGCAGGCAGAGGCAGAGGGAGAAACAGGCTCCCCGCAGAGCAGGGGGAGCCTGATGTGGGCCTCGATCCCAGGACTCTGGGATCATGACCCGAGCTGAAGGCAGTCGCTTAACCAACTGAGCCACCCAGGCGCCTGAATCAGGAACATTTGCGAAGTTCCCTGATGCCTTGCTCCCTCGTTGGTCCTTGACCAATCAAAGACACATTTTGTAGATATCAGGATGAAAAATGGTAATTGTTCTATTATTAAAAGGCAAGTAACTTCAAATATTTATCATAATCCTTTGTAGTAAATATTGTAAATATCCCTCCAGCCACAGACTAGAGACCAAAATCTAAGTCTTTGTGATGTAAGGGCAGTCTAGCTTTTCAGAGAGAGAAAAATCAAGCAGAAATAATAGTAATTTACACCTCTACAGGAATTATAGTTCACACCATGATGTGACATATACTTCTTGATCTTTCTTACCAGTACTGGTTAAGGCAATCCAGCATTATTGTCTCAATTTTACAGCTACACCTCAGAGAGGTTAACAGAGTTCTGTGAGGTCCCACAGTCAATTGGCAGTGAAACTAGAACAGAAAAAAAAAAAAAATCTTCTGGTTCCAACCCCTGTGATTTTTCCACTATCTCCCAATAATAATGAAACAAGAAGAACACTCTTTTGTTGTTACTATTGTTTTTTTTTTAAGATTTTATTTATTTATTTGACAGAGACAGAGATAGCAAGAGCAGGAACACAAGCAGCGGGAGTGGGAGAGGGAGAGCAGGCTTCCTCCAAGGAGGGAGCCTGATGAGGAACTCGATCCCAGGACCCTAGGTTAATGACCTGAGCCGAAGGCAGATGCTTAACGACTGAGCCACCCAGGCACCCTATTGTTTTATTTTTGCTATCAAGGAGAAAGAGAGGTTAGACATTTTCTAACTAGACCAATATCACTTAGAGGCAATTTATACACTCATTAGATTCTTGAGCTTTGACATCAGAATTCTTGAATTTAAATTCAGAATTTTATTAGTCATTAGCTATGGCAACTTGAGCAATTAAAAAAAATACTAATCCTCATTTATCTGAGCCATAAAATGGGGCTAACCATAATACTTACCTCATATGATTAGTCTACATTAAATGAAATAAGAATACATATAAGACACCCAAAGTCTTTAGAAAAAGGTGACATTGGCAGTGGTGGTGATATTGGTGACATTGGTGATGGTAGGGGTGATTGTGATGGTGGTAGTGACAGTTGTGATGATGGTGATATATTGGTGGTGATGGTGATGTTGGTGATGTTGGTGACTGTGGTGGTAGTGGTGATAGTGGTGGACGTGGTAGTGAGTGTTGGTGGTAATGGTGGTGTTGGTGATGTTGACTATGGTGGTGCTGATGGTGGTGGTGGTGGTGGTGGAGGTGGTGGTTATGGTGGTGGTGTTGCTGATGGTGGTGGTGGTGGTGGAGGTGGTGGTTATGGTGGTGGTGTTGCTGATGGTGGTGGTGGTGGTGGAGGTGGTGGTTATGGTGTTGGTAGTGTTGGTGATGATGGTGGTGGTGATAGTGTTAGTGATGGTACTGATGGTGGTGGTGGTGGTGGTGATGCTGGTGGCAGGAGTGGGGGTGATTGTGGTGGTGGAGATGATGGTAGTGGTGGTGGTGATAGTTGTGACGACAGTGATGATGTTGGTAGTCGTGATAGCAGTAGCAGCAGAAGCAATAGTCAATATTTCAAAGGTATGGAAGCTGATGTATTGAGGGAAGATTTGGCTAATGTCAATTAATTTTAAGTTCAGCGGAATATTGTGACCCCTAATGTAATTTTTCCTGCTCTGGTAACCAGGACCTCCAGAAAGATGGAACCTAAAATTATACAGTCAAGAATAACAAATTTTCCTAATCTCATTGAGCTTGTGAATGACTATTTTATTTTGTTCGTGGCGTTAGAGGGTGGAGGTAATTTCATGAATTTGCACTTGGTCTTTCCTACTGTAACAGCTCTTGGTCAAACGACCAGTGTGAGGATTTTGCCAACCAATAAGCGTGTCCACACTGATTATATTTTAAGAACCAGGTGAATTACTACTGGGAGGGTTTCTGGTTCTAGTGGACTCACTGTGGTAGATGCACTGTCTACAAAATATCCTAGTTCTTTCCCTAGGATGACTTTTCTTGTGGGATAATTCTCCTTCCCCATCCTCTTGGTGTCATGGTGACTATAAGATGCGCATTGGCCAATGAAATGTGAACAGAAGTGATATGTGTCCCTTTTGGGAATATCTCTCCTTTCCCTGCCATAAGAGCAGCTGTGATGGACACCTTCTTGTCAGCTTTGTCCTATATGGAGGACTACATGAAGCAGAGATGAGGCTGAACTATAATGTGTATATAGCATGACTGAGAAATAAACCTTTGTTTATTTTGAAGTTGTTTGGGCAGCACAGTTTAGCCTGATAGATACATTCCACTGGGTAATGAGCTACTTAGGATGCGGACCATGTTTTAATTACCATTAAATCCATATTACCTACCTTAGTGCCTAGAATATAGTAGGTACTCAATAAAAACACTGTTGCGTGACAAGTAAAATTAATATATCTATTATTGCCTTAGTTTACAAACCCGTAGATAAGTCTAAGTTTTGAAAAATTGCTAACTTTTATCTTCCAATTATTTACAAATAATGGTAAGTCACCCAAGATCTTATTCATAGCAGACATTTAATTCATACTTACTGATTTTCTAGAGTCAAATATGTTTTAACCTTTTATCTCCCATAGCATTTGACAACATGTCACAATAGACTCTGAATTCCTCAAAGACAAAAATTTTGTTATATTCATATTTATTTCCTCATAACCTAGATCATCCTATCATATTTGTCACAAATATGCAATCTGGCATTAAACATGTACTTGGTAAATGACTGAGGGAAGTTTATAAAGAAATATATTTCTGATGTACATATGTTAGGTTGACAGGAATAAAGTTATTCAGAGAGAGAGAGAGGGACATTTCCATCTCAGATAGTACCCATCTATTCTCTTTTAACTAAAAACTAGCCAGTGATCAGATACTGATCTATTGAGTCAGCCATGTTTATGCTATTGAGTGTTAGGCTAACTGTAGCTTTACTGATTAAAGGTGCCATATAGAATATAGAATGGTTAGATAATTTGGAGACAGAATTTTGTTGCCATTGCCATTGGTATGTGTGTGTATGTGGACGTGTGTGTTTCTACTTAATTGATAAGCATGCCCTACAATGGGGAATTGCAATTAGTGTAATTTTCATGATGAATCTCTGCTAAATTTAATTTTATGAAACCCAAGTTGAGAGTGAATTTACTCACATTTATAAAATTTGTGGGGTCCATATGGGTGAACAGATTGCTTTATTCACAGGTTGTCCCATGTGGGGGCTATAGCCAGAGATAAATATCCCTACCTCTCTGTCCTTGATGTCAGAAAGAATCAGCTTGCAGCAGTCAGTCCTTGTGGTAATTTGGAGCTAACCACATGAAGAGCAATTATTCAGACCTACCTGGGCCTGGGCAACTGGAATCGCCTCTAACCTACTCCTTGCCTCCTGCCTTCTTAATCTAATTCCTTCTTCATTGTACCACCAGATTCAACTTCCCGAATCACCATCTTTATCAGGTTATTTGTAGCCTTCAATGGCTTCATTTTGTCTGCAAAATAAAACCCAAGCACCTCGGACTGATATTCAATGCTTTCTGCTAGTCTTGCCCTGATACCTTTCCAGGCTTACTCCTCACCTCTCACCTGCACAAATTCCAAGTTGCACCCGACCTGGATCACTCAATATCTGCTTCTGCATCTTATTCTCATCTGCTTCCTTTTCTGGCTCATGTCCTTCCTTCTGTCTGGAAAACACTTTCCATCCTCTTCAAAGTCATTTAGCTGATAAATATTTACTGAGTAATGAGCTAAGGGTCTGGTCCTACTCCATCCAACAGGGATACAAAAATTAATAAGAATGCTCAGGTCCCTATTCTCTTGGAGCTTATAAAGAAATCTATTCTAATTTTTAAAATATCCTCAAATTTCCTCATTAGGGTGCTTCCTATAGTTTGTTCAACTGGAAGTATTCTTTCCTCCTACTAAAAATTTTAAGCACTTCCTCTATCACCAAATTGTATGTTTATCTTATCTCTACATTTTGAAGAGGAAGTTCCTGGAAAGGAAAATCATAAACTCAATTTGCATATTTCCACAAACATGGTTCCTGAAACATGGCATATCCCCCAAATATTCATTATTATTTAAAGAATTATTAACAAAATGAATCAATACTAGATAATCCTTTGAAATGTACTATGTGCCTAGCATTGTACAGTGTACTTCAAATATATAATCCTCACTTTCACAACAACCTGATATGGTACCTGTTATCTTTCCAGTTTTTTAATAAAAAATTAATCTTCATAGAAAGTAGGCAGTGTGGAGTTTATTGGAAAGAGTGGAGCATTTCTCTCTGAAATAGTCTTTGGTTCCTCTCCCTAACTATAGACCTGACCTGCAATTAGATACTGACCTTATAGCATCAACTGCGCTTATGATAGAGAATGTGAGTTGACCTTGGTATTATTGATTTAGGGGATCATGTAGACTAATTCTTCTTTGAAAGAAGTTTGGCTGCAAAGGTGTTATGGCCAAACTGGGATTCAAAGTCAGGTCTATTTTACTCCAAAGCCCACAGATTTTTCCCATACCACTCTGCTGAATAAGCAGAATAATGGAAATGACTCAAACGCATCCACTATGGCAGATGCTCATGATGTCTTGCCTACATCCCTTGAGCATTGACCTCTAAACATAAGGCTATTTATTCCATATACTTGTGGGGATTTTATCTGGCCATGAAAGCAGTGGTAAGCTTGCATGTGCTGCAGAGTTCATGTTTCAAGATCTGTTCTCAACAATTATCCCATAGGTGCTATATAGATACCCCAGCTTCCTCCCTCCTTAGTTGGGGTAAATCTGCAGCTCGTTCTACACTGTATCCCACATTTCTTCAATTGCTTGATAATGCACCCTATAATGATTTGCTTCCATTCCCCATCTCACTTTTCCATTTGTTGTCAGTGTTTCTTAGAATGCCCACCCCCCTCACACACACATACTACTTGTAATCAAATTCTCATCTCAGGATCTGTTTCTGGGAAAACCTGAGTCAAAACACCTGCCTGATTTTTAGTTGTTGGTGCTTGTCCTTTCTTCCCTACCTGCCCCCTTTACCATGAACACACTCACCTTTGCTCATTTTTTGAATCAAAAGCCTGTCATCCATAAGCTTGGCGCTGCTTGGTTCCAAATTTGAGCCCTCTACCAGTGTGTACTTGTGTCAAAAGCCCTTTTCATGCACATGGTCATGATTTTAGAAGTGTTTGCTGTCCTCCCAGGGTCAGTTGCTCCAGGCTGGCTCTAATTTGAGGGACCTCAAAGAAGTCTGCTAATAACAGATTCTTTGGCTACCTTCCTCTTGTGTGTACAGCCTCACCCATGCCTAGGGCAAAGACTTCCTTTCCCAATTCTGCTCTCCTTAGGACTATTTGCAGGTCTGGTCCTGTGACTTACTGATGGGGAAACTACCCTGTTCTCTAGTCCCTCCTAGCCCTTTGTTGGGAAATTTGAACCTGATTCTCATTCTCCAAATATCACTTTGGCCAGATGTAAAAGCTCTGTTGAGGATAAAAAAATTATGCAAACCTTACCTCCAGACTGGAATCCAAATATATTTCCTCTGGATGGAGGGCTTACTATGGCCCTTGTCTTGGTGATTTGGTCTGGGTCACAGGTTAAGTATTACCATCTTTTCTTTCTAGTGTGTATTTCCCTGACCTCTTCTCTGCCTGAGGTCATGTGCCTATTCTGATGATACTAATTATCTTGTTCTGAGAGGCATTATGGCAAGGTGGTAAAGACATGAGTTTTGTAGTCAGACCTGGGCTCACATCCTGTCAATTGCCCTCATCAGCTATTCAAACTTGAGCGAATAACTCAGACTTTCTGATCCCTAATTGCTTTATGTAAGGCAGCATCAGGCCACCTGGGTGGATCAGTCGGTTAAGTGTCTGACTTCAGCTCAGCTCATGATCTCGAGGTCCTGGGATCGAGCCCCACGTTGGGGCCTGTTTGTCCTTCTCCCTCTGCCCTCCCCCCACTTGGGCTCACTCTATCTCTCAAATAAATAAATAAAATCTTAAAAAAAAAACAACAACTGAGACAGCATCAATGACTCCAAAGTGCATTTTTAAAATAAAGGATACATTTTACATGTTTTTGTCAATATGTGTTGAACACTCAGTAATTAGGAGCTATCGGTCATGTGTCTGAAGTTTTTGGAATATCACTCTTGAGTTTCGTTTTATTTTTTTTATTTTTTAAAGATTTTATTTATTTATTCATGAGAGACAGAGGGAGAGAGAGAGAGAGAAGCAGAGGGAGAAGCAGGCTCCCAAGGAGCAGGGAGCCCGATGCGGTACTCGATCCCAGGACCCTGGGATCATGACCTGAGCCGAAGGCAGATGCTTAACCATCTGAGCCGCCCAGGTGCCCTTGTTTTATTTTTAAGCATTTCCAATGACTCAGAGATACTTGCATCACTCCTTGATAATAAGAAGAGTTTAGAATCGATATCAACATTCATGGAAGATGCAAAGCCCTAGTTTAGAGTAGTCTTGGATGATTTCAGAGGTCAAAAGCACAATCATATTCACCTCTGACACAGCTGAACAGTGAGTAATGGCTGACTTAGAATGTCTTGCTGGGAGCCCATGGGAAAAATTATGGAGTTGTCAGTGGCAGTGATTTGGGTTACTTCTTTACGTTGGTCATTGTTTATCGTGCCAACCTTGGGTGATCTTCACATCCACTCAGTCTGAAGCATCCATCATCTGACATCGTCTGACATCATTTGGGGCTATGAAAGGGTATAATCTAGTACCCTCCCCCTCTCCCTGGACATCAAGAATCATCACTACTCGTTCTTCCAGCAAACAAGCTGGATTTTATACCATGTCACTGGATATTTCACTTTTATTATAAGATTTTCCAAAAGATTAAAATCCTGCTTACAAGATAGATGAGCAATGGCTTTGGGAACAAATGACTTTGCTTTAAGTATCTTTTCTGCCTTTCCCTAGCTGCATTAACTTGGCAAAGACATTTGCCCCCTATGAGGTTTGGTTTTCTCAACCACAATGTTTGGTTGCAAATGATGTAAGTTTCCTATGGGAAGTGAATGTGGCATTTATGATGATATGCTATGTCACAATAAGGGAAGGAATAAAAAGAGGGAGTAGAAGACAATAATGAGGGAGAAGATGGATAGGACTGGCACACTGCAGATTCCTTTCCTCTCAGAGAGTTTTAACTCTAAGACCAAGCTGATTTCTTTCAAGGAGGTAGATGGCTTATTTAATATTGAGATTTATTTTGAGATAATTCCAAATTTATTAATTACTATGTCTATTTCTACTGAGATTGGATTTGTGGAAGGAAGCACAGGTGCGGAACTTCTTTTGATCTCATTTGTCCTGTAGATTCATTATTTGCTCCTAGATGAAAATAAGTCACCCTTACAGATTATCTGAAAGAAAAGTAAAGAAACATGTTGATAGATGATTCCACCGGGAGTTAGTAACACTCTTCTAACCAGACAGAGATGGATATGGATAAATGGGTAGAGGTTCCTCATTATAGTCATCAGTGCTTGGTTATAATTAGATTGTAAAGAATGTGATTTAGCTAAAATGCACAATAATAATGTCAAGATGTCTGGGATTTAGAACCAAGACCCTAAGGGTAAGTATGTACTTGATTTTGAGTCACCCTCTATTAGTGATAAAAAATGTATGTCCAAAGACATAAAGAGTCCTTAAAGAGTAAAGACGGTAAGACTGGGATTTTTTTTATTTCAAGTTTTTTTAAGATATATTTATTTATTTTAGAGAGAGAGAGAGAGAGATCATGAGCAGGAGGGGCAAAGAGATTCTCAAGCAGACTTTATGCTGAGCATAGAACCTGACATAGGGCTGGATCTCATGACCCTGAGATCATGACCTGAGCTGAAACCAAGAGTTGGTCACTTAATCAACTGTGCCACCTAAGCGACCCTAACTCAAGCTTTTATTTGAATTCTTTTTAGTTAACACATATGGTAAAATTGGTTTCAGGTACAGAATTTAGTGATTCATCACTTAGATACAACACCCAGTGCTCATCACAAGTGCCTTTCTTAATACCCATCACCCATTTAGCCCATCCCCACCAACCCTCCTCCATCAATCTTCAGTTTGTTCTCTATAGTTAAGAGTCTCTTATGGTTTGCTTCCCTCACTCTTTTTGTTCCCTTACCATATGTTTCTGTTTTGTTTCTTAAATTGCAAATATGAGTGAAATCATATGGCATCTGTCTTTCTCTGACTGACTTATTTTGTTTAGCATAATATACTCTAGCTCCATACACGTTGTAAATGGCAAGATGCCATTCTTTTTGTATATATACACCACACCTTCTTTATCCATTCATCAATCAATAGACTTTTGTGCTCTTTCCATGGTTTGGGATTTTTAGATCAGTCTATCCAGAGGGCTATTTTTCAAAAAGTGGTCTTGGAAGTACCCAAACATTGGGAAAATTGCCCAAAGTTCATGTTAAATATACAGACAGTAAGACCTAATGAATCAGAATCCTGGCATGTTGCCTTGGGATATGAGTGTTTGAAATGTCCTCAGATGCTTTGGATGTCTCTGTTCTAAAGATTGTGCTTTGAGGATCACTGCTTTGAAAGTATTGTTCCTAATAACTATGGTGTAAGTATAATCAGAAATTTTAAAATGTGCAAAAAACTTATGATACGAACTTACCTGTATGTCAGAGCTTAGACCTACCTGCAGGTGACACTTCTGGGTAACCGCTGTTTTATTGACTTCTGGATAAGGATTTGTCTGGATAGATTTCTCATAATCTTTTCCTGAGATATGAAAGACCATGGGGTATAGTTTTAAAGGAGGAAGACATCAATGGTTTTTTTAAAAAAGAAATAAACACTGGATAAGCAAAGAGACTATAATATATCAAGAATTTCAAAAGAATTTCTCTATTACTTAAGCCAGTTCTCAACCTGATATGATTTTGCTCCTCAGGGGACATTTTGACAATGTGTAAAAACAGTTTTGGTTGTCACCACTGGGGAGGTACAACTGCCATGCAATGGGTATAAACCAGGGATGTTGCTAACATCCTATTATGCACAGGCCATTCTCTCAACAAAGAATTTTCCAGTACAAAATGTCAGTAGCATTGAGGTTACAAAACTGGAATTTATACCCTTTAGGCTTCTTAATTGTACATGGCACTTAAAAAAAAAAGCATTCATGCATCATTATAAGAATTGTTCTCATTTATAGAGAGGAAAACAAAGACATAGAAGTTAGCAAATATAGGGCGCCTGGGTGGCTCAGTTGGTTAAGCGACTGCCTTCGGCTCAGGTCATGATCCTGGAGTCCCGGGATCGAGTCCCGCATCGGGCTCCCTGCTCAGCAGGGAGTCTGCTTCTCCCTCTGACCCTCTTCCTTCTCGTGCTTTCTATCTCTCATTCTCTCTCTCAAATAAATAAATAAAATCTTTAAAAAAAAAAAAAGAAGTTAGCAAATATAGATGGGTTCCACAATTTTAATGATTGGCCCTTTTTTAAATTCAAAAAGCACATTGTTTGAATCTAAATGCTTATTATTTCACCAGACTGTTTATATGCACATGTGAATACACACATGCTTATTGAGAAGTGGTCTTATATGGTGATTATGTACACAAAAACTGGAATCCAGCATCCTGAATTTTAATACAAGCATCATCAAATGCCATCTCTTAGAGTAGACAAATTGTATAACTTCCCTAGGGCATACTATATTTATCTATGAAATGTGGTTAGTAATACTACCTGCCTCAATAAACCATGAAGAGGCTTAAATAAGGTATTCCCTGTAAAGCAATTGACAGAGTGCTTAGCACACAGTTGCACTGAAAATATGTGTTTTTATTGCCTTGACAGATGTTAACCTAGCCATATTTGGACCTATGCTGGGGCACAATGTCTAGCCATTAGCAATATTGGCTTCTGAACTATCAGGACTAAAATATCAATGTAGTAAACACCATCTTTGGAAAAAATGAAGTTTCTACTTTTGTCCTAACTAATGAACATTTGAATCTCATTGTGTTAATTAAACCAAGACATTTCCAAAAGCTCTATCACTGACCTATAGGAATAGCAACGAATCAATCAGATAAGCGTAAGGAATACCCACAAACTTGTTAACTCAAAGGCTGGGTCCATTTCATTATTTTATGCCATAATCTATTGAACTAAAGAGAATTTTGGTGGGTCATAGAGAATATCTTTTGCAATATCCTTGGCTTCTCCCCTCCGAGCAGCCCTGAACTTGCTTGCAAGCCCTTTAGACATAGGGGGATGGTGTGAGGGAGAGGCAGGAGACAGAGGGGTACAGGCCCAGCCTCTGTGGGTTACTCGCAGTGTGACCCTGCGCGAGCCATGTTTATTTTCGAAGCTTAGTTTCCTCATTAGTGAAATGGATACAGTATTGTGGCTACCCCATCAATTCTTGAGAGAATTATGTAAGACAAGCTACATTCGCTTCTCAGAACAGCGCTTACTAACCAGTAAATGCTAAAGAGATAGAGCTACTATTAAATAAATATCTTCAAAACCTGGAAGAGCTAAAAGAACAAGAAAGACACAAGAATGGAGATGAGGGGAGAGGTTTCTTAAAAGATTGCATAAAGGATGTCACGAACTTGATTCTGAACCCTCCTGTCTCAAATTCACTACCCATTTGTTATTATTACAGGTTTAAACCTAAAGCCATCATGACCAGAGTGCCCATCGCTTTGGCACTTAAAGTAAGGTGTGTGTGTGTGTGTGTGTGTGTGTGTGTGTGTGTGTGTGTGTTTTGAGTAAAAGCATATCAAATGTGAATTTAGAGATGATAGTAATAAATAATATTGAAAAGCCTGATGGTGCTGTGGAAAGTTAAAGGTAAAATAATTTGGGATCAGTTAGTGACAGGGTGTTTAGTTCTAATGTCCATCCTGAGAGCATATTATAACAACAGGCAATGACTGATGTGCTCATGATTATATGTCATTATGCAAGTATTATTCAGTGCTCAGGAACTTTTGTTTAAGGAAAAGGCAGGGGGTCGTTTGGCTTTTATAATGACTGCTACTAAACTACCAGAAATGTTTAAAATGCCACTTTCTGGTTTATATTCTAGTTTTCTTGAAAAAATGTACATAGCTTATTTCCAATTAATACCAGGTAGAAGGTATTTTTTTCTAAAGATATTTAAAGGCTCAAATTCAAGTTAAAGTTCAAATCTAAGATCTGCTCATATGGGAAGAGTGGAAGGTTTATCACTTATGATGCTTACCAACAGGTAGGGACCACCCAACAGCATAATGGTCCTGTTTTCTCCCCATCACTGTACCAATTCCTTCCTGAGTAGAATATGAGGGAATGAAGCCAATTGCATGATTAACAATTTGGGGATAGGGCATCAATGTTTTTATCCTTTCTGTTAGCCTTCCCTGTGAGCTTGCCTATCCAAAGAAATTATGTGCTCTCAATTTGTCTCAGCTGTATTGTAAACTTACTGGTAGAGACACTAAATACACTGAGTCTCATCCACTTAATCTTTTATATTCACTCAAACTGCTTCAGAACTCAGACTGGGAAGGTGTATTATTTATTAGCCTTCTAAAATCCTAATGTCTGGTGTGTTGCATGAATAACATTGAGGAAAAGGCAAGAGGTAGAAGTTAGAGAAGTAAAATAAGCTCTGTGATACAGAATTCTGCCATGGCTAAGTCAAGTAACTTAAGATTTAGTTCTGTGCTGGGTGCCTGTCATGTGGGATTTTGATCTGAAGGGCTGTTGTTGTTTATAGAAGGATTTTCCATAGAAGAATGCCCCAAAGTGTGGAGATGAATTCCAGAAACTAAGTGAAAAGCAAGTTATTTCAGGAATGAAGGAGTGATTGACAACAATAAGGATCATGGAGGTTGAAGTTTCCCATGTATATATAGAAAAATGGAATTTATTGATGCTATTGACAAGAATCCTTTCAATGCAGTTGGGGAGACAAGAAATGGTGTAGCAGTAAGAGAGAATGAGAGGTGAGCAAGAGAAGAACATTTATTTGAGAAATATTGCTTTAAAGAGGAGCAGAAAAATATGGCAGAAGAGTCTGAGGATATGGTATCAATACAGCTTTACTTTTTAGGTGGGAGACACTATAGCATATTTGTATACTGATGGGAAATTATTGAGTGGAGAAAAAAATTGATAATGTAAGGGAAATAAACACTGAACATTAGGATTAATGAAAGAAACTAATCATAAAAGATGATATATTATATGATTCTACTTATGTGTAATGTCAAGAACAGGCAAGTTTATGGTGGGAAATGTGGTGTGACTTCTACTAGGTCCCTGGTTTCATGCAGAGTGGATTGCTATGTCTTAAAGTTAAATTTCAGGAATGACTACACAACTATGAATATATTAAACACCATTGAATTGTACACTTTAAATGGATGAAGTGACACTACATCTGAAACTAATGATGTGCTATAAGTTGGCTAATTGAATTTAAATAAGAAATAAAATAAAAATAAAAGGGTGAAGTGTCTGGTGTGCAAATTATATCTCAATAAAGCTATTTTAAAAAAGAATGAATGGTGAACAAACAAAATGTTAAGCCTATAAATAAAATTACTCATGCATTGACATTATAAGGTAATCACAATAATGCCTAATATGTAGTGTTGTAAAAATCATGAAAGAAATTTGAAGTTCTGTGATAAGATTAACATTTGCTTTGTAAGGAGGTTAATAGTATTTACAGTCTTAAAAACCACATATTTTCTAGAACAATAGTTAAAATATTGCTTAAATTTAGATTTTTAGGTTAAATGTACAAGTAAAAACTTTAGAGTAATCAACAAATTAATACAAATATTATACCATATTATATTATATATTCAAAATTAGTTGGAGAATTAAAATTTTAATGAGATTAAAAGTAGATTACAATACAAAAGATGCAAAAGAAAGGAAAAGTTAAAAAACAGTATCATGATAAAAATCAAATAGAAAGCAATAAATAAATAGTTAGAGGTAGATTCAAATAGTAAGCACAATCAATGCAAATAGTCTGTTCAGTTAAAAGAGATTAGGAAGAGTTAAAAGATTGACAGATTGGATGAAAAAATAGATTTCAGCTATATACTCTTATAACAGATACAGGAGAGCAAAACAGAAACAGATTGAAAGTAAATGGATTGAAAAAGATACAGCAGGTAAGAACAGTGTTCATATGCAACTAACAGATATCTCATCTGAGGTGGTTTATGTAACATAAAACTTTATTTCAATCTCACATAAATTAATGCATCATTGGGTTCTCAGAACTTTTATGTGGCTTAAAATTCCTCTGGAAAAAAGGATACCTCCGTTGTTTCCTTTCTCAACCTCTAGTGAGAATCCTAGTTATCAGGACATCTGATGGCGTTCCAGCTGACACATCCAACCGTGGAACAGGGGAGCACAAGGGCAGAGAAGGGCAATGGCAGCCAACAGCTCTGATTAACAGTCCCCAGGAGCTCCCACAAGATGCTTCCGCCTATGTCTGCTGACATTCCCATATGTCTGCTGGGGACTACAGTCTTCAATGATGATTTAGTTATTAGTGGGGGTGGATAATGAGAAGCAATCATGTGTCCTTGTGAAACCAAGAAAAAAGTATGACAGAAATCATCCTGTTACTCCAGGCTACTGTTACACAAAGTAGACTTGAAGTAATAAAGCACTGCAGAGGTGAAGGGCATCAGATTTGAATAATAACATCTTTAGATATTAAATTTGACACAAGTAAACTACAGTGAACTGAGCTTTATTTACCCCGATGTGCCATCTTAACTTCTACAACAATGAATTCAAGTGGTGACATTTTATACTTCCAGCACTCTCTGTCCTTCTTTCTTGTTGTAGGTCCTTAGTTTCTCCTTTTAAAAACTTCTGGAGCTGTAATAAGCATGAATCACGGCAGAGTTGGCATAATAATATTAACAACTTTGGATAATACATACTTCTGCTTGTCTCCCCAGTCATTCTGGACTTGATTTCCTACATTTCTCCCTTCATCAAATGGTGATGGAACTATTGTATATTCATAAAGAAGATATGAAACCACCCCTTATCATAAACTGTGTGTAGAAAATAACTTAAAACAGATTATAGATCCACATGTACTTGCTGAAAATACAAAACTTCTTGAGGAAAACACAGGAGGAATCACTATGATCATCTGATTGGCAAAGATTTCTAAATAAGACACAGAAAGCAAATACCATAAAACAAAAACTATAAATTTGACTGCATCCAGCTTAAAAACATCTGGTATTTAAATTACACGATCAGGTAGCCCTGGGGCAAGGTGGCAGAGGATTAGGAGACCTGGATTTTGTCTGGCATCAGGAATTCAGCTAGATAGGGATCAAACCATTCTGAACACCTACGAACTCAAGAGATCAAGAAAAGAATAGCAGCAACTCTCTGAACAGAAAAGCAACCACTTTCTGGAAAGTAGGACGTGCGGAGAAGTGAATCCAAGGTGATATTAGGGAAGATAGACAGCGGGGGAGGGGGCCTCCGTCGGCCGCTTAGAAGTTGATTCCGCGGACGGACGTCGCTCCAGTGGCTAAGCGGGGGGTGGAACCCTCGCGGGACAGTGTGGTCTCAGGACCCTCGGGGTCACAGAAAGACCGGGGGTACCTGAGTGCGGCAGAGCTCCCAGGTATCAGAGCAGGGAAGCCGGCTGCAGAAACGGAGGTGAGGAGTGGGCTCTCAGCTCGGGGTTGCCATAAACTGTGATCCGCGGGACAGTCGGGCCACTGCTCCTCCAGCAGGGACCCAATAAGCAGCAGATCCGGGGAGACTCCCCTTCTTCCCCTGGGAGCACACTGCAAGGATGTGCTGGGTTTGGAGACTCCACACAGGGTCGGGTGCCAGAGATAGAAATGTTCGGTCACAGGCCGGGTGAGCACGGAGTGCGGCCGGAGACCAGGGAGACAGGAGTGACTGACTGCTTTTCTCTGAGGGTGCAGTGAGGAGCAGGGACCCGAGTTCTTGGGTCCTCCGGGGCAGAGACTGGGAGGCCACCATTTTCGCTCTCGTCCTCCAAAGCTGTTCAGAAAGCTTGCAGGGAACGAAAGCTCCCAAGAGCAAACCCGAGCAGGTTATGTAGCCGGCAAGGACCGGGCAATTCCACCTCCAGCAAAGACATTTGGGAACCATGGCAACAGGCCCCTCCCCCAGAAGATCAGGAAGAACAGCCAGCCAAGATCAAGTTTACTGATCAATGAGAACAGCAGAACTCCAGCATTAGGGGAATACTGCACATAGAATTCATGGCTTTTTTCCCATGAATCTTTAGTCTTTCAAAGTTAATTTTTTTAATTTTCTTTTTTTTCTTTTTCATTCTTTTTTTTAATTTTTCTTTTTCCCTTTTTCAACCAACATCTTATCAATCCCTTTTTAAAAAAACTTTTTTATTTTTCATTTTTAGAGTCATATTCTATCCCTTCATAGTAGTTAACTTTGTTTTGGGTATAGATATATATATATATAAAGTTGTTCTCTCTTTAAAATTTTGGGATACAGTTTCTTCTAACAGACCAAAATATACCCTAAATCCCTGGCTTTGTTATAGTCTCCTGCCTATTCACATTCTCTCCCTTTTTCTTTTTTAAATCCTCTTCTTTCTTTTTTCAACCAACTTCTTATCTTATGAATTCCTTTTATAAAATCTTTTATAATTTTCATCTTTAGAGTCATATTCCATCCTTCATTGTATTTACCCTTATTTTTGCACATATATAAGTTTTAATTTCTTTAAAATTTTGGAAGGCACTTTCTTCTAACAGACCAAAATACACCCAAAATCTAGTTTGTGGTGCTGATCTATGCATATTGATATGCATATCATATTTGATCATATTCTGTTTTTTTATTTATTTGTTTTTATCATTTTCTTTTTCTTTTTTCTTCTTTCTTTCTTTCCCTTTCTTTTCCCCCTGTTTCAGGTCTCTTCAGATTGTTTAGTGCATATTTTTCTGGGGTCCCTGTTACCCTGTTAACATTTTGTTCTCTCATTTATCTATTCTCCTCTGGACAAAATGACAACATGGAAAAAATCAATTAAAAAAAAGAACAAGAGGGAGTACCGACTGCCAGGGAACTAATCAATATGGACATTAGTAAGATGTTGGAACTAGAGTTCAGAGTGACTATTTTAAAGATACTAGCTGGGCTTGAAAAAAGCATGGAAGATATTAGAGAAACCCTTTCTGGAGAAATAAAAGAACTAAAATCTAACCAAGTCAAAATCAAAAAGATTATAAATGAGGTGCAATCAAAAATGGAGGCTCTAACGGCTAGGATAAATGAGGCAGAAGAGAGAATTAGTGATATAGAAGACCAAATGATGGAAAATAAAGAAGCTGGGAAAGAGAGAGATAAACAACTACTGGATCAAGAGGGCAGAATTCGAAAGATAAGTGATACCATCAGATGAAACAATATTAGAATAATTGGGATCCCAGAAGAAGAAGAAAGAGAGAGAGGGGCAGAAGGCATATTGGAGCAAATAATAGCAGAGAACTTCCCTAATGTGGGGAAGGAAACAGGCGTCAAAATCTGGAAGGCACAGAGAACCCCTCTCAAAATCAATAAAAATAGGTCAACACCCCGACATCTAATAGTAAAGCTTATGAGTCTCAGAGACAAAGAGAAAATCTTGAAAGCAGCTCAGGAGAAGAGATCTGCAACCTACAATGGTAGAAATATTAGATTGGCAACAGACCTATTCATAGAGACCTGGCAGGCCAGAAAGGACTGGCATGATATCTTCAGAGGGCTAAATGAGAAAAATATGCAGCCAAGAATACTATCTCCAGCGAGGCTGTCATTGAAAATAGAAGGAGAGATAAAAACTTCCAGGACAAACAAAAACTAAAGGAATTTGCAAATACAAAACCAGCCCCACAAGAAATATTGAAAGGGGTCCTCTAAGCAAAGAGAGAGCCTAAAAGCAGCATAGACCAGAAAGGAACACAGACAACAGACAGTTAACAGTCACCTTACAGGCAATACAATGGCACTAAATTCATATCTTTCAATAGTTACCCTGAATGTAAATGGACTAAATGCCCCAATCAAAAGACACAGACTATCAGATTGGATCAAAAAACAAGACCCATCGATATGCTGTCTGCAAGAGACCCATTTTAGACCCAAAGACACCCCCAGATTGAAAGTGGGGGGTGGAAAACCATTTACCATGCTAATGGACACCAAAAGAAAGCTGGGGTGGCAATCCTTCTATCAGACAAATTAGATTTTAGATCAAAATCTATATTAAGAGATGAGGAAGGACACATATCATACTTAAAGTGTCTATCCAACAAGAAGATCTAACAAATGTAAATATCTATGCCCCTAACATACGAGCAACCAATTATATAAGCCAATTAACAACAAAGGCAAAGAAACACATTGACAACAATACAATAATAGTGGGGGACTTTAACACCCCCTCACTGAAATGGACAGATCATCTAAGCAAAAGATCAACAAGGAAATAAAGACTTTAAATGACACACTGGACCAAATGGACTTCGCAGACATATTCAAAACATTCCATCCTGAAGCAACAGAATACACATTCTTCTCTAGTGCCCATGAAACATTCTCCAGAATAGATCACATCCTGGGTCACAAATCAGGTCTCAACTGGTACCAAAAGTTTGGGATCATTCCCTGCATATTTTCAGACCACAAGGCTTTGAAACTAGAACTCAATCACAAGAGGAAAGTCAGAAAGAACTCCAATACATGGAGGCTAAAGAGCATCCTACTAAAGAATGAATGGGTCAACCAGGATATTAAAGAAAAATTTAAAAAATTCCTGGAAACAAATGAAAATGAAAACACAACTATTCAAAATCTTTGGGATGCAGCAAAGGCGGTCCTAAGAGGAAAGTATATAGCAATACAAGCTTTTCTCAAGAAATAAGAAGGTCTCAAATACACAACCATATACCTAAAGAAGCTGGAGAAAGAACAGCAAATAAAGCCTAAACCCAGCAGGAGAAGAGAAATAATAAAGATCAGAGCAAAGATCAATGTAATAGAAACCAAAAGAACACTAGAACAGATCAACAAAACTAGGAGCTGGTTCTTTGAAAGAATTAACAAGATTGATAAACCCCTGGCCAGACTTATCCAAAAGAAAAGAGAAAGGACCCAAATAAATAATATCATGAATGAAAGAGGAGAGATCACAACTAATACCAAAGAAATACAAACAATTATAAGAACATATTATGAGCAACTCTATGCCAGCAAATGAGATAATCTGGAAGAAATGGATGCATTCCTAGAGATGTATCAACTACCAAAACTGAACCAGGAAGACATAGAAAACCTGAACAGACCTATAACCACTAAAGGAAATTGAAGCAGTCATCAAAAATCTCCCAACAAACAAAAGCCCAGGGCCAGATGGCTTTCCAGGGGAGTTCTTCCAAACATTTAAAGAATTAATACCTATTCTTCTGAAACTGTTCCAAAACATAAAAATGGAAGGAAAACTTCCAAACTCATTTTATGAGGCCACCATTACCTTGATCCCCAAACCAAAGACCCCATCAAAAAGGAGAATTACAGATGAATATCCTTGATGAACATGGATGCAAAAATTCTCACCAAAACACTAGCCAATAGGATCCAACAGTACATTAAAAGGATTATTCACCTCAACCAAGGGTGGTTCAACATCTGCAAACGAATCAATGTGATACACTACATTAATAAAAGAAAGGACAAGAAACATATGATCCTCTCAATAGGTGTGGAAAAAACATTTGACAAAGTACAGCATCTTTTCTTGATCAAATCTCTTCAGAGTATAGGGATAGAGGGTATATACCTCAATATCATAAAAGCCATCTATGAAAAACCCACAGCGAATATCATTCTCAATGGGGAAAAGCTGAGAGCTTTCCCCCTAAGGTCAGGAACGCGGCAGGGATGTCCACTCTCACCACTGCTATTCAACATAGTATTAGAACTCCTAGCCACAGCAATCAGATAACAAAAAGAAATCAAAGGCATTCAAATCAGCAAAAAAGAAATCAAACTCTCACTGTTTGCAGATGATATGATACTTTATGTGGAAAACCCAAAAGACTCCACCCCAAAACTGCTAGAACTCATACAGGAATTCAGTAAAGTGCCAGGATATAAAATCAATGCACAGAAAGCAGTGGCATTCCTATACACCAACAAGAAGATAGAAGAAAGAGAAATAATTGCACCCAAAACCATAAGATACCTAGGAATAAATCTAACCAAAGAGGCAAAGGATCTGTACTCAGAAAACTATAAAATACTCATGAAAGAAATTGAGGAAGACACAAAGAAATGGAAAAATTTTCCATGCTCATGGATTGGAAGAACAAATATTGGGAAGATGTCAATGCTACCTAGAGCAATCTACACATTTAATGCAATCCCTATCAAAATACCATCTACTTTTTTCAAAGAAATGGAACAAATGATCCTAAAATTTGTATGGAACCAGAAAGACCCCAAATAACCAGAGGAATGTTGAAAAAGAAAAGCAAAGCTGGTGGCATCACAATTCCAGACTTCAAGCTCTTTTACAAAGCTGTCATCATCAAGACAGTATGGTACTGGTACAAAAACCGACACATAGATCAATGGAACAAAATAGAGAGCACAGAAATAGACCCTCAACTCTATGGTCAACTAACCTTCAACAAAGCAGGAAAGAATGTCCAATGGAAAAAAGACAGTCTCTTCAACAAATGGTGCTGGAAAAATTGGACTGCCACATGCAGAAGAATGAAACTGGACCATTTCCTTACACCACACACAAGAGTAGACTCAAAATAATTGAAAGACCTACATGTGTGACAAGAGTCCATCAAAATCCTAAAGGAGAACACAGGCAGCAACCTCTTCGACCTCAGCTGCAGCAACTTCTTCCTAGAAACATCGCCAAAGGCAAGGGAAGCAAGGGCAAAAATGAACTATTGGACTTCATCAAGATAAAAAGCTTTTGCACAGCAAAAGAAACAGTCCACAAAACCAAAAGACAACTGACAGAATGGGAAAAGATACTTGCAAATGACACATCAGATGAAGGGCTAGTATCCAAAATCTATAAAGCACTTCTTAAACTCAACACCCAAAGAACAAATGATCCAATCAAGAAATGGGCAGAAGACATGAACAGACATTTTCCCAAAGAAGACATCCAAATGGCCAACAGATACATGAAAAAGTTCTCAGCATCGCTCGGCATCAGGGAAATCCAAATCAAAACCTCAATGAGATACCTCCTCACACCAATCAGGATGGCTAAAATTAACAAGTCAGGAAAAACACGTTGGCAGGGATGCAGAGAAAGGAGAACCCTCCTACACTGTTGGTGGGAATACAAGCTGGTGCAGCTACTCTGGAACACACTATGGAGGTTCCTCAAAAAGTTGAAAATAGAGCTACCATATGACCCAGTCATCGCCCTACTTGGTATTTACCCCAAAGATACAAATGTAGGGATCTGAAGGGGTACGTGGTCCCCAATGTTTATAGCAGCAATGTCCACAATAGCCAAACTATGGAAAGAGCCAAGATGCCCATTGACAGATGAATGGATAAAGAAGAAGTGGTATATATATACAATGGAATATTATGCAGCTATCAAAAGGAATGGAAGCTTGCCGTTTGCAACGACGTGGATGGAACTGGAGGGTGTTATGCTGAGTGAAATAAGTCAATCAGAGAAAGACATGTATCATATGATCTCACTGATATGAGGAATTCTTAATCTCAGGAAACAAACTGAGGGTTGCTGGAGTGGTGGGGGGTGGGAGGGATGGGGTGGCTGGGTGATAGACATTGGGGACGGTATGTGCTATGGTGAGCACTGTGAATTGTGTAAGACTGTTGAATCACAGACTTGTATCTCTGAAAAAATAATACAGTATATGTTAAAAAAAAAGAAGAAGATATCAGGAAGGGAAAAATGAAGGAGGGCAAATCAGAGGGGGAGATGAACCATGAGAGACTATGGACTCTGAGAAACAAACTGAGGGTTCTAGAGGGAAGGGGGGTGGGGGTGGGTTAGCCTTGTGATGGGTATTAAAAAAGGCACGTACTGCATGGAGCACTGGGTGTTATACACAAACAATGAATCATGGAACACTACATCATAAACTAATGATGTAATGTATGGTGTTTAACATAACATATAAAATTAAATTAAATAAAATTAATTAGTAAAATAAAATAAAATAAAATAAAATACATGATCAGAAAATTAAAAGAGAAAACAGAAACTAGGAGAAAATAATCACAATGGCTATATCTGATAGAGTATTAATATTTAATATATATTATAAACTTATAATTAACAATATAAAGGCTAATATTTATAAATATTTAAATTCATAAGCAACTTGTATTTATAAATATCTCATAAAATTATATGAATTTCACAAATAGGTAAAATATTTAAAAAACATATCAATGAAGAAGATATATTAATGACAAACAACAAAGATACTTATTATCTATATATTTATTACAGAAATGCAAATTAAAATCACAATGATATTACCACTATATGGACACTACCATGGCTATGGCTTTAAAAGACTGATAATTTCAAGTGTTGTCAAAGATATGGAGGTACCGACTCATATTTCACTTATAAGGATATAAAATATTATAGCCACTTTGGAAACTCATGTGGAAATTTCTGTCACATTAATCATACACTTATTTTTACCATAAGACCCACGATCCCTCAATCAGATATCTACCCTAGAGAAATGTAAACAAAAGTCAACACAATCCTGTATACTATATGTGTATAGTAGCTTTATTCATAGTAGCCCTTAATTGAAAACAATCCTCATATATCTGAATTGTGAATTAATAAAACACACTGTATGCAGTGTATCCATAAAATGGAGTAAGCTATTTGCCCTCACAATAGCATGGATAATTTTTGAAACATTTTGCTAAGTGAAAGAAGTCAGACTCAAAAGACTACATGCTATATGATGCCCTGTGCATGAAATCCTAAAATGGCAAGACCATAGTGGTAGACATCTTAGGGCTGGAGTGGGCAGTGCAGAATTGCTTAGGAGAGGGAACAGGATATTTTGAGGTGAGGAGAATTTCCTGATTCTTGATTGTGGAGGGGGCATACTATTGCATACAATTGTGGAAACTCATCAAAATGTAAACTTTCAATGGGTGAATTTCATTTTATGTAAATTATACCCACAGAAAGAAATGAAGGTTAAAAGAAAATAAAGGTTAGGGGGAAAAAAAAAGATATTCACAGAATGAAAAGCTGAAAAAACTCATTAACACTGGAAATGCTAACAGAAGATCCGACTGAAGGTATACAATCCCGAATGAAGCATGGTACTGTAGGAAGAAATGAAAAGAACTGAAAAAGGTCATTACAAAAGTAAATATAAGTTAATAATGAATTTCATGAGTATCAGCACCTGAAATCTTACTACTAAGAGGAAAGAGGGAGCCCTGAGAAGGAATCCTCCCCAGGGACCTTAGGATCTGTTAAAATGTAAAGCAGGGAAACAGAAAATCCCTCCTGGGCTGCAGAGTTTACAATGATTACCAGGCAGTGGTGATTCACCCCTGGGGTCATCTGAAGCCTGCGAATAATAAATCCAGCTCATCTGTGTACCGTTGGCTCAATACCCTTTGCTAATGTCTGAAGCAAAAACAGACATTTTCTTTTCTGTGAGGAAATATTTCCCAAGTCTTACTGTTCTTTATACACAATGTTTAATTTCTTTCAATTAAACAAAAAAAGTTAATAAAATAAGAAACATCACCAAGAGATTTAAAATTCAAAAGAACCAGACTCAAAAATAGCACAGAAATTGGAATTTCTAGTAAAAGAATTTAAAATGACTGTGATTAAAAACCATAAGGTAGAAGAGGTATTTGAACACATGGGGAATTTCAGCAGAAAGACATAAAACATATTTAAAAAAAAAGCCCAATAGAATTGCTAGATATGAAGTGCCTGATATCTGTGATACAGAATTATTTTGATGGACTTCCTAGCATACTGGATAAAGTGATGTAAATAATCTGTTAACTTGAAGACCAGTTAAAATAAATTATATGAACAAACAAACAAAAAAACAAAAGAAAAAGAAAAGAGAAATATGACAGAACATTCCCCATCTCTGTGGGGAAATATTAAATTCTCCAAAATATGTGGGGCTGCAGTCCCAAATGGAGTGGAGGAAGAGAATGGGTCAATAGAAAACATACAAAATATAATGGCCAAGAGTTTTCTGAAATTGGAAAGAATATCCCACAGATCCAAGAAGCTCAGAGAAGCCCAATGAGGATAAATAAAAAGAAAAACACACCTAGGCATGTCCTAGTGAAACAATGAGAAGTGAAGAGAATGAGAACAGCCTAGAAATATTCAGAGACAAAGGAGAAACATTTCGTACCAGGCCTGGTATGCCCCAGCTCATCTGCTCCTGAATCTATGCTCTTTTCAAAGTATCACTGATCCAAAACTAGCTTTTTGCTTTAAGCAAGAATATACACATATGGGGCGCCTGGGTGGCTCAGTTGGTTAAGCAACTGCCTTCGGCTCAGGTCATGATGCCGGAGTCCCGGGATCGAGTCCCGCATCGGGCTCCCTGCTCAGCGGGGAGTCTGCTTCTCCCTCTGACCCTCCCCCCTCTCATGCTTTCTCACACTCTCTCTCTCCTCTCAAATAAATAAATAAAATCTTAAAAAAAATATACACATATGTCAGCATCTTTTATCTCTTATTTATTTATTTATTTATTTATAAACAAATATTTCTGCATACAGAAAAGTGACATGGCAGGTAAGTGGCTTTAGCTCTGAAACTGGGAAACACTCTGAAAACTCATACACACACACAAACACTTGGATTCAAACAACACATACATCTTTGACTTCATTTCTGATTTTCTCTTTAAATTATACATCTAGGAGATAATTTACTGGATTAAAATGGATAAACACTTTTAAAGCTCTTTGCTTTAAAACTAGAATCAATTTTAATGTCCACTTATAAAGTAACTATTAATTATTATACATCTATAAGATAATGGTGAAGGCATTAAAGCAATTGTTTTGAGATGCTTTTCAAAGACTGTGATCAGGATTTGGATTTAATATTAAGGGGACAGAATCAGTAAACATCACAGTGTGACTGAAACCATAAAATATTTATATCTACATAATAAACTACATTAATATCATATCCATGCTTATGTTTATTTCACACATGCCTCTCTCAAACCTCCGGTGTCCCAAATCTGAAACTGCCCATCAGTCTACTAACTAGCACCCTTCTTTGAGCTAACTATGATTATTTATCCTAACTTTGACAGTGGCTCCAATTTTACACTCCCGGTCTGGCCTTGGCTCTCCTGGCTCAATTTCCCACCTTTCTCCTGAGCTCCATCCACACATGCTCTGGCCAAGATAGTGGGCCCCTGGGTGCCAATGTATATATAGATTTACAAAGTATAAACACTGAGCAGTGAGATCCCTTTCCTCCCTAATCTTTATCTTCATTACCTTGAAGGAACTGAGCAGCCCAAATTCCCTAGAAAGCTCATCACAGTGAAAAACAAGACAAAACCCAAAAAACAGCCAAACAAAAACAAACACAAAACTTCCCAGGAGGAGATGGGGGCAGATAATCTAATGGGCCTTTATCATTTTTTACTTCACATCTCTGTGATAGAAGCAAATGTAATTTTTATGTAGTTATGAGAAGGGAAATTGAAGCAGGGATCATTTTGTAGCATTATATTCCTGTGCACTTGTTCCAACTTCCCTCTGCAATTGCTGTCCACCACTCTGGTGTAATTGCATAGGTCATTTGTGGAAAAGCATAATTATCTCTTAAAGTAATGTTCCCTCATGCACTATTAAGTCATGAATTTTTCTAAAGTAGATGGAGGGAAGGAGCTAGGTGACTGGAAGAGAAGTCACAGAATATCGGATCCGAAGGGGCTTAGGGAGCCACTTCATCTCCTTTTCAGTGCTACGCTCCTGCCTGGGACATTCTCACAAAACACAGCAACCACATGGCATCAAAATTTTATTTTGTGTAATGATCTCTCAGTAGATTGAAGCCCCCTTAAAGGTGACCTCAAGTCATCCGTACTTCCCAGGACCTAGCACATTATCTGGCACAGAGGACACACTCTGTGCTTTCTGCTGAGTGAATGTTGAGGTGATTGCCAAGAATGAAAATGTGAGATGGATTTTCTCTGACAGAGCACATCCCACTCAGAGACATATAGATCCTTCGGGGCGCCTGGGTGGCTCGTTCGTTTAAGTGTTCGACTCTCAGTTTTGGTTCAGGTTGTGATCTCAGCGTTGTGAGATCGAGCTGTGAGGATCAGCACTGGGCATAGAGCCTGCTTAAGATTCTCTCTCTCCCTCTGACCCTCCACCTCGGGAAAACAAACAAACAAACAAACAAACTCTTAGATCCATGAAACACACTGTTTCAGAGTCTTACTGAACCTGTTTTCACAGAGGAGGGATGTATATAGATTGGAAAAAGTTAAATATGGGGATGGTGCTGGTTTAAAATACTTCGATGCCCCCCAGCTTGTGACTTAACCCTTAAGAGTATCAGAATTCTCGAAATGAAACATGGATTACCATTCCTGATGATGTAATGAAATCATACATCGGCAAGTGGAGAATGCAATGCCAGGTTCAGAGAGGTGCATAATAAAAATGCCCATGGTGATATTTAGCTACTACTTCTAGTCACGGCACAGGATTATTTACATTCAATTAATCTTTTTTTTTTTTTTTTTTTTCACCAATGGCCATGCAGTAACCTGTTATGATGTGCTGACCAATGTGCTGGTGCATGAGTGCAACTGTGAACAAGGCACAGTCAAGTGGGGAAGTTAGACAGGTAAACAGGCTTATCTCATCACCACCCACTATAGTTATCCTCAGCCAAATTTACAAAACAAGTGATTTGTCTTTGATCACTTCTTACTTTATTAGTATAACCCCTTAAAGATTAAGACAACATACTTGCAAGTTAACCAGACATAGGTTAGTGAGTTAAGATATTCAAAGCACCTGTATCAGAGCCTGGAACACAACCCATACTCAGGAAATGTTAGCTATATTATTGTATAGGGAAAATGCCTCCAGGCTTCAGCTTCCTTCTCAGTAAAATTAAATTGGTAAAATATAATTATAATTATAAATATGAAACAAAATAAAGCTGGAAAGTGGGAGAGTTTCAGAGGCTCCATTTTTCTACATGATGGTCAGAAAAGACTTCACTGAGGGGGTGTTTTTTGAATAAATGAATGAATAAAAGGAGAGAGCAAGAAATAAGTTAAAAGGGGAAGAACATTCCAGACAGAGGGAAGAGTAGCCAGGAGACAATGAGCAAGAAAGAAGACTAGCTGGTGAGCTTAAGGGACATGTAAGTGACAGCAAACTAACATACAAGAGATACTCAATATATGCCCAAAATGCAGATTGCTTATATTTGGAAAATTTTTACCTCTCATAAATAACCTTCATGTATATTGTTTTACTGATCTTCACACTAATTCCAAGATGCTGTTGTGTAAGAGACTGAAAAAGTGTTTGTTCCAGGTCTCATAGCTGGTAGGTGATGGAGGAAGGACGTGAGACCACATTTCCTAAATCATCTGCTCATTCTTGATGTAATAACCGAACTCCCCGCTTTGCCTTCTGTTCACATTTTTCAATCAAAATCTCCTATTCAAGGTCTTCCCTCTCCTGTGTTTAAATCCTAAAACTATCAAAAGACAGTGTACCCATAAACTAGATGTTAACTTGGATTTCATATGGTTGTAAGCCCTCCCTTCCAGACATGCAATGTGTTTCCCTTTGAACAGACACCCTCAGGGCAAATTTTATTAAAAAGTGTCTTGATTATAGGGTGTTTTAGTTTTTAATGGATCAAAGATTTTTTTCAAGTTCCTCTACCACATCCTACCATTGGCCACCTTCTTCTACACTGTGTCAAAGCCCTCTGTGGAACAGCAGTGTCTGCAAGTTGATGGCATTATCACAACCACGGCGGTGGTTGTTGGGCTCACATTTACAATCTACAGGTATTCACACCGGTTTATTCTTGGCAAGATGTGGCTTATAAATACTTTTAGGAAATAGCTCTGACAGAGAAAAATGCTCATGATGCTTTGGTCCAGATGTTCTCACGGATCAAAGACTCCCTGGCGATGAGCAGTCCCCTTGGAAGCTGTGCAGTTGGTTTTGATGGACATAATGCTTTCCTGAATGTCAGGGACAATATTATCAGAGCATCCTTTTGGAGGGATAGGGGAGAGCTCTCGTTGCATTCTGTACCCTCCCAAGTCAGAGTGCTTGCGTAAGAGAC
The DNA here is from genome assembly GCF_009762305.2 of Zalophus californianus. Lineage (NCBI taxonomy): Eukaryota > Metazoa > Chordata > Mammalia > Carnivora > Otariidae > Zalophus > Zalophus californianus. The sequence goes on from NC_045598.1 coordinate 184,815,889, forward strand.
AGAAATATCTAAGTTTGAATCCAAGCACAGTTACTTCCTAACTATGACTTTGAGCAAGTTATTTAATTCTCTGAGCTTCTGTTTCTACAAATGTAAAGTAGACATAGAATACCTATTTTTTTCTTTTTCTCTTTTTTTCTAAGTTCAATCTGTTTTAATTTAAAAATAACTCTTTTATCTTGTCTTTGGTGCATGTGCTCAGGAACTAATGGGAACATCTTCTCTTCCCTCAAGAAGTGGGAAACAGGGGCACCTGGGTGGCTCAGTCAGTTAAGTGCCCAACTCTTGGTTTCTGCTCAGGTAGTGATCTCAGGGTCCTGGGGTTGGGCCCCGTGTCCAACTTGACACTCAGCACAGAGTCTGCTTGTTTCTTTTTCTCTCTCAAATAAATAAAATCTTTTTTAAAAAAAGTGGGAAACAGGCCATTGTGTTTTTTTGAAGTCTGAGCTCCCTATGCCCTGGAAGCCAGTGATTATGACACCCTAGTTCCTGATGATATTGATACCATCCTTAATTTTTTTTATTTTGAACTAATTGTAGACTCAGAAATTACCAGAAGTAAAAAAATTAGAGAGGTTCTATATACCTTTCATCTCCTTTCCTTAAATGATGGCATTTTATACATGGATGGCAACATCACAACCAGGGAAAAGGCATTGGTGTAATAATAAAAAATATCAACTATTAGGAATTTTGAGTGACAGTTGAGTGCCCATATTCTACCATTCACTTTTCCTTGCTAGAATTCCCATCTGAGGAAATCATACACAGAGACACAGGATCTATCTATTAGTATCTGGACAAATGATGGGACTTGGGTAAAAACTGGATATTAGAATACTGTTGAGGCTTGAGGTCTAAGTAAAACTCCATTTCCCTTCCTTCTCTTTGATACCCATGCATGTACCAAAGTGGTACAGCACACAAGTGTTAGACATGTGGATGGATTTACCTTCAGGAAGCATGCACTGTCTCAAATAGCTGACCCCTTTAATGTCCAGAGCACACATACAGAAGCATCCTGTAGGCAGGCATTCATTAGCAGAGTAAAAAATATAAAAAAATATAAAAAAATTTAATGCTGACATTTAAAGGCCAATAATTCTGCTCCCTGGAAGCAATTGTGTGACCTAAAAATTATTTCAAGCTTTCAAAATCAACGTCTCCTTTGGGACAGAGTGGTAGCCCAGGAAAGATGTGTGGAGGGAAGGGCAGAGGGAGAGTGAAGGAGAAGAGAATTCTCTTCATGCCTTACCTCATGGAGTGTCACAGAGGAGGGTTTTATAAATCAACACAGGCAAGACACTCAGCACAGTGTTGGGATCATGGTGGTTGTTCAGTAAAAAATAATTCTGTTCTCTGAATTCATATTCTCTTAAAGAAGCTGTCCCCAGAATAGTCAAAGAAGACCAGTGCTGGAAGGTACTCTGGAAAGTAGCTAGTCCCACCTAGGGGAGAAACCCCTTCTCTGGTATCCTCTCCAGATTGTCTGGCATTTTCCCCTAGACGGACTCATGTTCCTGAAGTACAACTCTGGGTGGCCGGTAGAGGGGCTGGTCATTTAGCACCTACTCAAAGTCTCCTGACCTGTCTGCACTGGAGAGGTTAAGATGATGCAAGCTGCATTTCCGAGACACTCTTGCAGGTGGAGTTTCAGATAGGTCCAAGACCCTGTAAAACATATGTGCTTTTCTGAGACCTAGAGGCTGACATGAGTCACTTGATCACCCCCACTGAGGTAGCCGTGGTGATGTTTCTAGCGTCCAGTTATGGAGTCATAGCCGTCCAGGATGGGCAGTGATGGCAATGGTGCTTCTGCTAGACGGGTCTTGTGATGTACTGGCTGCTGTATTTATGGCTGTGTAGCTTCGTTCCTGGGGAATCTGATCCCCTCAGAGATTCTGAGGGCTGTAATATAATAAATATTTCTTTTCCTGCTTAAGATAGCTAGATTGAGTTTGTTTTTTAAACAAGGACCCTGATTAATATACCCTTCAAAGGCTCTATATTATCTACACAATAAAATGTGATATATTAATGTGACAGCCGAGCGTCTCCATGATTTAGCCCCTGGGACATCTCCTGCCTCGTCTCTCACCCCTGCCCACCCCTTGACCTTCCATTTCACATTCTGACTCAGAGTTTCATGAATATCCCCATTCCATTTTGAGGAATATTTGGTTTAGATAAATTTGACTTTTATTGCACGGACTCTGTCCTCAGACTTTATTAGTTCTCTGTGTGTATGTGTGTAAGAAATCATTATTGGACACTTATTTTCCAGTCATGTACTAGGCTTTAGGTTTACAGAATGTCATGGAGCTTACAATTAGGTTAAATATGAATGGGGAAGAGAAAATCAACATGCACGTTTGAAATGCATAATTTTATATAATTATCTTTGAAATATATCATTACACATGAGCTATCAGGAAAACATTTCTCTGAGAAGGAAATGTTGGGAGTTAGAACCTGAGTTTTGGCCAAGGATCAGCCATTAAAAAGGAAGGAAGGAAGGAAGGAAGGAAGGAAGGAAGGAAGGAAGGAAGGAAGGAAGGAAGGGTTGATTACTGATTTAGCACACTTAAGAAAGTTGGGGGAAGGGAAGGAAGGAAGGAAGGAAGGGAGAAAAAGAAAGAAAAAAAAGAAAACAACTTCTGTAGAAAGAATTCTAAGTAGAGAGAACCACAAAGGTGATTACTCTAAGGCAGAACAAAGCATAGTGTCTGGGAAACACCAAGGAAGGTCACTGTGCCTGAAGGGAGTGAAGGAGGATGAGAGCATTCAGAGAGGGAGGCCAGGGGCATTACCACCTGTGTGAGCAATGAGATTTAACTTCTGATCTCCTGAATTATGGGCTTTTTCCCCAGTTTTAATTTAAATTCTAGTTAGTTAACATACAGCATAATATTAGCTTAAGGAGTAGAATTTGGTGAGTCGTCACTTACACACAACACGGAGTGCTCATCACTTACAAATGCCCTCCCTAATCCCCATCACCCATTTAGCCCACCCCCCACCCACCTCCCCTCCAGTAACCCTCAGTTTGTTCTCTATAGTTAAGAATCTGTTTCCTGGGTTGCCATTTTTTCCCCATATGTTCATCTGTTTTGTTTCTTAAATTGCACATATTAAGTGAAATCATATGGCGTTTGTCTTTCTCTGACTTATTTCACTTAGCATCATACTCTCTAGCTCCATCCTTGCCATTGCAAATGGCAAGATTTCACTCTTTTTTATGGCTGAGTAATATTCCAGTGTGTGTGTGTGTGTGTGTGTGTGTGTGTGTGTGTGTGTGTGTGTACCACATCTTCTTTATATATTCATCAGTCAATGAACATTTAGGTTCTTTCTATGATTTGGCTATCGTTGATAATGCTGCTATAAACATTGGGTGTGTGTATCCCTTCAAATCAGTATTTTTGCATCCTTTGGGTAAATACTTAGTATAGCAATTGCTGCATTGTAGGGTAGTTCTATTTTCAACTTTGAGGAACCTCTATACTGTTTTCCTTATAAAATTGAACACCCAAAAACCCCCAAATAATCCAATTAAAAAATGGGTAGAAGACATGAATAGACATTTTTCCAAAGAAGACATACAGATGGCTAACAGACACATGAAAAGATGCTCAATGGGACTTATCATCAGGGAAGTGCACATCAAAACTACAAGGAGATATCACATCACAACAGTCAGAATGGCTAAAATTAACAACTCAAGAAACAATAGATGTTGGCAAGGATGTGGAGAATCGGGAACCCTCTTACACTGTTGGTGGGAATGCAAACTGCAGCCACTCTGATCTCCTGAATGGACTGAACAATAGAATTTCCCTCTCACATGAAAATGCTCCAAAGCTTTGGAGGTCCCAATCAAAGGGGACTTAGGGCTGCCCTTGCAAAGAAGCAAGGCAGATGGTGGTTAAGTTGCTTCTGCGTGGGCATGGGGCAACTCTGGGAGGCAAGACTGCTTATTCCTGGAGAAGTCAGACCCAGAAATGAGGCTTGCTGGTTGTTCATCTTACCAGGAAAATCTGTTAAGCTTGTGGCCAAATCTTCAGTAAAGTCCTCTTTTTTCTTTGAAACACACTGGGAAAACACGCTCTATTATTTTCCTCTTCTTTCTCTTCTTTTTCTTCTATCACTAGCTACCTCTGAACTGTTTATTTTATTTGTTTTGTATCTAATCTTCACAAAAACTTTGCAAGGAATGCATATCATCCCCATTTTATAGTTAAAGAAAATGAGTCTTAGAGAAGTTAAGTACATGCCAACTAATGGTACTTAGTAAATGGTAGAATCAGGATATGAACTCACTACCCTTATGGTCTCAAAGCCTGAGATATTTTCTGTATACAGTCATGCCATTTTTCATATGCAAGGACTCCACTTATGTGGTTCCTTCTGATGTAATCACTTTTAGTCTCTAAAAAGTCTCACTTTTACTCTACCACAACTCAGCTTAGATACCAGTGCCTCCTGACAGCTTTTCCTCAAGTCCACTTAAAGTCTAGGTCGATTTTGATGCGCCTCTGTGTGTAGCCCCAGTCTTTCAAAGCAATATCACATTTTGTTGTATTTATCTGTTTACTCACCTGCCTCCCCTACTAGACTGTATGAGTTCCTTCAAAGCAGTGATTGTTCTTAATTTCTGTACCCAGAGCTCTGAACTTTTCTGTGCTTTCTCCATTAATTTTTCCTGAGTAAATACAATCTCTAGAAATTGGAGACATAAAAGAGGCAGGAGCCACAGGTGTGTGAAAAATGATTCATTTGTGGCTTTTGAAGTGTGTCAGTCATCTGCTACTATGATGCTGCATAACAAACTATCTCAAAAAACAATGGTTTGTACTACATCAAAAACTAATGATGTACTGTATGGTGACTAACATAACATAATAAAAAAAAAAGAAAAAAACCCAATGGTTTGAAGTAACAAGATTGAATAACAAAATAACAAAATTTACTCTTGTTCATGAATCTAGGTGTTGGTTGATCTAGGCTGGGCTTGGCTCCAAACTGCAAGATTACTTCAAGTCTGTTCCTTGTGTCTCTCATTCTTTTGGGAACATGCCATGCCATGTTCTTTCCCCAATAACTGCAGAAGCTCAAGAGAGAAATCATAGTTCAAGTCTTTGATCATATTGTGTTTGGTAACATCCCACTGGCAAAAGCAAGTTACATGGCCCCAAACTGAAGACCAATGAGGGCTGGAATGTACATTGTGCCTATCAACAAGAGAAGGAAGAGGGGAGTAAATATTTATTTTATAATGTCCCAAAGTGACCAACTAAAAAAATTGAAATGCATTGATTTAGCATTTATTAATTGTAGGATCTAGAATAAAACACATCGAGATCGTCCCTGGTGAGGATTGCTCTCTGTCTGGTCTGCTGGGGACAAATTTACCTGGAATAGAAGAATACACAAGGGAAGATAGCTGTGAGACAGTTTTACTGGGCTCCTGCTAGGTTTCGGAACCTGCATAGGAGCTGCAAAGAGAGGAGCTCCGTCTTCACGACTCCTCACCTGGAAGGAAGATGGACACACAGTCAACCATTTCTATGCTTGGTTAATGGCTTCCTAGTAAGAAAATGCTCAGGATTCCAAGGAACAGAGAGAGGATCAAAAATTCTGACTACATGTCAGGGGAGAGTTTCTGAACAAGGCAATGTCAAAAGGGAATAATTTAACTTCTCATCCTATTGTCTTATGTGCTGTCTGGCACAGAATATGCATTCACTCAGCACATGGTTATTATAAGATTTGTGGGGACAGATTACTTTCAGGCTGACCGTGAGCTCTCAACATTACCCTCATTCTTCTTTCTCATTTTACAGATGAAGAAACTAAAACCCAGATGGCTGATGTAACTTTGTAAAGATCACACAAATATTTAATGACGAAGCTGTAAGTAGAACCTGAGGCTTGTGGCTCCCAGTCCAGTGATTTTGTGCTAAAAACTGCATGAAAATTACCTGACTCTAGTTTTCAATGGAATAAAAAATAAATTATACAGCTGGGTGCTGTCTAGCACAGTGGTGGCATCATAGTATAAACTCTGTAAATGTTTGTTGAATTGAGTTAGAAATTGGAAAGTTTCATAAAGACTCTGATTTAGTCCATGCCCTCATTATGCTCTGATAGGGAAGCAAGTACAGGAGCTGGGAAGTGACTTTGTCAAGGTCACATGCCTCGTCGGCCACAGAACTACAGCAAGAACCCGGAGCCCTTTGCCTCTGGATCCAACACTCCCTTCTTTATGTTGTCACTGGGGTGTGAACGAGGTCCTGTAAGCTGCGTCTGTGGGTAAAGAGGCATGACATTGTTTAAAGCCATTTTATTGTAAGCTCAGTCGCAAGCAGCTAAGGAGGAAAAGACAGTAATTCAGCTTGTCAGTGTCCTTAGAAACCCACTCTGGGGTGTTGTATTCATAATGGAAAGAATTGTAATGCTTGAATGTGGTTATTCTTGGACCCATTTTGAAACCAAGGGTCTATATTCTCAGCAGGCTTAATGCAGATAATTCCAGTTAAACCCAAGCCTCCATACAAGCTAAATTTCCAGGACCTGCTAAATAATTCCATGTTCGTTCAGGCTCCTCATGCTGGGTGCGGTTGGCATAAGGCAGGGGACAGGCAAAGCAACCACAGACTCTTTATTTCTTTACCATCATTTCCAGTAAGTCCTGTCTTCCCATGTCACTTTGTCACTTGCAACTTCAGGTGGCATATAGAATGGTCCCCAAATTCTATAATAGTGTAGAGCCAGCCTGAGTCACCCACTCTGTTTTCTGGCTCCACAAACTTATTTTAGTCTCAAATGACCTTCCAAGGGCAAGAACACTTAATCAATAGAAGGGCCTAATGGGCCTCATTTACCCCTGCAGCTATGTGGGGAAGAAGAAAAATCACAAACAGGAAGAAGTGTTATCGTCTCTTGGTCATCACAAGGGAAGCCACGTTGTGCCCCTCTCTGCATCTTTGACTCCCTCCTCAATCCTGATGATTGTCTGATTGCTGTTCTTTTCTCTAGAGAGGAGAGAGGGAAAAATGCATGATACCAACATTGAATTCATCCCAACTTTTTACCAGATTATAAACCTAAAGCCTTACAAATTAGTATATCCACCAGGAGCCACTGTTTATCCAGCCTGATCTTTCTACTTTCACATGAGAAACTGAGTTCTAGGAAGAATAAACAGTGTGGCCATCATCTTCCCATAAACTTAGTGTGGGACAATATTGAGGTCTCCATATTTCCATATCTAGGAGATTTTCACCTATATCTAGTTGATGCCTAATTGCCCTAGATTATTCCAATGGTATTACAGATTTATACACATTGAACTCTCTGATAACAATGCTTCCAGAGCAATTTCATAAGACAGACATGAAACCCTTTCCATAGTATCCGTAGTGCTTATTTCACCCCAAAAGATACTAGACAACCCAATTTATTCATTAACTATGCCTCTGAGAAACTTCTTTTTGATCCTCCAATATCAAATGCATCATCAAGATAAAGATATTTGAGTCCAGGAAGGATGTTGGAATCCATGGTCCAAAGACTAGAGAAACTCCCCAGTTGTGCTAAAGTGGCACCTCCCTTTGTAATTGCCTCTGGTTCTTCTGGGATCAGCTTGCACTTTAGGATTAGCAAGTCCTGGGTGTGAAGGTCAATGCTGTGAGTCTCTTATGCAGAGGCATGACAAAGTACTACTCTGCCTCTAAATTCCCTCATCTGAAAGGTAGCCCCTCAGTGGGTTGACATGACAATTACTACATTATTTGCCCATTTCCCCCATTCATTTATCATTAGAGGCAGTGGTGTGCTGATTCATTTTTTTCACCCAACCCACTAGCACTGGATTATAAAAGGCAAGCATTTATGTTAGTTTAAAATTTGGGGCTATAATTAATAGAAACTGCCTTCTTTTGGCTTAAGCAACTTGAGGATTTGTTGTTGTTGTTTGTTTGTTTGTTTGTTTATATAGACTTTAGGATCCCAAGAAGACAACTATGAAAGGGACTCTTTCCAGGGAGCCTCTTCTCATTCTGCAAGCCTCAACATTACTTCTGTCCCTTTGTGACTTTCCCCTCTACTATGGTAAGGGTCATAGGCCTCTCTTGTTCTTCCTGCCCAATGTTCTCTGTATGTATTCCTATGGCCACCATGGAGAGAACAAGGTGTCCCACCATGCTTCTTTTTCCCATCTCTAGGGGGAATGAGTCACAAACCAGGCTGGTCAGACTCTAGGACAGTGACTGAACCCTGTTCTCCAGAAGGAGAGGTTTCAGGGATGTTGAAAGGATAATGCATGTTGTTGTGGTCTAGAGTAGGTATGACTATTTCTCTCCCTCTCTTCCATTTCAGCATTGCTTTTACACACACATGAGAAAGAAAGACACTTAGGGTTGCTCAACCAACTCTGATTTGCTCATCAATATGTGTTCTTTGCCATTCCCTGAGTCTCCCCTGCAAAGCTTGCCACTGGGTCCAGGTCTGCAGCGTCAGCCAGACAAGGACTGGACAGACAGCTGCAGCCATCTTGCTAAATGAAAGATAGTCTTCTCCATAAGAGAAATGCTGATACTAGGTTTAACATTTAATTTTTATCCACTTTTGTTATTTTTTCCATAATGTGTGTTTTGGGAGAGAAGAGTAAGAGAGGAATGTGATAAAAAGTCATTGTTGACAGTGTAAATTTGGAATCTCATCACCTAATATGCAAGGCACTAACCTTCCCTGAATTTTCTCCTATTTCATCCACTTTGGTGCAACCATTTGCAGGTTCTAAATTCAGCATGGTCTGTCTACTAGTCTTCTCTTATTTTGCTTATCAATTTAACCTCCCTTAGAAAAACTGTTGCTTAAGCTCATACACTCACTCTACTTCCTCTTTCGTTCTCACTCAAGTCAGAATCCACCCTGATGGGTGCAGCTTTTTAAAACCCCTCTTAAATGTTGGCATGAATCGGTGCTGAAAATAATAAGTGATGCAGGAAATTACAAGTCAAGGGTCTTCCAGGGGACAGCAACAATGGATACAACTGGAGTAAATCTCAGAGGCTCTGGTCCCTCCTGAGACCTCAGAATCCCTTGGTATTACACAGCCATCAGAGCTTCTACATTTATGATTACCTGAGAATAATAGCTACATAAAAATGTGGAATTCCTTGAACAAGAGAAATAGGCAAGAGGTGGATTAATGAAAGAATTGGTGTTTCATCTTACAGAAGGGAGCAGAGAAAGGAAGTGTAAAGGAAGAAGTAAACACAATGGAGACAATCCAAGACAGGCTTAAGGTGAATAAAAAAAGCAAAGAAAAGTATGTGCCTGGATTCCCAGAGAAGAAATATGCATATACCAATGTATATGCTTACCAGGGTAAGCATCAGGAAGCAGTGATTTGGGGTAGGCAGCATATGGGATGGATCAGTGGGTTTCTCTTTAGTAGTTTTGGCTTAGATATCTTGGACATGGATTTGCTACCATCTGTCAATGAACTAATGGAAGGAGGTCTTAATCAAACAGAAATCTATTGATTATATTGCATTTATAATCAATATAATAATCAGTATAATCCTGATACTTTGGGGTGGTTCCATTATACTGGGGTTAATGGGGGCCATAAGTCAGAGGGATAGCAGTTTGTCACAGTAAAAAAGGGTAGAACAATGGCTGGACTGGTGGTCTGTGGAACACAGTGGACCCTCTTACTACTGACACAACCATTTACCTGATGAAAATTATGAAGAAACACACACACATAGACACACACACAATTTAGACTCTAGAAATTATCCTAAGAACAAAGAAAATGGAGGCACATTTATTGAAGAAAATCTGCTAAATCTCAGTAAGAACTGTGGCAGTTTGTGGCACTGAGCCATGACCCACTCATAACTCCTCCTTTGTCCCAGCTTAATGTGATGGAAGCTCTATTCCAGGTATGTATAGCAAGGGGATGGGTTTTCCTTTCCACCTAACACCATCTAGGACTGTGGCTTTACCAGGGAGGGGGGGCTTCTAGCATATCTCACCCCCTCAGCTCCGTATTGCAGAAACTATACTCCTGGACCCTTCCCTGATACAGCATCTGCTTGTAGGATGAAGGCTCTGCTCAAAGTGAAACATGCTAAGAATATATTAGGCTCTGAGTGCACCTGCCTCCACTAACCCATAAAGCTAAGTTTCCATACCAGCAGGTGCAAGCATAGAAGATCAGGGTCTGTCATCCCTACTCAGAGCAGCGTTGCCACTCTGGGAGAAGTGGGCTGCTGTCTGATAGAATAGCACGGAGCTTCTTCCCTTCTTCTCTTAAGCATGCCTTAAGAGTAAAGGGTTCCACCACTGTGGTAGACTGAATAGTGGCTCTCCAAAGATGTCCACATCCTAATCCCTAGAACCTGTGAATATGTTATGTTACACAGAAAAAGGAGTTTTGCAAATGTGATGAAGGATTTTGAGATGGGAACATTATCCTGCGTTATCTGGGTGGGTCCAAAAAAAATCAAATGGGAGCACTGGGTGTTCTATGAAACTGATAAATTATTGACGCTATATCTGAAACTAATGATGTAGTAGTATAAGTTGACTAATTGAATTTAAATTAAAAAACCTAATGGTCTTCATAAGATGGAGGCATGAAGATCAGAGGGAGAGACAGAAGCAGACGTAAGGAGGGAAACAAGAGGTTGGAATGATTAGAAGGACCTCTAAGCCAAGGAATGCAGGCAGCCTCTAGAAACTGAAAAACAAGCAATTTATCCCATGAAGCCTCCATAGGAATGCAGCCCTGCCAACACCTGGGTTTTAGACTTCTTATCTCCAGACTATAATAGAATAAATTTGTGTTGCTTTTAGCTACTGAGTTTGTGGTAACTTGCTATAGTGGCAATAGAAACTAAGATAGACACCTCTGCCTAGTGATACGGACTTTCTTTGGAACAGTGTAGGGAAGATCACACCTAAGGGCATTGCCAAAAGCAATGGAGATCTTGGTAATAAGCAATTGGGAAGAGGCTGGTTTACAAAATCTCATAGCAACAAAGAAATTATTGATCAGTTGAAGACAAACAGAGAGAACCAGGAAGAAACACAGCTGAGAAGAGCCCTCTGAAGCTGTCATAACTATGCCCCTGAAAAAAAGAACCCTACCTTATTAGAAGGGAAGTTCTTTTTTATAAGGCATATGTGCATTTGGAGTTTGTTTTCCATTTCATTTGTCTCATACCATGTTCCTGAGATTAACTGGTGAGAGAGGAGAGCAAGCTTTCCTGTGGGTCAGGTGCCTCATTCAAATGTCATGGTCACTATGCCAGCTTCCATTTAATAAATTACTGCCAAGGGTACACTGAATGGCATCATAGTAGCTTCAAATCCATTAAGAGACAATTTAGTAACTCTACAGGAAGAAGGGTCAAGGATAACATTGGCATTACCTTGTATACCTGGAGCTCAGGAATTCTCCTCACATGCATTTCATCCAATTAATCTAGATAGCTATTCTTTCCATTATACAAGCAGATAAACTAGCCTATAAGATCAGGAGAATGTGTCAGGTCCCACTAACAGGTGATGTTGCTACCCTATATGGGATCCAGGTGACTTTAACTTTTGTCTCTGGCACCATAGGCTGTCCCACCATGCTCTTTGTAGAAGTCTGAGAGAAATTTGAAACAACACAAAGTGATTACTTGGGATTACACTATTAGGTAGTTACCCTAAAAAATTTAGGTTTTAGAGTAGGGCACCAGGATGAAGAGGAAACAGCAAACCATGTAACCTGTAATATGGAGACAGTAGAGGAATTGAGAACATTTAGTTTGGAAAAGGAAAATGTAATTCTAGAAATAGTACCCGTGTAAATAACACCCTGAAATTTACAAATCACACATCCCCGTCTCCTCATTTACCCTTCTAAAGAATTTATAATTTAATCAAGTCTCCTATTTTTACAAATGAGAAAACTGAAACTTGAGCTTGGTGACATCTGCACAGTGATAGGCCCAGGAAATTAGGAAAGCCAGTGTCTTGACACAGGTATTTGATAATCTAGTGTTAGTTGTTAGATCATACCATTGCCCGTATTCATCAAATCAGAACTCACCTTGACTCATAACTACTTCCTGATCAAGCTCTTCTGTTTCTTTCAGTAACATCTCTTTTCACTTCTTTCTCATTCCCTACTCACTGGACACATTAGTTTTATTGCAGTTTCTACAGAGACCAAAGTGCCTCAAGAAATTAACACTTTATTTTTCCTCTCCCTGAAAAATTCTTCCTTAAGATCCCCATGTGTTTGGCTACTTCTTACCATTCTCAGAGCTCAGCTTACACATTACCTCCTTGGACCGGACTTGCTTGCCCACCTCATCTAAAGACCCTCCCCCTGGACACCAGTGCATATTATAACACTCTCTCTTTTTGGTTTTGGTCTTCAGAACACACATTTCTATCCTGTTTATTCATTTGTGGTCTGCCTTTCCCTGCCAGAATCTCATTCCAGGAGAGCAGGCACATTGCCCATTTTATACACTATCATATCCTCAGTATCTGCACAATACCCAGTGCGTAAGAGATGACAAATATTTACCGTGTGAATGAAAAAATATATTTGCTACAGGGGGAAAAGGCAAGTAGTTGTCTTTGTGAAATACAGGAGAATTAATAAACTTATACTTACCCTCTAGGGTCAGAAACAGGTTTGGTGAGTGAGGTTCTAGAGAGGTAATAGAATTTAATTCTCCCCAAAGAAAGAACTTTATAAAGCACCACAACTCTGCATGCAGCAAACAGACCATCCCACACAGTGGTTAGTTAATGATTGGTGAAATGTTCAAGGAAGGGATAGACATGCATCCTCAAGAAACAAGGGTGCCTATATCCTGCACGTGGTTGTACCAAGGCAGCTTCTATCTTACTTTCTCACTTCTGGAACCTATGACTCTAAAGGGGCATTTTGTCTATAAAATGCTGTTTTATGGGACAAAGACAAGAAAGTAGGCAGACTTGTTAATCGTACTTTATTATTTTCCACTAAAGACATACAAATCATAAGATAATTCTAGAAATGATTTATGATCTTGTTTACAAAAGTCTTATGCTCAAAGAGGAAGTTTTAACAGCGTCTTTGATTTCAATTTATATTAAATATGCAATTACCCCTAATTATTATTATTTTTTAAAAGATTTTATTTATTTGAGAGAGACAATGAGTGAGAGAGAGAGAGAGCATGAGCAGGAGAAGGGGCAGAGGGAGAGGGAGCCCAATTTGGGGCTTGATTCCAGGACCGTAAGATCATAACCTAAGCTGAAGGCAGACACTTAAACAACTAAGCCACCCAGCCTTCAATTACCCCCTAATTAGTCAGTGATGAATGATTTCAGTTGCAAGTAACCGAAAAGCTCACTAAAATGCCTTGAACAAATGGGGGTTATAATAGCCATATGAACAAAAGTCTGGGGAGAGTCAGTTGCCAGCAGTGATTTAACAGTGGTGTCAAGGAAATTTCACATTTTTATTTCTGTCCATTCCTCTACTTTCTAGATTGATAGCTCCACCTCTCAAGTGGTTTCACAAAGAGTAAGTTGCTAACTCTTTTCAAGTGTTAGAGTCTCATATGTAAAGTACTAAAATAATGGTACTTCTTTTATTGCATTGTTATTAGAAATAAAAAGATAATATATGACAAGTGCTTTGTACTGGACTTTGCCTTCAATGGCTACACCATTTACTGACTTTTATCATCGCTGCTCTTCTTACATTGAACTTCTCTGACAGCATACTTGTTTCACCTTACAATCACACTCAGCCCTTTGCTTTATTGCTTAGGTCAAGACATCCACTTGGAGAAGTTTTCTGTGACAAACCCAGACTGTTCATCCTTCTGTGCCTGTCCCCCAACATGTGCCAGCTTCCCTTATAGCTCTGAACACCCTCAGTCTTGGGAAATGCCCACCTATTTAAACCCCCAACTTCAATGTCAGTTCTGTTCAAGCCAGTTAGTGTTTATGGAATAACTACCGCATGTCAGACACAGGAAAACCTCTGCAAAGCCTTCTCCCAATTCCTTTAAGTGAAGTTAGTCACTCACACATTTGAGTTCTAGGAGTATGTCACAGGCCAGACTCTCTAGAAGCAGTTGCTAAAATAGGATTTGGGTGGGGTAAATATTAATTAGGGTTCAATTTCCTGAAAGGGAAGGGAGAGAAAGCAGGACTGTGCAGAGAAAGAAGCTGAACTGTGATGCAGCCAGACAGAGGTGGCTAAATGGTGAAATGCTAGTCAGAATCATCTCAAGTAGAACCAAAATAGTCAGATCTTTATATCCCTCCCTCACTCAGTCCCTGACATGGGCTGCCAGAGGACATGGTCTCAGGCAAAGTAGCTCTGAAGGTGTCTGCAGCTGGAGACTGCTGCCCATGCTCCTTGAAGCTGTGCAAGAAGGTCTTCTTGAAGGGAGAGCTGACAGCATATCTTTGGGTCTCCCATAGTCTACCCATTGGGATGTTCAAATTCACTTGTCCAAATATATTCAGGATATGACTCCTCCCGAATTCCAGTGGACTAATCTTCCTAACAGGAAATGTAAAAGGTTGCTGAGTGTGTTGTATAGGTTCTTTATATATTTCGGATACTAACCCTTTATTGGATATGCCATTTGCAAATACCTTCTCCCACTCAGTAGACTGATGTTTAGTTTTGTTGATTGTTTACTTCACTGTGCAGAAGCTTTTTATTTTGATGTAGTCCCAAGCTTATTTTTGCTTTTGTTTCCCTTGCTTCAAGAAACATACTTAAAAAAATATATATTATTACTGCCAATGTCAGAGAAATCACTCCTGTGCTCTCTTCTAGAATTTTTATGGTTTCATATCTCACATTTAGGTCTTTAATCCATTTTGACTATATTTTTGTGTATGGTGTAAGAATGTGGTCCAGTTTCGTTCTTCTGCATGTAGCTAACCAGTTTTCTCAACACCATTTTTTGAAAAGACTGTCTTTTCCCTATTGGATATTGTTTTCTGCTTTGTTTAAGTTTAATTTGCCATATAATTGTGGTTTTATTTCTGGGTTTTCTATTCTGTTCCATTGATCTATGTGCCTATTTTTGTGCCAGTACCATGCCGTTTTGTTTTGTTTTATTATGTTATATTATGTTATGCTAATCACCATACATTACATCATTAGTTTTTGATGTAGTGTTCCATGATTCATTGTTTGCGTATAACACCCAGTGCTCCATGCAGTATGTGCCCTCTGTATTGCCATGCTGTTTTGATTACTACAGCTTTGTAATATAATTCAAAGCCTAGAATTATGATACCTCCAGCTTTGCTTTTCTTTTTCAAAATTGCTTTGGCTGTTTGGGGTCTTTTGTGGTTCCATATAAATTTTAGGATTTTTTTGTTCTAGTTCTGTGAAAATTGTATAAGATGAAATAACAGCCCCTGACACTGCAATAAGTTTCCATTTCACGATAGATAGTAGTGTCTTTCTTTGCCCTTGATCTACTGTAGATTCTTTTCCACCTCCGCTATTATCAAGGCCACCTGGTGGTATGATCTAGATCTCACCACCAAGGTCAGAACTTCTGTCACAATGCCCCACTGAGGCCAGAGTTGCTATTCCTGTCAATTTTGAATCACAATTAGCAATGGAATGCCGAGAAGCATCCAAGTAGATCATGTGGGTTCCACGAATATTCTTTTGTCCATATTCTGTAACAGAAACCCAGTATCCACCTGATTATCAGGGTCAATTACCTCTGGCCTTCTGGTCTCTGGACACAAGGAACCACTGAAACTTCTCAGATAGCCGCTATAGCTCATAATTGAACAAAATTTTTGTGGTGTCTCCTGGCAAAAGTGTACCCCTTCTGGAGACCAAGACTTCCTATTCTGTATACCCCAGCTTGTGAACGTGAGAAAAATCCTCAAGTGAATAATTTGTCATGATAGCAACTGGAGTCACTCTTACTTCCACTCTTGGGTTCCCAGACACATGCGCTACCATATAAAAATTTTGATTCAGTGGATGCAGTGATTTCTAGAAGATAGATGCTAGTCATCACAGTGTATTGCCCTCAAGCTGTCACTTCAGCTTTGCCTTGAGCAGGACATTTTAATCCTCTTCCAGGCTGGCATCTTCTGGGTAGAACAATATGTGATGTGACCAGTGGATTCTACTGTTATGTTCCCACTTCCTAACTCCTTTTGTGTAAGATGAATTGCTTAGCAATGTTATGTGGGATTTCATGCTGATGGACCACAAGTTCTCAGGTAGTGGGAGGCCCTGCAGGAAGCAAAGGAAAGGTCCTGAAAATACCTAAAATAGGTGTATATCTTAATGTGGACAAACTATTGGCCCTTCCAGGAGAGAAAGGGTCCAATGTAGTCAATTTTTCACCAAGTAGGGGGTCTCCTAAAGGAATTGTCCTATACTGGCTGAAATTTTGCCTCTCTTACTGGCACACTGGATAATCAATAGGGATAGCAGCTAGCTCAGCCTTGGTAAGTGGGAGTCCATAATGTTGAACCCATGGATAGCCTTCATCTCTTTAACTATGGTCACTTCACTCATGTACCCAATGTGACAACAATGAAGTGCTGACATCAGAGGCTAGACTCTATCAAAGATGGAATTATTGTGCCCTTGCTTATTTAGTATTTTGTTAGTGGTTGATGCTCTCTGGTGGGTGTTAACATGTGATAAAAAGTCTTCAAATTTTGTGCTTACTTTGTAGTTCTCCTTGTCCCTGATCTTTTAATATATTTCTGATCAGATTTACCGCTGTGGTGATTCACTATATGTATTCTAATTTCAAACCATGTGTCCTTCTACTCACAGTAAATGATGGGTGCACTGCTCAAAACTTTGCTCATTGGGAGGATTACTCCTTGCTCTGGGTTTTCATTGAAACCCTTGCATGAGACTACAGTGAAATTTCCATTCATTTTAGGTTCTGTTTCCATTCTGTACCAACAAATCCCTAAACCATGCTTTGGATTTTAACTCCTCCTTTATGAGGCTGAACAGGATTCCACCATACAGCCATAGTATGAGCTTATGGAGTGACACTCTTTTCAGGAGAGTTGGATATCATGGTGTCTGGGTTAATTTTTATGTAGTTTGTTGTGCTCTGTGACTCACTCAGGCTCAGTCCTGAATAGGATACTTGCATCCTATAATGAATGGTTGTTGAGCTTACCTGACTTAATTTTCTGGTGTATCTGACAGAATCCAGTTCATAATTGGCAGTTTGGGTCACATTGTCATTTAATGTGCTATGGTCAGATGTTTTGTCTCTACATGGGGTTGTTTTCCAAAAGCTTATAATTATTTGCTGCAGGTGGCTTGGATTTGTTCCTGAACTTCAATAGCTGTGTTGTATTTTTTTATTGGATTTTTCCCAAAAATACTCCATGGCATTTTTTCCCACCACTGATATCTCCAACGCCATAGGGTATTCCAATTCATAGGACCCAAGCAACAGGATTACTTATCTAGCAGCTTAGACTTGCTGCCACACCCTTTCCTTCTCTAGGTCCCATCTTAAAGTTGGGTTTTCTGAGTCACCCAGAAGATGGACCAAAGCAATATTCCTACCTGTGGACCATGTCATCTCCAGAACCCAAAGAGGCCCACTACACTTTGGAGATTTCTTTTTCATGGTGAGAGATGTGAAGCACAGTAACATTCTTTTACTTTGAAGACCATGTTCCTAGAATATGACCTCCTGACCTTCTGATGATTTTACTCCTAAGATTGTACAAATATGTTTAGCCTCCAAATATTTGCTGGGTTTAGTTCCCACCCCCTGAAGCCCAAGCATCTTACCCAGGCTTCCAGCTTGTTAGCCACCATTTGTTCATCCAGCACAATCAATCTGACATCATCAATGTAATCAACCAATGTGATGTTTGTCAGAATATCCAGAAAGTCCAGATCACTTTGAACTTTATTATTATGACAGCAAGTAGAAGAGTTAACATAGTCCCAGGCAAAACCCTGTTGTGTGTGTGTATTGTTGTTGTTGTTTTATGCAAAAGCAAGCTGTTTTGATATCTTTTCTAATAAGGATAGGAAAGAACACAATATCAAAATCTGCATGCCAGGTACTTGAGGAGATATTGAGCTTTCATGTTAAAGATACCACATCTCTCATGGTGGTGCTACTTGGGACTACAACTTGGTTGAGCTACAGTAGTCTGCAGTAATCCTCCAGGATTCTCCCAGTTCCTATATTGCCCATTGTGGTTTATTAAAGGAAAAGATCATAGCAATCATCCTGCTCCCACATCTTTTCAATTCTTAAGAGTGGTAATAGTATTGCCTTCCTCCTAGGATATGATGCTGTTTTTAATTAACTATCTTGCATGGGAGAAAGAGGACATTGGTAGGTTCAGAAATTTCCACTTGGCTTTTCCTATCATTATAGCTTTTACCTCAGAGACCAAGGTCCTCTGTTTATAGATTGTGTCAACTGCCAAATATGTCTATCCCAATTTCTGGGACCAGAGAGTTGACCACTGGGAGGTCTGCTGGACACCTTGAATCACTGTTAGCTTGGTGTTGGCCAGTACTTCAGGATATTACCTGACCCCTGTGTGACCCTGCTCTAACAAAGGGACCATTGTGATAGTTTTATGTTTCAGTTTGACTAGGCAATAGGACCCAGTTATTTAATCAGGTACTAATCTATGTATTGCTGTGAAAATATCTTATAGATGTGGTTGATATCTATAATTGGTTGATTTTTAAATAAAGGAGATAGGTATTACTTCTTCCATATGGCTTTCTCAAATGCCTAATACATTATACACTTTAGTTGAGTTCTTTCTCTTATGCAACTTGATTCACCAGTAAAATTGTTAACACCTTGATCACAACCTTATGTCAGGGACTGTTTGTACTTCACCTTCTGCTAGTGTTGGGCTCTCTTTGCTCCTTAGACAGTGAACGATCCTGCTTCAAAATTCTACCTCACCACCTGCTTAGATCACTACTGGTACCAACAGTTACAGATTGAGTTCACTGGAAGAAAATGCTGAGATGGTGTTTGGAGTGTAAAATGTTTATTAGAGGTCAGTACCTGTGAAAAGGGAGAAAGGAAGCAAGATTAATCAGAGGAGAAGTCCAGCTTCAGTGTAGGATTGACAAAACCTTAGTTAGCCTAGAACAGAACTCTGAAGAGAATTTTTACATCTAAGTTATCCCACAAGTGAGGGTGGGCTGGGCTTTACTACCCACTCCATTTAGTTGGTGGACATGGGTTGGCCTTGGAGGGGGCAAGAACAAGGCATCCCTCTGCAGCTGAGGCACACTCAAGGAGGTGATAGCCAGATCTCTCCTGATGTCACTCTTCACTGTTGGGCAACAAGTCACTTCTTGAAGTGTTTGAGCGGTGCATCTCCACATCTTCATGTCTACCAAAAAGCACTCTGTTCATTCTTTGTTGTCATGCTCACCCTGCTTCATCTGCTGACCTATCTTGTTTTTCTTGGTATGCCATGATATTTTTGAAGGGAAAATTTTTATTTTAGTCACCTTTGTATCTTCCAGCCAACCACAGTGTTTGGTTTAGATGCTGCTCAATACATGATTGTTGAGTACATTAAATTCATAGACTTATTCCCCAATATCTACTGGAGAAAATATTTATGTCAGGCAGAATACTAGATGTGGTAAATATTGCAATGATAAGCTAAGTATGGCTTTTATCAGAATGGAGTTATGGTAAGAAGGAATGACAAGATGACCTAAAAATTATGGTACTGGTTTTGAAGCTCAATTGTAATATCATGTCTGCCATTTTCAAGTTACAAAACTTCAGGGAAGTTATTTAGCTTCACTCTCAGTTTTTTTCATTTCTTCAATAAGGATTATAATTTTTAATATGCATATTTATCCTGAGGATTAGAGATATTATAAATAAAATACTGAAGCTTTTCTGAGCATTACAGATAGCAAATTAAAGTAACTGACTTTTCTGATTCCATACAAATTTTAGGATTGTTTCTTCCAGCACTTTGAATAATGCCATTAGAATTTTGATCGGGATGGCGTTGAAGTTATAGATTGCTTTGGGCAGACAGACATCAGAAAAGACCCCAAATCACCAAGGAAATGTTGAAAAAGAAAAACAAAGCTGGGGCATCACATTGCCTGATTTCAAGCTATATGACAAAGCTGTGATCACCAAGACAGCATGGTACTGACACAAACACAGACACATAGACCACAAGAATAGAATAGGAAGCCTAGATATGGACCCTCAACTCTATGGTCAAATAATCTTCGACAAAGCAGGAAAAAATATGCAATGGAAAAAAGAGGATCTCTTCAATAAATGGTGCTGGGAAAATTGGACAGCTATATACAGAAGAATGAAACTCAACCATTCTCTAACACCATACACAAAGATAAACTCAAAATGGATGAAAGACCTAAATGTGAGACAAGAATCCATCAAAATTCTGGAGGAGAACATAGGCAGTAACCTCTTGGACATCGGCCAGAGCAACTTCTTTCAAGACATGTCCCCAAAGGCAAGGGAAACAAAAGCAAAAATTAACTTTTGGGACTTAATCAAGATAAAAGCTCTGCACAGCAAAGGAAACAGTCAACAAAACAAAGAGGCAACCCACAGAGTGGGAGAAGAGTTTTGCAAATAACACTATAGACAAAGCGCTGATATCCAAGATCTATAAAAAACTTCTCAAACTCAACACCCAAAAAACAAATAATCAAGTCAAAAACATGGGCAGAAGACATGAACGGACACTTCTCCAAAGAAGACATACAAATGGCTAACAGACACATGAAAAAATGTTCATCACCATTAGCCATCAAGGAAATTCAAATCAAAACCACATTGAGATACCACCTTATACCAGTTAGAATGGTAAAAATTGAAAAGGCAAGAAACAACAAATGTTGGAGAGGTTATGGAGAAAGTGTAACCCTCTTACACTGTTGGTGGGAATGCAAGTTGGTACAGCCACTTTAGAAAACAGTGTGGAGGTTCCTCAAGAAGTTAAAAATAGAGCTACCCTATGACCCAGCAATTGCCCTCGTGGATATTTACCCCAAAGACACAGATGTAGTGAAAAGAAGGGCCATATGCACCCCAATGTTCATAGCAGCAATGTCCGCAATAGCCAAACTGTGGAAAGAGGTGAGATGCCCTTTAACAGATGAATGGATAAAGAAGATGTGGTCCATATATACAATGGAAAATTACTCAGCCATCAGAAAGGATGAATACCCAGGTTTTACGTCAACATGGATGGGACTGGAGGAGTTTATGCTAAGTGAAATAAGTCAAGCAGAGAAAGTCAATTATCATATGGTTTCACTTATTTGTGGAACATAAGGAATAACATGGAGGACACTAGGAGAAGGAAAGGAAAAATGAAGGGGTTGGGGGGAGACGAACCATGAGAGACTATGGACTCCAAGAAACAAACTGAGGGTTTTAGAGGGGAGGGGGGTGGGGGGAGGGGCTAGCCTGGTGATGGGTATTAAGGAGAGCACGTATGGCATGGAGCACTGGGTGTTATATGCAAACAATGAATCATGGAACACTACATCAAAAACTAATGATATGCTGTATGGTGACTAACATAATAAAAAAAAGAAACAAATATATTAAAAAGAACAAAAAAATTAAAAAATTAAAAAAAATAAAGTACTGACTCATAATAGGTGATTGTGTTATTTTGGATTGTCCAAAGACTCTG
The DNA here is from genome assembly GCF_009762305.2 of Zalophus californianus. Lineage (NCBI taxonomy): Eukaryota > Metazoa > Chordata > Mammalia > Carnivora > Otariidae > Zalophus > Zalophus californianus. The sequence goes on from NC_045598.1 coordinate 184,837,645, forward strand.
AAATGAGGACTTTGATGCAAGTAGAGTTTGGGGAGGTAATCTTAGAAGTAGGGAAAATGACACAGGGAGAAAAGCCAAGGCACACCAGTGAGTGGGATTCCATTCTGGACCAGTAGGGTTCAAACCTACCAAGACCTGCTAAGAAACTTCAAATTGTCCACTTAAAGACCAATGAGATTGAAGCATTCCACACTAATTAAAGGCTGTCCCCTGGGATGTCACCTCCACCCCTTTCATGGTTTGTGACTTGTGGTGGTGGAGAAACTGCCAGCTCTTATTGGGCTTGGAGAAAGACCTTGTGCAGAGAAGAGAGATGAAAGATGCAGATGCTTGAGGCTGGAAGGTGACAGCCTGACAGGGACCAAAGCTCTAGGTAGATGCAGATGTGCTGAGGGGTATGGGTGAGGGACATCTGTCATGTTGGCTAAGAAAAGAGAGTAGCTCTTGTTACTGTAGTTACTGCTACAACTGTTTTTGTCATGATTTTTAATTATTAGCACTACTTTTGTCACTATTTTGGTTTTTTTTTTTTTTTTTTAAGAGTGAGAGAGAGCATGAGAACAGGGATCAGGGAAGGACAAAGGGAAAGGGGGAGAGAGAGAGTCTTAAGTGGGCTCCACACCCAGTATGGAGCCCAACGCAGGGCTCCCTCTCACAACCCTGAAATCATGACCTGAGCCAAAATGAAGTCGGTGCTTAACTGACTGAGCCACCAGGCGCCCCATCACTATTTTACTTCTTAAGCAAGAATTAAGTGAATAAAGGAAATGACCCATGCCTGAAGAATAACAAAGACTGTTATCCTTTCCCCTAGCTTGACTTATAAGAAAATTAGTGCCAAAAATGGAGATTCACTTCAAATAAAGATGGTTAATTTTCAACATTCATTTTCCAAAGCTATCGAGAAGGTGGGTCCTGGAACAGACAAACTGGTCCTAGGGTTAATTACTGTGGTTTCCCTGTTATTCTACCAGTTTTCTGCAATTTAGTGTCTTTTCTTGTGTTTTCCCTCCACGTCTGTTTGCCCAAAGCCTGTGGTCTGGGCATTGTGCCCAGTTTGATTTAATTTTGGTTTCCTACTTATGCAGCATCCTAGCTGTGGTTTGGAGATGACATTTTACAAATTGTGTTTAGGCGTTTTTGTTTATTTATGGTGGAACAAGTACAGAAAGCTTGTGCCCAGCCTGTTTGGATAATAATGTTTAAAATAGGAGAAATAAAACTAATAGCAAATGATAATACATACAAATGTGTGATTATACAGAACACTAGTGCGTGTTTACATGCCTTCAAATGGAGCTGTGGATATAATAACAGGACGTTGCTGTTTTATTCCTACTCTTTTTTTCATCTCTTTCTGCAATAACCTGAAAAATAAGAGAAAGGACAGAACAGAGGCATGTGGCCACAGCGTGCCATCTGAAAGGATCGGGCAAGCACGTGGTGGCACCTCAATGAGCTGGGGATTCATAGAGGCTTCACAAAACCCAGAGCCAGGAATTGAGCTGAGTCCTGACGAATTCTTAAATTGCCAAATGTGAGCTGGACTTACAGGGAGACAAGCAAACCCACTGTACAGCATCGCATTAGTAAAATCCTGCTGAACCTCTTCTAGTTTGTGGGTGGAATCTGGGCTAGGTCCCATAGTGTTTCTGGTCAACTTCCTGTGTGAAAATGTCCAGTGCCATCAGTGTAATCTGTCTTCCAATTTAAAGGTTCTCTCTATCACCAACTTGTTCTGCCTCAGACCAGAACACCTGAATTTGGATAGAGGCCAAGAAGGGCTTCTCTGTGTGCTCATTACATTTTTCTTCATCTTCACCCTCATCCTTCTCCCCCGTGCTGTCCCTGAGCCTCCAGGGACAGAGCAGGGACAGAGGAGAGGTAACAGGCAGAGACATGGAAATGATGTTTCATGGCCAATAGGGTTGTGCTCTGCAGGTGTTCACGAGCTGAATTATTCCTCCTTGGAGTGCCTTTGAGGGCTCCTTGGAGCCTCCACAGGTGGAAACCTCTTCAAGTGGGAATGTCCCAGGTAAGAAGTTCTGGTTCCTCCCTGGGGCATGGGGGGTGCTCCCCTGGCTGCTCTGTCTACTCCTGTCACTTCTTTGTGTTGCTACCCTGCTCACCCCAGCAGCTACCTTTTGCCTTCAGATGTTTTAAGCTTCTCAGGTATCAGTCCTTAAGTCTCCTGACATGCAAGGAACACATATCTCTGATTATTTCCCTGGAAGCCCCTCACTTGCTTTAAGAGGAAAGGTCAGAAAGCCTTCCTCACCCCAGTAAGCAAGAATTTACTGCATATCTCTCCCTCTCCCTCTGTGATCTCTCTCACTCTCTCTCTCTCAAATAAATAAGTAAAATCTTCCCCCCAAAAAGAATTTACTGCATATCTTCAACCTTCACCAAAGTGGGTCTTCCATCCTGTAGCCTCTGACCTCCTCTGCCTACATGATAGGCTAATTCTGATACAACCACCACCTGCGCACCATTCATTCGCAAGATCTGCAGTACAGTGGTGTACTTAGAATCAACTATTTTGTTCTCTGCATTTGTGACTTTTGTAGAATCCTGTCTACAGGAAGGGTTACATTTAATATCCTGCTGTGAACAGATTCACAGTAGAAGTCAGAGGAGTGAACAGATCCACAATAGGGATCAGAGGAGTGCATCTGTGGAGTTTCAAAATATTGTGGCTTCGCTCCTGTGCACCCATCTGTAATGCAACACCAAGCTTATCATGAGATTCTGAGGGGTGTTTCCTAGAATTCTAAAGCAGTATGAGTTTCTGGTGTTACCTGCCTGGGAAACAAGAAAAAGAGCTGTTCACTAATAGAGAGGTGCTGTGTAGCACAGACATGACAAGCCTAAGATAGCTGAACCCTAGATTTGTTGCATCTTAACTCTGCAGTCTCATGGACCCAGAAAAGATGTTTAACCTCCCTTGGCCTCAATTTTGATGAATAAAATGGAAAAAAATCATAGTACTCACCTTATAGGTGATTATAAAGGTTAATTGAGATAATATATGAGAGGTACTTGGAACAGCATACACCATATGCTCAATAAATATTAGCTACTATTGGCTTAGGGTTTGAGTACCCACCCCCAACAATCACACACACAAAACAACGGCAGTGAAACCACTTCTGGACAGTTGGTAATTCATTCCAATCAATCAGTTCAGCAGCTATGTATAACCTCTTTGTGCCAGAGCATTATGCTAGGCACTGGGAGACTGGGTGAGAATGGAGAAGGTAGATGAGGAATGACTTATGATATAGCTGGGGAATCAGACACATACCCAAGTATCAGGACAGTTTCCTAATAGATTTAAAGTCCAAGGCAACTCATCTTTAAATAATGCAAATCCAAACCAAAATGAGATGGCATAGTTTACCATGCAGATTGGTAAAAATGTTAAATTTTGAGAATATCATACCCATTGCCAGGGAGGGTGTTGGGAAAATAAGCACTGTCATTAAAGGTGTGAATGCTCAACTTTTGTGGAAAGTGTACAGAAAATGTCTATAAAAATCAAGATATGCGTATCCTGTGATTGAGGTATCCTGCTACAGGTACATGGACACCCTGTATAGATATTTTGGGAAAAGTTAAGCAAGATACATAATAATGTTTATTTCAGCTTTGTAATAAGGGAAAGAGAAGACCTGGCAAAAAGTGTCCTTCAAGACGGGGCTGGCTATATAAATTATGGCATATCCAAATGATGAAATACTGTGTGACATTTGGAAGGATTGAGATAAATAAGTATGAGCTTATATGGAAAGATAACCACAGTATGTTATTAAATGGGGAAAAAAAAGCAAGGTGGATGACACTATACAAAATGCATATATATATATATATCCTCATGGAATAAAGTACTGAAATATTTTTTAAAGGCCATTACAGGAAACTGTAAGCAGTGAATATTTTTGAGGAGGTGCCTGAAAGAGTGGAGTATTTATTTTTATTTTGCACAATTCGAGGCAATTTTAATTTTCACCCCTCCCCCCCATACTATTATTTTTAAGTCCAGGAAAGAAGAAACCCCTCAGAAGAGAACATGACCCCGTGGAGTTTCTCCAGCCTTTGCCACAGGCTTGCTTTTCACACCACTAGTCTCTCTAATGGGCTTCTCTCTGACCCATCTCTGTGGATGACTGTGGCATGGGGGGGTGCTTGTTTGCAATCCATGTTTGCACAGGATTTGTTTGGAATTTGCTTCCCCTGCTCCCAGTGGTGGCTTTCTTGCTCTGGCTGGGCATCAGCAAATCTGGGGGAACTTCAGGAAAGCAGAAATACCAGCGTCTCACTCCCGATTGATCATTAAGCACAATTTCAGAGCGTGGGAGCAGACACTTTCCCTCTGTAAATGTCCTCTGACAATGGTGACCTGCTTCTGGGGCTGAGAAGCATGGAATTTCTCTTGTTTGTTTCGCGACTCCTGCTTCTCACAGAGTGGCTACCATCTTAAGGGCTGGCTCTCATATTATAAGTGCTTCATAGTCTGTCTGCAGAAGAGCTGGGGTCTCACATTGCTCTGGAGCCCCTTACTTTTGCTCCTCGCTCCTTCCCCAGCTCACTTGACTGTTCCCCCTCTCAACCCTCAGCTTTGCTCTTGCTCAGACCCACCTCCAGCTCCAAAATCTTGCCCAACCTTCTCATCTTGCCTCTGATGTGTGAAGTCAGCTATGTTTTCTAAATTTGCTCAGTATTTTGACCTCTCTCATCAGGATTACAGACCCCCTTAAGTGAACTGACCCTAAAGAACAGTCCTAGATAGCAAAACCTTCTATTCCAGAATTCCATTTACTGGCTCTGTCCCTGTAAAATTACCTGTCAGTTACCTGTCAATGGATTTACTCTGTAACTGTCTTTACCCACTGTTGGGAAATTCTATTTTTGTTTTGTAGTTTTGCGCTGAGTTATGCTTTTGTTCCAGTATTTGCCTTGCCTGGACCTGACCCACTAAAGCAGTATTTCTTAAAATTTAATGTAATATGTATCACCTAGAGATCCTGTTAAAATGCATATTTAGATTCAGTATGTCTGGGGTAGGGCTTGAGAGTCTTGTTTTTTAACAAGCTCCCAGGTGATGTCAATGCTGCTGATACTCCATGGTCCACATTGAGTAGAAAGCATTAAAACTGCTATCTCCTGGCTTCCTGTTTCCACTCTATTCACCTCCTACAGACTCACATTGGTCCATTCCCCACTTTGACCAGAGTCAGCAAGTGGATCGTGGCAGTTAGTAAATGTTATGATCAAGATTTAACCTCAGACTTTGGTATCCACACTAAGTAGAAACAGGTTTCTCAGGCTTTGAATAATAATCATAACTCATACTTACCAAGAATTTATATGCAAAAAATTGAACAAAGTGCTTTACATTTATGATCTTTAAAAAACTAAATCTTCCAACAATTCTATGAAGTAGGCACTACTATTATCCCAATGCGTATTTGAGGACTCTGAGATTAACTATCTCGAATGAGGTTTTACAAAAAGTCATGGGGTTGAAATTTGCATCCAGAAAGCAAGATTGCTTTCTCAGACAAATACTTTTAACTATCAAGTGTGTGTGTGTGTTTGTGTTTTCATAATATTGTGCCAAATATGGAAACATGGTCAGGATATAAATCACTTATGTGACTCCAAACTGATGTTCTTTACTTTTGCTGCATCCCTACCCTAAGAAGGTATACAAACATATATATTTTTAAATTAGCTTTTAAAAAAATAATGTAGGGACTGCCTTTTTTCCATTGGATATTCTTTCCTGCTTTGTCAAAGATTAGTTGACCATAGAGTTGAGGGTCTATTTCTGGGTTCTCTATTCTGTTCCATTGATGTATGTGTCTGTTTTTGTGCCAGTACCATTCTGTCTTAATGATTACAGCTTTGTAATAGAGCTTGAAGTCCAGTATTGTGATGCCATCAGCTTTGGTTTTCTTTTTCAACATTTCTCTGGCTATTCAGGGTCTTTTCTGGTTCCATACAAATTTTAGGATTGTTCCAGCTCTGTGAAAAATGTTGATGGTATTTTGATAAGGCTTGAATGTATAGATTGCTCTGGGTAGCATAGACATTTTAATAATACTTATTCTTCCAATCCATGAGCATAGAATGTTTTCCAATTTCTTTGTGTCCTCCTCAATTTCTTTCATAAGTGTTCTGTAGTTTTTAGAGTACAGATCATTTTCTTACACCATACACAAAGATAAACTCAAAATTGATGAAAGACCTAAATGTGAGCCAGGAATCCATCAAAATCCTAGAGGAGAACATAGGGAGCAACCTCTTCAACCCAGGCCACAGCAACTTCTTGCTACACATGTCTGCAAAGGCATGGGAAATAAAAGCAAAAATGAACTACTGGGACTTTTATCAAGATAAAAAGCTTCTGCACAACAAAGGAAACAGTCAACAAAACTAAAAGGCAACCTACAGAATTGGAAAAGATATTTGCAAATGTCATATCAGATAAAGGGCTAATATCCAAGATCTATAAAGAACTTATCAAACTCAACACCCACAAAACAAATAATCCAGTCATGAAATGGGCAGAAGACATGAACAGATATTTCTCCAAAGAAAACATACAAATGGCCAACAGATACATGAAGAAGTGCTCAACATTACTCGGAATCAAGGAAATACAAATCAAAACCACAATGAGATACTACTTTACACCAGTCAGAATAGCTAAAACTAACACAGGGAACAACAGATGGTGGCAAGGATGCAGAGAAAGAGGAACCCTCTTACACTGTTGGTGGGAATGCAAGCTGGTGCAGCCACTCTGAAAAACAGTATGGAGGTTCCTCAAGAAGTTAAAAATAGAGCTATCCAATGACCCAGCCATTGCACTACTAGGTATTTACCCCAAAGATACAAATATAGTGATCTGAAGGGTCACCTGCACCCCAGTGTTTATAGTAGCCATGTGCACAAGAACCAAACTGTGGAAAGAGACTAGATGTCCACTGACAGATGAATGGAAAAAGAAGATGTGATATATATACAATGAAATATTAGTCATCAGAAAGGATGAATACTTACCATTTACATCGATGCAGATGGAACTAGAGGGTATTATGCTGAGTGAAATAAGTCAGTCAGAGAAAGACAATTATCATATGGCTTTACTCATACATGGAACATAAGAAACAGCACAGAGGACCATAGGGGTAGGGAGGGAAAACCGAATGGGAAGTCATCAGAGAGGGAGAAAAACCATGAGAGACTCTTAACTATAGGAAACAAACTGAGGGTTGAGGGAGGGGTGCAGGGTGGGTGGGGGATGGGGTAATTGGGTGATAATGGGCATTAAGGAGAGTACATGATGTGATGAACACTGGGTGTTATATGCAACTGATGAATTACTGAACACTACATCTGAAACTAATGATGTACAATATGTTGGCTGACTGAATTTAAATAAAAATTAATTAATTAATAAATAAATGCAGGATGATAGCCTCAGCCCTTAAATCTTCATCCTTCATTTTTCTTTTTTAATTTTCAAAAAGCCTGAGTTCTAGTCTCAAATTAACCCTTTGGTGAGCTAGACATCAGCATTTCCATCCATCTGAGATTCTGATACACATGTCCAGGCTGGGGTCCAGGGATCTGGAATCCAAAAGACCCAGAAGTGATCCAGATTTATACCTTGGTTAAGAACTCCATAACAAAATGATCCCTAAACAATTTATTTTCACACTCAAAAGAAGCTGTGACGCTAATCCCCAGTAAATTGTGTTCTCCCTTTCAGTGTGGAGCTTATTGTCTTCCCGGTAGGAGCAGGTAGTGCTGGAAGAAGCTCGTTTCGTGTCTGAAATCTTTTCCACTCAAGGTGAATGATTAGTGTGACTGTTGCCTCTCCTAGAGCAATCCCAATGTGGAATGCACTGTTGGTCAGGTGATAGGTGGCTTAATTAGCAGGAATCAATGCACAGCTGCTAGCAGTCTGGGGCTCTGTAAAGCTGTCGAACATCTGTTATGACTTTACGAAAGCTGGAGGGCAGGAAACCATGGGGAGTAGTCTATTTCTATGGTGTGTGTTTCCGTTGATGAAATTGTCTGCATGCAGAATGAGCCCATTGATCTTTATTTGGAAAGTCTTGAGAATCTTCTTTGCCTGAAAGCATGTGGTAGGCTTTCACTGTTTATCAGCAAGCATATACTGTAATGGGAGTATTGAGTGACACATGACACAGCTATCTTGGGTCAGCCATGAAAGTCTGCATGCTCTTATTCCTCATCCAAAGATATTTCTCTCTCTCTCTCTCTGTCTCTCTCTGTCTCTGTCTCTCTCTCTCAATTATAATCATCAAATATTAGAACAGTAAAGGTCCAGAGAGGTCACACAGTACAGTGGTCCCTGAACACTGGCCAAGAGATAATTATTTTTCTAACCTTTATCTTTATATATAGTTTTCTCGTGTTAGGACATTCTAGCAATATATGTTCAAAACTCTCTAAAATGGTTCCTATACACAGCCAATTTGGGGAGTCCTCATATTACTGATAGTTAAGTTGAAGCCCAGAGAAGTGAAACTCATTGTTCACATGCAGAGAGTAATAGAACAGAGTCCAGATTACCTGATTCCCAACCCAACCTTTTCCATACCGTTACATTTTCATACTTATTACATTTCTCGTCACCCACCAGTTACCATACCAGGACATTCCTGCACTTCACATTAGATATTTTTGTCTGCCAACTACTCCATTTCCTTAGGCAACTGCTCATCTCCTATGTGTGGTGACCAGTCATAGGACCCCATGCTCTGGCCCCAGAGGGTGTGTAACCCAGAACCTGAGGCACTCAGTCCTCCTGTCTTAGCACATAGTCCAGGGCAGTGCCTATAATCATGCTGAACCAAGAGAGCTCTTCTTTGGGCTCTTCAGTTTGGAGGTAGGAAGTATTTACCCTTAGGTAACAAAGATGAAAGGAGGAAGTACATTTTCTTTGGAATAAGGTGAGAACTTGGTTGTACTTGGCAATGAGGCCACAAATAAGATAAGCAGAGCCAAGAGGTGGAGTTTAGGAAGGATGAGAAAGAGAGTGAGTTTTTTCCACTCAGCCTTTAATGCCTGAATTCAGTACTTTCTGAAGCAAGTTCTTCACTAAGAGACAATGCATCTCCACTAAGTCTCTATATTATTTCCTTTGATGCGGAATGAATCGTGTCCCTCAGACTTCATATGTTAAAGCTCTAATTCCCAGTGTAATGTTATTTGGAGATGAATCTTTGGGAGGTAATTAGGTCATGGTAAGTGCTCCTGAAGAGATTAGAGCCCCTGAATGTATATATGTAGGTAGGTAGGTAGGTAGATAGATAGATAGATAGATAGATAGATAGATGATAGCTAGCTAGTTAGCTATACATGTGTGCACAAAGAGGAGGTCAGGTGAGCACACAGAAGCAACCTGCAAGCCAGGAAGAGGGCTCTCACCAGAACCCAACCATGTTGGCACCCTGATCTTGGCCTTCCAGCCTCCAGAACTGTGAGAAATAAATGTCTGTTCTTTAAGCCACCCAGTCTATGGTATTTGTCAAAGCAGCTCAAGCTTACTAAAATATCCTCTATCTACTTATTCACATCCTGTTGACAGTGGTGTCCCAATTTAAAATTATTTTCTAATTGCTAACTCTCTACTAATCTTCTCCCTGTCTTCTATTCCTCTAGCTTGAGTTTTTTTTTTTTTAAGATTTTATTTATTTGACAGATAGAGAGATAACACAAGTAGGCAGAGTGGCAGGCAGAGGGAGAGGGAGAAGCAGGCTCTCCGCTGAGCAGGGAGCCAGATGTGGGGCTCGATCCCAGGACCCCGGGATCATGACCTGAGCCGACGGCAACCGCTTAACCAACTGAGCCACCCAGACACCCCTCTAGCTTGAGTTTTGACCATGGGATTTACTAACTAAAACAAACAACCCTTGTTAATTTCTGTGTCCTCTTGGCTTTAGGATTACCAGTTTCTATTTACTACAAATACCCTCACTGAACTTGGCCACTAGCTCTCAGACTATAAGTCAGGTGATGGAGTGAGAGGACACGGGCTTTGAATGTTGTTGCACTAAAGTATGATTTAAGCACAACTATTTAAAAACAATGGGGTCATGAACAAGTTGCTTATAAGTGCTTCTCTTCCTTTGTAAACCATACTAAAATGAGTACCAGAAATAATAGAAATTGACTATATAGTGAGTGGCACTAATTATTTAATGGCTCATATATCATTATTTTTAGATAACTGATTTATTCTTATTATAGTAACTTTCATATTGGTCCACTAAAAAAGAACTGACAGGAGCCAAGACTTGATTTTGTTGCAAGTAGGCTCCACAACCTTCCATATGAATGACTTTGGCCAAGTCTTTTTCACCTCCCAGAGTTAGTACTTAATCTGTAAAACAGTAGAATAAAACCTGACCTTCCAGTCTTCTAGTCTTTGAAAGAAGCAACCTAGATCTTGTCTGTGAAGGCATTTTGCAAAGTTAGGTTCTTTTTTTTTTTTTTTTTTTTGTCCTGACCAGGTGTCCATCTTTGCCTTCTTATAGTTTTTCTCATAGCAGAGCTCTTTATAAAGTTCCCTGACCAAAATCAGGAAATAAACCTAAAGATACAGAATTCAAAACCCATTAATAAGCAATGGAACCAACAGAAAGGAAACAACAAAAAATATGTCCTCCAGCATATTGTGATATAGAGGAAAAAGCAATTACCGGAAATGAGTGTATGTTCAGGATGACTTCCTTCATTCAAAAAGAAAATACTCCACAGCCAGCCCACCACAACATGGCATATACATCCAGTTGCTGAATGGAAATATGATTTTGCCCCTACATTTTACAGCCATGCTTGAGTGACAACATTAAAATGGGGGAAAAATATAGTTGAAGTGCATACCAAATGTTCGGTGAGCCAGGTGGCTTGCGTTTGTGTTTGATTACATGCATTTATTTGGTATGTATGTGTATGTGGTGCGGGGGGGGGGTTGTTAAGGAGGAAATTAGTGGTGCCAGAAGATTCAGGCCTAGGACAAGAGGGCACTGATGTTTCTAGATGAGAGAAAAAATACAAAATGAATGCCATCAGACCATACCACTCCACCTTTCTAACAAGCCTGGGGGCTAGCTATTTGTTCTTTCTTCTCTTACTTCTCAGAAGCATTTGGTCATCAACCTGTTATCCTCTTCTTTTATAGCTGTCACTAGTTAATATTTTCTTTGAGAGTTGGTTTATCCTGAAAATGGCAGGCACTGAAATCAGTTTTACAGGAGCTTTAAATTCTAAGGTACCCAAGATACTGTAGTCAGAAATTTGACCCACTCTTCTCCAAGACCATTGGAAATCCATTTGATTTTAAATGACTAGAGATTTTGCTCAGTCATAGAATTATAGAGATACAAAATTTGTCCATAAGAATAGCAATAGGGATAATCCACTGGAAGGAAGGGAGGGAGGAAAGAATCACAAACTTATGTACAAGACACTTGGCTAAATTTTCCAAGGATCGATAATTTAATTTGGTTCCTTAAGTTAAACCTCTATTGAAGACCCACTGTATACACTGTTGGACATTCTGTGAAGACAGAGCTGAAGAAAACAGGGTCTTTGCCCTCAGGGAGCTCACCTATTAACAAGAGGAACAGATATCAGCACATATATCCAAAAACAACTGGTAAGGACATTTGTAGAGGAAAATTCTGAAGGAAAATGTCAGAAGCTTTCTGAAAGAGGTGACTTCTGACCTGAGTTTTCATAGAGGAATAGTCTGCCAAGATGACAGAGGGAGAAACACATTTCCAGATATCTCTCACCTGTTGATTCCTGAACTCTGACAATTCAAGGGCCATCTTCAGTCATCTTTGTAAACCCAGGACCTAGTTATTGCAGAGATTTAATCTTTAATGACTTTAAAACTGTTCCTGGAAATTTGCTTTGTACCCCCATTCTGGTAACTGAATGACATGCACACACATGCATATCATAGATTGGTCCCTCTGGAAGAGGGGCGGGTGTAACATCTGTTCATTAAACTAAAGACATGCACGTCCCCACTCCTGCTCATTTCCAGGCTGTACTTGAGAGGACTAAGTAGGCTCTTGTAGTAGAAGACCTAAGGGCATGATAGAGAGAGACAGGCAGAGCCAGTTTGAGGTAGGACCTGTTAGTTGGAGGTGAACCTGAATCATCTACAACCACCAGGACTGAAACCAAAAGGGGGCTAAAAAGGTATGAGCACTGGAAGTATCTGCTACTGGTGCCTTGGGTAAAGTTACATAGTTTAAATCCAGAAGAAGCTGAATTTATGGTTATTCATGGGATAGATTAGGCTTAGATACAAATGCACCATTGATTCAGATAGTTATTTAGTAGGAATTTAGCTCTATCTTCCTTTTATAAAGCTAGAAGTTTGACAACATGCTTCTCACTGGTAAGGATGCTGAAAAGCCAATGCCCATTAACCATTAAATTTCCCTTATTCTCAGCACACATTTCACTTCAAGGAATTTGCTGACCTTTCTGTGATAAATGTAATTCACTCTGAAATCCAAGGGTCAAATGAAAAAGGGGAAAATCTGACATTTGGAGTCACTATCCATTAGGCTCAATAAGGCCAGAGATCACTGTAAAAGGCAACATAGATCTCCCCAGATTGATAGTGTTTTGACTCATGATGCCTGTCTGGGCACTTTGTTTCAAGTTTTTTTCCCCGCAACTACTTTGCAGCTGGTGACTCTGGGGACTATTCTTCTCTTAATATCCACATCAGACAGAACTGAAACACTGGGCATGTTGACATAATGTTTAGCAGTTAATTTTTCCTAAAATTTTCCTCTTTGTTAGTTCTACCAGGACTTAGGGGAAAGCATTGGATTCTAGGCAAGCCTCTGTCATTCATTCTCTAAATGACTTTGATTTAGTCCCTTAATTTTTTGCCTAAGTTTTTTTACTGTTAAAATGGAAATTCTTACAACAATTGGGTTTTGATCAGCTGCTACGTCTAAGGCACTGAGCTACGTCCTGAGGCTCCGCTGTGAGAGACACAGATAAGAGCTTACAGTCTAATTGAGGAGCTAAACAAAAACTGATGTGATTTCTGATGGGTCTGAACATTAGGTGTGATTGCATACAGGTACAATGTCTAGGACATACCTTGAAAACCTGTGTTAAAGCAATGATTCTTCTGTATACAAACCGCATGAGCTGAGAAAAACACATTATCTTGTCTAGAAAAGGGAAAACAAGACATTAATTCCACAAGTATTTATTGAAGATGAACACTGGGTCTGAAATTCTTCCAGATGATGGGCATATAATATTGAATAAAGGGAACATCGCTGCTCCATCCCTAGGCTTGCATCTTATTATTTATCTCAGTGTTTATTTTGAGAGCCATTTACAAAGATATATGTGCAAGTCTATTTAAAATTATAAATAAATGTAATAATTAAATGACTATTCAGGGTATTGGACCATGTTCTCTGGAGATTCATGACCTCTGTTTCATTATTTCCTGTCTATACTCTTGTTAAATTCTGGCCTTTGCACCCACATGTGATAACATAGTTTATTTACTTGTCGTGAGAAAGAAATCAGTATTAACCTATCCTTCTTCACAATTGCCCAACAGTGATGTTTTCCGCCCGTCTTAGTAACCTTGAGCATTACCCGTTCAGATGGGTGTTCTGAACCTTCAGGGGAGGACAGTGAGACACAAGGCTCAGTGAGTGCTAAGTGTATTTTTTTTTTAATTTGAGACTTTAAAAAAATCTCTGTCTCCCATTCATGGAATTTTTTTTAAGTTGATGATTATAAAACAAAGCTCAGACAGGATAGGGTAAAAGGAGTTCACAGTGCCTATAGCAATCATTCAGAACCAGGAGGGCATAAACATGGCCCTTCCAGGCCCCCTGTGGACCTCAGGGGACGAAGCCAGGGCTCATCTACCACAAACCTGAACACGGTCTCATAATTCTCACCCAAGTGTCTTGGCAGCCACCCTTCATTCAGTGAAGGTGGAACATGCCTTGAAATGTAGTTTTTTCCCTGCTCTGGCTCAAGACTCTAATTTTGCAATTGAGGAGAGGTGAACTGTCTGTGATTACCTATCAGTTGATGACAAAGAAAGCCTGTGAATGCAAATCTAGTGCCCCTTTTTTAACCTGTTTTCTACTTTTGCTTCTCTCACCAGAACACATGATCCTTAGCCACAACATGCAACAGCTTATATTTTAAATAAACATATGTGTATGTATACATGTATACACAGAGAGAGAGAGATCTAGGTAGAGATGCAGATACTGAATGGTCCAAATCATAGCAATCTACATGTTGCCTCGTCAGCTTTTTCTCTCTCCCACATCCAACATTAGTGACATCAAATCACAGATCATATTCTTTATAATCCCTGAATAACAGAAAACACCATCTGAGGTACAGAAATTAAGATGCTTTCCACAGACTTTCTGATACATAATTGAAACCGATGCCATTGGTGCCCTGCCTATAACCCCTTAATATTTTTGTGATGCTGGCCCAACGTCCAACTGCCAGCACCACGATTCTCCACCTGCCTTCATTCCCTGCTAGAACCTCCCTCTGTCCTTGCGGGGGGTGGGAAGGAAGTGCTGGGGACTAATGCCTCCTGATGAGGAGCACTTAACTGGTTCCCTGACTGGAGTGGGTGGTCCAGTACCCCAGCTTCACTGTGCTTTGGATGGGACCGCTCTGAGGCGTGTGTCCTACATTGGCTCTCACACTCCCCAGCAGAATTAAGCTCTGTTGACAACTATGGTAATTACTTCCTTGTTAATATACCTTTCCTTGGCTCCTTCCCTTCCTCGACTCACTTCCCCATCCTCCTATGGGTGTTTCCTAAGGTCACTTCCCAAGTGCACTCCTGACACTCCAATCTTTGTCTCAGGGGTCTGTTCTTACAGGCTCCAAACCAAGACAAAAATATATCTACACAGCAGCTTTACTAAATGTGTACCAAGTTAACTGCTGTTCTGAGGTTGCGCTCTGGCAGTAAACAAAGCAGAATAAAACCCTTGCCTCCAATGTGCTAGATAAATACTTAACGGTCTCCCCTACCTAGTACTTCTCTGTACTGAGGAAAGGGGAAAGGAGAAGGCAGAACTTTAGTTTTAGACCCCTGTTAAAAATTAAGGAACAATCAAAGCATGATGGATAATGAGAACTTATATTTGCATATCAGTATAAAGTGTACAAAAAATTTCACATATGGTATCTTAAAACAAACAATCCAAAAACCTGAAGATGCAGGTCAGGTGACTATTGCTCTTACTGCTTCACGCATGAGGACAGTGAGGCTCCGAGATGTGACTGAGCAGGTAAGCATAAGGGCCAGGATTCTGTGATATCTCTCCGATCTTACAGTTCACATCATTGTAACCTCTGTGAAAAGAACACAAGACCGTGCTGCATAAAAAATGATCACTTCCAGTAATCCTGGTCTGCTGCTGAATTGCTGTTTTTTCACCTTCTTTTGAAACAGGCAGATGAGGTCACTGCTGGGTAGAGCTGCTTCCATGACCCATTGATTTGCTTTCATTGGACATTTCTTTTCCTGGCAGAAAAATCTGTCGATGATATTAGGTAGATGCAACTTATCATGCATTACAGAAGTTTATAACTCTGGAGAAGTGAATGAAAAAGAGGGAAAAAATAGCTATAGCCTAAAATAAGAACCCCAGATGTTAGTGTATTTGTGTGTGGCAGGGGGAGGTTACCATGGAGATCAAGGGCTCGCAACACATTTTGCCTGACATAGCGGAACAAGCCTTAGACAGGAACAGGCCTCAGTGCACTTCTTTGACCATCCCGGTGCCTCCGTCCTGACAACTCTGTCTACTGATGGGCTAACCCAGGCACCTGAATGCCACCCAGGCTTATATCAGCTCATGGGGGAGTTTAACTTGGATGAGAAATTACCAGGAACTCAACCTCACCATCTGGTACTAAATGGAGCTAAATGTTATTGGCAATATTCCTTGAATCCATTAGTTCAAGTATTAGGAAACTAACAAGATGGCAGCCACAATTGATCGATCACATCCTTCATGCAAGACATTGGGCCATGCAACTACATTTATTATATCAATTCTCAAAGTTACATGCTGAGGTATATATGTCTATCATTGCCTTACAGAAACAACTGAAACTTAGAGACATAAAGCAAAACATTCATGATCATTAAGGGAGCAGTTTGGACTCAAACCACCAGCCATGCTTTTCTCTGCCAATACTTTCTGGTTCTGCCTTTTTTTTTTTTTTCCCCTCACCTTATTGACCTGGTTGATGACAGTGAGTTTCTTCTTCCCTGAACAATTCTTCATCACCTCGCTGGTTTTTCTCCTCTAAGCTACTCACCTCTGCATTTGCACTGAGACCTTACCCCAAGGTTAGCCCATGACAGAGGCATTGATGCACACAACTGGGTTAGCTTCCCAAACATCAATTCCTTAATGCAATTGTGCACTCTCTTCTCTATGTTTAGTGACTAGGTCATGGTACAACTCTCTCCTGATATGGCATGCTAATTTTAGGAGGCACAAGTCCTGGCTTTGCTCTTTCATTCACACATGTGGATTATGAAGCATGCTGGATCTGTTTCTGCACCTTGCGATAGAGGGATGCCTAGGATGATTTCCTTTCAACACTAAGGTGCAGATGCACATAATGACATTTTGAACTCTTGCCACATAGCAGACTATGCTAAAGACATCTAAGTAGAATTCAACAAAAGAACAAAGTATTGTGAGTGGAAGAGTCTGGGAACGATCTCACTAAAGTTTTTAGGATTGGTGGTTCAATAGGTGGAGAAGATAGACCTGTAATGCAGCCTGAGAAAACATGATGGACAACGACAGAAAGAATGAGGAATGAGCTCAGATGGAAGGTGTGGAAACGTTGCAGAAGCTAGTTTGTTGCTCAAGAATGGATCGAAACAGGAATTTCATCCACTTTATTTTACAGATGGGAAAACCTGGAAGTCACTGAAACTTAGCAACCATCCAAGGAACTCATAATCAGTTCATTTCAAGGACATATGTAAACAGTCCAACCAGTTGTTTTTGTTGAATTGACCAGTTCAGCTTTATAAGATGCTTAACCTTAACAGCTCTTGGAGTAACAGTTAAGATAACTCACTGAAAAGATTACAAAGAATCTAAGAGATCATGACTGCCAATGCATACAAGGATAGACAGAAATGAGTGAAGGGAAGGAGGCCCTGAGGTATTGCTGTGACTCCCTTAGTTAGCAACAGGACTCATCGTCTATTGAGTTATCAAAATTAGATCCTACATTTCTAAATAACTACTCTCCCAGACAATTTTCTGTCCAGGACTTCTGAATACAAAACAAGTAGGGAAAACCGATCAGTAAATCAAGGAATTCTAGAGACTACTTTGTATGACACAGCTTTTCCTTTTTTAGGAACCAAAGTAAATGATCCTACTACAACTGTTGTACATACCATTTTGTAGCAGGGAGGCTTAGTTTCCTTTGGGTTAGGAATGTTTTGAGAATCTAACAAAGGCTTTTAAGCCTGCATGGAGACAGAAACCAGGCAAAAAATGTACTTAATTAAACACACATCATACTTATCATTTGATCTCAGAACTTTATATACTCCAAAAACATGTATGTCCATATGGAATATTCAGTTCACTTGGAATTTATAAACTCTGGTTAAGAATTCCTATTTTAATCATGGAACACTACATCAAAAACTAATGATGTAATGTAGGGTGATTAACATAACATAATAAAATGAATAAATAAATAAATTCCTATTTTATACTTTGCAAAATGAGTTCAAAAAATTCATATAAAATTTACATCTCAGTGGTAGTGATGAAGAGACTGAGGTATGAAGTGACCTTCCTTCAATCACACAGCTCGTGTGTGGAGAAGCCAAATATGGTTCCAGAGCTTTTGGTCATGTTACATAACACTGTGTTATTATCTCAATCATCTGCGCAATTCCTTTGATAGATTCTGGAAGGTAGGAATAAGTGGGATGTAGTACAGAGCACATTTTACATCTAATTATAGAGAAGCGAGGGTCAAAGAGATGAAGAGGCATCTCTGTAAGCTGCCTCTTCTAAAAATGGCAGGATGAACTTTTGAGAGTGTAAATTGGGCACACGCAGGGAGCCAACAAGAGCACTGCGTCATGTGGAAGCTCACATCCTGGTGTTCTTCAAATATTCATCTGCATCCCCATGTTGAAACATCAGTGAACCATAAGTCAGTTTCCCAATCCCATTATGCTGTTCTTCCTTTGGTTACAACTAGGTCTTTCTCATCCAAGAGACAATCAATGAAAGATAGATTTGCCAGGTTTAACTGAATCTTCCATATTCAATGTTGCCCCTTCTATTTGATAAGAAAAGAGATATTTATTTTACTTTTTTATTTGATTATTTTAAAGGTTTTATTTATTTATTTGAAAGAGAGAGAGAGCAAGAGTTATTTAAAGTGGCTCTTGTCCGCAAGAGCCAAACTGTGGAAAGAGCCGAGATGCCCGCAAGAGCCAAACTGTGGAAAGAGCCGAGATGCCCTTCAAACAGATGAATGGATAAAGAAGATGTGGTCCATATGTACAATGGAATATTACTCAGCCATCAGAAATGATGAACACCCAACTTTTACATCCACATGGATGGGACTAGAGGAGATGATGTTAAGCGAACTAAGTCAAGCAGAGAAAGTCAATGATCAT
Organism: Zalophus californianus; assembly: GCF_009762305.2. NCBI lineage: Eukaryota > Metazoa > Chordata > Mammalia > Carnivora > Otariidae > Zalophus > Zalophus californianus. The sequence goes on from NC_045598.1 coordinate 184,856,423, forward strand.
ATGGTTTCACTTATTTGTGGAACATAAGGAACAGCAGGGAGGACATTAGGAGAAGGAAGGGAAAAATGGGGGGTTGGAATTGGAGGGGGAGACGAACCATGAGAGACTATGGACTCTGAGAAACAAACTGAGGGTTCTAGAGGGGAGGGGGGTGGGGGGATGGATTAGCCTGGTGATGGGTATTAAGGAGGGCATGTACTGCACGGAGCACTGGGTGTTATATGAAAACAATGGATCGTGGATCACCACATGAAAGACTAATGATGTATTGTATGGTGACTAACATAACATAATAATAAATAAATAAATAAATAAATAAATAAATAAATAAATAAAGTGGCTCTTGTCACCTGAATGTCAAAATCTCTTCGCTGGGCTTGCATAATTGTTCAGGCCATTAGTTTCTTGCCTGGGCCACATTATCTGCCTCTGAAACTCACCTCTACCAGGCCTTGAGAATCATAACAACCCAGAGCATATCTTATTTGTCTTTGTATCCCTAAAGTCTAGCATTTCATTGTTTATTTCACACATTTTTAAGCAGGGACCTTGTGCAAGTCCCTGTGGATGTGATGGGGAGAAAATGGGAAGCAAACAGTAACATGACATTCATGGCTCTTGAATGGCCCTGACCTGGCTTTCCAACTCACCTGGTATGTTCCCTGTGCACATTCATGCCACAACCACAAGGCATCACGTAGTGTCCCTCACTGTACCTACCTTTGTTGACTCTGTGGTCTTGCTAACTCTGCTCTGCCCTGTAATGTCTTTCTTACCTCTGTCCCTGGGTGTGTAGTAACTAACCTAACCTAACGAACTTAACTGCCTTGCTTTCAGACTACAGAATGATTGGGGGCCCCTCTTTTCTCCCACCACAGTTTACATCTTGCAAACTCTCCTCACTTACCTGTCTTGTCATGTGTCTCCTGAGTATCTCTCGGAACCTTCCCTGCTTCTGCCCAGACAGTGATCCCATCTTATTTACTTTTCTAGCCCAACCGGAACCTAGTATAATACGTTACACAATGTGTGCATTCAATCAACTTATGGTCTGTATAGAACTGAACGGAAAAACAAAATGTGACAGAGGGAAAATGTCCTGCAGCCTGAAACCTCCACAAGTATCCTAAATAGCTTGAAAAATTTAATGAGTAGAGTAATATAGGTTTCTCCTAGGACCTCCTTCCATGTCTATTCTTGTGAAGCAAAATCTCACTTATCTACTTTTACAGGAAATGGATTCTGCCTAAAGAAAGAATGATTCTGGAGCCCATCATCCTCAAATTAAAACCCAGTGTGGGGTTCAAGGACAAACATTGAATCCTGCCAACAGTGGTGCATTTGTGGGAAGGTTGCATGGCTCTTCAGATAGGAAAAAAATTAAATCAAACCAGCCAAAATATATGTTGATAGATGAAGGAGAGGAAAACAGATGCTTCAATGATTGTTAATAAGTAAGTATACGTTTTAGAATCATTAAGTTAAGCAAAATGTCTTTGTTCTGTTCTACATTTTGTAAGAGAACATAAATGATTTCTTTTTGCATTTATTTAATGGGTATCTTTTAGACATCTAGTACATTCCAGGTGATGTACTAAGGTGAGAGACAGAATGAAGAATGTACGGTTGGGAGGCGAGGATCTGAGTCCTGGCATCACTGCTTCTTGGTGTCTGGACCTTGGCGTTTTACTTGACCTATCAGAGTCTCTGTTTCCATGTCTATGAAGTTGGGATAATAATGATTCTGACCCCCAATTCCCTCCAAAGACTGGATCCTGTATTTAGGTTTTGGACATTTTTGATATTATAATAACTGTTTCTTTTCCTCTTGGGTTTTGTACTCTAAGGTGAGGTTTTATTTTCTCCTTCCAAATATATATATATGTTTCAGTTTGAATGATAATAATAATTTATATTAAGCACAACAGAGAAAAGGGGTCCTAGTTAGGTGAAGTGAGACTGTCTAAGTTTAAAAATTAAAGTGTAGATAGATACTTGGATAGATATAAGCATGTATGTACACCTCCTAACATTCAACAAAGCACACACATATTTATTCTGTCCACATGTAGGGGTCATATAATTGTTACAGACATTTTTTATGGAAAACAATGTTCCCCCAAATGATACAGTCTACTGTGCCTCCGTAAGGTGGCTACAATGATACTTCATAAGATTATCATGATAATGAATTGTATACTTATTGATAATCTTCACTTAGCCATTTCTCAGCTTATTCGTCCACCTAGAGTAGTAACCAAAGGATGCTTGTTCCTACTGAGCAAGATATTACATTGACTCATGTAGAATGCCCTGTGAAGTTGGGGTTCTCTGTTGCTAGTTACATCATTTCTTGAATTGTGTGCCTCTTTCTCCAATCATAGACCTCACTCTACAATTCTGGCCAAGTTGCCAGCTGTGAATAGTTGGGACTCTCAGATAGTCCCAGCACAATTCAGCAGTTCCTGGCTGGGTGCCTTCATGGAGCTTCATAGATCCTACTTCCACAAAGACATGCTACTGGAACCTTAGTTTTCACCTGCAGAAGCATTGGTTTTCATAGGCTTCAACTTCATGTTTGTTGAACTGAAACCCCAGTATCATACTTAATAGCATGCTTTCCTTCATACCCAACATCCACTTTCACAGCAACCCTTTTAGACTCTGTCTCTAAATGCTATCTGAAGTCAGCTTCTCTAAAAGTTATGCTCTTATAATCCAGCTCTCATCTGGAATACTTATTTCTGTTTCCACTCACACCAGTGTCTGGTCCATTGTTCACAAGGTCTATTCCATCATACCCCTCCAATGACTTGCCAATTACTATAAGGGTGAAGTACAAACTGCCCATCATGATCTACAAAACACTACTACACCTGGCCTTCCCTGGGTTCCCATCCCAAATCCTCTTGCTGTCCCTCTTGTTTGCTATGTTGAGAGCACACTTGTTTGCTATGTTGAGACCACACAGTCTTCCTGACTGCACCAAACCCAATTCCATTGAGCCTTGGAGCCACATGCCCTTGGACATGGTCTTCCCTCCACCTGGAATGCTTGTTCCTCTTATTGCCACAGGACTCCTCTCAAAAAGCCTTCTTTAGCATCCTAATGCTTTTCTCCCTAATTTCAGCCATTCTTTACCCTCCCAACAATACATGTCTGGATCCAAGATGATTTCTGTTTAGCGTCTTCCCCCAGTGAAATGGAAGTTCCATGTGGATCAGGACTCTGTTTTGTTTAATGCTATACCCCACGACTAAAAAATAACTATAATACTTAGGAGGCAGTTAGAATGCAAGTAAGAAATATTTGTCAAATAACTGGAAAGGGCCACCATAAATTTGGTAGCACCAGTTATATGCATGTATAGTATTTATGTATAGCTGCCTCATTTTTTTTTTTTTTTTTTTTTTTTTACTTTCTTCAGGCTGGGAGTCAGTTATGCTCTTGATATAAAAGGAGAAATTGCTTGTCCCCATGGGCTCCCAACAGTCTTGATATAGAGCTCATTACTTCTTTGTATTTTCCAGAAAAAGAAGCATACTTGTATCAAACATAATAATCACTCTGAATTTCACTGACATTTCCATGGGGGAATGTGGGAGTAGATTTCCATTGCACATCACACAGAAAGCAAATTCACAAATTCCCATTAGACATTTATGTTCTTCCTAAAATCCCTCTCGGTAATGCCAATAACAGAGTGTCTGCTTCTCTTTTTATCCATCCCTGTCTAGCTTCTATCCTCTGAGATCCAGAAATTTCCAATGAGACCTCTGAATCATCTAAAGTTTTATTATACTGATGAGTTTAATGACACCTCAGCAGTTCCAAACTTGCAAAACCACCAACTAAAACCAAACCAAACCAAACCAAAGCAACTGAAAGTCTTTGGGGTTACTGAGATTCACACAATAAATAATTTTATATCTCTAACTTTGTCCAATTATATATGAAGCAAGATTGGATTTTTATATAGATGTTATTTCCTGTCCAATTTGCTGAGTCCTCACTTGGAGTAAGAGAACTTTATTCAAGCCCAGGGTCTTTGTGAACTAACAATGCAGCATGGGATTGTGGAGAAAGTGCTGGAGCCACAAGGCCGGTGTTATATCCCAATTCCTTTCTATTGTGTTTAGGTAAGTTACTCATCCTCCAGACTCTGGTTCCTCATCTATGGAGCAAAACTGAAAATGGCAATGCTTCCCACCTCAAGAGGCTGCTGGTGGATTTTAGTTGGCATAGTCTCTACAGAGTGCTTTTCCCCATGTCCAGGCATCGTGTGCCTTAATAAATGTAAATTTTGATTACAAACTGTGTGCTTTTGGGTGAATTCCCTAACCTCTCTGTGCCTTGCTATTCTTAGTAAACTGGGTATAATGATACCTCAAATATTGTTGTAATGATAAATCAATGAGATCAGGCATTGGAAGATGTTCATGATTTGGGAGAGGAAGGTTTTCACATTAGTAAAAGATGGTTTGGGGGGATATTAGAGTAGGGGTGAACCCGGGTTACCTGGTCCAAGGTGGTTGAATGGTACTCTTTGCAAAATGTAAAGTAACTAAAACATTTTACTTCTGTCACCCAAGATCCAATGACTCTGAAGAGGGAAAAAAAAATGCATGGAGAAGAAACTTTCCCTGATGTCAGCATCTACTTCAGATCAACCTAGTCCCAAGGTTATCCTCTGAGATATGCTGCAATCAGGAGCCCCTTGCTACAGAGTGGAATGCGTTTCTGCAAGGCACTCAGGCTCCTCCTAGACCTGGTTCTCATTTCATCATTTTCTCCTCCAGTACTTCTCTTCCTAGGCTGCTGGGCAGGAAATAGACCCCAGGTAAATCGGTTGCATTAAACAGAACATCCAGATGCCTACTGAAAAGGAGATTTTAAAATTAGATTCTGCTTCAATTAGCAGGCGGTGTACCTCTCTTTCTCAAGCTACATTCCCCTTCACGGCAAAGTTGGCGTTCTGGAGACAAACGCACAAGACTCCTATCCTAAAACCCACTGGATCCTTAGTGGGAGGGGATGCAGACTAGGCAAGATCTGCTGAGCCAAGCCTACTTACTTACGTCAGAGATGTTTTCCCTTCTTTGTCTCCACCCTCTAATATCTGTCTGAGAACATGTGGGATTCTGCATTAGGAGTGGGGAAGCTAGAGGTGGCAAGGAGAGCACCTCTAAGCTCCTCTGCACCGGCTGAAATGATCCTATTCACTGGTGCACAGGTAGTCATTTCTTTACCTTGATTTGGTCATTAAACTCTTCCAGCTGCTTCAGTACATTTTCCCCGAGGCCCCTGTTAGGATTGCTGCTTCTCCCATGATTAGACCACAGCCAACTGGCCTTCTGGACCTACGGCTACCTCTTTCCTAATGACCTTATAATGGCTGCTGGGTTTATTTAAGCCACCTGACAGATAACGATGTCAATTATGCAAACCCCAAATAATGCCTTCTCATTTGGAACCATTTCTTGTTTAGTTCTGTTTTGTAAGAAATGGAACCAGGCAATGGCAAGATAAATGCTGATCTTAGATATTAGGTCTTAAAGTTTTCATACTGATTTGGGTTCAAGCTCCAATACAGGCATGAATTGCAATGCAAATAATAAAACTAGTTTCTTCCATAGATTGTGTATTGACAGAATTAAAGTAAGTGAGTTAATATATTTACAGTTCTTTGGAGATTATCTTTGAATACTAATTTGGTTAGCTATTGCCATTGTTACTCATAACAGAGTATACTGTATCCATGTGCAGGGAAGTGAGTTTGAGGGAGTAGGGCAGAGATGATTGTGAGTGGAGAATGGGGAGGTGATAAAAGGTGAGCTATTTGCTACTGATTTTATTTTCATTTTATTTTCTCTGGAGATGAAGGGAGTTTAATAAGGACAGGGACAGGTGACGTATTTTAGGTCATGCATCTGGAGGACCGTGAGGGACTTCCATGTAATCACCTGAAGATGCAACCCAGAGCACCTGCCCACCTGGTGATGGGGCTCTCAGCCCAGAGTGGCTGCGTGGTAATGGGGTTTACAGGGCCATGGGAAACATGCAGGTCTGAGCAAACACTGGCCACTCTCATAGCTCCACATCCTGTGTTAGTTCAGTCACCCTCACTTTGCACACCCCTAGATCTCAGCAATGCTCTAAGAGCAGGCTCCCCTTTCTGAGGAACCAGAACAGCCTATCAGCTTTATCACCTGGGTTTTGTCACTGACTCAGAGCATTCTATCCTTCCACCTTCCAACCTTCTACCTTTGCTCTTAGCAGCTTTTGTGGGTGAACAGTGTAGAAAAGGAGATAAAGATAGGATATTCTTATGGTTGTCCTTGGAGCAATGAGTTTCTTTTTGTCATTCATTGCAAATTGCCTAAGGAAAAGCACGTGGCGTCTGTACACCCTGCCTCTAAATTGTCTGATATTTGGATGGAATTTGCTTTTGTGTGTTCTAATCTCATCATGATGAATTCTGATTCCTGCACATTGAACTACCCTTAACTGTGTTTTAATTTTGCTCTGGCAGGAAGAGGTTTTTCTCCAGCAGAGGTTTGACCAGGACTCTTGCTGGCTATATTTCAACCTATTGTTCTTGGCAACTAGTTAATAGTATTTCTCTGTGCCGACCCATCCGTTTTCATGCCTGCAGTGCCTTGAGTCTACTCTTAGGGGTATAAGCCAAATGTTTTTCTTCTCCCTGCAGACTGCAGCCCCCTCACTGTTTCACCGAAGATACCAACTACCCCTTACAATACCCTTGCATCACTGCTGGTAATCAAATAACTCCAAACATAGGTAATTTTTGTTTTCCATGTTTCCTACTAGTGTAATTAGAAATTTTTGGATTTCGAGGGTCAGACAGCAACTCAAACAATAATAAAGAGAGAAGGAAGGGAGGAAGGAGGGAGAGAGAAAGGAAGGGAAGAAGGGAGAGGGCAGGTACGGGTTCTCTTGGCTTGGGAAGTCCAGGCATTCATCTGGCTTCAATCAGGGTGAGGTTAGAGAATTGGAGCTTAGCATGATATCATCAGACACCTGGTTCTATCTCCAGGGGCCAGGAACAAAGAAATGTGGTTGCCTTTGGAAGTTGGAAAAAGAAAGAGAATAATTTTCCCCTAGAGCCTTCAGAAGGAACACAGCCCTTCTGATACCTTGATTTTAGCCCCAGAAACCCAAATGGGATTTCTGACCTTCAGAACTATGTGATAATAAGGTTACGCTGCTTTGGTCATTTGTTTATGGCAATTTATTATAGGAGCAATAGAAAACCAGTACATCTGTGTCTCAAGCTTTTTGCTGCCTGTAAAGATTTTCATTGCATGCTTATGTTGATGTTTCCGACCCTCACGCAGAGAAGGTGAGGTGTGTGCCAGGGTTAACCACATTACCATCCTTCAGTGCAGGGGTGATGAAAAGTTTCCTTTCTCCCCTCACTGCCATTTTTTCCCCCTGCCCACCACTTTCAAGGCTGACTTATGCACCCACCAACCCTTGGTTCTTCTCTATAAACAAACAAATTATTCTGCCTGAGTTGATATAAATTCAGTCTCTAAACCCCAGGATAAGTGGTATAATCACAAGAAATGCTAAGAGTATTCTATCTTCCCTCTTAAGAACTGGACTATCATTTACCTTCTTGTTTTCTGTAGAAATATTCATTATTTTTCCCTTCTCAGGCTTCTCTCTTTTTGTCCATTTGTTGGTTTGGCTTCTTTTGTCCATCACTTAAGAATCAGTGTGTTCTTGACTGGAAAAGCCCCAGTTTTCTGCATAGATCTTTCTCTTACACGATGAAAGGAAACTCTCTCTCTTATTTTTTTAGGTGGGGAGGGGCAAAGGGAGAGAGAGAATCTTAAGCAGGCTCCATGCCCCACATGGAGCCTGATGAGGGGCTTGATCCCAGGATCCCAATATCATAACCTGAGCCAAAATCAAGAGTCAGACACTTAACCAACTGAGCCACCCAGGTGACCCAAAGGAAACTCTCTTCTTTCAGCAGCTGGGATCAGAACTTCTGAGACATACTTGACTCCTTTCTTTTCTTCTTTTTAATTCCCTGCATCTGATCCCTTAGTAAGTCCTATTGGTTTGGCCTGGCTTTTGTATTTGCCCAAATTTGACCCACTTCTCACAAACTCCTCTGCTACCACCGTGGTCCAAGCCAGCTTTGGTCTCTTACCTGAATGACTGCATTTCCTTCCTACCTGCTCTCCCTGCATTCACACTTGCCCCCAGGACTATCATGAACACTGTAGGCAAAGTAATCCTCCAAATGTGAATCTGGTTATGCAGTCCTCACCCAGAAGAAAGCCATGCTCTTGGAGTGGTTCACATTATGCATCCAGTCTGAGCCTTCTCTACTTATCAGACTTCCTCTTCCACCACTTCTGTCTTGCTTACCCTGCTATGTCCACACAGGCTTCCCTGTTCATCCCAGAACACATGAGACACGCTTCTATTCCAGGGTATTCCCATTTGCTACTTCATCTTCTCAGAACATTCTTCTCTCAGATGTCCATATGGTTCACTCCCTCACTATTTCCAAGTCTGTGCAAATGTCCTCAGTGAGGCCCACACTCATCACCATATTCCAAACTTCCACCTCAGCCACAGCACTCACTTTGTTCTAAATATCCATGTAACTTACTCTTCTATCATGTTTACTATCAGAGTGCCCAACTGAGATGTAAAATCTGTGAGAGTCAGGGATTTTGTCTACTTTCTTCTTTTTAGGATTTTATTTGTTTATTTAAGAGAGAGAGAGAGAGAGCATGAGCAGGGGAGGGGCAGAAGGACAAGCAGACTCCCTGCTGAGAAGGGAGCTGGACACGGGGCTCCACCCCAGGACCCTGAGATCATAACCTGAGCTGAAGTCAGATGCTTAATTGACTGAGCCACCCAGGGACCTCATTTTTGTCTACTTTCTATTAATAGCTATTTCCTCAATATCTAGAACAGTGCCTGTCCTAGAGTTAATGTAAAAAATAAATAAATTTTCCCATTGTAGTCATTTTTCTGGGGCAACATCTTATAACTTCAGTTCCCATCTATGTGCTGAGTGTGGCCCTAGATAGAGGATTGACACCTCCAACCAATGAGTTGCCCGAATCAGAAATTAAGAGTTACCATGTATTTCCTTCAGCCCTTAAATTCTCATTATGTCCTTCCCTTTGCCCAGCACAGTGCTGTAAACCAGGGAAACCTGTGCAACAGAAAAGAAACCATCCTCGCCCTCATGAGCTAATAGTCAAAGAGCTAATCAGAAAAGAGTGGAACATTCAGTGGAGAAGACATTTACTTCACATTCTTCCAGTTCTCCATGAGGGAAGGGAACTTTCTGTACCCGAAGATTAAAGGATAGGAGTAATAATGACAGTAATAGCAATGTTACAGCTAATATTAACAGACTCTTACACCGCACTTACTATGTGTCAGGCTTTACATACATTACACTTAGTACATAACCCAGCCCACTGAATCCTCTGAACAACCCTAGGAGGGGTGCTATCACTGTCCCCATTTCCCCAGTGTGGAAGCTGAAGGACAAGAAGTTAGGAACTTGTTCAAAGACGCAGGGGAAGTAGGTATCTGAGTTGGATTTGAATCCAGACAGTCTGGCCCCAGTGTCCAAGTCTTAACCACTACAAAAACAATTCACTCTCTTCCTCCAGTTGGTAAATAGGAAAATGGAACCAGGCATTTGAAGCTGAGAACATTCTTAGTTTGTTTTTTCTTCTTAGCTGTTCCAGCACGGTCCCCAAAGGCTCCGCCCTGCTTCCTACTGGCTTCTGGGAGCATTCCCTCTTCTCTTCTTTTCCTTCAGTTCTGTGGGAAACCACTGCTTTCTGCAGTGACTACTTTAAATTTTTTTCTGTCAGCTTTCCAGCTCTTGTGTCAGCAGCCCCATGTACTTGATCCCTCCATTTGAAATATTCGGTGTGGTCTTATTTTCCTGCCTGAACTCTGATCCAGCTTCATGATGTGATGTCTCCAATTCTCACGAGAACACTGCTGTCTATACGTGATTATTCCCACTTTATACTTTAGAAAACCAAGGTTCAGATAAATTAATCCATCTGTTTTTCAAGGTCATAGATAATCATCCAGGACAGAGTATTTTCTTTTCTTTTCTTTTTTTTAAGATTTTATTTATTTGAAGGAGAGAGAGAGTGTTGAAGCACAAGCAGAGGGAACGGCAGGCAGAGGGAGAAGCAGGCTCTGCACTGAGCAGGGAGCCTGATGTGGGACTCTATCCAAGGATCCTGGGATCATGACCTGAGCCAAAGGCAGATGCTTAACCAACTGAGCTACCCAGGTGTCTCCAGGACTGACTATTTTCAACATCTACACTAACTTCATGGGATGATGTTTGGCATTTTCAAATTAAACATTCAAGGACTTACTAATTCAAAGCTGGACATCTCACTTGAATTGTCCCCTTCAAAGCTCTATTGTTATCCTCAAAGTGTTTCAACATTGCACATCATTTTCTTTTAAATTTCATCAGTGGTAGGATACCTTCAATCTGTCAATCTCAGAAGGAATATGTGTGCTTAAGAAAAAGTTGATAGAGTTAGATCTTGAATAAAATGATCTTATTATACTTGAAAACATCATTGGAATTAAATATGATATAACTGCAAAATGACAAAAACGCATTTCCTGTGAGATGCTTGAATTGGTTCTGAATTCATTTACTGAGCTCCAGTTAAGCAGTTAAATCTGGGGTGGAAACACTGAATTGCAGAGTCAGTTCCTAAAGAGAGAACAGCCCATGGGGTTTGAGTGGATTTTTTTTTTTTTGTCAGAAAGGAATTTGAAGGAGGCAAAATTAATGTTAATGTGTGCTTATTAAATACTAGCATCGCTCTGTGTATATGACAGACCCATGTCATAGGGGTGGCAGATAAGAATAAGAAGGTGTATGAACTTGTTTTGGGTTCCAGGCACAAGTTCCTAGGATGCCATTGCGGAAAATGCTGGAAACAAGCAAACATACAATTAAGTTGTCCAGCAGAGAATCATCTTATTCTGCCTGTCAATCTTCAGCAGCCATGCTTCACTCCCATAATCTTACTTTATTAAAATGTCATTCTTTACCCACTCTTCAGGAATTGTGTACGACAATTCATCTTTCTTAGGGATGCAAATTAAAAGGCAAGCAGAAAGGGTATTTGGCTTGGTTTCCTAAGCAAAAAGATGCAGCTTTCACAGTCACGATGCCCTGGGAATGTTTGGGTGCCAACCCACCTTCTCTTTTCAAAAGCTTCAGGAACACAGTGTCTGTTTCAGTGTTGTTGAAAATTACGCGTCTTTATTTGACACCACCAAGGCGCAGCTTGTGCGGGGAATGGAAGCCGACCAGCAGATGAGCAAGAACCTGAGGAACAGGCAGAGGGAAGAAGGAGCTGGCTCCTTGGGAAGTGCTTTACAACAGCAAAGTGGGAGGGCACAATGAAAACAGAAACTGCAGAGAGAATGAGAAAAAGAGACAAAAGGGCATATGGCTGATGTCCTGGGTGGGTTTCTCCGCGAGGGGAAAGAGGCAAAGCAAGTTTCCCATATCTAGAGAGACGAGCTGGGAAAAGCGGAGGCCAGGTTGGAGAAGAAGGATCAGATGGGAAGGCCATGTGCTGTGGGGATGGCTTATTTTCTGACTTTAGAGTGGGAAGTTGGGCTGTTTGTGGGAAGGTGTTGAGGGAAGAAGAGAGCATTTAAAGTGTATTCTGGAAGATGTACTAAAGAGACACAAGCTTAGGGTCTCACAACTGAGACACTCAATATGGACCCAAGTCCGAAAAGTAGGGAGCAGATTGGACTGTCCCATTCTTTGTCATTCCACTGGCCATTTTCCACCAGGACAGACTGAGCGTTACCCACGTGTACCTCCCCGTGCTTCCCTCAGGCCTGAGTGCAGGGGCAGCTGCCCCACTTGTTCATGGCCTCCAGGAGTTACGACTGGCCAGTATCCAAGCCATACTGATTTTTATTCTAGATATCTCTCCTGTTTTTCTGGGACAGTCTAATGACTCACCAAAGAGGTATTAAAAATCAATTGAATTAATCCCATTATGTGCCCCTGACCCTGTGTGATGTTGTGAAATAATAAGAATATGTATTTGGTCTTCCTTTCACGTTTCTGAAATAGCTCTGAGTGACAGAAGGTGAGAGGAGCCTATTTTGGTTCTCCCTGACAAGGCTCTTTCAACCATACCCGAGCTTATGTTAATGAGGGGACTTTCGGAAAGGCTCTAAGGATGAGGTGTTGGTTGTCAGGGGAACCAACCACTTGATTAGAGGTGATGAGAAGGTTGTAAATTTCAGCCCCATCCCCACTTGGGGAAGGGGCAGAGTAGGGTTGAGCTAATCTCCAATGACTAATGATTTCATCAATCATGCCAGGTAATGAAGCCTCCATATAAACCCTTCCCAATGGTGTTCGGAGAGCTTTTGAGTTGGTGAACACCTTGAGACTCTGGGAAAGGGATGCACCTGGAGAAAGCACAGAATGTTTCCCTGGGGGTTGTAAGCCATTCTCCAAATTATCAAGACTGAGGAAGGGGTTGTGGGAACCCCCAGTTCATAGCCCGTCAGTCAGAAATGCAGGTGACACCCTGAGACACGTGACTGGTGTCTGAAGTCGGGGGCCATCTTGTCTCATGGGACTGAGCCCCTGACTTCCAGGCTCTGGGCTAACTCCTGGCGGTTCGTGTCAGAATTGTTTATTGTGGGGGCGCCTGGGTGGCTCAGTCATTAAGCGTCTGCCTTCGGCTCAGGTCATGATCCCAGGGTCCTGGGATCGAGCCCCGCGTCGGGCTCCCTGCTCCGCGGGAAGCCTGCCTCTCCCTCTCCCACTCCCCCTGCTTGTGTTCCGTCTCTTGCTGTGTCTCTCTCTGTCAAATAAATAAATAAAATCTTTTTAAAAAATTTAAAAAAATTAAAAAAAAAAAGAATTGTTTGATGTGAGGAAAAGCAGCCTAGACATTTGGTACAAGTAGAGGAAAACTGGTGTTTAACTTTGCTGGGTCAGGCCTCCCTTCCGGGGAAGTCAGAAGGAGTGGACCACAACTTCCCTTTACTCCATCTCAGAGGCACCACAGATCCCTGGCCGGGCACCTAGCGATTCTGACAGCTTCAATAGTGCTGTTGTGCTAATGGACTTCTCTTAATGTAGAGAGATCAGCTTTGCAATTTGCTCCACAGCCCTGGGCGAGCTTTGCAGAGGCCTTATTGCTCCCACTCAGGCCGTGCACACTGCCAGTTGGAGCAGGGGTGTGTCGTAAGTACATCTGTGTGGATAACCCTTCCAGGGCTCCCTGCACTCCAATTATTGACTGAGGCGGCTCCCTGAGCCCGGATAATTGCCCATAGAAAGTATCAATGCTGATAATTAGAACTGGCCAAGAGGCAAATGTGGCCTCTGAGAGCGACCATATTGGCCTTGATACCTATTTAAGAAAAATTCAACTCTGTCTCCATTGCTGTGGCACAATTTTCCTGACTGAGTTTATAGAAAGTGCTCTTATGGCTCCTGTTTTCCCATTTTCTCACTCATGGCCACATCGCATTGCATCACTAAGAGCTGCCTTGTCTCTCTTACGGGCACTTTATTCCCTGGAGAAGAGCCTTGCCTCTTGACCTCCATGTTTCCCAGAATTAGTTGTCCCATCAGTAGGGAGGCAGGAGTGTGGGCTTGGGTCCCAACTCTACCCCTTATGAGTTACGTGATGCCGAGAGAATCACCTTATCCCCCCTGTGCCTCAATATTTCCATCTGTAAATTGGGGTGAGGCTAGTCCTCCTAAATCACAGAGTGTCATGAGGATTAACTGAGTTAATGCAGGTAAAGTACTGAGAACAGTGCCCAGCATATAGCAAGCTCGCCACAAATGTTAGACACTATTTCCCCCAAAAGTTGGGCTTTGCTTCAAAGGCTTTACTGTAGATTTGTTTTAAAAAGTACGTTTTAATATAATTCATGTACTGTTGGTGAGGCCAACAGATCATGAGACAACCACTTTTACAACGTGGGTATTGTAGGTAAGTGATGAATCACTGAATTCTACCCCAGAAACCAATATTGCCTTGAATTTTAACTATGTAAAATGTATTTTTATTTTTTTATTGGCATGACTTTATTAAGTAAAATTTAAATAAAAAAATTAAAAATTAAAACTATAGTTTGTTACTCATAGTTTCCAACAAGAAGGGGCTTGCACAGCACAGGGGGCCTCACGGGGAAGCACCGGGGCTGGTCAGGAGGCAGAGGGAGTAGGGGACAAAGTAGCCTCCATTGGGGCTTCTAGGGCTAGGGTGCAGGGGCTGCCTCTAGTTGTCTGGTACCCAGCCCTCGGATGATTAGGTCAGGTGAATAGTAGCCCAGAGTACAAAAGCCCAATAAAGGAGATAGTTGGGGTATGGGCTCTGGATTTGGTAGTTTGCCTATGTAAGTCTTACTCACCTGAAGCCACTTACTATCTCCAGGGTCAGCAAGGCCCAGCTGTCAAAGCATCAGAAATACAGAAAAGAGAAAAGCATGATGAATACAAGTCTTTCCTCAGATGTGTCCCCAAATAAAGGGGGGAATCAAGGAAGTCAGCCATTGCTGTGGGCCCACACCCTAGTAATCTAAGAACCTTAGAAGAGTTGCTTTCTCTCTTGTCGAAAGCTCATATCCCTCAGTTTGAGACGACACCACTCTACATCGTTGCTCTGCTTCCGATTACTGTGGCAGTCGGGTTAGTGCTCATGAGGATGGAGTCAACTGCTAGTCTCAAACACATTTTCTTCAAGGAAGGACCCTGTCCTTCTAACCCTGGACTCCCAACTTGTCCTCGGAGATTTAGTTTTGCGCCTCTCTGCGTGAGCTCTTAAAAATGCAAACGTCATCATGTTATTCCCCTGCTTAAAATGACCTCATATGGCTTTAAGGAAAAGGCCAACACATTTAACTTGGTCCACACAGAGGGCTGGACCAAGGTCCTGCCTGCCTCACCAACAACGACCAGGATTGCTCCTCTTCTGATCACCGCCCACGCCAGGCTGCCCTGGTGTTCCTCTCCTTCTGTCCATGCGCCATGCTGTCTCTACCTGAATACCCTGCTAGGTACTGTTTCCGTCACTTGAAGATAGATTCTCACCACCCACCTCTGCATATTCACGTGGCAGATGCTCAGATACCTTTGAAACTCAGTAATTCTTCAAGGGAATCTTTTTTGCTTACCCCGGACCAGGTCAGAACCTTAAAATTCACTTCTCTGGTATCCCACGTTTCTGCTTTATCATAGTTTAATTAGATTGTGAAATTTAGAAACTTTTTCTTAAAGATTTTTATTTATTCATTTGAGAGAGAGAAAGAGAGCAGGAGCAGAGGGGAGGCAGAGGGGACGTAGAGGGAGAGAGAGAGAATCTCTCAAACAGGCTCCTCACTGAGTGCAGAGCCCGACGCGGCCTTGCTCCCATCGCTCCAAGGTCAGGACCCCAACCAAAACCAAGAGTCTGTTGCTTAACCGACTAAGCCACCCAGGTGCCCCCAGTTTAGAAACTTTTAGCGTTCTTTAAATGTCTGTTGGCTTGTAAATTATATGAAGCCGGGGTCTATGTCTGTCTTATTGAATTTATAATCACCAATGGGCAATGCCTGGCACTTGTTTGGAAAATACCATGGTTATTTACCTGAAATAAATTTTAGAATTTTACAGGGATTGTTGTTAAAATTAATTCCTTCTTCTCTTTGACTTGGTAATAATTGTCTTGAATATGTCTCAGGGACTTGAAGGTTTTTTTTTATTTATAGAATAGTGATATTCAAAATGTGTACTTCATAGGATTATTATAAGAATTTAATAAAAGCATGCATGTGAAAACATTCTGTAAATGGCAATGCATTATACAAAGGCAATGAGTATTATTACAAAGGGTTAATTGATACATTTTTTTAAAATGCAGTCTTAGTTCAAGTATGCAACTCTGATTTACATAAATTGTTCACTTCAATGTGATTTATTTCAAGATAATTAACAGCTGATACAAGAACAACGAACTGTGACCTTTGAGTTCATGACATGGAAAAAAAAATCTGTTTATGGAGAGAGGATATGATATCCACGCTCTCCCATGCCCTTCTAAGTGAGAGGACCTGATTAGCAGAATGTCTGATCAACAGTAGTCATCAGGAGCAAGGTTTTTAGGTATGCCTCTGGGATATTAAGTATCTGGATATGGGAGCACAGAACACCAAAGCCCAGAGGAATAACCTGATTAAAAGTACTTATTAGAACACCTAGGTTTCACTATTTTTGAAGACTCACATACCTATGCCATGCCCAGAATAGTGAGAAAAGAAGACTTTGTGGTTCATCTTAGGTGAACTAGTTGCCTTTGACGCTATGCCACATCCTTCTCTTCTAAAGCATACGGTGAGGGGTAGCTCCTACTTGGGTTTTGCCATTGCTATGGCAGACGGGGCAAAAAACAATGGCAGAACCACGTAATGACCGTGCGTTTTGTTGAGGCTCAATGAATGATACATGTGTATAGGTGACACGTACCACTTCTAGGAAGAAATTTTAAAACTCATCATTTAGGATGGCTACAGCCCTTCCACAGAAGCCACAAATAGCGTGGACATTAGTGGCCACAAACAGTAAACGAGAAAGTGGATTTACGTTGACGCACAATTGGATTTGGAACAGATAGGAGGGAGATAATATAGGAAAATTTGCTTGGTTATCTCGAGATTTTTTTGTTTGTTTTCTTTTATTTTTCCTAACCATATTTAAAGCCAGGTGGTGCATAATGAGAGTGGTGTGTCTTAAAAGGCAAGAACCTGATGGAGACATCTTAGTGAGAGACACCCTCATGGGAAGCTCATCTGCTGGTACATGATAAACCAACCACTGGCACAGGTCATGGCTTGGGCTCTTCTCTGTCATCTCTCAGACTCACTCTAGGACTCCTTCCCCAGCCTCCTCTGGAATTCTTACCTGATGTACCCAAACCCAGGATATGGACCCCCATTCATTGCTTCTTAGCAGCCCGTGGTCCTTCTCCAGAGCACATGTCAGAAAACTACTTCCTGAACAAATTTGGAACTAGATTATCCATTCTCAACAGCGGTGATATCATGAAGTGGTAAAAATTAGTTCTCTGGGCCAAAAAAGATCTTAGATATTACAATGGTTTCTGGCCCTCCAAAGGTCCATAGTCATAAGCATGGTGGTAAAATTGGGGGGGATATATATATTTATAAATATTTATATATTTATATATCATATATTATGTTTATCATGTATTATTTTATTAATTTATTATTTCTTTATTTTATTTATTATTTATTTATGTTATCATTTTATTATATTTGTGTATTATATTATATATTTATATATAATAATTTATATATTTATGTACTTTATATATAATATATGATAGTATATCTATATATTATATAATAAACCTTTTTATATACTTTATATGTAATACACACACACACACACACACACACACACACACACAAACACACATATAAGGCTCCTTAAGGCAGTGATACTAAGAAAAGTATCTGAGTATGCTGAGAAACAGTACACTAGACTCAATTCTTTTAGGCTATGTCAGTAAGGGCTAACGTGCTTGCTTTCACGGTGCATGCATTAGGGACATCATAATTTTGAACAAGGGAAGGAATTAATGAATCAAATCCAGTTTGGAGATCTTTGGATAAAACAAGACTAACTGAAGGAGATCGACAAGGGACTTGATCCCAGTACTGACCTCAGGCTCAAGACTACCTCCACCATGTTGGTTCTCGAGGGCATGTTCCACCAAGTCAGGAGAAAGTAAAGCTGTGGACTCCCCTAGGGGAAGGGTGGCTGCAGAAACACACATCCAGGCAGCAGCTGATACAGTTCTGGGTGATTTTCTCATTTTAATCATTTGAGAAGAAAAAACACAGCTCAATTGTTATTCATTCCTCTAATCTCTTTCCATCTTGACCTTTCTACACCAACTGCCACCCTGCCAACCGCCTTGGAGGTGGATGTAAAAAAATGCAGAACTCTAGGAGTCGGTAATAAACTTTCATACCTGTAAAATCAATTTTTGTTGGCATAATTTGAAAGGGCAGTTCATCGTTTGTAATTAAAAACCATCATGGGGTTTGAAGCTCCAAGTGTTCTCACCTAGAGGAGAATATTAAAATTTAATGAAGGTCTTTTTCTTGAATGGTTGAAAATTTCTCGATGATAATGTCACCATGGGGAAAAATACCTTTGTGGAGGTGGTGTTTAGTCAGTGTACATGTAACATTGCTGCAGAAGGGAAATTTGCTTTCCTTCTATCATGACCACTGGGACTGGCTCCATGGGTCCAGGCACCTCCTTCACTCGTGTGATTCAGGTCTCCCCTCTGGCAAAGGGCTTCAGTAGTGGTAGCTGAGTGCATTCAGTTAGAAAATAGCAAACGCTTATCTGTGAACCAGGGACAGTGCCGGGCTTGCTGGGAAAGCTTTCCTCACACTAATTAAAAGGAAGTGTCACTACTGACACCCAATGAAATAAAAAACACTAGCTCCAGATCTGAATTTTCTTTTCCAGCCCATTCTATATGCATATTCTATGTGCATATTTTAATATCTACACTAATTGAAAAAAAATTTATGTTTTGATTTCTCTTCCAGTCCATTCTCTATGTATACTCTGCATAGTTATAGACAAAATGTACATTCAACTTTATTTACTTTTCAATTTTAAACATTATAACAGAATTATTTCCATTCTTTTTTTTAAGATTTTATTTATTTATTAGACAGAGAGACACAGTGAGAGAGGGAACACAAGCAGGGGGAGTAGGAGAGGGAGAAGCAGGCCTCCCACGGAGCAGGGAGCCCGATGCGGGGCTCGATCCCAGGACCCTGGGATCATGACCTGAGCCAAAGGCAGACGCCCAAGGACTGAGCCACCCAGGCGCCCCTCCACTGTTTCTAATTAACATTTGCAACACAAGGTAGCAGAGGAATCAATTTCACCAGTGCCCTCTTTGTCGTTTTTCTTGCTCTTAGGTTTTTGATACCATGTATAGTGCTCTAGAGAAAGTAACTATTCCCCATGTAAGCAGTCTTTCCTTTTATATTATTTTCTTCACATAGACTCTCAGAAATAAGATTACTGGAACAAACATCAGCATGGTTTTTCAAGTAAAAAATAATTTTCTAAAAGAAATGTACAGTAACAGCAGCATAGTTATCCCACAATTACCAGCAGTGAGTTCTCCACTTATTGAAAACAAATACAATACAAAAACTATACTCTTTTTTAATAGTTAATGATGTTTTAATTCTGTATATTTTTTAATTAATCAAACATAATTGCTGTTTACTAGATCCCTAGATCAGCAGAAGAGGATTGGATTTACCACAGGAAGTTGAGATAATTAATAATAATCATTAATAATTATAATTATATAAATAATTGGCATTTCATTTAGGGATTTTCTCAAGATTAAATATGGTTTCCATTTGGCTTTTTTAAATTATTGAAAATAACTCCAGGATCCCTCTTAATAATTTCATGACCACCACATGTGCTCTTGCTTGGGAGCCACCGAACTACCTCTCCACACACGTGTGACATTCTGCACTCATAGTCTGTTTGAGCTGGAAGGAGCATTATACACCAATCCATTTCATGGCATATATTTTATACATCAAGAAACTGACACTTCAGATGAATCAGAATGTCAGGGATAAAAGTGCCCACTCAGATCCGTGACGGTCACTAAGTTGCTAAGCAATCTTTTTTCTTTTTTTTTCCTCTTCCTGGAAACACTCTTCTGATCGTGATTTCAACAACTTACCAGCAACAGCTCTGCTGTCCTAGATTCTATGCTTCAGGGCATCCCACCCAGAAAGGAGCTGCCACACTGTCTCTTTGTATGAGTCCACTGGAGTTTGTATCAATTTCCACAGATGTGTCCAGCTATGCACCGGCCACTTCATGTGGAACGTGCAATCATCCCAAAGTTCAAGCCAA
Source organism: Zalophus californianus (assembly GCF_009762305.2). Lineage (NCBI taxonomy): Eukaryota > Metazoa > Chordata > Mammalia > Carnivora > Otariidae > Zalophus > Zalophus californianus. The sequence continues at coordinate 184,876,452 of NC_045598.1, forward strand.
CGATTTTGTCAGAATATATATTTTTAAATACATATATTAAATACATATACATAGGTCTATAGAATTCTTCTTAGTCTTATCATGTGAAAACCCTAAGTATGTCTCATCATATGAAATTTCAGTTCCGGGATCAGAGAAATTTCCCTGAGTTTCTCTCAGCATACCAACATCCCACCACCGAGTCATACTTTCTGTTCTCCTACCCAGATCTTCCCTCTCCACATACAACTTAAAAGTTGACAAGACAGTGGATTATAGAGCAAAGAAGCAATTAACAGTTTCTCCAAAACCTGCCTATATGTCCTCAAAATAAAAATAGTTTGCTTAAATAAAATCCTATAATATTCATTAAAATAGGTAACTTCTCTCTTCTCATACTCCCGAAGGCCAGCAGAGAACATCTCAGAGAATTTCTGCTGGTTAAAGTCACAGCCACTGGCAGATAGCTTAATAATGAAGAAACTGCAATTTGGAAGAATGCCTCTGAGTTCTGATCTAAACTGTCCAATGTCCAAACCTGTGGAAGTTACTCCACCTGTCTCTCCTTTGCCTCTTTATATTTAAGTCGGGGTTGGGTTTATTGCCCACTGAGTGTGAGAAACAAATGAGTTGCTGCAACTAACAAGCTTAGCATCAGGTCTGTCCTAACAACACTAAATGCTCCTGCAAGTGTAGCTAATAATAATGGTTGTCTTTTTATTACACATGCACGCACACACACTTTTCCACACATGCCCCCTTCCATTCCAGCCCAAAGTCTTTCCTACTTCCCAAATCACATGCCTCTTTCCTTCCTTTGAACTCCAGCCCCCATGACAGTAAGTTAGCAGATTCAAAAATGAGTGAAATTGTCCCCCATAAAATTCAGATGATAGTATCTGAACTCTATGACAATTATGTTTAAAATATGCAGAGAAATTAAAAAAAAAAAAAAAACACAGAAAATTGTCAGGCACCCGGGTGGTGCAGTTGGTTAAGCATCAGACTCTTGGCTTTGGGCTCAGGTCATGATCTCAGGGTCATGAGATGGATCCCTGAGTAGGGCTCCACGCTCAGTGGGGAGTCTGCTTCTCTGTCTCTTCCTCCCCCTTTGCCCCTCCTGCCCATGCGCGTTTGTTCACTCTCTCTCTCTCTCTCTCTCAAATAAATAAATCTTAAAAAAAAAAAAAACAAAAACCTATAATTGAGTCCACAGGATGAGTACAGGACAACTTAAAAAATAAACAAAAAGGTTCAGAAAAAGAACCAAATACATTTCTAGAAGTGGAAACCTGCCATCACTGAAATACATGCATATACACATATATAAAAAATAATAAAAACATGGGCTAAAAACCAGACCTTCCAATAGGGCATTGAAAGGAGGGTGTGTGAGTAAAGCACCCAGAATTCACTGTGACAACTGAACAGAATATACAAGAAACTTGAGGTTTTGATCGTGGAATGAAAAGATGAAAAAGAATCCTAAATTCTGACCCCTTTCCTTTTCTTCTATCTCTCTTCTCCTCCTCTTCCACCTTTGCCATCACCTATTACTCCATTAACAACTTCTGTTTGACCTTTTATATTCTATGCAACATTTTGAATGCATTATCTCCCTTCACAGGGAGATCTTCACAAGGTAAATCTTTGAGGTAACTGGAGTTAGAATCATCACCCCCATTTGACAGATAAATTAACTGACACTCCACGAAGACAGTAACAGAAAATGCCCGGGCAATGCTGACTAAAATCATAATTTTATGCATGGCTTTGAATGAGATAAACACACTCTGGGCCACTCTGCTCCCATTTCTCAGGAGAAACAAGGGCTCCCATTTCTCAGGACTGCGTTGAGGATGAAGAGCGTTGAGCACAGGACTGCTATGCTAAGGGGCCCTCCCGGACGTGGGTGTTGTACTGTGAAGTGTGATGATGATGAAGTGATGATCCATGTTGGGTATTTGCTTTGTTTTACCCAAATCCAGTCCATAGTCCCGTGGCCCCACATCACCCACCTCTGTAAGGTCTGGAGAGCGAGTTGGAAGTACATGATCCTTCTGGGTGCCTTTCAGCAGCCTGGCCCATCGCCAAGCAAACAAAATGCCATCAGGCCACATAGAAATGGGGCTCTCAACGTCTTTGCCTCACTGGCGTCTCTGTCCTGAACTTCTCACCCTGATAGCAAGAACTTCCTGGAACTTGCTGGTTTCTGGCTTTGCGGCTCATTTTTCTGATCGCCGTCCGACCTCACTTCTCAGCCCTTCGGCATACTTCTTTAGGTTGCCTGTTGCTTTTTTGCTCAACCCTGATTCCTATTCATTCCTTGGTTTTGCTCCCATTAATTATTTGGAGTAAATTGAATGCATATCCAGCTCTATATAAAATCTCAAGATTTAAAATGATTGCAGAGGTCTGTAGCACAACCCCTTATCCTTTTCGGTATACCTGTTAGATTGACAGGCAGACTTTGTTCAAACATCTCTAAATGCAGGGAGCTTTACCTGTGTTTACCAACCACATAGAGGGGATTTTTTCACTACTATGCAGACATAGTTGATACAGGTTAGAAATATATTTTCTTATGTTCCTTCTGCCTAGAATGATTTTCCTTGCTTCTCTGCCTTCTCCAAATTTCTGTCTTCAAGTGTTGGGTTCCAATGCCTTCAAGGAGACTTAGGCATTCCTCCTTGTCTGATCTCTGTCTGCGCCCTTGTGAAAATTTTAATTAAAGCTCAGATTACATCGTGCTAGACTGTGAAATCATTTATAGGAAAAGCCACGTAGTTGCATCTGGTTTGTCTAAGTAGCACCTAAAAGAGTGCCAGAGACATAGTCCATATGTCTTTGTTGAATGAATGAAGAATAAGTGAATGACTAAACTGAATGAATAAATGAACGAGTGCTTGTCTTTGAATGTGACTCTCTATAAAAATTAGTCCATGCATTTGAAAAATGTGATATTCTTTCCTGATAAATTAAACAGAGAAAATACGCCAATGTACTAGACTGGTATATCTTTTATATGTTAGACCATAATGGGTAAAGTGACCTCTAATTTTAAAATGATACTTTGAAAAGAACAAAATTAGGTACTTAAGTTTTGCAACATAAAAAAACGCCACCATAATCACCATCTGCACTGTGAGACTACTGAGCTAGATTAGGTCTGACATCAACAAGAATTCTAACAAGGCATTACCTGGTGAAATCAGGGATAAGACCCAGGGACTTCAGCTTCTAAAACACCAACAGGTTAACACAGGTCCTAACAAGAGAAGGGAAAGCTAGAAATATCTTTTAATTCTGTTGAGTCAAATTGTTTTAAGAGAAATTCAAAGAGTGAAAACAAGAGGAGAATTCGGGTTCTGTGAAAGATCATGAGCAGGGCCTCTAGTGGTTAATAGGCTACTGTTTGCAGTTCATTGTGAAGAAAAGCATCCTTGTCACAAATGTGATGTTGTTGTGGCTGCTGTATAAAGTACCACATATGGGGCATCACCTTAATGCTGCTACTCTGGAGCCCGGTAGTCTAGCCTCGGCAGCGCACTGTGTTGTTATGCTCACTTTATGAATGAGGAATAAGAGGCTCAGGAAGGTTGACTTACATGCTTAGGATCTCATAGCTACTGAAAGGAATCCAAGCTAACTAGAGAATGCATTATTGTTTCTGAGTCATGCTGCCTAGTCATGTATTACTGCAAGAAGAATCATACTATCTTTCTCTGTCTGTGCCTGGACAATACAATTCAGGTAGGATTTGCCTGTGATTATCTGGTGACTTGATGACAGGGAATCAAAGGATGTGTGTGGTGGATTTGGCTGTCTGCGTCAGCCCCCCGAAAGATGGTCTGCTGACCCCCTCCTTCCTCCTTACTTGGTAGGGCATAGACAGGGACCATCTTTGTATCACTCAAACCATTCATTCATTCATTCATTCATTCATTCACTAATATTTGTGTCTTAGACCTAATTAAGACAATATTTTTTCATGCAAGACCCTGTGAGATAGAGATTTTATGCATTTTCATAAGTCAAGAATATGGATATATGGGAGTTTAAGACATTCGGGTAGAAACAAATCTGTGAAGTAGTGGACCTTGACCAAATCCTCCCCTTGTAAATTCACTAACCATCCCTTCTCCCTGTCTTTAAGGACTTACAAATGCAAAGCATAATGCTAGGCATAATGGAAGAAAGAGAAAATAATTCAGAACTCCTGCTCTAAGGACGGTTGTGCTGTCTTCTAGTGGCACTTTAACTAAGCATTTAAGTAGGCTTGGATTTTATCAGCCCAAGTATGGGGAGTGTTTCTAATGAGAGGAGGCAGCCCCAGGGCCAGCGTGGTGGCTTGTACCTGTGCCTTCTCACAGGGCCCCTGCTTAGAGGAGCCTCTCCCTTGGTTTAATATTTTGTTGCTGTTTTGAAATTGGGAATAATTTGTTAACAAGGGACCTCCATTTTCATTTTGCATTAGGTCCTGCCAAGTATGTAGTTGGTCCTGGATGGCCCTTAATCTGAGCCTTGAATCCGTAAGAAGGATTAAAGTCAGAGGGGCAAGAAGCCAGCAACACAGTAAACATAACATTATAAAGCATTAGGTGCTGATTGAGATCCGTTCTTGCTCCCTAGGCTTGGATAGAGATGATCAGTCCTGCAGATCCTAAAATTATTTTATTTAACTTGCATGTTGTCCATTTAGGTGTTCCATGACAATTTAACTTGATTATGCAAAATCAGTTTTCATGATTTTTTCCAACTATTGCAAAAATTTTCAAACATACAAAAAAATGGAAAGAACTATACAATACATGCTAGCTATGAATTGAATTGTTACTTATGTCGAAATACACCACACACATATTTTGTTGAACCATTTGAAAATGTTTCAAACATCAAGAAACTTTGGCCTTACATATTTAGCCATGCCTCTTTCAGAAATAAGAGCAATTTGGGGGCACCTAGGTGGCTCAGTTGGTTAAGCAGCTGCCTTGGCTCAGGTCATGATCCCAGGATCCTGGGATCGAGCCCAGCGTTGGGCTCTCTGCTCTGCAGGGAGCCTGCTTCTCCCTCTCCCTCTGCCTGCCGCTCTGCCTGCTTGTGTGCTCTGTCTGTGTCAAATACATAAATAAATAATAAAATCTTGAAAAAAAAAAAGAAATAGTTCAGGCAAGGATCATTGGTAGATGCATAAAACCATTAGGTGCAAGGTAGTTTTGGAAAAAGATATTCACCCAACGCAAGATCACTCTGTGGATTTCTTGCTAATTGCAAAATGAAAAATGTATCTTCACAAGGAATCTACTTGGTCCTCATCATCTAGCAAAGGCATCAAACATCATCACTGCCCCTGGGACCATCTGATACTATGTTCCTCCTAGGGAAATGTGATACGAAATAGTATCACCTGGAAGGATTTTTCTCCTCTCCCCGCCCCCTCCCCCCAATTTTTATCCTATATCTAATCAGACATTAATCTTAACTTCTAGCTTATGGGAAATGTAGAGAACAGACTAGCTACTTAAACAATGCCATAGGTAAACAATCAGATAAATCCAGAGGGTAGGACACTCCACATGGCAACTCGTTAGGCACTTAAAAGATGTCAAAGTCGAGAAGACATCTAATAGTTTAAGAGTAAAATGTTACATTATATATATGTTTCATCATTTGTCATTGGTCAAAAACACACATTTATATCTATCTTGTAGTTTATTTAAACACATTTATTAACATGCTTTAATTATTAAATGAATATGTAATTAAGGGTTAGTTTTTAATAGGCTTGACTGATAAGGAGGGCTTCATTTGGGATCCAAACTAGATATTCATTCTTCCTTTCCCTATTGGGCACTGTAATGAAAATCTATATTTCTGAATTTGCTCATTCCTTTTTGTATTTATTAAGGTCACATAATAATAACTAACATTACCTTTAGTTAATTATATGTTGTCTTCACCTTTCTTTTGTTTGGAGGTGGGATATGTCTAAATTAAATGTATTATTCCAGCTATTAGAGCTGGGATTCCATACAAACTTAAATGTTCTCAGTGTCAGAAACATCAAGCAAAAGTAAGGTTTATCTGGGAAATATGCATGTCATTGAAGGGTCCTATATGCCTTATGGTGGAAATAGTAAGGAGAAGGAAGGGAGGGAGAAGGTGGGTCTCTGAGGCTGAACTGGGCATGAAGGTGGACCTAGTGAGCTTTATTTATTCAAATGTGTCTTCCCTCTCCTCCTTTACATCACTTTCATCATGTTAAGGGGGTGGGAGGAGGTGGGGAAAACATCCATTGAATTGTGAAATACTCTGAAGCGTGTAGTTCTTGTCTTTTTAGGTCTTGGTGAAAGAGAAATCTTGGAACTAGGCTTAAGATGGCCATTATTTTTTCAAGAAATATAGATGAATTACGATAGCCACTCACCCCTTTAAGAATCTCCAAACTAGTTCCGTCAAGGTTTTGCTACTTCACTTTAGCATCTGACAGGCAATGGTAAAAATGTAAAGTTGCTGCTTAAGATAATTAGAAATAACATCAGTGATAAATAATGATACTTCTGCTAGATCTGAGGACCTAACAATTGTAACAAATGGGTTTTTTCTCTCTTACTTCTATGACTAAAGGAAATGAAACCATCACAGTGCCATGACTAAAGGTGTAAATAGTGAAAAGAGGGATTCATGAGTAGTGCTTTTCAGTATTTATCTTAAAACAAACAAAAAAAGAAATGGTACTAGATTTATTTTGAACACTTTGATTAAATTAGCCAAGAGATAAATATTCCGCCTTTCTGTGGTTGGGACATGACGGCATTTTGAACCCCTTGACTGGCATACTCTGAGTTCTGACATACCACCATTACTTTCCTTCTCTACCTTCCTTCTCATCAATCTTACATTTTAAACCAATTTTAAAGGAAATACATGGCACAACTCAAATGAGCATGAATCTCCCAGTGCTTTTTGCATGTTTGTGATGGTGCTCTGAGCTGGTTAGGGTTACTACAAACCATTAGACCGAGGACTTGTTGGAACTTGCTCACTTGTAATGAGATTCTCCTGAGTAAAACATGTGCGTATGTATATGCATAGCAAGAAACTTCAAAGAAAGTAACAGCACATTATCTAGCATTTTATCATCAAGATGGCTCAGGTGGAAAGGCCCTTTCCTCCTTAGGCTCTGCAGTAGCATTTCCTTCCAGAGCATGAATCCCGTGCTGTTCCATTTCACTGCTGGTGGAAGATATCCATCCCAGCCCAGCAAACACCACCAATGAAAGAATGAGGTGATTTGGAGGACATTTCATATCAGTATTGTGGAATCTGACCCAAATACTTAGTTTCATTTTCTTTATCAGCATTATTATTATTTGTGGATCTCTATCTTTGCATATTAAGCCAAGTAAAGGATTCAAATCTTGTGTAAAGATGTCCCTGCCCCGGTTCCCCTCTCCTCTCCTGGCACGGGGAGAGCTCTTGTCTTCTATGTTTATCCATAGGAGTATGACACCCCATTTTTATCATGGATCTCACCACACTTGCTACTTTATTGTGACTTCATTGTAGTATGATCACATGCTGACCTTCCTTTCTAGAACGTGAGCTCTAAGAAGAAGGTAGAAAGCATTTCTTGTCATTAAGTCTCTACCTTCTTTCTAGCATAATGTCTCACACATTAAGAGTTGAATAAAATGAATGAATGAATGAATGAATGAATGAATGAATGAATAGGCAGATGGATAGCTGAACATATAAATGAAAGATTTTTGTTATCTCCAGATATGTTCCAGGATTAGACTTCCTCTAAACCAGCTCTTTTTGACGACAAGGGGCATCATTACCATCTCCATTTTCTTGAAAAAAATTGACTTCCTATCTTTCTCATTACAAATTGTACTATTTCACTAATTTCCTTCTTGTTTTGTTCCTGTAGGTATGGGTATGGATATATGTGCTCTTTTGTTCCTGATACTAGTAATATTTGACTTCTCTATTTTTGCTTTATCAGTCTAACTAGACCTGGATCCATTTATTGATCTTTCAAAAGAGCCAGATTTTGGTTTTCTTTATTATTTGTCTGCTTTCTATTCATTAATCCCCATATTTGTGTTTATTATCATGTTCTTTCTCCTTATTTGACATTTTTTTAAGTTCTAGAATGTTTATCTATATGTTTTTGAAACAATTCACCTTCCAGGAGTATCATAAGGAGTGTGGACAGTTGAGCTACTGATTCCCTATTACATACTAGCCTTCTTCTAAATAAACTTGCATTTATTTCCTTTAATGTTCTTAAGTACCCATGGAAGTGTATGTTAGTACTAAGTTCATTTTACAAGTTAGCCACATGGCCTCAGAAAAGGTGAGTCCATTTTCAAAAGCTCATGACTGCTTAGAGACACAATTTAATATCAAACCCAGATCCTTTAGACCCTAAAATTTGGTTATTTCAACTATGTCACACTGCTTCTAATCTCTGTACAATGCTCTTGCCCATACCCTGATAAATACTTTGAATTAAGTAAATATAAATGTCTTAGTTTCTCTTTCTAAAATTATAAAGAAAAATAAATGTATTTTTATTATCTTCCATGAAAAAAAATGACATGACAGTAGCCTTGTGGAAGGTAAAACAGCAAGGAAATTATATTTCAAAGTTTTTTTGATTTAGCAGGAGATTGATATTCTGAGGGGTGAAAGATAGGAAATCATGAGATTCTAAAAAAAATATGTCAGAATGAATTGTCTCCCTCACTCCCCCTTTGTGCAGAACACAGAGGCCAAACAGCCAAGCATCAGAGATTGGAGCAATTGTATGTGACACAGTGAAGCATGTGGGGCAGGGTGCAGTATCTTAGAATGTACACCATCTAAGAGACTTTACATCAGTAAGCTAAATCCATAGCCTCCATTTTACCTGCCAAAAAAAAAAAAAAAAAAAGCTCCAGAAGTGGAAAATGACTTGTCCAGGGTCAAACAGTTCACTTGTAGTCACAGGTAAAAGTACAAACATGCCCACTGCCATGTACCAATGGCAGTACACAGACATTTTATTCTGCAACACATCCTTTCCACCCTCAGCTTTTAAAAGGCAGCCTTCCATTCCCATATTCAATAAAACAATAATCTCCTAAAAAAAAGCACATAGACAAACATTAGCTGACTTTGTTTTTAAATATTTTTGTAATGTATTTGTGTCCCTTGTTTTATTCACCTTGTTTATTTAAAAAATAAATATCAGAAATAAGGTATGTACTAGTCCATTACCACCACAATAATGTTGCATAACAATCCAGCCCAAAGCTCAGTGGCTTAAAACACCTGCCCTATTTTCACCCTGCATGTGCGGACTGGTGGGTACAATTGGTCTGCTCGGAGCTACGCAGTTCTGCTTCTCACTGCAAGTCTGGAGGTTGCATGGGGCAGCTTGGGTCCACATAACTCTCATCCTTCTTCTGTGACTAGTGGGGTATCCCAGGAATGTTCCTCTTATGGAAAGAGGGAGAAGAAGAAACATGTAAGATTTCCCAAGACCTACACTCAGACCTGGTGCCATTATCTCTACCTTGTTATATAAACCAAAGCAAGACCAACTAACACCAGGGTGAAATCACAGGTACAGATATTCTGCCCATTAATGAGAGTAACTTAAAAATCTCATGCCAAGGGCATGGGTACAGTGAGGAATGAAGAAGTAGGGCTGATAGTGCAATCTATCATAAGTTAAAATCCCCATGAAGACTCCTTTGTATTCTAGATTTTGTGCATAACCTTCCAGACCTTCAATTATATATGCTTTGTGAAAAAAAATGCAGTATTTATTGTATGAATATATATATATATATGTATATACATATTGTATATTCACATTGTATATATTGCTTCCCTTATACTCATCACTCAATAATATAACTTGGATTATTTCCTCTATCAGTACATATACTTATAAATCATTACTTTTAACTGTTTCATGGTATTATAAGAGATGAATACAGGGGCGCCTGGGTGGCTCAGTTGGTTAAGCGACTGCCTTCGGCTCAGGTCATGATCCTGGAGTCCCGGGATCGAGTCCCGCATCGGGCTCCCTGCTCAGTGGGGAGTCTGCTTCTCCCTCTGACCCTCCCCCCTCTCATGTGCTCGCTCTCTCTCTCTCATTCTCTCTCTCAAATAAATAAATAAAATCTTTAAAAAAAAGAGAGAGAGGAATACACATATTTACTTAGCCATTCCTCTATTGTTAGACATTAAGATCAATTTGTAATGTTCAGTATTATATACAGTGCTTTAATGGGCACCCTCGTGCCTGCCTCCTTTTTTTTCTTTAGGGTAGCCAGCAGATATTAATATTTTAGGTCATGTAGTCTGTGAATTTCATATTGTAATATAATTTTCAAAATTACTTCCAGTGTGGCCTATAAATCTACAATTTCTCCAACAGTGAATGCATACTTATTTGTGTATACCATCACTGGCACTTACCAAACAGTTCATATTTTTTTCTCCCAAATGAATTAAAAACCTGAATTTCTCAGTCACTGATGTGAAATTATTTTTACTTAAACATTGGACCTTCATTCTCCATGAACCAAATTAACATGGTTCTATGATAGAAACATAGCACTTCTGAGAATCCCTCACACACTGAGCCCCACTATTTCTCTTGTTTTCTACCACTTCTACTATTCTTCTGCTGTGGTCCAAGAGTATACTATAAATAGTCTTGCCTTATGTCCAAACTTATCTTTTTTGATGTTATCTCCCTGGATCAATGCCCTGACTTCAACCTCTACTTCTTGTCATAACCAGAATGGTTGAGACAATTGTTATGTTTCTCCAATGATCATTGTCTCAAATGAGTATTTCCCCACTCAAAACAAAAACCTCATCATGCCCCATCCCCAAAGTCTAGAGCCTGATTATCTCATTCATCTCTCTTTCACATGGAAAATGAAAAACACCAGGCTCTAAGAAAATGAGCTGATTCCTTATCTTAATATCAGGTCTACAGAAACTAATGACATCCTAGGTTCCAGGATCTATGATGAATTATGTGAGTGTAAGAGATAAAAACATGATGGAAGAGTGTGGTCTGGTGGAGAGAGCACCTAAGTAGCTTCTGGGAAAAATCGAACCCACACTCCCCTCTCCCCACATGTACGCCATGCACTAATTAGTGCAGTAACACTGGGAAAACATACACACTTTCCTACTTTATTTCTTTACCTGAAGAATGAAAAATGCTCTGAACAGATTGTGAGCATCCAAGTAAGTGTGTGTGCAGGTGAATGTTTCTAAAAGATACATCACTTCACGTGCACACACAGCATGAAAACCAAAAATAATTATATTTTCACCAACGTGGGATAAATTGGTCCTTCATCATCTCCAAAGGAAATGACTTGGCACTGGATTTAATGTCTATGGACCATCATTTTTATTAATATTGGAATCATTCAGACATTCAGACAATTTAGATAAAGGTTGACTTGATCCAAGAAAAGCTTAAGACACCTGGAAGGGATGAGGAATTGGATCACATTTGTCTTCTCATCATCTAGCTGTGTGAGAGAAATGTGAGTCAACTGATCACCTAACAGGAGTCTTCTAGTCAGTCATGCGTATGCCATCCGAGGTGTCAAAAACAGTGCTCTACATGAAAAATGAACAGACCTGATGAGCCCCGGGTGCTATACGGATGTTTTGAATCACTGTATTGGGCATCTGACACTAATGTTGCACTGTATGTTAACTACCTTTTATTTAAATAAAAACTTAAAAAATACTCTCAGGCTCCATCCAAAAATAAAAATGAACAGAATTTTTGAAACTGAAATTCATAGAGCTGATTGTGGGTAGGATGGGGCCAGTGTGTCTCCTCCTCATCCATCACTTCTCCTGAGGTTTACCAGCAGGCCACCTCTTCCCTCAACTGATGGTCAGAGCAGAAGGATGGGGAAGGATTGACACCCTGGTTCTTGATCCAGTGGGGGGCAGCTGGGGTGCAAGAGGACTCTTCTTTGGTGGAACAAAGAGGTCGGATTCCATAGGCCTGGTGCCCTATTGAGGTGCACACTTATCTGCGGTATGTTGAATTGCAGAACCTTATAGCATTGAGCCATCCTGAGCAGAAAGAGGCCAGGAAGGAAGTCTTAGAGGTAAAAAAAAATCAGAATGTAGGGGAAATGGAGAGAAGTGGTTCTGACAGGCAAGAGACAAAATTTTTGCAAGCTGGGAAAGATATAAAAAGAGAAGCACAATGTAATCATGGTGGTGGGTGGTGAGGGTGGTATGGTGACCAAGTGTTGAATATGCAAGTTGGAATTATTTTTATAAGTCAACAACTTAGGTGTCCACAAGTGAATTGGCCTACTTAGAAAAAAAAATGGATAAGTATGGAAGCCAAGCCAGAACCATTATAATCTGTCCCTAATCTTACTCATCTCCAGCTCCTGTCACTGTGTGCATCATCCTTCCCAACCCCCACGCACTGCAACCCCTCCTCCCCAGATCACTGCATCTTATCCTCATGAAGCATATACATTTCTGTGCTTTGCTCCTTTGTATTCTCTTTCCCCTCTTCATGGGATACTGCAGCTTCTCTTTCTTGCTTGTAAAACTCCTTCTTATGATCCAAGTGTCGGCTAAATGCAACCTCCACTGTAAAGCCATCCGTGCCTTTTCCAGGCAAAATTGGTTCCAGTGGCTTCTGTGTTCCTGTTACAAGCCAGGTAGAGGTAGCCTGGCCTGGTGGTTTCCGAAAACTCAAACTTTCTTTTCAGATTTTCACCTAGAAAACTGGAACAAATTTTTAAACTTGCCTACAATCTCTCTTAATCACCAGCACCTGCCCCAGCCCCAAGACAGACTACTGCCGGAATGACCTTTCTACAACACATCCTCCATCATACTGCATTTCCAAAGGCATCGTCTCAATATTGTTTGTGAAAATAACACCCAGAGAGTTTCACGGCACATCCAAGGCTTTTTATAAATGTAGAGCTCAGAGAAGCAAAGTGATTTGACCAAGGTCAGAGGGCTAATAAATGGCAGAGAGAGTGTTTGAACTCAGATCTGCCTGAATGTAAATGGCTGACCCACACTGCCCCTTTCTACCACATCGCGAGGGGCAGCCCCTGCTTCCTGTGTGCTCGCCTCTGAACTGGCAATGCCTGGGGCACTTTGGGAAAGAAATGTTATATAAGCAACTAACATATTTCTTATGCACAATATGTCTTTGCAGCCTGAGCTTATTTTAAACCAGCCACGAGAATGTGTATTGGTGAACACATATTTGAGCTAACAGATGGGAGTGGGCACCTTTGTCACTCACAAATATAGCACTTTGACCAATTGTGGAGAAAACTCAAGTGCTGAAAAGCACGGCTTTCTTTCCCATTTTCCCTTTTACAACCTTCTGTGCCCCTAACACACACTCTGTCTCTTCCTCTCAATCTCTCTTTCACACACACACACACACGCACACACACACACACACACACACACCATGAGCAAATTTGCTTGTCCATGGAAGAGGGATCCATAAGCAGCATTTTTATAATTTTATAATTCATGCACAGCTAATGTGGCACTAACTTGGGTCTTGTTTCTATTCTTTCCCACTGAACCTGAATCTGAAGGTTTAATCTTCAAGGTAGGCCTTCCTCTGGGGCATTTCCACGTGGACCCTTCATAAAGAATCCAGTGTCTGGAGAAGAGATACTCGCTTCTGTTCACGCATGGCACATTGTGTTTACCTCTTCTGCACAAACTGTAGTGTTATATAATTCACCTGTTTGTGTCTCGATCCTCATCCAGAGTGTGAACCTTTCCAAGTGTGACATTTTTCAATTTTCACCCATGTTCCTAATCCACATTATAAAGTCTGGCACTTAAGTCACACCCAAAACATGTGGAAAAGAACATTCTGGGTCCGGAGTGGATGGTGGTTCTTTGTCTCAAGGTGGATGTGAAGGCTCCCTCCAAAGGCCTGAGGGTGGTCATGTGCCCGATGAGTTAGATCTCCTACGTAGAAGTAGAGTTAGGGTCAAAGGCAAGAGGTTCTGAGTAACCTAAATCCATGCTGACATAAGGAAGAACTTTCCTGCAGAACATACTTCAAAAGGAGGTTAAGCATCGTCTAGGGAAATGAACAGCACATCACGGGAGATTTTGAGCAGAAAATGACATCTTATTTGGGGTGCTTTGAGCAGAATCAAGCATCAAAAGCAGTAATTTCAGCTAATCCTTAAAGGTCCAGTCATCTTTGTGCATCTAGCAAAAAAAAATATGTATGTATGTATAGATATATAGGTAATAAAATTTAGAAAGTACTACATACATCATGCCAGCCTTTACTTTCACTATTCCTCCAAGCACCCAGTTCTTTTGTTGTTGGTCTTCCATCTAGGATGTGAGTTCCACAGAGACCTTGTTTTCCTTTCTGCGGCATCTGGGCATTGAGAAGTGGGCCCTCCGCACACATTTGTTAGGTGTAGGCATAAATAAGCGGGTCACTGCATTAGAACTACTTTGAAGAGTGTAGGAATTAACTATTTTATTTACGTCGTTTTTGCAAAACCCTGTGTTTGGTAGATTCTCATTTTAAAATTAGGCACTGGAGGTTGCAAGAAGCTCAGTTAACTTGTCTGAGTTGGGGCACCTGGGTGGCTCAGTCGTTAAGCAGCTGCCTTCGGCTCAGATCATGGTGATCAAGCCCCGCATCAGGCTCCCTGCTTTGGGGGAAGCCTGCTTCTCCCTCTCCCACTCCCCCTGCTTGTGTTCCCTCTCTCTCTGTGTCTCTCTCTGTCAAATAAATAAATAAAATCTTAAAAAAAAAAAAAAACAAATAAACCTTGTCTGAGTATATGCTGCCCATGTAAGTAGAGGGGGCTACTCACAGCCTTTCTGGCTCCCTTTATGCACTCTTGTCTTTTGCCACGCGGGGTCTCAGCTACGACACCTTCTTGTTGCTGCACCTAAGAAGAGCACCCAGCACCCTAGTACCCACTGCTTGAGCAGGTGAAGTTGAGGAGGGAAAAGTGCACTTCTTGTAATGGTACCATATGTGCTTAAATTTTATCTACTGCTGTATCCTGTGGGTCATTTCCTCTTGGATGTTTTTCTTTTAAGTACAAACATGGATTGCTAGAGATGTTTCTGTTGATGGAAAGATTCTGGCACAGATATTGAGTGCTAATGGCTTCAGGTCATCTGAGCCCCAAGGGCAGTGTCTATTGACATCCTTGAGGGAATAGCTCATTTACACAACAGACCTGGTGAATGTCTCCTTCTCACTAAGTCACAGCAACCCCAGACACTGGCCCCAGGGAACAGACATTCATAGTTATTCACTCACTTGAAAAGTGTTAAGAGGCATTATTATATTTTGTGTGTGTCAGGGATACGGCATGTAACTATGGGCATGAAGCATGTTAGGATCTCAGCAATAAAGACCAGGTAGAGGAGATGGATTTTATTTGGAGAATTTGGGGGACTGCTAATAGAGCTTTTCTGCAGGAGCAACCCTCCACGTTCATCAGAGCATGATGATCTCTGGATTCCTTTATCTGTCCTTTCAACATTAAGCACTAACTGTCCCAACAGAAGTGTCCCTTCTTGGGGTGCCTGGGTGGCTCAGTCGTTAAGCGTCTGCCTTCGGCTCAGGTCATGGTCCCAGGGTCCTGGGATTGAGCCCCACACTGGGCTCTCTGCTCAGCAGGAAACCTGCTTCTCCCTCTCCCACTCCCCCTGCTTGTGTTCTCTCTCTCTCTGTGTCTCTCTCTGTCAAATAAATAAGATATTAAAAAAAAAAAAGAAGTGTCACTTCTTGGCAATATAAACTTCAGCAATTTCCTTACCCACACTGAGCCTTATTTTCCTCCTCTGTAAAATAAGGATAAAAAAAAGAATATTTGTGAGAATATTAGAATGCAATGTATTAATGCCTAGTAAATGCTTATGAGACTTCCATAAAGGTTAGCTGTTACTATTTACTAATCATGGAGCCAGTTACCGAAGGGTGGAGGAAAAAACAAAAAAGAATTAGGCATATGAAGATTGACAGTAAAATGCAAGGCAGCGGGAAGCAACATCCTCATTCATCCAAAAGCCATTCCATATATCACCAGATTTCAGAACGTGTCTGAGGGCAAATGGAGAAATGATCCAGAGCCTCACATTTCCTCTCCTACCCCCACCATTGTTTACCATTATAGGGCTTTGGAGTCCTACTGAAAATACAGTTTGATGCATTTTTTTCCTCATAACATTAGGAGACTACATATTTCATGTCATTAACTATTTTTTTTTCATGGGTTCAAGGTCAACTGCACAAAAATGAATTAGTTACAATCTTTGATACGTGACACTCTCTTTATTCGTCCATTCAAGGCCTTTTTTCATTCTCTGTGAATAACAAACACTATTAAAAGTTTTATATCAACTTAATACCAACATAAAAATGTTGATCTCTCTTTGTGATCCTTCTCCATCCTCTGTGCCTCCTGCGCCCATCCAGTGTAACCACGATTCCAAATTATGTGTTCATTCCCTTGTTTTGCATTAAAAAAATTTTTTTTTGCATCTATATGTATTACACAAAAGTACATTTGGGTATTTGGTTGTTTTTCTGATGTTATTTTAAAAAGATCATATGCTGTATATTTTGGGACCTACATTTTTATTGAAAACTATGCAACTAAATTTTGTTCACACTATTGATGGAGCTGCAGCTTGTTAGTTTCAAGTCTTAACTCTATATTGAATATATATTAAATCATGTATGCATTCTTGTGTCAATGAGAATTTGAGATATATCTAGGCTTTTTATATTTTTTAGACACCCTATTGATACACAACCTTCTAACCAGTAGATTTTTTTTTTTACTTCTCAACTTTTACTATTTGAATGACTGAGGAATGATGTCTTATGATCTTTATTTGCCTTTCCCTGAATACCAATTCAGAGGAAGATATCCTCATATGTTTATGTGTATCTTCCGGCCAATAACGTATATTGAGTAAGTTTCTCAGAATCACAGAGCCACAGGGCTGGTATTCAGGGCAAAATCATTCAGGTTTTAAAACCTACCCCTTCCTGGCAGTGTGCCACAATGAAACAGCCAGCCGCCTTTAGTACTGAGATGGCTGTCGGCTCTGAGAATTCTTTGAACTTCTTGCTCATTTCACTAAAAGGAGATCTGCGCTCTCCATAACGAGATATTTATAAACAGTCCTCCAAGCTAGATTCTTTGGATAAGAAAAAAAAATCTTTGAATAACTTTACAGGAAAAAAAGATGAGAAGAAAGTCCAACTTCATTTTGCATAATCATATAATTTAGTTGGAAGAAAACTAGGTGTATCCTCTCTTAGTTCTCTGCTCTGCTACTTTATTTTATAGTCAAGAAAAGTGGGAATCCTACTGCAAAGTGACTTCCTCGGGGCTCCAATATCCTGATGGAAGAGTGGCGACCAGAACTCAGTATGCATAGAGTTCAGTTATCCATTACTCTGTGACAAACCACCCCAAACTTCAGTGACTTTGAACCTTATTTATTTACTCATACTTTAAAGGCTTATCTTATTTACTCATAATTCTATAGGTTTTCAATGTAGGCTGGGCTCAACAAAATGTTTCTGACCTTGGACTGGACTCACTTGGAGTAACTTTCATGGTCTCAATTAGCTAATGGGGTGTTTGGTCTAGTGGTAGTAAGCTGGATTGCTGGCCTCTGTTCTTTGTGGTCTTGTCCTTTATTAGACGTGTTTGGGCTTGTCTTGGTGGCAAAAGAGATTTCCGTGGTAGAGAAGATAATCTCTCATCTGCAAGCACATTTCAAACCTCCGCCGCTTCACATTTGTTAGGTGTACTATGGGCCAAATCACATCACATGGTCAAGGCCAGATTTAATGGATGGAAGGATGGACTTTGACTCCTGAGGAAAGAAACAGTAAAATGATAATTGTTTTTTCACATTGCAAACTTACTGGTTTAATTGACCATATTGTTGAGAGCAGTTTTAGGTTTATAGAAAAATTAAACAGGAAGTACAGGATTTCTCACATACTCTCTGTCCCCACCCTCGGCCCACAGTTTCTCCTATTGTTAATATTGTGTATCTGTGTGGTGCATTCGTTACAGTTAATGTACCAATACTGATACGTTGTTATTAATAAAGTCCATGGTTTCCATCAAGGCTTACTAGCTGTGTTGCAGTTTTAGGTTTACTACCTGTGTAATGTCATGGATCTACCACTGAACTATCATACTGAATACATTTACTGCCCTTCAAACCCCCTCTGCCCCTCTTCTCCCTTTTCTGACGCTCACTCCCAGCCCCAGCAACTGCTGACCTTCTTACTGTTTGCCTTTTCCCAGGTGTCGCAGAGTTGGTTGGTCACACCATATATAATCTTTTCAGGCTGACTTCTTTCATTTAACAAAAAGATTTTAAGGTTCCTCCCTGACTTTTCTTTTTTTTTTTTTTAAGATTTTATTTATTTATTTGACAGAGAAAGACACAGCGAGAGAGGGAACACAAACAGTGCGAGTGGGAGAGGGTTCAGAAGCAGGCTTCCCGCCGAGCAGGGAGCCCGATGCAGGGCTCGATCCCAGGACCTGGAATCATGACCTGAGCCAAAGGCAGATGCTTAACGACTGAGCCACCCAGGCACCCCCCTCCCTGACTTGTCATGAGTGAATTTAGCTCATTTCTTTTTATTGCTGAATAATAGTCTGTTGTACTGCTGCTTATTTACCCATTCACTTACAGAAGTACATAGTGATTGTATCCAACTGATGACAATTATGAATAATGCTGTGGAAAACATTCACGTACAGATTTTTATGTGGACATATCTTTCCAGCTCATGTGGGTAAATACCTGGAAGCACGATTGTTGGATTGTATAGTAAGAGTATGTTTACTTTGTAAGAAATTGCCAAACTGTCTTCCAAAGTATCATTTGAGCTCCCACTGACAAGTGAGAGTTCCTGTTGCTCCCAAATCCTCACCAGCCTTGGGTGTTGTCGGTGTTTTAGATTTCAGCCATTTTACTAGGTCTGTAGTGGTATTTCATTGTTATTTTAACTTGTCATTCCCTGATAGCATATGATGTTGAGCATCTTTTCATATGTTTATTTGGGACCAGTATTAATCTATAGATCAAACTGGGAAGAAATCGTATCTTAATAAAGGAATGGGAGGGATCTATAGCTTTTTTTTTTTTGCAGTCTACAACACTACATGTTTTTAACAACAGTCTATCTCTTCTTATAGTATAACAGCTATATGGAGTTTATATACAGAAAATTTACCTGACAATTATCATTTCTTATGTACAAGCCGGGAAGTGGCACATATTATTTCACATAATCTTCCTTCAAACACCTAGTGTTGGGCATTTAGACTGTCACTTCAAAGCCAAATAAGTCAAGGGTTCAATGGATGTGCTGTTGCTAGCACTCTTTCCTCCTGGAGCTTCCCTGTTCTGATCCCCTGATTCAGGCCATGTGTCCCAAGCAGCCGTGCCAACGGTCTTCCAGGTTTGGCCAACAGAAACACCAGAAATACACCAAAAGGCAGGAGAAAAGAAAAGCAAGGACATTTCTCTCTTTCTCTTTCTGCTTCAGGCTGCGTCTCAGAGCTGCTGTGTGTCTGATGTGAAGCGTCATCTCTCAGCAGACAGGTCCACCTTGCTTCCTTATTGTGCAGACTCTGGTAACAATACCCCCTTCCTCTGTGCCACCAAGAGATAATAGAGGCCCGCTCCCTGTTAACTTCCCAGCTGCCTTCCCCTCTGTGTCCCTTTCATCACCTGTGTGTCCAATTCCTGGTACAAAACCCATCTACATTATTTATGGTTAATATTTTATTTTCTTTGCTTGGACTCTGATTCATACAGCAGCTTTCCCAAATTTCCACAGATTTTTAGAGATAAAGATAAAATATAGGCCCAGATTGAATTCCCAAGCCTCCCATTCCATGCTGCCTCTCATGTGAAATATTTATGTATAATGCAGAATAAAACTTCTAAAAAATAATTTGTCCTCAGAAAGATTTGAGCACACATTACCTCTATAAAATGAGAACAATAGCATCTGAAATAAAAATAAATATCAATTTGATTCACCAGTTTAAAGACAAATTCAAAGAAAGCCCCCAGGAAGTAAAACAAACGGTCAAAGAGATGGATATTTGGAGAGGAAACATTTACAGATTACCTGGAAGGATTTTTAAAATCAGGTAATACATGTACAGCTTCTAGTAATGAGTAAGTGGTTTGGTGGAACTACCTTGCTCACAAATAACACTTATAAAAGTGGTACAAAAGATTAAAATAACAATAGCAAACTCTTTTGAAAGTGTCCCAAGGGGGAAAGAAATGAAAACCATATCAACTGTACCAGGAGAGATTTAAAATTATATGGGTCTTTTTTTTTCCCCCTCTCTTTTTTCTTTTCTTTCTTCTTTCCTTCCTTTTTTTTTTTTTTTTTTTTTACGTTATTCCTCAGTATCCACAGACCGTTTGAGTGGTAGAAAGTCACTATCTTTGTGGCGTCAAAGTAGAGTTAGAGGCAGGAAGGACAGATGAGATATGGGAAAAGATCTACAGAAAGGGATGAACACAAGGAACCCTAATGTACGCTCTGGCCCCAAACTGTACATCAGAGACCTTGGGAGACATCGAGGGATTCAGTGAAGAGGCAGAAGCTGGAATCGGAGAGAACTCAGAAAAGCTTCCAACAGATGTTCAGGGACAAACACTAGTGAGCTGACAACAGGGCAGATGAAATGTACAGGAATTTTGTGGAGTGAAATAAACCTAAAACAAAATGCACAAAAAAGTACTTTCCTTATGGTTCCATTAATGGGACATTTCAGAACAGGCAAAACTTACCCATAGTGAACAAAAATGGGAAAGGTGGTTGGCTCTCTGCAGGAGTGGAAACTGCCTGGGAAGAGACATCATAGAAATTGTTTATATCTTGAGATGGAGATAGGTTATATAGGTGTATGCACTTGTTTATATTTATATGCAACTAATGAATCGTTGAACACTAAAAAAAAAAAAATTACATGCTTAAAGTTTGTGCTTTTCATTGTATAAAAAGTTTATTTCAAAAATTGCATAAGATAGTAATATGCATAATAATATAGCACTATATTTCAATACCATGCTAAGAAAATATTATCATAATTACCCAGTTCAAGTTAGAATACTTGAATATAAGGGAAAAAGACTTTTAAATGTTAGTCAATCATTAATCCCTAAAATGGCACAAGCCCAAGAAAGTTTATGGGATCAAGTGTTAAAAATACTTGTATCTCACATAAATTTATTACATAAACTTTTCTAGAACAGAGAAAAAGATGAAAAGTTCCAGTACAGGGGCTCCTGTTGGTTAAGTGTCTGCCTTCAGCTCTGGTCATGATCCCAGGGTCCTGGGATCAAGCCCCACGTCAGGGTCCCTGCTCCGTGAAGAGTCTGCTTTTCCCTCTGCCTGCCGCTCCCCCTGCTTGTGCTCTCTCTCTTTCTTTCTCTGTCAAATAAATAAATAAAATCTTAAAAAAAAAAGAAAATTTTTAGTACACATTTTACAAGGCCAGCAAAACTTCAGTGCCCACACTGGAACAAAATGGCAGAAGGAGAGAGAAATATAAGCCAAAGTAGTTTACAAATTCAAACTCATTAACTCCAATTAAAAATCAAAGGGCCTTGGGGCGCCTGGGTGGCTCAGTCGGTAAGCATCTACCTTCAGCTCAGGCCATGATCTTGGGGTCCTGTGATTGAGCCTGGCTCCAAGCTGGGGATGGAGCCTGCTTACAATCTCCCTCTGCCCCTCCCCACTGCTTGTGCATGCTCTCTCTCGCTCGCTCTCTTTCTCTAAAAAAAAAAAAAAAAAAAAAAAAGCCTTTATGATCTGAATCTATGGGGACTCAGAAATGCTACTAAATTGCAATAAATTAAAACACGGATCAGCACTTCAGAGAAAAGCATAAAGAAAGGTTTAGATTACTTAGGTTTTACTTTGACAAAGTGCAACTAAATTTAAAAATATAGTTTTGTTTAAAGTTATCACTATTAGTTAAAATTTGTGTTGTTATTGTTGTGATGCACTTGTTAGAAATATTAAATATTAGCACTCAAAGTGTATTAGTTATTGCTCTTTTTATTGTCATTTTCTTGAAGTCACCACATGCTGGAATTCCCATTTCTGTTCACTCCGTATTTGCTTGCTGCCTCTTATCACTGAAGGAAGGATATTTTTGCAAAACACTTTTGAGAGCTTCAACATTTTCTCCAACAACCTTTTAATCTTTTGATGTTAAAATGTATATCTTGCATTCATTATTTCTCTTTAATTTTTCTAATCTCATTGAAATGATGAAATTTTTTTCAATTGTTTTTGTTTGATAGCCCTGGTTAGTGTTTCTAAGATAACCACTCTTCCCACCTTCAAACTCTATGCCTTTACTCTGCTTTTTATTTGCTCTTGCAGATCTTTATAACATTCATCACTTTATTTTATTTTAATATTATAATTTGTTCATTAACTGTGTCTCCCAATAGAATATAATCTGTATGTGATGCCAGGATTTTACTCATTTGGCTTCACTGTTATATCCTAACAGACAAAATAATTCCTGACATGTAACAGTTGACTTATTAGTATTTATTGGATGAATTAATGATTCGAACATTCTTCCAATGCTTTTACTAACTTCTACATTTCTACATCTTCTGTGATAGTTGTCATTTTATTTTACAGTCTGTTTATATTGTACTTATCAGATGACTAAAGTAGCTGACAATCAGCTGCAGATAGACCAAAGTTAACTACATGGGCAATGATTGACAGTCCGTACCAAACAGACGGGAATGTTTGAGAGGGGATTGATATAATTCATCAGACCACTAGAATATTTTCTTTTCCTTTTGGTTCTTTAGAGGCAATCTCAAATGCTGACTCACATTAGGAATACTTAGATAATGAGCATCCCTGCTTTAATAACACTACTCAGCAATATGTTAAAAAAACAGAAGACTAAGCTTAAATGAAATATTTTAATTCTAAAAATGCAAGGAAGCTTTAATAAAAGAAAATATATCAATGTATTTCATATCCTTAAAATATTATGGGAGAAAAACAAAATAGGCTCATCTAACCACACAGTTAAGGCATATACCTGAGTAAATGAAGAAATCTACTTAGTTCAAGGATGACAAGAATCAATATTGTAAAGACCATCTTCCTCCCCGAATTGATCTATACATCTAAAGCAATCCTACTCAAATCCCAATAGGATTTTTCATGGACTTTGACAAAGTGTTTCTAAAATTGATATGGAAGAGAAAATGTATAAGAATCCAAAAGGCTAGCTAATATTTCATTTACAAATGAGATTAGTTTTAATGTATGGTGATTAACATAACAATAAAAAAATTTTTAAAAAGTCAACAAATGAGATTAGTTTGATCAGAAATTATATATATATATATATATATTAAGTAACTAAAGGAAAATGATATAAATGCAAACTGCATACAGTCTGGTCATTAGAACAGAAAAGGGAGTCCATAAATAAATGCTCATGCATTTGGAAATTCAGTTAAGAGCTGGCGTTTAAGAGGGAGACACCTGCTCTACAACCCTCAGACGTCCGTGTGGTTGGTGCCCCCTAGCGAGGTGGACCGTGCATTACATGCAGGTCCTGCGAGGAAGTTCTGCCTTTCAGATCCTTAAGAAAGGAGCACGTCAATTGATGGGTTGTTTGGGATCATTTAGTCATGGATTTGGAGAACAAATGAAACTGATCAACACTTCATATATTTACACAAGTAAATACATGGTTAAAGAACACCGTCTTTAAAAAAAACTTCAAAAAGTGTTATAAGAAATTATATGAGGACATGACTGTAATGTTAGTGTAAGAGTTTTCTTTAAAAAGACACAAAAAGCAAAATCAATGCAGGGAAAGATTGAAAAATTCAACTGAATCAACCTTAACTTCATTTATATGATGAACAACCTCATAAACACATATTAAAAGACAAATAAAATACTGAGGAAAAATATATGCTAGAATATATTGTATTGTCAAAAATATGTATAGAACATCTCCAAATAAATTTGAAAACCATATAACTTTTAAAAATTCCACAACTTAAATGTTCTTTCAGAGAAGAATAAATATAAATTATAAATAAAATAAAAAGGTAACCTAACTACATATAAAGAAAATTAAAACTCTGTGGTGAATTTTTTACAGAATGGATTGGCAGTTTTTAAAATATTGAATCATATCTGTTAGCGAGTTGATGGAATCAGTATATATGCTCTCCTAAAATGCTACTGAGATTGAAATTTGATAGTTTAACTTTATATTTCCATTAAAAGTAGAAGGTTCAAATAAACTATCATTAATCCGTATCACAAAAAATTGTAGAAAGTGAATTATAACTGTGCACTAACCAGAAAGATTTTCAAATCTTAATGTATTGAAAGCAAAATTCAGAAAATTATTTTATATTATACAATTAAAATACATAAATTCATGAAACATGTATATATTTACATACACTCATGTACATATAATATGTAATATCACACACACATGTAATCTCCATCTTTGCTTTAGTAATTGAAAGCATACAAGAGCAGAGGGACAGTCATTATATCTAAATCATTTCCCAAAAAACCACCTCAATTTAAAATATATAAAATTATAAAATAATATGGATTAAATTATGTGATTACTGTGTTGAATACCTTTTAATTTACTTTGTAACTTCCAAGTCTGATATTTTTCTTTCTTCAGTGACTTATATTTTAAATCAATTTAATTCTTCACTAATGCTCTCTCTAGCCTCCACGAGGCAGAGTTAGCCAGAGTACAGATAGGTTTTCAAGACTGCCTCTGACTTGATATTTCTATTTTGTCTGGAATGGAGAGACATGGGCCCATCTCTCGTCCTCACCAATATCCTGCCCAGGGTGCCTCTACCCCCATGCCTTTGCTTTGCACACTGCACTGATCCATCCAGGGCTAAGAAGACTCATGAATTGAGCAGCTATTAATAGAACTTTATATTACTTTTTATATTTATTTTGTAAATTTGATGCAAGCTCTTGTGGGTTATGTATATTTTGTGTTTCAAGGGAAATATGTATTTACATTGAGTATCTTACTGAGCATCTTGAAATCCCTCTGAAACCCATTGTAGCACCTGCCTTTTCCATACCATGTGGTTCTTGACATGAAATAAAATATGAATGCTTTGTAGTTTCTACTATAAATAATTGATGTTGTTGTCCCATGTGCTGTAAGTTATATAAACTTTCAACTTACGGCTGTTCTTCAGATCAAGTCATGTCTTTTTTCCCTCCTTGAATCTGGGAAGGTTTCAAAGGAGAGGAGAACAAGAGAGAAAGGGTGATAAGAGATGTGTGTTTCCCAGAACATCAGTGCCCTGTTGGAGCTGTGTGAGGAGCTGGCTGCTGGGTTACTGCAGCTTCTCGGCATGTTGTGAACCCTGTCTCATGAGCTCCACAATTTAATATCAAGTTTTCTTTCTGGATCCTCTTGCTTTAGTCACAAAACTTCAGAAAGAATGAACAATATTTTCTAGATGAGGATCCTGGCTGAACCACATCTTTTCTCAAGCAGATCAAATAGGTAATCTGTCCATAGTGGCTTATTTTGCTTGGTTTTACACATTTAATGCTTAGTTTATAGGATAGGGGAAATAAAGGAAGAAGATAGGGACTGAAGTTCCTCTCAGGAAGGAGAGAGGGAGCATGCATCATATTTTTGCAACAACATTCTAATTAGTCAGAATCCAGGGAAAATCATTTGTGACCTTTTAGCCAATTTTTTAACAGTTTCAAAAGATCAAATAGAAGGATAATATTACCACCCTGCTTGCTACACAGCCACCTCTACCACCACACAGACCCTCATATCACCACTGAGCATCATATAGCCACACGCGCATACACAGACACCAGCTCCCACTGACACACACACACCTAAATGCCACAAAGACCCCACAGACGCACATTCCCTCTTACCCATCACTGTGATATTGTGATTTATAATAAGAAATATATATTTGCTCTTCAGCCTCATTTCTGGCACAGAGCTCCTAAAATCCTTGGGAATTTTTAAATGATGAGAGCAACAAAGGTGTCTCTTATTTTGTTCCTAAGGAGATTTTTGGACCACACCCTTGAGTGGGAGCTGGTTGTCAGGGCCACCAATCTTGTGATTAAAGTGTTGGAACTTTCAGTCCTACCCCCTGATTTCTGAGGATGGGGGAGAGGGGTTGGAGGTTGAATCAGGCATCTGTGGTCAATGATTTCATTCATCACGCCTGTGTAATGAAGCCTCCATAGAAACCTAAAGGATAGAGTTTGGAAAGTTTCAAGGTTGCTGAACCCATGAAGATGTGGAGAGAGTGGCCTGCCTGGAGAGTGCATGGATCTCTGTGCTCTTGCTCTATGCCTGGCACTGTGCATCTAGAAGAGATGTTTTAACTTGGGAACTTGCTGCTCTCAAGTTATATTTATCCTTTTATAATAAACTGGTAATCTAGTAAGTAAAATATTTCTCTTGAATTCTATGACCACTCTAGAAAATTAAATGAACCTAATGGGGGGATGGGAGGGAGGGAGGTGGGAGGGGCCATAAGAACCTCTGATTCTAGCCAGACAGTCAGAAATACAGGTAGCAACTTGGACTTGCAACTGGCATGTGAAGTCTTCTGGGATGGAGCCCTCAACCTGTGGGGTCTGATGACGGCCAGGTAGACAGTGTTGGAGTGGAGTTGAATCACAGGGCACCCAACTCTCATTGCAGGGAATTGTTCCTTGTTGGTAGGGGAACCCCCCCATGTTGCAACTGGGCCCAGGAACCCTCAAATAAACACTGACACGTATGCAAATATCCATGAATCCATGAAACCACAAATGTACAGACTTACACACACACACACACACACACACACACCACCCATTGTTTTCAACCAGATATGACTCTGAAGCAAAAGCATTTTCAAAGAAAAATCCACAGTCCAACAGAAATGACTCTTATCAGGCAAAGGTCAAAGGGAAGACAGCAATGTTATTTGGGCAACGGATGATACTCAAAATAAAGAGAATAAATACAAGGGAAGTTTTCCTTGCTTTCAGCTTTTCCCAGATCCTAAGTGGCCCCTAACCCATGTTCTTTGGATTTAATGGCAGTGCAGGGTGCTCCCACCAGGGGGTACTACCCTGGTACTACCCTGAATACTTGCAAGGAGAGAAGGCATCCTTAGTCTTTGACTATTGCTGCCTAGCCTCCTACGTTTGTGAAATCAGAGTCCAATTAAGATGCCATGGGGTCTGGATGCAGAGTTTGCACCCCTAACCACCGCCCCACACTGCCTATCAGCAAAAGCATTCACAGCACATTCTTCTCCCTCTCACCTCAGTGTGACTCAGAACTTAAGTCTCTTGGACTTGGTAAACTTCACTGTTTTGGTGGCAGTAAGAAAATCTACCACTTTTCTTTTTCCCTTTTACAGTAGAATCTGCAGTGTTGCCAAATAAAATATAAGAAACACATCCAAATTTGAATTCTAGATAAACAATTAATTTAGTATAAGTATGATCCAAAAACTAAATGGGACATACTTATTCTAAAACTTGTCTATTTGATATTCAAATTTAGCTGGGCAGACTGTTTTTATTTAAATAGACTGTTTTTGTGCTAAATCTCACAACTCAAACTCTAAATGAGAAAGGACAGAGGAGAAAAATAGCAAAGTGATTTAAATTTAAAATTCTAATTTAATTTCTAAAAATTGAAATTAAGTGCAAGACACAAAAACAAAGAGAGGAAATGATGAAAACAAGAGAAAAATTGAACTAGGAAGCACATCAGGTGTCCAGATCTCGGCTTCTAAAACCATTCTCTCAGAAAAGGAACAAGGTTTCCTTGGAGGAGTGGCCAAATCTAGGATGAGGGCAGAAAACACACAAGATGCAAGATGAGCCTGAAGCATCTCCGAGGGCCAGAAAGAAAGAAGTGCTAAAACAAAATGCACAAAACAAAAACAAACGCAAAGAAAACTTCAGTGAGGTTGTCCGTCAAGGGGCCATTGGGAACAAAAAAGGAGCTTCCAATAGCCAAATCTGGAGCAACCTGGGGAGCAAGGGATGAAGTAGTTTCATATTATAAACCAAAGAATAAGATAAATATCCATGAAGCCACACTGGTATAAATATATGACCCAATCAATCAATCAATCTATCAAAACCTTCTACGCTGAGTTCCAAAATAATTCACGTAGACACTAGGCTCTCAAGGAAATGGAGCATAACCACCTCCCACCCTCCTTGCCTTACCTGTGTTGCATGTAAAGAGCAACTTCGAAGCAGAGAAGCCTATAAAATGCCCCATAGCCGGTGCTCAAGCTCACATCAGCAGTGCTAAGCCATGCTGGTAGTATGTGCTCTTGACATGATTCAAAGAGAATCGCACTTTGCCTCTGTACTCTTCCTTCCCCAAACTCCCAACTCCACTTTAATCATGAGGAAAACATCAGACATGTCCCCGTAGAGGAGCATTCTATGAAATACCCAACCAGTATTCCTTAAAACTGCCAAGGTTATCTAAAGCAGGGAAAATCTGAGAAATGGTCGTAGTTCAGAGGAGCTTGAGAAGATATGGTGGCTAAATGTGATATGGCATCTTAGAGAAGATCCTGATACAGAAAAAGAACTAGGTAAAAACCTGAGGAAACCTGAATAAAGTATAGACATTATGTAATAATAATGTATCAATATTGGTAAATGTAACAATATCAGTAATTGTACTAAATGTGCTATAAATCAGGGATAGCCAGGTGTGAGGTATATGGGGAGTTTCTGTATTATCCTCATGATTTTCCGAAAACTACGCTTAAAATGAAGTTTATTTTAAAAAATTAACCAGAGTAGACAGTCAAGGAAGACCTAATCATAGAAAATCTTCCATCCCAAAAGGGATTTTTAGGATAAGTAAAAGCCACCCTAATGACATGCTACCTCTTTGGAAGGGAGCTTTGCATGGGACTCTGTTGATGGTAAGGGAAGAAAGAAATCTCTGCTCTGACCTGCCCAAATGGGAAAACCAACTTCTCATGCTTTCACAAGCTCTGTCTCTGCCTCCATGTTTTGAACAAATACGGTATGAATCATGGGTAAGTTTTACTGTAATTGTGATATAATTATGTCCAGAGAACAAGGAATGTTGAAATATTATCTTCCTCTCCATGGCATCCCAGTAGAAGGTAAACATGCAAAGCCTTGAGAGGAAGAACCACAGTATCTCTTCATCGAGTGATGCACAAATGCTTATATCATGATACAGAGTTCTTGTAAAGTCTGGTTTGAGTGAAATATTAGGTTTTTGACAATATAGTAGGTTTTTGGCGCCTATTTCTCCTATTAGTCTGACTTGTGGATTTTACCATCCTGTTGACTATCAGATGAAGGAAGGAAGCAAAAATGGGAGTGAACATGAAATGGCTATGCTTTAAGGAGACCAGCTAGCTTTCTGGCTGCCCCGAGTGAGGAAGGTCGAGCAAAATGGCAGATGCAGACGCAGAGGCAGGGTTTCTGGTCTTCCTCTTTGAGACCCAGCAGCCCTGCCTGTTACTAAATGCAATCCAATGAGTGCTTCAGATTTGGACCCAACTAGAAATGCCTTCTCCCCTGATGGTGACCTATCAGGAACTGGGCAGAGACAGGCCTAGGCAGGAAAGAGGCAAGAAATTCTTCTTTTCTTAGCATAACTTGGGAGAAAACAGTCTGTGCACCCAAAGAGTTTACAAATTCCCCTGAGTTAAGATTCTTTATTTTTAGTTGAAAGAAATCTGTGTTCCTTTCCTAGATGACTCCGAGGTCTCAGACACAGAAAGGATGCTGAGAACCTCTGCTGGGTGAGGGGATGGTTAATATCTGGGCCCTAGGTAAATGAACGGGAAGCATCAAAAAACAGTACATAGGAATAAATGGAACCAAATCCAATACAGACAGGCATCCTGGCAAATAATCAATCTAAAAGGAAGTGCGAAGTAAATATCAGCAATACCATGTTGGGATATTTCCTATCACCGCGTGAAGCACTGGATGAACATATTGTCATCTTATTGATTCCATGCTTGAGCACGCAACCACTTTATTCCTTTGATCCTCCCCTATACGATGAGAGGATCACGTTTATTGATACCTTTCAGGTCTAAGTAAAGAATTCCCTAAGATGCTGTGCTTACAGTTGCAGAGATCCAAGTGTCAAAGGCATTTACAGTGATGGTGAGATCTGATTTAGATGGGGTCAGTTAAAATTACTGGCTCTGTTTAATGTAACTTGTGTCCATAATAGAGATATTGCCATGTGGATAACCAGGTAGTAGGTGAGGGATGGATGTCTGTGTACCAGTGCACCAGGACACCAAAGAATATAACCAATCCAAATCTGGGACTGTGTTATTTAGCTTGCTTCTGGCCACAAGTCAGACAATAACTTAATAGATGTGGCTTAAAATAACATGGATTATTTTATTTTATTAGATGACAGTAAGTTCAGAGATTTGGTTCACAGCTCAAGCATGTCATAAAACTTTGTCTTTTCTGATTTTTAAAAAATTTATTCCTTTAATCTATTGGCAATGTCTCAACAGATTGTAAGACAATCTTACAGAAGGAGTTATGCCAAAAAGATCAAAGCTGACCTCTACATTCAACTATCAATGTTCAGAAGATAAAAAGAACCCTTGGAAAATGATAAACCACACAACAGGAATGCAATCAGTAAAATCCACACAGTGGAAAAATCTACCAGAAAAATAATCAGTTTCTTCAACAAATAAATTGCAAAATTTAAAATTAAAGAGATGAGTAGAGGAATCTACTAATATACCTATGACAGCTAACAAGTGTACGAACATTATTTGCATCTTGATTGAAACAACCGACCATGAATATAACAAAGATTGTTGTCAATATTAGACTGTATTTTAAGGGATCATTTCTGCCAGCAAAAAAATGGGGTGACCATCAGTGTTTGCTCAGGCTCTAATGAGCATTCTTACTGACATGGCCAGAGAATTGCCCATGTTGCCATACACACTAGGAAAAGTTATTTCCAAACAAACGTATTTTAAGGTTCACGGAATTCTCACAGACACTTTATTTGCTTCCGGCCTTTCCTTTCCCACTGGGACTAGTTTCAGAAGAGCCAACTGTTATAGAAGTATTTTGGGTCCAGAGCTATTCAAGGAAGTGTTCAGAATCTCTTGAGAGAGTCTGCTCTCGAGAGGCAGGCAGCACTAACATTGTGGGGCTCAGAGACAAAAGACGCCATAATGTGGCGTCGGGTAGAGGGAGAGAGAGTGAAGCAGGCTCCCCGCTGAGCAGAGAGCCTGATGCGGGGCTCCATCCCAGGACCCTGAGATCACGACCTGAGATGAAGGCAGACGCTCAACCAACTGAGCCACCCAGGCGCCCCAATATTTGTCTTATTCTTTTCTGACTTTTATTTCCTCAGCTTCTCTCCCAATTGTGTAATGTTTAATTTTCATGTAAAATTACTTGTAATATAATATCCAGTACTTCACTTCTCTGAGTTAACTCTATTGATTCAATTATTAGTCCTCAAAGTGTTTCCAGGGAAACATAAATTTAAAGACAAGAATCTGAAATTGATTCTCTGATACTATTATATTTAAAGCCTCCAATGTTCATTTTATCAGTTATAAAAGGGATTTTGACAGTCCACAGCCTACTGGGACAACATTGTTATATAAATTATCTCCTCTGAAATTGTAAGCACTCATAGAAGACAAGCTTTTGGTTGATCAAGAATTTCTACCCTCCAACACTTAGGGCGGAATAAGCAGTGATACAGAGTTAAGGGTTGCTTCTTAGTATGCCAGAGAACCTGAGATAAGAAAATGCTTAGCTCACATGTTTCAGTCACGACCTCAATATCCGGTTATGGAAGGTCCTCATCAGGAAACACAGCCATCGTCTACTAAACTGGAAAGTGAAGGGGGTCATTTGATCACCATGTGTCCCTCAGGTCAGTGAACCAAATAGGCAAGAAGTGCAATTACTGTCTTGGTTAGGGTGATTGATCTTGACTATCAAGAAAGAGTTGGGTTGCTATACACAATGAGAATAAGGGAAGATTATGTCTGGAATGTGGGAAATTTCTCTGGATGCCCCTTAATATTCCCTTGCCCTATGAATAAAAGTCAATGGAACTCTAAAGTGTCCAATACACATAGGACTGCTAATAACCCAGACTCTTCAGGAATGAAGATTTTGAACTCTAGTTAAAGAACCATGAGCAGTTAAGGTGTTTGCTGGGGGCAAAGGAAATATGGAGTAAAAGACATAGAAGGAACTTATAACTACCAGCTACAGACATGTGACCAGTTATATAAATAAACACTATAATAGTTATGAGTATTTCTTCTTACTTTTGTGATATATTAACAAATCTCCCCCTTTCCACCTGTTAACTGTGATATGTTAATAGTGGTTAACATTTTGTCTCAGTATTTATAGTCAAGGAGATCTAATGGGTAATGTGGCACAGTTCAAAAAGGAAAGAGTATTATGCAGAGATGAATAAAGTGGCATATCAGACTAGATACTCTTTTTCAGGGAGGGGATTAGCATGTTTTCGTTTATAGCTCGGATAGTTACATCTCGTTACAAGGAAGCATGATTTTACATGATTTTACATGATTTTACTTGGGAGTTAAACTAGGTTAACAGAGATGTATATATATATATATATATATGGCAAGTTGTCCAGAGTGGATTGTGGTGAATTTTGCACTGTGTTAAACTGGCTAAGCTATAACTAACTTTCCCAGAATTCCCTTTCCCGAATTGATCAGCATTAGTATTGGCCACAAGAAAAATTGTGTGGTATCTGGGTGACAGAAGTAAAGCACCAACCTTTAAAATCGGAAGGTTGATTGCCAAAACTTAGAAGCAACCAAGATGCTTCTCCTTAATTGAATGGACAAACTGCCACATCCACACAGTGGAATATTATCCAGCAATAAAAAGAACTGAGCTATGAAGCCAGGGAAAGGCATGGAGGAAGCTTTCATGTGTATGGCTAAGTAAAAGAATCTGGTTTAAAAAGACTGTATAATTCTGGAAAAAGCACAACTCTAGAGATAGTAAAAAGATCAGTGGTTGCGGGGAAGAGGGGCTGTGGGAGAAGGGGGAAGGAGAGGTAAGTACGGCGAGCACAGGGGATCTTCAGTGGTAAAACCACTCTGTGTGGTCTTGTAACAGTGGATACCTTTCATTGTGCATCTGTCAAAACCCATAGAATGATATAGCACAAGGAGTGAGCCCCGATGTAAACACGGACATTAGTTAATAATTCTCAGTACTGGTTCACCAATCACAGCAAATGTACCCCACCAAGCAAAGTATCAATGTTAGAGGAAACTGTGGGGAAGGCGGAATATGTGCAAACTCTGTGCTTTCAACTCTATTTTTCTGTAAACCTAAAACTGATCTAATAAATAAATACTATTAATAAAAAAAATACCTGAAGGTTATGGCAAAAAGCAAGAGGCAAATACCCTTGCTTCTCCCCTCCTCCCATCCAGCAACCCCTGCTTTCTTCTACCCTGCTGGTCAATAGCAGCACCAGGCCCACTATCAGATGCTGAGCTGAAGTTCACAGAAGGTAGGTGCCCAGAAGACCAACAACCATCCATTGACTTCTCCCTGCCCTTTAGGGCTACACCCCACCGGCTGTGGGGGCCCAGCTTTCTGGGAGGTGTGGCTACCCGGGGAGGCCCTGCCAGGACTACCCATGACTCTTTTCTGACCCCTTCCAGAACATTACCTCCCCAACTTCTATAATTATGTAAGATCGAATTCCTGCTATAAAGCCCTTATTCCATAATACATATCCTGCTTCTCTTTCCCTGATTGAACCTTAACTGAACAGGTTTAAAAATATGCTCTATTTCCTATTCTAAAGACCCCTCAGTGAAAGCAGGGCAATTATGTCTGTGATCACATGGTGAAATTAAAAGAGCCTTGTGAAAACAGGGAAGAGATTCCTATTGCTTCATTTCCTGGTCCAGGCCTTTGATATGTATTTCTCGTTGGTGCACCTATGAATAAAGACTTGACCTGAAATTGCAATGTATATTTAAAGGGAGTTTGCTATTAGGCTTTTTGCAGAATTGGTAACATGCTCCTCTCCAGGCGACTTAATTTGTATACCTAATCCAGGCACACATTTTGCATAATAAATAAACAGTAACTCACTCCTCTGCTTGATAAGTGACTAGGCATTGTATATTTTAAGCAAGTAGACTACATCTAATTCAAACTGCTTTTAATAGCGTATATTTTTCTCCCAACAGCTGCTCCATGCAGTAGAGATAACTCTGAACCAGACCACAGTGTTTATGTAAAAACTCCAGCACAGGGTGTATTATCTGGCATAATTACACCTTCGAAAGATGCAAATGTGAAAGCTGAAACCCTGAACATCCAGGGAAATGTATTCTAATTAACTAATTTCTGTGTTTCGTGGCCGCTGTTAGAGATATCATTTTATGGGTAATCAGCCTGTTGTGACCGTGTGTGCACATGCG
This sequence comes from Zalophus californianus, assembly GCF_009762305.2. Lineage (NCBI taxonomy): Eukaryota > Metazoa > Chordata > Mammalia > Carnivora > Otariidae > Zalophus > Zalophus californianus. The sequence goes on from NC_045598.1 coordinate 184,911,111, forward strand.
TGCCTGTGTGTGTGTGTTCACATTGTGATGTTTCAGCAATGTCACTATTTCTGTTAGCTGCCCCATAGCTATCTCCTAGGAGACAGGCAAAAATACAATTCTACTGTCTTTAACACTTCCTGTCCATTTGAATGAGGAGCTGCTAGTCACTTTGACAAAAAACTGACAATAGAATTCTCAACAGGGTGTTTTCATAGTGTTTGACCTAATAGGATCCTTACACAACACACAAGGACCCTCATGATCTAACCCCGGCTGCCTCTCTACCCTCATCTGTCTATTCCTTTTTTTTTGTACCACATGCTACAGACGTTCCACCCTATCTTTGGTTCTCTGAAGTTGCCCTGTTTTGTTCCTCTTCGGGGTTCTGCTTTGTGCTGTAGCATAGCTCTGAGATGTTTCTTCCAACCTTTTTTTCTACTTTGTCTACCTAATTTCTATTTATTCCCCAAGATCATCACCCAACTTCTTCTGGAGCTTTCTACATTTCAGTGGGTACACAGCAAGCGGCTGTCAGTGACTCATGCTGGGGATCACTTTCGAGCTATTCTCATTTTTAATTTTTGTTCTGTTCACACCTCTCCGATTTCCATGTGGCTCCGTATCTTGACTGGAGATCTTCTCCCAACGTATGTGTGATATTGCAACCAACTAAGGACAGACTGCTCTGCTCAATATACCATAATTCCCTGAACATAATTCTATTGTTATTCACCTTGAAGCACTCTGATTCTGTGGAAATGACTGAGCAAGCCCCTCTCTTCACCACCTCCCTAGCCCTTGCTTCAACTCTTAGCATGGAATAGAGAAATCAGCACCATCCGAAGAGAAATGGTCCATTTGCAAAGACATGGATGCAGCTAGACTGTATAATGCTAAGCAAAATAGAGAAAGACATATATCATGATTTCACTCATATGTGGAATTTAAGAAGCAAAACAAATGAGCAAAGGAAAAAAAAGAGAGAGAGAGAGGCAAACCAAGAAACAGACAACTCTAGAGAACAAACTGATTGTTACCAGCGGGGAGGTGTGGGGGGATGGGGCAAATAGGTGATGGGGATTAAGGAGAGCAGTTGTGATGAACATCGGGTGTTGCATAGAAATGTTGAATCACTATGTTGTACACATGAAATTGATGTTACACTGTAGTTAATTCAATAGAATTTAAATAACAACTTTAAAGAAATAAAATAAAGAGTATTTACAGCCCCTTCAAAAATAAAAGATCCCACTGAGCATCATAAATTAATTCATTGATTTTTTTTCAGCCATCTGAAAAAGATATTATGTCCTCATTTTCAGTGCAAATTTAATCAAGGTATAAAAGAAATATGGAAGATTTATATTCACTAATAAAAATAACAATAGCAACAATGTCTAACACTTATCTGGTACTTAGAATCTTGATAGAGTTCTAAGGGCTTTGGCATGTGTTAACTCCTTTAATCCTCATTAAAAATAAAAGAATTAGTATAATTACTCCCATTTCATAAGACAAGCAAATCAAGGCACAGAGAGAGTATGCGTGAGCTTTATTTTAGCAATCAAGCAAGTGAAGATCAGCACACCTAAGGATGCACTGAAGACAATAAAGGCAGAACTGAATTCACACACTTCAGTTCTCAGCATGGGTGCTTTCTCTGACTTACCCCCATGATACAGTGAAGTAAATCACTTAGCGATTCTTACTGATGTCTCCAGTCTTAGCTTAAATGAGACTTCCTGAGATTCCTCTAGCCATTGTCCACTTTCTACATATTATACTCTGTATATTCTACAGAGAGATGCCTGTTTTTTTCTTCACTTACCAAAATCTGTATTAAGATACTTATTTTCATAAACCATATCATACTTTCCGTCTGCATCCCTGGGCTAGAACATCTTCAAGAGCAGAGACCAGATGTCCACCACTAGACCCAGGCTCTAGTTCAGTATCTGTCACATAGAGGCTATTATTATCTGTTGAATACAAAAAATAATTATATCCGCACATGTATTTCAGCTCTATTAGGAAAAAAAAAAAAAAAAAGGCAGTGTTTTTAAATGATCAGTTCTATAAAAATTTGAAGACTTGGGGCGCCTGGGTGGCTCAGTCAGTGAAGCATCTGCCTTCAGATCCCAGGGCCCTGGGATCAAGGCCCGCATCAGGCTGCCTGCTCAGTGGGGAGTCTGCTTCTCCCTTTCTGCCCCTGCTTGTGCTCTCTCTCTCTCTCTCAAATAAATAAATAAAATCTTTAAAAAAAGAAAATTTGAAGCCTTACTATTGATACCAGATATTGGTGGTGTGTCAATTAAGAGTTTGAAATCAGAAGGTTCTTCAAAGTGGGCATAGTGTATTTAGAATTTCATGATCAAGTCAATGGTACAGTTTTAGCGTATAAGAGAAAGGTACTAATTAAATTGTCATCAATACTTGTTTGTGGATGGTGGACCTGTGACAGGCTTTGCCTGAAATCCTGAGCTACAAAGGAAATAATGTGGCTCCTACCGTCAATGAGTCTATAGTGGGATAAGGGGAAAATACAAACTTTGAGAAAGGACCCAAGTTATTCCCTGTCTTTATCTAGGTGAACAAAGGGGTAAAATAGAATGGTGCCTTATTTATTTCCTCGTACTTCCCACAATCTAAAGGATCACTATGACTCAGGGCAGAGAAGTCAATTGGTTTGCTGCGAAGAGGGTGCAGAAATCGTAACCAAATCCTGAGATTTCCAACAATTTTGTGAGACACATGTACTTTTACCAGGGACTTGTTCGAAAGTCAATGGCTGCAGTGATTAACTCAATGGTGGGGTGTGTTGTGGCCGCATGTTCACGCAGGAAGAGACAGAGCTTCTTCAGAGAGCATCATCTCTTTACAAACCCACAAGCTGATCTTGTTGGGCACAGAAGAAGCCAGAAGCCCCATGGAGTATTTACATTCAGGTCTTCTAGTTTATTAAACGCTTCCCAAGCCTGAATGTTTCCCTCATTTCAACTCAAACAGTCAATAGTTATAGGAATTTTTATCTGGATTCCCAATTATTCCATTAATGTTTCTTGTGTTCATTTATTCATTTGCTTATTCATTAATACTTACAGGTGTTTTCGATGTGTTGGGCACTCTTTCAGGCATTAGAGATCCAGTAGTGAACAAAACAGACAACAAACAAAACGAAAATGCTGTTTCATGGAGCTTATATTCCAATGGAATATAATAGCATAATATATTATTGTATATAATGTATACTGTATAGAATAATCATCATCATTATCCTATTTGAATCCCAGAGTAACGTGAAAGAATTATCTATAATGTATGAAGGAGACATCTGTTCCAGACACCTCACTGGATTTTCAAAAGATGAGATAAGAGTATGCAAACCAGCTATTAGCAGCCGCGTTTTTTCATTTAAGATTTATAGGAAATTCACTTCTTTTCACATTTCACAGGACTCTCCTTTACCCTCCCGGTATCTACAGGGATTCTTTCTTTGGTGGGGGTTGGGAGGAAACCATTCCTGGATTCATCCGGCACTAATTTTCAGCTTCTACTAAATTTTCCCATGAAGCTGGTTTCAGGTGACTCCTCCTATTTCTAGGCTGCTGTGTTTTGACCTAAATGTGGGACCCAGTCCCTTTGCCTTCAATTCCACAAAACACTACTCATCACAGCCCATTGTGTAGAATAGACTTTACAAAAATTCATAGTAACAGAAGGTTGTTAAAGCACAGCAAAGCACAACAAAGCACAGGAATGGAGAACACTTGCAATTGCATGTTAGCTGGCCTCATTCTTAAATCCTTCAGTAATCTCACCCCACTACCAGCCTACTAACCCCACACCACCACCGGAAGTGAGCACACCCTCAGGGTCATGTACAAATACACTCAGAGATGAATCTGCCTGCTCACCATTCTCTGCTTGGGTTCTAGCCTCTTCCAATTTTGCTGAGCATTCTCTATGTTTGACCTACTTCTTCCCTAGTTACCTTACTCCCAGTAGAATGTAAACTCCAAAAGGGCAAGGAGTTGTTGTATCTATTTGGCGTTGAATCTCTAGGGCTTAGAGCAGGGATCAGCAAACTGCAGCTTCTGAGCCAAATCTGGCCCACCACATGTTTTTGGGTGACCTGCGAACCAAAAGTTATTTTTATATTTTAAGTGGTTGGAATACTAATGCAAAAGAACAATGCTTAGTGGCACGTGAAAATGATATAACATTCAAAATTTCAGTGTCCGTGAATAAAGCTTTCATTTTTGTTTGTTTGTTTGTCATTTGCAAAGCATTGCTCGTTCTTTCACACGTCACCAATGGCTACTTCTGTGCTGCAGTGGTGGCAAGATTGTGACATGGATGGTGTACTTACTATCCATCTCTTTACAGAAAACATTTGCCAACCCCTGGATCAGAGCATCACCTGTTAAATGTAGGCATAAAAAGGAGGTATCATGACTAAAGTGTCTGTCTCCCTGTGTGCATAAATAATCACTTAACGTCCACTGGGTCTCAGCAGCTTCGACTACATAGTACGGGAAGAGCTCGAGCCACATTCTTAATCTCAAGAAGCCCTGAGGGTCAAATGAAATCTAAAAGTGCTTCAAAATCTGACTAACTTCTAAATTTACATGGTGATTGGGAGTTGGGGGAGAGGAGATAAGATGAGATAGTAGAGAACATATAAGGTGTTACCGGTTTCCAAATATCTTTATGGTTCAATGAAAATGGCCAAGGAATTAAGTCTCACAACTAAATTTCTCTCTGGTCTCTGACTTCCCAATTATTATTTATTTCATCATGATTATATGAACATTAACAAACTAAAACAGAGGAAAAAGCCCAAGTACTCATGGAACAACAGGCCCTGGTCCCCTAGGGGGCTGTCTTCAGTCAAGACTGTGAAGTAGAAAAACAATGGAAGCTTGTTTAATATATTTGAGCTGATGGATAAAACTTCCTGAGGCTCCGTTTTCTCACCTGTTTTAACTGATAGGTCAAAATTTTCCTTTCCTTCACAATGTTGTTTTGAGGCTTAGGTGCGAGATTGCAGCATCGTGGTCTACACATTGCCTGGTGATCTAGCACATAGTAGGTGCACCATGATGAAATTCTGGTTTTTTTTTCTTTTGTTTTTTAAGATTTTATTTATTTATTTGAGAGAGAGAGACAGAGATAGAGAGAGCAAGAGCAGGGAGGAGAGGGGGAAGCAGGCTCTCCCTGCCTAGCAGGGAGCCTGACGTGGAGCTTGATCCCAGAACCCTGGGATCATGACCTGAGCCAAAGGCAAACACTTAACTGACTGAGCTACCCAGGGACCTCCATTTCTTGATTCTGAAAGGAGTTTTGATTGAGGTTCTAACTTGCCAAAAAACATATGCTATATGATATGTGTTGCTTCAATCCAGCCCCAAATGTCTCAGGCTCATTTCTAGAAGGTAAAGTTCAAAAAGTGTATGATTAAATTCCACAAAAAACAACTCAAAACCCCCCAAACAGATGAAAGTGTCATCATGATTAAGCAACAGAACACATTTTAATGCTGTTATAATAAACCAGAGCGAGTACATTGCATTCCCATCAGCAGAGTGAGCAGTAGGGATATTGCACAGTAATGTGAGTTACAGTGTCTGAGAGCTGTTAATTCCAAAGGTGTATTAATAATCCTCATGCCGTCTCCAGGGAGGTTGCCATGGGACTCCTCCGAGGTGCTCATTGCAGAAATCTGGAGGCCAGAACAGGTTTCTAAGAAGAAAATAAAGTGGATGAGGAAGGCAAGCTTTCAGATAATTAAGCAATCCACCTCATAAACATTTGCAAAGGAGATCTAGGTTAGCCAGGGCCTCCCAGACTTTGGTTTACATAAGAATTATTGAGAAAACTTGGTAACAATGAAGAAGTCTTATGCAGATCCTTGAAGGATGCGATTTGGTGCTACCTTCCCGAAAATGTTCCTACCTCTCTGATGGTTCCTTCTCTTTCTCTGTTTCTCCTTTTGCTTCGTTTGTTAAATATCTGATTGTCTTGTTCATCTATTGATTAAAAAAAATTTTTTTTTCTGTGTCATTTTCCAGTACTAGGTTCTGAGTATTTATTTTTAAATAAAGCAAACAAGATCATTGTCCTTGAGTTGTGCATAGCACATAGGGCCTATCTCTTCAATTTTCAGTCTCTACTAATGCTAATCCTTTATTTTGATGTCCACTCAGCTTCCCAAGGCTTGTCTCCACGTGGGAAGATGAGCATTTGGAGAGGGGTTCATCGTCTCTTGGGGACTCTTTCAACATACTCTCATTTGTTTCTCTATGAATTCATTTATTATTTACTGCTTTAGTCCACAGCTATTCATTACATACTCTTGTGTACACTTGCACTCTTCGAGGTAATAAAGATAACACACTGAATATATCCTCGAGGAATTGAAATTCTGAAGGGAAAGACTGAAAACAAATACTACTGATACAGAGTGAAATGATCTATACAAAAGGCAGCACATAATTAAATGTTTATTCAGAGGAGATATTGACTCATTGAGTACCAGGTACTGCAAATGAAGTCTTAGAAAATGTCTATAGAAAAGAGAAATATTAGAAGTAGTACACACTTTTCCACATCGACTGTGTTATTGGCTGAACTGTGTTCCTCCAAATTCATATGTTGAAGTCCTAACCCTCAGGACCTCAGAATGTGACTGTATTGGAGCCAGGGTCTTTAAAGTGGGTGATCAAGTAAAAATGCGGACATCTGGGTGGATCCTGATTAAATGTGACTGGTGTCTTATAAGAAGAGGACATTTGGACATGGGCACACATAGAGAGAAGACCATGGGAAGACACAGTGAAAAAAATGGACATTTATCAGCCAAGGAGAGAGGCCTCAGAAGAAACCAATTCCACTAACCCCTTGATCTCTGACTCTCAACCTCAAGAATTGTAAGAAGATACATTTCTGCTGCTCAAGCCACCCGTCGGTAGTACTTTGTTATGGCAGCCCAAGCCGACTGATACCAGGGGGGATTTAGGGATTTGGCTCCTCTTCCGTGAGGCATTCCCTGTCACTCCTACCTTCATCACTCTTGCTCTAAGTCTTGAACTTCTTTTATTTTTTTTCTTGTTTTTATTTTGTGTGGGGTTACACTGCTGTTTTCTGCCTTATAAGCTCCATGTTCACCATGTTGGTATGTAACTGTGTTGTAAGATTGTTTGTGGAGTAGGAAGAAAGAAGGTAGGTCTCAGGACCCCATTAAATTCTGATTATTCCACTTACTCTGTGATCCTAAATGAATGCCTTCACAATTTTGAATGCCAGTCTGGGCTAGCACATGCAGATGGCGTCTAACCTACTAGATGGTTGTAAGGAATAAATATAAAACAAACCTAAATGCCCAGTAGAGACTTACTATATTTATATTCTAGTATGTATTGCATCTGAATATCTTGAGGCAGTTTATTCCAGTTTAATGAAACTGATTTATGGAAGAAAATATTTATACTGAATCCAAACTTAAGCAGGTAACATTTACTTGTTAATACAAAGTCTATTCTTAGAACCAGAGCACAATATCTCTCTCTAGAGTCAGAAGAGTAAATTGAATGTATCTTGTTTTCTCCTTGGCGCTCAGTTTGATTTTTCTTCTGATTGTTTAGTTTGATGTTCCACTGCGTGGTGGGGAGACCAAGTCAATTTTACTGGATCAGAATGGAGGACAAAAGGAGAGCAGGAACAGTTGAGATTTGTCATAGAATAGTTGTTATATTGAAGCTGCACTTTTGAAAATACAGAAACACCTGTGGAGAACATCAAAGGCCTTGTAGAGGGCTGAGTGGAGATTGGAGAGTCAAGGAAGAAAAAGGTGAGAAACAGCAGGTGCAACCCCTCCGATGGGAGAAGGGTGGGTAGAATTCCAGAGGTGTGTGTCAGTGTTATTACTGACATTTTTTTTTCTTTAAATCCTCTAATAAAAAGGATAACTTTTCTTAGTCCAAAAGTTATGCCAATTTAAAATATTGTAACAAATTGAGGTGAATAAATAGAATAAATTTAAAATTACCCATAACCCTAACATTCAAAAAGAAACATTACTAGCTTTCTGTAGTCTTTTTAGCCTATATATATAAATTTTCGGGTTAATTCATAAAACATTATCATATTCTGTAGTGTCACTTGTAACCTACTTGTTTGTACTTCATAATGCAAAAAAAAATATCTTTACATGCACACACGTAATTTGTGTGGGACATCAGAATCGGTGTATAATATATTGGTGACCCTATAAATGGTAATTTGTTAATATATCAACAGATGAAAGTGAATTATCCTTTTGGTGTCAGTGGTCTTACTAATGCTTTAATTTGTATTGCTTTGAAGAGGATTTAAAAGAATATATTTTCCATATTTTTGTTGGCTATTTCCCAGTATTATTTCTTAAATGGAATATTTGTGCCTTTTACTTATATTGCTACTATACGTTTATGATTCCTCATTTATTGGCAAGATGCTTTTTATATATTAGTCCAGTGTCTGTTATGTATTATGCCAATTTGTCATTTACCTTTTTATTTTATAAAGTTAGACAATTATAGATTCCAATCTCTACTTACATTGATGGATTCACTTGACATATCCTGTTACCAAAGAATCTGGTTTGGTGGGATTTGGGAAAATTAAACAAGGAAGGAAGGAAGGAAGGGAGGGAGGCAGGGAGGGAGGGAGAAGGGAAGGAAGAAAAGCCTAATAAGGAATATATTCTAAAGCAGATGGTGACCAACCTTATTCTATGTTATCATTTTTTGAAGTTTGCATGTAAGATTTTGCTATCTAGGCAGTATTTATCAAAAGACAAGGAAAAGATAAATTCTAGTTCAATTTCTTCCTGAAAACCAAAATACACTTGAATGATTTGACTAACCCTTGAATTCACTAAGTGGATTAATTTAATTATGTGGTTTAAACCAGTGGGAATTTCTATTCATTTGTCTCCAGAGGAGTTTGAATGTATTGAGCCCTTTTACCAGAGGTCAAATGGTGGTAGCTTCTGGGATCAATTAGTGAGCCACCTAATTAGATTTGATTAATCAGCTTTGAACCATGACTTATTCTTGTTTAAGTGATGCCTCTTGAGTCTGTGGGAAGATGGGCTGGCTTACTGAAGACTAAGTTATGGTGTCAGCTTAGAGATAGTATTCTAAAAGGGTTGAGTTCTATATTACAGGGTACAGTATATGCTTTAAAACAAATTCAATCAGTGCTTTATGGTGCTTTATTCTTATAGCTAAAATAGGTGTGACCATAAAAGGTGTATTTGGAGTGGCTCCTCTCATTGTTATGTGTAATAACATACTCAGAGAATTTTTTATTCCTATTCTGGCAACTTGAAGCCTGCTGGCTTAGAGGCATTCGTTCCCAAAAGGGATGTGCTTCCATTAAAAGACACAACAATGATCCCAATGAATGGAAGGTTGCAACTGACCTCTGATCATTTGGGGAACTTTATGCCACTGAATGGAGTGGTCAAAAAGAGGGGGAGGGTGTTATTATAATGACTGGAGTGACTGATCCTGATTATCAACAAGAAACAGGGTAGCTGTGTAACACAAGGAAGAGAACGAGAGCTTTGTCTGGAACCCAGGGGACATTCTTGGGTGATTAATATTCCATTGCCAGTAGTAGAAGTTAATGGAGAACGGCAATGACCAAAATAAGATAAGGCTATAAAATAATCAGACCCCCTCAGAATCCAAGTTTTGGGGCATTCTCCCAGTGAAGGATTTTGATCAGGTGAGTTGCTGTTTAAGTGGAAATATGGAATAGGTCATGGAAAGAAGGAAGCCACAGTTATCAAGTATGACTCCACAGGCAACTACAGAAACAACTACAGGCAATTTGCATATTTCTCCTTGCTTGTTTTGTGTATATATTTGTGTCTACGTATTAACTACTTTTTTCTCTCCTTTCCCTTGCAATTTTATACAGATATATTGCAGGTTAAATGCCATGTTATTATTTAGTACCAGATTATTTAATGGTACTATAATTAGGAGCAGTAAATACCATAGCCAGCAATGCATACAATGACTGTCGACACCATGTATCTCCATGGTAGGGTCCGCCAATGGCAGGTTATAGAGAGGCATTGTCAGGCTAGGAGAAGAAGGTGGTGTTCTGTTTATCTCTGCAGTGGCAAGGGCAACTATGTGCAAGGACCCGACAGCCTTTGCCACAGCGGTGGGCTGGTCTGGAGGGTCAGCAAATGGGGTCCTCCAGTGGTGAAGGCTCTATATCCAGCTTCTTTGTCACCCCAGCCATGGGCAGTGTGTTCCTATGCTGGCCATGACCTCTTGTCATGTGCTGCCTATCAGCCTTGCTTGGCCCTATTCTCTGAACTTCAGGTCTTCTTTCTTCTCTACTTCCCTCTCAACCCTAGGGGGTAGTGGTTACTCTCTGTAGTTGTTAATTTTTTATACCTTAGAATTCTTTTACCCTTTATAATAGTTAGCTCCTGTTATGAAGTTGTCCTGCCAAAATTCATATGCTGAAGCCCTAACCTGACATGTGGCTGTTATATGGGATAGAGAAGTAATGGAGGTTAAATGAGGTCATAAGGATGGGGCCCTGATCACCTGGATTATTGTCTTTAGAAAGAGAGATGTGGGAGAGTGTGCCTCTCTACCCCAATATGCACAGGTGAGGACACAGGTAAAAGGAGACTGTCTGTGAAACCAGGGGAAGAGTCCTCACTGAAATCCAAATTAGCCAGAACCCTGATCATGGACTTCTGACTTCCAGAACTGTGAGAAAATAAATTTCTGTTGCTTAAGCCACTCAGTGTATGGTATTTTGTTATGGTAGCCCAAGCAGACAAATACAACTACCTGTTATCTAATTGGGAAATCTGGGTCAAGAAAAAAAGAAAGAAATCTTTATGTTGTTATTGTTGTTGTTTTTTCTGTTAAAATTGCACCTGGGGTTCCAGTCTCCTGAATAAATTCTGACAGATACAGGAGGAGGTGGCCATGTGAAGAACAGAGGGGGAATTTATCTATGAGTCTCCTTTTGTCTATTATTTTCCACTGGTCAAAGTTCTCAATGTTCAAAGTATAGCTCTCTGAGGTATCCCCTATGCCCAGCAGGAGCCTTTGGGTGAGCTACATTATTCAGGTCTAGTAGTGATGGGAAGAATTAGAATCTCAGGGGTTATCTTAGGAGGCAGAGCGGTGCCCTGGATCAGCTGGGATAAGTCCACCTGTAGTTTGTAGCCTCATATTGATTGGACGGGGTCCTTGCAGGGTTGGTCACCATGGTGGTGACAGAGACTAAACAAGAGTCCAAAAGGGACCTTGGACGGGAGAGGACAAGAAGATATATTCTGATTTGGATGAGAGGCACAAGTTATGCCACACATATTCAGTGTATCTAAACTTTCAGGAAAAAGTATAAATAATATTATTTTCTCCCAGTGTTCTACTCTCTTACAATATCTGATCTGCTAGTCTGTCTTGTTCTGCTTTCTTCATTCCATTGCGGATGGTACTATGATATCAGTTATGCAGTTTTTCTCCTGACCCCTATTTGGAAGATCACCCAAAATTTAGATAGTGAACCAAAGTATACACAGATGGAAGTGGGATGCATGGGAAAGATTGTTCTTTGCTTTAAATATTTTGTCTTCTTTAATCTGCTGCCACCTTAAGAAGGTATAATTCTGAGTCAGTCTGTTCAAGCCTGGGATGTGAGTCTAGTAGAATAAGCCCAAGGATCAGGCTACTTGGCATGATTCTTGTCAGGGCGAAAGAGGCCTTCTATTTCACCCAAATTTCTGGGGCTACAGAACAAATAGAAATATAAGGCTGTATCCAAAGGTAATAAAATTCAAGAAAAAGAGGAATCATGCATAGGTACCTTTTGAATTTAACAACCTAGGAAGGAATCAGAGCTTGAAACTCCTAACAAAATCTTTTCAAAAAATAGTTATAACAAAGATCTATGCAAATGTCACATGCAGTTCTAAGGACACTGAAAATGACCACATATAATTCATTTTCCCTGTACTCAAGAAAATTATAAAACAGTGTATAAGTCAGAATAAAATACATGATTACAATAGCATGAAAAGGAATATAATAGCATGTTGCAGAAATGCAGCTGTAGAATACATCATTTGTTAAAGACATCTGGTTTTTTTTTTGTTTTTTTTTTTTGCCTGTCCGGTCTCTTGTTTCCTCTTCTTTTGGTTTTAGCACTCTGATTTCCTTTTGGGAATTTACACTTCCTCCATTCTTCATCCATATGTGTTGAATGCACTCATCCAAGCTCCTGGGTGGACATGTGATCCAAGTTGTGCCAATGGGAACTCATAATAGGATTTGTCTGAGTTATAGAAAGAGAAGCCCTGTCTCTCGTTCTGTCATCTCTCTCCCCCTCTCTCAGTTAATAAAGTTCCAAGGACTATGGAAATTTCTGGTGACCAGTTTCCTCCCATATAGAAAGAACCTACATTCACAACGTGGCTTCCACCATAGAAAACTGAGGAAATAGTTGGAGAGAGAGAGACAGACACCACGTCTTTGGAACCCTTGGATCCAACCATGACAGAAGTTACATTTATCCCTGAAATTTTCAGTTGTGAGAGCCAATGAGGAAATGTTTTGGTGTGTATTTGTTTTGCTTTGTTTTCTACACCTTCTGTCTGGCTTATTTATAACTCTTAGGGTTAATGTAGAGCATGAAATCAGCCATAATACCTACTAAAATGTAGAAACACAACTTGCTCAAAATGTAGTAACACAGAGGCCACTGAGGGCAGGGAAGTTTTCGGAGAAGGGTGGAGGCCTTTGGAATGCCAGGCCTGTGAGAGGACTCTGACACTGGAGTGCTGCTGGGAGCTGCCTTCCCCGAAGCTTTCTTAGCCCAAACATCTGCCCTGTGATCTAAGAGATGTATGCCTTGTCCCTTGGGCTATGTTTAGCAGCATTCCTAGAACACGCAGATTAGCATATTGTACCTTTCCTCTAAACAGATCCTCCTAGTTTCGGTAAGATCCCATGTCACACATCATGTGCTTAAGAAACAGTGACTAAGGATTTGTGAATTTCCTGAAGGATCAATAAAAGCGAGAGCAAAGAAGAGCAAAGGGTCTTAGTCTCTGAGCACTGACCCTCTTGCTTTCTCCTCTTTCACAGCAAAGCTTGGAGTAATTTTTCATCCATCGGTACAGGGATTGCTGCCCATTCCCGGCAATAACATTTTCATAAAAAGTATTGTGATCCATACATGATTCAAACAGTGAGAACATTGTCTTCAAACCTACCTACATGTTGTAGTTAGCTAGAAAAGAAAAAATAATAATAATAAAATACATGTCTGGGCCTTATTCGTGCAGACTGACTTGAACATGGAACATCATTGTCTCTCAGTTCTAGGCCTAAGCAGACCCTGTGGACTTCTTTTCTCTCTTCTTGTTCCTCTGTCTTCTCTGTAAGAACATGCACAAGTTAGCCTTCAGGGGAGATGAGACATGTGGACCAGACCTGAGACAGCCCAGTTATCCTTGTTGAGACTTAAGACATTTGAGAAAGCTAAACCGAGATTAGAAGATCTTAGTTAACCTATAGCTCTCCAAAGATGGATGAGTGACCTTTGCCAAGCTCATCTTAGATCTGTAGAACCGTAATGCTGACCCATAGATTCCTGAGAAATAATAATTTTAAAAATGGCCATTATTTTAAGCCACTAAATTCTGAGGTGTTTTGTGACACAGCAAAAGCTGATATACTCACATGTAGTTCCGCCATGTGTACACATGATACATCTGGGACTCGTATTCTAGTACTATGGCACCAGAACTCACGGTCTTTTCTAACTCACTACTGCCTTGCTTCTTTTCTGCTGAGCTTTTTATTCATGGATTTTATAAATATAATCCTTCTGTGGAGAGACGACCCCAAGGATTTTCTCATTTTCAATAGAAATTACCTAAATTTCAGGGGTGCCTGGGTGGCTCAGTCGTTAAGCGTCTGCCTTCAGCTCAGGTCATGGTCCCAGGGTCCTGGGATCGAACCCCACATTGGGCTCCCTGCTCAGAGGGAAGCCTGCTTCTCCCTCTCGCACTCCCCCTGCTTGTGTTCCCTCTCTCGCTGTGTCTCTCTCTGTCAAATAAATAAAATCTTAAAAAAAAAAGAAAGAAATTACCTAAATTTTTTCAAATCATTTTCTTAACCTTGTCAGTGCTTGTCATCTGTGCTTAGCATATCAAATGGTCCTGAGCTACTTTTGCAACTCAACTGTGCAGACCAGGGACTAGCTTCCCTGAAATAAATACATTGCCAAGAGAGTTTATCTGTCAGGAGAGGTTTACTACAAGTTTCTGAAATACAAGGAGACATCCTTATTTAAAAAAACAGGCATGCTGCATGGCTATGCTCAAGAAACCCTTGGTTGACTCAGAGTGCTATTTAGGCAACGTATTAACCTTTGTAACGATTCATGATTCAGAGGGAAACAAAGTGGGAGGAAGAAAAGGGAATTTAAGGTTTTGGAGCTCTTTTATGATACTGGAAATATTAACACATGATCTATTTAATTCTCACAAAAACTCTATGAGGTCTGTATTATTCATACCTCTTCAAGATGAAACAAACTAATGTTTAGTTTAATAGAAGTGAAATATCTTATGTAAAATGCTCAGCCAGTACATAAGTGAAGCTGGAATTTGAACCTAGTTTTTTTTTATATGGCATGGCAGTGTAATAATCTGACTTCTGGTATGATTAAGTCTAATACAGCAAGTAACTCACACAGAGGAGATGTGCATTCCTTTCTCAGCCTAACTAGTTCTGTGACCTTGAAACATTTCAATCTGGTCATTTTTCTCATCTGTTAAATGAAAAAGGAACTGGTCCCAAAGTTTTTAAGCTCAAAACTAGGATTATCTCCATAGTCTCAACGATAACCTTGAAAGATTTATTTTTACAACATTCATGAATGCAAATCCAACTTTTAAATAGTTTATTTATTCCCATAAAAAATGTCAGTCTTCTCTGGTTTCTCCTAATGATATTTCAACATCATTGTTCAAAACAATGTGAAACCGTTGTTCAGTGTTTCCCTCAACAGTTTGATCAGAAAAAAAAAAAAAAAAAAAACAGCATTGAGTCAGGACATCTCTCTTCAAATGCATTTACTATCCAAAACATATTCTGTGCTCCCAAGGGGTAGGGAATACCTGATACTCGCTAAAACGCAAGCAGATAATCTTAAGAGTGCTTCTGAAGAATTTTTGTCTTGATATAATGAGATATTTTCCTAAACTTTATTATTACTTAACATTGCAAAATATCCTGGTGTGTGAGAAGGAATTACAAAACCATTTTTATCCATGCTTAGCTACCATGCTTAGCTAGGTGTCTGTGCTTGGTTTTTGTTGTATTTTTAGCGGTAATCTTTCTTTACTTTCTGTATTTGATCTGCACTGTATTTGGAGCGTGGGTCAGGACTCCAACACAGGTTTAGAGCCACGTCTCTCTCATATCTATTCCTGTGACCTTGGGCAAATTATTTGTTACTCAGTCGAATAGGACTAATAATAAGACCTACTGAGGGATGTTACAGCTAATGAAGTAACAAAAAATATATATAAAAGACTTGATACAGAGCAGATAGAGCATGTTCATTTGTTTGTATGTTTGTTTTGAGGAAAGAGTTGAGTAGAAATAATTTGGATCCAAACTCTACCTTTGGCTTCCCACGACACAGTCAGCAATCATGCTTCTGCTTTGAGATAGTGTCTTCATTTGTAGGATGGGGTGTTAAATTCTCTACAGTTTTCCTGAGGATTAGAAACAATGCATTATCATTCTGAGTTTTAGCACTGGGCTGACCCAAAGTATGTGCTAAAAAAAAAAAATGTAGCTCTTATAATTAGATCTCCTAGTGTGGTGATGATACCTTCATTTCTGAGTCTTGAGGCTACAAACCTAGAAGTTCTTCCCGTAGAGCAACTTCACAAGGCAAATCAGTGGAGCATTCACTTTTAAATATAACAACAAAGCAGCATGCAGGGATGACTGCATTGCATTAGTCTTCAAAACAATTAAGCATAAAGCTAAATCAGGGTAAACTACATTTCTGAATTTATCTACAGCATAATGAATAACATGTGCATCTCCAGGGGAACAATTTATACTCTTCTGAAAAGCACAACATGCTAGTGATTGGATTCTCTCCCTTTCCTTAACTAATATTTCTTTATTATTTGGGAAATTTTTCTTTTGTGGAATAATGCCAGTGCTGGAAGGAATTTTTACCATCTAGTGCCAGCGTACTTTGTTCCATAAAGGAAGGATGAGAAGTGGAGAGACCGCCATCACCCCATGGTTTCTCACACAGAAGGTGGCAGCACTCGGAGAGCTCAGAGTGTGGGAGGTGTGACTTTGAGGGACGCCCCTCCCATTGTATCACATGCTTCACTGAAAATTGGAATCTTAAATTTGGAGGGGATACAAGAAAGTATCTGGTGCTTCCTTCACTTCAACTCATGAATCCCCTCTGGAGTACCAAAAACAGTGACTGTTAAGCCTCTTCTTAACTATCTTCAGTGACCAGAAACATGCTCCAAGAGCTAGACTTCCAGTTTGAAGAGAAGTGAGGGTGTACTGGGGACCGAATATTAACTGGGACAGAAAAACATTCTGGTCTCTTCAGAATCCACTTCCGATGTCCAGGTTCTAATTTCCTAACTGTTGCTATATGCAGATTTGGTAAGAAAGCCTAAAAACAAATAGGCTTAAGGATGCAATATTTCTAAATTAGTTGAAGCCCTGGAAAATTTTATTAAGAAAACACATGATTTTGAGAATCAAAATCTATAAATTCATTATAAATGTAAAGTAAAGCTTTTTTTTTCATTTTAGTATATTAAAATGTCTTTGGTGGAGTTCGGTTTGCAATTTGAATTATTAGGTTCATCATATTTCAATTAGAATCATTGAGAATCTAATATATACCTAGCACTCTGCCAGGGACTTTATAAATGGCATCTCATTTAAATTATTTATCTCATTCCAGAGTGGAAGAAGCACATTTTTTAATCTGTCCTTCTCATATCTGGAAAGATATAACGAGTCATTCTCAAACTTGAGCGTGTATTGGTATCACCTGGAGGATTGTTCACACACAGATTTTGGGACCCCAACCCTAGAGTTTCTGACTTAGTAGGATATGGGCAGGGCCAGAGAATTTGAATTTCTAACAAGTCCCAAGATGATGCTGATGCTGCTGGTCCTCGGTTCACACTCTCAGAACTACCACCATAAGTCATGAGCTCTAAACACTCTAAAAAAGAGAAGAAAAGCTCATCTAATTCCACTTACCAGCTCCATAATGTTAAGCAAATTAATCTCTCAGAGCCTCATTTTTATCATCTATAAAATAAAAATAAACTTCACTTTGAATTTGTTCTAGATGATTACTATACAGTGTTGTCACTTCCAAGACAATTGTTAAATATTTATCTTCCCCTCTCCTATGGAAGCAGAAAAGACACATTTGTGCCACAAAACACAGATGAAAAAAAAATTTTTTTAAGATTTATTTTTTTTAGAGAGAGAGAGTACACATGCTCGAAAACAGGGGAGGGGCAAAGGGAGAGGGAGAGAGAGAGTCTTAAGCAGACTCCACACAGAGCATGGAGGCCAAAGTAAGGCTCGATCTCATCACCCTGAGATCATGACCTTGAGCCAAAACCAAGAATCAGATGCTTAACCAACTGTGCCATCCAGGTCCCCCACAGATGAAAAAAGTCTTTAAAAATATGCTAAGCAGTATGAAGTACTGGGAAAAGCAAGAACTTAGAATCAGATTTACTGTTTCTACCTTATTATCTTGGCTTCATTACACTTTGCCCTTACAGTTTCCCCACCTATGAACTGGGGATAATTTAGCACTTCTGCTTGAGCCAAATGGACTTTTCCATCTGAATGCCCCAGAGGCACCTCAAACTCAATGGGAACTAACCTCATTGCCTTTCTCTGTATATACTCTGTTTCTCCTAAAGTATTTTAGTAAATTGCAACAAAATCCAACCAGTTACCAAAACGAGAAACCTTAGGGTGACAATTGGTTCTTCATTGTTGGCTCTGTGTATCCCGCTGACCTTACAAATTTATTTCTAAAAATTTCTCAAACAATTTATATTCTCTCTGAGCCATAGTTCAGCTTTTCACCATCTCTCTCTGAGCCATTTCCAGAACCAATGGAGTTAAGAGTTGTCATTGTTTTGGGGAAACACTACATTTGATCCTCCTTTTGTTTTTAGGAAATTCTCTTACTCTTAAACTGAAAGATCCAGAATGCTCTTTTGCATCTTCCCTTACCAATGGTGCTCCCAATTGGCCAGGAGCTAAGAACACGAGGAAATAGGGACCCTGCCGCCGTAATTCCAGTGATGACAGCAGTGGCTGTGACCTCATCCACTTCCTAGAATGAATAACTATAGTAGATCTTATGCCCAGCATTAGAGATGGTGCAGACCATAATTTCTGTTTTCATGGACCTATGCAGTGGTCACTTCATAAGTTTCTTCACAATTCTTCTGTGACAGTAGGGTGGCCCATTCTTTGGCTTTGCTTGGATTTGACGGAGTTCCTAGAGATTTTGACTCTCACCTTTGCAACTAGGACAGTTGTGGGCAAATCAAGATGAGAGTCTGGGGACACAGAAGGGAGACTTTGTTCAAACCTAAGTCTCTGAACCTTTCAGAAATGTGTGAGATACTTTAGTTTCCTCCAATGTGTACCTTTCCTGCTTAAATGGGCCAGAGAGTTATGTTGTTTTCAGCTCACACTGGCCAATACCACATCCTGTGCGATCCCTGTCCTCCAGTCTCACTAAATTGAAGTACTCTCTGCATGCTGTCAGAACACACACTTGTCCAGGTTGCCCCTATGCCAAATCGAGTAGATAATATCCTTGCACCTACTGATTCCCATAAACATCTCGCAGCATTGACTGGGTGGAGATGCATAGATGCATTACATCTCACCTCTGAGCATGGAATGTCCCTCCTTAGTGTGCATCTTAAATCTTGTTGATTGAGGCTTGGTAAGATTTTCTCTTAAAGGGTGGAAACTGTTGCAACCAGATATTTTTGCTTCTGTTAATTCATGGAGGTTTTCCCCTGAATTTTACTAGTTATGCTTTCATGCCAATTAAACTTTGAAAATTTTCTATCACAGCAATTTTAGAAGTAGGCTTTCTTATTTTTACACCCGGACTCCCAGTCCTTAGAGCACAGCAAGCGTTTTCAGTATCTTAGCAATAAATAAACAAAAGCTATGTAAAACAGTGCCCATCTTGGACTTTGTATTCTTCACAGCAGGATCATTAGCGCCATTGCTTGTGGGGTGCATTCCTCTACTGAAGACACATGGTGGAAGAAACAAAAATGAGATTAGAGCCCATTTGAAACTACAAGGAGACAGAACTCCCAAATAAGTGAAAACAAGAAGAATGGACCCTGGGAGCCAGATGATTTTTTTAGACAGAACAACGCCGCAGCTGAGGTTTAGCAGTGTCACAATCACGCCCCAGGGTTTGAGTGGCTTGATAGCATTATCATTTGGAACATGGTGACTCGATTCACACATACAGTTCATACATTTCTGAATCCAGGCTGACAATAACCTAATCAATAGCAACATTTCTGGAAACACCAGGCCCTCCTTTGTGTTTTCATCTCCCAGTTAATGGGTTTGCTGTGTGGTTTCTTGATTATCAATCGGTTAATCAATACAATTACTTTCTAGAGTAGGTGGTCATATTATATTTCTGTTGGATATGCTCAAAGTGCTTGCGATTGATTTTTTATCCTTAAATTTCACTTTTCTTTAGAGAAGCCTTATGGTTCTTCTTATGTAAATTGCAATATTATGGAAAAAATCATATTTTGGAGTCTAGATCTGGATTCAGTTCTACATCTGTGACCTACAGGGTATATGTCCTTGGACAACTTTCTTAGTTTCTATGAGCTTCATTTTCCCCGTCTATGAATTTTGATTATAGAGAGGATTCAATAAAACTACCTAATTTAAATAAAGTGGTATGGAATCTAGTATATTTATAATGCCTATATTTTCAGCAACCCTGAGAGGTCAAGAATACATCAATGATTAAAAAGGGACTTGACTGAGCAGCTGCTATTCATTTGATTCTTCTTTTCATCCCTGTATTCAACTATGTGACGTGGTTGCCTGGTAGGGGTGCAGAGGTGAGTCATTCTGAGTAGGGGCACACACTCCAGTGGAAGAAGCAGGCAATTGCCCGATTGGTTTAGGTGTGTACGGTGCAAGAAGACCATGGTACCAAACTTGCTTGGTGCACCCAGGAAGCCACAAGAAACTTAACAGCGAAAGGCCATCATTTAATTGTGGGTTATTGAAGAAGAAGAGAGGGGTCTCACAGGTGGAAAGGTGGAAGCATGGCATTCTGGAAGGAGGACCTTGTGCATGGCCAGGACCAGCGGCTTGGCTGCAAGGAGGCCATGACGAAGGGGGCTGGAGGGAGCAGTGGGAAGAATGGAGGTAAGACACAGTTTCAGGCCTTGCCGGATGCATTAAACGTACGGAACTTATAATGGATACCTTCTGGGTTTTGGCCCAGGAACTTTCTTTTCTTTCAGGGACAACGCCCCGCCCCCCCTTCCTTAAGGAAATGTTTCTTCTTACTTGCCCCACATGTGCTCTAAATCTTTTTTTTTTTTTAAGATTTATTCATTTATTATTTGAGAGAGTGAGAGAGAGAGAAAGAGAGAGAGAGCGCTTGAGTGGGAGAGGCAGAGGAAGAGAATCTCAAGCAGCATCCCCGCTGAGCATGGAGCCTGACGCAGGGCTCGATCTCACAACCCTGAGACCATGACCTGAACTGAAATCAAGAAACGGATGCTGAACCGACTGAGCCACCCAGGTGCCTCGTGCTCTAAATCTTAATATATCTCCCACCACTGGTTTAGGAGGTAGGACCGCATGTGACCTAAATCCGGCCCATTAATGCCCTTGCAAAAGAGTCCAGTGAGGTGGTTAGGAACATGTGTCATGGTGGTTAGGAATGCAAGAGCTCAATTGTTAGCAATTTGAGCAAGTCAGGTAACCTCACTATACCTCAGTTTCCCCATCAGCAAAACAAGGATGATATTATTTATCTTTATTTTTTTATTTTTTTATTTTTTTTAGATTTTATTTATTTATTTGACAGAGAGAGCACAGGTAGGCAGAGCGGCAGGCAGAGCGGCAGGCAGAGGGAGAGGCAGGCTCTCTGCGGAGCAGGGAGCTGGACGCGGGGCTCGATCCCAGGATTACTGGGATCATGACCTGAGCTGAAGGCAGATGCCTAATGACCGAGCCACCCGGGCGCCCCAATATTATCTATCTTTAATAATGTAATATGCATTACATGAATAAACAAAAAACTGAAAGCTAACAACTTAAGGTAAAAAAAAGAAAAGAAAAAGAACTCAAAACAGTGACAAGCATTTAATTAGTGCTATATAAGGTTGATATTATTATTTCCTGGAATGTTTATAATTACAATTAAAGAAATGAGGTGAAAGGCCTCTTCTCTCTGCTTCTGGAGCTGTGTTTCAGGTGCTTCTGGGGATCAGATGCACTTGGCCTGGGGAGGAAGCCTGTCTTTCTCAGCAGGGCAGACTGGAGGATGGATGGAGAAGGCACGAGATCCAGTCCATAGACATATGTAGACTAGAAGGCTGTCCAGCTCCCTTTTCCAGAACTTGAGATCTTTAAGCTACACTATTTTCCATCTTTTGATGCTTAATTATTCAGCAACTCTTTTTGTTTAGTGAGTTACTCAGTAATCCTTACAACACCCCTCCTGTTTTGGACCAAGTGAGATCTGCTTAAACTAATACCACATGTCACCAACAATCTGTTATCCAGATAATGCAGAAGATTAAGAGGCACTTCACGGAGAGCATGACATAATCACAATCATGTGGTAGGAAATTTACTCTGGAAGCGGTGGGGGGCAGGGGGGCAGGTGCCGAAGGCAAGAAGACAAGACACAAAGTTCCTGCAGGCTCAGGGGGACCTAGCCCTGGCCCTGGCCCTGGGGGGAGGACCGAAAGCAAGGGATGTGTTGGAGGTAGGACTGACAGTGTGAGAAATAACTGGAGGAAGAGGGTTGGGAGGATGTGGTAGAAATCTGCTATTTGTAAATGTTTAAATCTTCGAACCCCCTTTCACATTTCAGTAGCCAGCCTCGAGAATCCTACACTCCCCGTGTATCCATACACACAGACACTTTTGCAGGGAGGGTGCTGTGTTAATGGAAACTCATGCATTTCAGAGCCATACCCTCGATTTACACATTTCCATGTGGTGATCAGGGAACTGTGCAATGTGAGGACACGGTTCTTATATATGCACAAGTTTCAGTTAACACAGAGTTAACCCACGCAAGGTGGGAATTGCTTCTGTGTGTGTGTGTGTATGTGTGTGTGTGTGTGTATCACATTCCTCAGCTTCATAAGCTACTCGGGTGCAGGCATGAGACTTAGGTTGTCCTAGTTTCATCTTCTCCCGGAGGCTTTGGTCTGCAAGTGAGCTCTAGGAAGATAGGGACTAAGCATTGGGCATGGATTCTTCGGACAAGTTAGAGGTTGTGGGTGGCATTGCTCACTTTCCTACTATAGCAGAGGAGCTCTATACTAGGGTTTTGGTAATAATAGTATGTTTATAGACCAGATTATGGTGGGTTTTGCTCTTGGAAGCTCAGGTTCAATCTCTCCCTGTGGTCATCAGGGATATTCTGTGTTCTATCAAATATCCCTTAATAGCAGCACACCTTCCATGTGTGGAGGTGTGGGAGCAGTCTGCCCCGGGTTTAGGCAATAAAGGGTCACGTTCTTTGCAGAGAATTTTAAATCAATAATAAAATTAACAACATTAGCTGGCCTTTTATTATCACCATGCGCCAGGAATTTTAAATGATCTCAGTGATAAAATACTCCTCCTCCCTGGGGCAGACCATTCCCACAGACTTCCCCTACCCTGTTCTGTCACTGTTATCTGCAGCTAAGGACTTTGGTCAATAGAGAGCAAGGGTATGAACAAATCTCGGTTGTCAAGTCTGAGCAGCAGAGAGAATGATTAGAGCATTAGCGAGTTGGGGGAAGCTGGTTTGGAATAATGATGATGAGAGCAGTTTTGGACATGTTAAATTTGAGATAATTGTGAGCTATGCAGAGAAATGTGCACATGGAGATTAGGGGAAAGAATAGTGCTGTGTCATTGCTACGGGAATTTGCGGTAGATTAATCCTTTTAGCGGGGGATTCCAGTCGTTGCTTAAACACCTACTCTGTGCTGACCATTGTACTCTTGGTACCTTTACACTTTTAAATATTTTTATCCCTTGCATGATATAGGTATATATTTTCTCTTCCTGTTATTCCCTCCCCTTTTCTTTCTTTCGGTTCTTATTTTACCCCATTTCGGAAAACTATAGGAGAATCTTTGTCTAAGTGTACTTAGCAAGAACATGCCATGCCAGATTTTAATTACTAACTGCTTGGCTCCCGGGCCTCTCTTCATGGGGAGAGAGACTGTGGACTGAATTTCTAAGGAACAGTTGGGTTTCTGAATGAAAAGGGAAGATTGGGAAAAAGGATAGCAATCTAGGGCGAAAAATCAGCTTGGGAAAAAAGCTGCAAAGAGTGTTTGTGGGAGCGAGAGGTCAGGCTGCTCTGAGGTTAAGATTCACGCACCTGTTCAACATTTCTAGAAACTGTGGTATGCCCATCTGGTATCCGTCCCCGGAGCTGCAAAGGTAGCAAAGTTATTTTTCTGCCCTAGGAGAGATTACAGTCTCTAGGTAGATGCAGATTCTCTTGAAGAGAATCCAGCAATACTGTGTGGTGAGTGTCATGGAAGAGAAAGTTACCGCTTACCATGGGGACCTCCAAGGAGGGCTACGTAAAGGTTTGCTGAAGGATACTCTTAGCCAGCCTTAACAGCCAGGAGGGGGGCGGCCTCCAGACAAAGGAGCATGAGAAGCACTGAGGCGACAGAAGATCATGAGCAAAGCTGTAGGACGAAGAGGCAGCAGAGGGTATATGCTGGGGACGAAAGTCATCTGGTGTTGCTAGAGTGTTAAACGCAAGGTATAGATAGCCAGGAACATTAATGCTGAAAACCAAGGAAGAGAAATTGGCATTTAAGGAGCTCCTATTACTACCTGTCAGAAACAACCTCCCCATTCTGATTTAAGTAGTAATAATAGTTAACACTTTCTGAACACTTAATATTTGCAATTTTGTATCCAGACTTGTCCTAGGCTTCATCTGGTATTACATCTATGTACTCACTTAACCTGTAATCTTCCTGAAGTGGAGTCTGGAGTGGATGAATTATATTCCATTGAATGAATGGACAGTTGTTAGCATAACAACTATTTAGAGTGCTTACCATATGTCAGGTTCTATTCTGAGCAATTTATCGAGATTTGCTCCTTTAATAGTCATAAAAGACCTATGAGATAGACTCGTTATTATTTCCATTTTGCAGGTGAGGGTACTTTGACAAAGAAGTCAAGTCACTCGCCTGTTCTCACTCAGCTAAAAAAGAGTCTGAGTCATCTTCCATGGAGAAGAGAGTCTGGCTTGTAGTGTGTTCGCTTCACCTCTGCTTGCAATGTCTTCAGTGACCTGTTGTCACTCGCCTAGAACAGTCCGCGCTTACTTCTATCCACCACTTCTCTCGCCACTCCTGAGAGCAGGGCCTCAGCTGTTCCTTCCACACTGCTGATACCTCGCACAGGACTGCACTGGGTAAGTGCTCACAGGAGGCTGCACAAAGACCACTGATAGAAAAAAGTAATAATAACAAGACCAAACATGTGCACCTTAACGTGTCCCCACAAAGCTCTGAGCCCTGCAGTTGTCCCTGGACACCCTGTGGAGCATGCCCCCACTTTTGTGACTTAAAACAATGGCCAGTCCCAGGGCCATCCCTGACAATCCTCCACCCCTAAACTGTCAGAACTCCACGCCTGGAATCCTTCCCCCTATAGAACTCACTCCCTCATTTGCATCAATATTGGGTGCTCTACTTTCAACCCCAGAAACTTGATGAACTCATTTCTTGAATGACCCTTTCTCCCTTGGCAGAAAAATAAACTCAACTTTGTTTTTAGATCTTTGTTTTCTTCTTTAACAGGAGAAAATGTAAAAATGAATGCTATATCATTTGATCCTCACCACAACCATTTGGGACTATTTTTACGCTTGAAAAGAACGAAACACACACACACACACACACACACACACACACACACAAGTAACATTAATTTGCTGAAAGCCCCAGAGCTATCTGTGTGCAGCAAGGCTGGGTGCAGAATTCCAATCATAAAGTCACTTGTCAAGGAATGAATAGTGGATTAATTTCTTAAGAATCACTTGACATTTTTGAAATGCAAACGGAGCTCTGGGTCCACTCGCAGTGTGCTAACTCAGTAGGTATGGGATTGACGTCTAGAGCTTATACTTTCAGCAACCTCCTCCAGTGCTTCTCCACAGTCTAAAATTTGTAAGCAATCTTAATTAGGTCTCAGTCTGGCATGATTTTCAGGAACTCTGGTTCTCTGACCAGCCACAGGACTTAATCTCCCTCCTTGGGTTCTTTGAATCAAATTCTGTATTTCTCACACCCTGAGGTAGAAAGCAAACCACCTGGATATCTT
Source organism: Zalophus californianus (assembly GCF_009762305.2). NCBI lineage: Eukaryota > Metazoa > Chordata > Mammalia > Carnivora > Otariidae > Zalophus > Zalophus californianus. The sequence continues at coordinate 184,936,835 of NC_045598.1, forward strand.
GTTCAACTGCAGATCCTGGGGCAGGGTGTCTCCAGTGGGGCTCAAGATGCAGCATTTCCGAGAAGCTCCCAGGTGATGCTGAGTCTGCTGGGCCCCTGTGGCAGAATCAGAAGTGTGTGACACAGATTCTCCTTCAAGAAAGGACTCACTGCCCAGCTGTGAAGTGTGCAGTGAAATGGCAACCTTGTGTTAGCTCTTCAGGGTCCACCCCTACTGTCAAACTGAAGTGATGGTCTTCATAGAGCACCCCTCCTCTTGCGGATGACTGAGCATGGTGTTAGTCCAAGGGTCTGGCACTTCTGCCCATAATGAGACTCCTTTGCTACTACTCTTTGCCCTGGACTCCCACTGAGTTGACAGAAACATTGCTCCATGGGCATTTCACTCTGGAAGTTTTCTATTCACTGCCTTTTCCTCTCATAGGTGTTAATCTTTCACACGCTGAACTCCATGTCAGTAGTTGCTTTCCAGATAACTCCAAAGGCACATCTACAGCTCACACTTTGAGTAGCAAGATGTCTACATCTTGGCTTCCAACCTCTGAAGCAGCTGATGGTGGTTGTTCTACTCACAGTGGAGTCTGCTTTGAACTTACCTCTAGACTCAGGTACGGACCAAGATGAGCTTGAAACAGACCAGAAGGGGGCCTGACCCACCACCATGCTTATCTGCCAGGGCCCCTCTGAGGCCTGCTTTGACTTTGGTCTGTTGCCACGTTCTTGGAACACAAACTCTTTTTCATGCCTTTTGCAGGGGGTTCACGTTAGCAATGAAAGTTTTGTTTTTTGTTTTTTGCCTTTTTTACAAACAAACCTCATGATAAAATACAGAAACACAATGAATTCACATGGAGCAGCCTGGGCTAAAGTGAGGGGGGGCCACAGAGCTCAACCCCTGCTACGTCCAGTCCTGAGGTTTGTCCTTAGGACCTCAGGCTCAGTTGGGTACCATTTAGAAAACAATTCTTTTCCCATGCTGGTTCCCAGGATAACAGGCTAGAACAATTTTTCACAGTCTCCAAATAGATACCTTGCTTGAAACTGCTGTTTAAGTCAAAACCACCAGTTTCCTTTCAATGAATTGGAAGGTAATGCAGTTTTAATTTTAAGTCCAATTATATCTTGAGAGATGAATGGTACAGGGCAAATCCTTGCTAGGGCCAAACGGGAGTGATAAATCATTCACTTACATGATCAGATTGCTTCCAAGCTCCTCTGGGCCTCTCAGAAAACAGAAAAGAATAGTTAAAACCTGGCTTTTTGGGGAAAAATAAAATGGAAGGAAAGTTCAAGGTAGACTTTACCTGTATTGGTCATGATATTTAAGTGATGCCATGGTTAAATAAAATCTCAGTGACTTATCAAACAATAGCCTTGTTCTTGCTCATATTTCATATCAACCCAACTCATGGAGGGATCCTGCCCACTGCAGTTATTCAAGGGTCCACTATCAGACACTCCACTACAGAGGGAAGGGGATGTGGTGAATGGGGTGTAAAACTTCCACTTATAATTGATAGGCCACCATCAGTCATACGGGCAAGGTTAACTTCCAGAAACAGGAAGGAACAATGCTCTACCATGAGCTCAGAAGGAGAACTGGAAATAATAGGTTCAGATCACCAATGGCTCCAATGACTACTGCACCACCTTAATGTCTGTGCTCATGCTATCCGTGTAAGAACGAGGCTGAGAGCAGAATAACATTTATTAGCTGCCCCCTTGACATCAAATTTTAGGTAGTAGTTTGGGACTTAAAACTCTCAGCAGTGTTGTGGGTTAGGTATGAGTTCCCATTTTACATTGGCCATGACCCGGAGAAATCCAAGGCTTTTCCGAAGACCAGACAGCTGGTGAATGGAATCAGGACGCCTCATTCAGATACATCTGACCTCCAAGCCCACGTCCTTCTCATCATTCAGTGCTGCACACTGCACTTAGAGATGTCCACACTACATTTTAATAAATCGCAGTTCTTACAGTTGCAGGTGCCATGAGGTTGGGCGCAGAGGAAAAGAGAAGAAGGAAATAACCAAGAAGGATGAATAAAGTAGTCATTTCAGAAGACCAGATTAATCTAACATAGCTTAAGTGGACACACCCCAACAATAAGAGTGGCCAATTATTGAAATTGGCCACTAAACTTCCTACTATGTATCTAGTTAACAAAATATGTTTCCATGCGGGGCGCCTGGATGGCTCAGTTGGTTAAGCGACTGCCTTCGGCTCAGGTCATGATCCTGGAGTCCCGGGATCGAGTCCCGCATCGGGCTCCCTGCTCAGCAGGGAGTCTGCTTCTCCCTCTGACCCTCCCCTGTCTCATGCGCTCTCTCTCTATCTCATTCTCTCTCTCAAATAAATAAATAAAATCTTAAAAAAAATATGTTTCCATGCACTACCTCAGTTACTCTTCCCTGTAACTCTGAGAGAAATTCCAATATTAGTTCTGCCATCTGATAGTGCTATGACCTGGACACATTTGTTAACCTCTTTGAAATTTACTTCCTCTATCTATAAAATGTGGACTTCTTATATTTCTAGCATATATTTTATTTTGAGAGTGAAACTAAAATTAAAAAGTAAATGGGATGTCCTATCTGAACTACCTTCAACATACTAGGTGCTAAGTAAAGATACCAAGGGTCATAGGGCAAGTAAACAGCACGGGCTTTGGGATAAAACACAGTTTGATTTCAAATTCCACCTTTTTCATTTAGCCACTTCAGTGAATAGCTTATTTCCTTTGGCCCTCCTGAGTTCAGGTGAAGTTTGTTTGTAAAATGTGGATAATAATTTCAGTGTGAAGGGATGTTGTATGTATCGCATGAGATGCCATATGTGGTATTTCCTAGGGAATAGTGGTACTCAATAAATGGTGCTACCCTTTACCTTCCTTGGTAATTGTTGAATCATACTGATTTTGAGAGAATATTCTACCAAGTTCTTTGGAAGTCTTTAAGAATGGTTCCTGTCTTAACACAGAAAATACCTTTGTATTAACCAAGTTGCTCATGGCCTCCACACTCAATGTCTTGTTCAAATCCCAGTCCTACCTGGTGAAGTATATGCCTCTAAACCTTGCTTTCTAAGCTCAGAAACCACCTTTCTGAGTGAATACATTTCTGAGGTGCTTTAGCGGCTCATCTTTTTTCTCCTGTGAGAATCTGCCACTAAATCACTTCCTGTCCTGGAAGTCCATAGTCATCCTGCCATCCTTGTGGGGAGGACTATGAGAGACACTGTGAGAGATCCTTTGCTTCAGGATCCTTTGCAACCTTAGCTTTCTGTAAAGGGATTCCCTGGTGAGTAGAAAGAAGAAAAGCAGCAGGAAAGACCACCTTCGAGAGCAACGGAGGAGAAGGAAAGAAGTGGCAAGCTCTTTGTCAACTCCAGAGCTCCACAAGAGCCAGTCCAGGCAGGAAAAAACATATTGCTGGGGGAAATCAGAAGAAAGCAGAAGTAAGGTTATGGCATCCAAAGGAGAGACTCATTCTTATGGATGTGAACTTCTGGAGATCGAAGGGGTTATGGAGTGTGAGGGGCTATTGTCTTTTTAAAAAAAGATTTTATTTATTTATTTGAGAGAGTGCACGAGAGAGAGCACAGGTAGGGGGAGAGGGAGAGGGAGAAGCAGGCTCCCCGCTGAGCAGGGAGTCCAACATGGGGCTCAATCCCAGGACCCCGAGATCAGGACCCGAGCCGAAGGCAGACATTTAACCGACTGAGCCACCCAGACAACGGGCTATTGTTTTAAAGGGGTTCGCCACTGACAAATATGTTCCTGCTCCCCTGGACATGGTGACAATACATTGGGATATTTAGAAAAGGTTGGAGAACAGAACTTCAGAGACTGTTTAGGTGATAGAGGACACAGGTTCTTGATTTTAATGATTTATCCAGCTCTAGCCATAGGGCCAGCTCTTCTCTCTGATGGTTCAACACATGGTATCAGAGTTGTGCCAGTGCACTATTCAGACACCGACATACCTCTGCACCAGAAACTAACAAATCTATGTGCCATACGTGGTCTCACCCATGCAGGACTTGCATATCCAAAGAAGGGAAATTTTTATATTTGTTCTACCTATGACTTTTTGTATAGCATGCATGTACTGAAAGTCCTGATTTTATGTCAAATTCATTTCTTAAATGTGTTCTTCACTGGAATATAAGTATACCCCAGAGCAAGAACTGAGTCTCTTGTCCACCATTACATCCCACACCTACACTCCATTGGCATATCGGTGATGCTTAACTGTATTTTTGTGGACCAAGTGACTGCAAGACTGGTTTACTGAATCAATGAGTGATGAAGGAATGGATGAATTAATAGACATAGGAGGATGGTAGGTCTGGGAGAGAAATACTCTACCATTTTTTAAATTTATAAAATTTTGAAGACTAGGAGCCCATTGCCTATCATCAGAGCCCTTCCAAACAAAATCTGATTTAGTCCTTGTGAGAGAAATTCAGGGCTGTCCTCAACTCTCAGCTCCTGGACCCACTGAGGTGCCTCATCTCAGTCAAATCTGACTCTCGCCACCCCCCACATGTTTATTTTGCATTAGCTGGCTCCCATCCCTGTGGGGTATGGACTGATCATTGACACACAAGCCCAGGGCAGACTCTGAACTTGGACATAGCAGAACCATGATGGTGCTTAAGTTTAGAACGGATTATGGCTGCCTGAATAATAATAAAACTTCCAATGGCCTTTTATTTCTTCCTCTGCACCCTGGTTCATTTTATAACACCGACCCCCGCACCCCACCAGGAAATGAAAGGAGGCAATTGCCAGGCATCCCTGGGTGATTTGGAGGCTGAGGATATCAGTGCCTCCCAGCATGGCACACAGCTCTGTATCAAATAAAGAGGAGCTGGAGGGAATTGCATCTATGCTGGAGTCTGATGGACATGAGGTATGATTTATGTAGAGATAGAGTAATAGGCAGGGATTTTAAAATTTGATGGAGAGCTGAAGAAATTCAATAAAAATAGGCTTATTCAATAAAAATAAAAATTCTATAAAAGGCAAGTTTTACTGTGTGTGAATGTTTTCATAAACACCTCTGAAGAGATAATACTATACAGGTGAGCTTAATAAAAAAGGATTTTCCTTTTCATTCCTGCCAATCTGGCCCTTTCACAAAATCTCTGATGAGAGAGAAATGTGGGCTTTGGGGGACTGTTCTTTGGTTATCTAGTTTTCTTTTTCAACCTTTCTAATCTTGCTCCCCTGTCTTTCAGTTTTTATTGAATTTTTTCGAGGGGAAAGAATTTTGCTAGAAAGGATTTTACTAGAAAGAGCAAGTTAACTTGAATTGCTGACAAATGCGTGGCACTCAAATGTGTAACCAGTCACCTGAAGCTAAAGGTGTAGCATCTTAATGAACCCAGCTATCCCTGGGGAGGCAGGAGGAGGAGGTCCAGGAAAAAGCTGCATATATTAAGAAGCAATTACCCCAGAAAAAGTCCTGCAGCATAGGGTCTTGGTGAATGTGCTGGCTTTGGAATCTGGAATGCCTGGTTTTCAATCCTGACTCAGCTGCTCATAATCTCTGTGATCCCTGATGTGTTGCTCAGAGTCTGAATTTCATCCTTTCAGAACATGAGAAGATTTTTCTCCCCAGGCTGGCTGGAGGAATAAATTATGTGATGTATGCAAAGTACTATACCCAGAGCCCAGACACAACAGTCCACTGTTCCAAAAGGGAAAAGTTGAAAAAGGTCAAATTCCTTCCCCATTTTCAGAGACAGGAATGATGCTAGAAGGAAGTGGGAGGGACACATCCTCTACCTCTAAGCTTGCTTTGGAAAAGAAGGGAAACCTTAACACATAAGTGAACTGAAACCTGCTGGAATTATGAACTTGAAGTTTCTTTTTGATCCATGTGTCTCTTTGCTTGAGAAGCGTAATCTGAAGAGAAGGAGTTTGATTGGCCTCCCACTGAGGCTGGATTGAGGAACGACAGGGAGCCTTTGATGGGGAAGAGGAGAAAGAGAAACAGTTTAGGATGCCTAAGGGTTCTACCTGGGAAGCAGCATAGGTATTGATGCCCTCAGCTGACTGAGGACCCAGGGGAGGAGCAGAGTTTGCTGAGAGATGATGAGCTTCAGTTAGGCTGAGCACTCACCCTGCATAATCCACATTTGTTGGAGTGTCAACTTTATCTGGTGCATTTTCTCCACTGCCGAGACCAATCCTTACTGCAGCAAAGCAGCTCATGCACCTTGTTTATAAAAGCAGTTCCTTGGCTGCCATGTGGTGGGCCCACACCTAAGTGTCAGCCTTGGGGCCCCTCTTACACATTTCCTTCTTTTTTCAGATGACCGTCTACTTGTCCTCCAAGACAGTAACTAAAATAGTATTTGTCTCATCCCTGAGTTTACTCTCTTTACTTCACTCCAGAATCAATCCATCATCTTTTGTGCCAGTCACAACTTCTGCTCAGGGGATTATCCAAGAACCAATTTTCTCACCAACAGTATCCTGTGTCAAAGAAAAATGGCACCAGACAAGTCAAACAAAGGACACTTCATTCAAGACTATTGGATGGGGGGAGATTGGACACCACCTCACTGAAGCCAAAGGGGGTGGGTTTTAAGTATTGGTGTGAGCTGGTGGGAAGGTACTGAAAGATGTCAGGAGAGACTGATCTATGTGATCAAGCCATCTGTGTTTGCTAATTGTGCCCATCAAAGTTAGGCTCTCATCCTCCCACAGAAAACTGAGAGAGGATCTCTACCTCCTTCAACGATTGCATTTCAAAGGGGTGGCTCCCAGGCTCTTGAGAAAGACTTTACTCAATGTAGTAAACAGGCAGGCAGCAGAGAGAAGACTTACATCTCAAGGATCAAGAATACATTTACAACTGAAAGTCTTCAAAAGTAAATGCTCTTAGAAAAGGAGGGTAAGGAGCCTTGAGTCAGGAAGAAGGCTGGGTAAAGTTCAGTTGAACTGAGGGGAACAGTGAGGCAATCTTAACACCCTCTCATCTCATGATGGTAACTGCCCACATGAACAGCTTGCAAGGCACACTTGGCAGCCCTGCACCTTCCCTAGCGTATGAACCAGCATAAGGTTCTGGACCACTATTGGATAGAACTGAAAATGCAAATATACCTGGTAAGACCAAATGGCCATAAAGACTCCACTTTTCCTTCGGTGGAACATTGCCACTCCTCATGATATACTATTTTGTCATCCTTTCTGCTCACCCAGAAGACCCCTAATTCCCACAGCTTCCCTCCTGCTTCCCTCAATAGACACTTTTGATTCTCATATGCAGGCACAGCCCCCAACTCGAACCCCAAGTTGCAACTGCTTATCATCAAACAAAGAGAATATATGTAAAAATATTCAGTAAAGGGAATTTTTTAAAAGGTCATGGGACTCCTTGGTCATGAGGTACAAGGGAGAGGAAATGCCAAGTAGAATTCTCAGATTTCCATTTGGAGGACTAAATACTTCTACATCTGGTATCCCACCAGGAGTTAAAGACCACAGGAAGGGAAGTTAAGTTTTAGGTGGAGAACTTAGAGTTTCAATTTTCAACAAGGTGAACTTGAATTTTCATATAGTACATTTTTGTCTCCCTGCCCAGAAAATTTTTACTGTTATATCCTATTCCATAGTCTAACCATAGTTGGTAAAATCTAGGGGAGGTCCTGCTCCCTCCTCTGTGCTCTTAAGGACGTTGCTCACCATTGCTGTTCTCAATGACATGACAGCCCATTCTCTTTTCTACTGTTTCTCATAGGCATAGCCTACTTGGCCACCATATGTGCGTTTCTTAAGAAGGGCTCTCCATCTCCCATCTTCCATGGAAGTTTAAAAAGTGACCAGCAAAAGCAAAGACAGTGCACTGTGAGTGCTATAGAAACTTGGATTTTTGATGGCATTAATTTCCCTTTAATAGTTCCAGGTCCCTTGCCAACAAATCAAAAGGGGTTTAATTTTCCTTTATAAAGTTTTCATGTAACATTGTACAATCTACTTCTGATGTTTCCGATTATCCAGCTAATATATTATTTAGATCCCTTCTTATACTAGTGAAACTCATTGGAGGTTTTTCTTTATTTTATTATCAATTAGCACCTATATCAGCTGAAAAAAATTATATTGTTCAATTTTATCCAATAATGTTGCTCATTAGCCACTTTAAAAGGAAAGCTGCTTAGGAAAGGATTGGAACTCTTTAGTAAATTGGTTTTTAATTCATTTTCCCAACAAATATATACGTCAAACACTAAGGCTGCTATCATGAGTAAGGCCCAGTTTCTACCCTTAATGAAATTATAATTAAAAGGTAATTGAGGTTCTACTATAGTTTATTAATCCACTCACATTTCTATCAAGTTGAGAATGACAGCACTTAAATTTATATGGTGTCTAGTCTTAGGAAAGGAGTAAGGTTCAGGCATGATTAAGTGGTACAACCTTTGGCAACTAGCAATGCCTGAGTCCCTCCTCTGGTAGATTCTTACTATTTCCAATGCTTCACACCCCCCAGTACCCTGGCTTTGTGCCATGCGACTTTGAAATTCTTCTGACTAAAGGACACCTCACGGATGCTGAGTTTGCATGGGATTTTGGTCAAAAGTTCCGAGAGTAGGCATGAAGCAGCATCTAGTGTCTCAGCTCTCTTGAACTTCTACTATCATCATGAGAACACAGGCCAGAGTAACTGCTGGAAGGGGGAGAGCAAACAGGTGGAGTAGATCTGGCCTGAATCTGAGGCCAGGCACCAACCTGACCAGCAAATACATGTTTAACAATAAATAATTTTTGTTCTAGGCCTTTGAGTTTGGTCTATTGTGTTCTAGAATATTGTTGTGACAACACTTTACTGATTACCTATCTTCTTTCAGGGTTCTGGAGGGAGTTATGGATGCAAGAAATGGTTGCAAGATGGAAATCAAAGGACTGTGGTAACATAGAGGAGTGAATGCCCAAGATTCCCATGCACACTTCCAGAGGCTGGGTTCGCATCTGGGGCTTAAAATCCAGGAAGAGTTGCAAGATTTCTCTGAATCTAATTCTTATAACCTCACCAATTCAGCTTGGTCTGGATTAAAGAAGAACTAAAGTAGATGGTAAGAGGGGCAGGGAGAGCGTCAGCTCTAGACAGGAGGGCTGCTGTGTGGACAGGAGCTGATCTGATCCCTGGAAAGCAGACTGAGATGGCAACAGCAAGCATCTGCTGCCTTGCTCTTCCCCCTGCCTCTTCCTCTCTCCTGATAACAGTCACCTCTGCTGACAAATACATAGATCAAGAGTCGAAGGGTTTTCTGCCCACCATGAGATGCATGTTACCTTCTTGAGGCTACCCAGCCTGCTTCTTTCTTATTGGGGGCTAATGGCAAAGAACACATAAAGACAATGCAAAGATCTGTCAACCATCACCTTCCAAGTTCTTCTCAAGTATAGATACAACATCTGGTGTCAGGCCATCCGCTTCTTGAATCAGTTTTAACAAGGAAAATAATCTAACTTGGACACAGGCTCTATTTTGAGACTTACTGCTATAACACAGGTACATGGTTTACTCAGCATGGATCCACACCATCCGTGCATCCTACACAAAGGGGCTGGTTCCCAATCCTGCCAAGGCTTCTGACTGTGTGTCTTTGTCAGCACTCACAGCTGGGTACTCAATAAATATGTGTTGAGTGTGAAACAGAAAGATATCCCCACTTTAACCCTCACCAGAGCAGTAAATTCCAAAACAGAAAATGAGGCCCCAGGAGAAGCATGTTTGGCTGAGTTGAGAGTTTGCTCTAGGGGCTCTGTGCAGGGTGAACACAGGAAACTCAGGAGGCTGCAGGAGGGAGCCATGCATGTGAGTCAAGTTCATGCCCTCTCCCATGTCTGCTGCTTGGTGTGCCAGTCTGTCTAATGCTGGAGTTCAGGCAGGAAAGCCCACTGTCCTGCAGAAAAAAAGCATATTTTTAATATCAGATTTATTAGCATCAAGATATATTTTGATCTCCATAGTCTTCTTTATTCATTTTATTTAAAATTTTGGCAAAACAGAAGAGTGCTAGTCACCAGCCCCATCAAGCCTCCCAGGAAAGCATACCTTCCTCAGAGTGTTACTGTAAATATTCAACGGATGCCTCTCTGCTGTATCCTGATACACAGAACTGAACACATGTGAGTTGCTACTGTTAGTGTTTTGTTATAATTTTTGATATTTTATCAAATTATTCCTGTTCTTATCCATGTGGATAAATCAGGGAAACAGAAGCATAAGTCATTCACCTAAACTTTAACTCCAAGGAGGAGAAGGATCTGTTCAGGGAAGTGTTCTTTGGGGTGTGAGACTTGTTCATTCTTGACGCATTTTCACGGAACGAGACCAGCATGTAGATTTGGAAAGATTCGTATTTTGACATCAGTTCTGACACATACCAGCTCTAAGAACTGAGCGCAAATTACCCAGAAGTGCTGATAGTTGACCCTGACCGGGAAGTTACTGCCAGACACTGATCTGAGTGTTTTATATATATGAACAATTAACGTTCACCAACCCCCTTTCAGATAAATTCTATTTTTATTTCCATTTTTAGGTAATGAAAGCACAAGCAGAGAAGTTACGGTTACTCCCTGTTACGTAAGGTGGCCCAGCTTCAGAGACTGTAACTGTAACTGTAATTTCTAAGTAACATAGCTTCTCAATTTCAAATTTCTTCCCATGTAGTGGGGACAAGGCCCACTTTACAGCATTATTTGTGAGAACTAAATACAAAAAAAACAAAAACCAAAAAGCAAAACAAAACAAAAACCACCCCCCAAAAAACCTATAAAGGCCCTGGCTCACTGGTTGCCACATTGTGATTACATTTAACAAATGGCTTGTATCATTAAGTTTCTTGGTTGCAAGCAAGAGAAAGCAACTTGGGCTGAGTAGAAAAGCAATTTAGAAGAAAGATTTCTGGTAGCTGACAGAATTATAGGAAAGCTGATAAGCAGGATACTCAAACAAATAGGAACCAGAGGAGTTTGGCATCATGAAGGAATTCAGTAGAAAGATTTCTGGTAGCTGACAGAATTATGGGAAGACTGAAAATCAGCCTACTTAAAAAAACAGCAAGAAGGAAAAGAATTTGGGATCACGAAGGACAGCCCAAGAGATCACATCCCAGAAACATTCATTTAGGAAGCTGAGGGAGACACCATGATCACTGTTTCTCCAAAACACAGCCACTTCCAGACACCACCACTCATTGCTGTGTGAAATTCAAACTTGCCTCTTTGTCCTGTACCAACTGCCTGTGGTAAGTCTTGAGTGTGATGCATCTCTTTGTCAAGTTAGGACCGTCATGCTCTTGCTTTGAGGAAGGGAGGGGCAATTTTCTCCTATTTGTCTTCTGTAGTGAAGGTCACAGTTTTTTGTTTTTTTGTTTTTTTTTTTTCCCACCAAGACTCAAATGATGAGGGATTCCACCAAAAAAATTCAAATACATTTGCCAACCCACCAAAAAATAAAACCAATTGTCCACTACACAATGATGTTGATATTCACGGCCATAATAATCTGTTAAGTGTTGGCCTCTCAAGGAAGGCTTTCTTGGTGCCATTCTCAGTAAACTACCCCTACTGCACCTCATGGTCACCCTGCACTTAGCCCCAGATACTTGAGTTTTGAGATCTCAGTGTCTGGAGACCATCTATTTAACTCTGTTTCCACCACTGAACTGTAAATCCCTTGGGAGCAAGGATTATCTCTTATCTTTTTTTCTGTTTGTAGTAAATACCCAATGCCTGGCTCATAGTCAATATTGGATATTTATCAAGTTAAGCTGAATGTCAGGAATAAGAAAAGACATTTTTAATTTTAATTTTTTTCAGTTTTGACAAAAATATCGTAATCCACTAAAAAGATGGCATTAGCCTTAGCCATATGATATTGCCAATATTGAACTATTTTGATATTTTGCAATTTTGTAGGGTTCAACTATATATTTAATATTCAGAGTGTAGGTCACCCTGAGAAGCTGGTGTTGAAGCTTTGTTGCAATTATAAGAAAGGCTGTCAAGAGGTATCTGCTTAGTTTACCTCTCTGGGATGAGGCAATGGGGTTCAGGTTAAATCCACTGCTAGGTTTGCATAAACAGGAACATTTTCATTTAATATGGTTGGAGATTTTGCAGTCTTAGGGGCTCTCTAGCAATTTTTTGTTCTATGTGCAGTGCGCAACCCTCTGATATTTCTGTCCTCTAATCACATAGGGTGAGTGATTGATATTCTATCAGCTTTTAGGGAGAGTAGTGCAAACAGAGCCAGGTGTGGGAAGCTCATCCTCTGTGCTGGATCATGTGATACCACATACATCAGCCCATGTAAGGGCATGTAAGGCTTACTGCACTGTGAAGTGCACCCTGAAAGAAGAAACAGAATCAGAGCAGTCAAGTCTCACTCAATTTGGGGCTGTTCCATTAGACCCCAGAGCCCAAGGTTGTACCATTCCAGGTGGCGAAGTTACCAAGCACCCGAATCTCCTGGTAGGCATGGTTCTAGTATCCCCGAGTGGGGGGACGCAGAAAGTTCCCAAGTGGTGAGAAGCTTTGGAAATTGTTGCTGTACCACCATCAGCACAGCTCATAGGTAGTGGTCTGTTACCATGTCAGTTGAAGCAGCAACAGGGTTTACCGAACACAGGTCAACACCAGCCATAATACGCTTCTTCATTACATAAAACTTCCAACAGTCACTTGACCACCCTGCCTTAGCCTCCCTCTAGATTCTATCACCTATTTTGCCTGCTATATCCCCCCCTAGCCCCCTGCATGCACTTTATGACCAGCACAATTTTACAAAATGCAAAGTCAAAGAGAGGGAAAGAGCCCTTATTTGTCTTGTTTCTTTGGACAACCTTAACTGACAGAATATATATCTATATCTATGTAGAGATCTATCATCTATCTATCTATCATCTGTATCTTTCTGTCTCTATGTATCTCTATGTATCTCTATGCACTTACAGATACATAGATACCTATGTAAGTAGGGAATGGGTAAATATATCTATATAGGTATCACTATCAATGTTTTGAAATATTTCCATCAGGGTGTGATTTTGTTGCCAAAAATAATGAAAATTGTGTCATCTGTAAAAAGTCTCTATTTTCACACTTTAACCCATTTAAAATATACATTCTATAAAATGAAATTGCATGTATTAAAAGTATTTTGTGTCCTTCCACTTCCCCTTTGGACCCAGCCCGGTCTCTCTAGGACCTGCTGGCCCATCACTCCTGAGCAGTGCAGGCCACATTTTATGATCACATAAATTGCCCACATGCAGCCCTGCTTCTCTCCCAAGATTCTCTTTTGCCCAATTACCAGTCATGCCTCCCTAATTTATGCTCTTGCACCATGCAACCCTTTGTGACCTCCTACCTCCATTGGCTATGTTGGTTCACACTCAAAATGATCCCTCTTTATCTGACTTCATCTTAAATTCAACTTAGTGGTAAAATGGTGTCTTTTTTTTTAATTTTTTATTGTTATGTTAATCACCACATATTACATCATTTGTTTTGGTGTAAAATGGTACCTTTTTTGCACTGTTCAAACTTTTCTGCTTCCCTCAGTCAGAATGAGTGGCTCCTTTTCTGAGTCCACAGAGCACACTATCTTTGTATTGCAAAAACTATGATCACATCACAACCATTGGTTTCTATGTGTCCCCACCAGTTATATGTAGTAATACCTTTAAAGACGGGGAACTTATTTTTTTTCGTATGTCAATCTGTCTCCTAAAAAAGGGCTTTATAGAAAGTTGATAGTGGGCTCTGCCCACATAGACTCATCCTTTCCTGGAGGCATGACTCCCCCTCCATCAGCCCTCACTGAGGCCCTGAAAATATCTGTTATAGCACGTGTCATGCAGTAGCCAAGAGCTCTGGGCTGGAAGAACTTACAGAATAGTCTTACCAGAATTACTGATCTTCTCACTTGAGCTTTCCTCACACTAGGAGTGGTAGGGAGCGTTCCAGACCCCCTGCTGCCTCACACCTCTCAGATCCTTTAAGGCCCAACATTGACCTTAATGCGCTGTCCAATTTTCCACATTTGCTGTAATTTCTCTGACAGACCTACATAATGGTGTATATTTGTGTTCCTACGTGCTGTTTCCATTAAGCGGGGGCAGCAATGTCAAAAAATCGTGCTACATTATTCAATTTTTATTGAATAGCCAGCGTCTGTTCTGTGGCAAGGATTATTACAACTGGCAGCATTATCATAATAATCAAATAAGTGAGGCCTCTGTTTCAACTGGGCCACTTGACATTTTGCACGTTGTCTGTCTCTTTAACGTCACTTTAGAGAAGATGACTCACTCTGTTCTGGTACCAAACTGCTGGTTGAAAAGAGACCTGGATCTTTCAAGGAGTGGTAGAAGTACCTCAGGATTAATTAAGAAGAGTGAGGTTTCAGGTATCAGCAGGGATAAGTTCATTCTTCGTGTTGTGTAACAAGTGTCTGACTTTCTCTGGGCCTCCATGTTCTCATTTTTTAAAAATAGGGTCCCATTTAGCTCCACAGTACTCAATTTACCAGGAGTTCCCAGGAGAGTAAGTTTCATTGACATTTTGCTCTTATCCATGCCTACATGGAGCTCATTATACTTGCTCCTCCTACAATTTCAGTGTAACTATCCTTGGGAAGTCTAGAACCCTCAGCGCTCAGAGAGACACACAGTAACAAAGTTAAGCCTTGGGCAAGGAAGTTTTTTTGGCAGAAAGAATGTGAGCCTTAGTGTTCTGTCTGCCATTTCCAACTAGATTCCACATCTAGAAAATAAGGATGGTCATGCCGCTGCTACGTGTAGAGAGGAGGCTTCAAATGCTCAGGTTTTTATGACAGACAGCCTCAGCTCAAAGCTCCCCTCCACCAGTTACTAGGTAAGTCTCCTTAGGCAACTGACTTTACCTCTTTGAACTGCAGCTTCCTTGTTTCTGAAACAAAATATCAATCATTGTGCCCACTACAGAAGACTTCTGGAATGAACTGGGTAGTGACTTAAATAATACTTAATGGCATGACCAAAATGCTAAGTTCATTAAAGAATAATATGAATAGGAGGTCTGGGTGGCACAGCTGGTTAAGCATCCAACTCTTGGTTTCAGCTCAGGTCATGATCTCCCCGGGTCCTGGGATCGAGCCCCACGTCGGGCTCCGTGGGGAGTCCACTTGTCTCCCTCTGCTCGCTCTCTTTCTCTCTCTCAAATAAATAAATATTTAAAAAATAACAATATGAATAAACAATATCAATGGAGTCTTTATGATTTTAAGTATTTTGATTTATAGGTTTATGTATTGAGTACTTTTTAATGTTCATTGAGTTAGTAAAATGTGAGGTTATGAATTAAACCAGATCCTGCTCCTGAGAAGCTTAATCTTAGTGGGAGAAGTAGTGCATCGAGAATTATATGGCTTCTTGGGTAATTGATCATGAATAATAGTCCAGATTTACTGGAGGTGTCTTCTTGTGGGAAGAACAAGGATTTGGTGGTAGATGAGCCGATAAAGGCAAATTCTGGCCAAGCTGTGAGGACTTGAGCTTTTGGTTCTGGAGGCAGGAAGGAGCCATTTTGGTTTCATTTGTGAAAGTCACAAAAAATGAGTTTTTGTTTATTTTTATATTGTTTTAAGTGTTCGTAACTCTCTTTCCATAAATATTTATTTAACACCCACAAAATACCAGGCCTTGTGCTAGATGTGCGATAGTCACAAATCACTTAGAGTAGTTTAGCTGATATTCAGTGTAGCAGATAGAGCATGAACAAGTAAATAAATAAATGGATACAGATTGTGGTAAGAACTACTGAACAACCAAGAAGGGATACTAAAACGGGTGCTCAGGATTGACTTTACCCAGAACATTCAGGTTCCACGCTGAAAGATAAGAAGGTGCCAGAAGAATCTGGAGGATAGGAGTCGGGGTATCTGGGGACATACATGGGAAAGTAACACAGGTGAGAGTCAGGGTTGTGTGGGTGCCTGTAATGAATTTCTGCGGACAGAATATTACTTCTGTTGCTTCTGGAACATCACTCCTTTGGCATTTCATCTTTCAGAACTTTTTGTGTGCTTACCTGTCAAATGGGGCTGCCGCTGTTAATTCACAGACTGGTTGAGAAATACAAATTACTTCATTTAGGACCTGTGCTTGGTGCATTTGTGCTTCCATGATGGAGTGCCATAGACTGGATGGCTAAAACAACAGAAATGTATTTCTCCTAGTTCTGGAGGCTGGGAAGTCCAAGATAAACATGCTAGCTGATTCATTTCCTGGCAAAGGCCTGCTTCTTGGTTTGCAGACGGCTGCCTTCTTGCTGTTTCCTCACATGGCAGAGAAAGGGAGCTCTGGTCCCTCACCTTCCTACAAGGGCAGACATCCCGTTATGGGCACCCAACCTCATCACCTCACTGAAACTAATTACCTCCCAAAGACCCCACCTCCTAATGCCACTGCACTGGGGATCAGATCTTCAACATACGAATTTTGGGGGACATACACATGCAGTCCACAGCAGCGTGGCACCAATGAGTTCACATGAAATATCAGACAGTTCACGTCAGTCCTCTAGTCTGAAATCTTTAATGGTTCCCTCTTACTCACAGCCAGTGCCAGAGTCCTCCATCTGTCCTACAGGGCCCTCCATCTGGTCTTGGTGGCCTCCTAGTGCATTCTCCAGCACTCTATGCCTTTGCCCGTGGTCTTCCTCCACCAGAATCACCCTTCCCTGCTCCCTGGGGGCCTAAATTCCTTCTTGGTTCCCTTCAAGTCTTTGCTCAAGCCCACCTTCCAATCAGGCTCCCATGACCACTCTACTTGTAACTGCAGGCTGCTACACACACCACCCCCCACTTTGATGTCTCTTACCCTGATCCACATATGCATTCCAACATGGTGTCTAAACCACAGAATTATTGAGCTCATTCATAGTGAATTGTCTGCTTCCTCAACTAGCATCTAAGTTCTGAAAGGAAAGGATCCTGTCTGTTTGGCTCACTGATTTATCCTGAGCACTTAGAACAGTGCCTGGCACAATAAGTAGTCAGGATTTATTTATTGACTAGATAAACAAATGAGTGAATAGATGGCAATGTGTTGTTAAAGTTGCTGTTGTCCAAAGATGATTATTTTAGACTCTGGATCTGACAATGTGGAAGAGACTGACTGGCAAGAATGTATCACCTAGGGGCCTGGACTAGACATTCCTAAGAAGTAATTTAATATTATTTTAGAAAGTAAGGATTTTCTCTCGGTTGCCTTTTCTTGAGCCCCTTCATCCACAGCAACTATTTAAATTCCAAATATAAACTAGATGTTAAAAATAATCAATTTCATTTAACATATTGAACTGGGTTTATGGGAAGATGAAGTGTAGTTGTGTAATTAGAGAATTAATGTAGGAGGTAAATATTGCAGGAAAGACCTCCTTTAGGCCCTGACTGACTATGGTATTTCATTATGCTTTAATTACTCCAGGTGATTTGTGGTTGGAGACGGATCCCATGCATCATGGAAGCTTTAACTGCTGTGATTTTCCATTATGCAGAGTTTTTGTGCAGGAGAGAGATGAGTTGAGTAAGAAGGATGTTTTCTACAGCTGGGATAGGAATGGTGCCCCCACCCCCAGGGAGGGCGGTATGCACTGTGGAGAAAATGAATCTCTTACGTGGTGGTTACATTGTCAACCAATATAAATCAAAGGAACTGTCTTGGTCAAAATTGGAAGGAAGTCAAATGCAGGAGAAAGTGCCTTTTAGATGAAGAAAAGGAATAGTGAAGCATTGCATTTAGGTAAAGCCAAGGTCTTCTGAAGAGAGGGACCGGCTTCAAATACTGACTAGGTTATATACTGCATGTATGAACAGGGGCATATGACTTAATCTCTCTGAGACTCACTTACCCCATCTACAGAAGGATCTGTTTCAGAGAGTGTTGTGATCTTAACTGACATGGTGTGTGCACTGCACTTGGCATATGTCAGAACAAGTATTAGGGTTTACCTTCCTTTTTTATCCACAAAGTGAGAGAACTGGACAATCTCGGTTCTTTTTTCAAGTATTTATCATGCTTCTGTGCTTCATAAAATGTGCTCATTTCCGGGGTACCTGGGTGGCTCAGTCGGTTAAGTGTCCGACTCGATTTTGTCTCAGGTCATGATCTCAGGTTCATGAACCCCACGTTAGGCTCTGCACTGGGCATGGAGCCTGCTTAAGATTCTCTCTCCTGCTTCCTCTGCCCCACCCCACCACTCACTCTCTCTCTCTCTCTCAAAAAAAAGGTGTTAATTTCCATCATCCCATAAAATCCTCATAATTCATGAGAAAGCTAGCATTGTGTCTACTTTCCAGACTATGAAAGTGAGCTACAGAGAGGTAGAAAGCTTTATCCCCAAAGTTATCTAGCTTCAGCTAGAACACTGGTAGAACCAGCTTTATATAACACTTTATACTACCTCATCTCTCCACCAATAAATTGTGATTCTTTTCCTAAAACAAATATATCAGATCTCACCTTCTAGTTGATTACTAAGGAAATAACCAGATTCACAGGATTTTCCATTGAGTTAGTACTGACGGATAGAAGGAACATAAAAACACTCTTGTCTCAAAGAAAAGAGATGTACTAGAGAAAAGCTAATCCCCATCCTTTTCTCCTGGCCATGGTCAAGGGCAATTTTAAAGATAAATGTCTAAGAAACCAGTGATTGTTCTTTTACACATCCAGAGACTTACTGAAATAGAATTGCTTAATTTGAGCTTCAAACTCAATACACTATAAGGGCATGGATTCTATTGTTATTATGCCTGGCTTAAATCTCATCTAGAACTGTGGCTGTGTGACTTTAAGAAGGCACTCCACCTGCCTGAGCCACATTTTCTTAAGTCATAAACCCGAAATCCGGCAAGAATGAAATCTGGAGATTTTCTGGATAGATGGACGTATAGATATAAGTATAAAGTCCTTAGTATGGTGCCCACATGTAATAAACCCTCGGTACAAACTGGCTATCATTAGTATGAATATTAGTAAGAAAAATGATATCAATGAAAATTTCTCTCCTATGAATCAGCAACCTCCATTTTTCTAATAGCAAGCAACAATTACCAAAACAAAATTTTAAGGGAAAATAGAATGGAATTTTAAGAGTGGTAAGGTTCAAATAGGAACCCTGAGAGACTCAACAGAATTGGGGGACATTTTTTCAAAACCTGAATATGTCTTTGCTAGTTAGTAATTTACCTCTGTGGTGAAATTATCCAGGATCTTGGGTTGAGGAAACATTATATAATACTCTAAGGTTCAAAGCTTAACTTTTCCAACATGGAATTATTTCTTGCTTTATGGGCTATGGGGAAGGTACAGAGCAAATGCAGAGGTTTTGGAAAACAATTTGACGGAACAAATGCTATCCAATAAAATTAATTTCTCAGAGAATTATTTACAGTAGTAAGCAAAGTAAATTCCTCACAGCAATCTTAGAAACTATATTTTGTTAGCCTATTTTTTTCTTTTATTAAATTTAAAAACAGACTTACAAAATTCAAAAGTCACAATAGGATATTTTGGAGATATTAAAATGAAATGTGGAAAGCATTTTTTTTTTAAATTTTATTTATTTATTCATGAGAGACAGAGGGGGAGAGAGAGAAAGAGAGAGAGAGAGAAGCAGAGGGAGAAGCAGGCTCCCAAGGAACAGGGAGCCCGATGCGGGACTCGATCCCAGGACCCTGGGATCATGACCTGAGCCGAAGGCAGACGCCCAACCATCTGAGCCACCCAGGCGCCCGTGGAAAGCATTTTTTAATGGCATTGCAAAATGTTTGTATTTTATTATTAAATGTAAACAAAATCAGGTGACTGCATGGGTTATGCAAAATCTCAACTATAAAACACTATTCTTTAGGAAATGTTATGGCAGCAATTAGTTCTGAGATATGAATATGGATGAGAGTTTATTTTATTTTATATTTAATTTATTTTATTATTTTATATTTTACTTTTATTTACTTCAAAAAGGAAAACATATGCCATTTACAGTCAAAAAATAAAATACTATTTTAAAATAAGTCATCTCCAGAAGATAGAAAATAAAAGGACATTTTTCTCCCCATGGAGTTAAAGGCACTCTCAATCTCGCCAGTTTAGTGTTTTGTGAGCTAGCTTTGCCAACCCTGACCCACAGTGGCAGTGAAATCTCTCCCTGTCCCAGTTTGACTCCTGCATGAAAAAAGAAACAAGCTGTTCACATCTGTCTTATCTTTTAATAATTGTATTTTAAATTATAGCTATTTGTCAAAAACTCTTAAACTTGTAGCTGTGGATCTATAAGTTCCATGACCTATCTTCTCTGGAAAGGGCTGATGTGATTAGAAACGGTTCTATTATCAATCATTCAACTCAGGCACTCGGTCATCCTCTCTTGTTCTCTCTCTCTCTCTCTCTCTCTCTCTCTCTCTCGTCAATTACTCTAAATATTTTAGACAAAAGATCAGACCCACCCTACCTCCTCTCAGCTATGGTTGTCACTAAGGCAATTTTAAATCTTCCCTTAGAAAGAACTTTCCTGGGGAGACTTCTTGCCAGTGCCAATTAAGGGAAAGCTAATTCTTACACTCTCCATGGACTTAGCATTAGATTGTAACAAGTGTGGTTAAAAATAGCCCCTTTGGAACAAAGTGACTTTTCTGACATTTGATGGGGTCTTTAGTTGGTTTTTATTCCTCAGGTCCTGAGGACTAGCACATTCCAAAGTGTCACTTACCTGTGAAAGTAGTCTGCGAGGGAGATGTTCCTCCTCTCCTGACCCTGGGAGAGACTTCTGTAAAAAAAGGAGAGAGATCGAGAGTTGAATATTGTTCCTGTGTATTTGCCTTCCTTTTCTTAGGCTTAAACAGGACATTTTGAGTATGCTCTTCATCTCTCCATCTAGCCTCTTTGTCTGATCTCAGAGAGGTTCTTTGTCTCAGGGTTTACCATGGGAGAGAATTGCAGGGCTACTCTGCCTGCATTTCTATCTGGAAATTTACAGTTAGATAGTTCCTTACTCAGCTCTCCCCATCCCCTGTACAAGCAGTTTCACCTTCTTATGTAGTAATTGACTGTATATGTGTCTTTCTTTAAACTATCCTCTAAGAATATTTATGATCCAGAAAATATCTTATTTTCTTTGAGTAGATTGTAACAATTTGTCTTACAATACTTAGATCCATGGAGACTAACTCTATTTGTTTTAAATCAAGTTAAATCTGAGCACCACTGACCAAGGCAGCGACTAATTCAATCTATTATGTTATGGGGTCCACCTGTCTTCCTTGGGAACCAAGACCACACCTCCGAAATAGGAAGGGATGTGGTCTTCAGTCAGCGGTGGGCACCATCCTTGCCTTAGTGCCTTCTTCCACAGTGCACCATAACTAAGCCCTCAGCTCTCAGCCCAGCAAAGCTCTGAGACCTCAGGTCTTCATGTCAAGTCATGGCTGACATCCTGGAGCATTTCTGTAACCAAGAGGCAGCAGGCAAGCAGGGCAAGATCTCCACAGTTCCTAAATCTCTAACCTGCCATTCCCTTCCATCATCCCACCTCCCTCCCTCCTAGACGGGAATCCTCAGTGAGGTTCTCTCTTCCCTGCTTGATGAGCCCTCACTTCCCAAATACACCCTGATTAGACATGCAGCTGTGTTTTTTGGCCCTACAATGTCTTTTCAGCCTTAAAAACACAAAAATGTTGAGAACCTACTAGGTGAAAGCTTTTTCACAAGGATAATCTCGCATGAAACTTGCATTTTTTTTTTTTTTTTTTTTACCTGAGTTGGGTAAAGAGATCTACATTTAATGGATAAAGAAACTGAGACCCAGAGAGCTGAGGTAACTTGACAAATATCATGGAAGTCTTAGTCCAGAACTGGTAATTGGTCCTGATCATCCTATTGATTTCTCATCCTTCCTGTATTACATAGGCTGGCCAGCGGTTCCAGTTTGCATAGGATTGGGAGTTTCTGAGGACATGGGCTTTCAGGGCTAAACCCGGAACAATTCCTGTTAAACCAGGGTGAGTTGGTCCCCTTATTACTACATACACCATGGTTCCTATCTTGAAGGCCCCAAAAAGGGTCACAGAGTTTATACAATACTTTAAGTATTACAAAAGCTTAACAAAATCATTTTTTTTATTAAAGATTTTTTTTTTTATTTGACACAGAGAGAGATAGCGAGAGCAGGAACACAAGCAGAGGGAGTGGGACAGGGAGAAGCAGACTTCCCGCCGAGCAGGGGGCCCGATGTGGGACTCAACCCCAGGTCCCTGGGATCATGACCTGAGCCGAAGGCAGACACTTAATGACTGAGCCACCCAGAAGCCCCTTAACAAAGTCATTTTTACTCACATTACACTTATTAACTTTGTCTTTGGGTCACTATTTCTACTTCTCCTCCATTTTCTTTTACCTCCTTCTGCTCTTTTTGTTGTTGTTGTTGGGGATATTTAATTTGATATGTTAGCTGGTGCCTAGCAGAAGCCCCATGCACTTCTTACTGCACAGACTTTGAGGAAGGGACTACCTCCTTCTGATTCCATTGTCATTTTAATGCATATTTAAGAAACATGTTAAAATTAGACATGGTTTCAAATTCGGGCACTATCACTTCTAAATATCATTGCCTTGAGTGAATTATTTAAGCTCCTGTATTTTATAACAATATTCCACATTCCATCCATCTCATTCCATTCTCAGGTTCAAATTTGGTGTTCTGAAAAAAAGTAATTAAAAACTTTAAGTATGAATATTCTTGCCATGTAGTGATGCTTTTTCTGTTTACAGAGAGAGGATGATGACCTGGTTTTTTGTGGGGTCTTACTAAGAGGAATGAATATCTTTTGGAAAAACACATTTCTGAATTAAGATTATTTTGATCAGTTGTTGATTTATTATGGTAGCACAAGGGGCACATTTCTACTTTGGACTTTCTGGGAGGTATCTGGAGGTGATCATGTGTATCTTGGTGTAAATCCACTCTTGGCTTAACTGATTCTTGGTATAAATCTGCTCTTGACTTAATTGGTTCTTGCAGAATCATCAAAAGTGTGTCTGAGTAACTTTGCTGGTCATGATCTCTTGTGCCAACATGTACTGTGGGCTTGGATCCCCCGGAGTGCAGTGATAAATCACCCACTTCAATCTGCACCATTGCTGAGTTGCTGCAGTGTCCAGAGAGCTCCTTTTAAGAGAGGAAAGTGTCCCTGCTGATTATCTCAGGCACATGAATGCTGTTATCTAGCCAAGAATGAGTTCATGTGTAAGGTTTTTAATTCAGGCCACAATGGATACCCAATCTTCTCAGGAAATCCCTGAGATGCCATGTGTGAAAGGGGTAAATAGAGAAGAAAGATGATGAAATCTAGAAATCTCTTGGAAAATCTGGTTGTCTGGAGAGACAGTCTGAAGTGAAAAAGATGAAAAGAATGGGGAGAAATGTAAAGTTCTGAAGTTTAGCCTGAAGAATGAAAAGTCATCCAGTTCAGATCAGAGCTCCCTGTTTGGGGATTTATTTGGTTAAGATGTTAAAAAAGTGTTTCTTTGATTCCCATTCTGCTATTGTTCTTTCATATTTAAAGACAGAGAATTTCAGAAAGGATTAAAACACATGACCTAACAATATGTTGTCCATAAGAAACTTACTTTAAATATAACAACATAAAAAGGCTGAAAGTAAGAAGATAGAAACAGATATATTATTAAAATATTACATGAAGGAAATCAGGACTGGCCATATTAATATCAAATAAACTAGACATAGAATAAAGCAAATCACCAGAGACAGAGAGGAATATATTATAATGATACAACAGTCAAAATCCCAAGGAACATAACAATCCTAAGGTAGATGCACCAAATCACATAGCTGCAAACTATGTGAAGCAAAAGCAAATAAAATTGAAAGGCTAAATAGACAAATTACAATTATATTCGGAGATTTCAACATTTGTTTCTGAATGATTGATAGAACAACTAGACAAAAAGTCAACAAGAATATAGAAAAACTCATAAACCCCACCAATCAGCAAGATACACATTACATTTATAGTACACACAACAGTAGAAAAAACATTATCTTCAAGTCCACAGGGAACATATATTGGGATAGACCATATCCTGGGACATAAAACAAATCCTAACAAATTTAAAAGAAATTAAATCATACAGAATATATTCTTTGAACATACTGCAATCAAACTATAAATTTAATCACAGAAAGTTAAAAGGAAAATCTCAAACATGGAGACTAAATAACACATGTCTAAATATTTCAGAAAATGAAGAGGACGTCTCAAGGGAAAATTTAAAAATGCATTGAACTGAATGGCAATGAAAATACAAAACTTTGACAACTTAGATGAAATGAATTGATTTATTGAAAAACAGAAACTACCATAATTTACCTAATATGAAATGGAAACCTTGAATAGCCTTATAGTTATTAAGGATATCATATTTATAATTTAAACAGTCTTCAAAAAGAAACTTTCAGACCCAAATGATTTCTTTGGGGAATTTTACCAACATTTAGGAAAACAACACCAATTGGATACAATCTTTGACAGAAATAGATGAATTGGACTTTATCAACATAAAAAAAAATTGCCTATCAAAGACCCTGTAAAGAGCAGAGAAAAATGAGCTACAGAGTGGGAGAAAATATTTGCAAACTACATATCTGAGGAAGACTAGTATCTAGAATATATAAAGAACTCTCAAATCTCAACAGTTAAAAAAAAAAGATTAATCAAAAAAATCCATTAATCCAAATAGACAAAGATATACAAAACATGAACAGAAATTTCACCAAAATGGACGTAGCAAGGATAAATAAGCACACAAAATGATTTTCAGTATCATTAGCCATTAGGGAAATGCAAATTAAAACCACAATCAGATATCACAACACACCTATCAGAAAAGCTAAAATTAAAAATAGTGACCATAAAAAGTGCTGGGAAGAATGTGAAAAAAATTGGACCATCACACATGGCTGATAGGAGTGTAACAGATGACAGCTTCTCCAGAACACATTTTGGCAGTTTTTCTAGAAACTAAGAATGTAAACACCATATAATCCATCAATTACATTCATGGACACTTATCCCAGATAAATAAAAACTTATATTCATGTTAAAACCTGTACGCAAATGTTTTTAACAGCTTAATTTGTAATAGCCCCAAACTGGGAACGACCTAGATGTCCTTATATAGTGAAACAAACCAAAGCATGTCCATACCACAAAGTATTATTCAGCAATAAGAAGGAATAAAGTATTAATAAATGCAACAAACTGTGTAAATCCAGAGAATTATGCTGAGTGAAAAAAGCCAATCTTTAAAGGTGATTGTATCAAGTGATTGTATTTATAGAACATTATTCAAATGAAATAATTATAGAAACAAATTAATTGTTGCCAAATGTTAAGGAGAAGGGAAGATGGAAGGCCAGTAGGTGTGGCTAAAACCGGGCAACACGAGGGATCACCGTGGTGATCAAAATGTTCTACAGCACATTTGATTGTATCAATGTCAATGACCTTGTTGTGACATTGTGCTGCAGTTTGACAAAGAGTTACCATTGGGTGAAACTGGGCAAAAAGGTGTGTGGGATTTCCCTGCATTATTTATTACAGATGAATGTGAATTTGAAATTACCTCAAAATAAAAAAAAAAAAGTTTAATAAAAAATGTAGATCCGTTAGTTTCTGATTGAGGTGATCTCTAAATGAAAGAAAGAGAGAAAGAAGGAAGGGAGGTAGGAAGGAAGGATAGATGGAAGGAAGGAAAGAACGAGGAAAGTAGAAAGAGAAATGTATACGTCCTTAAAGACACAGTTCATATCATGTTTCAAATGAAAGCACATCGAAGGGTTAGGTTAAACCTATGTTCAGGTAGAGGTCTTCTAAAATAAGATGCCGTGAAATACACATAAATCATAAAGGTTATTTATTTCACATACTGTTTTAATATAATAAGATTATTGATGGGAATGTCTAAATTTTATATTGCACTTTACTCTTACAGTGGATTTTCACAAATCTGTGGTTCAGATCACACGTTCATTTATTTATTCAATACAGACATTATTTACTATGTAAACAATTGTCATGATCAGCTACAGGAGGAAATAAAATAATACAGCTCTAATAGTTTTTATTTTTATGGTCAGATTTGTCCCATCACATTATTAAACAGAAAATAGAGAGAGCTAAGATTCAGAGCCAAGAAAGTGAAGACAGTCTTTTTGAAGCTTGAAAACCAAACTATGAAAATAATAGAATTCCCTTTTTTTTCCCCTGGTAGATTAGTGACTTTTGAAATAGGTTAGCGTTAGTAAGTTTTTTGGTTATCCATTCCTATGCAACCCACCACCTCAAAACTTACTGGTTTAAATGATAAATTGATTATCTCTCATATTTTCACTAGGTCAGGAACTCAGACAAGGCATTGTATCTATGGCTTGTATCTGCCCCATGATATCTAGAATTTCATCTGGGAAGATGCAAAAGCTGGGAGTTGAGTTATCTGAATGAGTCCTCACTCGCATGCCTGGTGATTGATTTGGGAGTTTTAACCGCTCAGACATCAACTGGGGCTGTTGGCTGGAAGCTCTGCCTGTGGTGTAATCTCTCTTCATGGGCTAATTTGGGCTTCCTCACAACATGTAAGTTAAGTTCTTAGCGTGAAGCATTCCCAGAGGCCCGGGGTCCCGAAATGGAATAGCTTCTACTGTATTCTGTTGGTAAATAAGTCACAGAGCCCAGGTTCGAGGGGATGGGGACCATAACCCATCTGGTTCAAAGGGAATCATCAAAGAATTTTGAGACCATGATTTAAAACTGCCACAGGCATCCCACTGGCCACACACTGTTAACGTTCCTCGCAAATGCAGTACAAACTCTCTCCCCACCAAGAACCTCCAAATCCCATCTCATTGTAGTATCAGACTTAAATTTACGGTAGGATTTCATCCTATAAATCAATCTCCTCAGGTACCGACTAACAAAGAATGTTAGCGTCATATTTAAAACCAGCACAGGGAGCTCCAGATGAGAGACTCCGTGTTTCAGAAAGAGAAACGTAAGGTTGACAAAATGTGGACATTATGTGTCTCATTATGTCACCATGGAAGGTGTTTCCCTACATTTCTTAGTTATAGAAAGCATGTAGCTAAATATGAAACAGTGTTAGTTGAAAACAGGACTCACAGGATATGCAAAATTTTTCAGGCTCTTTTCACGGAAGCATTTTGGAATACAATGTACAGGGAGAGTTATTTAATATTTAAAGGGGCTATCAAATCTTTACTTATATCTCAAGAAAGGGTTTTCTTTTTCATCTCCAAAATAAGAATGGAGTATATGAATGATACACAACTCAAATTCTTTGTTGAATTAGCTACCCATCAACCATGGTTTGACTGATTCCCTCAGAGGAACATTTTTTAAAATGTCTGTGTCACCAGAGGTTGCTCAGGAGTTAAATACTAATGTTAACTTGGCTTTGGTGAAGTAGGACCACGTGTGATTTTAACCTGTGGACAGGTGCTTCTATAGAACCTACCCCCCACATCATGAACACTTCCTTTATATTTCAGCCCCAGTTTCTCATGCCTAGAGATTTCCCTGATGGCCGTAACAGAAAAGGGAAGGTATAATTTCATCATTTCACTGTGACACTGATAATAGAAATAACATGCAACCATAATATACAAGCATACTTTTATTATTGTTGAACAATATGGTAAGCATCAATGTAGAAGGAGCCCAGGAACACGGAATCCAGATTGTAAAATACCTGGATGGGATGTTGTACGAAACAGGTACCGTGAATTTCCTAGTACAGCTGTAATCCAGCAAGAGAACCTGATGGTCATCTCTTTAAATGAGGGTCCAAAATCCTCTGAGCAGGACCAGTAGCTGATTAAGTGAGGGTTACATCTGGACTGAGGCCTTAATGTAAGCAGCCATCACAATCCTTTCCTATATCTTCTCACAGTAAGAAGTGGATAGGTAAGACTATTACCCTGAAAGGAGAGTAGTTGAAAGTACTCAAACTTCCTCTAACTATAACACTAGGGTCAGAGAAAAAGGCAAAAAAAAAAAAAAAAAAAAAAAAAATGAGTAAGGTATGTGGCTCCTACATTGTGTGCCTGTCAAACCCAAAGAAAAGCATTCCAGGTCCCTAAAGAGTGACGGTTCCTCATATTGAGTCCAATGACTCCCAGCCGGTCCTGCATGTCTACTTGGCATAGTGCCAGTGTATGTCTGTTGTCCCGCTATGGTTATTAATGTCTCTTTTCTTTCTTAGAAGTCCAGTTCGGATAATTTATGAACTGAATGTTTGTGTCCTCCACCCCAAAACTCATATGTTGGAATCTGAAACCCCCAAAGTGATGGCATTAGGAGGTGGGTTCTTTGGGAGGTAATTGTAGTGAAGACCTCATAAATGGGATTAGTGCACTATATAAAGAGACAGGAGAGAGTTCCCCTCCTGTCTCTGCTCACCATGTGAGGACACAATGAAAAGGCGCCATCTGCAAACCAGGAAGTGGACCCTCCCCAAAATCCGACCATGCCAGCATCATGACCTCTGAGTTCCAGCCTCCAGAACTGTGGGAAATATATTTTTATTGTTGATACCCACCCCCCCGCCCCGTTTATGGAGTTTTGTTATAGCAGCCCAAGCTGAGTAAGACAGATGAGCTATCCCATTAAGTAGGATCCTGAAATCATATTTTAAAATTTTGGCAGAGTTGTTTCCTTTTCTTCTCAAAGGGAGTTGTAAGGGCCAAATCAGAGGCCATATCCAATTCTCCCTTGTTTTTTTTTTTTTTTTTTCCCAAATATCTTACTCTTTTGATATGAACTACTGTATTATTTACTAGGTTTAACACAAAGGCTTAGAGTCTACTTGGTCACAGCACCTTGAGGCTAGGGGTTGTGCTTTATTCACTTGTGTATACACAGCACTTGTTACTGTGATTGTCTGAGTCGAAAATCAATAAATGGTTGTTCAGTGAGTGGATTTTGCTCTTCATTCTTTCTGAGGGTACAATTAAGTCTCAGGAAATAAATAGCTGTGTTATGTGTAGTCATTTGATCAGGCACTAAATGTGCTTCTTTGGATCAGAACACTCACAGCCAAGAGGAACAAGTTCTCTTTAAGGAAGGGACATAGTGTCTCTCTGAGAAACCTGCATCCAGCTTTTTTTCACTTCACAGCAGGGGCAGCCCTTGCCTGAGATCTCCTTCTTAATGATTTATTAATGCAGTCACATCTGACAGTTTTTAATTTTGCTCACTCTGAATGCTACTTTTGATACTGTTGATTATAGTATCCTCCTGGCTCACTTTGAATATCATGTCAGCTCAGCTGTTTTGACTTTCAGCGTGTTTCACTCATGTTTGCTCAACAGCAATCACCATCCCCAATGAGAGGCCTCTTTCCTTCTCCCACCTTGACAGAAGATTGGGCTCTCCCTGGAGAGGCCTGGCATCGTGCATCTCTCCACTCAGCCTCTCCAGACAAGGCTGCAGTCTTCTAAAGAAGAAAAAAAGCAATCTTTGGTGGAGTGGAAAGAAAGCAGTCTTTGACACCAGGCTTGAGGCATTTGTGTTGTGCTTCCATGTGACAAGTGACTTTACCTGCCCGCGCCTTGGGGTCCTCCTCTCTAAGTGGAGGTAAGTCTGCCTGCCTCAAGTTACATTTGTGAAAATTCTCCAGTTACCTAGTACATCATGCTATGCCTAGTGGAGGCCATTCTCCCAGGATGACATTTAATAAGAAGCCCTTGTACAAAGGGTCGTCCACTGACTCAGCATCACGGTGGCATTGCCCATGAAACTAGGATAGGAATTAAAAGGGTCTCTTGACTTTGGAATCCTGACATGTTTTATTCCTGTTTTTCTTCAATCTGGTAACATTTTTTAAAAAATTGTATTCAAATATGACTGCCTCCTACACAAGATTATAAATTCTTATTGAAAGTTCTCAATTCTTTAATTTTGGATTTCCTTATACCTTCAGAACCACATAATAATGATACAAACTAGGATTTTAGTGAAGAAAAAGGGTGATACTATTCATGACTCCAGGGTGATAAATCAAAATCCGGCACCATCTTCACAAAACCAATAAGGCTGCCCTACGTAGAAACCCTGGCACAAACATAGCTACACAGAGAACAGTTAATATATTACACTTAAAATTTACACACCAGTGCCTTACAAATCAAAAGTAGCATTTCCAAATTCCGACTTGTGTGCCACTGACCTATTTCTAATCTTTTATTCCATATATACACAGCTGGCATACAGATTCCATCTTCCAAAATAGACATATCGCTGCATCTTTGGTTTTTTTCCCTCTCGATAACCACGTCCCTAGGGCTGCCAAGTTTGTTTGACCCTTTATCCTAAATACTCTGAAAATCTCTTTCCTTTCTACCTTCCTCACTGGTGCCACCTCAGCCCAGTTCCAATTATGAATATCATAAAAAAACTTTCAAAGTGATATTTTCAATTCTACTCCCCCTGCTCATCTAAAAAAAAAGTACTAATCTTACTTGATTAATTATAATGAATTAATTA
The DNA here is from genome assembly GCF_009762305.2 of Zalophus californianus. NCBI lineage: Eukaryota > Metazoa > Chordata > Mammalia > Carnivora > Otariidae > Zalophus > Zalophus californianus. The sequence continues at coordinate 184,967,496 of NC_045598.1, forward strand.
AATTAATAATTTAACCTAAGATAATTACATTAGCTCAAATATGATCATTTGACATCCACATTCTAAAAACCTCTGATGTTCCCCCTTTGACTTTATTATAAAACTCAGTCCCCAAACCACTACGGATGCAGATCTGATCTCCATACACAGTTGAATCCCCACAGCCTGGTTTCCCCTCCCTGTCCACTGTTGCAGACCCTCCTAATATTTTGTGCTTCCTGAATAATGATTGTTTTACCCATCACAATCGCTTCTATCTTCCTGGGCTTGACTTTCTGTCTCCTTTACTTGAAGAATTCCTAATTTTTATTCCAACTGCAATTCATTTGGTGCCTACTCTGTGAAAGCATTCTGCCCCCCTTAGGAAGAATTGGGAATTAACTGCCTTTAAAATTCCAAAGCACTTTCTCCACATCTCTGTAACAGCGGGGCGATTGTTTTAAATGCCTATATCTGCATTGGAGTGTGAACTTTGTAGACAAGGACTCTGGTTTATTAACCTCTGTATTTCCAGCTTCTTGAAAATACCATGTAGATATTGGATATCCATATATGGAGAAAAAGTAAATAAGAAAAACAGGCGATAGTAGAGTTCTTGATTTCTGAGCATCTTTTCAAAGTGCTGACATTTAGAATTGTTAATGTTGCTGATGATAAATAATGGTCTTATTATTATCTTTTGAGTAGTAGTACTGACAGCAACAAGCACACACTCCTGAACACTGACTGTGGTCTAAGCCCTATGCTAGTACATATGTGTTGAGTACCTTCTGTGTGCCTATTGCTCCTATAGGTGAGAGGATGATAGTAGCAATTATAATAATACCATTAATGGAGAATACTATATACTAGGTATGTTCTAAATTAGGCACTTGATAATTAATTGATTTTTTTTTTTTTTAGAGAAGAGATACAGGTTAAACAAATTACCCAGAGCCATACAACTATTAAGAAGTGAAATCAGGAATCAGTTCTGGGAATTTCAACTCTGGCATCTGTGTTCTAAACATCTCTGCCATCCTGGAACAGGCCAAAGTCTCTTTTCACATGAAGCTGACATACATGCAAAGGAAAAAGAAATAGGTAATGTAAATAAGTAAATGACAAGTCATTTGCAGAGAACAATGCAAGGAGTTGTAACAGAGTAATAGGAAGTGAAAGTTGGAGCACAAAGGCCCCAATGGAGGTGAAAAGAAAAACAGGATAGACTCCTTGCCTGCTGGAGGAAATAGCATGCCGTGTATCTCTGAGGGTCTTGGGAATATGACCATTTTGAGGACAAGGAAGAAAGTCTGTGTGTCTCAAGCACAGTGAGCAAGTTAGGGAGTCTCAGAAATAAGGTTGGAGTCGAAGCAAGAGGAAGAAGTCCTGTCTCAGTGACTGTTTGGTTTTTATCCTAAGTGGAATTGAAAGACAGTGGAGGGTTTAAAGAGGGGGAAACTGATTTATAGTTTTAAATTGATCTGGCCAGAGATACTGGTTAGGACTCCATTGCAAAGGCCCAGGGTTACAATAATGGTGATTTGAACCAGGGTTGTAGCAGTTCAAATGGAGATAAATACATGCATGATATTTAGAACTTCACATCTTGCACTCACTATTTTATAAGATAGCATGATTTTTCCCATATTAGCTAGGAGGGAACTGAGGCTCAGAGTGACTTAGCATTTTAACCAGGGAAAATTCCCAGTCAATATCTCTTACATGAGCTGAGTAAGGATTTGAACCTACATCATGTGCCTGGTTTCAAAAACCATGCCTTTGACATTCAGACATTTCTGAGGGAAGACAAACATCTCTCAGGGGTTCAGAAGATTCTGAGGTTGCTGTGGCTGATGACAACAGTGAAAGTGGAAACTGGGGATATGAGCAGTGAGCAGAGAGTATAGAAAACTTAAACAAAGCTCAGGAAATCCCTGATGGGGGAAGAACAGTTGTGTGGTGGTGACTGTAGGTGGGCTATGGTCATGATGATGATGATGATGATGATGATGATGATGATGATGATGCAGACTGGCCTGGTGTAGTGCCTTCCTGTGTTTGGACTTACTGAGAACTGGAATGACCTCCGTGATGGCAGACACAGTGGGATTCCACGGTCTGGACACATACATGAAGATCCAGACATCCAACCTGGCAGAAACTGGAAAGTGGTGTCTGAACAGAGAAGATGATCTCACAGACTATAACCAGGGTGAAAGAGCTTAGAGATCATTTTTAGAACATAAGATAAAGGGTTCCAGTGGTCATTAGGGAACTCATTGCAGTTCAACTGCTAGACTCCAGGTCTGAAACCACCACCAACCAATATCTGCAATGAAGTCTTATAGGTACCATGGTATGGGGTGTTTTGGGGGGTTTGTAGACTCAATTTTAAAGTGGGAGAACTTACCCTCATACCACCAAGCAATTCTATAATTCAGGACTGTCCTATATTTCTATCTAATTCAGACACTACCTACTTGGAGATAGCATCATATTCCACAGGTCAAAGCTTGAGTCTTACAAGACTGCCCCCCTCCACTTCAGATACCAATCTGTTACTACCTGTGCTTTTGACTGACAAACTATAGATTGGGGGTTCCAATGACCCCTCCTTGGACTTCAGACACCAGTTGCAAGTCTAGGTTGTTACCCGTCCTTCTGACCAACAGGCTATAAATCAGAGATATCCAAGACTTCCTCCTTAGGTTTGATTAATTTGCTAGAGCCACTCACAAAACTCAGAGAAACATTTTATTTACTACATCACCAGTTTATTTCAAAAGGATATAATTCAGGAGCAGCCAGATAGAAAAGATGCATAGAGCGAGGTATGTGGGAAGGGGCTCAGAGTTTCCATGACCTCTCAGAATGTGCCTTTCTGCCCAAATCTCCACATGTTCACCAACCTGGAAGCTCTTCAAACTCTATCTTTTTGGCTTTTATGGAAACTTCATTACATAGGCATGATAGATTAAATCTTTGGCCATTGGTAAATGTTTCAACCTCAAGCCTCTCTCCCCTCCCTGGGAGGTCAGGGGATGAGAATGAAAGTTCCAACCCTCTAATCCCAAGATAGGTTACTCTAGCAACTAGCCCTCGTCCATGGGTATGGTCCAAAAGTCACCTCATTGACATAACAAAAGACACCTTAGTGGCTTTCATAATTTAGGAAATTCCAAGGGTTTTAGGAACTCTGTGCCAGAAATGAGAATGAAGACCAAATATATATTTCTTATTATAAATCACAATATCCCAGGTATGTAGAGGGTAACACAGGGGCACACAGAAAGAGGGATTAGCTCAAACTTGGGGGTTTAATAACAACAAGCAAATCTTATGACAGGTTATTAAATAATTGGTAAGTGTTAAGGTGAGACAATAGGGGATTTACATGTTCTAAAGCCCATGCCATTTCACATACATTGCCTTAATTGCACTTCCTGATTGATGTGTGCCTCGATGACTCCTGTTCTATGGGAAAGGAGACTGAGGCTTAGAGAAGTAGAGTACCTTGCCCAAGGTCACTCCTGGGGAGTTGAACTTATTCAACCTCACAACCTACATCTTGAACACTCTGTAAGCAACTCCCTGTGGCTGAAGTCCAAAGAAGCAAGGGTTGTCTCTGAAGAGCAATACTGTAGGTGACAGCAAAAGACAAATCCCAGTGGTGCTTTGGGGCCCACTTAGAAATGTTGTCTTCTATCCATTAATGGATTTTCAACTGAAAATCACATAACATATGTTTGGGATTTTTCTTCAAATTTGATTCAAGGCCTGAGGTAACATCTGGAGAAAACTACATGAGTAGTTTGAGTTTCCGAGTGTCAGGACAGAGGTGAAGAAAGAGGTAAAGAATCAGGAATAGAAGTCCTTGATCCTTAATTGACCCTGGATTTGTAAATAATCTGGTCAAGTAGTCAATTTGGTGACTCTTAGGAGTTTTGGAAACTGGACATATTTTTTTCTCCTTGAGTCTTGCTTTGCTTATCTGTAAGATGACACTGATGGAATATGATGGCTAATTTCCCTTTAAATCTGTAATTCCTTTATAGAACAAAGGCAAAACACCCATAATTTAGAACCCAATGATTTCATAAGTAGATAAGATACAGCATGCTTCTCTTTAAAGAAATTCATATGCAACTAAAATTAATACCATACAGCACTCTTCAGATAAAATCTGTGATCTCATCTCAGTGATCCAAACCCACCCCTTATTATATTTCACAATGGCAGAATCATTCATCTAGCTGTCCAATTCCAAGCCTTGCCAAATATCACCACATTTGATGAATGTTCAGACCATGTAGAGTCTATTTCCTTAACACATTGATCCCTCTATAGAAAGACTTGCCATTTCTCACTTGAGTTCCTATATTGTCATCTCCATCTGGTTTCTGCCTCTCACCTGGATCTCCCCAATTCTCCCTTCTCACATTTGTCAAATTAATAATTTCAAACAAATATCCAATACCATCTCATCTCTGTTGAAAATCCTTCAATGACTCCCTATAACTTTCTAGAAAAAAATTCCAACTCCCTATCTTAATATGGGAAGCCCTTCATAATTTATATGAGTTGATCTTTATTACATCAAGAAGCACATTCAACCACTCTCTACTTCATATGTATAATTCCAACCAGAACAAGGGATTTAAAATTTCCTGAAAAGAGCATATTTGTACATCTAGCTTTCCAAATTATTCTTCATCTTGCTTAAAATATGCTTTGATTTCCCTAATATTTTCCCATGATCAGCCCTGATATTTCTAATTATTTATCTAGATTCAGACAAATACTTTCTTCTTTCTAAAACCTCCTCTGCCTCAAAGCCCCACTCACCCAAGATCTCTGGGATCCTCTCCTATGTTAATGACATTTCACTGTTCTTGCATAATATTTCTACCACAGAAATTATCACATTTTACTATTATCAATTTACATATTAGCACTGGAGTAAAGTTCATGGTTATTGCTAAAAAAATGACTTATTCATCTCTATATCTTCAGTGTGTGTTTAGCACATAGTAGGTACATAAAAATGTTTTGAATAAATGAATTACTGAATTCATGTTCTTCTTTTCAGTTAAGAAGGTCCATGAAATGGACTCAAATAATAATAGTTTGTTAGTTCAAGTTGCAATATGGACATGAAAACTGTGAACACAAATAATGCATTACCTATTTTTTTCATTCAAAATTTCCACAATTCTAGCAGATGTTCTCTCCAGTTACATCTTAATGAATGAGATAATTCTGCGCTTTGTGTAGTTGTCTCAAGGAAGGAATTATATTCAGGAACTCAACAATGTCCCAGTAAATAATAGATAGCAAGACTATTGCCTGTAGAAACAAATAATTTAGGTTTTGGTTAGTTGTGAAATGGGGAAAAAAGTCATAATATTTATGATAATGAAATAATTTAACAAATCTAATACAAGTCCTTAAACTATAACTGTCACTCTATTTCCTGCTTTATTGTGTACAAAATGCTCATCTAAACACCTGGAGTGTGAAAATACCATTCCTGGCTATAAAAACCACTGTCTGGAATGTATTTCAGTTCTCTCATATTTCCATTTTATCTTTTAAATTATTTTAAGTCATCAAGCCAATCAATGTCAACAGATTGAAAAGGATGCTATTTAATTTCATGAGCAATCACAACATTTTTATCTATGCAAAGTAAGATAGTGAGGATAATTGGGTCTTATGCCTGATGGCTCAAAGCAGTTCTCTGTGAGTGGCAGGAAGGACTTTCTACCATCCTTCATCTCTACCTGAATGCACAGTGTAACATGGGAAGCCCTTCAGCATTTCAAGGGAGAAGGGAACTCCAACCTCATTCTGTAATAAAATGGACATGTGCATATCTATGGGTCCACGTAGAATGTTTTAGGCATATTTTGTAACTTTTTGTAAGATATTCTCTTCACATTCTAATATAAGAAGAGATAGGAAGAAGAAAATTAATGGACACTTCTCTGATAGGTACTGTAAAAGTGTTTTAATCCACACAATTTTATGTTGTGGCTACTATTACCTCTATTACTCAGATGAAGAAATGATACCCTGAGAAGTTACCTAAGTCCCATGTCCCCCCTTTTTTAAGTTGCAAGAAGAACAAACAAAATACTAACCTTTCCACATAAAAGTTTTGTTTGGTTGCCATTCAAATATATCTCTTATCATGTGTGACAAAGATTGGCTCAGACAGGACTGGAATATCCCACCTAAGTATTCTGGGACATGAGATTGGAATACCTCAAACTTGTGGTTTTGTTTTTTCACATATATTTATTTAGGAATCATGCAGCAGGTACTGGGCTGGATGAATAAGGTAGATGGTTTCTCTGTCCTCAAAAGGAAAATAGTGTACATGTGTGATGTGACACTTGTTAGAATAGAGTGAAGATAGAGCACACAGAGGACAACAAATGTAGACTGGGAAAAATGGGGTTATATAAGTGAAGTTAGAAGACATAATTTGAAGGGGCATCTTGAAGGAAAGGTAAAACTGAGATGACAAACCCCTAATAGATCACAGATTAAAGGAAGATTGGAAGCCAAGGTTTGTGCAAGTGATGGGTGAGGGATGGAATATAGAGAAACAGAAAATGATGGGAATGTGTGTGTCAAGTAACAAAAGACAAATTTCTTGGATAAATACAAATCTAGGCTCCTGAAGAAGTTTTCTATACCCTTCCAGTCTAGGCTTCTTAATGTAGTTGTACACACATCATGAAATCAGGGCACAACAAAAAATACTGCTGGGGAAATTCCTTGTGAGGGTGAAATTTTCTGAAACTAGTGAAACAAGGAACTCAGAAGTTTTTATTTATTTTTATGGTCATAAATCAATGATAGTATGACAATGGTTAGTCCATTTATGGAACACTTACTGTATACTAGTCTATGTGCTTTACTAATATTTTTCTCATCTAATCTTCTGAAGCAAGTCTCTTCAGAATATACTATTATCCCATTCTACAGATCAGAAAAAGAGGCTTGAAAGTTTAGGGAATTTGTCTAAAGTCATAAGAATGGTGGGTAAAAGAGCCACCATTAAAATATTTCTCTAATATGAACTTAGGCAACACATTTTATTTTGTGGAACCAAATGAGACTTACAAGCATATTCTCCTTTACTCCTCTCAACAAAACTCAGAAGTAATTAGCTCTCTCATTTTAAGGAAATTTAGGCTAAGAATTGTTAGAATTTCTGTCTAACATTACAAAGATAATAAGAACTAAGATTCAATCTGAATTAACTCGAAGAATATTGGTTGAGTGACTACTACATGCCATCCACTGCTAGGTGTCGAGTCAAGAATGTTAACAAAGCAGACATGGTGTTTGCTCTGATAGATCCAACAGATTAGTTTGTGCAGAGAAATAGTGAAAGGACCAAGATGGTCTAAGAGACTTTAAGGTCAGTTCATAGAAAAACTTTAGCCTATTTTTAAGGATTTTGAACTTTATTCTTAAGTACAGTAGAAAGATATTGCCTCATTTTAAGTAGGAGAGTAACATGGTATGATTTATATTTTCAGAAGCCCACACTGGCTATGGAAGTAGAACAGGTTACAAAAGAGCACAAAGAAGGTTTTGAATGGAAATCAGATAAGGAATATTAGTAGCTTGGATTTGTTTAGTGGCAGTGAATATGGAAAGGAATGGGGCCAGTACTGGGAGTAAAATTTCTAGGACTTATTAGGATTTGGATGTACAGGTTAAAGGGAAACAAGGTGACTCTAAACCTTCTAATGTTGCAATTTAAATAAACAACCAAATTAGTATTGAATTCAAGTAGGCCGAGTGGTTATTTCCTGCTGAGACTGACTATACGTGAATAATACTATATATGGACCCAGTAAAAGTTAGTTGAGCCAAGTACAACAGGAAAGGGCTGCTGTTCTTCACTGGCCATAGCCAAAAAGTACTGTGATCCCATGAAAACGAACAAGTTGAAAAGTCAGTTACTTCCAAACTCTACAGCTCCAATGGAAGAGTGCTTATCTGATTTTCTGAAATGTCAATATATTTCATTAACTATGAAACAGTTGAGTCTTTAAGACATCTTCATTAAGATAAGTCAAGGTGCTAAGACACCATAATGCAGATTGCAAGGATTTTTTGCAAGTCCCTAGGAAATAAGACAGTATTTGCATGGGGTGGTAATTTGGCAATGTGCCAAGCCATTCTACAGCTAAGGCTCTGTTAGCATTTCTTCTTGAAACCATATTTTCTGCGTTGACTATCTGGCAGTTTTGGATTGCCTCAGGCTGATAATTGGCAACTGAGCTGTTAGACCAGATGGCATTTATTTATTTATTTTATAAAGGAAAGGAAGGGAAAAAAGCATGAAGCAAATTGGAAAGTCCATTTTTAGTTATAGAACAGAAAAATAAAGGAGAAAAGAAATTGATTTTAAGTAGTTCCAGATGTTACATACTTTTTTATTCACCAAGTCACATCTAAAAGGAGAGTGCCATTAAAAACAGAAAACAACAAACAACAACAACAAAAGACAGAGAGAAAGGGAAGAAGAAAATTTAAAAGAGAATCTACAGAATAATATTCAGTTGGATTTATTTGTTAAAGTTTTTATTTATAATGAATAAGACTGGTTTTTAAGAAGAGGAGGAAAATCACACAATTTACATATGAATAATTACTTTCATACTGTGTCCACATGAGAAACAGAACAGATTCAGCTGCTAAAAGTTCCACGGTGTTGTGTCTTAATAACCAAGCCCTCTCCATCCCACCTTGCTTTGTTCTAAGAGCCATCTGTGAGGTGCTATTGTGTTATACCTTCTTCAGCAGCTTCTTTTGTCCAAAGCAAGACTTTTATCAGCATCCATTAATAGAATGCCAACAGCACCTTCCATCAGCCTTTTATCTCACTTTGATTGGAGAAGAAATCAAAGAAATAACAATTCCTGTAATAAATTGTGTCTTGTCCTGAAAATGTATGCCAAAATTTTCACCTGAAATTTTAATGTGTTGAATCCTTTCATTGGGCCTCTTAAATTTAAATTAGCAATGTTCTAAGGAATTATCACAACTGATTGTAGAGAATAGGTTTAGGACAGGTCTGTTAAGTGGGGATTCTTTTTATATATGATCTATGTTGCGGAGATTGGGGAGGGGAAATTTTACTCTATCCTTTAAGGTTCTTCTAGCTAGTCTAAAAATTAAATTTACATGAGGCAGATTAACAGGAGAAAAAGACCCAGAGTTGGATAGTCCATTTTTAGTTATAGAACAGAAAAATAAAGGAGAAAAGAAATTGATTTTAAGCAGTTCCAGATGTTACATACTTTTTTATTTACTAAGTCACATCTAAAAGGAGAGTGCCATTAAAAACAGAAAACAACAAACAACAACAACAAAAGACAAAGAAAGAGAGAGGGAAGAAGAAAATTTAATTTTAAAATTACATACACACAGAGGCCCAGTAATGAAATTGAGACCCAAAGAAATGACCAAGGCAGGAAGTTTTTACACTTTTTAGACAAAGGAACAACAAACCTGTGAGGAATTGGCAGGACAATTCAGTAGTTTAGGAGCTTCAAGTAGTCAGGAATTCTATATAGAATTTGGCCTGGGGTATTAAATAAATAAAAGCACAAGGATTGTTTACATAGCCTTTTTGGCTCTGGATTCTCTGTCTCTGGTGATAAGGATGTTTCTTTACCTCCAGGTACAGAGAGGGTACCTTTCAGATGGTAGATTTATTTCCTGCTTTCTGGAGACAAAGTAGTATCAGTGTTCTTTTTACACTGGCTGTTTCATTTCTCAAGTAACTTTTAATTCAGAATAATCAATATACCAAAGTGGCACACATTGGGGTGGCCTGGCTTTGGCCCCTACAGTTGCTTGTCATCTTCCATTAGATCCACCACCATCCAGATATTTCACTTGATTCTTGAAAGACGAATTAATAGGAAAATCCTAGTCTTCCTGGAGTAGGGGCTCAAACATGGTATATCCAATAAGCTACCAGATGTTGCTTGCTTATGCTGATGGTTTGGCCCATTCTGAGGAAAGGACTCTAGCCTACCATTAAAGGTCTTTATTAGGAGTCAATGTTCAATTACATACCAACTATATAACTCTGGGGAGGTTATTTCTCCTCTCCTGCTCTCAGTTTCTTTTTCAGCAAACTGATATATGCTGTTGTAGGGTTGTTATATTGATCAAACTAGAAGCTCAGTATGAAAAATCTTTACACATCAGGAAAAATGATTTTGTATTCTGACTCTTTTCTGCCATTTACAATCTATAAAACTTTGGAGCACTTACCTAACATAACTAAATTAATGTTTTCTTATTTCAAAATATGATTTTTCTATTGTGCAGTTATGGGAAATAAATTACACATTATAGATAAATATAATATGTTTAACACCATGCCTGAAATATAAGGGCACAAAATAAATAATAGGTCTTTTTCCTCTTTTGTTTTCCTTCTCTGGGCAAATCGTTTTTCTACATGTTCATGGTTAGGAAACAAGATAAATGTAATAGCTTATATCAATAAAGTTGAAAATATTCATTATTAAATGCTTACTATATGCTGGGCACTGTTCTAGGCACAGGGAATAGAAAAATGAACTGAACAGGTAGGTGTCTGCAGTCATGGGAAAGAAAGACAAAACATACAAGTGTGCAAATAACATAATTAAAACAAAATGTCTGGTTTGCCACAAATCAAATTCTGTATCACAAAATCTGGAAATCAGTTTAGCATAGAAACTTGCTCCTTCTACAAGAAAAGAAAAGGGAAGAAAATAAGCCGATGATTATAAAGATTTCTTTGTTGAACTGGAAGATGCTAGAATCAATGAATGTTACCACATGCTACCACAGGAAAGGTAAAAAATAAAAGAACTTTCCTCTGCTCTAGTATGTATCAATGTGGTGGAAATGACTCAGAGACCAGTATTCCTCTGCTACACATAAGCCAATGCAAAAGCACCAACTTTATTATGCTGAGAACCCAGCCCTTTACAGCTCCTGCACTGTTACTGTCCACAACACTGGGCACTATTTTTCAATTGGTTATAGGAAAAATGAAGAGGAGTAACATGGAGAGAAGACAGTCACATGGAATGACAATCCAAAAGAAGGAGGAAACTCCACATTTGCATAAATTTCAGGTAGAACATTAAAACTCACACAAGGTACAGAATGGAAATTCAGCTGATCTCTGGAGAGCTTAAATGACAGGAAGCACAGGTAATACATGGGTGAGACAGATGATCTGATAATTCCCCTGCATGATGATGATACTGAGATATCATGAGAAGATTATAAGATGTGCAGTCAGTTTATTAAAAATACTCAGAACTGCGGTGCCTGGGTGGCTCAGTTGGTTAAGGGTCTGCCTTCGGCTAAGGTCATGATCACAGGGTCCTGGGATTGAGCCCCACATTGGGCTTCCTGTTCAGCGGGAAGCCTGTTTCTCCCTCCGCCCCACACCCCACCCCACTTATGCTCTCCCACTCTCTCTCTCAAATAAATAAATAAAATATTTAAAAAAAAACACTCAGAACTGCTTAATATATTTCTGGAATACTTACATCACAAATGTTTGAAATGAGAAAAAAATGTCTTATCAAGTAATTGTCTTTTAGTAGTTAGACGATGTACACTAAAAGTGCATTCTCTGTTGATTCTTGATCATTACAGCCTTCTGAAAACACTTAAGATCGTTATGATCACCATTCCACATACAGAACTATGGAACATTTTGGAGGAAGAAGAAATGAGGAATACGTTGAGCATTTAGTGCTACCACTTAGTGTATGGTGCTTGAACTTCCTGGTTATACAAATGATGTCTATTACATTAGGTTATGGTAAGATTGAATAGGAAAATGTTCTAGAAAGATGCCTCCCAAAATAAAATGAAATAAAATATTTGGGACAATGTTAGATTTATAGATATTAAATATTCTACTAGCAAAACAAGATATCTACATGAAAAGAAATTTCTGATGGAGAAATTAGAACACAAGAATTTTGTATACTACTAAATTCTTTGTTTTTTTTCTGATTTGTTGAATACCTAAATTTATCTGTAGGTTGGAAATATTTACACTAAGAAGTGAGAATGTAAATGAAACAATACATATCCATTAAGACACGTCATTAAAAGAAATAATGATGGGGTTTTATTTGTTTGTTTGTTTTGGTTTTGATTTTGGAGATAAGCTCTGTCTGCTCCAAGCTTTGAAGATGAAATATTGTGGTCAGGGGATAAGGCTTTTCACTTGAGAAAAGAGAAATTAAAACAAATATAGTAAAGCCACACAATAAGAAGACAGACTTACTGAATGGGGAAATCACTAAGCTTTTTAAAATTAGGCCTTAAGAAAAATGAAAATAAAGCAATCTGGTTAATTGGAGAACACTAAAATGTGGCAAAAATAGCCAAGTCCAAAACTGGCTTAAGGTCATGTGATCTTTGAAACATAAAACTACATCCAGATGATCACGAACAAATGGAAATAAGGCACTTTATGGAGTAATTGAGGGAAACGGTAAATCTCATTTTCAATTACTTTTAAGGAATCGCAGTACAATTAGTATGTGGTAAAAATTAAAAAAATAAATAGAAAAATTAAATCTTCATTCAAAATGTGAATTGAATAAAACTCCATCCTGGATATTTTGGTTTTAGTTTTAATCAAGATCTGACATTAACCTGCTGTGTGATGTTGTAAAAGTCACCTAAACTTCCCGGACCTGTTTCCACTAAAGGAAAATGGATTTGACATTTCCTTATAGGTATAATAATGTATTATTCTACAGAAAACTTTCATTATTTGGAACCCTCAGAAAACAGTTTTCTAAGTGGTTGAAAATGTACTTATTTCAGTGCTAAAATTCATCATTCAGCCATTTTTTACTAGGTTTGTGTTTAGCAGGCACATTGGTTGAACCTGTTTCTACTTTCTTATGTAAATGGTACTAAATGCCAGTTCACTCTCCTTAATGAATTTGAGTTTCTTTGAGGAATTCATGCTGTCCAATTGTGATTCTAGATGGCAGTCTTGTGCTTAAAATTTCCTCTTTCCCCCTTTGCTCAGACTTCATCTCCAGCTTCCAGTAGCCCTCTGTAACAGTTAACTAGTCCATCCTCTCTAAATAACTAAGCACTTATTAACCTTGTAGAGGAAATGGCCTTATGGGGGACTTGATTTTGGGGGGCGGTTGTTGCAAATGAAATGCACAAGTTGTCACATGTGGATTTACATAACACCACTTGGGCTCTGAAGAGAGAGCACTTTTCTCCTTTTCAGAAATGTGGATCCTGGTGGAGGTGGTTGGGTGACTGGTAACTGAGCTCTGAGAGATGATGCACGCGTGTTCTTATTGTTCTATGTATGGAAATATTTGTTCTCTTCTAATAGGGTCAACAGCCCCACAATTGGGGGGCAAAGTTGGTCTTTAAACACTCTGCTTATTCATATGGAACTCTTTTGTTAAGTTTTTGAAAAGCCCAAAGATTTTTCTCTCCACTGAGCTCTCTCAGATCAAGAAAAGATAAAGTGTGATTGATTTTAACGCGTTAGCTCCTGCCCACAATATTCATCTTCAAAGCTTGTAGTGGACAGAGCTTATCTCCAAAATCAAAACAAAACAAAACAAAAAACCGCCCCCCCAAAACAAAACAAAAGGAAAGTCTAGGGAGGTGATTTTGGCTGGACTACTTTTAGAGGTGGGATCTTAACTCCAGAAAGTTCAATGAGGTAGAAATAAGCCCAACCAAATCCATTTAATATCCATGAGAAAGGTGATTCTGTCAGAGGGGAAGAATGTGAAGATTTCAGAACAGCATCAGACAATAAGGAGATAAGTCATGTCCTATTAAATGGTTTTTAAAAACACATAAAACACTGACAATAATTAATTAAGGCATAAGTTGAATCCATGGGATGTGGACTGTAAGACTCCATTCGAAGGGCAGGCCTTAGAGATCTTTTCGATATTCCTCCACAAGAAGAGTGTAAGAAAAAAATCACTCCTATTATCTGAAGCTCTATGTCTCGTGTTAAACAAGACCTGTTGGTTAATATGCCATTTCGATTCACTTGGTAAACAGGCAATCCCAGATCTGCTTAGTACAGAAGCATTTTTTCCAGGCTTACAGAAATAACTTGGTGTCTCCACATGATGTTTAATAGAGTTCCCGAACGTAACACACTCCAAACATGAACAGCCACCTTTTCCTTCTTCTGTGGTCTTCCCCATTTCATCCCGCCAGTAGCTCAGGCCAAATATCTTAAGGTCATGCTTCACTTTCACTTCTCATCTATCAGCAAATTCTTTGGGTCTCCTTCCTAATAGCTAGAATCTGATTACCTCTCACCCCCTCTCCTTTCCACCCTTATCACAACCACCATTACCATTCACCTGGGTCATTGTCATGGCCCTCCACTGTCTCCTTTTGTTTGCCCTTGCATCTCCTACCCCACACACACATCTCATCTAGGTATAGCAGCTGGACTCAGCCTACTCAGTGTTCCATTTTATCATGTTGCATCATGACACTCCTGTGCACAGTGCACTGCCCTGAGGTTCCTCCTCATTCAGAGTAAGTGACCAGGAGGGTTCCCACAGCCTGGACCCCTTTTCCTGTCTGAGCTATGCCCTCCCTCTTTTCTCTTGCCTCACCTCCTCCAGGCACACTGACGTTTGGCTCCTCCTCTCACATGCCAGCCACATCCCCTTCTCAGGGTCTTTGTATTTGCTCTTCCCTCTGCCTGGAATGCTCCTGCAGATTCCACAAGGCAAAACTCTTCATTTCCTCCCGGTGTTTCCCAGTTTCCTAGAAAAGACTACCTTTCCAGGAGTCTTTTCCTGACTGTGCTGTTCAGGTGTCAAACTAGTAACTCAGGATCTCCCTGTCCAATGACCTTTTCTGCATAGCAATCATGTAAAACATCTTGGGATTTAATTATGTGTTTCTTATATTCTCACTGCCCTGGCATTCCCCTAGAATTTATGTTTCATGAGTTGAGGACATTGATTTTTTTATTTTTTTCCACTCTTTTAGACACAGCATCTTAAATGGTGCCTGGCACATAGTAGGTGTTGTAGGTTGCACGAATCAATGAATTGATGCATGAGTGAGTACTTTCACCACAGGAAATGACAGACTTAGCTCTGAACATGAGGAAGCAAATTATAACTCATGGTGTTCATATTTTCTTGTTAAGTTTGGAAATAATCTGAGCTTATTTGACATTTTAATCACTTATAACTTGGGAGAATTTGGCATATTAAAGTATAATTTGACATCGAAGAGTATCTAACATATTAAATTGATTCCGGTTTAAAATGTGGAATTGAAAATTTGATTTTGCTTGTCATTCTAAGTTGACTAGTCTGAGAAAATTTTACACATCTGTGAAAATTGTTAGAAGATCTCATAATTTTGATTTATTAGATTTATGGAAGTTGCTTAAGTGGTTGGGAAGCTTAGCTTATTGGAGAATGGAAGTACTTAAAAATAAAAATGAACACATTAGATTTATAAAAAAAGTTGAAAACATGAAATAGACTTTAATTTAAATTGCCAAGGTTGACTTAAAAGTTTTATTAATATTTTCTAGATTTACAAATAGAAAATAAGATGATTTGTAAATTAAAAGCACAAGAACAGGATTTCAATTTTATAATGTTAATGCATTGAAATTAATTTTCTAAGGTCAGAATAACCTTTCAATCTTCTTCCTGTGCATAAAACCCACTTTCAAATACATCAAAAACACATACTGATGGTGAAAATTCAGGCATTAGTAGAATGATATTTTTTTAGAGCATGATGTTGCTAGAAGAGAAACATAAGTTTATACTTATATAAAAAAGCAATTATACAAGAATACTAATAATTATGATAGTTGCATCTATATCCACATCCATATCAGATCTCTTATCTATTAACCAGCACCCCCACCTCCACCATCAACCTCATTCACTTTTCACTCTCAACTTGAGAACCAGATTTGCTCAAATACATTGAAAAACATTGGGCTTCATAAAGACTACTTTTCTGGAGTTCACATTCCTTGTTAGAAATATAATCATAAGTGATTTATGAATGCCTCTTTCCTTTTGTATGGTCATGCATCACCGAGGAGAGTTACACAGACATTTAGTCCACTCTCTACTTCCCTCTTCAGGGAGAGAGAGATATCCAAAGCAGGTATCTTGCAGATTCCATTCATTTCTGTTTTGACCAACTCACAATGGTAATGGGAAAATAATAACAGTGGCTAACATCGATGTCCTTGGTACCCTTCTAGAATTTTTTGTCTATTATCTCATTTAGCAATTAAGGGCAGAAGTTTGTACATGGGCACATGATGTACATGACTCTGACCATGCGTTTCAGAGACTTTAAGTGGTGGTAACAGAAGAGTAGCTGGTGGGTTATTTCATTAAAAAAGAATGGAACTGGAGCCAGGGGGTATGTTCAGCTCATTTCTTACCTCTTAAAAGATTTCTTATAATTTCAGGTTGGAGTGTGCTTTCATATAGAGTGTTTTACGATATCCTGACAAAACCCTAGTCACACGAGATTCAGCAGAAATATGTTTACAATGTATAATAACCTGTCCAAGGCTGATGAACTTGAAATTGATTGTCTTCGCTGTCTTTTTCCTGGCACACCCCTCCCCCACACACACATTCTGCTTCAACCACATGAGTTTTCTTGCTTTTCTTTATTAGCACCACATTCTTTTCTGCCGTGGCTTTTGCACAGGCTTTTACTTCCTTGGAATGCTTTCACTTCAGATTCAGAGAGCTTCTTTCTCACACATCCCTGACAGACTCTTCGATCATCATTTTACCTGGCTTTATTTTCCTCCATAGTACATATTACATCTGATTGTACAGAATATTTGATATATTCCTTTGGTTTCTGATTTCCTCTTATGAGAACAAGAACTTTGTCTACTTTGTATATTGTATCTCCAGCACCCAAAATAGTTAATAACATTTGATAAATGAAGTGACTGAATAATGCTGTAGCAAAATCCTACCTTGGATTCGAGTCTACTGACATGGATTGGCTTCATAGCTCTCCCCAGGGCATGGGCTACTGCTGGCACCTGCCCTTCCTCCCAGTAGAACATTGTTCCTGAGCCTCACCATGAAATAAATGAATTGCTAGGAAATTGGAAGAACTTTTTTTTTACATCAGACTTGTAAGATAAGAGTTTTTTAAATACAATTTAACAGCTTTTTAGCACCCAAATTCAGAAAGGCTAACGATTTAGCCAAGGTCACAAAAGCTTGTCAGTGCAGGGCTGCTTCTGACCCAAGTCTGCCAGTAGTTTGTGGAGTCTCTGCTCTGTCTCTACTGCCCGTGGGATGCTAATTCAGTTTGAACATCATAGCTTGGCGAGAATACTTCCAAGTGGTGCCACTGCAGCTCTTTAATCTATGTCATAATCACTGATCATGTTACCTTAATGTCACTAGCACTCCTTAATGAGCAGGGATCGTGGACTGAGCAGATGGCCGATACTGGAATGATGGAAATTTCATAAAGGAAAAACAAGACACCCTGAAACAATATTAACAGTCAGTCTTTTTATTTACATAGCTTTTGCATAGGTTGCAAAGCAATTTCTAGGACTTTATCTTATTTATTTCTTAGTTCCTCCTTATAACCTCACAGGGCAGGTGGGATGGAGAGTCTGAAGATGAGATTGAGACTCAGAGAAGGGGAGGGATGTATACTAGCTGTATTCATCAACTTAGGCTGCCACAGCAAAATAACATAGACTGGGTGGTTTAAACAACAAGAAGTTATTTCCCACGGTTGTCAGTGGTGGCTGGGAGGTCCAATATTGAGGAAGTCCAAGCTGACAGATTCATTTTTCTGGTGAGAGCTCTCTTCCTAGCTCAGGGATGGCAGTCTTCACACTGTGTCCTCCAAAGGCTGAGAGAGAGAGAGAGAGAGACCAATCCCTCTGGTGTCTCTTTCTCTTCTTGTAAGGGCACGAATCCCATGATGAGGACCCCAGCCTCATGACCACAGCTAAACCTAATGATCTCTCAAAGATAACATCTCTAAATACCATCCCACTGGGGTGGGGCTTCAACATATGAATTTGGGGAGGGGCACAATTCAATCCATAGCATAAGCCTTTATAACCAATGAGCAGAAATCAAAGGCAGGTAGGTAGATTTTCTTCTGAGCCTAAGCTCAAAGTTTCTTCTATCAGTCATCACCCTATCATCTCAAATGAAACTCACTAGAGAAGTCATCAATTCATTCACTTGCTACTAGATAGGTTCTGAACAGAAAGGGGACCTGGTATGGACCCGATTTTAGTCTTTCCTCTATTGGCTCCTATGATCTCCTCAAGCTATTCGGCTGAGGGGTAACAGTTATTAGAACATGCTTTCCCCTTTGCCACATGTACTTGCCATTCATTGATATGTGTATCAAACTTGTCCAGGTCGCTGCTCATTCTGGGCTGATGAGACAATGTATTTGTCATCTCTTTAATGTTGGGTATAGCCATATGGCTTATTTTGGACAATGACATTTGAACAGAAGTGGAGCTTGTCACTTCTAAGCAGAAGCTTTAAGAGCCAGTGGGCAGAATGATTTCCCTTGCTGCAATGATGGTAAAAGCACTTGGGCCCAGCCCACTCCTCAACCCTGCCAATTCACTGTAGCACTTAGAGCATGCAGGATGACCAGAAATAAATGTGAGCCACGTTAGTGGGGGCAGGTTCAAAACCCCCTTTCCTCTGACCAGGTTGAGAACCACTGAGCTAGGTGAATCAGGAAAAACTGATGCCGTGGGCAATTTGAAAAGCAACATAAAGAAAGGTGGTGGGGCAATTGGAAACTGTCTAAAATTGCTCTATGAAGTAGGAGATAGGGGAATTCAGGCAAATATTGGTGTTGCAGGAATAATTTGTACACCTTGCTCCCATTTTCATTAAGAACAGGAAACTCTACTTTCTGGAAAGAAAAGTGGGATTCATCTGCCAAGTGAGACTGGGATAAAGAGCTAGACATTGCAGCCCAATCCGTGCTGGGTTTCTCTCTCCTTTTCCACCGGACATTGCTCAGGGTAGCGATGCTCACCTTTGCCATGCAGTGAGTGATCTGCCCCCAATTATCTAAGAAAAGTTATATTAGATAATAATAAAGCTAATATCCCATCTCCAGCTTCTTCCTTGGTTGGTTTCAAGCTTGTGGGGGGGGGAGATATATATTTGGGCCCCCCAAATCTCATTAGTTAGCAAAAGGAGACTCACTTAAATGGTCCAGGTATAAAAATGAAGCCTTGCAGGGAGCTTTTGGAAAATAACCAAGAGAGAAGGCAAATTGTTACCATAAGCAGTGCACAATTTGTGCAAAAGACATTTCTCCCAGACCATATGGGTCATCACATTACTGTAACGAACAATAATAGAATTGCCAACAATGATAATGACAATAAACACAACACCATATTCTTTCAACAATACTAGTATGTAAGATTTAGTCCAGAGGCACAGGCTGAGAGGTGGTGTTGGGAAGATTACCAGACTATTGCTAGCTTTGTGTTGTTGCCAGGATCGCAGCCTTAGGGGGATCTTGCCCCTCCTCTGTCTTTTGCCCTCATTCACTTCCTCTGATGTTTCTCATTCCCTCCCTTTGCCAGCTTTTCACACACTAGCAAAGGTCATTACACATAAGTATTGAGATTATAAAAAGAAAACAAAACCTCCGAAAATCCTGTCCCACTCTAGTAAGCGACTTTTTAAACAGATGCTGGGATTCAAGTAAAACATGACACTTTATAAATGCAGAGAAAGGAAATTCAATATTGAGGTCAGTGAATTCTGCTTTAAAAAATAAAAAAAGGTGAATTTAAAAATTAATTTAGCAAAATTTTTTTGAAAGATTCATAATCTTCCACATGATAGTCGATATATTGATTTCCAATTTTCACCAAAAAAGCAAAAATATAAGAGAATATGTACAATAAAGGAAAAATGGTGGCTACTGTTTCTGAACTTAATCATCAAGGGAAACCACCAACCTAAGACTACACAAGGTATGTATATGATGTGTGGGCATCCACTGTCTTATAGAGAACCAGAGAAGGAGGTGTGTGTACTCCCATGTGTGTGTGTGTGTATGTCCACAAGTGTGTGCACGTGTGCACGCACACACACATACACAGCCATGCATGTGTGTAGTATACTCACTCTTGCTCTCATTTTTTCTTTTTTGGGAAGTGTCTAGCTATACCACATACTTCCCGAGTAGCTTTAAATGACTCTAACTTCATTAACCCGTTCCTTTAATTGCTCTACTGAGGGCTTGTCATCTGGCTGTCCTCATCTGAAAACGTTCTCATTTTTCAAGGACATGTTGCTTAATCCAATTTCTGACACAGCTATTTTTACAAGGCTCCCATCACTTTTTAATTAGCCACATTTATTTTCTCTTTGCTTTTTCTCCCCACATCTCCTGCTCTTAAAGTTCTCATCAAGTGAGAAAAAAAGGAAACTTTGAATTTGCTGCCAAATCCTGGTTCTGCAAATCCATGTCTTTGAAGAGGTCCTTAGTCTTCTCTCTTTGTCTCATTGGTCACATCCTTCAGGGCCACTTCTCAAGCTTCTTCTCCTTTATGAAGACTTCTTTTTTCATACTAAAAACTACTTGTTATACAGATTCTTTCTGAAAATTCAGCAATTATAGAAAATTTTAAACATACACAAAGTAGAGAAAATTACCATGTACTTCACCCAGATTCAATAATTATCGACTAGTGACCAACCATGTTTTACATTAATCTCCACCCATTTCCCATCTCAAATCACTTTGAAGCAAATTGGAGATATATCATTTTATCTTTAAATATTTTAATAGGTATTTCTAAAAGATAATGAGTTTATTTATTAGACCATTCTATTGAATTATGATAGACATATAAAAAGCCATACATATTTAATATATATAACTCAATGAGTTTGGTGTAAGTATACACCCCTGAGACTGTCATCCACATCAAGGCCATAAACATACCAATTACCTGTCAAAGCTGGTTAAGTGAGAGAGTACCAAGCTAAGGAAGGGAGGAGACGGTGGTGGAGGAGGAGGAGGAAGAAGAGAAGAGTCATCTCAGCAGAAAATATGTTTCTCTCAGAAAAGAAAAACTCAAGACAAATGCTTAACATCCTGTTCCAAAGAAAACCAGGAGATTAAGAAATGTATAGCGCTTTTGTTGGCATAAGCCCAGTTTTAATCCGTTTTCTCAAGCTTGCTAAAATATTTGCATTTTCACTGGCTTTTTTTTTTTTAATTGTTAATGTTAATTTGTCCATTAGCAGCTGTTTTCTGTTTTTAGGACACGCAGCAAAAAAGGAGTGGAGAAAGAAAGTAAAAACGGTCTTTCTGACATTAACATTGTGTTGCCTGAAGTTCTAAGGAGACAAGGAAATGTGAAGGATACCCAGCACAGATCTAGAGAAGGTATTCAGTAATACAGAGGAGTGGGATCCCAGGGTGCTCTGCTCGGTGTATGCTTAACTTCATAGAAAACTGCCAGTTTTTCAGAGCAGTTGTATTACTCTACTTAACGCAAAGAAGTGTGGGCAAGTTGTAATTGTTCCAAATCTTCAGCATAACCTTGACATTTTAAAGAGTTTAGAGGCGCCTGGGTGGCTCAGTCGTTAAGCGTCCGCCTTCGGCTCAGGTCGTGATTCCGGGATCCTGGGATCGAGTCCCGCATCGGGCCCCCTGCTGGGCGGGAAGCCTGCTTCTCCCCCTCCCTCTGCCGCTCCCCCTGCTTGTGTTCCCTCTCTCGCTGTGTCTCTCTCTGTCAAATAAATAAATAAAATCTAAAAAAAAAAAAAAGAAAAGAAACAATGTCATTCATTTAAAAAATAAATAAATAAATAAAAAGTGTAGTCATTCTGAAAAATTCATAGTGGTTTTTCATTGTGGTTTCAATGTGTATTTCCCACATGACCAGTAATGCTATGCATTCTTTTTCATAAATAAGCAGTGGTTAATGGCCAATAGGGCATGTTTTGGTAAAGTGTCCATTTTTTAATTGGATGATTTGTTTTCTAACTGGGTTGAAATACTTCTTATTTTTGGATACAAATCCTTTGTTAGATATAGGGACTGAGATTACATTCTTGCATTCTGAAGATTGTCTTTCATCCCCTTACCATGGCTAAAGAATGGCTGAAGTTTTCAACTGTGATGAAATCCAATTCAACCATTTTTATAAGGTTTATGTTTTTGTCAGTCTATCCAAAAAGTATTGTTTGCCATAATACTGCAGATGCCCTTCTGTTTGCATCTAGAAGTTTTATAATTATATATTTTATCTTTAGGTATATGATCCATTTAAGGCAATTTTTTCCTATAGGTCATGAGTTAAGGAGTTGAAACTTTTTTTTCTCCTGTGGATATACCATTGCTGAAGAAACATTTATTTAAAAACTTTTATTTCCTCTATTGAATTAACATAGCACTTTTGTCAAAAATCAATGGACCATGTATGAGTTGGCCTGTTTCTGAAATTTCTATTCTATTCCATTGATCTAAATACATAAAACATCAAGCCAAAAACTACATAACATTGCTGAAAGTAAATACGTTCCAAACACATGGAAAATATATCATGTTCTTTGACTAGAAGGCTCAAAATTGTTAAAATGTCAATTCTCTTCAATTTTATATATGGATTCAGTGCAATACCAATCAAGATTATCAAAATGTTTTGTAAAATTTAGGATGCCGATTTCAAAATTTATCTGGAAATGCAAAGAACGTAGATTAATAAAATAATTTTGAAAAGGAAGGGAAGTTAGAGGACTTTGAAGGTTTGAAGTTTTACTGTACAGCCAAGTTATAATAATAGTGTTGTATTGCCAAAACTGTAATCTGCCACAATGCATATGGTGCTATAGAGAAAAGGAACCAGAATTTAGCCCCTCAACCTTTTTGCCTCCAGTGTTGCACAAGTGGATCTCAGAATGCTACCATATTCCTAATAGATGTGGGAAAGAAACTTTATCTGCCAAGGAAATTTTCCAGGAAAATGGGTGGCGGGGGGGGTCGTGCTATGGAGAGGAGGCCTGTAGGAGTGAGTTGGACCCAGGGAAAAGATGGAAAGCACTCTGCATGAACAGAGAAGTGAAAGGCAGCTCCTTGCATTGCAGCATCTGCAGTACCAGAAAGACCTGAAGTCGCCTTTGAGATGCTACCATCGGGATGAGGTAACATCCTGAAAAACTGTATCACGTTACGTTTTGGACCCCATTTTCTCATCCTTTGGAGATATGACACTTTACTGTATATTGGAAAGAGAAGTTGCATTAAAATAATGTAATATAATTTAAGAGATATAATATCAGTAAATGGCAGTTGGGATTTGAACCCAGTCCTTCTTGACACCAGTGGTATTTTCGTGCCTTTACATCATGATTTTCTTGGTATCTGTCTTAAAATAGGGTATTGATCCTATTCTCTGTGTCTATATTTTGGTATTAACCTAATAACAAGCCTGGCATATACCCGTGAAGTCTTACATGACTCGTCCAAGTAGTATAGATGAGGAATGCCTTCATTATTATATCAGAGGGCATATTCTTTATGCATAAATGGCATGGGCATGTGATTACTTTTACATAATACTTCTAATAGGGTTTTATTTATTTGCAAGAGTGATGGTGGCACATTAATAATGAAGACATAGAACAGTACCTGGCACATGGTAGGAAATAAAGGATAGATAGATACATAGCGAGATGATAGAGTGATTACAGATTATTTAAAAAAAGTATGTTGTGAAAGAAAAACAAAAATAAAAATAAAGTAATACCCTAAAATAAATAAATAAAAATACAGAAGAATATAAAGAAAAAGTATTTGTGGTTTTTCCTCAGTATTAAACCAGAATTGACACAAACTAACAAACTGCCTCAGAATTCTTTTGCATCTGACCCAAAATAAAAATACCAGAAGTTCTGTTGGGGATGACATTCCTCATAAGACTGGAGTTGAATTTCATAGTCTAAACTGACAAAATAAGCTCTGGATGAAGTCCTAAAGGCCTAGCAAGAGGAACCTAGTTTCAGAGCCAGATTCGACCAATATAAAATCTGAAGTTAAAGAAAAATAAAATATATACATATATTCTTATTCAGAATATTATGAAAATTATTATAAAAATATTTATGAAATTAATATGAATTATAAAAATATTATAAAATATATGACAATTATTAAAGTATCTATATAATATATAATTATATAATACATAATTAAAATAATATGTTTTAATTATATATAAATAAATATTATAAATACATATTTAATATATAATATAATATTATAATATATAATTAAATTAAAAGTATATATCATTATATATAATATAATTATAAAATTATATATTAATGTTTATTAATATATACAGATATATATACTGGTGTGTATATATATATGTGTGTGTGTGTATATATATATATATATATACATGCATACATATATATATCTGTAGAATGTATCCAAGCAGGCAATTGCATTAGATTAACATAGAATAAGATTGTGAATTGAAGCAGGCATCATTCAGCAAAATGATGGATAGTTGAAAAAGAAACAGATTTGTTTCTGGCAGAACTGCTGTGATCCCCGAGGCTGGGGTCATGGTTGTAATGAAGCAAAGATACACTATGTTCTTACAGTCCAGATGAGCAGCCAAGAGCTAGTTTCTCTGGGAGATGGGTGTGCAGAAATGCGGTCTAAGAGACGAGGCAGAAGGTGACAGTAATCTCTCTCAAGAGAACAGAAGAAACGACCTTGTACTTTTTGTGATTGGTACTATTGGCACTAGCTTTAGTTAATGAAGGAGGAGGAAAGCTGGTTCAGTGGATAATGTGTCTGTTTCATATTACTTCCCAAGGTGTGGTCATAAAGATTTTTGTGCATTTAGTTGTTAATTTTCTGTCAGCCCCATGAGAGCAGCGTCCATGCCTTTTGCCTGTATTGGCGAGAGCTTGCCCTTGTTCAAAATCATGGAAACATGAAGGATGACAAAGCTGAATGGACTCAGGTGCAGGAGGTCCCAGCCTCATGGAATCACTATGTCATTTTGTCAATAAGGAAAATGAAGACTCAATTGTAGTGAATATTCTCAGGCTGCAGCAAGTGACCGAAAAATAAAGGGTGAGAACCCATCTTGCTGTCTTTTATGTCTGCCTGGGATCCTTCCCTGCACCCCCACCCTCATCCCACCTCATGCCCCACCGCCACCGCTGTCCTTATAGGGTCACTAATGGGACAGCGTACCTCAGGCACAGCAGCCAGCATATAATGAAGTATCTATCAATATAGGTTAAATATTACAGGTTTTCAAGTTTTAGGTGCTATTTTTTATTATCAGAGCCATTTGGATACTTTTGAAGGGTTTTAGCAATGATATGCTGACATATCTTTGACAACTTGCTCTCTGTATTTGTTAGCTGGTGCTGCCATAGAAAAAAGTACCACAGACTGGGAGGATTAAGCAACAGAAACTTATTGTTTCACAATTTTGGAGGCTAGAATTCCGAGTTCAGGATGTCAGTAGGGTCAGTTCCTTCTGAGATCTCACTCCTTAGCTTGTAGATGGCTATCTTTTTACTGTGTTCTCACATCATTTTTCCTTTGCATGTTTCTGTGCCTTAATCACCTCATTTTATAAGGACACCAGTCATATTGGATTAGGGCCCGTCCTAGGGACCTCATTTTAATTTAATTACCTCTTTAAAGTCTTACCTCCACATACAGTGACATTCTGGGTTGAGACTTCAACCAATAAATTTTAGGAGGACACAACTCAGCCATAGCTTTTCCTATTTAAGAAAAAAGAAGCTATGATTTGTTGCATTTTCTGATTTCTTTGGGGGTAAATGCCTCTATGACCGATTTTAAACCACCAACATGACATGATTAAACAGAGTCGGAAAGATCTGTGCATCTGACTCTTCTGAATCAGTGTGAGCTGGCGCCAAAAACATGTCACTGATATTCAATCTTTTTTGCCCTCGAAGCAAATTGTATTCTCTGAGAGTCCATTGTTATAAAAGCATCATTTTAAACTGAATCGCATTTCCAAGTTCTGTATGAGCTGAAAAAAAGGCATAATTCAAGGGGTCTCTATTAAGGTGAGGGATCCTGGAAACTGGCTTAAATTAAAAGGTGGTATTCATTCAGGGGGCCTGGGGCAGTAGATCTACAAGCATAATAGAAACTGTAATGATATTGGGGACTTTAACTTGAGCCAGGAAGCCAGAATGGTGGGAGATTATCTAGTCTAAAGGGCAAGTCATGTGTCAAATGTGAATCCTTCCCTCATTTTTGGGACACTCTACTTTATTTTCTCCCATGCCACTGATCTCTGCTGGTATTTCTCCTGAAGCTCTGGTTTCAACTTTAACTTGAATGTTGGACTTCCCTGATAATTAAGCCCATGGTTATTTTCATTATACTTCATGTTCTCTTCTTAAAATTCCATCCTTCCATAAAAAAGGGGGAGGGGGCACCTGGGTGGCTCAGTCAGTTAAGCATCCGACTCTTAAACCAGCTCAGGTCTTGATCTCCAGGTTTTGAGTTCAAGCCCCAAACTGGGCTCCATGCTGGGTGTGGAGCCTACTTCAATAAAAAAAAGTATTTTTTTTAAATTAAAAAATAATTAAAAAATTACCCTACTATGGCTTATAATGTCATCATATATGCCCATGCCCACAGCTAGATCTCCAGCCCAAGCTCTCTTCCATACTTAAGACTATGTCTAAATTTAGAGGTCTCATAGTCATCACCAATTACACATATATATCCCAAACTGTGCACATGATTTTCATCTAATCATTCCACCATTGAACTTTGTCTTAGAAAATAGTTTCAAAATATTTCTAATTACTCATTGAAAATAGATCAGTTGAGACTGTCTGATCAGGAAAAAAGTAGGGGAAAGGATTAAAGGAAAAAAAGTGAACAGAGCATCATAGTCCTATGAGACAATATCAAACACCTAAACTTTTGCTCTAGAGAGAAAAAAAATTATGACCTTTTCTGATAGGGTTTTTAAAGTACGTAGATGAAATGAATATGATAACTTATAATAGGAGAGGATAAAGGTACCCATATGGTAATAAATGTTCTATTCTATTTGAGGTAGTACAATATTAATTATAAGTAGACTGTAAAAAATTAAATACATAATATCAACCCTAGAAATTCTACTAAAACTTCCATAAAAAAGATATAGTAAAAAAAAATCAATATATAGATTAAAATAGAATATTAATAAGCATCCAACAGAAAGTAGAAGAAGGGACACTGAGGAATTAAAATCAGAGGGAACATAGAGAAAGCAAATGGTCAAAAAGTAGACATGAATGCAAGCATGTAGATACCCACGTTAAATGTAAATGGTTAGACACTTCAATTAAAATTCAGTATTTCTCAAAGTAAATTTTAAAAAATAAGATGCAGGATATGCTAAGACATACACTTCATATATAACTGTATATGAAGATTAAAGGAGAGAGATTGGAGAAATAACAGACATAATTCATTTAGTCATGTGATCATTTCTTCAATCACTCAATAATCATGCACTATGCTCCTGCTAGGACCTGAGGAGCAGTCAGAAATAAGAACAAACTAGATTTTAAATTAAAGAATGTTGTTGTTGTTGTTGTTGCTGTTGTTAGTGTTGTTTTGCAACCAAGATGGACTGCTTATGTTCCCTAAGGGTAGCACTTTTGTATATTGAACCACTCGGAAAGTTGACTCTGAGAGCCTATGCATAAGGTGTAAGGGGGAGATGTTACAGGAAAGCATGATTCCATAGACAGAGAGGTTGACCAAGAAAACAGTTGCAACAATGGCCTCAGCTGATCCCACAGGGAGCTTTGGAGTTGGGATGCCCCTTTAGAGAAGTCTTATCTTACTTTTAGGTAAACAACAACAAAAAACGGGCTTTGTATCCCTGCATTTCCCAGCCATTACGCGTGGGCAGACCCTTAGACCCTCAAAGGGGCTATGACCTGGGCCAGGTGGATCTCTTTGGCTCAAGGCAGTTTTTCAGGAGGGATTCAGCTGAGATTCAGTGTCTTCCAATGTTCCAAGCAGGTAGGGGGAATGAACATCTCAATTCTGAAACAGAGGGAGAGTGTCCGAGTAGTGTTACAGAATCCACGACACACACCATTTTATGTCTCCAGGATTTATCAGGATCCCTAGCATACATAAGTACTTAAAAAATAATGGTAAGGAAACAGTGTCTGCCACCAAATATCCCTGTTGAAAGACAGAAGGAGGGAGAGAGTGTTGCAAGTCACAGAAAGTTAGATAATAAAAGTTGCAATGAATGAATGAGGGGGACACTATCTCATGTAATCCTCACAAATCTGTTGGGGATAGGATTGCTAGATTTAGTAATTAAAATGTAAGACACCAAGTTAAATGTGAATTTCAGATAAATAATCAACACTTGTTAGTATAAATGATTCATGCAATATTTAGACCCTGTATGTATGTATGTATGTATGTATGTATGTATGTATGTATGTGTGTATAGTGCTATACTTCATGGGACGTATTTCATGGAAACTACTTATGCTAAAACACTATGCATTGTTTATCTGAAATTGAAATTGAAGGCAGCATCCTGTATTTTTCTGTGGACACCTATGATAGGAGACTGAGGATCTTGGTATTATTTTTTTTAAACAGTAACAATACCAAAAGTTACCAATGGTGCAAGGAATTTAGCCTTGTTTAATGATTGTGATGATTAGTCTGTGATCATTAGCTCTGTTTGCATCTTTCTGTGTTTTCTGAATTCCAAGGAGCTAGAATACTTTAAATATGCTTCCCAGGTTCTGCCCATGGGAGGAACTGGAAGGAAGATAGAAGGCAGAGAGGGGGATTTTTTCCCCCTCCAGCTTCTGGTTGTGCCTTTGGCATCAGTCCCAACAACAACATAAAGCAACTCTTGGCTGTTGCAGTAACTCTGGCATCAACCCCAGCCTTACTGGTAGTGGTTTCAAGAGCACTCACATCCCTGTGAGCTTAGCAGGCATGTGGCGGGACCAGCAGCAACAGTACCATGGGCAGATAGGCCTGAAATGTGGATTCATGTATTCCAGCAGTGGGTATTCAAAGACAGGACTCTGGGACTGGTTATTTGACCAGAGTGGGGATCTTGGAGTTATTTTGATATGAGGTCAGCAGCAGTGAAAGAGGGTACCTGATTTAAAATTAGAAGAGAGTGAGCCATAAGAAAAGCTCTAGGACAGACCTCAGCAAAGAAGACATATACACAAGACACACCATTGCTGATGCCTCATGGGAAGGTATCAGGGAGTAGCCAACAATAATATCAGTAATTTCTTCCATCTTTCCCAGGTTCTAATGCAGATCCGTTTTTACAAGTCCAAGTGATATCCCAGGATTGGTACCATCTCTCACACTTTCTTGGTCCTTGAACTGCATCTTCTCTAGTTATCAGTTATCCCTGGGCTGCACATAGTCTCTGTGGCTCTAAACTCCATCTGTCTATGAGCCTCTCCAGGGACGTGCTGCTTGTATATGCCCACTCGACCATTTGGGTGCCAGCTCTACTCTCATATGTTGGCATCTTTCAAATTCTCCAATCCTTATTGTGTCCTGAATCTCCATACTTGAGAGAATTATAAGATGAGAAATGGTAACTCCATACAATTGTAAACTAAGAACTCTGAGGTTGCAAATCTTGACTATGCCATGACTGATTTCAGTAAACTGTGAGAATCTAGAAGTTCTCACTTATAGAATAAATGACAAACCTAACATGACTGCATTAATTCTCCATGAACATTTAGTGAAAAAGAACAAGTTGAAAATACGTAGCTTAGTTCTTGGAACATAATAGAGTCTCAACAAATATTTTTTTGAGTAACGTACTAAAAATTAGTCCAATCATAGATGACCTTATTTATTATTTCCAAAAAAATAGTATCAACAATCTCACCAGTGGGTATGAGAGTTTAATGAGATAACAAACATAAAATGCTCTGGAAATTATTAAATAATAATAAATATTGGGGTTTATTATTGATTAGTTCACATGACTACTTCTTTTTAGATGATTTTGCTGGTTTTGTCACTTCCTACTGAAGTGACATTGGTGCACATCCACTCAACTTTTTTATTTTTTATTTTTTTAATTGTTTTATTGTTATGTTAATCACCATATATTACATCATTAGTTTTTGGTGCAGTGTTCCATGATTCATTGTTTGTGCATAACACCCAGTGCTCCATGCAGAACGTGCCCTCCTCAATACCCATCACCAGGCTAACCCATCCCCCTACCCCCCTACCCTCTAGAACCCTCAGTTTGTTTTTCAGAGTCCATCATCTCTCATGGTTCGTCTCCCCCTCTGACATACTCCCCTTTTCTTCCTCTCCTGTTATCTTCTTCTTTTTCTTTTTTCTTAAAATATGTTGCGTTATTTGTTTCAGAAGTACAGAACTGTGATTCAACAGTCTTGCACAATTCACAGCGCTCACCGTAGCACATACCCTCCCCAATGTCTATCACCCAGCCACCCCATCCCTCCCACCCCCAACCACTCCAGCAACACTCAGTTTCTTTCCTGAGATTAAGAATTCCTCATATCAGTGAGGTCATGTGATACATGTCTTTCTCTGATTGACTTATTTCACTCAGCATAACACCCTCCAGTTCCATCCACGTCGTTGCAAATGGCGAGATCTCATTCCTTTTGATGGCTGCATAATATTCCATTGTGTATATATACCACCTCTTCTTTATCCATTCATCTGTCGATGGGCATCTTGGCTCTTTCCACAGTTTGGCTATGGTGGACATTGCTGGTATAAACATTGGGGTACACGTACCCCTTCGGGTCCCTACATTTGTATCTTTGTGGTAAATACCCAGTAGTGCAATTGCTAGATCGAACGGTAGCTTTAATTTCAACTGTTTGAGGAACCTCCATACTGTTTTCCAGAGGGGTTGCACCAGCTTGCATTCCCACCAACAGTGTAGGAGGGTTCCCCTTTCTCCACATCCCCGCCAACATCTGTCGTTCCCTGACTTGTTAATTTTAGCCATTCTGACGGGTGTGAGGTGGTATCTCATTGAGGTTTTGATTTGGATTTCCCTGATGCCGAGCGATGTTGAGCACTTTTTCATGTGCCTGTTGGCCATTTGGATGTCTTCTTTGGAGAAATGTCTGTTCATGTCTTCTGCCCATTTCTTGATTGGATTATTTGTTCTTTGGGTGTTGAGTTTGATAAGTTCTTTATAGATTTTGGATACTAGCCCTTTATCTGATATGTCATTTGCAAATATTTTCTCCCATTCTGTCGGTTGTCTTTTGGTTTTGTGGACTGTTTCTTTTGCTGTGCAAAAGCTTTTTATCTTGATGAAATCCCAATAGTTCATTTCACTCAACTTTTTTAATCATATATGTTTTCCAGTTCCATTTATCAACTAAAAAAGAGGAAGAAAGAGCCAAGGAAAAGGGAAAAATAGTAAAGACATAGAACTCTCTAGAAAATATACACTAAATGTCAGGGAAGAAAGCTACTCAGTAGTTTGATGAGGACAGAAGAGGGAGTGACGACAAAGGAGCATGAGTCAACTTTTATTTTGACTGTTCTAATGCTTCCAGGAGTATATGTATATAGCTGATAACTTATCAGAATGTGTATCTTATATATGTGTGCAGTTTGTTTTATACAAATTATGCCACAATAAGTCTGTTAAAACTGTACTTATGGGAATACAAAGAAAATAAAGACCTGAATCTGAGAGTTAGAGAACTCAGATCCTCCCACAATAAGATTAAAAAGAACGTATACCTTATTCTAGAGAGGATGTGGGCCTTTGAAAGATTTTTTAAACAGGGACATAACATCGTTCTATAACCTTGCTAAAAAGACCACCAGACAGCAGTGCGGAGGCAGCACTGGAGAAGGTTGAATCAAGGACCCACACATCAGTCCCATTTGTGCTGCTTGGATATTTGGTCCTTGTTACTATGAGTTCCCAGAAAGAAAAAAATGTAAAAAATTGCGGCAGACTTGAGTTATGAATATGAATGTGTGCTCCACAGGCTGGCTCTTTGTTGCATGTCTAATGAGCAGATCAAGTCTCCTACAGGGGAAGAAAGGGCACCAGGTGCAGGTGGAAAGCTGGTGTGGTGAGGAGGGCAACTCTGCTCCAGCTCTTTGACTAAGTAAATGGCTTTTCTCACTAAATATTGGACCTAGAAATGCTGCACCATCCCCTGTTTCATAAAACATTATGGATTGATAGTCCATCATTTAGCTTTAACTAATAGGAAAAAAAAAACCAACAACAACACATTACGCATTCAACTTTGGAGAAAAAGTCTTTGGAAATTTTTTAGTTTCAGGTTTGTCAGGTGATGAGTTATGATTGCTTGCAAAAAATACACACTTTGAAAGTCAAAATTTAGAGAATGTGACTTTGTTCACTGATGTTTGTTCTTTCCAGTTTTCTCCAGTGGAAACTACATTTTGTCCATGCCCAAAAACATGCATGGGCTCATACTTTGTACCTACTCTAGTCTTTGACAGAAATGCCTTTTTGCTCCTCACCCTACATTTTTTCTATGAAATTTCACCTTGGCTACCCTAAGCAGTAAGAAGAACTCGTCTTTTTTTTTTTTTTACCATAAATAAATTGTACATCTACTATTCAATCAACAGATATTTATTTATTGGACATCTACTTGCCTAACATTTTTCCAGCCACTTAGGGAAAAACAATTTAAAAAGAGATAGAAATTCCTGTCCTCATGAAACTTAATATTCTCTTGTTTTCAAGAAAATTAAAATAATAATAACTAGCATATGTAGTATGTTGGGTGGTGCCAAGTGAATGCAGAAAAAAATAAAACAGGGAAGGACAATGGTTGCTGATATCAAGACCAAGAAAATGTGAAAATTAAGTCTAGGCACCTAGAAGTGGCCAAGATGAAAGTGGTATTGTGAAGGCAGGTGCTAAACGCCCAGGTGATGAAATCTCTACCATTTTCTAGCTTTGTGAATTCAAGCAGGTCATTCCCCATCTCTCCGATTTTCCTCAGCAATAACATGCAAAAACAGTGAAAACAGATAACATTTATTGAGCCCTGATTTTGTACATCAGGCATATACAATCCTCAAAACAACACTGTGATATGCATATCATTGTACCTACCCCCGTCTTGGATAAGAAAATTGTGGCTCAAAAAATTACATATCCCTCCTAAGAGTATATAGCCAGCAAGTGGCAGAGCTGAAATCATGTTCATAGCATTCAGCATCCTCATAGTTAAGGGGACACCTCCAGTACCTGTTTTTGACCAGCAACTCTCTTCCATTCCTTTGCTTGAATTATATATCCCTGTCCCTGACCAGTTTCTGGGATCATTTGTTACCTTCTAGCTACATAATCCCCTCAACTTCTTCTCAGCCTGATCCTACATTAATACAATCATGTTATATAGACAAGGACTTAGTGGAAGATAGGAAGAAAGTTCAGTAGAATCTGGGTAGAGAGAGATCCGGGTGGGCCCTCCCTGGCTAAGCCACCACACATCCTTTACAGAATGTAACTTCACTGAAATATTCTTACATCTTGTTCCAGGAATATATCCTTAGGAGAAATGGTGCATGAAACCCAGGGACCAAAATTAATAAAGTATCTAAGATTATTTTTGTGACAACAACGGAAATAATTAAAGATGACAAAGAGCTAAAAATCAGCACTGCTACATAGTAGGTGCATGCACATACGTATTACATGTTTGTGTATATGTGCACATCAGCTGGAGAAGCAAAGATACTTTTGATTAAAAGTCAACACCATCTCCTGAGTATTTGCTTTGGGGAAAGACATCTATCCTCTCTGAGCCCTGATATCCATATTTGTCAAATTAGAGTCAGCGATGACTACTTTCCAGGCTGGTATAGTTTTACTGACAGCATATATGTGGAAAGAATTATTGTACTTGCCAGCTCTTAATAGGTGCTTCATATGTGAAATGCCAAATGAGGCCAATATCCAAAATATTTAACTTGAATTTGGATGAGGTAGTTTACATATTATGGACGATATGCATATTCTACCATTGTGTTGGGCCACAATGAGTTCATAAATCAAACTTCCTCTCTTTACTGACAAGACATTTTCATATTAAACTGTCACATTCAGTCATGCTCCACACCAAGCAAATGCCCACGGTGGCTGGTCTAAAGCCATGAGTGCTGAAAGCCGTTAGAGTAAGGAGGTGTTGGCATTAATGAGCACTTACTATGTCCCAGGCACTTTGTAATCATTTTATATTAAATCTCCGCAAAGGTCTCAACAGCCACAGAGCCAGGAAGAGCTGAAGGCAGCAAAGCTGGTTGAGTGGTAAGGCTGACCATACAGCCTGCCGCTGGACATATAGATCTGACCTGTACCAGCCCTGAAACCTCGGTGTGCCCCCCTGCTCGCGCCCACAGGTTCATTCATGTGTTCCCCAGATGTGTCCCTCTGTTTGGGAATTCATATTACATAAATATAATGTAACCTCCTCTTTCAAATAAGTCACAGTGTGTTTAGAACAGAATGTGATTTCCTCATCTGTAAAATGGGGAAGATATACCCTGCCAATCTTACTGGGCTGTTGTGGGAGCTGAATTTATATATTTGAATGTCTTTGTGGGTTGCAAATTACTCAACTAGCAGGAAGCATTGCTGCTGTGCCTAAAATTCTTGGGCCAGACATCGAGATTTGTTTATTTGCTATGGGAAAAAAACAATGCCTTTGCCAAAGCCCAAAGGAACTCAGAGCTTTCAAAACAAAAGGGAAGGAAGAGCACATCAGTCATCCCTCCTTCCCACAGGAAGATGCCGTTCAGAATGCCAACATTGCATAGAGCTACCCACTTTGCCCATGTATTTTTAATTACTTTGCTAATTAGGAGGCAAACTAAAATTAGAGGCAGCTCCATTTTTTTTCCTTTTTCAAATATATTTTCCACTTTTCTTTCTTGCATCTTAATTGCACCCTGCTGCTGCCACACACCTCCTGCAGGGACCTACAGGTGCTCCAGGACTTGAGGACAGGGGCTGGGTTTGAGGACCCTGCAGGCTAGAGGTGAAAGAAGGTGAGTCAAAGTCGGAGGTATAAATCACAAAAGCTGAACATGGAAAGATATAGCGAAGTAGAGAAAATGCGTGTTATTTGAAAGGACACTATTCCCTCTCAGGTAACATTTATTGAGCACATACTATGCAGCACAACACTACAATGACTACTAATTCCTGCAATTCCCACAACAACCTTATGGGGCAGATTTCATCATCATGCCCAGTTTTCTGATGAGGGAACAAATGAGAGAAGTAATTTTCTTAACTTGCTTAATATTTCTAGTTATGAAATTATGAAA
This sequence comes from Zalophus californianus, assembly GCF_009762305.2. Classification (NCBI taxonomy): domain Eukaryota; kingdom Metazoa; phylum Chordata; class Mammalia; order Carnivora; family Otariidae; genus Zalophus; species Zalophus californianus. The sequence continues at coordinate 185,002,989 of NC_045598.1, forward strand.
TAGAGAATTGATTCTGGAGAATCTCGTTCCATAGCTTATGCCCTACCTAAGTCCTTAACTACACCACACAACAATCAGGCAAATTTTGCTTGGTGCTCACTCCTGTTTCGGAGGAGGAAACAAGACTCAGGTTCACACATGTCTCTCATGGTCACCGCATGTATTAACCAGCGTGGCTGCTATAACAAAATACCAAAGACTGGGTGGCTTTAACAGAATTTTTTTTTTCCCTCATGGCTCTGGAGGCTGGACATGTGAGACCAATATTGAGGGAAAGCAGATTTCATTCTGAGGCCTCTTCTCTGGGTTATAGGTGGCCACATGTAGCTGTGTGCTCACATGAGATCTTTGTGTGTGTGCAGGGAGATCACGGGAGCAAGCTCTTTGGCGTCTCTTCCTGTAAGGCCCCACCCTCATGACTTCCCCAAACCCTAATCACTCTCAAAGCTCCATCTCCAGGGACCATCACCCCGGGGGGTAGGACTTCACATATGCATTTTGAGGCGATACACACATACAATCCGTAACATTCTGCCTCTGGCCTTCCAAAATTCATATCCTTCTCACCTATAAAGTGCATTAAATCCATCCTGACAGCCTCCAAAGTCTTAACTCATTCCAGCATCAGTTCTAAAGTCTAAAGCCCAAAGTCTTATCTAATTATGATCTGAATCAGGAATAGGTGAGACATGAGGTAGGATTCACCTTGAGTAGATAGAGCGGACGGGGGATTTCCTTGCCTTGTTCCTGATCTTAGTGGGGAAGCTTCAAGTTTCTCACCATTAAATCTGATGTTGGGTGTAGGGTTTTTTTTTTTTTTTTTGTAGACAGTCTTTACCAAGAATAGGCACTTCCCTTTCTATTCCTAATTGAACGAGAATTTTTATCATTAATCAGTGTTGGATTTTATCAAATTCTTTCTCTGCATCTACTGATATGAACTTGCAATTTTTAGTTTTAGCCTATTGATGTGTTTGAGCTTGTTGACTTTTTTTTTTTTTTTTTTAATTTTTTATTGTTATGTTAATCACCATATATTACATCATTTGTTTTTGGTGCAGTGTTCCATGATTCATTGTTTGTTCATAACACCCAGTGCTCCATGCAGAACGTGCCCTCCTCAATACCCATCACCAGGCTAACCCATCCCCCTACCCCCTCCCCTCTAGAACCCTCAGTTTGTTTTTCAGAGTCCATCATCTCTCATGGTTCGTCTCCCCCTCTGACATACTCCCCTTTTCTTCCTCTCCTGTTATCTTCTTTTTCTTTTTTCTTAAAATATGTTGCATTATTTGTTTCAGAAGTACAGATCTGTGATTCAACAGTCTTGCACAATTCACAGCGCTCACCGTAGCACATACCCTCCCCAATGTCTATCACCCAGCCACCCCATCCCTCCCACCCCCCAACCACTCCAGTAACACTCAGTTTCTTTCCTGAGATTAAGAATTCCTCATATCAGTGAGGTCATGTGATACATGTCTTTCTCTGATTGACTTATTTCACTCAGCATAACACCCTCCAGTTCCATCCACGTCGTTGCAAATGGCAAGATCTCATTCCTTTTGATGGCTGCATAATATTCCATTGTGTATATATACCACATCTTCTTTATCCATTCATCTGTCGATGGGCATCTTGGCTCTTTCCACAGTTTGGCTATTGTGGACATTGCTGCTATAAACATTGGGGTACATGTACCCCTTCGGGTCCCTACATTTGTATCTTTGTGGTAAATACCCAGTAGTGCAATTGCTGGATCGAACGGTAGCTCTAATTTCAACTGTTTGAGGAACCTCCATACTGTTTTCCAGAGGGGTTGCACCAGCTTGCATTCCCACCAACAGTGTAGGAGGGTTCCCCTTTCTCCACATCCCCGCCAACATCTGTCGTTCCCTGACTTGTTAATTTTAGCCATTCTGACGGGTGTGAGGTGGTATCTCATTGAGGTTTTGATTTGGATTTCCCTGATGCCAAGCGATGTTGAGCACTTTTTCATGTGCCTGTTGGCCATTTGGATGTCTTCTTTGGAGAAATGTCTGTTCATGTCTTCTGCCCATTTCTTGATTGGATTATTTGTTCTTTGAGTGTTGAGTTTGATAAGTTCTTTATAGATTTTGGATACTAGCCCTTTATCTGATACGTCATTTGCAAATATTTTCTCCCATTCTGTCGGTTGTCTTTTGGTTTTGTGGACTGTTTCTTTTGCTGTGCAGAAGCTTTTTATCTTGATGAAATCCCAATAGTTCATTTTTGCCCTGGCTTCCCGTGCCTTTGGCGATGTTTCTAGGAAGAAGTTGCTGCGGCTAAGGTCGAAAAGGTTGCTACCTGTGTTCTCCTTTAGGATTTGGATGGACTCCTGTCTCACGTTTAAGTCTTTCAACCATTTGGAGTCTATTTTTGTGTGTGGTGTAAGGAAATGGTCCAGTTTCATTCTTCTGCATGTGGCTGTCCAATTTTCCCAACACCATTTGTTGAAGAGACTGTCTTTTTGCCATTGGACATTCTTTCCTGCTTTGTCAAAAATAAGTTGACCATAGAGTTGAGGGTCCATTTCTGGGCTCTCAATTCTGTTCCATTGATCTATGTGTCTGTTTTTGTGCCAGTACCATACTGTCTTGATGATGACAGCTTTGTAATAGAGCTGGAAGTCCGGAATTGTGATGCCACCAGCTTTGCTTTTCTTTTTCAGTATTCCTCTGGCTATTCTGGGTCTCTTCTGGTTCCATACAAATTTTAGGATTATTTGTTCCATTTCTTTGAAAAAAGTGGATGGTATTTTGATGGGGATTGCATTGAATGTGTAGATTGCTCTAGGTAGCATTGACATCTTCACAATGTTGATTCTCCCAATCCATGAGCATGGAACGTTTTTCCATTTCTTTGTGTCTTCTTCAATTTCTTTCCTGAGTATTTTATAGTTTTCTGAGTACAGATCCTTTGCCTCTTTGGTTAGATTTATTCCTAGGTATCTAATGGTTTTGGGTGCAATTGTAAATGGGATAGACTCCTTGATTTGTCTCTCTTCTGTCTTGTTGGTGTATAGGAATGCCACTGATTTCTGTGCATTGATTTTATATCCTGCTACTTTACTGAATTCCTCTATGAGTTCTAGCAGTTTTGGGGTGGAGTCTTTTGGGTTTTCCACATACAGTATCATATCATCTGCAAAGAGTGAGAGTTTGACTTCCTCTTTGCCGATTTGGATGCCTTTGATTTCTTTTTGTTGTCTGATTGCTGTGGCTAGGACTTCTAATACTATGTTGAATAGCAGTGGTGAGAGTGGACATCCCTGCCGCGTTCCTGACCTTAGGGGAAAAGCTCTCAGCCTTTCCCCATTGAGAATGATATTCGCTGTAGGTTTTTCGTAGATGGCTTTTATGATATTGAGGTATGTACCCTCTATCCCTATACTCTGAAGAGTTTTGATCAAGAAAGGATGTTGTACTTTGTCAAATGCTTTTTCTGCATCTATTGAGAGGATCATATGATTCTTGTTCTTTTTTTTGTTAATGTATTGTATCACGTTGATTGATTTGCGGATGTTGAACCAGCCTTGCAGCCCAGGAATAAATCCCACTTGGTCGTGGTGAATAATCCTTTTAATGTACTGTTGGATCCTATTGGCTAGTATTTTGGTGAGAATTTTTGCATCCATGTTCATCAAGGATATTGGTCTGTAATTCTCTTTTTTGATGGGGTCTTTGTCTGGTTTTGGGATCAAGGTAATGCTGGCCTCATAAAATGAGTTTGGAAGTTTCCCTTCCATTTCTATTTTTTGGAACAGTTTCAGGAGAATAGGTATTAATTCTTCTTGAAATGTCTGATAGAATTCCCCTGGGAAGCCATCTGGCCCTGGGCTTTTGTTTCTTGGGAGATTTTTGATGACTGTTTCAATTTCCGTAGTGGTTATAGGTCTGTTCAGGTTTTCTATTTCTTCCTGGTTCAATTTTGGTAGTTGATACATCTCTAGGAATGCACCCATTTCTTCCAGGTTATCTAATTTGCTGGCATAGAGTTGCTCATAATATGTTCTTATAATTGTTTGTATTTCTTTGGTGTTGCTTGTGATCTCTCCTCTTTCATTCATGATTTTGTTGATTTGGGTCATTTCTCTTTTCTTTTTGATCAGTCTGGCCAGGGGTTTATCAATCTTGTTAATTCTTTCAAAGAACCAGCTCCTAGTTTCGTTGATCTGTTCTACTGTTCTTTTGGTTTCTAGTTCATTGATTTCTGCTCTGATCTTTATGATTTCTCTTCTCCTGCTGGGTTTAGGCTTTCTTTGCTGTTCTTTCTCCAGCTCCTTTAGATGTAGGGTTAGGTTGTGTATTTGAGACCTTTCTTGTTTCTTGAGAAAGGCTTGTATTGCTATATACTTTCCTCTCAGGACTGCCTTTGCTGTATCCCAAAGATTTTGAACAGTTGTGTTTTCATTTTCATTGGTTTCCATGAATTTTTTTAATTCTTCTTTAATTTCTTGGTTGACCCATTCATTCTTTAGTAGGATGCTCTTTAGCCTCCATGTATTTGAGTTCTTTCCGACTTTCCTCTTGTGGTTGAGTTCTAGTTTCAAAGCATTGTGGTCTGAAAATATGCAGGGAATGATCCCAATCTTTTGGTACCGATTGAGACCTGATTTGTGACCTAGGATGTGATCAATTCTGGAGAATGTTCCATGGGCACTAGAGAAGAATGTGTATTCCGTTGCTTTGGGATGGAATGTTCTGAATATGTCTGTGAAGTCCATTTGGTCCAGTGTGTCATTTAACATCTTTATTTCCTTGTTGATCTTTTGCTTAGATGATCTGTCCATTTCAGTCAGGGGGGTGTTAAAATCCCCCACTATTATTGTATTGTTGTCAATGTGTTTCTTTGCTTTTGTTATTAATTGGCTTATATAATTGGCTGCTCCCATGTTCGGGGCATAGATATTTACAATTGTTAGATCTTCTTGTTGGATAGACCCTTTAAGTAGGATATAGTGTCCTTCCTCATCTCTTATTACAGTCTTTGTTTTAAAATCTAGTTTGTCTGATATAAGGATTGCCACCCCAGCTTTCTTTTGGTGTCCATTAGCATGGTAAATGGTTTTCCACCCCCTCACTTTCAATCTGGGGGTGTCTTTGGGTGTAAAATGAGTCTCTTGCAGACAGCATATTGACGGGTCTTGTTTTTTAATCCAATCTGATAGCCTGTGTCTTTTGATTGGGGCATTTAGCCCATTTACATTCAGGGTAACTATTGAAAGGTATGAATTTACTGCCATTGTATTACCTGTAAGGTGACTGTTAACTGTCTGTTGTCTGTGTTCGTTTCTGCTCTTTGCTGCTTTTAGGTTCTCTCTTTGCTTAGAGGACCCCTCTCAATATTTCTTGGAGGGCTGGTTTCGTGTTTGCAAATTCTTTTAGTTTTTGTTTGTTCTGGAAGCTTTTGATCTCTCCTTCTATTTTCAATGATAGCCTAGCTGGATATAGTATTCTTGGCTGCATATTTTTCTCGTTTAGTGCTCTGAAGATATCTTGCCAGTCCTTTCTGGCCTGCCAGGTCTCTGTGGATAGGTCTGTTGCCAATCTAATGTTTCTACCATTGTAGGTTACATATCTCTTCTCCCGAGCTGCTTTCAGGATTTTCTCTTTGTCTCTGAGACTCGTAAGTTTTACTATTAGATGTCGGGGTGTTGACCTATTTTTATTGATTTTGAGAGGGGTTCTCTGTGCCTCCTGGATTTTAATGCCTGTTTCCTTCCTCACATTAGGGAAGTTCTCTGCTATAATTTGCTCCAATATACCTTCTGCCCCTCTCTCTCTCTCTTCTTCTTCTGGGATCCCAATTATTCTAATGTTGTTTCGTCTTATCGCATCACTTATCTCTCGAATTCTGCCCTCGTGATCCTGTAGTTGTTTCTCTCTCTTTTTCTCAGCCTCTTTATTTTCTATCATTTGGTCTTCTATATCGCTGATTCTCTCTTCTGCCTCATTTATCCTAGCATTTAGTGCCCCCATTTTTGATTGCACCTCATCAATAGCCTTTTTGATTTCGATTTGGTTAGATTTTAGTTCTTTTATTTCTCCAGAAAGGGTTTCTCTAATAACTTCCACGCTTTTTTCAAGCCCAGCTAGTATCTTTAAAGTCATGATTCTGAACTCTAGGTCCGACATCGTACTAATGTCCGTAGTGAGTAGGTCCCTGGCTGACGGTACTACCTCTTGTTCTTTTTGCTGAGGTGATTTCTTTCGTCTTGTCATTTTGTCCAGAGGAGAACAGATGAATGAGAGAACAAAAGGCTAACAGGTTTACTACGTCCCCAGCAAATATACTGTATACAAATCAGAAAAGACCTGAAACCAGGGGAAAAGAAAGGGAAAGAAAGAAAAAAGAAAGAGAAAAAGAAAAAAAAAAAGAAAAAAAAGATAAAAACAAAAACAAAACAATTCAAAAAAGGCAGAATATGATCAAATATGATCAGGCTAGTGCATAGATCAGTGCCACACACTAGATTTTGGGCGTATTTTGGTCTGTTAGAAAAAAGTGCCTCCTAAAATTTTAAAGGAAGAAAGACATATATGTACAAAATAAGGGTTGATACAATGAAGGGATGGAAGATGACTGTAAAGATGAAAATTATAAAAGATTTTATAAAAGGACTTGGTAAGATAAGTTGTTTGAAAAAAGAAAGAAGATTTAAGGAAAAAAAAAAAAAAAGGAAAAAGGGAGAGAATGTGATCAGGCAGGAGACTAGAACAAAGCCATACACTAGTGATTTAGGGTATATTTTGATCTGTTAGAAGAAACTGTACCTCAAAATTTTAAAGAGAGAACAACTTATATATATATGCCAAAAACAAGGATAACTACTATGAAGGGATAAAATATGACTCTAAAAATGAAAAAAAAAAAAATTTTTTTTTTTTAAAAAAAAGGGATTTATAAGATGTTGGTTGAAAAAGGGAAAAAGAAAAATAAAAAAAAGTCAACAAAAATTAACTTTGATGAAATAATGAATCATGGTAAAAAAAAAAAAAAAAAAAAAAAAAAAAAGAAGCCATGAATCTATGTGCAGTATTCCCCTAGCGCTGGAGTTCTCCTATTCTCCTTGATCGATCAACTTGGTCTTGGCTTGCTGGCTGTTTGTGTTGATCTTCTGGGGGAGGGGCCTGTTGCTGTGGTTTCCAAATGTCTTTGCCGGAGGCGGAATTGCCCCGCCCTTGTCGGTCCGGGCTAAGGAAGCTGCTCCAGTTTGCTCTCAGGAGCCCCTGCTCCCTGCAAGCTCTCGGCACAGCTTTGGAGGACCAGGGCGAAAATGGCGGCCTCCCAGTCTCCGCCCGGAGGAGCCGAGAACTCAGGGCCCCACTCCTCAGTGCGCCCCCAGAGAAAAGCAGTCACTCCCGTGTCCCCGGTCTCCGGCCGCTCTCCATGCTCACCCGGCCTGTGATCGAGCGTTGCCATCTCTGGCACCCGACCCCGCTCGGAGTCTCCAAATCCAGCAGATCCCTGCAGTGCGTTCCCGCACCGCTCCTCCCCGGGAAGGAAGGGGAGTCTCCCCGGATCTGCTGCTTGTTGGGTCCTTGCTGGGGGAGCCGTGCCCCGACTGGGCCACAGATCACAGTTTATGGCAACCCCGAGCTGAGAGCCCGCGACTCTGCTCCGTATCTGCAGCCGGCTTCCCCGCCCCGACACCTGGGAGCTCTGCCGCACTCAGGCACCCCCGGTCTCTCTGTGACCCCAAGGGTCCTGAGACCACACTGTCCCGGGAGGATTCCACCCCCCGCTTAGCCACTGCAGCGACGTCCCTCCGCCGAGCCAACTTTTAAAAGGTCCGATTTTGTGCTCCGCGGCTCTAGCACTTGCCAGAAGCGGCCGGCGGAGGCCCCTCCCCCGCCGTTTATCCTCCCGAATATCGCCTCGGATTCACTTCTCCGCACGTCCTACCTTCCAGTAAGTGGTCGCTTCTCTGTTCAGAGAGTTGTTGCTACTCTCCTGTTCGATCTCCTGTTGAGTTCGTAGGTGTTCAGAATGGTTTGATCCCTATTCAGCTGAATTCCTGAGACCAGACAAAATCTAGGTCTCCTACTCCTCCGCCATCTTGAGCTTGTTGACTTTTGAATGTTAAACCAGCTTTGCATACCTGGGATAAATCCCACTTGATTGTGGTGTATAATTCTACTCACACATTGTTAAATTCAATTTGCTAATCTATTGTTGAGGATTCTTGCATCTATGCTCATGAGAGATACTGATCTGTAGTTCTCTTATAACATCTGTTTCTCATTGTGGAATTAGGGTAATACTGGCCTCATTGAGTGAGTTGGGAAGCATTTCTATACTCTAAAAGGGATTATAGAGAATTGGTATAACTTCTTCATTAAATGTTTATTAGAATTCACCAGGGAACCCATCAGGATCTGTTGCTTTCTGTTTTGGAAAATTATTAATTATTGGTTTAATTTCTTTACTAGATAAAGGCCTATTCAGTTAGTCCGTTCTTTCTTGTGTGAATTTGGACAGACTGTGTCTTTCAAGTAACTGGCTCTTTTCATCTAGGTGATCACTTTTGTGGGCACAGAGCTGTTCGTAGGATCCCTTTAACATCCTTTTCATTTCCATGGGATTTGTAGTGATATGCTGTGCTTCATTTCTGATATTAGTAATTTGTTTGTTCTCTTTGTATTCTTGGTCTAACTAGTCTTATTGATTTTATTGAACTTTTCAAAGAATCATCTTTTGTTTCCATTGACTTTCTCTATTCATTTCCTGTTTTAAACTTCATTGGTTTCTGCTCTAACTCTTATTATTTTTTTCATTTTGCTTACTTTGAACCAAAGTTGCTCTTTTTCAAGTGTCCTAAGATGGAAACTTAGATTGCTAGTATTTGACTTTTTCCTTAGATATTTTTTTCTTTTCTAATATACTCAGTGTTATAAATTTTTGATGCCAAAAATTTCCCCCAAGCACTGCTTTCACTGAATCCCACAAATTTCAGTAAGTTTCATTTCCATTTAGTTCAAAATATTAACTTCACTTGAGGTTTCATCTTTGACATATGTGTTATTTAGAAGTGTGTTCTTTACTCTGCATGTATTTTGGGATTTTTTTCAGTGATCTTCCTATTATTTCTAGTTTAATGCCACTGTAGTCTGAGAGCAGTCAGTATGTGCTTTTACCATAATGTATAATTTGAACAGTTAAATATTTATTTACTATCTCTAATTGTGTATCAATAATGTGAACTGAGCCTATAATCATGCATTATCTTCATTTGGTTTTGAATTGAGTAAAATAACTTCATTAAATTATAGGCCCAATGTTCTTCCTTCCATTTTCTTGAGCAATTTAACTCTTCCTAGCAAGCATGGCATTTTGTGAACATTTATTGATGGTATTACCCAGTTTGGGTTGGGAGAGGTCTTTGATCATTATTTTAATGTATTTAATACCTTTTAATTTATGGGTTTTCCATTTATTTTATGGGCAAATTTGACATTTAATATATATATATATATAAAGTTACATATTTCCTCTGGCTCTAAAATTTACCAGTGTATAGTGGTTTGCAATATCATTTTTTGGTCTTAGATATATATCTCCTTTTCTCAATTAATATTCCCAGACCAGAGATTTGTTTAACTTACTTTTCTTTTCAAAGTAACACCTCTTAATTTTGTAAAGATATGCTATTGTGTTTTTTTGCTGTGTTCTCTACTTCATTCATCATGCTCTTACCCTTATTACTTTTGTCTTCTTTCCTTTGGTTTTCGTACTTGATTCATTTCCAACATTTTGAGTTTAATGTGTAATTTATTTCATCATTTTTGCTTCCTGATATATGTGTATCAAGCTAAACACATCTCTGTAAGTATTGCCTTAACTATGTGTGCTTTTCTACTGACTGTAAGTCTCCCTGTATTAACATACACTTTAATTAAATGTTATTTTTCTGGCTGCAGAATATTCCAGTCATTACTCTCAGGTATACATATTGTTTCCAGCATGTTACTGTTGTAGATGATATTATGATAAATATATTTGCAATTACAATTCTTTAAATTTGCTTAATTTTGATGTATTTCCAAGTCATAGTTTGATCATTCTGGGATCTTAAAATTGAGACTATTGAGTCAAAAGTAGGAATTTTTTAAAGCTCTTTTAATACCTTGAATTTCTGCAAAGTTATTATAACAATTTTATTATCATCAGCAGATGAGATACAGAATTTTGCCACAATTATTACTTTCTCTAATTTAGAAGAATACACTTCTGCAAAAATGGGCCAATCTGATGACCCTTTGCTTGAATCCCTTAGCACTTTAACTTTGGACAAAATAACAAAAACTTTTTTGTTCTTAGTCTTTTAACATATTAGATTAAAAAGTAGCAATACCATAATATTACTTCCTGTTTGAATCTTCTTGGTTTTAACAATCCACAATTACTATATATTCATAAGAAAAGTAGGAAAGTTTGTATTTTTACAAGTTGTAATTATTTGCCTTATAGAATAGTGTTCCGCAAATACTGGTCTCAAGATTTATCTAATGAATGCTCAAGAGACTTTATGTTTAAATCTGTTTTATCTATTGATAATTAGCACAGAAAGTTTAAATTAAGAAATAATTAAATATTTATTACTTTTAATAAAACTAAGTTATTATTTATCCATTATCCATTATTTATTTATTTAATTCACTATTCATTTTAAAATAACTACATTAATCACATTACACGTTAACATAAATGGCATGTTTTTTTGTGCTTTTGTTTTTCGAAATGTGCTTCACATATTTTTCAAAAACAAAGTGTTAGAAAGAATAGTAGCATTACTTTAGATTTTTGGAAGGAATTGTAATGCCTAGCTTAATAACAGACAGTTTGATTCACATCATCTCTGCTGTTGCATTCAATCTTTTGTGAGTTTTATTTTACTTTTTAAGTGTTGCAAAGAATATCTGGTCTCACATAGATGGGCAGTTGAGAAAAAAAGTGTACTTTAATAACCTTTTTTTATCATTGTGGATACTTCAGTATAAACCAAACTTGATTAGTGTGAAGTTCCTTAGAGATGAATTGCATTGCAGAATCTAAAATGAATGTCATGCGCTCTGTGCTATGTTATGTCTCACTGGTCTGTCTTGTACTTTGAGTGGGTCTTTTACCCATGGTGTTAACCTTGTAACATCATGCCCTAGTCATTTAAAAATATCAGCTCACTGATTTCTGTAACTCTTCCAACTATGAGCATATTTCATTGTAAAACATGAAGAAATAATTTGTTGATATGGCCGGTATTTTCATAAGAAAAGTCTTGAAGCTTTGAGAAACAGCCAACTTCATGGTGGGGGATAACAATTTTTCCAAAATTTGATTTTCACTCGTAAACTCAAATATTATCATTGGCAATGATGCCATTTTATTTAGAGACACATTTAGTTTGTTCCTGAGGAAATGTATGCTACACAACCAAGTCTGAATACAGATAGTTTGTCTCTTAGTCATTGTTTCTAAGTAAAAATCATGTCCTATGGAAAAAAGCATAGTTCACCTTGCAATTCAAACACATACAGTTATTTTTGGAGGCGACCATTGTGCTTACATATGCATCAGAAGTGATTTATATTTATTTTTCATTTTGTCATCTAGAATAAGTATTCAAGCTCAACATTTGATAAAATTAATATTTTTATTGTTTCATCAAGAACGTTTTAAAGTGAAATGGGCTTTTTTCTTCTTTCTTTAAGCATATGACAATAAAGAAACAAATATTTACTAGTATAAATGATTCCACTACTCTGATTTGTACTAAGATGCCAACAGTTTCAACCACCACTTTTTTTTTTATATCATTAATGCAAGTATCCACACAATGAAAACAAGCAAGTAATCTGGTATTATTCTGAAAATGGTGTAGACTCCATAAACCCCTTGGAGGGGTTCTGAGGAAATCTCTGTGTCCATAGACACATTCCAAAAAGTGCAGTCCTAGTTGTGCCTGGCTGGCTCAGTTGGTAGAGCATGTGATTTTTGATCTCAGGATCATAAGTTCAAGCCCCATGTTGGGCATGGGGCCTACTTAAAAAAAATGCAGTCCCAGAATGGAATGACAGCTATTTTCCCCATGTTGAAAATGTAACATGTTTATGCCACCATTCATTAGGTATTCAATTAAACATAGCCAAACTCAATCACTAGTTGATATAGAATTTAAATGTTATTGCTAAGAGAATCCAAATTGTGGCATTAGCTGAGTGGAAAGGGTTTAGCAACAAGCAGGAGGGTCTGTCTACCCATTGTGGTCTGGAAAGCTTGTAACTGTGAAGCAGAGCCAAGCCATTTTGCTTAACTATTGTTTGCTTAATCTCCAGACTCAGACAATGCAATGACCAAGGTGGAGTCTTAAGCAAAATGATAGAAAACATTTAAAAATTGTGGTGTGTATAGCTCCTTCTTGATCCATTCTATGAAGTCTGACAAGAGAAAGATAAACATAATTTATTTTCCAAACTCAGACTCTTTCACAGTGGAAGGGGGAACTATTAATAAATTTGTCTGGACAAGGAGTATAAACCAGGATAAATTCATTCCACGATGCTCTGCGGAATGAATGAAAAGAAATATCACAGTGCTAAGGGACATGCTGTATGTGTGTGGTTTGTGTTCTAAACTCACCGAGAGTCTCATTATTTATAGCATTGCAGGGTTGGAAAAAAATTGCTTTTCTATAGAAACTTCAAGCAATCGTAGGGTCACTGTAAAATGGCAACCATAGCAGAAGTCAAGAATGTGACCCCAAATCTTTTTCAAAAATCCCACCATTTTTAACTATTCCTTCTACATTCTGGGAGGAACAGCATTGAGTCAGTGTGTTTCCTACCTGAGTCTATTGTTTCAAGTGACCTTAAGCCATTAAAATAAGAGAAGAATGGACCAAACAGGGAGGTTCGTGGATAAGAGGCAAAAATTACCATGTTTGAAATGCATATTGTGACATCTTTGGCTGGGGTAATTTGCACATAAAATAGACAAACACACTGGCAGTCCACTAAGATTTTGAGGAATCGGCATTTCCAAATAAAAGTCAAACTCAGGTCTGTCTGGCAGAAGCTTGTGCTAAAGTGCATCTTCTCTGGAAGCTCATTAGCTGGAAAGGACTCAGATTCGGACTCTAGAGAAGTTCCCATGACACCCAGAGATCCTGGAGTTTGAGTTTTTTCAGTAAGTTTGATGTGAGTATGGGTTGTGTTTTGGGCTGAGTAGAGGGTACCATCATCCTTAATTTATTGATAGTTTATTTTTCTGTCACATGCAGCCCAAATCAGCTTCCCATGTAGATAGCCTCCTAGCTGAGTTGACACTGTAATTTAGCAAACATAACCTTGACCCACCTACATCCATTTATATTCTGTTTTGTCCCGACCTGCTGGTTTATATGTTCAAATCTACAGCCTTGGTACCAGAGCTCCCTGAACAAGTCAATGGTTGTTCCTTTATCTTCTTAAAACTTGCCTAAGTTGCTCCTCAAAATAACTGTCTCTTTTTGATTAAGAAAACCGTGAATTTATAAGAGTACATACGTCAGATTTTGCAGAAACTTTGACATTACCTTGGCAGGACCCCTAATTTAACACTATGTGGTTGAATAAATGAATGAATGTTTGCATGCTCAATGAACTGACTATATTTAGTTTTTTTCTTCAGATTTTAGCCTTTTAGAATTCTCTTTCCTTTCTCTGTCCCTCCCCACCCTCTGTCTTTTTCTCTTTCTTCTTCTGCCCGCTTTCCCTAGGATCTAGCTAGCTAGGAGGATCTCAGAAAGGGTCGTGACTTTGGTGTCGAATCTAAGAACTTTTTGTCTTATTCTACATCTTGAGAATTTTCTCCTGAGTTTTTCTAAAAGTTTAGTTTCATGTTTCAAATTCAACTCAAGGAACCATGTTTTATTAATTATTGCACAGGTTTTAATCTTTGGGTTGCCTGGTAAGTGGAGAAGTCCAGTCTGCCTTGGGCCTTTGCTGCATGAGTGAATGGGGGGACACAGTTTTTTCAGTAGTGTTTGGCTAAAGTAGAGGGGGTACTGGGGAAATGTTTTCTGCCTTGCAAGGCTGCCCTGTCCTGATCCTGTAGCTAGAAAAACTAGGCATCTTCCTTCTTCCCTCTCTCCCTCCCTCTCTCCTTCCTTCCTTCCTTATCTGTGTTTCCAGGTTGGTAGCTTCTTGTGCTCCAAGTCTGGGATATGCAAGGTAGCAAGCTCAGGGAACTCTTTACTGTTTCATTCTTTTGGTCTTGATTTCCATAAGCCACTATGCTTTTTCCCCACCCTTCAGAGTTTTCAGTGTTTGTTTTATATATAATGTCCAGGGTTTTTAGCTGTACTTAGCAAGGGGATTAGAGGACAGTGTATCTCCTCCAACTTCCAAGAAAGAGAAGTCTTGCCCACAGGTTTTTATTGATGTATTCAAAATGTATTCTTGAAGTCCTTTTTAAAAAATTCAAGGAAATGCAAACTTTCTTGTATTTAAAGGGTATAATAAAGTGTACACCAGGGCACCTGGGGGGAGCAGTCGGTTAAGGGTCTGACTCTTGGTTTCAGCTCAGGTCATGATCTCAGGGTAACGGGATTGAGCCCTTTGTTGGGCTCAGCACTCAGCATGTAGTCGCCTGGGACTCTCTCTCCCTCTCACTCTGCCCTTCTTGCTCATGCTCTCTCTCAAATAAATCAATAAATCTTTAAAAAAATAATAAGGTAAAATAAAATAAAATGTACACCATTTAATACTGGTTAAAAAAAAAAGATCATGGCCTTGATTTGTTGTGAGTGTTGAAAATAAGATCATGTTTCTCTAATTTTCAGTTACCCGATTGCACAATTTTAGGATAAGATGGGCAATGGCAAGACTTGGAAGAACATACCCATTACAAGATACCCAGGTTTTTATTTTTCCTTCTCTAATTTAACATTTCTCTTTCCTTCCATGGTCTTCCTCTGTACCTTACCACAGCCCCACAGCCTCTGAGTATTTCCTCTGGATGTGAGTCACCCATTTCATTCTGTGTCAATGAATGCACATAACATCTTTTCATGCTTAGTGACAAGAATATTTTTGAGCTTTTCTTTTGTGTGTAACCCTGCTCTATCTGGTTCTATGTGATTCAAAGGAGCTAATCATACATGCCCCACAGACAGAAAGAGAGAGGTGCACACAAATCTTAAATGTAAAGATGATACATTTTCCAAAGTAAATGCACCTGTGTAACCACCCACCCACCAGATAAAGAAACAGGATATTTAGGATATTAGCAGCAGTTCAGAAATATCTCTATCACTATTCTGCCACTATGCCATCACTTTCTGAAAGCTAACTATTACCTGAACTTTTAACATCATAGACATAGATCAGTTTTGTCTGCTATAGCATATATATATATATATATATCATAATGATATATAGCAAAATAAAAATAAATCATGTTTGTGCTTTTTTGTGCTTCTGTGATTTCTAAATAATGTGATATTCACTGATATTGTTGCATATGGCAGTAGTCTTTCTTTATATCACTGCATAATATTCCACTGTATTAACATTTATTTATCTATTCTACTGTTCGCAGGCATTGTATTGCGTTCAGTGTTTAACCTATGAGATAGAAGCCAGATTCTATCTTTCTTTGTACAAATATTAATTGATTCAGAATCCTTCATCGGATGAGAATCTTTCCCTGTTTGTGCACATTTTAACTCTGTAAATACCAAATGTTGCGTAAGGGTCAGTCTGTTTCTCAGCTCTCCTTTCGTTAATCTAGGTATCTGCTCTAATGTCAGTAACAAGTTGTCTGAATCACTGAAGCTATATACACCTGATATCTGCTAGTCTATGACAGACAAATGGCTTTATTCTTCTAAATTGTGTTTACTTGCTTGGCCCTCTGATTTCCTAGCTGAGAGTTTGAATGGAACTTCATGACTTAACAGACCAGATTAGAGAGAGCCAAGTCTTTCAAATACCAAGCCTTTTAATTCATGAAAGAAACATATCTCTCCATTTTTGTAGGTTTTATTTAAATTTATTTATTTATTATTAAATTTATTTATTTCAATAAAAAAATTCTTCTGTATTTTCATCCTTTTTTCCCCTCTCTGTATCTTAGTCTTATCTATTCTACTGACCTATTTCTTTGCTTCAATAATCCTCTCCTCAATCATATTACTCTCTGTTAATATTATGTATTGAGCTCTTAATTTCAATTATTTAATTTTATCTCCTAGAATTTCAATGTAATTCTATCTTTACTGACGCTTATTTTCTGTTGACGGTGTCCATCAAATCATCCATTCTAATGAACATAATATCACATTTATTTTACTTTCTGTGTCTTGCAATTTTAATACATAGATCTCCTGAGAACTTTTCTAATGTCTATTTTTTAAATTTCAATCTAAATCATTTTATTTTTGTCTCTGGTATGCATGCTAATTTTTTACTGAATGCCATGAAATATTTTAGAAATTATTTAAGGTTCTGGATAGTCTTATATTCCCACATTTAGAATTTATTTTCCCTTCTCTGAAATAGGATAGGAGCAAATCATCTAAATCCAGTCTAAGATTGATCTGATTTGAAAATGGGGATCAATCTTTATTAAAGCTTGTTCATTTCATCCCTTCCTCTCATATGTAGCCCGTTGGAAGGCTGTGTATCTGTTAGGGACTCTCTTCCTGGTAGATCCTGTCATTCAACATGTTATCTTCCCAGACCTGTTAGAATATTGGATTATCTTAGCTTTTCGGCTTTTTACCTAAATTCTACTCTACTTCTCAATATAGCCAGTGCTAATGAATTAGTAAATTCCCTTGGTGGAAAATTAGCATGCATATTGGATTATCTTTCCATATTTCCATATATATATATTTTTTAGGACTTTCTCCCTTCAAGTCCTGCAAATTTGGTGGCCCTGTGTTGGCTTCAAAGATAATATGCTTTTTAAAATTTTGTATCTGGTTCATCAAATTGTTCTCCTTGGGAATATTAATCTGATATAATCTAGTTCTCCATAACCAGAAGCAGAAGTCTTCACATCTCTCTCAGTTTAAACTTTGTTATAACTGTCTTAAAGCCATCTTCTGTCTTGGTGGAATTTTAAAAATCCCAAGTTTGCAAAGAGAGACATTTCTTCCTGTCTGCCACCAATTCTGACATATATTGTCCAATGGTCATCAATGCCACTATTTTTCAGATGATTTAAAAAAATAAAAAGTTCTGGGGCGCCTGGGTGGCTCAGTCATTAAGTGTCTGCCTTCGGCTCAGGTCATGATCCCAGAGTCCTGGGATCGAGCCCCGCATTGGGCTCCCTGCTCAGAGGGAAGGCTGCTTCTCCCTCTCCCACTCCCCCTGCTTGTGTTCCCTCTCTCGCTATCTCTCTATCTGTCAGATAAGTGAATAAAATCTTTAAAAAAAAAAAAGTTCTGTAGTGTGTCTCTTCCTCCAGAAATGGACAAAGGAAGTATCCTTCTATTAATATTTGCAATTGATGTGAGTCATAACTAACATGTTTTGGGATTAGTATTCATGCCTTATGCATTTGTGCTATTTCATATACCTTCCTGAAGAATTTTAATTAAAAAAAAATTCCTCTTCCCAACATAATTGTCAGTATTTTCCACTGCATTGCAGTCTTCTGTTTATGAAGTGATACTGTCTTGGTAATAATTGTTTTCTGCTGAGCTACTGTTTTCCTTGATAAAATGGTATGAAAATTAGTCACGGGAACCCTCACTACCACTTGTAGTCAACTGCAGACCCAGCTGGAAGAGCTGAACTTGACCTTACATGGACTTGACCTTGAACACAGATACTACTCTTACTATCCCAGCTGACGGAAAACTTTCCTTCCTGCTTTCCTTATCTCCTCCCCCCTCCACCCATAAACAGCTCAGCCAAGGAGAAGCCACTCTAGTCAGAACTCCCAGTTTACTCCAAGGACTTTTAGTTTATAACACCCTCCAACTTCCTCCTTTTCTCCCTAAAAACAGGTACCTCCCCTTTGTTCTCTGGGCTTGTCTGTAGTTTTGCCACAATTTGTTTGTCCCAGATTGCAATTTTCTTTTACTCCCAAATAAACCCATCTTTTGTGGTAAAATAACTGGCGGTTTTTATTTTTAAGTTGTGGAAACCATGAAATTGTAGCATGGCATATTCCCCTCTCTGAAGGGCCCACTAGTGAGGTCAGAACAAAATTTGTTGACAATCAGTAGAACGTTTATAGGAAACTCTAAAAACATTTGCTGGACTAGACTATTTCTGGTTTCATTTTTCTACTATTATTTTTGTCCTAATTTCTTTGGCTACCTTTACCATTTCTGTTGAATAATGTAGGAAATCATTTTGTTAGTCAATCCTGTTTGTTTGGTTCTTTTTTGTTTTTCGGAGCCACTTTAAAACCTTTAAAAATATTGATAAAGCAATGTGGAAGTGATGAACTAATTTAAAAAATCTCCTACAACTGAATTGTAAATGCTCAAAGAATGAAGTATTGTCTTATATATTTTGAATGAAGCTAGGCAGGAAGCAAGTACTTTAAACAAAATATGTGCTGAATACCAAATTCACTCTTACACTTTTATATATTATTTTCTGTAAGTATATCTGGGATTTTCACACATTTGGTATTTGATAAATGTTAAATGAATTAATCACTATTTATGAAGTAATAATATATAAATTAAGTGAAAGGGAAGAGAAATTAAATACACCAAACTCACTGTTACTTTGGGACACAGACAAAAACATATTTAATACACAGGAAATTAACACAATTTTCCTCTAATTGATATGAATTAATTAGCTTTTCAGTACTGATACATGTAGAAATCTGAAGGGCTGAAAGTGTTTGCCCTGTTCTTAAGCAAGCAGACTCTTTTTCCCTCCAGAATGCAAATTGTTCCTGAGGACTCTGAAAGCCCCCCTTGCTCTCAAAGCATCGGTGTGGAGCAAGTAGACAGCTCTCACACACACCTGGATTTTAGTGCCTAAAAATATCATTTCTGAGCCCTCAAACAGTTATTTCATGTCTCTGAGCTTCAGTTTCTTCAGCGACCAATTCATGAATAAACTCATCATTGTATTTTTTTCAGAAGCTAAAGAGGTCAGTGAGCAATGATGATGCAAGAGGAGGGCGGGACTGAGGTAAGGTTCCTGGCGTTTGGTTTTTGGTATTGTGCAGCTTTCCACAGTTGGTGAACCACCTCAGGCAGCAGGTCCCTGGCTCCAGCCCCAAAGGAGGGGAGCGCTGACTTGGGTGCGGCCAGCAGAAGGGTTAGCAACCCTTGTCAGAAACAGAGGAGAGAGAGGAGGAGTTTCTAAAGGGAAAAGGAGGGGCCTTAGGACAAGGCTTTCGATCAACTGGTTGTTTGATGCAGAAAACCATGGTAACCAGTCATTCCCCTCCTATTTTATTTATTTATTTTTTACTTTATTTTTTGAGATGGAATGTATAGATTTTATACTATTTGTTGATTTCAACAATTGAATGAATCCATGTACCACTTTCCAAAATATGATATGTAATGAAAGTTCCCTCAAGACCCTTTCCAGTCAATGAACTCTATCTTCTCAATTAAGTATTTTCTGACTTCTAGCACTGAAGGTTGGCTTTCTATGCACTTGAAATTCACATGAATGACATCATATGTTAACTTATTTTTGTGCCTGCTTCATTTATTCAACATAATGTTTTGTACATCCATGCATATTGTCTCATATGTCAGTAGCCCATTCCTTTTCAGTGATGATTGGTATTCCACTCCATGAATATGACATAGTTTATTTATTCATTTCTGTGTTTGTTTGACAAATTATTTTACTGACTGCTGGCCATATTAAATAATGCTTCTACGAATATTTGTGCACAAGTCTTTTTGTGGACATGCGTTTTCATTTATCTGTAATAAATATTTTAAACTTTACTCAAGTCCATGCACAAAAGTCAGTTCAAAATGCATCATACATTAAACTTTAAACATAGAACTAAAAAGTTTCTAAGTGAAAATATTGAAGAATATCTTGATAAGCTTGAGCCAGACAACACCATCTTAGAACATTAAAAAAATCTCTAGCATTCAGAGGGTATTATGCTATGTGAATTAAGTCACAGAGAGAAAGATAATACTATATGCCTTCACTTATATGTGGAATCTAAAAAACAAAACAAACACTCTCTTAAATACAGAGAACAAACTGGAGTTTGCCAGAAGGGAGGTAGACGGGGGGATGGGTGAAATAAAAAAGAACAGAAAATATATTAAATTGGCCTTCAGTATAATAAACCTTTCTGTTTATCAAAAATTCCTATTATGAATATTAATAGGACAACACAAACTGAAGGGTTATATATATAGTATATGTGAAGTACTTCTGTAATTTAACCATAAAAAATACTAATACAAATTGGGCTGAAGTTTGAATATATGCTATGCAAAGAAGATATATAAGTGGCCAAGAAATACATGAAAAGTTGCTGAACATCATTAGTCATCAGAGAAATGCCAATTGATACTATAATGAGATGCCTTTTGCCATCCACTAGAAGGACTGAAATCAAAAAGTCTATGAACACCAAATGTTGGCGAAGATATGGAACTGACAGAAATGTCTACAAACACCTTGGAAAATTGCTTGGCAGCTTCTTAAAAAGCCAACCATATATCTACTCTATGGTCCTGCCATACTCAAGCACATTTATTGAACATTTCCTAAATATGAGGCAATGAACAAATCAAATTTCGTATGTATTATTCAATTTTATCTCCCCATTGATACTTTGAGGAGGGACTAATTGTATTCCTATTTTGTAGATTTTTAATCTAATTACATGGACAAGATCAAAATGTTGATAATGGTCATAGTGGGGATGGCTCTCTTAGTGAAGGGTCATGGTCTCATTATTGATGACTAAGCCATTGAAAGATTTATAGCTTTTCATGGAGAAGACAAACATGCAGAGCTTTGGTGAGATAAAGTTGGCCTGGGACCCCAGTTCTGAATCTCTTCTACTACACAAGCTGTTTGACCCCTCAGAATCTCAGTGTCACACCTGGAAAGTGGGCAGAAGTGGTGGGTTATGAAGAGTAAATGGACAGCATGTGTAAGGGGATGAACAGAGAACTTGCACTTAGGGATTAGGAAATGCACATTCCTTTCCTTTTTCCCTTTTCCTTAAACATATTCTAGTGCTTGGACATTTTCATTTTGAAACATTAGACTCGATGCCTCCGGTTTTGAAAAATGTAAGTTTTCAATATATCGCTGCAAAACTGGTATCGGTTTTTCTTAAGAAGTACTAGTTTGAGAAAATGCTGGGGCTTATTCATATGTGAGGACCCTAAGGCTTACAGAACCTTTGACTCTATGTTCTAGATTCTGTGCTTTCCAATGTGCCAGCAGATTAAGCTAGAAAGGCTTGTAATTGCCATGTTATTATAATAAAGTAGATTTCAGCCATAAATACTTCTATAGTGAAAAGAGGAAAAAAACCTTCAGGCTAAAGACAGTCTTCAGTGAGATGCAATCATCAGGGACCTCTTACTCATCATTTATATTCTCTGCTCTTCTAAACAGAAGGCAATAAAATGAGAAGTTCATTTTCTTACCCAGTGTTCAACAGAGATCGCCTCCTATCACTTTGATCTCTTCAGTATCTTTCATGTATCCCCTCTTTTACATCTCTAATGCATGGGCCCAGCGATCACCAAAGACAGGTTTACTGTCACACTGTTAGTTTGAGAAGGGAACTAGGACATCCATTTGAGCAAGTGTTTGAACTGAAACAGAGGAAGCAGAAGGTAAATACCATGCACTTAACTACCCCTCCCTTACTCTATTCTTGGCACTGCACTAAGCATTTGCAGTCCTTTCTCATTTAATCATCATTATATGCTTAGGAGATTGGCACTGTTATGTCTCCTTAATAGATAGAGACATTGAGCAGAATCATGCAGACAGTTGCTGATAAGCCAGGATTTCAACCTTACATCTCACTGCAAAGCATTTACAATTTGTCCTCCAAATAAAATTCGTCTGGTGATAGTGATTTAGTGGTGTTGGTGGTGAAAGACTGATGGGGTTGTTACGTTGATGGTTATTACACTGGTGGTAAGATGATGTGAGTGAGCAGTCCATCCGGAGTAGGGTTATGCTTTAGGAGAGAATAGTTATCATGCTTTCGGTGAATAAATAGTTTCCAGCACTTGCCAACTATGGATACCACGTTAATTAAGGTATTTCTCTTATCTTAAATTAGTTTATGGTCTGATGGGGAGAACATATTTAGGGAAATAAACACATTTAAAATCTTAGTGTTCAATGCTATCTAAGTATCTCAATTTGGTGAATATTCTGCATGACTTTCAGGGGCTGTGCATGGTGCTGGAGACTGAGAAAGAAGAAAAGACGTCTTCATGGTACAGTGGGAAAGAAGAGTGGAGGGATAAGGCAGCATGTGCTGGAAAAGGGAGAGCTGCCAACCCTATGTTGTGAGCTAAGTTGTCCTGGGAAGAGTCCATACAGGAGACAACAGGTAAAAAAACAGCTTGATAAAGTATACATGTACTCCAGCTCAAAGAAATGACAAGTAAAAAGCTAAGGAGACATGAAATAGTGACATGTTTCAGTGATGTCTAATAAATCAGTACATCAGCCCCTGGTATACGGGAAAAGTAGAAGATATTAGTCTTGAAGTCTAACCAGAATCCATGCCAC
This sequence comes from Zalophus californianus, assembly GCF_009762305.2. NCBI lineage: Eukaryota > Metazoa > Chordata > Mammalia > Carnivora > Otariidae > Zalophus > Zalophus californianus. The sequence continues at coordinate 185,025,731 of NC_045598.1, forward strand.
AGGGCCTCTTCCACCGTGTCCTGAGGTCAAACGCAACCTTGGGGACAATAAGGAGTTTTTGCAGGATTTTGAGAACAAGATGGACATGGAACGGTTTGCCATGTCACTCTCTAAGGACAAGCCTGGTCTTATACCTCTCTTGCAGAACTCCTAGCTAGGGGAGAGAGCCCAGCTACTGTTGCCAGTGTCCTCCATGCCCATCAGGCCTGGCAGAAAACGTGCACAGTGACTCACTCAGTCATTCAGCAAACACATTATGTGTTTAGTATGTGGGAAATTAGTGTGTGTTTAACTTTTTGGCGCTCATGCTCCAAGGCAGGGAGACAAATGTAAGCATAACATAATTTACTTCTTTAAAAAGCCCAGAAATTGTCCCCCTGACTATGCCTTTTTTTTCAACTTATCTCTTCATCTAGAATTTTAAAAATATAACCTAGTGTGTGAAAACATCTGAGAATATGGATTTTGATGTGAAACAGGTCTCATGTGAATGCTTGGCCCCAAATGGCTTGATTGATGTTTGGCCTAGAGCTTTAACTCAACCTCTCTCAGCCTTGGTTTCCTCGTCTGCAAAATACAGATTAAAACAGTACATAATGTGAGGGTGTAAAAAATCATGCATTTAAAATATTGCATGTCAGTCACATAGAAAACAATCATCATGCTAGCCATTGTCATTACTTCTAATCGTTACTGGCTGGGCCAATTCTTCTTCTTCTTCTTTTTTTTCTTGCAATTTTTCTTCTTATCCCCAGTATATTTCCTGACATCTGAAATCTCCAGACCTTCAAAACAGCTACAATAACAATTGCCCCTGCTCTCAATACACAGAGTTACCTTAGCTTTTAAATTAAAACCTCAATCTTTTCCATTATTCCGCATTTTATGCTGTTAAAAAAAAAAATGAACAAACTAGTATAAGTCCATGCCAGCTTTCTTGAACCCACCATTTTGTTCAAACTCTGCTTTCTGCTTGAATTTTCCCCATGTTCTGTTTCTTGAAATCCTCTCCTACAACTTTCGTGTCCTTCTCTCTCCAATCGAGGGTACCCCTCTTCTGAACTATCTCAGTATCAAATATATTCATGCTCCCCTACTGACACTGGTTATATAGAGTCTTGGATCGTCGCTTTCATGAGTTCGTATCATCTGAATTAATAAAATCATAATGCATACTGTTTTTGAGTACAATATGCCACGTGTTTTGCAAAGTCCACAACCCACAGTATCTCTCATGTTTACAACACCTCCTTGAGATAAGTATTATGGTCTCCTTTTACTTAAGATGACCATGAGGTGCAGAGATTTTAAGTAATATTCTAAGATCATGCAGTTAAGTGGAAAAAGCAGGTTTCAAGCCAATGTCTGACTTCAAAGCTCATTCTATTGTACCAACTTCTTTCAAATTTGCCTTCTCCTCCTGCTAGATTATAAATTCTTTGAAATCAGGATAGTGTCTTATTCAGCTCTGCATATCCTCCAAGCCCTAGCCTTGAGTCTATTTTTTAACAGAGAACTAGCTGCTGTGCTATGCATTTTTACATGTTATTTCAAACACTGCTGGCAATAACTCTGAGACAGGTGGTATTGTCATTGCTACTTGAACTCAAATACAAAAATGGAGACAAGGAGGGGCTGAGTGATTAGTTAATCTCTTCCAAACGGCAGGGGCATGATTTGAAGAAAAATAAAAAGCCGTGAGCACCAGCTATGTGCTGGGCATGAGCTCAGGCCTGGTGGGCACTGAGAAGCAATCACAGTCCTTGGCAGAGAGGCACTCTGCGTCTAGGAACATAGAAGGTGTGTGAGGAAGGCTATAAAAAATGGTTTTAAAGGCAAGGAGAAGTGTTTGAGCTCCGACCAGCAAACTCTCCTGTCTTGGTGATGATATTTGGTCCACACATTCTGACAGCTCCCCTCAGTTTTATCCAGTCTTCTTCCGAAGTTTGAAATGTACAAGATTACATAGGGGATGTTATGGGAAATGTCTATTTTTACATTTAAATTTTCACTTATTGAGCTGAGAAATTTTAGGAGACCTAACTGCCTTACAGAAAATCCTCCCTGAGTCGTTCTGGGCCTTTTATTCTTAGGAACCATCTGGTGAGAAGCCTGGGTTCTTCACTGGTAACTTTAAATTTATCCTGTGTTCTTTTCTTTATATCTTCTTCCTTCCTTTCCTTCTTTTCCGTTTTTATGGTTCCAATAAAACTTCTTCCTTTCCTCACTTCCTCCATCAATGTAGCAATGGCTTTTCCCTCTTCATTGGTGGACATGTTTGCATTTATGAATTTTACCAGGGAAGCAGTTAGTATGAGAAGAATGCTCTACTAAGAAAATCTATGCACCTTGGAGCCTTTGATTCAAATAGACTATCATTCAAATATCAATTCCACCACCTTTCAGAAAATTAGCCTTGAGTACGCTCTATAACATGCTCTAACACAATCTATTAACCTATAAAATGGGGATACTAAGATGTATATTTACGGCATCTTATAAAGGGTGAAGATACTATCGTGGAGAACTTATCATGGTGTCAGGCATATGAGACTATCAGTAAATGGGAGGTGTTCTTAGCCTTATTATTTAGCTGCCATCACCATGCAATTTATAAAATCCATGGAAGTACTAGATGATTCCATGTATTTCTGGACGAGAAATACAAATGCGAAGCCACTGCTATTGAGGCTGTGAGTGAGCCACCATCTTCACACAGGATGTATGTTTTTCTGGCCTGCAGGGTTTGTCTCTCAAGGTTCTCCTAGGATAATGAGACAGGAATTAAGTGAATCGATATTTCTGGGTCTTGGACTATAATTGCTGCCCAAAGACATCTCTTGCTTTATAATTTATTAGTGCTTATCAGATGACCACAGAATAATCTTTCTGAACACCTCCTTGCTTACATCCTCTAGTTTAAATACCATGTAAGGTTTAAGTTGTTTTGTTTAATTTCACTAAAATTTACAGCATCTTTAGTTAATCTGCTCTCTTGGTTGTAGGTATTTGAAAAGTAGAGGGGCGCCTGGGTGGCTCAGTCGTTAAGCGTCTGCCTTCGGCTCAGGTCGTGATCCCAGGGTCCTGGGATCGAGCCCCGCATCGGGCTCCCTGCTCGGCGGGAGGCCTGCTTCTCCCTCTCCCACTCCCCCTGCTTGTGTTCCCTCTCTCGCTGTGTCTCTCTCGCTGTCAAATAAATAAAAATCTTAAAAAAAAAAAAAAAAGAAAAGTAGAAAAACTGATTGCCAGCACTTTGCTGAGCTCCTACAGAGCTCTTGGTCCTTTCCTTGGCCCCTGGAAGACAGTTTTCCTTCTCCAGGATCTGCCAATGTCTCTCCACCAGGTGACAGAAACCTTGATTTATTCCCTTCTTACATCTTGCAAGTTCTTCCCCTTCGACTCTGGAGGATGTCCTACGGAGTTTTTCTCTGTTTAAACTTTTCCTGATTTTATGGTGACCAACTTAGTTCTTTCTGCCAGTGACACAGAAGCAAATTTTCTCCTAAAAATATGAAGGGAAACTCAATTTCCCACCATCAAAATTATCATTTTTCAGTAGAAGTAATTAATTTAATCTAATAAATTTTCATACAGTCTACGTGGAGGATCCATACCCTTCCTATTAAATTGACTGGCCTTGTTCCTCACAGAATTCTAACGCTGACTACTGGCATGTTGCTTCCTGCTCTCAGTCATCTGGTGTTAATGGTGCTCTGCCCAAACAGTCTGTTTCTGAATCTCACATAACTTATCAGCCACTGAGAGCAGTGGTGACAGTTTCAGCTCATCCTGCTACATCTACATAATTTAATAACAGTACTTATTAAACATCCACTATGTGATAAACTCTGTGCTGTCAGGAGAAATAAAGCACTGTATCAAACAACTGAACAACTCAAATGCTGGGTAGACACCACATGTCACGGGGCCGGGATTTTATAAAAGAAGAAGAAGAGGGACACGAGAGGTTTCAGTGAGGAAGTGTTCAGTTCACCTAAGGAAGCCACAAAATCTTCACAGTTGGCTGATGAGGTGGAGCCTCAAAGACCGAATAGGAATTTCCTAGGTGAGAAAAGGAGTCAGGCTGAACAGTAGAACAAATTCAGCAAAGATAATCAAAGACAGAGAGGTACAAATATTAAGGTATACTCCAGCAACACCATTGATTACAGTGACTACAGAATAGGGCTGAGGGAAGAGATGGAAATACACAAGTAGGGCCAGAGGGAAATACGAGGATTTGTTGAGTCACATACTCGAGATTAGACCTCATTCTGTTGATCTACTTACCAAAGTATTTTAAGCTGGGGAGTGACCAGGTTAGATTTGCCTTTAGAAAATCTCATTCTCATAGTACAGGAGGAATTGGAGGCAAAATGCCACATGGGAGATTCTTATGATTGCTCAGGCTGGAAATATAAGGGCTTAACTCAGGGAGGTGGTGAATGTTCACAACTAATGACCCAGACTCTGGAAGCAAATACATGGGTTTGAGTTATTGCTTGTCTCTTACAAAAAAAAAATCCACTTTAGCTGAGCTTCATCCTCTCTCTACACCTCACCTATAAGATGTGGATAATGGTCCTACTCACCTAAGAAAAATGTTGTGAAACACAAATGATATAAATCATTCATCAAAGTGTCTTGTGCACAGTAAATGTTCAATAAAATGATCATTGTTATCCATATTATAGCTATGGAGGTATTTGAACTGATGGTAGGAAACAAGAGACAATGTGGTCATTTTGCTAACCACTCGCAGTACCAGCCAGAGCCTGAACCTCTCCCATGTTCAGCCTCTGTCTGCTCAGGACTCACTCTCTGGTCTATTCCTCCAATGATCTAGGCATCTTTATGCTCATGGCCATAGGTTCTTCAGATAAAGCCAACGTTAGCTCGAGGTGCTGCACAGAAATTCCCACTTTTTCCTTTCCATTTTGAACCTGCTCATCACACTCTGGCCTCATTTCCCGGTCTGCTTAGATTTGTAACCCAGTCAGGTCTCATTTAGTTAATGTTTGGACTTAGTAATCTACCTTCAGACAGACTTTGACAGGAGAAGGGTGAGCAACCCCATTGCTTTGCCCTGCTAGAGACGACTGTACAACACCCAGCCAGTACTTGCTGCCCTCAGAGCCTTCTCCTCTGGAGAGGGGGGAGAGATATACAAACTCCTAAATAGTCACTTTACATATCAAACACTTGTCTGTTTTACCATGACATGCTAATTCAATACTGCAAGTCCCCTCTCTCTTTCCCACTTCATTAAAACAATCACAATCATCACTCTTAGTATGACACTATTCATTTTGAAAACTGCTTTCACCTACATTACTTATTCTAAGAGTCACAAATACCCCCTGAAATATAGGGCCGCAGGAAATTTGGAAAAAAGAGGGTCAAAAAGCCAGTCATAAACACCTACCCTAACATAGCAGTGATGATAATGAAAAATCCCTCAATTTTTTATTCATGTGCATTTGTCCTGCTGATGTGTTTTTATTTAACATTATGCAATGGAATTTGTTCTTGATGATATATAAAACAACTCTAATTATGATTCTAGTTACAATAAAGCTGTAATTTCCCAACCAACCATATTCACTGCACTAGTTTACTCACATTATCAATCCATTATTACTTAACAAAGACTATTAAACATGTAATATTTTTCTTGGTTTACACATCAGAAATTTAGATTTCAGAGAGATTGAGTAGCTTGCTCAAAATAACTTGATAGTTATGTACTATAAAATAAATCAATTCCTCCCTATATTAATTTTCATGTGCTCTTCATTTTCTGCTACTATATGTAATACTGAAATAATCTTCATATATAGTTTTTCCTTCTTTTGTGTCAATAATACTATATTGCATTGTATACACACACACACACACACACACACACACACACACACACACACACACACACACTTTTTAAGTCTATTGGCATAGGTTGAAGACTAAAATGTTCCAAAGTAACCAGCAGTAATTTATACTTATACCAGCTATTCATTTCACAGAACAATGTTTAGATTAGGTTGAAACACGGTTCCTCATTATTGCTCTAATTTTCACTCCTTTGAGCACATTTTTTTCCATATGCAACCAAGCATTTGTATTTTCTCTTGTCTGCATTAATCCTTTACCACTTGCCACTTGCCTATTGTAGTTCTAATGTAATCCTTTACCACTTGCCACTACTGTAGGTCTAATGTTTTTCTTAAGCATATGCAGAGAATTTGTAATTATATTTATAGCCTGAGGGTTGCACATGGGTTTGTGTGCATGTGTGTGCATGGGTGTGTACGTATACATGAGAGAGAAGTCTGATGATCCCTTCAGAGGATGCATTTGCCTGCTCTGCATCCATCCCTCCTCTTCTGGTCACAGCACACCTGGTTTGCCTTTAGTAACCACGATCCTTCCACACTAAGCCCACGTGTTACAGGTGCCATCAGCAATAGGATCCTCCTAGCAATAGTAATGGTCTAATATCTGGGAACCAAGTTCAAGATGGAGGCAATGGAAGACTTGCCCAGAAATTTTGCTGGACCATTTGGGAAACAGGTCCTCTCCTTACTCTGGAATGCCTAAGCCAGTAAAACACAATCTTTGAATTCATAGTGCCATTTTTTTTTCCTCAAAAAAAGGTTTCCTGGGAATAAAGTCACCATGAGGAGCGTAAAATAAAAACAGAAGGGGAGAGGTATCACTGGAGTTCTTTAATTCTGGTAAGACTGAAACAAGTCTTAGATTTGATCTTTTCAGTCATGTGAGACCCTAATTTAAGTCACTTGACTTGCATTCTATCACTTGCTATCAAATGCTGTCTGATAAATTTGAATCTGCCTGCCGGCTTCCCATTCAGGGCCTCACTCGCTCAGAGAGTACAACTTATCTACACCACCCTTTTCACTGAGATACATCCACCTTCTATCACTCTTTCAAGTTCCTCTGTCAAGGGTCTACACATTGGGATATAAAGCCCATCCTGGGTGTCCTCAGAAAAGAGCTCCCAGGTGATCACAACCCCTGCCCCCAGTGATTTCTTAAATTCCTTGTTTTAAATTCCCTTCCCTGGCACTCCTCCTTTTTAAATCTGAATCCTATGACTCTTCTCAGAAATTACCGTAAGTGGTATTTGAATGCCCATACCTTATGTTCTTTAAATACCCTCATTGTGCATTATTGTCTACTCTTCCCTGATCCACAGCTGTATTCGTGTTCTAAGTGTGGAATTCCATAGTGATGGTCAGGACAGAAGTGCACATTAACTCCCAAGTAAGTAGAAGATACTCAAAAGTACCTTACTGACTGAATGATTGTATAGATTAGTTTAACCCCTATTCTGGCATATTAAAGTCATCCTAAAGAAAAAAAAAAACTGTTTATTTCTTACATTTGACACATTAATATGATACTATTGGGGGAGATCATCAAGAAGATAGAACCATTGGTCAACACTTAACCTGGATCTGGGCAATTGGAGGCTTCTCACTCCCTCCCATTTCCTTGAATATACATTCTAGCTTGCCTTCTCACTCCCAGAAGCTACCCTAAACATACAGCCTTGAGATAGTGATAAAGTATTGAGATCATCTGGATGATTCACATGACTGAACCCAGTTAAGGTCTCAATATAAACTTTGATTTGGAGGGCAGTTGCTGAGATCTCATTTTATGCCCAAGACAGAAGTAAGTTCCTTTCTCATTTATGAATTCCCTTGCTTATTAAACCTGCCACATACCAATCTGGAATGACCTACCTCTTTCTTTGGTCTCTCCCTGCCCTCCCCCTATGGAGACCAGTTTCAGATTATGCCTCTAAAAGTCCCTAGGTTGCAAACTAACAAATGCTATATTAGGTGAAGAATACCAGGTGTCTTTGGTGCTAAACTTTATTGATATGAATTTTATTAAAAGATATTATTCACTGCCTATGTTCATGGCTTGCATAGTTAAAGCTATTGCTGAAATTTAAACTTCTTAAAAAGCAAGATGCACATTACAAGGTCACAAGTGATCATGACAACCAGAAAATTGCAAACAAATAAACGATTCCATTCAATTATGGTCCCAAGCATAGAAAACGCAAACCAGAAGAGGTTGAAGAAAATATATCCTCCCTTGGAATCATCCTTTGGATTAAACAGATGCTGGTTCTGGAATGGAATTTTCTTTCTGACCAAAACCTACTGGAAATTAAACAGGGTCTAGAATTAATCTAATACTGTCTCAGCCTTAATCACATTGTCCTCTTTTGATGTCATTCTCTGGCTCTTTTAGGGAAGTTTAGCTGTACTCAGGCACATGTAATTCATTCTTAATCCTTTTCATCTGTAGACTTTCATAGCTCAGATTTTGTTAATTGACAGCAGGATGTTTTTCTTTTCTAATATAAAATGAGAAAAAATGTTTTTCCCTATGTTTCCTTCACGAATGTTTCTAGTAAACACCTTAAAAAGAAGGCAACTTTGTATCCACTCCTCACTCACCCTTCTATCCTTCCTCTTGCAAAAGTGCCGATGCTCTGGTAGAGTTGGCTCCAGACATAGACTGACTGCTTGGTTGTGTGGGCCAGTACATCTTAGTCATTCTCTTTCCAAAGAGTTTAGTTCACATTTTAAAACGGTGATGCCACAAGAATATATGATTTTAATCTAAAATGTTTGGGTTCAAACACAAGCTCAACTTTTATGACTTTTGATTAATTTACATACTGATCTCTAAATATTTCCTCATCTAGAAAAAGATTTTACAACAATACTTAAATTATATAATGATGGCATGTCTATCCTCTAAACTGAATATGTTATACAGCCAGAGGTCATTTCTTCCTTGCATATCTATGTTTTTTTATATGCTTGCTCCATCATGACTAGCAATACATATATTTGTTACTGTCATTTGTAAATACAACTATGGTTGTGTATAATATGATGTAGAAATTCATTGAATGGGTTTTATCTAATTTCACGTATTCTTTAATAGCACTGAAAACAGTTTACACATGAAATTCACATAATCCCTTTTAGTTTATTAAAAACGCTGTTTTTGAGATTGCCTCAGTTCACTCATACGTACACTCACACATATACACACCTTACCTGAAAGTATATTATAATTACAGATTATGGGCTAATTAGAGTATTATTTATGCCTGAAGATTACATACTAATTATACATGAAGTTATTATGGGAAACCTGGCAAAGGCTATGAGAGCAATTGCTATAAAATTACAAGTGGATGCTGTTTAATTTTATGATTATTTGTACCATATGAAAGAGTGAGTTGCCAAAAATCAAACCAGAAGGGTGCTGTGAATCTGTTATCCATGTCCTTTTAATAATGTTGAACCTCAGCAATGCCAAAAGCACAGCTTGCTTTGGTTTCAAGGACAGTAGCCTTGGGAGTAGGGCTAAATTTAGAACTCATGCCTGTGATACAGAAAGCACAACTACTGTGAGGTATGTTCTCGATGCCAAGTTTGTAGTTTGGAGATAAATACTGAACATGGAGTGAAGGGATAAGCATGAGTTACTAATAAAATGTTCAACTTTCTTATAATAACAGTAAACATATAAACACATAAATGAATAATACATAATAAAATGGTAGTAGTAATAGTCTGTGCTTGCTCTGAGCCAAGCAAGCACTGCTGTAACCTGTCACACCACCACATCCTCACACCAGCTTGGTGAAGGCCAGCCTACGAGGTACAATATTTCCGTTTTAGAGATGAGGAACCCAAGCACGGGGAGATAGCATGGAGCCCAAGTTACACACCGTTTGGTGACATTCCTACCTGGGAAGTCTGCCTTTAGGACTTGGGCTCTTAACTAATCATTTTCAGACACAGATGATGCCAATTGTTCGTTCTCCCTCAATTCTTTCCTCTGGGCATTAAAGGCACCTACAACAATGCAAATCTTTATTTCCTTTTCTCCAGTCTCAGGAAAAAGAATCACTGCATCCATTCAAGTTCTGAACACTTTTGTGATTTGCTCCTTTGTGGCCCTGACCCCTTTCTCTCTCCTTCATGTTCAACTGCCCTCCTTCCTCTGGACACATTTTCTTGGCTTATACACATGACATTCTACTCACATTGAAAAGCATCCCTTCATTCTTCCCTTCCATAAATCTCCTCACCTGTCTTATTCAACACCAGCTTCATAAAAGAGTGGTCTGTGCTCACTTTCTCCCCATTACCAACTAGTCACACTTCAGCTCACGATGCCATGCAAGCTGCTGCCTCTAACATCTCCATGGAATAGTGGATCGTCCTCTGGGTCACTGTTTGAACGCCATCCTCTACAGCACACACGTCTATGCAAAAGGATTCAGTCTCTTCACACACAGGACGTACCTGATTCTAACTCTCCCTGCATTTTCTGAACTACTTTGCGTTTCCTTATTAGATTCTACACTTTCTCACCATTTTATCCCCAGCCCCTGGTATACTTTCTGGAAGATAATAAATGCCCGATAGTAGTTAAATGAATAAAGAGTGAAGAGAAGAATGCATTCTAAAGGTAGTAATCCCTTTTCATTCTCCATGCTCTGAAATGCTATTTGTTCATGGACTTTCGTCTTTTCTGTCTCCTGACACTAGGATGCATCTTCCATGAGGAGAGCAACTTGTCTGACTTGTTCCTACTTCTCGCCTCAGTGTCCAGCCTAACGCCTGGCAGGCAGTGGGTGCTCACTAACATGTGCTCCATAAATACACAAATGAACACATGTACCTTGCATAAAGTCAAACAAAAACAAAAACAAACAGACAAACAAAACCCAGTAGCAATAGTAAGAACAGTGTGTGAAGAAAAGGAAGCCATTGAAGAAGCATGGGGGAGAGCAGTCAGAGAGAGAAGGAGGAGGGGCATCCTCTGTGGACTGTGTTTGACTCTATGTGTGGGTGTAATTCTATACTCACACAGCAGTGTGTTGGTTTGTCAGCATGTGTTTGCATAAAGGAACTAGCGTGCGTTAAACTGTGTGCGTGGAAGATAACTATGATGTGTGGGACTGTGTGGAGACATTTGTATCTGTGTTAAGGGATCAAAATTAATGCTTTATAGTTTCTGCTCTCAAGATACGAAGGAGAAGGGGAGGCGGGGGTGGGGTATTGTGCTCTAGCATCTCCCATATGCAAATAGCAGCAGTGGGGACAAGCATGCATGTCTGATCGTATTTTACATCAGCATTTTAAAGTTTGCAAAAATGTCAAGGAATTGAACCTTTGAACACATTTTTTTTTTTTGGCTATGCATGTACAGGGCTGATAGGCAGAGCCCAATAAACCACAGGTTCATACACTTGCGGCATGTGATGTGTGTCTTAGGGATCATCCAAAGAGTTTTTGACTCTTGGACAGATGAAGAGGTTGGTATAAGAGATGTGAATCATTGGCAGTAGCTGCTCCAGTCCACTCAATATGGAAAAGGCTACCAGTGTCGCCCTTGATATGATGGAAAGTAGCAGAACTGTGTTGTAACATTAGGTCTTTGTTACTATCATAAATACATATCAGTGATGATGCCTCTTAGACTCAAAGGAAGACAATAAAAGGGCAGGAAGTGTGTCTACCAGGATAGGTTTGTTCAGATATTTTAGGAACCTCGTTTGACAATAAGCATTTAAATGTTAGGAGCTCTTCATCTGGACCACCCTCCTGTGCAAACCCTCCTGGTGGACTGTCCCATGGGTCAGAACTTGAGCGACCACACAGCTTAATGGTTGTGAACTTGAGCTTTGGCACAAGTTCCTGGCCTCAAGAATTGGCTCTGCTACTTACTGGTTGTGTGACTGGGACAGATTACCCAGATTCTCTCTGGGCCTACTTTCATGGAGATAGAAAGCATTTGAACCTCATGGAGCTGTAACAAAGATATGCTAGCACTACACTTCCAGAGAAATTGATGAGATAAATGTGTAAAACACACTGCTTGGCACACAATAAAAACTATTTTTAAAAACCATTTGCTCGTATCCATTATTTTGTTTGATGCTTATAATTTAGGTTAGAGAATGCCATTTTTTTTTTCATTTTCTGCACAAGAAAACTGTGGTTCAGGGGGCTAAATTGTTAATAGTTACACAGGGTTTATCCTGTCTCTTTGTCCTTTAACCTGAGCAATGGTCCAATACCTAATCCATACAAGCCCAGTGTCCTCAAATTTTCCTCCCCATTGTGCATCCTGGGAGGCTCTCTCCTCCATTTGGATAACTCCCCTTTCTGAGGTGCTCAGTGCTTCAGATTCTGCTGACTTTGGCTGTAGGTTCTTTGTTTCAAGCCTGTTTGTGTCTCCATAAACCAGGTCCTTGCATTTTATACTCCGGACAGTCCCTGTGATCACTATGCCCAACGGCCCTCAGGAAGAGACCTTCCATTACCATTTGCCCCATTCCCTTCAACTCCCTTGCAGATCCCCTACAATTTGAGTCCTACTGCCAGGACATGCACCAGCCTAATCCAGGAGCACAGATCTCCTTGGGGAGAAAACACAGTCTCCAGGTTGGACCAGACTCCTCACACCCCACTTTGACTGGTCGTGGTCTACATCTGAATCTGCTAGCTTTGTCCACTGCTGCCTCACTCTCCTAAGACACCCTGATCCACTGATTCATTTCTTGTCTTCCAAGTAATAGCTGCACCTCATTCATTTTGTCCCTTCTCCCCCAAATAACTCAGAGGTGCTCAATGGTCTGTGTGTCTCTAGTCATAGGGAAAAAAAAAAAATCCTACTTCATCCACTGTACATCCACCTGCTAGAATTTTTTAACCTCATTAGCAAATGGTGTGCTAAGACCTGAGCCTTTTTATTTTTCCATTCATCATTTTGTAATTGACTAATGACCATTCCAGTACACATTGTAGAACATGTAGGCCCACAAGAGAAGGCTAGGTGACACACAGAAAACATAGGGACAAATGCAAACAAAAGTACAGTGTCAGTTTACGATCAGCTGATAAACTGTATGCTATCAAGAACAAAGATACTTTCAAAGCTGTGTGGAGGACCCAAAATGCAGACACATATATACTCTCCCTCTCTCTCATCTGAATCTGTCTTGAGGCCAAAGCTTTGGCTTTGTTTTCGTTTTTTTTTTTTTTTTAAAGATTTTATTTATTTATTTAAGAGAGAGAGAATGAGAGATAGAGAGCACGAGAGGGAAGAGGGTCAGAGGGAGAAGCAGACTCCCCGCTGAGCAGGGACCCCCGACGTGGGACTCGATCCCGGGACTCCAGGATCATGACCCGAGCCGAAGGCAGTCGCTTAACCAACTGAGCCACCCAGGCGCCTTCTCACTTGGGAGGGGAGTGGCCAGATTGTGCCAGATGGGAAAGCAACAATGTTACACAGAACGTATCCTCTGGGGACAGCTCCGCAAATACCACACACCTGAGTGTGCCACAGCACCTCTCTGAAAGGCTCCACCACACTCACCATTTTGATGGGACAGCTGAGTGGGATTAGCAACTCCTTAGAGGAAAGGGATTTTGGGTGGTGAAAGTTGTTTGCTTGTCCCACATTTCTCTTTCCCCCTTCACTAGTCAAATCTAAGGGCACTTTTACTTAGAGCCTGCTATTATTTTGCCTTGACCACGGTGTGACCTTCATTTCTAGGAGCTGACTCAGATGAAAGATTCAGGACCGGCATTCAAGTTTGTAGGTCTTTCCCCCTCTCCTGCCTCATTTCCAATGCTGTGGAATTTATTTTTGGTTATTTTTATCCAATTCATAAAGCTGTCTGTATCAATCCAATAAGGCAACTCAGGGTGACAGGGAGAACTGGCATGATTCACTGTGAGGGACACTCTGAGAAGTATCCTCCATTCATTGTTCCCACGTCAACCATGACCCCTAAGCCAACTCACTTAGAATGGAGAGGAAGCCATCAGGCATCCCCTAAATATATTTAGAACGTGTCTATCTCTTGATGACGATGGGGAAAGAGGATGGGTTTGAAATTACCACGGCTCAATTACCTGCCAAGGACAAGAGTAAGTTTTTTCTAATCCAAGGAACAAATTTAAAGCAAGGGTGCACTTGCTTTAATAACTATGTTGCACTCCCACCTCCTCCCAGAATCTCCTAGAAAAGCATACACAGCAAAGCAGGAATGAGAGGGAGAGGTTAAACAGTTTTTATATACTTTGCTTATCAATATATGATAGCATGTGTTATTCAAAGGGAAAGCATTTGCAAAAGTGGGCCACTCTTCACCTCCACACTGGAGTGCAAGCCTGCAAGAAATTATAATGGACAATCAATCATTTTGTTCTACATCCTCGGATTTGTGATTTGAGGTCCAAAGTACTTAAATGATTTGCCTGAATCTACTCAGAGAATTAGCACAAAGAAACAGTGTTACATCATAAAAGAGGAGGAGGGCTTTGATGTTAAGACCAACAAAGTGTCCGATTGTGGTTCTTGCCTTGTGATGCAAGTGATCATAAGCAAGTTTTGTAACCTTTTTAAACTTCAACTCTTTCTGTTTTTAAAGTGCAGATGAAAATATCTACCTCACTGTGTAATCTTGGGAATTAAAAAAAGAGAGACAAAGAGAATTAAGAACGTGAAAGACAGAAAGTTACTATGGCAATGCCTAGCGCATAGTAGTTGCACAGAAATTCCAATTGTTCACTTTTCATCCTTACAATGGCCAGCCAGTGATGAATTATGGCATACTCACCACAGTCTCTATAATGTAGCTGCACTGTCCCAGATCTGGGTGCTCGTGTATGCCCAGTTCAGTGATTCAATGACAGGTACAGTGAAAGAATCACCCCTTCCCCTCTCTGGCAAGGGCACCGGTGTCTCCTCTCATTCCAACAGAAGTCTTTAGCATTGGGAGGGGGCAAGCTGTACAGAGGCATTCGCAGAAAGTTCCCAGGGGAGATTTAGGGTGGCATCATTTGGAGCTCACATCCACTCCTGAAGTGAGTGACCTGTGGTTGGTGAGGACACTTGCATTATCATTAGTATGGATTTCTCTATCACCTGAAAAGTGATTAAGTAGGCTGGCACAGACCTGGGCTAACGTAAACACAAAGCTCCCACCCCCTTTAAAGCCACGACTCTAATGCATCATAGTTCCAACCACCCGAATGATGTTCCTTGCACGGGCCCTCCTGCCAACCCACCACAAAGCATCTACTAGCAAATACACCCTTCTGGCGGAGATCCAGGTCTGAGACTCCTGGCATCCACCTACCCCTACATTTCCCTCTTCCCCTGCCTCTCAAACTTTAGAACCAAATGTCCTTTACCCTTCCTTAAAAAAAAAACAAAAAAACCCTATTTTCTTCTTTTCTTCCAGGAAGAATTGTAATTATATTACCAAAAAAGCTGGAGCCCAAAGCATTTTGCACACAAAAACTGGTCTCCTTCACCTTTTTTCAAGGTCAGAGAGGATTTTTCTTAAGAAATACAATGACCAGGTATCCCTTCCCAGAACGGTAGGGTGTTTTATCTAAATCAGTCAAGATTCAAATATCCTCCAGAAAGGGCAAAGAAAAAGTTGAGGTTTTACTTTAAAAGATGTTTGAAAGTCTGCCTTCCTTTGAAGTTTGAACTGAATTACAAAAATAGTGGCAATTGATCAACACTTGTGGAATTAAGATGATTTGAAACAAGACAGAGTTGCACCAGAGGAGAGTAAAATTCTTTGTGGAATTTTGAGTATTGTAAGGACATAGCATTGACTTCTCAACTCATCTCTCACATTTTTCCTAATTGTTTATTAGTTTGAAACTAATGAAGAGAACTATAAAGTCAGCATTTCCTGGCCAAGACATCAGCTATAGGAGATACCTTCCTGTCCAGTTTCATTTCCAAGCTCCACTGACACACAGGAGCTCTTTCACTGAGACCTTCAGAAATCACTAGTAAGCCTCTCCACACCTTACCCAAGGGAGCGGAATATACAGAGGGGAAAGTATCACTGAAATTAGCACCAAGTGGACATGGACCTGGTATTAAATTCTCGCTTGACTACATACCGACTTTACGTGTTTTGGAAGTTAACATGCACGCATGCGCCCCCCCCCCCCACATTCTAGTGCCATTGTGAATTTGACCTATAATAGTGTTATGCCAAGACATCAACTATTTCAGTGTTCATTTGCCTTAAGTTTAAGTTGGTCTGTGATCAGTTCAACTTATTAACTGCACCCCGATTTTCATATGTTGAAATGGGTTGACTAACATTTGGTCTCTTTTTGCTGTTATCCTGGAATTTCATTACCTGCGATGCATTCTCCAAGCATCAAATCCAGTTCCATTTCTTGAGTCGGTTTAATATGTCACATTTCTGGTCCTAGTCCACTATGTACGAGGTTCTGGGGTCCAGTGTGATATTTAGACCAGTGTGAGCTGAGGTCCATGGCTACCACTTATCAGTTGTGTGAATTCAGCCATGATTAACCTCTCTAAACCCCAGTTTCTACATATTTAAAATTGAGCTAATTATATAATTATAGCTGCCATCTGTTCATTGAAGATTAAACAAATTTACATATATATGTATGTGTGTGTATCTGTGCATGTCTGGAATAGAAAAGATAGAGTCATTTCACTCTAAAGCATCCCATTGTGCGCAGGTATATAAAATACATAGTGCCAGATACTGACAAAAATGTCACTAAACTTAAGTTACTACTATTAATATACTAATTATAAATGTATTTTGCTTGTTTTCTCAGGAACCCAATTTTATAGCACGACACGGTGATATGCTACATGAAACAAAAACATGATGCATCCTTCCACCCCCGAAAACATTCCTAAACCATCTTTTGTCCCTCCCGTAAAGCAGTTCACCATATGCACATTCATGCCTGGAAGACTGGCAAAGGAGAAACTGCCTATGCTTCAAAGCCATTCAATTCCCCAGCCTGATCCAGAAATATAAATGAAAGGACAGTGACAAATCTTTGAGATAATAGCAGCAGGCGGGATCATGGAGGTGAAGAATTTGTTATCTGATGTAAACTGCTCATCCATGTGAGGTGGATGAACTCTTTAAGGGGTGCCATTTAGTTCATGGGCAAAGATAATATACTGAGCACTACCCAGGGCCCGAAGCTGAAGAATTTGTTCCATTTGGCTAAGCAGACTGCTCTGAAAGTACTTGTTTATTCCTCCCTGTTCATCCAACACTGGGTCTAATGCATCAAAAAGAAATGACAGATGATGTATTCACACTCTATATATTGTACAACTCTAATAATGACCACTCTTGACCCCAGTTTTTGTTTGGTGGAAGTTTTGGTTTTGTTTCGTGGGCTGTGTTTTCAGATGGGACTAGGGTTTTGCTGGTAGTTAGGGAAAATCACTCTTTGGAACTCCTCCATCTCCGCTTTGCCTCTGGCATAGCCACTCTTTCTAGTGTGACCTCCAGACGGTATCTTCATGACCTCAGGAAAGGGAGGATATGCTATACAACACATGACATGTGCCATCTATCCAGAGAGGAGAAGATTGATATGCTTGCCTTCACCAAATTAAAAGCTTATGCACATTAGAAGATACCATTTAGTCACAAGAGCTCTTATAAAGATTATATGAATGGCTTGTACACACCAATAATGAAACAGTGGACAGCATGCCAGAAAAGGGGGCACTCCGCAAAACGGAAAACGCAAATGACAAATAAACCTATGAGAAAGTGGTCAATCTCATTAGCAACCAGGGAAATACACCTCAATAACACTACATATTCAGCAAACTGGCTAAAATGAATGGATGATGAATGAACGAGTAAACCCGCCAATGTCAAGAGCAATAGAGATGTGGAGTAATGACATTGCTCAGAGACTTCTGGTGGAAGGATGATTTTGTATAATTATTTTAGAAAACAATGACACTATGTAATAAGTCTGCCATTCCAACACTTCTATGTAACCAGTAGGAAAAGTGCACGTAAATGCTGGGAGACATGCAAAAACTGTTCATAGCATCACATTCACATTAGCATAAAACTGGACTGGGCTCAAATGGCCATCAGTAGTGTAGCCACACAACTGACATTTAGAATAAAACAAATCACCAGTTCACAGTCCCATGTAGCATGAATGAATTTTACAAACATAGCATTGAGTCAAAGAAACAAAATAAGTCTCGCCAGAAGGTTGGAGTTCTGGGACTGGGTAAGACCCATTAAGGGACTTAGCAAGAGTCCCAACAAGGAGATTCTGAACTTCTAGACTTGAGTGGTATTATGTTAATTCTCAAATTCCAATAAGTTGTCTATGTATGTTATATGCATTTTTTTGAATTTGTAGTATTTTTTTATAAAGAGGAAGTTTATATTAATTTTAAAAAGATGGTATTATGCTAAGTGAAATAAGTCAGTCACAGAAAGACAAATACCATATGATTTCACTCATATGCGGAATTTAAGAAACAAAACAGAGGAACATAAAGGAAGAGTTAAAAAAAGGAAAAAGCAAGAGAGAGAAGAAGCAAACCATAAGAGACTCTTTTTTTTAATTTTTTTTTAAAGATTTCATTTATTTATTCATGAGAGACAGAGGGAGAGAGAGAGAGAGAGAGAGAGAGAAGCAGAGGGAGAAGCAGGCTCCGAAGGAGCAGGGAGCCCGATGCGGGACTCGACCCTGGGTCAAGTCAGGACCCTGGGATCATGACCTGAGCCGAAGGCAGACGCTTAACCATCTGAGCCACCCAGCCGCCCCCCGTAAGAGACTCTTAATGATAGGGAACAAACTGAGGGTTGATGGAGGGAGGTGGGTGGGGATGGGCTAGATGGGTTATGGGCATTAAGGAGGGCACTTGTTATGACGAGCAGTGGGTGTTGTATGTAAGTGATGAATCACTACATTTTTTCCTGAAACCAACATTACACTATATGTTAATTAACTAGAATTTAAATAAACCTTTAAAAGAAAAGAAATAGAGTCATTTTCAGAGTGCTAAACATTGTTCATCTCTATAAAAGTTGAATAAATATTTAAAATGCAAAGGGCACAGGGTAAAGATCAGTAATACTGGGATGGATAACGGAAATTTTTACCTTTATGGATTTTCCTATGGTTTGCTAGTATTGTCCTCTCTATTCATGTGTACACCTATGTCCCCCTTCCTTCCATGGTCAAGATCTGAGAAGAAGGCAGGCATCACTTGCATTCTGAAAGGGCCTTCCCATTCCCAGCACTCAGTTGTTATAAATGGAAGTGAAGAGGCGACCCTAGAACTTTGAATCATTTTATCAAGGATCCACTTACTATATCCTCCAATACCGACAACCTCACCACATCTATTTTCCTTGAGATCGTAAGAACTAAATTCTGTAAGTTCTTATTGCATGTTTCCATGAGTCATTAAGATAAACTAAGATACCCAGGCCATATCTCATATCTCAAAGTCTAAACTTCACATTTTTTTGTGAGCCCATTGAGGCCAACCTTGGTACTCTCTATCTCTCTTCTCTGATTACTTTTCTTTATTAAGTGTTTATAATCGTAGATGCAGTACATGTTTTATTAGTTTGTGTTTATCTTGTACCTCTAGAATGCAAGTGTTGTGAGATCAGGGACTTAATTTTTTACTTTTTGCTTTCCTTTGATATGGGTAGGGCATATAATAAACACTCAATAAATACATGTTGAATGAATGAATGAAATACAAACAAATAAAAAGATGCTGTGGCTATATTAATGTCAAGCAAAACAGAATGTAAAGCAAAAATTACTAGATCACAAGAGGATCAGTAAATAATTTAGGAAAAAATCTATTAACTCAACTGAACATATAAAATGTATGAATTTGTATGTATGCAACGATTTAATTTCCAATAGTATAAAGCAAAACTCAACATAAACACAAGAAAACTCTGACAAATTCAACATCACAGGGCAGGTTTTAACATTCTTTTCTCACTAACAGATCAAGCAGACAAAAATGACAATGTGAAAGATGAAGACAAAAACAATTAATAAGATTGACCTAGTTAGGGTTGCCAGATTAGGCAAGAGAAGAAAAAAATAGAATGTCCGCTCACATTTGAATTCAGATAAACAACAAATATATTTTGGAACACAAAATAAAAATATTTTTCCTAAAAATTACATTCCAATTTAACATGGCATCCTGTATTTTATCTGGAAACCTGCATCAAACAGTCATATATACAGCATCTAACAATTGCATATGACATATGCACTCTTTTCAAGCACAGAAAGACCATTAACAAAAATTAACTGATATTAGCCATATAGCTAGTATCGAAAATGTGAACTAATTGGTATCTTAGAGAATATACTTCCTGAGTATATGTAATTTTGATGAAAATCTATCACACAATAATTTTTAAAAATACACTTATGAATAGCCCACTCACCAAATAATCAATTATAACATAAATCGGAAAATATTGAGAACTCAACTATAATGTATCATATTAAAAACCTCTGAGTTGGAGCTAAAGCAGTATTTTCAAGTAAATATGTAGTTTTATATATGTAGTATTTTTATTAGAGATGTCAGTTTTAAATTAATGATTTGTGCATCTGGTTTAAGGAATTTATGTGAAGAAGAGTACAGTAAATTCAACACAGGAAGGTGGAATAAAATAATGAAGATACGAACCAAAATTAATATTCTATAAATCAAATATAAAATTGAGAGAATATGCAAATCCAAAAATTGTTTCCTTCAAATGACAAATGAGCTGAAAATTTGACCAAGAATAAAGAAGGCAAAATAAATAACACTAAGATTTAAAAGGGGATAGAAGTGCAATAGACACGATATATTTAATAAGAGAACGTTATAAAAATTATGTTAAAATTTGGAAAATTTACATAACATCGACAAGTGTCTAGAAAAGCACATCTTGTACCGAAAATTTATACAGAATGACTTTGATTCTTTTAGAAAAAAATATCAACGAGTAGACAAATAGATAAACACCATCAACAGATCTTTGACATAGGAAACCCTAAATGGCTACCAAATGTATGAAAAAGTGGTCAACCTCACTGGCATTCAAGGGAAGGGAAAAATGAAATCACACTGAGATACTGTGTCACACCTACCAGACTGGTGACATTAAGAAGTACAGAGTCCGAGAGTATTATATTTTGGCAAAGATAGAACATCCTTAGCACTGCTGGTGAGAGCGTACATGAGTACAATAACTTCTGAAAACAGCCAGCCTTTATCTGGCAGAGTCAGAGTTAGACACACCAGGTGGGTGTATTGGTCTAACACAAGGGCACTCCTGCGAGAAGATATACTGTTGTGAGCAGGCTCCTGCAGGTGCTTCCCACTGATTCTTCAGAAAAAACTCTGGGGCAAGACATGAGAGATACATGATAGATCTTTTTGTTAACACAAAGCAGGTCGATTTTCAAAAGAGTATTCATTACAGCCATTTCTGGAGTCATGGGTGAGACCAAGAGTTTGTGCAGCATTGGGCAAGGTGTCCAATACACCTGTGACCCTACCATTCCCCTTGCACAGAAACTCTTGCACAAATGCACCTAGTTTAAATGCACCATGTGCATGATGCTTTGAGCTGTACTTTTGCTCAGTACTTCTGGGTGGTTGATAAATACTGATCTCTACAGCAATTAAAAAAAATGAATGAATATAGCACATGAAAAGCATGCATGATTATCAGGAGCATAATGCTAAATAGACAAAGAATGTTATAAAATAACACATAGAGTATGTTACCATTTATGGAAAGTTTAAAAACATTAAAAATCTAGAAAGATATTGCTTGCAAATACAAAGCAAGGATGCAAACCAGATCTCAGCGCAATGGTTATTTCTGAGCGGGGAGAAGATGATTGGACTTGAGAGAGGTTCAGATAGGACTTCCATGTCAAAGTCTACATTGTTTTTAAACTGAATGGCTTGTTTTATGATAATTTTCTGAATTTTAAATGCATTATTACACATTGTCCTTTATATACACCTGGCAATTAATAAAAATATAACCAGCAGCAAAAAGAAGCAGTAGAAAAATGACAGAATTTGTAGTTATGTTTACTTGTTATATTGCCCTGTTTATCTATTTACTTCTGCTGGCCTACTGTGGATCTGAATTCATTCATTTATATAACACTTTCTTTAACTTCTTTTCAACACTTTATACCATTATAATATCATATCTTTTCTTTCTGATTTTAGAGTTTATGGAATATTTTAGGTAGACCAATTAGTCTTTGGTTGCAAAATAATGATCCAGGAAATGCAGTTGAAAATCAATATGCCCATGCAGTATTTAAAAATTGAATGGAGGAGGCACCTGGGTGGCTCAGTCAGTCAAGCATCTGCCTTTGGCTCAGGTCATGATCCCAGGTCCTGGGATCAAGCCCCGTGTCAGGCTCCCTGTTCATGGGGACCCTGCTTCTCCCTCTCCTTCTGCCCCTCTCCCCTCCACTCATGCTCTCTCTCTCTTCCAAATAAATAAATAAAATCTTTAAAAAAATAAAATAAAAATTGAATGGGATACCATGATGCTGGCCATACACCCTACATTGGCTAGGAACCCACACATACCCTATCATCTTGCTCCAGCCGGCTTTCCTCATTTACTTTACTCTATGGGCAGTTCCAGACATTTGTTGAGTGTGACTCTAGTTTAAAGAAACAGGAAGGTTGGGAGTCAGCAGGTCAGTGCTGTGGAAAAGCCAGAGTCCTTGCCCCAAAATAAAATAAGGGGCCTGAACTTAGTCCCCACACCTGTACGACGCCAGGCACATACTGTGCCTGTGTTTTTAATAGCCTTCACATACGTCCCACCTATATCTTCTAAATACATGATTCTAAGAGTTAAGTACGCTTTATAATTCCTCTCAAGGCCAGTGACATCTGGCATGGGAGTTTAAGGGGAAGAAGTGTACCAAGCAAGCTGAGGCGGCAGGAATGGGAGCAGAAATTAAAGATGCAAAGAATACGAATGAGGGCTTTGGGCTGCCTGTCTGGAATCAGCAATGAGGTACGAGTTTATGTGGTTTATGTGTGCCCACCTCCCTCAGAGTTGGCAGAGTCACCAGCAGGCACGTTATAGAATTCATAATGGAAACGGGGGCAAGGTTTGCTTGTGAGCAATTTGTTGCCTATTAGTCACATTTGGACACTATTCTCAGAGGAAATCACACGTTGGCCTGATACTTATCAATGAAGAGGTGAACTGACAGTGACTTCTAACTCGTCATTACCATGGCTGAAATGGTTCCATTAAAGAAGCAGGGGTGAAAGCACAGTATCATTATTCAGGGCATGTTGGATAATCACAACCTGAGAACCCAGCATCTATCAGCTTGCACTAGGGCTCTATTAAGAATGAACAAGATTCAACTCCTGCCCTCAAAGAGCACACAATAAAATGAGAAAGGGAAATGCTTGCTCACAATCAAATGGCTGTGAGAGATCAGTAAAGTTTTGCATCAGGATCATGGAGAACCCAATCATTTTGGTTTAGAAACTGAGTCAAATTCTCTGTGGAACCTTTCAGTGGAGAGAGAGAGAAGAGAGCAGACAGAGAGATCTTTCAAAGGTAATGTAAGAGGGCGCCTGGGTGGCTCAGATGGTTAAGCATCTGCCTTCAGCTCAGGTCATGATCCCAGGGTCCTGGGATTGAGTCCCGCATTGGGCTCCCTACTCCTTGGGAGCCTGCTTCTCCCTCTGCTTCTCTCTCTCTCTCCCTCTCTCTCTCCCTCTCTCTCTCCCTCTGTCTCTCATGAATAAATAAATAAAATATTTAAAAAAAAGAATTTAAAAAAAGGTGATGTAAGAGTGATTAGTTGAAGGACATACTGAAACTGACATAGTAGAGAAGAAGGGAGATCCCTCCTGGCTCAAGAAATAAGACATTTTTTTTTTGAAGGTGTCGAAAATTTTATTAACATTTAGTTTAAAAAGCTTTACACCTGTGCCATGCCAAGACATAGAAGGTTCTTAAAGAAGTTACCCATTAGGGTTTGCTCCTTGGTTTAGGAGTCATGGGGTCTTGGTATTGTTTTGTTAAGCGGTTTAAGAATTCATGATCTTGGTCCAGGGCTGGTAATACTGTGCCACTTTCTTCTCCCTCAGAAGAATCGTTCTCGATAATGTTCAAAGCAGTCAGGGCAACCTGAGGGTTCTCATGAAGTTGCAACGCCTCAATTTTATCAATGCCACCCATTTCCTCTATCAGAAGACACAGAGTTTTCAGAGTTTTCCTTCTCTGAAAGCTTGTCTGCTGCCTGGAGGATAAAGGAGATAACATCAAGGATGTTCTTTGTGTGCAGATACAGAATAATCAGTGTAGATGGTAAGTTTGGGACCCAGAAGGATTTAAGCAGATGTGAGTGTGTGCATGGGTGATGTAAGAGGAAGGAGGGGAATATTACATTTCAAAAATGTGTGGAGGAGAACACATGACATTTTAACATGATACATGTGGGTTTTCCTATGTCTTTTTGTGAAAGTGTAAAATTCATTTACTACCTTTAAATATTGTATTTAGTAATAGCTAACTTTGAGAATGGCAATCCTTTTTTAGCTTTAAGAATTAATACTTTGAGTATGCCAAGGCACAATGCCTGCAGGTTTAAAACATTTCAGCTTTGAGGGGCACCCGGGTGGCTCAGTCAGTTAAGCATTGACTCTTGATTTTGGCTCAGGTCATGATCTCAGAGTCGTGGGATCTAGCCCCACAAAGGGCTGCATGCTCAGCAGGGAGTCTGCTGGAAATTCTCCCTCTGCCTCTCCTACTGTCTGTGCTCGCTCACTCACTCTCTTGCTTTCCCTCTCCCTCTCTCTCAAATAAATAAATAAATCTTTAAAAAAAAATTCAGCTTTGAAAACATTGTAATCAGATCCTAAAGAATGGATTGTAGCACCATGTCTGTTGGTAGACTAATAAGCTACAAAGGCCCATTGGTTTTATAAAGGACCAACTAGATAGCTCAAAATCTCTGTCATTTATCCATCTTGCACTTTACAAACATCAATAAGAGCCCATCAACAGGTTTTCTTTCTATTGGTGACAAACAGATGTGCAAACACAGAGCTCCAATTACTAAAGATGTTTCAATAGTCCCATTCTCTCCCATTCTCTGACTCACTCCTATCTTCCCTTCTCCCTACTCCCTACTTCTCCCAAATAGCTGATGTCAGAGCTGAATTGATATTCTGGATCCACCCCACAGCAGCTGTGTAGCCAGGAGAGGTCACTCAATTCCACTGAGACTTAATTTTCACATCTGTCACATGGGGATGATAACAGTACCTGCCCTACATGGTTTCCAAGTCTGTACAAGAGATCAAGATGTGGTAAACATTAGAGAAAATTGTCTTTTATGGTCATAAAAATAAATATAGCTACAGTTATTGGAATCATTATCATCGCCATATTCAGACCCTTTCCCCCTTCTCTCTTAGCTTTTGTTTCTTATGCCCGGATAAATAAATCACATTCTAAAGTTAATAATTATTCGTGCCTAATGGAATACCTTCCCCTAAATGTGCATTTTAACAGGTGTCTCCTGAGTCCCCTTACAGCCACCTTGAGACATAAAATAGGTATGCTAGTGAATAATTGTAATGGAAAGGCAATGTCATATTTTGGGTTAGAGTAAGTATTATGGAACTTGGCAGCTTGGGTTCTAGTCCCATCTTTTTCACTGTTGACTGCATAACCTTGGAAAAGGTCTTCAACCTCTGCTTGCATGAAGCACCTCACTGCTAAAATGGACTTCATATTATTACTTATTTCATGGAGATTTTATGAGTTTTAAAGTAATTAATAGTACATGCAAAGTGGTTAGAGCAGTGCCTGACAATTAATATGCATAGTAAATGTTAGCTAATCACTTTCTATAATGATTAAGCCATTATTTTGTCATGGCCACGGCTGAGAAATGCAGATTCAGCAATTCTGGGTAAAGATCAGTAATCTGCATTACAACAAGTTTTTCTGGTGATTCTGTTGCAGATGCCACATAGTTTGCATTTTGACAAATAAGCATTAGTTAGCATGGACTAATAGACATGAACTTCATTCACTTCTGGAATTTACTGCATGCTATCTATATGCCAGATACTATGTCAACCTTGACATATGTTTGTTCTTCTACTTTTCTTTGTGTGCATGTGTGCATCTTTCCAGATGCAACTTGGTGGACTGTCCTGAGCTTTCCTGGGCAGAAGTCTTGGTTCCTTGCCTCATAATTCTTACTCTCAGTGTTAACTGAAGAACTTGCACAAAGAACATCCTTTTTCAGTAGACTTCTATGGTTGTTTCACTTCCTCCAATTTGCTTGTAAACTGCTAGCTACCTGCTTTCCTTATTAAGGCCCATGTATTAATTACATATATCTCTTTAATCTAAGCCCATGCTCAACCCTGTCATTATTCTCTTGGATCACTGGATTACTTCCCGAATGACATTCTGCACATTATGGCAGTAAGAGAGCTATTGCAGAATCCTCTTGATCTGAAGAGTCATTTCCTATTAGAAGTTTGAACTCAAAACAGATTCCCCATTCCATGGCATCATGATACCTTCCTACTGAACGCCATAAAAAATACCCTGCAAAGTCAGGGCAGTGTAATTGATATTTATCAGTCCATGATGAGATCCAGGTGGGCTAAGAATTACAAGTTGTTTTAGAGTGGGTTCTTCTAGAAGCAGGTCCTCGGGCAAGAATTTTAGTGGAAACAGTTATTAGGTAGAGGGACTTGAAAAGCTTTGGTACAAAAGTGGGGAGTCAGACAGAGAAATGAGAGAGATGAAGGAGTCAGACAGACACTTACATCAATACAGAGTGGACTAGTGAGTAGATTACTGCTTTGAAAAACAGGGTTCAATTCCTCTGCCAACCTCCTGGAGAGAGCTTAAAACTTTCTTAAGCATTGTTCCCACTAAAGGGAGAGGGGGCTGGGGTATTAATAGAGCAACTCCACATTCAGAGCTACTCTTGCAGGAGCCACCTTCTTGTCTATGGCTACCCTGTCTAAGCATGTAGTTATGACCCAAGAAAGACATCTGTCAGAGAACTTTAGGTACTTGCAGTAGGAAGCCAAAGATGGTGTGGGAAACTGAATGTTGAGATATGAACACAAACATTATCTGTTACACAAGCACAAAAAAATCGATTGGGTTCTTCTCAAGGTAATGACTTAATTATAGATATTTATCGAATAAACAGCCCTATCCCGTGCCAGGCAGAGACCCATATAGAGGATACAAAAGTGAACAAATTGTGGTATTGCCATAAAGGACATTAGACCTCGATGGGGTTCAGTACACATTATGCCAAAACACAGCACCTTGGCAACTGAACATTTGAAGCTGAAGGAATTTGAGAAAATGGCAGAAACAGGAACATCACCCTGACCTTCCCCCACCTTTCTCCCCTGAAACAGGTCATAAAACCTTCATGTGAGAGGTGTTGTAAGAAAAGATGTTAAGATTTGAAGCCAATGGCCAAGAAAGAATTCTTGAGACATCTTTGGTGCAAAAAAGTGGTTTTATTAAAGCATGGGGATAGGACCCATGAGCAGAAAGAGTTGCACTGGGGTCATTAGGAGTGGCCTATTATATACTTTGAAGTTGGGAAGGAGTTAGGGATAGCCTAAGTCTCTAAGGAATTTTGGAAGTAAGGTTTCCAGGACCTTAAGGGGACTGGCTATTGTTGGGAAAAGTGTCATTTATTACTGTCTAATAAAACCTGAGTCATGAGACCCTTCAGATGTATATCGGTGGGTCATATGCTTGGGGGATGATTGCCAACATATATCTTGGGGGAGAAGGGCAGGTAGAGATAAAGGAAGTTTCCAAAGAAATTTTTATATGTTAAAGTAGGCTTACAGGATCCTGGGGGTTGGGCTAAGATTGCCTTTTGCCCTTAATAAAGTATTAATATCAAGGTAGTTGAGTCCCCAGAGGAATGTCACTCTGCCTGTTCCAAGGACTTGTCAATGGGCTGTAGGTAGTAAGGAAATTTAATAATTTTTCTTCTGCCTTTGTTTCCCACATTAAGAGTTGCCCACCTTATACCCAGAGAAAAGAATCATCCTTATCTCTGAAGACCAAGGGGTACTGAGAAGAATCCAAGTGAATAGGCCTCACTGTTTCCCTCAATTTACGACTCTTAGCTCATACTCTTTGACTTATCTTATTTCTCCAGGACTATCTACTCTTCATCAAATCTAGCATTAAAATATTCAGGTTTAATCCCTTATTTGGGTCGTTATTCCTTTATTAAGGCCCCCATGTTAGGTAAAACTTATGTTAAATAAATTTGTATGCTTTTTAATCTGTGTTTGTCAGTTTAATTTTCAGACCAAGACAGGAACCCTAAAGAGGGTCAAGAGAAAATTTCCCTCCCTACAAGGTTTACAGGGAAGGCCATTATGCAAAACTATAAATAATAAAAAAAATTAAATGCTTGGACAAAAATACACACACATATACACACACATCAGCACAAGCCTTCTGCACTACTGAGATGATCTATGAACAAAATGTATTAAATCTGAACAATGGCTTGCCAGACAAAAGAGCACAAGGTAAGAAAGGACGTAGCAGGCTGAGGAAATGACAGTCACAAAACCACAGAGAGGTGAGAGGTTCTGCTGGTGTCTGGAGAAAAAGAGGAAGTTTAATGTGATAGGAATCTATGAAGCTGTGTATGTAGCAAATAATAAACAGCAGTTTAAGTGGGATTGGGGATCATGGGGAAAGGAATGTCAATTGACATGGACAGAAATTTATGCTAAGGTCACTTTAGTTAGGGAAGCTCTGTCCTAAGCAAAAGTGTTTGCTACCTACTGTCGCTGGAAAAAGGTCAAGGGATGATTGTGGTGATGCCATGTATAGATCCAAACTCAGCAAATTTTATACATTCATTATATGCAGTTTTTGGTATATCAATTATATACCTCGATAAAGCTGGGGGGGAAAGACATTGGGTGGGCAATTGAGGG
Source organism: Zalophus californianus (assembly GCF_009762305.2). Lineage (NCBI taxonomy): Eukaryota > Metazoa > Chordata > Mammalia > Carnivora > Otariidae > Zalophus > Zalophus californianus. The sequence continues at coordinate 185,054,687 of NC_045598.1, forward strand.
CATTTGAATATGGAACGAATATGGGATAATATGGAATCATTGTTGACTTCCTCAGGTGTGATAAAGGTATTATGGACATGGAGGAAAATGCCCTTATTCCTAGGAGATGCATGCTGAGTTATTTAGGAGAGAAATGCATGTTGTCTGCAATTTACTTTCAGCAAAACAAATTTTATTTAATGAAAAGAAATGATTTCAGTACAAAGAGACATGTTTAAAAAAAATTCTTTGGCTATAGGTGAAGACAGGATTGGAGAGGGGAGATCTTGGAGCAGGGAAACCAGACAGGAAGCTGTTGCAGCGGTCTGTGCAAATATCTCACCTAAAGGCTTCCCAAGACTGAGCATAAGTAGAATAAATAGGTTGCACCTGAATATTGGATATGAGGGGCTGGGTTCACTGAAAAATTCCTTTACTGCTAATATACTCCCTGTCTTGAATAAACCATATTGCCATCTTTCTACAAAGCTTGGCACCCTTTCTCACTTCCTCCCTCCTCATATTTCTTCTGGCATTATTTCACAGCAGGGTGTGGTGTGTGCAGAAACTAAGCCTTTATGAAGCTCTTGGAGAAATAACACCTTCCTTCATCACCTTCCCATTCTAAGCACAGAGAGTTCCAGTTGCAGGAGAAAAGCAAAATAGAAAGTTAGGTTGTCCAGTGGGACTCTGTCTCTGCTTTTTAAATAAATCTTCAGTCTTTCTCTTTCCCTGTTTATGCCTCTGCCTCTCCAGCTGTAAGTAGGTTCTAGCAGCCTCAAAGGGGCTTTGGAAAAAATGAATGCATTTTCGTAGGGATGGCTCAGCATTCTCAGATGAAAGGTGCTGTGTCAGCAAAATTTGTAATTCAAATCAAAGCACTCAACCTTTCATCCTCACATGCCTTCAAGGTTTAGAGCCCTGTGTGGATTCCAAATACAGTAAGAAAGTACCTCTAAAATGCCAAAAAGTTGGGGTGCCTGGGTGGCGCAGTCAGTTAAACGTCTGAGTCTTGGTTTCCATGCAGGTCCTGATCCCAGAGTTGTGAGATCAAGCCCCACATCAGGCTCCATGCTCAGCATGTAGTCTACTTAAGTCTGTCTCTTCCTCTTCTTCTACCCCTTCCCCCTGGGCACATGTGCACTCTCACTCTAAAATAAATAAAAAATCTTTAAAAAACAATGCCATCAGGGAAATTCAAATCAAAACCACGTTGAGATACCACCTTACACCAGTTAGAATAGCAAAACTGGACAGGGAAAGAAACAACAAACGTTGGAGAGGTTGTGGAGAAAGGGGAACCTTCTTACACTGTTGGTGGGAATGCAAGTTGGTACAGCCACTTTGGAAAACAGTGTGGAGGTGCCTCAAAAATTTAAAAATAGAGCTACCCTATGACCCAGCAATTGCACTCCTGGGTATTTACCCCAAAGACACAGATGTAGTGAAAAGAAGGGCCATATGCACCCCAATGTTCATAGCGGCAATGTCTGCAATAGCCCAACTGTGGAAAGAGCCGAGATGCCCTTCAACAGATGAATGGATAAAGAAGACGTGGTCCAGAATACCCAACTTTTACATCAACATGGATGGAACTGGAGGAGATGATGCTAAGTGAAATAAGTCAAGCAGAGAAAGTCAATTATCATATGGGTTTCACTTATTTGTGGAACATAAGGAATAGCTTGGAGGACAGGAGAAGGAAGGGAAAAATGAAGGGGGGGAAATCAGAGGGAGAGACGAACCATGAGAGTCTATGGACTCTGAGCAACAAACTGAGGGTTTTAGAGGGGAGGGGGGTGGGGGGATGGGTTGGCCCGGTGACGGGTATTAAGGAGGGCACATACTGCATGGAGCACTGGGTGTTATACGAAAACAATGGATCATAGATCAACACATCAAAAACTGATGATGTGTTGTATGGTGACTAACATAACATAATAAAATTAAAAATAAATAAATAAAAAGCAAAAAAAAAAAGCCAAAATTATCTAAAAGCAAAACATGGGGAAGATATTTTCATCCTTGTCTTCAAAACAAGGCTTAACTAACAGTATTTCCTAAAATCTCCATATACTCAACTCTTAGATCTTTAATATCCTAATAGAGGAAAAGCATAGGGGTAGAAATGCCTAGTTTTTCCACCATATAGTAGTTGAGAGAATGGATTTTCTTTAATTATATATTCCTATACAAAAAAAATGAGTTATAACTATGAGTAGATTAAAATCCATAATTATATTAAAATCTCCACTTCGTGAATGAGTACCCTTATGGAACACCATTCTGGATACAAAAATGTGAGTTTCCTGGCGTTAAATATTTGAAAGTCCATAGTCACTACTGACAAAAGCCTGCTTGTGAATGCTGGTTTAACCATTTAATAGCTGTGGGAAAAGAGGGAATTTATTTTTTTCTCACGGACTTAGGTTTCTAATTTCTAATCTGGGAAAAATGTCTACTAATAGCCATGAAGGGATGCCCAGCTTCTGATCCCAATATGCCACTCCCACAATTTCTTTCAATTTATACAACAAAATAAAACTTAGAAGAAATCATACTTTTTAAACTATAAAGTGTGGCCTCATAACCCTAACAGAGAGACCACAACAGTGAGACCCTAACAGATCTACTGATGAAATTTTGTTAAAGGACCACAAAAATTCTAGAATTCTATCCAAGTCAATCTCATGAAGAAAAGAGATAAGCATAAAATATCCACTATAATTAACAGTTATTATTTATAAGTCTGTGACCCCAGATTCCCTTAAGAGCTCTAGTGATTGAAGCTCATTACTTCATCCTAAGCTAGAGGAGCAGGAATGGCCTAGAGCAAAAGCAGATGGAAGTCTTGCTCTGCAGGTTTCTCACAACCAGTTCAGGCAGTGTGAAGTTTTCACTCCAATGAAAGGGAACACATGCACAAACAAGGGATCAGAAATTCAGGAAAGACAGAAAGTTGCTTGCCTTCTGAGATCTTATCAGGCCAGGACAGTGGCCCTCTGGCCTCGGGGGCTGTAAGAGAGTTCAAAATGAACATGCCTGACCTCCTTTGTTTTATAGACCTATTCTTTGGTCCTTATCACTCCGACCACTACAATGAAAAGGCAGGAGGAGGGACCTTTTCCACTATATACTATATGTACGCCCTCTATGCATTCCATTTTTACAAAAAAGTGGCCCAATATGTCTTTTTGAACATAAGGAGGAAGTCTGATATTTTTGGCCACTCCTTGTGCAATATTAAATAAGGGGTAGGACTTGGATACTGCTCATCCACCCTATCTCCTCTGCCAAGTGGCCAACAGCCTTGACCAGACTGGACAGAAATAAAATAGTACAAAAGTTGGAATTCTCCCAAATCAAAACATAATTTGTCCAAGAGTTCTTGTCATTCATATGATTAAAGGGGGGGGGAAAGAAAGCACAGATCAAATCTAAGTAGGGCAACAGGGTACAGAAAATATTTATTTTCCCTTAAATCCTAGAGGGACAGAGTCTTTAAGGTATACATGATATAAATTAGTGTTCTATTGGAAAAGCTTTCCTTTTCTACCATCCTTGCCCTGCTTGTGCAAAGGCCAATTTTATGACACCAAATACATGGATGTTCAGTAGTACCAATAAGGTGACACAAGAGAGAAAAATCAAATACTCACCTCAAAGTGATGTTTATATCCTCTAATACATGACCAAATATTGTACTAATCTTGACCCATAAAAGTAGTCCCACTCCTTCTCTTGAGTGAGCGAATGAAAGGGTCGTAAACATAGAGAGAAAGCCTTATCATTCAGGATAAACTAAGAGAAATGTGTAATGTTAACTGAGGAAACATTAGGCAAGTTATTTCACTTCATGGGCTAGACTGTGTGATGTCAACTTGTCTGAGACTGGGAACCATGTTTCCTTGATTTCCCTTCTCTGTGGGCATAGTAGGAGTCTAGTTTAGAATTGGCTAAAAGAGAAATGTACTCATGCTTTGGAGGGAAGAAATGAAGCAGATATCATTGTTCTCCAAAGTTGTAAAGATGAGACATAGGGACAGAAAGACACAGATATGTCCTTTGGTTCCCGGCTGACTGTTGTTTCCCTCAGTCCCATGTCCAGCTCATCTTCCCAACAGCTGCACCTGCTGAAAGTAACAGTCTCAGGGCAACCATCAGGTTCTAGCTACAGGCTCACAAAAGCAGTGAGTCCTCTTCTCATACCACCGATTATAAGAATACTATGTGCTTTGGGGAATTTCACCATGGGAAGAAGTTTATAAGATTCCTTGACATGTAGATGATGCTAAAAAGGTTAAGGAAGAAATTATTCCAGTTCTCTACAATCTCTTCCAGGAAATGGAACCAAAGGAAACACTTCCTAACTTATTCTACAAAGCCAGAATTACTCTACTACAAAAACTAAATAAAGAAAATGCAAGAAAAAAATAAAACAAACTGTAGACCAATATTGCCATGAATGTAGATTAAAAATCCTCAATAAATAATAGCAAATTAAAATTTATAATTGAGAAAAGTATTACATAATATGACCAAGTGAGATTTATTCTAGGTTTGCAAAAATAACTCCATATTTGAAAACCAATTATTGTAATCCATCATATCAACAAACTAAAGGAAAAAATCAAGGATCATATCAATAGATTCGGAAATTGCATTTGACAAAATGTAACAAATAGTCATGATAAAAAACTGTTAGCACACTAGAAATGAAAATTTCCTCAATGTGATAAGAAACATACAAAAAAACGATGGCTAATGTCATTCTTAATGAGAAACTAGAAACCGTTCTGCTAAAATTGGGAAAAAGGCAAGGATGTCCCCTCTCACCACTCCTACTTAATATTATGAAGAAGGTCCTAGCTAGTGCAACCAGATAATAAAAAGAAATAACATGGGTACATACTGAGAAGGAAGAAGTAAAATGGTCTTTGTTCACAGATAATATGATTTTCTATATAGAAAATCCCAAAGACTCAAGAACAACAACAACCATTCCTGGAACCAGTAAGTGAAGATGGCAAGGTCACAGAATTCAAGGTTAATATAAACAAAAGTAGATTCCATTCTTACATATCACCAATGAATAATCGGTATGTAAAATTTTTTGAAAATACCAAATATAATAGCACTAAAAGAGAAAATTCGAAGAAAAAATACTTGGGTGAAAGTAAGACGTGGTATTGCCAGGACACTTGAATGCTTAGACCCTCTCCTGGTGAGAGTAGGAGTGGTTCCTCTGTCAGTCCCAGCAATGGCTGGACCCCAAATCTCAGGGACCAGATGCAGATGCAGGTTCTTAGAGCGACAGTGCATAAAATGGTGGGGACTTCCCTTTGTGAAAAGGAAGGAAGAGTTTTAGAAGAGGAAGCCCCAAAGTTACCGTGTCTCAGTCACAGGGCAGTCTTTACAGAAAAGTGTATAGATATGTAGATGAGATTTGGAAAACTCACCCTGCGGGACTGAGGAAAGATGAGGAGGGAATAAATAAGGCACATCATATCTCTACTCAGTCAACATGTGGCTGAGGGACTTTAATAATATTCTACTATACATACATATCACAGGTGATTGGACCATTCTCCTGTTCATAGACATCTGGGTTATTTCATGTTTGGGGCTATTATGAATAAAGTTGCTAAAAGCAAAAAAAAAAAAAAAAGTAAAGAATAAAATAAAGTGAATTCAACAAATCAGAGTAGACTGTGGATTACAGTTCTTCTTTAACTCCTACAAATAGGCTCAAATCCCAGTTATAACTTTACATAATTGTGATTCAAAAGCAAGTCAGGATCTCATTATAGCTTGGAAACTTGACCATTTTCAGTTGATTTATCCAGTAAATAAAAAAGAGAATTTCTCCTTTGCATTTTTCTTCAACTATTTCCCCAAGAGAAATTGAATTACCACATGACAATATATCCAAATAGAAGGAAATCTATTTTCTGGTGAAGTTCAATGGCCATAGCAGTAGATATCATTTCTTAATTCATGATTTATGCTATTTGATGGGGTCACTATTGTCTGATAAGGTCAACAGATGATCAGTTTGTTCCACTATAGTTTATCTCCTCCAAATAGTTTTCTCGACCTTTTGCTCAGTCTCTAGAATTATTCCTTCTAAATGCATACTTGAATCTTTACTATTATGAGACTTCATATCTAGTGTCATTGTTTTATTGGCATATTTCTGAAAACTCTAATTATGGATAATTTTCTTCAAACTATTAGCCTCAAAACTAGAAATTGTACTCTAATCAAGATTGGACTATGTGTTTTCATATTGCTTTCATCTGAGGGACAGGGTATTCTTATTAAAGTCCATTCTTTTTTGTTCCTCAGCATTAATGTCAGTCTTATTGGGTATTTATTTTTCTCAAGTTTCAAAGCACTAAGGAGATGCTTAAAAGTCTGTGGATTGAAGCCATTTGCATGAACAAATTAGTTTTCTTCTTTATTATAGTACATCTCCATATAGGTCAATATGAATATCCTGTCAATGCCTTCTTGTTTTGATTTGAGTCACAACACATGATGTTAAAGAAGTTGTGCGGTATTTACATAACATGTAGTCACTTCAGATAACTGTACCAGTGGATTTTAGAAAATTTACCCTTTGAATGTCAATAACAAGTAATTTGAGAGTTTATTTCAGTATCTAAGAAATATCCAAGACCACTTCATGCTTTTTAATAATTCAGATAAAGGATTGGTGAGGTTGAAATAAAGTTATTTATTTTTTACAAGCTGCCAGGTTTGGCAGTTATTAAAACATATTTTCAGAATATAAATTCAATTTAGATCTTAAAATACATTTCAAATGTATAACCATATCTATTTCGAGATTTGTTGTGAGTAGTACAAAGATACAAACCTTCAGGGAGATCATGTATCAGCTGAAGAGTCTGGTGACGACCTTATCTTTTCTGGGCCTCCAACTTCTAAATGTAAAATTGGCTTATAGATTAAAATAAACTGTCTGTGTATCTAGAACCTAAGTACATACATATATATGTATATGTGAGTGTGTGTGTGTGTGTGTGTGTGTGTGTGTGTGTCTGCGTCTGTGTGTATCTACCTATGTAGGCATACGGTTAAGGCTCTGAAAAACAGTTGCTCTTCATTAACCCAGGGATGGCTGATTTGGACGTGGGACAGAGTGATAGTGTAGAAAAACAGACTTACAATCTTAAAAGTCCTGGAGTACCCAAAATGTTAGCAAGGAAAACCTTTAAAAGCTATTCCTCTGCTCAGTTACCTCCATCCTTATTTTCCCAATTAACTCCTAATACTCCATCGTGTGTCATCACCAAAATAACCTCTTCTGAGAAGTTTTCCCTAACCACTCCATTTAAGGCAAGTGCCCTTTCCATTGTATTGCATTAATTTGTGCTTATTTCATTGCTCTTTCTTATCAGTTTGTGTACATACCATACAATGATGAAATCATATTCCTTCTCTTTTTAATTCATTATATTTAAATCCCAGTATAGTTAACATGCAGCATTATATTAATTGCAGGTGTACAATATAGTGATTCCCCAATTCTCTACATTACTCATTCAACTCTACATAGCTCACCATAAATGCAATCTTAATCCCCTTCATCTATTCCACTCATTCAACTCTACATAGCTCATCATAAGTGCACTCTTAATCCCCTTCATCTATTCCACCCACTCCCCACCTGCCCTCTGATAACCGTAAGTTTGTTCTCCATAGTTAAGAGTCTGGTTTTTTTGGTTTGTCTCCTTTTTTTACTTTGTTCCTTTTTTTTTGTTTCTCAAATTCTGCATATAAGTCAAATCATATAGTATTTATCTTTCTCAGAATGTCTCATTTCTCTTAGCATTATACCCTAGATACACCCATGTTGTTGAAAATCGCAAGATTTCATTCTTTTTTCTGGCTAAGTAATATTTATATATATACATATATAATTATTATTATTCTTTATCCATTCATCTATCAACAGACACTTGGGCTACTTCCAAAATTTTGCTATTGTAAATAATGCTACAGTAAACATAGAACTGCATATATCTTTTTGAATTAGTGTTTTTACATTCCTTGGATAAATACCCAGCAATTACTGGATCATATGGTAATTCTCTTTCTAATTTTTTGAGGGACCTCCATACTGTTTTCCACAGTGGCTGTACCAGTTTGCATTCCCACCAAGAGTGCACGAGTGTTCTTTTTTCACTACATCCTTGCCAGCACTGGTTGTTTCTTGTGTTTTTGATTATAGCCATTCTGACAAGTGTAAAGTGATAGTTCATTGTGTTTTTAATTTGCATTTCCCTGATGATGAGTGATGTTGAGCATCTTTTCTTGTTTCTGTTGACCATCTATATGTCTTTGGAGAAATGTCAATTCATGTCTTCTGCCCATTTTTAATTGGATTATTTTTTTTCTTAGTGTTGAATTATATAAATTCTTTTTTTAAAGATTTTATTTATTTATTTGGGGGAGAGAGAGAGCAGAGGGAGAGGGAAGAAGCAGACTCCCCACTGAGCAGGGAACCCAATGCAGGACTCGATCCCAGGACTCTGGGATTAGGACCTGAACCAGAAGACAGCCGCTTAACCAACTGAGCCACCCAGGTGCCCATATAAATTCTTTATATAGTTTGGATACTAATCCTTTACCAGATGTGTCATTTTCAAATATCGTCTCCCATTCAGTAGGTTGTCTTTAGTCTTGTTGACTCCTTTGATATGCAGATGTTTTATATTTTGATGGATTCCCAACAGCTTATTTTTGCTTTTGTTTCCCTTGCCTCAGAAGACATATCTAGAAAATGTTGCTATGAACAATGTCAGAGAAATTACTGGCTGTGCTCTCTTCTAGGATTTTTATGGTTTCTGATCTCACGTTTAGGTCCTTAATCCATTTTGAGTTTATTTTTGAGTATGGTATAAGGAAGTGGTCCGGTTTCATTCTTCTGCATGTAGTTGTCCAGTTTTCCCAACACCATTTGTTGAAGAGACTGTCTTTTTCCCATTGCATAGTCTAGTTTCCTTTGTCAAAGATTAATTGACTATATAATTTTCAATTGGTTTTTTTTCTGGCCTTTCTATTCTGTTTCATAGATAGATAGATAGATAGATATAGGTCTGTATCTATATAAATATTTTGTGTGTGTGCCAGTACCATACTGTTTTGATTAGTACAACTTTGTAATATAACTTGAAGTCTGGAATTGTGATACCTCCAGTTTTGTTTTTCTTTTTCAAGACTGCTTTGGCTATTCAGGTTCTTTGTGATTCCACACAGTTTTAGGATTGTTTCTTCTAGTTCTGTGAAAAATGCTGGTGGTATTTTGATAGGGACTACATTAAATCTGTAGATTTCTTAGGGTAATATAGGTATTTTAAACAATATTTTTTCTTCCAATCTTCCAATGGCTGTCTTTCCATTTCTTTGTGTTGTATACAATTTTTTCCATCAATGTTTTATAGTTTTCAGAATACAGATCTTTCACCTCCTTGATTAATTTTATTAATTAATAAATTATTTTATTTATTAGGTATTTTATTATTTTTGGTATAATTGCAAATAGTATTGTTTTCTTAACTTCTCTTTCTGCTACTTATTAGTGTATAGAAATGCAACAGATTTCTGTATATTGATTTTGTATCCTGTGACCTTACTGAATTCATACTTAAGTTCTCATAGTTTTTTGGTGGACTGTTTAGAATTTTCTATATATAGCATCATGTCATCTGCAAATAGTGAAAGTTTTACTTTTTCCTTCCCAGTTTGGATATCTTTTATTTCTTCTTCTTGTCTGATTCCTGCGGCTAATACTACCAGTGCTGAACAACATAGTACTACCACTATGTTGAACAAAAGTGGTGAGAGTGGACATCTTTGTCTTGTTCCTGATCTTTTTTTGCCATTGAGTATGATATTAGCTGTGGATTTTTCACATATGGCCTTTATTACATTGAGGTATGCAACCTCTAAACCTACTTTGTTGAGGGTTTTTATCATAAATGGATGTTATATTTTGTCAAATGCTTTTTTTGCATCTATTGAAATTATATGTTTTTTATCCTTTTTCTTGTTAATATGATGTATCATGTTGATTGATTGGTGAATATTGAACCACCCTTGAATCCCAGGAATAAATCCCAAGTGATCATGGTGAATGATTTTTTTTTTTTTTTTTTGATGTATGGTTGGATTTGGTTTGATAATCATCTGCCTTCTGTGGTAGGCAATTAACCACCTTAACAGCATCTACTTCTCTCATTCATTCATTCATTCACTTTTATATGCCATCCAGTTAACATTTCTTTACCATAGCTTGGTTTCAGATAGTTTTCTTAGCATTGGGATTAAAAATAAATCAGACAAAGATACTGCCCTTATGTACTTGTAGTACATTAGAAAGATCCAATCACATAATCACATAGTGATTTTTGAGCTAAGTCTTGAAAGGTAAGTGTTTGCTTATCTGAGAGAGAAGATAAATGGTCCTCACAGAAGAAGCAGCAGAGCAAAAGCATCAAGGGATAACACATGTGGCCATTCTTTTTTGTATTCCTAGAATCATGCATAATGCTTACAATATTGAAAGTAATCAAATTATTTAATCAATGAACGAAGGCAAGAATGATCTCTGTAAAAAAAGCACTTATCAGAGTGCCACGATTTTATATGACTTCAATAAATTAAGTAAATTCCACATATCAATTAAAATCAAACTGAGAGTCAAGGGATGTGAGAATTTTTAATTGGAGTATTAAATATACCAGCTGGTGATTTTACAGATGATCCTAAACACTGCTGTAAGGATAGGTCACCATATTTTTCATTCATATCAATATCTTGAGAGGCATAAACCCTTTTTGCTTTAATGTCTCCCTGTAATAGAGATTCCTTTTATGAATTAATAGAACAGGTAAAGAAAAGCTAATACAAGAATAAGGGGAATTTTAAATTCTATGGTCCCCAAGAAATTCTGAGGAGTCAACTTCCATAGACTAGCTTTCATTTTTCTCAAGTCTATGTCTTGCCTCTCAATTATTTCTCAAACTGATGTCTTGTGATCTCATGCCTTTATCCCACCCCAAATACAACCCCTGCCAAACTCATTCCACGGCTTTCTTTTACCCTTGGATCTTTATTTCCTATTCTCCAAACTCACACGTGACTCCACTAACTGTAATATAATTAAGCAGCGGCAGGGCCCTTGTACAGTGGGATTCCTGAGACTGGTGCCTTCATAGCTCAGTTGTAAGTAGGCCTCAGCCCCCCAGCTTGTGGTCCAAACCTGTCCCTCCTTCACCTCATTCTTGTGGTTGCAATCACCTTTCTTCATTCCAATTGTTTGTCCTAAAGCCCTTGCCTTATTACTGGCATAACAGATTTAATTTCTACTGATAAACATCACTGGTAATAGAGATTATTTTTGAGATAGTGGCTAAGAATATGAGCTCTTGATTTTCAATCCTGGTTTCTTCACTTAGTGAGTGACCATAGGTAAGTTTTCTTATCTACAGAATGGAGACAGAGTATAACCTATTTTACTGGATTCTTAGGAGGATTAAATTCAATATTATGTGTAAAGCTATTCCTGGATACCTTCTTTAAATGCCTCATTATCACCTTGAGTCTTCCCTAATGCCTAGCATGTAGTTAATGACTTTGTTCCTTCCTTTGTTTAGGGGAAAAGTAAAGATGAATATAACCACTTGTGACTTTTAACTATTATTCTTAAATTACAACAAGATATTTGTGTTTTTCTCTCAGAAAGATACTATTTCAAAAACTGTAACTAATAACCCTGAGAGTTGTTTTGGAATTCAGGTTGTATTTTCTGACTTTAGGAGGAAAATATTAAAACTGGAAACTATCATATTTGGGAACTATTATATTTTATCTTAGTACTATTATATTTGCATATGGTTTCATATGTTAAATTGCCTACACCTATGATTCTGGCAGGGGTTAGGGGAATGGAAATGTTTTGCCAAAGCTTTAAATCAAGCTTGTCTTGCTTTCAGTTGTTTATCAAGGCAATCCTTTAAAGGCCCCAAACTGCTAAATGGAAGTACATTCTGATCTAAGTAACAGAAATATGTTTTAGGTAAAATGATAATGGTGATAATGATTTTGATGATGACAAACATATTAATATAGAGCTAGTTTTCACTTTAAGGTATTTGCTTATCCATCTAATGTCTTAAGAAAATGAATACTGTGAAGTAAGTACATACATAAACACTTCAATTCAGATGAATCCTCTCTGTACCTAGGGCGATTACCCTCTTACTGGTACAGCAACATGAACCTGAAACTCTATTTGTGGGTTGGGGGTCCCCTAAAAATACCAATTTGTAATAAAATCTTGTCTTCAGTCACTAAAAACATCCCCCTAATTTAGTTGTGGCCTGATTACCTTAGTTAAAAATTCAGCTGACAAAATGTTGTTATAACCACACAGCATGCATTTATACTCAAAATATAGCAATGAAAAAAATAATAAAATCTTTTGATTGATTCTTCAAGGACTTGCAGACTAATAGAAACATGCTCCACCCCTTCTCTACTATCAACTGCATTACACCCACCTGCATTACACTATGCTGTTAAAATACAATCCTTTCTCTTTAGCTTAGTATTCTCCTCTTCTCCCCTACCTCTGTTTGTATTTTTAAAAAAATTGGCCCAGAAAAGATAGGAAGTAACATTAAGACTTACCAGTATTTTACCCACTCATAGAGTCAGGGATCTCAAGGAATGTTGGGTATGGTTTCTCCATTCCAGGGGGCACCAACTACATAGACCATGTGTAATCTACCATGGAATCATACAAGGTTTGGCTCTGGATTGTTCCTTAGATCTAGAGCTCTACTTCCTATTTATTTATTTATTTATTTATTTATTTATTTATTTATTTATTTATTTTTGAGAGTCTCTACTCAAGTTTTATTCCTGGAAACAGAAAATAAGAACTCCCATATGAACTAATATTAGATTGGATCTAATACTCATACAATAAGAATCAATTGTTTCTATTTATTTAATCATTCATATGTTCACCAAAACATTTGTTGAGATTTTCTGTGCTGGATATAAACACCAAAAAGGCAATAAAAATAGACCTATGGTCTGCCTTCATGGAGCTTACAGTTTATCAGTGCAGTTTCACATTAGCTGGGCATACAAAACTTTGTAATAATAAAAGATACAATTTTTTTTAAAAAAATCAAGAGTTGACAGTGTATATCAGAAATCAGATACCGTCTGTAAGTGTCATGGAAGGCCAGGAAGAACTTAAGAATTGAGTGGAGAGATGAAGATAAGTAGGGGTTGATAAATTCAGAAAGAGGGTCAGAGAAAATTGCATGCCCAGTTTGTGGGAAATGAGGAAAGTCCACCTGATAAAGCACAGTGAGCAAGGAGAAATATATAAACAAATGAAGCTGGAGAAGTCTATGGCATTACTCTGCACACCAAACTAAGAATTTTGGTCATTCCTCACTGATATGAGGAATTCTTAATCTCAGGAAACAAACTGAGGGTTGCTGGAGTGGTGGGGGGTGGGAGAGATGGGGTGGCTGGGGGATAGACATTGGGGAGGGTATGTGCTATGGTGAGCGCTGTGAATTGTGTAAGACTGTTGAATCACAGACCTGTACCTCTGAAGCAAATAATACATTATGTGTTAAGAAGAAGAAGAAGAAGGAGAAGAAGAAGAAGAAGGAGAAGGAGAAGAAGAAGAAGAAGAAGAAGAAGAAGAAGAAGAAGAAGAAGAAGAAGAAGAAGAAGAAGAAAGAAGAAGAAGAAGAAGAAGAAGAAGAAGAAGAAGAAGAAGAAGAAGAAGAAGAGAGCAGAAGGGGAAGAATGAAGGGGGGAAATTGGGAGGGGGAGACGAACCATGAGAGACTATGGACTCTGAGAAACAAACTGAGGGTTCTAGAGGGGAGGGGGGTGGGGGGATGGGTTAGCCTGGTGATGGGTATTAAAGAGGGCACGTTCTGCATGGAGCACTGGGTGTTATATGCAAACAATGAATCATGGAACACTACATCAAAAAAAAAAAAGAATTTTGGTCATTGCTCTCAGGGCAGTGGGTAGTTCTTAAAAGGTTTTAAGGAAATAAATGTCACAACCCTTTTGCATTTGTAGAAGATCAATTCTTCCTCCACTATTGAAAATGAAGAGACTTGCAAGTGGATCCTGGGGGAAGTTAGAAAGCTATTGCAGTGGTTGGCAAAGGAGACAGGGAAGAGAAGGTAATTGTTGTAGGGAATGGTCATCATCTCGCATGGATTTCTCTGGGTTTTCAAGAGACAATAAGTGACAGGGATAAAGGGTACAGCATAGGGAATATAGACAGTGGTATTATCAAATAGCACTGTATGGTGAAAGATGGTAGCTAAGCTTGGGGTGAGCACAGCATAATGTATAGACTTGTTGAATCACTAGGTTGTACACCTGAAACTAATGTAACATCATGTGTCAACTATACTTCAATTAAAAAAAAACTCTATTAATTAATTAAATGAAGAGAAAATCCTGATCTTTTTTTCCATCTCCATCTGTATCTCTTTTTTCTTTCTTCCCCTGAACATATGTCTTACAAACTATTTTCCAAGCTCACATTGACTCCCTTTCTCTGCAAAGTCTTCTCTCAACACTGCTCACATAATTCAATAACTACTAACTATACTTGTAATATAATCATGCTGGTCACAATTACTGGATCAAAGGTGGATACCTCTCTCAAGTTAAACCTCGAGATTATCTTTCTTAAATATTTAGACTTCTGATTCAGAAGCATGAAGTCTTGAGGTTTGCTGAAATTGAAGTTTTTTGTACTTTACAGCCAATATCTCTTTTTTCTGATGTTCTGATTGTCTCTTCAAAAGCTTTTCAAAATACATAAACTAATTTAGTATTTTTGAAATATTGAAAATGGAATTTCTTTCCCATGAACATAGTACTTCAGTTGTCACGCTAAAAATCGACTGTTATTTCTATTTTGGGAAATAAAAATTGTTTCATGTGGGCATATGGTTATTCAAATGTGTTTAATATCATCTTTGGTCATTGAGTTGAACTATCTCTCTACATTTTGTTGTTTTGTTCCATTTTGGTTCGTTTTACTTTGGACTATATTAAAATATTAAGTAATGTATAAAAACATGTATCCTATGATATATAAAATTAAACATCTGAAAGAGTTTTATACTGATAAAGTGGAAATCAAGTTTACTGAAAATAAAATTGGGGATATTTTTAGTCAAAAATATAATTTTGATATGATTATAATTTTTCATAAAATAATTAATATCCAGGCATCCTATAAATCTTCTGTGTGCATAATTATCTTTGTAACATTGATCTTAAGTGTACTTCAAAAACTGAAATGATTTTAGACATTTTATATCCCAGTTTAATATTTATATTCTTAAACCCTTTGGATTTCAAAGTTATTTGTTTTCTCACAGTATATTTATACCCATAAATATTATAATAAATTTAATGATTTTATTATTACAAATATTGTAACTAATAAGAGCATATGATTAGAATAATCTTGGTAAAATTAACCACAGTCAATTTACTAAACAGATAAAGAACAATAAAATTAAAAGACAGATAAAGAAAAGTTACAGGCGGTGTCTGGGTGGTTCAGTCGGTTATGCATCTGCCTTCTGTTCGGGTCACGATCCCAGGGTCCTGGGATCAAGACCCCATATTGAGTTCCTTACTTAGTGGGGAGCCTGCTTCTTCCTCTCCCTCTGTCTGCTGCTCCCCCTGCTTGTGCTCACGCTCTCTCTCTCTGTCAAATAAGTAAATAAAATCTTTTTTAAAAAAGTCACAAAATGTCATTTTGTCATTTGTAATAGCCACAGTGAGCGTGTGCGTGCGCGTGCGTGTGTGTATTAAAATGTTCAGGATGATAATTCACTTTCAATTTTCTGCTAAGCTCAGTGAATTGTATTTTGTCAGGGCAGGGCAGTGATTTTCAGTTGTTTTTTTGTTGGTTTTTTGGGTTTTGGTAGCAGCAGCATCTCTTCCAAACAAATCATTTGTCACTGTATTAAAATGGATAATGGTGGCTTTGCTTTGGCTTAAGTAGGGTGGGTGTCACTAAGCTTTGTTCTCTTGACTCTCATTGAAGCTTTGTGTAACCACAAGGTTTCTGCAGATTTTTTCTGGAGGACCATTATATAGAGAACAATGTGGCAGAGAAAGAGCTTCTGCCATGAAAATATGAAACTTTGTATAGTTAATATTATTAGTTAATCATGAATTAGTCATATAATCATATGTGTATATATATTATATATATATATAATCTCAACATTTTCATTCATAAAATGGGGATGATGATACTTAATTCTCTTTGGTGTGATGACTGGCAAGTGGTGCTCAGCAACTCACTTACCCATAAATTTGTCTCCAGATGCTTATAATCATACATCACAAATTGGCTTCTGCAGGAAGCACACTCTGGGATAAAGATTAGTGTGCAGGATGCTTATGATGGAGTGCAGTTGGAATTAATCCCTATGGAAAGGGGAGGAAGGAAACAGGATGGAACAAAGGGAAAAGCTGATCTATGAGGTTCCAACAACAATGCTGGCTATAGCCTGAGGGGCTCTGGAGTAAATCAGAAAATGTGTCCCATACCGAGAAAAAAATGCTGAGTATTTTATATCCATGCTATCCAATGCTGCATGGCACCCCCATATGGTGTGGCCACCTCCCTGAGACTTCTAAATCTTTTCTCCACAGTATGCCATGGTGATTCAGATATTTATTTTATTTTTTAAAATTTTAATTTTTTATTTAAATTCAATTTAGTTAACATATAGTGTCTTATTAGTTTCAGGGGTAGAATTTAGTGATTCATCAGTTGCATGTAACACCAGTGCTCATTCCATCAATTGCCCTCCTTAATGTCCATCACCCAATTACTCCATCCCCCCACAAACCTCCCCTCCAGCAACCCTCAGTTTTCCTACAGTTAAGAGGCTCTTATGGTTTGCCTCCTTCTCTGTTTTTATCTTTTTTTTCCTTCCCTTCCTCTATGTTCATTTGCTTTATTTCTTAAATTCCACATATGAGTGAAATCGTATGGTATTTGTCTTTCTCTGACTGACTTATTTTGCTTAGTGCAATACCCTCTAGTTCCATCCATGTGGTTGCAAATGGCAAAATTTCATTCTTTCTGATGGCTGAGTAATATTCCAATGTGTATATATACCATATCGTTCTTTCTCCATTTATCCGTAGATAGACATCTGGGCTTTTTCCATAGTTCAGCTATTGTGGACATTGCTACTATAATCACTGGGGTACATGTGCCCCTTTGAATCACTATTTTTGTATCCTTTGGATAAAAACCTAGCAGTAAATTTCACATATTATGGGCCATTGTTTTACAAATGCTTCTAGGAACCATCCTAGTATTGAGTAGATGGTTGAACGACGTCCTAAGGTTTTTGTCAGGGTATAAAAACTAGTAACTTGGAACAATGCTCCAAAAAACCCAAGCCAAAACAAACAACTCTCCATTATCCAATATTGCCTCCGAGTCCCCAAAATAACCACCCTCAGAATCTACTCTCCTGCATATGCCTTCTAGCTGCTGCCAATTCGTGCTGTCTCAGTCTTGCCACTCTTAGTGGTATACTCCCTTTCTTCTTGTATCAACCTAATATGTTCTTGGCTAGATTACTCAGTTGCTTAAAACTGGGTAAAGACTTAGTGTCCTGCAGGAAAAGTGGGGACCGCTTGTGAGTAGAAGGTTGTACTGAAGAGCAAAAACATCTTAATTATCTTTAAGTAGGAGTGAGATACTCACTCTGAAAGGACATGGTGGGCCACTTCTGAATGATCACAGGCTTCAGGTGAATCTGCATATTCAGGATCCTACCGGCATGGAATACATGTGTCCCCATCCCAGATGTTAGAGTCCCATTCTTCCCCAATCACAGTCCTGACACTGGTAACAGAAACACCTTGATTAGTGATATTACATTCTTTGTCACTTAGCTATCTGATAATTAAGTTCTGGTAGTTGTCTTTGGCTTTCTCTAACCTTTAATGCAGAAGCTAAGAACCTACCGGCATACTACAAAGAAGACCCTCTAGTTTTCATACAGGGCTTTGAACTCTTCTCTTTTCTTCCTTAGACCATTAACTGAGTCTCAAAACAATCATCCACTTCTTTGATGAGAGTTTGGGTAGTAGGGCCACCACACTGCACAATGACAGAAGGGGCTGCACCTGCTACCATTGCCAGGACCTCGCTGCTGCCCAGTAACATGTGATCCATCCTTGGCCTGCTTTCTCAAGCTGGTACACCAATTTTCCCCGCCTTTGCTTTCTGAGTTCATCATACAGCATATTTATTAGGTAGTGTCTTTTTTTTTTTCTTTTAACTGAAGCGAAACACTTTTAGCGTTCCTTTTGAATTAACCTTTTTTTTTTTTTTTTAAACAATCTAGTTTAAAAAGGAGTTGAAGCTAACAGAGAACTTGGGACCTTCCAAAAGAGTTAACGGCACACACCGGAGGGCAGATGGAGGTCAGGGAGCTCCAGGTCAGACCATCTCCCCCTTTGACAGGAGGGCGCCCCGGACTCCAGCGCTCCACCTGGTAGCAGCCTTCTCTGGCACCTGGTACCCACCTGCCCGGTCCTGGGACTCGCGGCCTGGCCTCGGCCTGCGCTCGAGCCCCCTCCAGCAGCCACTTCTTGCCCGACCGCTTGAGTCCGGTTCTGGCCCGGGACCCTTGGCGCCCCCTGGGTTCCCGCATGCGCGTCTCGGTTTTTCAAGTCACCGGACTCAGCCAGAGAGAGAGATTCTTACGTGCAGCGCGGGTCTGCGGGAAGCTGGACTTCTCCTTTCAGAACCTTCTGGATCCCGCCTGGCCAGCTCTGTTGCCAGACACGCGACTCCTCAGACCCTCCTTGATCCCCGTGTTCCGAGGTCACCTCCTGGGCGCCGCTGCCTGGCTCTCCAGCAGCAGTTCTCCTTTTTGTCGCCCACCGCGGGTGCAGGGCCCTCCTGCCTCCCTGAAGCAGGCGGGCGGCGCCAGGACCCAGGACCCGCGCGCTTGTGGGGAGCACGTGCACCGGCACCAAGGCTGGCTGAGGCCGGCTGCTGGTGGGCGGCTGGCAAGTCTCCGGAGCCAGACGGCGTGAGGACTAAGGACTGTTTCCTGGGGCGACCCCCCCACACACATACACACGGGGGGCCCCAGGTCAGCACCTTGGAAGCGCTGCCGGCTCAGGTCCTTGGGGACTCCGGCTGCGCGCCCTGGTCCGACGCAGGATGTCACTGCAGATGTGTCGTCGCCGAGGCCGACGTGTCCGCGCGCTCAGAGGTGAGTCCTTGAGGCCTGCTGCGGGCCTCCCGGGGCCAGGGTGCAGATGGGTCACCGAGCGTGTCCCAGTTCAGGCTGCACGACCCGTGGGAGAAGGAGTGGCCCTCGTCCACCTCCTGGGCCGCCTTCTATGCCGCCTCGCGTCCCCTCCGTGGAGCCTGGAGGCCGCGCTCTTCCCAGTTTCCTTGGCAGGGCGACGTTAGCCGGCGAGCTGTGCAGTGTGAGCCTGTGGGCACTCCTGTCGAGCGGCAGCGGCCCCTTTCTCCAGAGCACCCCGGGACAGCCTGCCAGCCTTCGGGCACCGCCGGGCTCCAGGCCTCTGTGCCAGGACTGGGACCCGGAGGACACGGGACACCGCGTGTTAGCGTCTTCCTCCTGCAGCTCCCTGACAGTCCAGGTTCTGTCCCGCGAAGACCCTGATCGGTCCTCCGGGATTTCAGAGGTGGATGTAATGCTTTGCTCTAAGGCCTGAGAACTAATGTTTTCCTCCAAGGCTTGCTCGGGGCTGCCGGACATTCGTCCTGGAGGTGCCACTTGGTTTCCAAGACTTCCTGGGGTCTCTGGGGAGAGCTTGAGGGATCCACGTGGGCCAGGCGAGCCCAGGTGGTCCCCTGGAACTCCTCCGGTCTTCAGAGGCTGCCCTTATGTCCTCTGGAGGGGTTGGGACCGGCCACTGCTCTTTCAGGAGAATTCCATTGGCAGTTTTTGGTGTCCACCCGTAAGAAGGAAGAGGAAGGAAGCAGGTTTGGCCAGGGGAGAAGTTGAGCTGTGATAGAAGTCCAAGAACAGCCTCCACCAACTCCTTAGGCAGTGCTGAGCAAAACCAGCTCATCACGGTTGTCTAGAATTAGCCAGAAATGTTCAAGCCTTTAAAACGGGTCACAATGAGCCATTAGATGCAGTTGCCCACAGAAAGATGAGAGCATAGGTGAGCTGCTTATATACAGCTGAAACAGTCTCCTGTTGAAGCAGCTGAGAGATTCAGCCCTGTTGTTGTGACAAGTTCTTCCTTGAGGGGGCATCTGAGTGGCATGGTCACACATCATGGTTCAGCTGTAACTAAACTCCTCTGTGGACAGTATACAGCCCCAAATTCCAGAATGTCTTATGAGACTGCCTCAGGCAGGCTAGGTTGCACCACGGTAATGCCACACCCTAAATCAAAACTTTAAAACAACAGTTTTATTTTTCACAAATGTAACATCCATCGTGGGTCACTAGGGAATCTTTACTTAATATATTTATTCAGGAAATGTGACTAACAGGACAGCCACCCTCTTGAATGTTGTTGGATACCAAACCAGAACAAAAGGGTTCTGAAGGTTCTCAAACTAGAAATCAAGTACTCTGGCCAAGAATCCCTAATCGTCACTTCTGTTCCCCAGTGTTATAGTCAGATCTAGTCTCATAGAGCTAGAAAACACAATCCTAGTGTGTGTTCAGAGGAGAATGATGGTTGGGCAGTGCACAGCCTAATGACTACCACAGAAGCCTTTCTCATCAGATCTCTGCCTACACCTCTAACCTCTGGCTTCTAATTACATTAAAAGCTGCTTGCTTCCAAACTCAGTCCTCTTGATATTTTCTGACCTTTTCATGCTCTCTCATTCCAAGGTTGAGTTTCTCGTGCTCCTCCTCTGCTTTTGCCAAGAAGTGGTTTTTGGTTAGGTGAAGGGGAAAATTGTTTTCGTAAACCAGATCTTGAACTGGTAATGTTGACCTTAAAAATACAAAAGAACCAGCTATTTTACCAGCAAAACGAGTTCACCCTGGAATAGCAGAAAACTGTAATCCAGGATAAGCAAACTATGGCAAAGCACCTGCAAGTCCAGAAAACAGAGGAGAGGGACTTGCTTTCATAGGGGGAAGGAGGAAGCTGTGAGGGACTGACAGGTCTTCTCAAGTGGGATGATTTCTTATTGTGGTAGTTTCTTAGTGTGGTGGTTGCTGGGCAAGGAGAAATTCTTCCTTCCTCCTGTTGGGGTATGTGAAGTAAGCTTCTTCTTGTTAGGGAGTATGAGATATACTTCTTAGGTTGAGTGGTTGTGTGTGTGAGCTCCCCCTTCAGGGCTCGCTGACTCCTTTTCTAATCAAGTTTTCTTTATTTTCAGTGCTCTCACGGTAACTCTGGGATGGATAATCATGTATCAAAAGATGATCTCAGTCAAGCAACACTATATATTTTCTTGCCTCCTAAAACACCATTTTTCCTCCCAGGGTATACACATTCTATACATCCTATATAACCTATCTTTGATTTGAGGTTTTTTGTTTTTTTTAATCCCTAGAGCACCCTTTAATCCTTACACTTTTTAACTCAAAGCAAGTATTTTGTATACCATTAGTTAGGGAATTATTAAATTAAGCAAATAGGAGAATTCTCTGAATGTTGTCATGTATTTTAATTTACACTTATTTCATCTGAGGTT
Organism: Zalophus californianus; assembly: GCF_009762305.2. Lineage (NCBI taxonomy): Eukaryota > Metazoa > Chordata > Mammalia > Carnivora > Otariidae > Zalophus > Zalophus californianus. The sequence continues at coordinate 185,076,462 of NC_045598.1, forward strand.
TTAAAAGTGTGATTTATCTTATAATTACCTCTTCTGCTAATTCAGTGAGAAATAGAGATCATCTGTTGCATAGGGAAAAGAACATTAGAAGAAACCAAGATTTTCTAAGTCCTCGTCCAGACTCAGTCTTAATTAATCCTGCTTGATAACATCAACCTCCATTTCTTCATTTGTAAAATAAGGTTTCACTGGAAAATCTCTAAGGAATAGCCCACAATTAAAATGAAGTGATTCAGAAACTAGATTACCATTTCTCTGAGAGAAGAAATTCCTAAACAGAACAACAATTTACTTTCCAAATACTGTCATTGCTTTGTTTCCAGTCTCCTAGAGACATTAAAAAAAAAAAAAAATAACCTTTCTCTTTGGGAAAGGAGACATATAATACCTAAGTTACAGAATACAGAAATAAGCAATATATTCTAATACTTGAGAATAAATATTCTTTTTCATTGTCATAGGATAAGTCTTATGGGGAAGATCCTGATCCTGAAATTATATACTACACTGGGATAAGAGGCATGGGAAACTGAGTCTCAAACAGCTACACCCGCTATGAGAAATTGTAGTTGTTGCGGAGAGCAAGTCAACGATGACATCTAAAATTGAATGGATACTACACACAAAAGAACAAATATATATAGTTATATTTTTAACATCTTATTATCATGACTTCACTATACTTACTTCAGTAAATAGACCTAGTGATTCAATGTCTATTATTCACTAATGAAATAATAGGAATATCTGGTCATTATGGTATGGACAAGAATGGAACTTGAATTTTAACATAGATTAACATAGATTCTTTGTGTTTGTGTTGAGAGGATCAATTTTTCTTTCCTTAATTTCATTAATATGGGAAATTACTGTAATGATTCCCTGTGGTAACCAAACTTAATTACTAGAAAATATGCAACTTGATTATGGTTTATTTCTTTTTCTCTTTTCTTTTTTTGTAGATCACTGAATTTGGCTTACTAATGTTTATTAAAATGTAGTTCATCTTTTTCATAAAAGAGATTGACCTATAAGTTTCCACCTTGTGATATCCCTGTCATATTCTGGTATCTAAGTTTTGTTGCATCATAAAGCAAATTTGGGTGTGGCCCACTTTATCAAAGAGTTTGTGTAAGATTCCATTTATTTCTTCCTTAAATATTTGGAGATTTTTATTACTGATAGCTTCTGGGATGAGAATGATTTTGCTTTGGGGGACAGGAGTTTAGATTAACTGTTGTTAATAGACTTAAGTCTATTTAGCTATTCTCTTAGTGCTTGTGTCAACTTTAGGTTGTTTTATTGAGGAATTGTATATTTATTTAAGCATAAATTTATTGATGTGAAGTTATTATTCCACAATATTCTAATTACACTTAATATGTGTAAGACCTGTAGTGATGTATCATTTGCATTCTGGATATTGGTATTATTTTCTTTTGCTTTGTCCTGCCAGGGTATAGCCAAACTTAGATTTTTCAATGAAGAAATTTTGAGTTTATTGACTGTCTACTTGTATGTTTTTAGGTCAGGGACTTGGACAGTAGATCTTTACTTTTTAATAGGGTAAATTCCTTCAGCCCCTTGCTCTTCTATTCTTTAAAAAAAAATTATTAGTGCATATAATAAGTGGTACCCTTATTGTCTCTATTTTGTTTCTAAGGATGCTATATATTATTAATCATCTCCACGATATTCAGCAGATGAAGCCTCCCTGATTTTTAGCAAAATTGCCTCCCCTAGACTTCCAGTGGTTAATTGCATTCACTTGACCTCTATTTCTTCCTGGTTCCATCATCCCCATTTCTATCAGTGGATCCAGCCCTTTGCCTACCCCCCAACCATCAGCGCTGGCTTGCAGAAGAGGTCATCACTGCAATTCTCAGGAATTCTAGGGACCCTCTCACCAGCACATTCTGGGTGAGTCCTCTGGGCTTTCTCAGTGTGTGGGGAGAATTTGATGTGTCTTCTCTCATCACATAACATTCACTTGAGAATATCCAGTTTTCTCAGTCCTTTAATCTCTTTCTGAACCATCTGCTATGGAAATTCAGGGATTTCAACTTCACTCACCATGGGTCATCAATCCCTGGCTTCAAGGAACAACCCTAACAAGTAGTTTCCATTAAGACCTGGAGTCCTTTCCAGTGTGTTAGGGGAGATATCCTGAGGGAGTGTCTTCAAGTTAACGAACTCCCTTCTCCATTCGAATGCCCTAGCCTCAGCTCTAACATTGAAGATGACCCCAACACCTCTGCTGCCAGGGGGTTAGCAGCTAACTGCACTCTCACTGCTGCGTGACTAGTTCTCTCTTCAAGGGTTATATTCAAGTTGCCTACTTCCATGGCCAACTCACAATTTCCCCAGGGTTATGAAGCTACCTATTGCCTAATATTCTGGAAGTTTGGTAAAGCAAACAAACAAATAACAACAACAAAAACCACAATTGCTAAACTATGGAATGTTAGCCATATGTAATCACAGCAGATGATTGGAATTGGGATCAAGGTTGAGGAGTTTGATGCCAAATAGCCAAAGTGCCCAAGTGGTGGTGGGCACACATTGTTGAGGAGAGTAAGGAATGTTAAGGGCTGATGTTCCCTGATGGCCTGGCAGGAAGTGAACAGCAGCACCAGGTAATGGATGTTACCTGTCAGCAGGTAACAAGGGCAGAACTGGGCTGCCCAGTAGCCCTGAGCATAGGAGCAGAACTTCAGCCATAGGGAAAGCTCCAGATTTGCACTGGAACTGGTTGGCTGTTAAGTACACACGATGAAAAGTGTACCTCATTCTCAAACCGTGAACTATCTGCCGAAAAGAGGTAAAAAGCCCAATGTAGTTCTAAGAGATGGTGCAAAATTTGTGGGTCAAGAGGAGTGAGAGAGACTCCAGTCGGTCCTGGAAACTGTAGTAAATGGTACCACATGTTTCTTTTACTACCTTTACCTAAGTTAACTCCACTGGGGAGAGTTTTCTTCAAGCCAAGTCCAAACATGCCTGTTCCCTTTCTCGAAAGAGAACATTATCTTATGAGCGACGTGCAAGTGAGTTCTTTTCTCCTTGCTTCTGTCCCTTTCCTCTTCTCTCCTTCTTTCCCTTCTTCCTCCCTTCATTTGTTCTTCCTTCCTCCTTTCCTTTCATTTCCTCTTTTTTCTTTCCATCGGTTCAGGATGCACTGGTTTATTGTGCTCTTGAAATATTTTCACTAAAAATTGCTCAGTTTCAGGGCACCTGGGTGGCTCCGTCGGTGAAGCATCTGCCTTTAGTTCAGGTCATGATCCCTGGGTCCTAGGACAGAGCCCCAAGTAGGGCTCCCCGCTTAGTGGGAAGTCTGCTTCTCCCTCTGCATCTCCCCCGCTCGTATTCTCTCTCAAGTAAATAAATAAGATCTTTTTTAAAAAAATGTCCTCAGTTTTAGGGGCTCCTTGGGTGGCTCAGTCTGTTGGATGTCTGAATTCTGCTCAGGTCATGATCCCAGGATCCTGGGATCCAGCCCCACATCAGGCTCCCTGTTCAGTGGAGAGCCTGGTTCTCTCTCTCTCTGCTACTCCCCCTGCTTATGTGGGCTCTCTCTCTCTCTCTCTGTCAAATAAATAAAATCTTTAAAAAAATTGCTCAGTTTTAGGAAGGTAAAAAATTCAGTTTTTTTCTATACATAGCAGAGGAAGAGAGAGAAAGAAAAAGAACTGATATGTTTGCCTGTCTCATTTGATACAGAGTTTTTGGTGGTGAATTAACAAAGACTGGTTTTCTCGAGGATTCAGAAAGGTGCTATTTTTTCCTACACTGAAGGTGGTTAGAATTCTTATTTCCAATCTGAAGAAAGTCAGATGAGTTCTTCGTGTTTGGCTACTTGTCTTCCTTGCTTTTCTTCCTAATGTTCTTGTTATCACTTCTCTTTTTAGCTTTTCCTAGGACCGTAGACGCATACAACTTCAGAGCTGAGGGGCACCTGAGTTTTGCAGCAATGCTCTTTTACAGAGCAGGAAACTGGAGGCTGCAGAGTAAAGTGACTTCCCCAGGGCTGTGGAGCTGGTGGAAAGGAGATCTGCTCACTCCCAGCTTAACCCCCAACATGGGTGGTGTCCGTCATATTTTTTGTATTTTTATATTTTCTTATCTACTTATTTGCTCTGGCTCATAACCAGAGCCAAGACCTCCCCCATCAGATCTGGGTGAATGTGGTCTTCATTTTTCTGTCTTTCCTCGATTCTTACATATTTTTCTTTTTTCTTTTTTTTTCTTTCCCCCTTTCCCTTTTGTTTTTCATCTGCTGGACTCCCCTTCGTTTTATTTTACTTGCTCTGTTCTTACCCTCTTTTTTCTTTCCTCTCCTTCCTCCCAGAATCCTCTCTCCCCACCTATTGCCTTCCAGATGACAGCAACATGCTGCATTTATCCGCAGAGTCATTTCCTTGATGAGTTCAGAGCACTGTACATGCATTATCTTATTATTAATTCCTCCTATCATTTCTGTAAGGCCCATTCATTACCTCTCGTTTACAAATGGGAACAAGAGACACAGGAAGATTAATCGAACTACTGGAGGATAAACAATGAATCAGTGCCAGAGCCATAAACAAAACCTGGTCTCATTGACTTCCCCCATATCAACTCTGGTCATGTTTCTCTTTTTCTTTCTAAATCTTGCCTCATTAAGTAGCGTTAACTCATCCCTGAAGTACTTTGAGGCAATCTGCCACAATCGGCTCTGTTCTGGGGCGCTGGAACAGGGATGATGCTGTAGTTTTGTCTCTGATACTGTTTGTGAACTTGGCCTTGTCTCTCGACGTGTTTGAGCCCTGCTTTCCCCAGGTGTGTAAGGGGAAATAAGAGATGTATACTAGGACAGTGCTTCCTAATGTGTGACACATGAATTGGTTTTTTCAGTACAGGACTTGATTTTAAGGTGGTGCCTAAACAGGATATTAAAGAAATCATGACAGCATCATCATCATTCATTTCTTTGAAATTCTCCTGGTGACTTCAAGGAGGAAGATTTATGTTATGCTTCTATAGCACTAGCTAATTACATATGTAACAAAGAGTTTCAGCAGCTCTGATACCCAGAGTGTTTTTGCTATAATTTAAATGAAATAATTTATTTTTATAATGATATTGCATTCATGGTGAGGAAAATGTTTTTTTTTTTCATTTAAGATGATGAAACAAAGATCCTTTTAAATGTAGATTTTTATAAATTTGCAAAACAATGAAAATAAAAATAGAAAGCAATTATGTAGGTGGTATACAGATACAGAAAAATATCTTGTAGGTAAAATTGACGTGGCTGATTTTTGGGAAGGACAGTACTACTTGACATTTTTCCATTTCTACAACATTGATCTGAACCAGGAGTGGTAGATTGCATTACTGTTCTTACTTCCTTGATCCATTTCTCTGCAACCTCATATCTCTGTAACCTCATAGTGCCTCCAGATGGGATATATGTCCTCTCTTCTTGATTTTGGACCTGTCCAAGTGACTTTTACTAATGAAATGTTCACCAAAATTATTTGGCTTGCATTTCTTGCACGTTAGCCTTTCTACCATGAGAAGAACACGAGCCATGCTGATGTTGTTCCCAAAATGTTGAAGCTCTGGGGTGCTAATCTGACTCTAAATCCAAGTCTGGACTTTAGCTTAGCAAGCCCAGCTCAGCAAAGGGCAGCAGCGAGCAGCTGAACCACAAACACTTGGATAATTGGAGGACACTTCCTTGGCCAAAAAGAGCTTCAAGGAAAAGAAGAATACAAAAAATTAAGACAAAGAAAAAAATGTGTTACTGTTCTTTCTATCTCTGCCCTCCCTCACCAGCAGACAAGCAGCTCCTGACATTGCTTGTCAATTCAATGGTCAAAAATCCTAGCCAGCACATTACTTTGCATACCATGCCTGTGCAAGATGCTGTATTCTCACCACTGCCCTGGTACCTTTCTGTCAAACACTGATGGAGCCCCTGTGGAGGCCAATCAGGTGAGATATATTTCCAGTGGAAGTAATCAGGACTCAGTTGGCTCCCATCCACGTTGGGAACATGACACAGTCCCTGGGAACCTGGCAGCCTCTAACGCCAATACATTTCCCCTCCTAATCTGTCCCTGCCTCCAGGATCTCATTTCATTACAAATGGTGCATGAGATTCAAGAAGACACCTCTGCACCCCCGTTCTCAGACTTGTAGGTTTTGTGATCAGAGTTGAGTGGCTTAAACATTGGGGCTTGGTATCTTTATTTGAAAAGATAGGTAATTCCTGTCAAAAAAGTGTTACATTGATTGAACAAGCTAATAGTTACAAAGCAATTAGGAATGTGCGTGACTCATAGTCAGCATCCAAAAAATGATATTCAGAATGGATGATTTATTTACCCTTACCTCCTACAGCCCTAAAAAATGCACCCTAAATTCAAGTCTCACACGGTGGCTCTCCTCCCACATTAGGACAGGACATACGTTTACTATATTTATTATTATAATTTAGATTATTTCTTTTTTTATTATGTTATGTTAATCACCATACATTACATCATTAGTTCTTGATGTAGTGTTAGATTATTTCTTATACTTTTTTGTTTTCTTCTATTTATCTCATCAAATTATCCTTTGATTTAAATTGTTTTCATTAAGGTTCCTGAACCTTCTACATGTATAATCATAACAATTGCAAATGAAGATATGTTTGCTTTCTTGTACAATATTTATATTGCAATTTTTGTTTTCTTACCTCATGGTATTAGCTCACCCTTCAAGACGTTATTGAATAAAGTAGTGATAGTATACGTTTTCTTGATCTTTCACAGTAATCAAAGGCTTTACCATTTCACTGTAATCCTGTTTACTGTTACTTTTTATGAATAAATATAACTCTCAGATACACTTCTTGCCTTTTTACTTCTTACATAATTTGTAAGGCTTTTCAACCTAAGGTGGGTATTAATATTTATATGTATTTTCCTTTGTTGTGTTGAATAATTCTTTTACTATACTGTTAGATCTAATTTGTTAATATCCCATTATTAATTTTTTTACATCTAAGATCATAAATAAAATTGGCCTGTGGGCTTATTCTTATTTTTATCATTCACCAAATATTTATTCAATACATATTAAGTTTTAGTTATTTTGCAAAGAGTTATGAATTCAAAGGGAAACAAAATATATGTTTAACACAGCAGATTAAAATTTGATAAATGCTAGAACTATATGGTGTTCTTTTGAGAATATTCGTGCTACAAGTAGCAACCAAGTTTAGGCAACTAATGTAATACTCCACAAATATTTTATTGAACCTAAGACTTGAATAATTCTCAAGAGAAAATAAAACAAAGGAGAACTGAAGGGCAGAAGGTTGGGGTAGATGAACATGTTCCAGCTGATGTTTAAGGAAAGACCAACCAACCAACCAACCAACCAACCCAAACTGGCGAGTGAAAAAGGGACACGGAGCATCACCATGGTGAGGAGTAGTGCTGCCAAACAGGCTGGAGGTTTAGGCACAGACGTGATACTGCTGAAAAACTTGGCCATGTTTGTGATTTTAGCTTGATTCAAAAGTTCAATCTTGAACCAAGTGTTACTTAACTCACAAGGCATTGAATATTTTTGAGCAAGGGCGTTGAATAGGTAGTCAAAAATAGCATCTGGCTCACAGGAGAGATATGCTCTGAAGGTACAGGTCTGTGATTAAATGGCTCTAGATGACGATTTCTACCATCTATCGGGATGACTTTGGGGGACAATGTAAAATTTAGTTGCTTTATTAGCATCTTAAAATCTATATACCCAAAATAAGGAATTTGCCAACTTTTTCTCAAATATGCTTCTCCTCCCCTGACATCCAACAGTGTCACCATTAACCCTTCACCCACATACTACATCTCCATTTCAGTTTTCCAACCAGCATGCAAGTTCTGCCTTTTCCTGGGAAATTCTTCTCATGCATAGTTTCTTCTTATCTTCTCTCTTCTTACTCTGGTTGAATCTGTCATTGGTTATTCCCTACATTGTTTCTGTAGCCAAATAATTTGGTCCCCCAACTACCAATCTGCATTTCCTCAGATCCAACATCTATATTTTAAAACTGCTAACTTCTTGGTGCCTGGGTGGCTTAGTCAGTTAAGTGTCTGCCTTCAGCTCAGGTCATGACCCCAGGGTTCTGGTATGGAGCTCCATGTCGGGCTCCCTGTTCAGCTGGGAGCCTGCTTCTCCTTCTCCCTCTGCTGCTCCCCCTTCTGGTGCTTTCTCCCTCTCTTTCTGTCAAATAAATAAATAAAATCTTTAAAAATAAACTACCTTCTTAATACAGACTATGTCATTGGAAAAGCACAACAATGGTTTTGGATTTCAAATATTTTAATATTAGATATTTAAAACAAGATATTAAACTATTTCAACTACAGATTCTTCAGCTAGCACAAAATATCTGAGAAAATAATGCTTGCCATGCAGGATGGCTATAAAATTTGATAAGCCTCATCTTATCCTTAAGCCTTCACCTGAGCACATATGCAATCTTTAACAAATTGTGGCTATTTTATTCCCAAACCTTTCCTTTTTCTTCCTTTTTTTCCCTCCCCTGACAGAACTGAAATCATCCAAGGGCTCTTGAGCTAACAAAAGGAACTGATGTGGTTTCATATTTCTCAGGACCTAGCATGTGGCTCAATGGCATATGGATCCATTCAAATTGTACCTTTACTCGGGTCCCTTTCCCCCACATGATACTCCTGAGGTGTCCACATGGAGAAATACCTCAACATCTACTTCATAGATCTGAGTAATTGGTTTCCTATAAACTGTCTTCCTGGCTTTTTAAGAATAAAGACCAAGGTGATCATAACATGATGTGTTAAGCATCTTAACATTCTCAACTGTGCTTATTTTAAAGCGTTTTGTCATAATTGTCATGCCTCCTAAAATCTGAACACTCTCGCTGAGGCTTCTGGGAAGCTAACTGGCTACTAAATTGGCACGCCAGGTTTCTGCTCAGTTGTGACAATAAGGAGGGCATTCTAGTTTAATGACACATGCCAGTGAGAATTAAATGCTTTATTGCCATTTATTTTTGTTGGAACTACCCACCAAGAATATCAGACAAAGTAAAGAAATTTAGGAAATGAAAAGTTCTCTGCCTGCTATTGAGAGCAACAAATGTAATTCTATGGTTTTACCTCAACAAATACATATTGTAGCAAAGTAGTCATATATTTGTCATCTAAGGAAACAAACAAACAAACAAAAAACAACAACATTGTCCTGTTATTATTAGAGGATTTCTCTGATAACCCTCAAAAGGAGATGTGGTTGTGACTGCCCCACCCCACACAAAAATATTGCAACTCTAAGATTACTCCTCCCGCCAATTCTATGAGATTATATAACTCTTTTATGATATTTATCACATCAGCTGCCATTTAGCGCTAAATTGATATAAGTCCTCCCATTAGGATGTGGTGTTGAAAAAATGCAGTCACAGCCTGATGGGTTTTAAAATAAGGCAAGGGAAGTCTAGAAGGAGAACTTACTTAAGATCAACTAACTCTTTGCCCCATTCTCAACCCAACTGCATGGAGTATAGAAACACAGTCCTATGTGGATCTGGGAAACAGAGAGTTTACATAATCCTTTATTTTCTCTTTTATGGGTATATCTTTATCCACGTAAGTGTTCCTCCAAATTCAACCTTTGGGTCCTTTTCTCTTATCTGTCAATGTATACTAAAAGAAAGAATAATAATGCTAATAATAATCCAAAACTTCACTTATCATCACTATTATAAAAGTAAGATAGTTAATAGTATTTATTGTTAAGTACCTTATAATGCAACTTTTTTTTACAATTACTACTATTTGGAAAGTTACACTATTGTTTTACCCATCTTAAACTCTTCAGTGTGTAGCACAGTAACTAGAATATATTTGTTAAAATTCAACTGGGATCATTTCTCTCTTAAGATAAATAGTTACTGAAATAAACTGTTCTTGGTAATGCATGCCTGGTTCCAACTTCTTTGCAATCATGATTCTTTAAAATTCCTCCTTTGTCTTGACAGGGAGTAACTACCACTTCTTTCTTACAGCCTCATTTATACCATAAAGGTATTAGAAAATTAATTTCATAAAAGAGAGAAAATGATTAAGCTCTAATAAATGTCCAGCACACCTGGGAAAATGTGAATTATCGAAAATAGAGTCTGCACTGAATCTTGAAAAACTGGGACACACTGCTTGTTACTATAGTTTGTTTTATTGAATTGCTATGATTAGAAAGGAGAGTTGCTTAATGGGAAGGCATTTCCATTAAGAAAAACTACACGCATATGCGCACACACACACGCACACACACATACACACACACACATGCACACGGGAGGCCTGGGCTGAAGCACAGAATTTATCACTTCCTTTGTGTTGCAATCACAGTGTTGCCAAAATTGAGTCTGTGAAGCAAACTAGTGCGACTCTGGGAGGGGAGCATTCTTCCATTGGACTGGTGATCTTAGAGCTAATAGAGCACACTAAATGTTTAAGTTAGGTATCCAAGTTAAAAAGAAAAATAGAAAGCAGAGAGGTGTTTGGAGCAACTATGGAAGTACCGTATAAAACATGAACCAGAAGAATAACAGGGCCACCCGCGCAAAGCGAATGAGGCTTCATTGCCCCACGTCATTTTCCAGAGTGGCTTCAATCCCCAGGGCCACAGAACCCACTGATCGGACCACCTTCCCACTGACTTTCACCCTGTCCTGAGCTCTCTGCATTCCTGCCCAAGGCCACCCTCATGGCCTCCGCCTAGCATGCAGTGACAACTACTTGATCCTTTCTCCCTGGAAAACAGAAACTCCAGGTTGGTTGAGTCGTGTTGCCCTTCTCCCACAAGCGCAGCTTGGCTGCCCGGCAGAGCGGCAGCCCTGTGGACGGGCACCTCATTTAGTCTCAGTTGACAAGGTTCATGTGGGCCCAGAGCACCGTCCTGCAACGTCACGTTTACCCAGACTACTGGCTTCCAAAGTCAGTAACTTTTACATTTTGTCCTTCCTTTCTTCACATTCGATTGATGACTGTGCTTTATTTATACTTTTTTTCCCAGAAACTAAAAATAAATTCTCTACCAAATTTATGAATGTACCTTCACCCTCACCCATATAAACCAACATATAAACCGGCTGAAACATCTCTCACCTTAAGCAAATTAACCCATGTAAAACAATAACTTCTTTCATTCCATTTTGTTTCTTTACTTTGCTCTCCTCAGTAAAACTCGGACATTTCCTGTTCAGGCTGGCTCCCCCTCCTTGTGACTTTCCATTCTCTTTCAACTCACTGGAGCAAGGTGCTTGTAACCATCCCTCCAGGGAAATCACTTTGGCTAAGCTGGAATACAAACCCCATGTTGCTGTATCTGTGGTCAGTTTTCGGTGCTCATTTTACTAGAACTTTAGCATTATCTCACAGAGTTGATGATTCCCTTCTTGAAATAGAGTCTCTTCGCTTTAATTTCTGCACACTACCCTACCCTGTATTCATTCCCTCATGCACCGCTGACTTTCTCCTCTGAAAGCTTCTCCTTGTCTTTCTAACTTCAGAGCACCCTAGGGTTCATTCCCTAGATGTCTTTCTTTCTACGTTACCACTCTACAGTGGTCTCATCTGGCCTCTGGCTCTGGTATTCCCAACCAAGAGACCACTGCCAAAATAATATCTTTATTTTCACTCTCTTCTGTCAATGTTAGATTCCCATAGCTGAATATATATCCATATTTCTATATCGATGCTTGATATGCACAACTTTAGGAACACAACTTTTCTTTATTTTTAACAGCTTTATTAAGGATTAATTGGCATGTAACAAAATGCACATACTTAAAACATATGACAGGCTTGTGAAACATTCACTGTAATCAGTATAATAAACACATCCAAGAGCTCAAAAGATCATTATGACTGAATTTTTTAAAAATTAAAACTATTTTAATAGTTTTACAATTTAGTTACAATGGCTAATAGAGCCATCACTAGTTGTAAAATAGTTTTAATTTTTAAAAAATGGGCTATTGGCACATGATAAAACATGGATGAATATTGCAATACCCATGCTAAGTAAAAGTAACCATTCCAAAAAGGTATTCATACCACGTGATTCCATATATACAAAATTCTAAAAAATGAAGATTATAAATGTCTAAAAAAAATCAGTTGCTGCAGGTAAATGAAGAGGAAATGGGTATGCATGGAGGAACCAAAGGTAAGAAATCCTGAAGGGAGATGATGAAACTTTTGGACTATTGGATGTGTTTAGTATGCTGATTACAGTGAATGTTTTACAGTCAGAGTCAGAGTCAGAGGATGAAAATAAACCACACAGGAATCTTATTCATGTAGTGTGTAAACCCTATGTCAAGATTCATGAATCACAAAATTCTTCATCTGCCATTTAAAGCCTATGGCAAGGCTGTTTCCCATCATTCTGCTTTTAGAAAGTAGGATTTCCTTATACTGACATGAAGTCTGTCTGTCATCCACCATGAGCCTTATATGTTGGCCTGACTCATTCCTTTTTTACATGGTAGCCCTTTGGAAGGTACGAAGCCAAAGCGTAGAGCGTTAAAGTTCTCCTATGCAGAGTGGCTTTGTTCTCCTGTCAAGCCAGTATTTTCATTCAGCAGAACACTCCTCCTACATGTGGACAATGTACTTCTGGAAAGGGGTACCTGACTGTCTTAAGGGAAATGGTACTTTCTTTAATAGTGACATCATTGGGTCCCCAAGGAAGGTTAGCACAGGGTTAAATGAAAGTCGTCCAGTCAGTTTGCTGCCTGGGTCAGAGCTGAGCTCCTTCACAGACTGAATGTATGATTGTGACCGTGCATGTTTTAATAACCTATGCTTTATTTTCCTTATTTATGAAATGGGAATAATTATAGTCATCTCTTTCTATGTTTATGGAGGAAAATAAGTTACATCTTATTAGTTAACTGCTTAGAACAGTGGCTGACACATAGCAAGCGCTCATTAAAATGTAGTCATCATTATTGTTATTAAGCATTGCTGTGTGAGCTATGTGGTCAGTTAAGAGTAAATATTAAAACTGGTTGTTAACGCTGTAGCAAAAGCAGAGTCGCTTTTTGCTGGCTCTGAACATAGTCTCATTTGCTGCTAGCATTCCATTGCTAGGAGCAGGACTAGCCTTAAGATAAAGATAATCTAAAGGGAGAAAGGAGACAAAGTCCCTGATCAAATTCACTGGGAAGCTGGCTTGAAGTCCATACAACCTCTGTAAACTCAGAGGCATGATCTAGGAAAGCCTTATGATTGTGGTAATCGATACACTTACACTATTTAAATGATGTTCTTAAGGACAATTAGCAAAAAAATGGTTTAACTAAAACTTTGATTTTTATCCCACCTCTTTCTACAATGCATTCAATTATTGGTTTCATTTTACCATGTCTCGACCCACAGTCATGGTTACAAAGAGCAGAAAAACTCTTTCATGCATAACTCAAGCAACTGATCCTAAGAGTATCAGTTAATATCCATAGGAGGCAAGTGTGTTCTCAGGATGAAGATGGAAGGCAGAAAACTGAGAAGGTTGAGCATAATGTAGTTTCACACAGGGGCCTCCCAAAATATGCCATTATGTACGCATGTTTTAAATGACTATCATAGGTGATTTCCTATTGTGTTATTCTCCCAAATCTGTGAGGGGTGAGTATGTGTGTGTGTGAGTGCGCATCTGTGCACACGTGTGCTTTTTCTGAGGTATTTGGCAGATTTGTTGATAATTTTTGAAATCCATATCTTTTGATTTGCTTTTCTTCTTAGTTTAGGAATTTGGGACATATTTATGCAGCACATCTCTGTGAACGATACCTTATTAAACCCCAGCTGAGATGTTACAAACCATGTTAATATTAATGAAAAGAACCAGAAAGTGAATACAAAGTATACACTTACATCCCCAAAGAAAATGAAATTTGTAGCCCACCCACAGCTCCACAGACCTTTAGTCTTTTTGACATGGGATTTTCTTGTCTGCTGAAAACAGGTATTTGAAAATAACAATGTCTGAATTGTTAACAGTGGATACCATGAAGTCAACTGCTCATATGATAATATAAGCAAATTGAAATATTCTTTATGCTGATATAATCATTATCATCACAGATGATATTTATTGATTGTTTATATCAGGTACTGTAATAGGCACTTCACACTCAGTATCTCATTTAGTCCCCATTATAGCCACAGTGGCACGGTGTAATTATATCTAGTCCACCCATGCTTACTAGAAGAGAAGACTGAGGTTCAGGGGGTTACATAACTTGTGCAAAGTCATGAAGCTCAAAGTAAGTGTGATAGATTAAAATTTTGGACCCTCTTCCTATTAAGAGCTGGGGTATATTTAATTTCCTTGAATCAAAGGGGGCTCTGTGTAGCTGTTGAATAGTGAAATACAGAGGAATTGTGCTGCCAGTCTCTGTGCTTCGGTATTTTAGAGACTGGTGCTTTAACTGCCTGTCTCCTGAAAGTTATCTTTTGGAATACTCACTCTTGGATGACTTGCTATGGGGGAAGACACCACTAGATTAAATCTGTACGTCCTGAGGCCACCACATGAGAAAGCCAAGCCATGAAAGGAGATCCTGGAGAATTAAACAGCAGGGCAGAACAGAAGACAGGGAGCACCAAAGCACTAGATATGAGAGACAAGAAGCCACTTTGGACTTCAAATGCCCTGTGGGAGCCCATGATCCTAACTGATCTTTGTGAATCGGAGATAATGAATTTAGCTGACCTTTCTTTGAATGTCAGAACTACAACATCATAAGGAAACTTAAAATGTATTTTAAGCCACTGGAGGGGGCGGAGCAAGATGGCGGAGGAGTAGGAGACCTGGATTTCATCTGGTCTCAGGAATTCAGCTGAATGGGGATCAAACCATTCTGAACACCTACGAACTCAACAGGAGATCTAAGAAGAGAGTAGCAACAACTCTCTGAACAGAGAAGCGACCACTTGCTGGAAGGTAGGACGTGCGGAGAAGTGAATCCGAGGCGATATTCGGGAGGATAGACGGTGGGGGAGGGGGCCTCCGCCACTTCTGGCAAGTACTAGAGCTGCGGAGCAGAAAATCAGAACTTTTAGAAGTCGGCTCCGCCGAGGGTTGTTGCTCCAGTGGCTAAGCGGGGGGTGGAATCCTCGCGGGACAGTGTGGTCTCAGGACCCTCGGGGTCACAGAAAGACCGGGGGTGCCTGAGTGTGGCAGAGCTCCCGGGTATCGGAGCGGGGAAGCCGGCTGCAGAGACGGAGCCGAGGCGCGGGCTCTCAGCTCGGGGTTGCCATAAACTGTGATCCGCGGCCCAGTCAGGCCACTGCTCCTCCAGCAGGGACCCAACAAGCGGCAGATCCGGGGAGACTCCCCTTCCTCCCCTGGGGGGGAACGGCGTGGGAGCGCACCGCAGGGATCTGCTGGGTTTGGAGACTCCACACGGGGTTCGGTGCCAGAGATAGAAACGCTTGGTCACAGGCCGGGTGAGCACAGAGTGTGGCGGGAGACCGGGGAGACGGGAGTGATTGACTGCTTTTCTCTGGGGGCGCACTGAGGAGCAGGCCCCGAGTTCTCAGCTCCTCCGGTCGGAGATTGGGAGGGCACGATTTTCACTCTCATCCTCCAAAGCTGTACCCAGAGCTTGCAGGGAACAAAAGCTCCCGAGAGCAAACCCGAGCAGATTACTTAGCCTGGACTCACAAGGGCGGGGCAATTCCGCCTCAGGAAAGATATTTGGAAACCACAGCAACAGGCCCCTCCCCCAGAAGATCAGCACGAACAGCCAGCAAGCCAAGACCAAGTTTACTGATCAAGGAGAACGGGAGAACTCCAGCACAAGGGGAATACTGCACATAGAATTCATGGCTTTTTTACCATGATTCGTTAGTTTTTTAAAGTTAATTTTTTTAACTTTTTTTTTAATTTTTCTTTTTCCCTTTTTCAACCAACATCTTATCAATCCCTTTTTAAAATTTTTTTTATTTTTCATTTTTAGAGTCATATTCTATCCCTTCAGAGTAGTTACCCTTATTTTTGGCATATATATATAAGTTGTTCACTCTTTAACATTTTGAGATACAGTTTCTTCTACCAGATCAAAATATACCCTAAATCTCTAGTGTATGGCTTTGTTCTAGTCTCCTGCCTGATCACATTCTCTCCCTTCTTTTTTAATCATCTTCTTTCTTTTTTCAAACAACTTAACAATTCCTTTTATAAATCTCTTATAATTTTCATCTTTACAGTTATCTTCCATCCCTTCATTGTATCAACCCTTATTTTGTACATGTATAAGTCTCTTTCTTTACAATTTTAGGAGGAACTATCTTCTAACAGACCAAAATACACCCAAAATCTAGTGTGTGGCACTGATCTATGCACTAGCCTGATCGTATTTGATCATATTCTGTTTTTTTTTTGTTTTGTTCTGCTTTTCTTTGTTTTTACATTTTTCTCTTTTTTTCTCTTTCTTTTTTCTTTTTTTCCCTTTCTTTTCCCCTGGTTTCAGGTCTTTTCTGATTTGTTTGGAATATATTTTGTGAGGACATTGTTAACCTGTTAGCATTCTGTTCTCTCATTCATCTATTCTCCTCTGGACAAAATGACAAGATGAAAAAAATCACCTCAGCAAAAAGAACAAGAGGTAGTACCGTCTGCCAGGGACCTACTCAATACGGACATTAGTACGATGTCGGACCTAGAGTTCAGAATCATGATTTTAAAGATACTAGCTGGGCTTGAAAAAAGCATGGAAGTTATTAGAGACCCACTACCTGGAGAAATAAAAGAACTAAAATCTAACCAAATCGAAATCAAAAATGCTATTAATGAGGCGAAATCAAAAATGGGGGAACTAACTGCTGGATAAAGGAGGCAGAAGAGAGAATCAGCTATATAGAAGACCAAATAATGGAAAATAAAGAAGCTGAGAAGAGAGAGAGAAACAACTACTGGATCACGAGGGCAGAATTTGAGAGATAAGCAATACCATAAGACGAAACATTAGAATAATTGGGATCCCAGGAGAAGAAGAAAGAGAAAGAGGGGCAGAAGGCATATTGGAGCAAATTACAGCAGAGAACTTCCCTAATGTGGGGAAGGAAACAAGCATCAAAATCCAGGAGGCACAGAGAACCCCTCTCAAAATCAATAAAAATAGGTCAACACCCCGACATCTAATAGTAAAACTTACGAGTCTCAGAGGCAAAGAGAAAATCTTGAAAGCAGCTCGGGAGAAGACATATGTAACCTATAAAGGTAGAAACATTAGATTGGCAACAGACCTATCCACAGAGAGCTGGCAGGCCAGAAAGGACTGGCATGATATCTTCAGAGCACTAAACGAGAAAAATATGCAGCCAAGAATATTATATCCAGCTAGGCTCTCATTGAAAATTGAAGGAGAGATACAAAGCTTCCAGGACAAACAAAAACTAAAGGAATTGGCAAACACAAAACGAGCCCTCCAAGAAATATTGAAAGGGGTCTTCTAAGAAAAGAGAGAGCCTAAAAGCAGCATAGATCAGAAAGGAACACAGACAATATACAGTAACAGTCACCTTACAGGCAATACAATGGCACTAAATTCATATCTTTCAATAGTTACCCTGAATGTAAATGGGCTAAATGCTGCAATCAAAAGACACAGGCTATCAGATTGGATTAAAAAACAAGACCCATCGATATGCTCTCTGCAAGAGACTCATTTTAGACCCAAAGACACCCCCCACATTGAAAGTGAAGGGGTGGAAAACCATTTACCATGCTAATGGACACCAAAAGAAAGCTGGGATGGCAATCCTTATATCAGACAAATTAGATTTTAAAACAAAGACTGTAATAAGAGATGAGGAAGGACACTATATCCTACTTAAAGGGTGTATCCAACAAGAAGATCTAACAATTGTAAATACCTATGCCCCGAACATGGGAGCAGCCAATTATATAAGGCAATTAATAACAAAAGCAAAGAAACACATTGACAACAATACAATAATAGTGGGGGACTTTAATACCTGCCTGACTGAAATGGACAGATATCTAAGCAAAAGATAAACAAGGAAGTAAAGACTTTAAATGACACACTGGACCAAATGGACTTCACAGACATATTCAGAACATTCCATCCCAAAGCAACGGAATACACATTCTTCTCTAGTGCCCATGGAACATTCTCCAGAATAGATCACATCCTAGGTCACACATCAGGTCTCAACCACTACCAAAAGATTGGAATTATTCTCTGCATATTTTCAGACCACAATGCTTTGAAACTAGAACTCAATCACAAGAGGAAAGTTGGAAAAAACTCGAATACATGGAGGCTAAAGAGCATCCTACTAATGAATGAATGGGTCAAGCAGGAAATTAAAGAAGAATTAAAAAAATTCATGGAAACCAATGAAAATGAAAACACAACTGTTCAAAATCTTTGGGATGCAGCAAAGGCAGTCCTAAGAGGAAAGTATATAGCAATACAAGCCTTTCTCAAGAAACAAGAAAGGTCTCAAATACACAACCTAACCCTACACCTAAAGGAGCTGGAGAAAGAACAGCAAATAAAGCCTAAACCCAGCAGGAGAAGAGAACTAATAAAGATCAGAGCAGAAATCAATGAACTAGAAACGAAAAGAACAGTAGAACAGGTCAACAAAACTAGGAAGTTGTTCTTTGAAAGAATTAACAAGATTGATAAATCCCTGGCCAGACTTATCAAAAAGAAAAGAGAAATGACCCAAATCAACAAAATCATGAATGAAAGTGGAGAGATCACAACCAACACCAAAGAAATACAAACAATTATAAGAACATATTATGAGCAACTCTATGCCAGCAAATTAGATAACCTGGAAGAAATGGATGCATTCCTAGAGATGTATCAACTACCAAAATGGAACCAGGAAGAAACAGAAAACCTGAACAGAAGTATAGCCACTAAGGAAATTGAAGCAGTCATCAAAAATCTCCCAAGAAACAAAAGCCCAGGGCCAGATGGCTTCCCAGGGGAATTCTACCAAACATTTAAAGAAGAATTAATACCTATTCTCCTGAAACTGTTCCAAAAAAATAGAAATGGAAGGAAAACTTCCAAACTCATTTGATGAGGCCAGCATTACCTTGATCCCAAAACCATACAACGACCCCATCAAAAAGAAGAATTACAGACCAGTATCCTTGATGAACATGGATGCAAAAATTCTCACCAAAATACTAGCCAACAGGATCCAACAGTACATTAAAAGGATTATTCACCATGACCAAGTGGGGTTTATCCCTGGGCTGCAAGGCTGGTTCAACATCCGCAAATCAATCAACGTGATAAAATACATTAACAAAAAAAAGAACAAGAATCACATGATCCTTTCAATAGATGCAGAATAAGCATTTGACAACGTACAGCATCCTTTCTTGATCAAAACTCTTCAGAGTGTAGGGATAGAGGGTACATACCTCAATATCATAAAAGCCATCTATGAAAAACCTACAGCAAATATCATTCTCAATGGGGAAAAGCTGAAAGCTTTCCCCCTAAGGTCAGGAACACGGCAGGGATGTCCACTATCACCACGGCTATTCAACATAGTATTAGAAGTCCCAGCCACAGTAATCAGACAACAAAAAGAAATCAAAGGCATCCAAATCGGCAAAGAGGAAGTCCAACTCTCACTCTTTGCAGATGATATGATACTTTATGTGGAAAACCGAAAAGACTCCACCCCAAAACTGCTAGAACTCATACAGGAATTCAGTAAAGTGGCAGGATATAAAATCAATGCACAGAAATCAGTGGCATTCCTATACACCAACAACAAGACAGAAGAGAGACAAATTAAGGAGTCGATCCCATTTACAGTTGCACCCAAAACCATAAGATACCTAGGAATATATCTAACCAAAGAGGCAAAGGAACTGTACTCAGAAGACCTAAAATAGTCATGAAAGAAATTGAGGAAGACACAAAGAAATGGAAAAACGTTCCATGCTCATGGATTGGAAGAACAAACATTGTGAAGATGTCAATGCTACCTAGAGCAATCTACACATTCATTGCCATCCCCCTCAAAATACTAACCACTTTTTTCAAAGAAATGGAACAAATAATCCTAAATTTTGTGTGGAACTAGAAGAGACCCTGAATAGCTAGAGGAATGTTGAAAAAGAAAAGCAAAGCTGGCGGCATCACAATTCCGGACTTCCAGCTCTATTACAAAGCTGTCACCATCAAGACAGTATGGTACTGGCACAAAAACAGACACATAGATCAATGGAACAGAATCGAGAGCCCAGAAATGGACCCTCAACTCTATGGTCAACTCATCTTTGACAAAGCAGGAAAGAATGTCCAATGGAAAAAAGACAGTCTCTTCAACAAATGGTGTTGGGAAAATTGGACAGCCACATGCAGAAGAATGAAACTGGACCATTTCCTTACACCACACACAAAAATAGACTCCAAGTGGTTGAAAGACCTAAACGTGAGATAGGAGTCCATCAAAATCCTAAAGGAGAACACAGGCAGCAGTCTCTTCGACCTCAGCTGCAGCAACTTCTTCCTAGAAACATTGCCAAAGGCAAGGGAAGCAAGGGCAAAAATGAACTATTGGGATTTCATCAAGATAAAAAGCTTGTGCACAGCAAAAGAAACAGTCAACAAAATCAAAAGACAACCGACAGAATGGGAGAAAATATTTGCAAATGACATATTAGATAAAGGACTAGTATCCAAAAATCTATAAAGAACTTATCAAACTCAACACCCAAAGAACAAATAATCCAATCAAGAAATGGGCAGAAGACATGAACAGACATTTTTCCAAAGAAGACATCCAGATGGCCAACAGACACATGAAAAAGTGCTCAACATCACTCGGCATCAGGGAAATCCAAATCAAAACCTCAATGAGATACCACCTCACACCAGTCAGCATGGCTAAAATTAACAAGTCAGGAAATGACAGTTGTTGGCAGGGATGCAGAGAAAGGGGAACCCTCCTACACTGTTGGTGGGAATGCAAGCTGGTGCAACCCCTCTGGAAAACAGTATGGAGGTTCCTCAAACAGTTGAAAACGGAGCTACCATACAATCCAGCAATTGCCCTACTGGGTATTTACCAGAAAGATACAAATGTAGGGATCCGAAGGGGTACATGCACCCCAACGTTTATAGGAGCAATGTCCACAATAGCCAAAGTGTGGAAAGAGCCAAGATGTCCATCAACAGATGAATCGATATAGAAGAGGTGGTATATATACACAATGGAATATTATGCAGCCATCAAAAGGAATGAGAGCTTGCCATTTGCAACGACATGGATGGAACTGGAGGGTGTTATGCTGAGTGAAATAAGTCAATCAGAGAAAGACATGTATCATATGACCTCACTGATATGAGTAATTCTTAATCTCAGGAAACAAACTGAGTGTTTCTGTAGTGGTGGGGGTGTGGGAGGGAGGGGGTGGCTGGGTGATAGACATTGGGTTGGGTATGTGCTATGGTGAGTGCTGTGAATTGTGCAAGACTGTTGAATCACAGATCTGTACCTCTGAAACAAATAATGCAATATATGTTAAGAAAAAAAAAGAAGAAGAAGATAGCAGGAGGGGAAGAATGAAGGGGAGTAAGTCGGACGGGGAGACGAACCAAGAGAGACGATGGACTCTGAAAAACAAACTGAGGGTTCTAGAGGGGAAGGGGGTGTGGGGATGGGTTAGCCTACTGATGGGTATTAAAGAGAGCACGTTCTGTGTGGAGCACTGGGTTTTATGCACAAACGATGTATCATGGATCACTACATCAAAAACTAATGATGTAATGTATGGTGATTAACATAACAATAAAAATTTTTAAAAAATAATAAGAAAAACAAAATCACATTTTAAATGCAAAAAAATTGTATTTTAAGCCACTAAATTTGAGGGGTTGTTTTTTAATGATATAGCATAAAGCAACTGGGACATAATTTGGTCCCTGGATCAGGATGCTACTTTAAACAAGTGGTGTTGGCTTTGGGTCTGGTCAGTACACTGAACCCTGGCTTGAGGACACGAGGGTAAGGGCTTGAAGTATCACTGAGAGGAGGAGAAAAGATGAACTGTTCTGCACTGGTAAGAAGTTCAGCAAAATTGTCATGGGTAGCTGTGTCCCAGGTGGATCTGGCTAAAGAGATTTTCTAGGCAAAATGTTGAAAGTGCCAACTGATTCCTTATAGATGTATATGAAAAGGTGAGCTGCAGATAAATAAGTTAAAGAACCTATTTGATGTTTGCATAGAGTTCACAGGGAATATAAGTGGCTTGAAACATAAAACTGTTGCTCATCTACACTCTTTCCAATGAGCAGATAATCTCAAAATAAGACATGGCCCAAGGGACAAGATCAAATTCGGAGTATTGCCAATAATTTGACATGTGGTCCGTGGTAAAATTAGAATCAAAGATATTCTGTCAAACCATTGATGAGACCTCAGAAAAATTTCAAGAGTTACTTCAAAGACCATCTTAATTAAACGAAAGGATTGCTAAGGATCTTAAAGGCATGACTTATAGACCCACCCATATAGTCAATATGACCCTAAAAATCTTAAGAGTTTTATCAGAGAGCAACTTTATAGGCTTTTCAAAGTTTCAAAATATAAATATGGGTCTGACTAATAAGGTAGAATATGACTTGATATACTGGGATGCCATGAAGTTTTTATAGAAATTATACCAGCTTAGATCGAAAGGGGAGAGACAGTAAAAAATAATAATAATAGTAATAACTAAAATAAGCCTTTAGATACCTAATTATGGACAAGAAGCTGGCTAAGAAAACTATTTAGCTGCAAACAAAGACAATTTTTACAGAAAAGGATAGATGACTCAGAGGGAGCAGCCCAGAGCCCCAAAGTTGCAGGCAACAGTGGTACAGAATCATTTCCCAGTTAAGGAGCTAGAAACATGTGCCCCACTGGATTCAGAATTGCTATGGATTTCATGACTTCTGTTTCCCCTTATCTGAAGAGAACTAGCTATTGGTTTTCCTATGCCTGGCTCCCCATGGAATATTGTGTGTGTGTCATAGGGGTGTGGATCATAGATCTCTTTAATCCACAAGTTTTAAACTTAAGAGGACCCACACTCAAAGAGCTTCCTCCACATCTGGATTTAATTTAGATGACCAGATTCTGGACCACTTCTTGAGCCCAAAGCAGTGATGGGATGAGACTTTTGAGTGTCTTGAGCGGTAGTGAGTGTGTTTTGTTTGTGATAGCAGTACATCTTATCTGTGACCAGAGGGTGAACTGTGGAAAGTTAAAGAAGGTCACTGTGCTAGTTTGTGGGGCTGCTATAACAAAGTACCATAAGCTGGGTGGCTTAAACAACAGAAATTTATTGTTTCACATTCTGGAAGCTGGAAGTCCAAGATATAGATGTTGGTAGGATTGGTTCATTGTGAGGGCTGTGGAAAAGAAGTTGTTACCCACCTCTCTCCACGCTTCTGGTGATTTGCTAGCAATCTTTGGCATTTCTTGGCTTGTAGGCACATTACCCCAGTCTCTACCTTCATATTCATGTAACGTATTGAGTAAAATTGGCACAACTGTATATGCTACATGACAAGACAAAAAAATAAGTAAAAACAAAACCAAAAAACTAGATTCTAGCCAAAGGATTAGCGAGCTAAATTGGAAAAAACAAAATGATTACAACAAGAGTGTAGAAAAAATATTCTGATGGAAGCTATATAGCCCAAGGCACCACAGGGATGGTGTTGAGATGGTGTTCTATATCCAATTTTATTTTTATATCTTTATATTGATGGTTACTACTGCCTAATGAGAATTTCCTGGCCAGCGTATGTTAGGAAACAAATGGGGCAATTATATTTTCTTTCCCTTTCTAAGTGGGAATGCCTAAACTTCATGGATTAGATGGAAATTTTACTTCATTCTCCATATTTGATTAAAGCTCAGTCCTTCTGGAGTCTACTGAGGAAACACATACAATGCACCTCGTTACTGAATGCCCCTCCGGACAACAGAAGGAAGCATTTATCCACCAGCTCCACTGATGGAACAGTTGCCTCATGGATTATTAGTGAACCTGCACTTTCAGGCTGTTTGCTCCAATTACTCATTTATAAGACATTGAAGTACTAAAATGTTCCTAAATTAGTCATCTGAGTTTCAACTGTACTTCTTCCTGCTATACATGGTAATGATATTCAATTGCCTTTAATGGTAGGAAAAGCCAAATGACTAACTAACTAACTAACTAAATTAATTAATTAATAAATACCAGGTGATGGTTGTGGATTTAGTGGAATCATTACTATATTCTCTGATGAAAATCCAACCACCTTTGTAAGCAGGACAGAGCCTGAAGTTGAGGGTACAAGAAGTACAAATTCCCCAAGTGAATCAAACATTAGAGCAAGGATCCATCCATCTCTCACCCTTGAGTTCCCAGACCCATTGATTCTACCTTCCGGGAACACAGAACCCTTGGTTCTAGGCATTTATTATATCCCGGAGGAGAGCAGTCCAAACATTCACACGAGTTGGTGTGTCTGAGCCAGTACCTTAGCTGAGACTTTAATTGACCATTCCATTATGTATCAGGTCATTATCTATCAGTGACCTGCTCCAGGTAACTTGGTCAGTGGTAGCCCCACTGGATCTCATGGTCATGTGCGCATTGTCAAAACTGTTTTCTCATAAGAGATGTCACTTGTTCTGAAGGAATGTAATGCAAAATCCCATTTCACTAAATTAGTCATTTTTGCCTGGAGGGTCTGAGGAAAACAGAGCAAAACACAAAAACTTATTGTGGACAAAATTCAGTTCCTTTCAGTTGAAGGACTAAGGTGCCCATTGCCTTGCTGGCTGTCAGCTAGGAGCCACTGTCAGGTTTCAGAGGCTGCCATGTCCCTCCTCCATCTTCAAGCCCAGAGTAGTACATCCTATGCTTCTCATATTTTGAATCTCTGACCAGGTAGAGGAAAATGTCTGCTTCTAAAAGGCTCATATGATTAGGTCAGGCTCACTCACATAATTTCCCTTTTTAAAGTCAGCGGTACCACTTAACTGAATCACAGGAGTAAAACTGGTGATATCCATAGTCCTAGGGTATGAAGACCAGGGGTGGGAAATCTTGGGAGCCAGCTTAGAATTCTGCCTATCGCAGGAGGGAAGACAAACACACATCCAGTGTAGGTATCATTGTTGGTAATGATAAACTCTGCCCCACCCAGCTTGGAAGGAGCCTTCTGTACTCTAGCTGGGCTCCCCCGTGGATGATGCTATATCAAGTTCTCAGTGTTATACTTTAGTAATAGCAGAATGAGCATAAAACAGTGGGAGAATGTAGCCCAGTCTTGGTGAGAGAAAGTCCATGCTGTTATTTACATTCAGAGTTTCCCCCTGAGTCACTGTGGCCCTGTTCGTGATCTCATTGTGCCGGCAGCAGGATGGCTGTGAATTAAGGCCAGGTGACATCCTCAGGATTCATTATCCTGAGCACTCAGTGTCTCTTCTTTGGTGGTTGCTGTGTGGTGAACATTAATGAAACTAAAGATCTTTACCTTTGTGCTCATTCTTTTCCCCTAAGTCCCTACGCGTGCCTCTTCCCTAAACATCCTTGTCTCTCATCATCTACTGCCTCTTTAAGGCTTTTGACTGCACAGTCAAGCCACCAGCCACTGCCTAGGAGTCTGTGTATTTATAGCTTTAAGCCATTTCTGTTTCTCCTTCATTAATAGTGAATGAACAAGTTTGATTCTTAGCACAGTGCCCAGTGGGGGGATCCCCTCCACAACAGTCCCTGAGGATCACCCCAGTGTAGGACAGTAGGGCTGCTGTGGTCCACTGTGGGCTGCAGACAGCATTTCAAAATAATTAATCAGTGAACTAGGTCCAAATTTTATTCTCCTGTCAGTTGGCCCTTGGAAAATTGTCATGGGACCATGGAAGTTTGTTAAATTAACATTTAGTTGATTAAGACGTTTCCACAGAGTTAGGGGCAGAGAGTGATGGTCTTTTTATTTCTGCTCTAAGCTGGAAGATTTAATAAAAATATTATGCCTCAGGACCTAACTCAAAAACCAGAATCTTTTTGATAATATCTAACAGGAATTTTATTAAATCAACATCAAAATACAGTTTTTAGAATCAGGTTAATTACACTAGAGGAAGTAAGATTCGTGTTTCACATTAGGGATATTCTGTCCCTAGATTTTTTACCACAGAAATCTAATGGGGCAACTTATTTCAGCACAGATGTTAATTCAACATGTTCCTACCTTCGCCTGGATCTCTGCTGCTGACCTTCTGCATCCCTCCAATTCTTTCTCACATTTTGTCTTTGGCACCAAATTGTTTTGGACTAGCAAATAACACAATCTAAGTTATTATAAACACAGTTTATGTTTAAAATACAACAGCAAAAGTGGAAATTGACAGCGTTAGAACATGTGGTCTATGTGGGAGCTGTCTCTGACCTCTCCCACCTGAACGACTTTGGCTGGTTTCTTCATGCCTATGGACTCGAGAAACTTGTCTGTAAACAGACATAGCGTCATCTGCCAGGCTTACCTCACAACATGCTGCACTGAATAAATAAGAACTGATAGAGAAAACTTCTAATTTGTGGAACAAATATATTTATCATTTTCACAGACTGAATATGTTTTCATCTATCAGTACAAAAGAGTAAGTGTATTACAAAGTCCATGAACAGTACAAACACTGTTCTGTGAAAATTTTATTGTTTTTAAAGTATAAATTATTAGCCCATGAGAATAAGTTTTAAATTGAAATTTCCTGCTAATTTCAAAATTATCAGTAAATTAATGTAGATCTCTGCATGCTTGGTACATGACAATATTTTATTTTGGAATGAGTTTTCTTTGTGAATAAAATGAAGGTATATCCGTGCATCCTGTAATTTCTAGATGTCAGTATTTCCATCTGGCATCTTCTCAATTTTTTGAATTAACTGAGATAATGTGTGAAGGCACTTAATGCTCTAGAAAGTCTAGCTACTATTATTAGATTCCAATAATTTTTGATGGCATCAGTACTTAACAACTATCTAGCTGACCTAATCCAGAAAGGGTAGTAGTGGATTGAAATAACAAAACTTTTAGTACTTAAAAATTTAACCTTGTGGTAGTTAGAATAATGACCACTACTTCACCCAAAGCAGCCATGTCCTAATGCCTGGAACTTGTGAAATATTTTACCTTACATGGTGAAAAGGACTTCAAAGATATGATTGCATGGAGGGTCTTGAGTTGGGAATATTACTCTGAATTATACAAGTGGGCCCAGTGTTATCACAAAGGTCTTATAAAAGGGATGCTGTGGAGTCATAATGAAAAGAGGTCTGAGATTTGAAGTATGTTGGTTTGAATATGGAAGGGGGCCCTAGATGGCCTCTAGAAGGTGGGAGTGATTAGGAATGGATATTGCCCTCAGGCCTCCAGAATGAATGCAGCTCTGCCAGCACCCTGATTTTAGCCAAGTGAGCCCCATTTTGGATACCTGGCCTCTAGAATTTAAGATGATAAATGTGTGCTGCTTTAAGGCACTAAATGTGTTGAAACCTCATAGCAGCAATAGGAAACAATTACAGAACCTTCACCGATTATTGAATTCCTACTATGTGCCAGCACCACTAACAGGATGAACTTCTGTTCTTATGAAAATCATTTGGTTTCTAAAGCTTTTCATTTATTTTAGGTGCTATTTGAGATTCAATCTATTATGTAAACAAGAAATAATATTCTCAGATATATCATGGATTAATTCTTCCTGGATATTCTGAACACTTTGACCATTTTAAATGGATCTTACCTAAATTATGTATTATAGATCTGCAATGAAATATAATCACTAACATTTAATTTGTATCCATGATTTCAGTTTAATCAATTGAAAAAAGCCATAATATTACTCCTGGATTTATTGCTAATATTATAAGGCTAGAGTAAAACTGAGCAATAAATTTTCTTAAAGGAGGCAATTCTTGACAAGGCACTAAATTTTGATAAACATGTTACAAATTAGAATGTGGTTGTATGTTAAATAACCAATTTTACAACCAAAATGAGTTGCTAATGCCTACTTTTTCTTTAAACTAATAGGTAGTCAAGTATGTCTGTACATTGATTCTGAAACAGAATATTGATATCTTCATGTTTAATGAAATACTTGATTGTTTCTGTCTCAGGCACTGGCTGTAAAGGAATATTAATCATTTAGAAAAACTTGCTGAAAGCGTCTCAGTTTCAGAATAAGCTAGGTTTGTTGTTAGTAACTGAAATCTGTATAGTGGTTAATAAAGGACTTGTCCACGTACTATGTAAGTTGATGCCCCCCCATGACCTTTTATATAGATGAGGAAATTTAGCTTTAGGTAAATCATAAGATTTTCCTGAAGTTATAACACTTATCCATGGCAAGTTCATGATTTGAAATGAGTTATTTTGATTACAGAGTAATCAAACCACCGTTCAACCACAATATTTCTCTCACTTCAGTCATTCACATGTCGCCTCCAGAATTCTTTAGTTTCTCTGCATGACACTTCATTATGATTTTTAAAATAAATCCGTTAATTCATTTTGAATTTGCTTGGCTGGCTACCGTGTTCCTAGGGCTCCCACTAACAGCCCTATCACAATGTCACCCAGTTTCATTTCTGTTGTATTTGTCTGTCTCCCGTCAGATCTGAAGTATCTGCAGGCATGGATGTTGGCGAAGATAGCTCACCCAGTTGTTTTTGTCACCCGCTGTGTAGTATGTTCTTAGTATGTATATTAAGACTTTTTTTTAGAACGGTTTTAGATTCACAACAAAATTGAGAGGAAGATACAGAGATTTCCCGTATGCACCCACCTCCCGTATATATAGCTTCTCTCAATATCAAAATCTCCCACAAATAATGCAATATATGTTAAGAAAAAAAAAAAGAAGATAGCAGGAGGGGAAGAATGAAGGGGGGGGAATCGGAGGGGGAGACGAACCATGAGAGACGATGGACTCTGAGAAACAAACTGAGGGTTCTAGAGGGGAGGGGGGTGGGGGGATGGGTTAGCCTGGTGATGGGTATTAAGGAGGGCACGTTCTGCATGGAGCACTGGGTGTCACACGCAAGCAATGAATCATGGAACACTACATCAAAAACTAATGAGGTAATGTATGGTGATCAACGTAACAATAAAAAATTTAAAGGAAAAAAAAAAATCTCCCACCAGAGTGGTACATTTGTTACAACTGGTGAAGCTACATGAACACTTCATACTGACCCAAGGTCCATAGTTTACATTAGGGTTTACTCTTGGTATACTTTCTATGGGTTTGGACAAATGTATAGTGACATGCATCCATTATAATAATATCCTACAGAATCCTCTGTGTTCTGTCTGCTCTTCTTACCCCGAACCCATGGCACCACTAATCTTTTTATTGTTGCCATTGTTTTGCCTGTTCCAAAATGTTACATAGTTAAACTCATACAAGATGTAACCTTTTTAGAATAACTTCTTTTACTTCGTAGTGAACATTTAAGGTTCCTCTATGACTTTTCATGGTGTTATATTAGTTTCAAGTGTACAATATGTTGATTCAACAGCTCTGTATATTACTCAGTGCTCATCAAGGTAAGTGTACTCTTAATCCCCTTCACCTATTTCACCCATCCCCCACCCACCCAAATACAGAGTTTGTTCTCTGTATTTACCAGTCTATTTGTTTGTTCATTTGTTTTGTTTCTTAAATTCCAAATATGAGTGAAGTCATATGGTAATTGTCTTTCTCTGACTGGCTTACTTTGCTTAGAATTATATTCTCTAGATCCATCCATGTGGTTGCAAATATATATATATATGTATGTATATATATATATATATATATATATATGTTGCAAATATATATATAACCTGATATATATCTATATATCTACATCTTCTTTATCCATTCATCTATCGATGATACTTAGGCTGCTTCCATAATTTGGCTATTGTAGATAATGCTGCAGTAAACATAGGAGTACATATATCCCTTCAAATTAGTGTTTTCGTATTCTTTGGGCAAATACCCAGTAGTGCAATTACTGGATCATAAGGTAGTTCTGTTTTTAAATTTTTAAGGAACCTCCAACTCTTTTCCACAGGGGTTGCACCAGTTTTCATTCCCATCAACAGTGCATGAAGCTTCCTTTTACTCTACATCCTCACCAACACTTCTCGTTTCTTGAGGTTTGATTTTAGCCATTCTGATAGGTGTGAGATTGTATCTCATTGTGATTTTGATTTGTATTACCCTGATGATGAGTGATGTTAAGCATCTTCACCATATGTGTCTATTGGCCATCTGTATGGCTTCCTTGGAGAAATATCTATTCATGTCTTCTGCCCATTTTTAAATAGATTATTTGTTTGTTAGCTGTTGAGTTGTATAAGTTCTTTATATATTTTGGATACTAACCCTTTATCTGATATGTCATTTGCAAATATCTTCTCCCATTCAGTAGGTTGTCTTTTAGTTTTGCTGATTGTTTCCTTCACTGTGCAGAAGCTTTTTATTTTTATATAGTCCTAATAGTTTATTTTTGCTTTTGTCTCCCTTGCCTCAGAAGACATATCTAGAAAAATGTTGCTATGAACACTGTGAGAAAAATTACTGCCTGTGCTCTCTTCTAGAATTTTTATGGTTTCAGGTCTCACATTTAGGTCCTTTATCCATTTTGAGTTTATTTTGTATATGGTGTAAGAGAGTGGCCCAGTTTCATTCTTTTGCACTTGCTGTCCAGTTTCCCCAACACCACTTGTTGAAGAAACTGTCTTTTTCCCATTGTATATTCTTCCTCCTTTGTCAAAGATTGATCATATAACTGTGGGTTTATTTCTGGCCTTTCTCTTCTGTTCCGTTGATCTATGTGTCTATTTTTGTGCCAGTACCATACTGTTTTGATTACAATAGCTTTGTAAGATAACTTGAAGTCTGGAATTGTGATACATCCAGTTTTGTTTTTGTCTTTTTCAAGATTGCTTTGAATATTCAGAGTATTTGTGGTTCCATACAAGTTTTAGGATTGTTCTACTTATGTGAAAAATGCTGTAGGTATTTTGATAAGGATTGCATTAAATCTGTAGATTGCCTTGAGTAGTATAGACATTTTAACAATATTTACTCTTCTAATCCACAAGCATGGAATGTCTTTCCATTTCTATTGTCATCTCCAATTCCTTTCATCAATGTTTTATAGTTTTCAGAGTACAGGTCTTTCACCTCTTCAGTTAAGTTTATTCCTAGGTATTTTATTATTTTTGGTGAAGTTGTAAATGGGATTGTTTTCTTAATTTCTTTCTGCTGCTTCATTGTTAGTGTATAGAAATGCAATGGATTTCACTGCATTTCACATTGATTTTGTATCCTTCAACCTTACTGAATTTATTTAGTAATTCTAGTAGTTTTTTGGTGGAGTTTAGGGTTTGCTATATATAGCATCATGTCATCTGAAAATAGTGAAAGTTTTACTTTTTCCTTACTAATCTGAATGCCTTTTATTTCTTTTTGTCATCTGATTGCTATAGCTAGGACTTCCAGTACCATGTTGAGTAAGTGTGGTAAGCGTAGACATCTTTGTCTTATTCCTGACTTTAGGGGAAAAGCTCTCAGTTTTTCCCCATTGAACATGATGTTAGCTGTGCATTCTTCATATAAGGTTTTTATTGTGTTGAGGTATGTTCCCTCTAAACCTGCTTTGTTGAGGGTTTTTATCATGAATGGATGTTGTACGTTTCAAATGTCTTTTCTACATCTGTTGAAATGATTATATGGTATTTATACTTTTTCTTATTTATGTGCTGCATCACTGATTGGTTTACAAATATTGAACCACCTTTGCCTCCCAGGAATAAATCTCACTTGGTCCTGGTGAATGGTCTTTCTAATGTATTGTTGGATTTGGTTTGCTAATATTTTGTTGAAGATTTTTGCATCCACGTTCATCAGAGATATTGTCCCTTAATTCTCTTTTTTGGTGGTGTCTTGCTGGCCTCATAGAATGAATTTGGAAGTTTTCCATCTTCTTCTGTTTTTTGGAAAGTTTGAGAAGAATAGATATTAGCTCTTCTTCAAACGCTTGGTAGAATTCCCCCTGTGAAGGCCTCCGGTCCTGAATTTCTGTTTAATGGGGATTTTTTGATTACTGATTCAATTTCATTGCTGATAATTGGTCTGTTCAAATTTTCTATTTCTTCTTGGTTCCGTTTTGGAAGTTTATATGTCTCCAGGAATTTATCTAATTCTTCTAGGTTGTCCAATTTGTTGACATATAATTTTTCATAGTATTTTCTTAAAATCCTTTGTATTTCTGTGGTGTCAGTTGTTATTTCTCCTCTTTCATTACTGATTTTGTTTATTTGTGTTCTTTTTTTATGAGTCTGGTTAGGATTATCCATTTTGTTGATCTTTTTTGAAGAAGCAGCTCCTGGTTTCATTGAATTGTTCTATTGTTTTTTGTTTTTTAGTTTCTATATTATTTATTTTGCTCTAATCTGTATTATTTCCCTCCTTCTGCTGGTTTGGGGTTTTGCTCCTTTAGATATAAGACTAGGTTGTTTATTTGAGATTTTCTTACTTCTCAAGATAAGCTTATATTGATGTAAACTTCCCTTTAAAAATGTTGCTGCATCCCAAGGATTTTGGACCATTGTGTTTTCAACTTCATTTGTCTCCATGTAATTTTTTATTTCTTCTTTGATTTCTTGGTTGACCTATTCATTGTTTAGTAGCATGTATTTAACCTCCATATATTTGTGCTCTTTCCAGATTTTTTCTTGTGGTTGATTTTTAGTTTTATAACGTTGTGGTCAGAAGAGATGCATGGTGTGATGTGGAGATTTTTTAATTTGTTGAGACTTGTTTTGTGGTCTAATATGTGATCTATTCTGGAGAATGTTCCATGCGCACTTGAAAAGAATATGTGTTCTGCTGTTTTAGGATGGAATGTTCTGAATACATCTGTTAGATCCATCTGTTCCAGTGTGTCATTCAAAGCCACTGTTTCCTTCTTGATTTTCTGTTTGGATGATCTATTGATATAAGTGGGGTGTTGATGTCCCCTCCTGTTATTGTATTATTATCGATTAGTTTCTTTCTATTTGTTATTAACTGTTTTATGTATTTGGGTGCTCCCATGTTAGGTGCATAAATATTTAGAATTGTTATTTCTTCTTGTTGGTTTGTTCCCTCTATTATTGTACAATGTCCTTCTTCATCTCTTTTTGCAGTCTTTGTTTTAAAGGCTATTTTGTATAATATAAATATGACTATCCTGGCTTTCTTTTGACATCCATTTGCATGATAAATATTTCTCCATCCCCTCATTTTCACTCTGCATGTGTCTTTAGGTCTGAAATCAGTCTCTTGTAGGCAATATATAGAGGGGTCGTGTGTTTTTTGTTTGTTTGTTTTAAAGATTGCATTTATTTGAGAGAAAGAGCACAAGCAAGGGAGAGGGGCAGAGGAGAGTGAGAAGCAGGGAGCAGGGAGCCAGATGCAGGGCTGGATCCCAGGACCCTGGGATTATGACCTGAGCCAATGGCAGATGCTTAACCAACTGAGCCACCTAGGTGCCCCTAGGGGGGTGTCTTGTTTTTTTAATCCACTCTGTCACCCTTTGACTTTTGACTGGAGCATTTAGTCCATTTATATTCAAAGTAATTATTGATAGGTATGTATTTATCCTCATTTTGTTACTTGTTTTGTCATTGTTTTTATAGTTCCTCTCTGTTCTTTTCTTCTCTTGCTTTCTTCTCTCACAATTTGCTGGCTTTCTTTAGTGATATATGTGGATTCCCTTTTCATTATTTTTTGCATATCTATCACCAGTTTTTGATTTGTGCTTACTGGTGTGGGAAACAAAGGCAAAAGAAAAATTAAACTTCTTTACCAGCTACAGCCCACTGACAAGTCCTTGAAATAGGCAGAGTGACATTCCTCTAGGATTTCAGCTGCCTTGGTGTTAATACTTTGCTAAGGGCAAAAGGCAATCTTAGCCTGACCCCCAGGAACCTGTAAGTCTACTTTAACATATAAACATTCCTTTAGAAACTTCCTTTATCTCTACCCACCAAGATACATGTTGGTAATCATCTGAAGGGTCTCATGACTAGGGTTTTATTAGAAAGTAATAAATGATCTTTTCTTAACAATAACTAGCCCCCTCAAGGTCCTGCAGCCTTGGTTCCAAATTCCTTAGAGATTTATGTTCTCCCTAGCCCCCTCCCAACTTGAAAGTGTATAATGGGTCACTCCTCATGACCCCAGTGCAGCTCTTTCTGCCCACGGGTCCTATCTCAATGCTTTAGTAAAACCATCTTTTTGCACCAAAGATGTCTCAGGAATTCTTTTTTGGCCATCAGCCCTGAACCCCAACATCTTTCCTATATCAGTTACCATTATGTTTGTATATAACATCTTCTGCATATAGCAATCTATCCTAAGCTGATGGTCATTTGAGTTTGAACCCATCTTTTACTGCTCTCCCCGCCACATTTTAGGTATATGGTGTCATGCTTTACATCCTTTTATTTTGTGAGTCCCTTGACTCATTTTTACAGATACATTTAATTTTACTGCTTTTGTGCTTTCTACTTTTCTTACTGTCGCTTATGGTCTTTCCTTTCTATCTAGCTAAATAAATGTTTAAGGAAAATTATACAGATATGGATTGATTTCTATAAGATAATTTTAAATGTAGATACTAAACAGCATTAATGTTACTATGCTTTGCTCAAACACTTGCTCTATTGTCATTTATCTGTCGGGACTTTATCTCTTTTCAAATAAGATTATTGATTGTTTAAGAGAGATTAGCACTGAACTGAGACCCTCATTAAAACTATGTGATTTTTGATATTTAATGGTGTTTCCTGCCACCTGGAATTATCTTGTGGACAGCAAATGGTTTTTATTCCTCATTTTGGAAGATACTATAATTCACATTACTAATTCCCATTGCCTGATGCATACTTATTCCAGGATTAATATGTGGTGCAAACTTGATGAAAACAGCATATGAGAAGTGTTGGTTATAGTCTGTTCATACATTTTTTCATTTAACCAATGCATTTTTTCAAAATATTCAAGAAGATGTTATAGATCTCTGTTACAGAGGTTAGCAGATTTGGTCTGTGGGCCAAATCTGGCCTGCCGTCTGTTTTTGTAAATAAACTTTTATAAGGTCTTAGATGTGCCCATGTGTTTATATAGTGTATATGATTGCTTTCAATTCTGCAGTGGCAAATCGAGTAGTTTCAACAGATACCATATGGTCTGTAACCTAAAATATTACTCCCTGGCCCCTTACACAAAAGGTTTGCTGACCCCTGATATAAAAGATACCAAAATCCTTTCATATTGAAGAGACAAGCCTGAAAATAATTGTATGCTCATATTCAGACACTCAGAAGTGAAATATGTTGCAGGGTATGGCAAAAGAGATTGGGTAGAGATTAATGTCAACTTCAGGCCTCAGGTAATGTATGATGAAAGGAGTTGTATTTAGCTGGATCTTCAAATGTGTGAGGGGCTCTGCAGGATGTGTAGAAAGGAGATGTGAACCCAAATGGGAAGAGATGCTTTCTCAAGAGTGATTTTAATCAACAAGTAACCAAAATAACAACAACAACAACAATAAAAACCATCAATAAGTTAAGCATAATAAGGGTTTACATTTTTCATGTAATGAGAAATTGGAGAGAAGCAAATTCTGATTTGTTTGCCTTGTTGCTACAGCTCATGGGTGTGAGCGACCTTATGATTCCCTTGACTTTTCAAATTCTCCTGTGATGCCTCAGGCAGAACAAAGCAGGAATCAGAGAGGAAAGCATGACACCAGGGACACAGATCACTTTTCGCACTTTTCTCAGAGCATCCTTGTGACCCTGTCTTTATAGCTCATTGGAGAGATATGCTTCATAGGACTATCTCTAGCTCCAGAGGAGGTTAGGAAGAGGTCTTACCTTTGGAGAACGTATTATCCATCTCTATGGTTGAGCCTGGCAAATCGTGCTAAATGCACGTTGGATTAGAAAGCCAAGAGTGTCCACCACAGACCTTTAAGGAAAGGGAAGTATTGAAGAACATGGGCCACATCAGTGGTTAAGCAGTGGATTAGAGCCTGGGTACTATGGGCACTCCAGAAAGGGAGGTGGGATCAGCCAATTGTGCTGCTTCGGAAACTATTGTCTTAGAAAGTTGCATGTCCTTGTGTGAAGTAGGGACTCTATCTTGTTGATGGATAGTCATTAACATCATTACCATCCCCATTATTAACACAATTCACCATGCTGATGCTCTGTAAGAAGAACTCTCTCT
Organism: Zalophus californianus; assembly: GCF_009762305.2. Taxonomy (NCBI): domain Eukaryota; kingdom Metazoa; phylum Chordata; class Mammalia; order Carnivora; family Otariidae; genus Zalophus; species Zalophus californianus. Next base: position 185,112,884 of record NC_045598.1, read on the forward strand.
ACCTGAAACATTGTTCTAAGCTATGTTCAGGAGAGATCCTTATTTTTGAGGTCTGAAGTTTTTATAATTTGGTCACCCTTCACTAAGAGAAAGAATACACTGGAACAGATAAATGATAGATACAAAAGGGGTGTTTATTTAGAATGAGACTGGGAATCCTGGCAAGGCACAGATGTTTGAACAACAAATATCAAACATGAGAAATAACTACAAACATCAAAACTCTATTAAAATAGCATCTTAGTTAACTATATATGAGTTCTCTATTGTGCATTTAATTGTTTATAATACTGCAGAAGAGAAAGTTTTTCCAGTTGTCAGGCACCCTAGGATGTATTTATATTTCGATGGGACACCTGGCTCTATTCTACAGTGTCAGGAGTCTGCAGACACTATGGGAGGGTTTTCCCAGAAGCCATTCCTTCCCCAGGATGGCTAATATAACTTCATCTCCACAAAGTGATTGCGTATTACAAAACTAATTGCAATAAGCTATATTTCACTTCCTCTCACCTAGATCCCCAAATATCTCTAACCACAGGAAGTTTATGTAAGGAAGTCAGAGGGTAAAGAGACAGTAGCTTTAACCAAAACTGAAGTTAAAACATATTACTTTAAATGTAAGACCATGTAATTATGCTAAGTGAAGTAAGTCAAGCAGAGAAAGACAACTATGGTATGGTTTCACTCGTATGTGGAACATAAAGAATAAAGCGGAGAGCCACGGGGGAAGGGAAGGAAAACTGAACAGGAAGAAATCAGAGAGGGAGACAAACCATGAGAGACGCTGGACTCCGGGAACCAAACTGAGAGTTACAGAAGGTGTGGGAGGGGATGGGGTAACTGGGTGATGGGCATTAAGAAGAGCACGTGTTGGGATGAGCACTGGGTGTTATACACAACTAATGAATCACTGAACACTACAACAAAAAGTTATGTTGTACTATATGCTGCCTAACTGAACATAATAAAAAATAAATAAATAAAAAATAAATGTAAGACCATGTTAATATGATGTTAGGGTCCTTCCAGCAGTTTAGAAGGGGCTCCTGCCTGTGAGAGACTGTTGCTTAAGCTGCATCGGCTTCATGGGAAAACTGCCTCTGGTTAGTCAATCACAAATCTTGAAAATAACATTGAATAACATGAATATTTAAAGATGAGAAAACCGAGAAGTCAAATCCCTGTAATAGGAACTGGACCTAATGTGGAATCCTCTTTTCCCTGAAAAAGGAAAGGGGCATTTGATAGTAGTCATTGATAGAGAAAGTCCCCTGGCCTATCAGTTTCTGTTTACATATTCTTGAGCTTTCACATAAATTCTGTAGGAGAACAAAACATCAAATGGTAAAAGAAGGAGAAGAAGGAGAAGGAAGAAAGCTCAGATATTACAAAGACATACAATTTCTGGGTGATCTGCAAAGTAGACCTTTCATTTTTCCTTAGTAAAAGTTGTGTGGTTATGCTCCTGAAATGATCATTTCCCACCTTTTTATTAAACTACTGAGAACTTGTCAGTAACGTAGTTAAGTAGGATTTGTTGCCTTAATAACTCAACGTTGATGATAACTGAAAAAAAACTCAGAAGAGACAGAAAAGAGTTTGCTCTTGCTCAATTGAATGGAGCCCAAAGGCTTAAATAACCTTAATGTACTTTGAGGAGAAATTTGACTGTAATTAAGACCTGCTTCAGAGATGGATTTTGGCACATTCTGGTTGCGGGTTGAAAATGCTTGATCTTGTTCAGTTTCTCTCCCAACTCATCAAAGCTAGGCTGGGAGGAAACTTCTTTACAGCTTCTATTTTCAGTTCATCCCTGTACTTTTACAAAATTAATTTTGTCTTAAAATTAATTGAGACAACCACACCTTCAGGCTGCCTCTGCATTGGAAATCAAGATTTATAGAAAAAAAAACGTTCTCCCGAGTTCTGTTTTTCTTCTTTCTTGTCCATGAATCCAATAACAAATGCTTATTCGACATTGGCCATGAAGCTGGACATTGTTCTCCACACTGGACATGCAGAGAAGGTAACATGGAACTTCTGTCCTTAAGGGATTATCTCCAGTAAATGTATGCACATGGGGGAAGGGGAAAATAGAAGTAAATAAAGTGATTCTCTCCTGGGTGACTGATGTCTTACTTTTAATTGAATATATTTCAATGTTTGATCGCCATCCAGTTTTTGATTCTAACAATCAATTATTGTTAGCCACTATTTCTTATTTAAACCTCTCTTTTTCCATGTTTTTCTGTCTGTCTGTGGGGAGGGGTTGTGGTTGCATTTTCTTCTGGATTTTCTCCTGCCTCTCTAAACACTCCTCAGAATCATCCTGAGGTTCTGCTTTTCGTGCCTCTGAAATACTGACAATTCCGAAGGTTCCATTTCTCTCTATCTGGACTATTAAATTGGGAGAACTCTTTCATTTATATATGTTAATTTATATTCAAATTATAATTGATCTCGAAGCACTGTCTATAGTTAAAATCTTATCCTAATATCCACAATGTTTGTTAGTTAATGTCTGTATTTGGACATTCCCAGTACACTTAAAACTCAGCAAAATGAACTTGTAAATGTCCCTCCTTCTCTCAGGTTACCTTTCTCAATAAATTGTATTTCTAACTCCCCTATATCCCTCAGTTACTCACATTCAATTAATAAATCTTAGTGATTCTAACTCCTAAAGAGCCTGCAACTCTGTCCACCCCACTGCCACTACCCCAAGGCCACTGAGCTGTAATATTGCAGTGCCCTCGAACTATCATTCCTTCCTTCTGCCTGGCCTCCTCCAAGTCATTCCCCTACCACACCCAGAGATAGTTTTAAGGGCAGAATGGGTCATGCCACATCACTGATTAATATACTTAAATGCTTTCCTTTTGCCTCAGGAAAAACATCCAAACTCTGGCACTGGCCTAATAGGGACCAGAAGATCTGGCATCTTCGTACCTCCCCTCTTAGCATCCACACCCCTTCACATCCCCTAGCAAAGCTGGCTTCAGAAGGACTGTTCATCTGCTTGCCTCCAGGTGTCATACTCTTTTACCAAGGGTGGGAAAGTTGGCAGTTATGGGTTGGAGGCTTATTTGCTAACTTATTCCTTAGCTATGAATCCCTCTGAAAGACTAACTCACACTAACACCCTCTCCTTGATGCCTTCACAGCCCATCAGAATAAAGGTGATGATCTGTGTAGGCTTCCCAGGGACAGCCCTCCTTGCTCTCATTTTTCTGGCATAACACTTATGTTCTGGTGTATCAAAGCCTCCCCTGTTTTCTTAAAAGTGTCACCATTTTGATGATAATTTATATGATCTCCTTAGTCATAAAACTTGTCTTACTGTGTTTACAGTTTTCGTTTAGGATGTCATTTCTCACTAGGTCTTAAGCTCCAGGATAGGAGGGATGCTCACCTGTTCTGTCTTTTGTCACCACCAAACTGGAAAGGTGCAGTTATCTAGCAGTTACTCAATTGTTTACACATAGGACAAGACCACCCACTATATCCCCTACAGGGGAGGTTGTTCCCACTACAATTTCAGGAATGGACACCTCTTATGGTGTAGGTCACAGCTTGCACAGCTGGATATGATTGGCCAGTCTTAAAATTGCCCTTAAGAATATTCCTAATCAATTCTGATTCCAGGTAGGTGCTTGGCTGGCTACAGTGTTCCTAGGGCTCCCATGAACACCCCTATCTTAATATCATCCAGTTTCGTTTCTGTTGCATTTGTCTGTCTCCCTTCAGATGCAGACAAGAACCTTGACTACCTCACTTACCCTATTGCTCTGACTGTTGCCTGGCACATAGTGTGTGCTTCATAGATATGTATTTTGTATGATTATTAAGACTTGTTTTTAAAGTAGTTTTAGATTTACAACAAAACTGAGCAGAAGGTATAGAGATTTCCCATGTGTGTTCTGCTCTCACAAATGCATAATCTCTCCTATTATCAGCATCTCCTACCAGAGTGTTACCCAAAGGTAACAGTTGATGAACCTACACTAACACATCATAATCATCCAAAGTCCATAGTTTAAATTAGGGTTCACTCTTGACATTGTACTTTCTATGAGTTTGGGCAAATGTGTAATGACATGTATATACCATTATGGCATACAGATTATTTTCATCACCCTGAAAGTTCTCTGTACTCCACCTGTTCCTCTATCCTCTCATGCCCCCTGGCCCCTGGCAACCTGATCTTTTTACTGTCTTCATAGTTTTGCCTTTTCTAGAATGTCATAAGTTGGAATCATATAGTATGTAGCCCTCTAGATTTGGAATTGGTCTGCTTGTCCTCACAGGAAAGGTTATTTGAAGTAATATGGTCATCTAGTTTTCCTACTGGGAAGAGAAAGCAATAAAAGAAGATTTTTTACATAGCAGCAGGAGAAACTTACCTAAAACATTAGAGAGATCCAGTTCTACCTGAAAATAATGTGTGGAAAATTATTTTCACAGGACCCTTGTGAATAGCAAAGGAACGTTCTATCAACATATGATTTGTTTACTGAAAATGATGTTACTTATATCTTTCAATAAATTATTTCTGGAACTAGTCCCCAAATTCAACACTATTTCTGGGTCAGAAAAAGAGAAAATAGGAGATATCACTCATTGAGTAGTTACTGTATTTCAGGAATTGTTTTAGGCAATTTATTCTTTCAAATAATATGATCTTCAATCATTTACAGTTTTGCTCACACAGTACCTTCTCAGAGGTTAGCTGATTGTAAAGGCAAATATGCTCCATTGAATCCAATATGAGGAGGTATCAAGAACTTCTTGCCCCCTTCTAGCTCTGTGGCCACAGACCCTGCCCCTCTGATAATCAAACTCTCTGTGATGCTCTCCCTGCTGCCCAGCTCCCTGGCATTGCTCACTTCCTGGGAGGCCTGTGCTATTTGTCCAACCACAGGACCCAGCACAGAACCTGTGCCACATAACTTGTGGTGTGTAAGAAGGTCAGCCCCACGTCCTACACATCATGCCTTCTCCTGTCTGTTTAAACAGCTCACCTGACTAGTCCTGCAGATGAGAGAGGGACAGGGAGAAAAGGTAGACCTGCTGACCATTTGTAGGTAAGGGCTAGACAATATCTAGTTCCTTCTTCTCCCAGTCCCATAGAGTCAACAGAGTTCCCATTTAGATGTGGGTACTGATTTAGTATACTACCTATCAGGGGACTCATAACATGGACTTTGATTTCATATAAACCTGGTGACCTCATAGAAACCTGACAGTGGATGCATTATATTGAGGACACAAAAAAACACAAAATCTTAGGGACTTAAAACAGCAAGTCTCTTTCTCAGCATGAGAAACTATGTGTTTTTCTCATGAGACAGTTGTGACCTGTGTCACTCCGATAGTGTCTGCAGCCTGGGACCCCTGCCCACCGTGCAGACACCACATACTAGGAGTGATAGTAAGAGAAAAAGAGTGACAGAGACCACCTGGATGGTCACACCTCTGCCCATCATATATGTGCATATTTTCTTCACCAGAGCAAGGCCCATGGCCAAGTCATATTCAGGTAGAGGGGAAAAGAAATTGCCTTATAGGAAGAAGGAACCACACCGAGGTTCAAATATTGGCTCTACCACTTAAAGTGTATTGATGTAAGGTCATTTATATAAACATTCCAGGACAGTTTCCTCCATGGGAAGTGCAAATAACATAATCAGTAGCCACCACATGGGATTGTTGGCATGACAGAATGAAACAATGCAGAGAGCTCACTTGGAAAGTCCAAGTGTGGGAGTGATCACTGTGTTGCATCATGATTAAGAGAACAGGCTCTGGAGGTAGCTTGGTTCTAACCTGAGCTCTGCCACTCGTTGAAATCACAAACTTAGAAATTTACTTAGCAACTCAATTTCACTATCTTCATCTTAAATAATACAAAAAAAATCATAAAATCATATCTAACTCATAGTGTTTCTGAAAAGATTAAAAATCAAGGATTTGATTATTTATCACAGTGCCTAAAACAAAATAAACATCCAATACACATCAACTAATGTTGCTGTTATTTAAATTAAAGGAAATAAGTTGGATTTAACCCCTTGCACCACTGTGCCTACAACACAGTGTGAATAATGATGTCACCGAAAAATAATATTGTGATTAGAAATTATTTAAGTTATCGGCTGGAGACTTTTTTTTTTGCCATTTTGAAGTCATGAGTCAAGTTTGGAATATGATATGAGCATGGACCCTTTCATCTTAAAGAAATCCTATAAAGACAGAACATTCATAAATGTTTAGGGTATCTCCTTGGACACTTTTTCTAGCTCAAGTTCACCACTTTAATCAGAAGGAAAGAACACAGTGACATACCCTCTCTAACATTGTTTCCTTTCTGATCACTGCTGTATTGTCTGCAATCCTGGCTTTGGTCCTCTGAATGAGCCACTTTACTGTGAGTCTTTCACTCCTTTGGAAAATAATAGGACTAGAGAGGATGCATAGGACTTTGACAAAAAAAAATATTAATTGATGAATCAACAGAGAAAGTTTTTGTTCTAGAAACAATGTGTTACTTAAAAAGAAAGTGTCATCCAGGATTATTTCTTTCAAAACGTTAAAAGTAATGTCCTCTCTGCATGGGGCACGGCATACATGATTGACAACAAAGATAACCCAATGCTTGGGCTTCTCTTGAACAGCAAGAAGCTGGGAAGTTCCACCCAGACACACCTTTTTCCAAAATGCGATCCTGGTTGCAAGCCAAGAAAGGTCTTAGTAGTGTATTGAATGGGACCCCTCCAGTGACTTGCTTCCTCGTGTTTGTGTTGCACTCTGAGACCTCAGGAAAGATGAGGGAATAGGCAGGCCGTCTTTGAGGTCGGGGTGTCCTTTATACTATGTTTAAACAGAGCGTCCGCTGGGCCCTGGAAGCATTGCAAGCTCCTCCTCAGTCAGCCACAGCAGGACCTGGAGCCCACAGGAGAGGTTGACAATGACATGGAGGGAGTGGGGAGTTTCATAAAATACCCACATACAACCTGAGAACATGTCCACCAGTTATTGTGTCTGCTTCAGAATGTCTGTCATCATCCCTTGGAGAAAGAGGCTACCTCACAATAAACTTGTCACAAATCATCACCAGCACCTGCCTTTCGGTCTTGTCCCTTCCACAAGAATTCTTGTCAAAGGGAGTTGGGCAAGATCCCTCAGAATAAGACAAAGGTGCCTCAGAATTCTGACTACGCCTTATAAGTTGTGTGGCTTTGCATTTATTTTCCCTCTCCGAGCATCTCTTCTTTTTCATGTAAAATGAACATGATAAATTGTATTTTGAGGGTCAGAAATAATGTATTAACGAAGGAGACATAGTAGATGCTCAGTACGGGAGAGCTATTTGTATTAACATTGCCTCATAATGGAAAGCAAATTGAGGTAGAAATCTGTGCATTTGTCTTATTTCAAACCAGTTCAAAGTCATCTCTCTGAACCATTCCGAGAGCCCATCTTCTTGCAAGCAGTGAGCTTTTCCCTTCCCTTTGCCATCATACTAGTTTGCACCTACTTCTATATATTGAACAAAGCTCTATTAAGTCCTAGCAATGCCAGATATGAGGCATTCAAAGTAGACTCTGCTCCTGGGTGGCTACGAGTGGAGAGAAAGAGCTCATGGTTGTGTAATTACAAAAGTGCACATTCACACAACAGCCTAGGAAGTATGTGTCATTATTTTCATTTAGAAATGAGGATCCTTAAGCTCTGTGTGGTTAAGAAAACTGGTGGATCAGAACTCAAATTCAGCTCTTTGTGGAGAGCCCACGTGCTTTTCCGTAATGGTGGTCCATTCAGTCTGCTAAACTCTGATTCATCTACATCCTTCAAGATGTATGTCAGATATGTGTCATTTCTTCTTCCCATACATTCTTCCTCTTTATTACTAATATGACTCATACTCACTGGTACTTTCTATGTTCTAAACTCTTTTCTAAATGCTTTTAATGTTTTATCAATTTTCTATTGCCACTATAACAAATTACCACAAAATTAGGGGCTTAAAACAACACAGATTGATTATCTCATGCTCTGGAGATCAGAAGTCTAACATTTGTCTCACTGGGTTAAAGTCTAGGTAACAGAGGACTGCATTCTTTCTGGATGCTCTAGGATAGAATCTGTTCTTTTTTCCATCTTGAGAAGCAATCTGTATTCCATGGCTTGTAGTCCCTTTGTCCATGTTCAAGTATAAAGATGTAACATCTTCCTATCTCTCTCTCTGACCTCTGCTTTCATCATCTCACATCCTTCCCTGACCCCCCACATTAGGGCCTCCCTGTTGTAATGACCTTTGTGACCACATTTGGCACACTCAGATAATCTAGGATACCTTTCTGTTTCAGAATCCCTAACTGAATCACATCTGCAAAGTTCTGGGGATTAAGACGTGGAAATATTTTGGGGGAGCCATTGTTCTATCCAACACTCATGTATGACTTCTTCCAGGCCTTATACCAACCTCCTCAGTTACATATGCTTATTTTTCCCTTTGTGCATAGGAGAAGACTGAGACATAGAGATACAAGTAAACGTCCTAAGGTCATCTAATCTGCAGGAGCAAGACCCAACCTGGTTACTGAATTCTTAATAATTGTGCCTTAATGCTTTGCAATTAGTATTCCATTTGTGGGGTTTCATTTTTTGTTTTTGTTTTTTACCATACTCCAAGCTTCTTAAGGAGAGGGACCATGCTTTATTCATATGCTCTATGAAAGGGATAAATCTTTTAATCAGTGGACAAGGTTGGGGGGGAAGCAAAAAGAGGAGGGAAACAAACCAAAGATAACACCCAAACAAAATTCTGTGATTTTAGTTTGTTGTAGAAAAGTGTGATGAGCCAGAAACTTTCCCAGAAAGAAGACCAGATGGAAATCTGTCCATTGACTGCCTCCGCAACTTTCCACACACATTTTGGCTTATCATGGTCAAATGAACCAAGAAGACATGGATCGATAATACTTGAGTCTCAGAAGGAACCACACAAAATTTTTAGAAATTCTTTCTTGGCCTGCACTAATCCAGGGGGGATGGACACACAACCTGTCCACAGCACATCACTCAGCCCATCGCCCCATGTCCCATTTGTCAGTTATCACAGCCTTTCACATTGCTTTATACAATTTTCTCTCAGGAGCACACACATCGTCCTATGTTCTTGGATGTGGAACTCTCCCTTAATAGGTGTTTTTGACACCTTTCCTTTGTCTGTGCAGTGTCACAATCAGAAAGTATGTTGCCCCCTGGTCTCTGACATAACCTAAAAGAGTGACTTTCATTTATCTACATCAGTCTCCTCTTTTTTAAATCCAAATAAAATCTGACGAGAAATCTCAGTGTATAAAATATTTACACTTTCTTCTGTTGAAATGGAGAGAGGAAGTCTGAAGTCCGCTGTATTCTTTTTGATGCCTGCTACAAAGCAGCTACTCCCTTCCTTCAACCATGTCTCACTACACACAGTCTTTCCTGGATAACCTGTCATGAAATCTTGCCTTTCCAAGGAGTAGAGTTTGAGAACCACCAACAGGAATCCAATAGCAATCTGGTATTAGCCGCTTTGTTATTGATTTACTCAGCTTAAATATATGAAGCAGCTATAATTCAGGTGACCGGTTTTGGAACAAACCCCAGTATAAAATTCAGACATTTGGCAACTTGGATGCTCCCCTTCAATGCCAGCAACCCCTGCTCTCTGCTTGTTCTTCATGCTCCCCCAGCTCTCAGGCCATACACTGCCTTGCATGTTTTCAGGGACAAAGGGCAATTAAGTGCATAAGAGAAATTTTCACTATTTATTTTCTTAATGGGGGGCTAGTACTACATGTAAGGGGTTCTACTCTCTTTTTCCTTTGCCACCTGGCTGCTGTGAGCAGCTTCATCAAGTTGCTGCCTGGCTCAGAAGGTGCTTATAATTAAGAACCCATCAGTGAGTGACAGGTATGGCTCTGATTCAGTGAAGGTATAGGGGAAATCATACTAAATGACTTCCTACTTCTAGAGATGAGCTTAGCAATGTTCTTTCAGGCTTGAGCAGCTGGGAGAGTGTGAGGCACTTGATCCTTCTTCATCCCCCCCAGGCTACTTACCTGGGTCACACCAAGCAACTCTGGAGGGCTCTGGCTTATCTAGGTGGTTCATCAGGTGAGGGGGGCAGAGAAGTTGAATTTTAAAAATTAATTAATTGAGGGGTGGCTGGGTGGCTCAGTTGGTTAAGCGTCTGCTTTCGGCTCAGGTCATGATCCCAGGATCCTGGCTCCCATGTCTGGCTCCTGGCTCAGCAGGGAGCCTGCTTCTCCCTCTCCCTCTCCCTCTGCCTCTCCCCCTGCTCATGCTCTCTGTATGTCTGTGTCTCAAATGAATAAGTACAATCTTTAAAAGAAAAGAATGAGAAAATAAAATTATTAAAAAGATTATTTAATTGATTGATTTGAAGTTTTCTGGATGGAAGGGACGTTGAGAGTGATTATGTGACGTTTTCTACACTGGCAATCAATTTTGGCCAAATAAAACATAGCTGAAGCAGGAATGTTTTACACTGCATAGAGAAAAACTGTCTGTGATCTCTGGCTATGAAATCCTCAGGAAAACAAAGGGAAAAATGGTAACATGATCTTATTCAGGCTGTTGCTATCTCATCATATAAGAGAGCCTATACAGAATTTCTAAAAATACATGTAGGCTGATTTTCAATCTATTAATTCATTCCACACACACTATCTTCTAGATGATAAGCATTGTACCAGCATTATAGATCAAAAGTTGAAAAAAACCCACATTCCTAAGAAATTACAATTCCTTAAAGGAGATAAAGTATAAACCCAAATTATGGAAATCTAATAAAATGTAGCATCACCACTTTCTGAACAACTCGGAGAGTTACTGGGAATTATTTTGTAAATATAGAAAACAAATCCCACTATAACAAACTGGGAATTATTTGTAAATATAGAAAACAAATCCCACTATAGTTGAATGATTTGTCCAAGATGTTATAGGTTCATTAATGCTGTTGTCAAAAGGCTAAATTTCTCAAAGATACGTTCTTTCTCATATTCAATTGTATTAGCCAGAATGCTTTTGGTGGCAAGTATCAAAGTCAGGTTAAACAAATACAGCACAAAATGGGCAAATATATTAGTTCATACAACTGAAGTGAAAGTCACAAATAGCTTCAGGCAAGGTGTAATCCAGGTATACAAACAATATAACCTAGAGACTGCATCTTCATTCTTAGGCAACATTTTTCCAAATTGGTGGCAAGGCGGGGGGTGGGGTGCAAAGGAGTTTCTAGAAGTAAAATCCTCCTTACAGAAACATTTCAGAGAAACAGAAAAAGAGCAGTTTGTTTTTATAGTGCCAGAAAATTTTCAGGGATCTTGTGATTGGTCCAGCTAACACTATGTGGCCAGAAGAATTTCATATTCTGGTTCAAATAGATTATGTGTACCCTGCTATGGTGGGGTTGACAAGCCAGTCAACTGAGAGTTTTACAGGAGGTGGGGAGGAATTGGAAAAAGTGCTGAGAAGACTATAACAAGACGGTGGTTGAACAAAATAAAACAACAAACAGAATGGTAGAAAACCAAGAAGTGCTTCACAGAAAAACAATTGCACTGACCATGCACTTGGTCAAGGAGCTTGAGGTCACCTACCTCGACTCCTTACTTAGTAGATGAAGCTGCTCCTGAAGCCCGAGAGATGGATGGACTTGTCCAAGCTCTCAGCTCTAGCCAGTGGCTAAGGGTTGATCATGGTTTGGGTCTTCAGAATGGTTTTGCCATGCTTCACTGTTTCCTTGGGCGTCACTGTTGTTACTTGTCCAATGAATATCATAGGATATCTAAAATGTATGGTAACTCTCACGTTAACGAGTGAAACCTGTTTCCTGATATACTTATTTTCTTTCAGTCTCATGGCTCCATGCACCAATTGTCCAAGCTGAAAAGAGAATAAAATTATATAATTCCCCTTCAAATTAATCTATTTCATATTTTTATCTCAAAATAGCCTCATTTCTGCCACTCCTGGGGACTGAAACTAAATCTTGTATATGTACGTGTCTTTAGTTACCAGAATCACAAAAGAAAATGATTTACTAACCTTTGAGAAATTCTTCCAGTGAGGAGCAATTACCTCTTTTATTTGTTTGATTTCACTTTAGAGGAAAGTGACAGCTCTTGCAAACTATTAGAGCCAGTGGGAAGTTACTCATTCTAAAGTGAGATTATGAACATGAATTCATTTCACACGTGCCTTTATCAGGACTACCCTTTGCCTTGTGTCACCTGTTTATCCTTCCCCACTGGTCATAAGAGCTATCTTCTCTTCCCACATTGCTTCGTGGTGTATTATTTCTGCCTATGACTGGTTGGCAAGGCTCACACTTCAATGCTTCAAACCCTAATCGTAATATCAATGACATCTTACATGTATGTTGCATTTAGCACTTGACGTAAATTAACTTAGTTAATCTTCCCAGCAATCAAATGAACTAGATTCTATTATTATGTCCCATGTTATATATGGAAATTGAAAAACATGGAATTGAATAAGCTGCCCCAAATCACATCACTGGTAAGTGACAGAGCCAGGATTTAAACCCAGACAGCAGTGTTCGTGTCCATACTCCTAACTGCTATGATAAACAGTTCCAAGAGTGCATCTAAGAAATGTACTTAGGAACAAGAATCTGCTGCATTTGGACAACATTTATCACTGAAAAAGTTTCCATTACCTGCTGCCTCTGTCAGGGAAGAGATTACTTGAAGAAGGAGGATAGTAAAGTGGTTAAGAATCCTGACCCTATATTCAGACATATCTGCATGGGAGCCCCACCCTTGTGATTTCTCAGAGAGATTGGGACTAAGTGAGCCTACACTTCTGAAAAGTGCCAAGGATCCTAATGATAATAATACTTCTAGCAGATATCTCCACTGTTGGATTTTTCTGAATGTAATTTCCCTTCCACTGCGGGAAAATTTTCATCAGGTGCCATATTTTGGGGAAATAAACTCCTGCCCACCAATCCTCTTGCAATTACAGCCGGCTCATGAAGTCCAGAGCTAGCCAGTTCAATTACGGTGTCATATCTGATACTCATGACTACACTGAAAGATAGATATTAACGTCCCCATTGTCCTGATGAGTAAAATAAAAACTAAGGAATCTAAATGATACACTCAAATAATTGCTTTTAATAAGTGACAATTGTAGGGCTCGTGTCCATATTTGCCTTTGCCTCTGGAGGCTGTACGTTCTTCATCTGACATCTCTGCAGGAACTTCATAGAGTTCCATGTGGGTCATTTACTGGTATTAACTTACCTTACAATGCTGAGCCTCAAGGGGTAGGAGGCATCCCTGATTTCTCCAGGAAGGGTTAGAGGTTTGATCCTGATACATGTTACAGATATCTATTTAGTGTAAATATTGCAAGTAGTGTAATTATATTTTTGTAGTTACAGTGGTATTGTAATCATTTGTTTATATGCCTTTCACACAAATATAAAATTTTGAAGAACTTGGTCATTTCTTACTCACTTCCTTATCACCAGCAAACAACAAAATGTGCAGCCTGCAATGTATATTTTTTGTAGTTCACTAATCATTACTCATCCTATCAAACAATAAACTGAGGTAAAGTTGTAGATAATCACATTTTTCCAGTAGTATAAAGACAAGTTGCTAGAATGTGTCCAGTAGTATAAAGACAAGTTGCTGAATAACTGAGACTTTATACCTATGTGTTATCATGAGTATCAGCTGCAGCATCATGAGGCACTTAATAATGTGGCCCAAACTAGATGGTCAGTAGAGCTTGATACTAAATTGTATCAAAAATCATACATTGGCTTGTTAGAGAGGTGGGAGTTCAGAAAATTAATCTGTCATCTTATTTTCTTATATTTGTTATTAACTTGTGGATCTTAAAGGTTGATGTGAATGGTTTCAGTGCCTAATATTAATAGTTCCACATAAATAAAACAGTTTTGGATATATATCTTATAATGCTTGACTAATAACCAGCATTTGGTTCCCTGCCCTTCTAAGACCCCTGTAAAATTACAGTAAAACTCAATGTTTAAAAAGTCATATCTCATAAGGTGCAAGGTAATATGGGAGGAGATAGTAACACACAAGAAGTTACAGCAAATTTCAAAGAGGTAAAGCCAGAAAGTTATGACACAGAGATGTTGTAGGGGTAGTCTCTTAAAATATGAAGCAATTTCCCCTGAAAACACTCCAGAGGGAAACCAAGTGCCCTGGAATAGGAGGTGGTTTTGAAACATGTGGTTGAAAAGTAGGGTGGGAGCCCTGGTGATCAGCTGGGATTCTCTGAACATATTGTGTTAACCCCCAGGCTCCCAGCCCACTCTTCACAGCCAGCATGCACTTGAGCAATTTGATACTGCGTCCTCAGGAGTGATACTGGTGATGCTGTCCTTGAAAAATTGAAACGGTCCAGGGAAAAAATGCAGAGAAGCTCATATTTGGGAATTCACAAAGAAAGGATCAGCAGTCTGATCAACTTTCATTTAAGCCCCTGGGAGAAAAGACCTGCCCTGTCTTATGATGACCCAGGACCAAACATTCCACGTCTCGCATCCTGTAAGACACCAAGAGCTGTTGCCAAAAGGGCATAAAATTCTCTTGCTGTTGGTAAAATGACCTCCCACAGAATCACAGGGACCTGTGCTGTGATTTCTCCACTGGAGTTTGCTGCAAGATCCACACTGTATCTTTCTCCACTGCTGACACCTCACCACCTTATTCCATTTGTTAGAGCGAGCTCCAAGTGTTTATTTCATCAGACGCAGAAAAGGTAATGTGCCAATGCTCACCTGTGAACTGCCAAGAGTTCCGTAACATGCCAGTTAGAGCCACACTGAGGGAAGGAAGTAGGCTCCACCTTTTGAGGGTAAGACTGTGAGCTGTGCACATGTTTTAAAACCACCACACACGCCAAAGGGTAAAATCTGAAGCAATGCTTCAGATCTCCGAACTTGTGGTCTGGGTCTCTCCACTGCAAAGAAGAGCATCATGAGGAGATACTCTATCTCACAGTGTGTGGATTTACCTTGGTTTTAGTTTGCTGTGGAAAACAAATAATAGAGTCAATTGAAAAGCTCCTATCAAGGGTTCATAGAAAATCTTTCATTTACCCTAACAGCTTGTACACACACACACACACACACACACACACACACACACACACACACACACACATAATATGCTGCTATTCTCTCTTCTAGGCCCTAGATTTACTACTCCAGATTCTGTCAGTGGAATTTAAGGGAAACTAAAATAATATGTAGAGAAATATTAAACTCTTAAACCTTAAGTATCCTTCAGTAAATGATAGACTACCTTAAGCAAGTTATCTCAGACTGTATACCAAAGAGAGTGATACATATCAAAAGGAATTGAAAAATCTCAACGTGTTTGATAATAAATTCTATAGCAAAGATAAACACTTTAAAATTCATTTGGTAAGTGAAAGGTTTGTCAGAGGTTTTAATATTTTAGTTGCACTTTGAATTTTCGTGAACACAATGTAGATCCCAGATTTTATAAAATGTATTTGATTCTGGAATCTTATTTTTGTACAACACTTGTTTTAAAGGTTTGATAAATTCTGGTTTGAGTATGAGATAATTATGGATTTGAAAACAGTTTGCAGTCTGGCTTATCAGTCTTACTTTGTGCACATGCCTCCTTGCCCTGTGCAGGTATCCACGCCCCTCACCACAGTGGCTGTGGACTCTGGCCTACACAGCGTTCCAGTTCTGGGCTCATCCCTGCAGATATTTTAGTGTACAACACATAATTTATATTTTTCCATAAATGGTTCATGAATTTGAGTTTTTCAGGATACCCCATAACATGATTGCAAAATAGTCTCACTTTCAGATAATTCAGTTCTATAAATGAGCATGACAGAGTAAAAGGAGTAGAAAAAACCCTGAAATTAGAGGGAGGAGTCCTAAGTTAAAGACCCATCTCTGTGCTTTATTAGTTTATGATTGCTTCATTTAGCTCTCTTAGCCTACAATTTTTTATGGAAATGGTGAGCTCATTAATCTCCAGCCTGCCTATTTTATCAGAATCAATGGAGGTAATGCACAAAAGCTGTGAACTGCTAAGTGTTCTGTATGTTCCAAAGTTAACAAATGCCTGTTGAGGTAATGCATCGAACACTTTCTTTTTGGAGTTAGCATCATTAATAGAACAAGATGTGAAACACAGCTCAAAAGTGGATACAGAACTTCTCACATGGACCAGACACCTGTGGTGAACTATTTCTTTAGCAATGTCTCTGGCTTAAAGTATTGAAAGATGTATTGGTGGATTGTGTGAAATAAGCCAAGAATTAAATTCCTTCCACTGGGACTGAAGGCAAAGCAGAGTTTGGTATTAGTCTCCCTTTTTGTTTGGATCAAGGGATAATGAGTATCTCTATAAAGAACAGTGAAGAAATCGCACACAATTCAGTAATTGCCAGATCTATCCAGATGCCGCTCGTTCAGCTATGGCAGCTAAGGAGAGAAAGAAAATTAGTGCTGTATATTAATTCTGGTTTTTTTTTTTTTTTTTCCAGAAGACATCTGAAGCAGGCCTTAGATTTCTGGTAGAAAACATACCAAAAAAGAGACAGAGAAACAGACGTTGATGTGGACACAGATACAGATGTGTGTGTATAGAAAAATTCTGACTTAAAGAAAGGAAGGATTCTCATCATGTAAAAAAATACAATCTGATCTGGATTTAGAGAAACCTAAGTGTGCATCTCAAATCTACTATTTATTGGCGCTATGAATCTGAATAAGTTATTTAACTTTTTGAATATCTGTTTCCTTGGGTGTCAAACTGGTTAAAACAATATTAAGCACTCACAAGTTTTTTGCAAAGATTTGCCTGACACCCCACCTAACACATAGATGCTCTGATACCACTGTTAGCATTTATTAGTAGTGGAAGGATTTGTGGTATTAATGTAAACTGATGATTAAAACTGTGCCCTTTGTGCTCACGGAAGTTTCAGACTGATGCTTTGGAAAGAGGAAAGATCATCAAACATATCACCAGGTGCTGTGTGACACACATACCACGCAGGGCTGTGCTGGGTGGGGGAAAGGATGATCTGGGTGGAGGCTCGGAGGAGCATCTCAGTGACGGTAGCGTTGCAGATAGACGTTAAAGAAGAGAAAGGCCGCAGGCAGTGCCTCTGTGTGAATTCTCTTTATGTCCCATCTGTTTGGTTTTTTTTTAAAGAACATGAAATGTGGA
The DNA here is from genome assembly GCF_009762305.2 of Zalophus californianus. Lineage (NCBI taxonomy): Eukaryota > Metazoa > Chordata > Mammalia > Carnivora > Otariidae > Zalophus > Zalophus californianus. The sequence goes on from NC_045598.1 coordinate 185,130,199, forward strand.
TTCAGACAGACCTAAGTGACTCTGAGAAGTATGTTTTCACTTATTCTACAGGTGCTTATTGAGTCAAGCACTATGGTAGCCATAGGGGATATAACAATGGCTAGGCTGTGCTTCATGACTTTACCAGGGGCCTACGACATAAGGAAGGAAATAGGTCAATATCCATGGCAGGATAAGAGTAGGGGGATCATATAATTTATCATCCAAATCAGCTGCTTTTGAGTATGTTAGTGGATTACTATCAATAATTTTATCAGGACAACAAGCTTATACCAGGTTTGGGGATCAGAGAGAATCCTGGGCTGACCATGTACCCAAACCTTGGAGCAAGCCTTGACTCCTCTGTCATTTACCCCATCTCCCATCCAAAGAGACACTACCACATACAGACAGGCAGACAGACAAACAGGTAGATGATGATAGATAGATAGCTAGACATAGAATAAAATTTATGTATATGTTTCAAATATTATAAAATTTTATAAAATAAATGAGTTAATATTACATGTAGTCATATCTTTGCATTAAAAATATTCTATTCTTATGTTTGATTAATTTTTTTCATGAAATGCTGAAATGCAAATTCTAATTATATGGTGTTTGTAAAGCATAGGATGCTTTATTTTTCTGGTAAGCTGAGTTGCTAATAAAAATAAAGGGATAAAATGCATAAAATAAAAATGGAAGACCATTTTAATTAGGGACAAAGAAAAAGAAAGAGAAGGAGGAGGAAAGTGGAAAAGTAGAGTAGTATTTCATATATGTAACAGCTTAATGCATAAAATAGGATTTTAGCTGTATTTGTAATGTTTTACTCAAAACATCAACGTAAACTTCTAGTCAATGATAAAGTCATAAGCAAATTCAGGCCCCTATAGTCTGCTATTGTCCTATAATTCCTTCAGCAGTCTTTTTTTTTTTTTAAGATTTTATTTATTTATTTGTCAGAGAGAGAGAGCACAACAGGGGGAGCAGAAGGCAGGGGGAGAAGCAGGCTCCCCACTGAGCAAGGAGCCTGGTGTGGGACTCGATCCCAGGACCCTGGGATCATGACCTGAGCAGAAGGCAGATGTTTAACCGGCTGAGCCACCCAAGCATCCCTTCTTCAGCATTCTTGAGCTCAATTTATTTATCATACTTTCTTTTTCTTTTTTCTTTTTTTTTTAGGGAGATAGAGAGAGTGCACATGCATGCACGCAAGCAGGTGCAGAGGGGCAGAGGAAGAGGGAGAGAGAGAACGGTAAGCAAGCTCTACCCTTAGCATGGAGCATGACACAGGACTCGACCTCACAACCCTGAGATCATGACCTGAGCCAAAATCAAGAGTCAGATGTTTAACAGATTGAGCCACTCAGGCGCCCCATCATATTTTATTTTTCAAGTAAGAGTCCTAGTTGTTTATGTACTTTTTATTTGCATCTTTCTGCATATACATTTGTACTGAGAAATGTAAAGTTTTGATTTAGAATGAACAGAATATAATAGCTCCTTCTGAATGACTGACTTATAGGTAGGTAACTTCATGCAAATACTGTTGTGGTTGTCATCAATGAAGACATCTCTTTTTCCTCTTTGGAAATCCCACTGGCATTGTTTCATGAGCTATAGAGAAATCAGAGTCTGTTCATTTTATTCATATCTTATTTTGACTCCAACTGATAGACTTCTCCTGAATCAGCTGATTGGTATCTAAATGATTTTCAAAGAATTTGAAAATCTAAGATTGTTAAGGCAGAGGGAAGTATCTCTTGGTGTTGGGAAGCTACATACCACAGCATGAATTGTGCCTTTTGTGGGTCATCTTCTGTTAGGGAGTCTCCCTCTTTTGATCCAGATCTCTCTTTGCTGGCCTCCATGGGAGTATTATGTGGTGGGGCAGCCCTCTAACAATTCTGCCCATATGGGCCTGCCATTACTTTTAATTACTTGAAAATATATACGGTTCTGAAGTAAAAAAGTGTCAGTGGAGATGGAGAGAGCTAGGTTTTTAAGTTTTAAATAGTAGGATCTGTAGAAGTTGATGAAGATTATAGTATTATGACTTCCAGCTGTCCATAAAAAGAAGCTCGATAGAAGTAAGGCAACAGTATTTGAGGAAGAAAAAATGTTGAGTTCAATTTTGGGTTGCACTGCTTATTTTTATAAAACCCATGTAGGAATGTTTAGGACGCAGATAGCCCTATTACAATACATTTCAAAAGATATGATAAGAAAATCACTTGGTCATGCCTTCTTTGTGTAAACCAGCACTTTCCAGCTGGAGTCTTGCTCACTGGGGACCTCACCTTGATCACTAACTTCCAAGACACTTGGTATTGACCTGTTTCTAGGAAATTGCCCCATGACAAAGCCAAATCCTCTCACTTAATTTCTTAGGTCATGCTTTCTCTTTAGTCCCTAAATCTTAGGGTATTTTGGACATCTTGATTTTGTGATGGGGAAAGAGAAATGGAAACCTAAAGACCAATATAAATTTGAGACAGAGTTCCAGAAGGGAAAGTAATTGCAAAATCACATGCATGTCCTGAAAGCTTTCTCCTGGTGTATTGATGATGGGACCGACCAACAGAGGCCAGAGTAAGAGTGGTCTGTACATCACAGGCAGCAAATCTAAGTTGGTCTGCAAATGCCTACATGGTGTGTTGTAAATTTAGTTATCCCATGCCCCTTGCATTAGACTCTCCTAGTTCAAGTGAAGCAAGAGATGCTGACAAAGTCTTTTCAAATGAGAGCCTCCAGATAATACAGTGTACACAGCTAACTTTGATGTCCCACACCCTGATTTCCTTGGCATGGTAATAACAGAGTTAAGTTCCCCATCCAACCCACCCCCAAAATAGCATGGTGGGAGAGACCTCTAAAAATGAAAGTATCTCTGTGTAAGTATATAATACATGAGTGCCCTAGTGATTTTCTCTGATGTGTCTAAGGAGCTGTCTGATTTCATTATCACACCCTAGCTTAGATGTTGAGCTGGAATCAGATGTTGAGCTTCTCATAGAGTTCTTTGGTTTCACAGTCTAGCACTTCATTCACAGGGCAAAGAGAGAGGAAGGAAGCAAAAATATATTCAGGATCTATAGTGAACAAGGCCCTACTCTAATCTTTTTAGTATATGCCTTCTCATTTTAAGTTGTATAATTAAATTGCAAGAAAGTTAGCTAAGTTGGTAGAATAGAAAGATTTTTAATCAGAAGTTTAAGAATTCACTTCTCTATTGAGTGGATACTTCATTTCATAGTATACCACAGTGACCAAGACACAGATGTCAGAGCCAGAGCGCCTAGCTTTGAATGCTGGCATTACCTTTTATTAGCTGTGCAATCTTATACAGTTTACTAATTCTCTCTGTAATTCAGTTTCCTCATCCGCAAAATGGGGGGGAGGTGGCGGTGATATTAACCTATCTAACAGGATTATTATATGATTTAAATGGTAAATGTGTATAAAGTGCTTAGGACAGTGCCTAGCAAGTAGAAAGCACACAACAAAATAAAGACTTGCTATTATTAATACTTAGTTCTAATAGAAAGATAGAGAAACCGAGTCTCAAAGAGGAGTTGTACCTAGCCTGAGATCCTAGTATCAGTAGTAAAGTGGATGAGCCAAGGTTCAGAGCTGGATCTAAGAAGCTCCTGGCCACTACCAAATTAAAAAGATGGAAAATGTACAAACAAACAAAAACAAAACCAGCTGCTTTTCTCCTCCCCAGTAACTAAATTGGGGCTTGAAACCATGCCAACAGTATAATACTCAAGTTCATAGGCACACATCCAATTTACACTTATTGGCACAATTAGTCATCTATTACTTCAATAGGGAGTGATTATTAAAACCATAGTTAATGAGACTGAACCTTTATAGTCTAGACCAATCTATGGTACCCAAAGTTAGGGGAGCACCTGGATGCCTTCTGGGGATAAAAGCATCCCCTTGTTAAAAATACCGCATCTTCATGGACAGCCACTGACCAGCCGTAGGAAAGACTGATGGACACTGAGTTCCTGATATATCAATGGTTGGCCTCTGCCTCAATCAACTAGCTACTCTGTTGTTTTCAGATTCATTTAACTGTGCTTTCAGTAAAAAAAAAGTTCTGGGGATCATGATATACTAAGATTAAAAGTATAAATAGTGTCATAGCTAACCTTTACTGAATAACTAATATTTTGTGTGTGCTATAATGTTTATCCCATGTAACAACCCACTGTGGGTAATATTTGTTTTAATTATTCCAGTTTTTCAAATAAGAAAAATGAAACTTAGAATGGTGGGATAATTATCCTTTGGTCATTCATGGTAAGTGACAGTTGCAATAGGACTCATGAATGACTGACGGTAAAATGCATCCCTTAACCAATCCTCTGCACTGCTTCTGAGGACTAACCTTTTAGACTTTATTTTATGTTGACAGCTAGTTTGAATACACATGTGAACAAAGCCACGGTGAAGCTACTGAGGCTCAAATGGAGGATTAATTACTTAATTGATTCAGTAAAAAATATTTATTGAGTAACAAATACATACCAGATACTATTCAGCATCATAGATATAAAAGCAATGAATACGACAGAATCCTGTTTGTCATGGAGTTAGCTTCAGCTGGAGGGAGACAGGTAACAAGCAAATATGTAAAAAAGATTTTTTTCAATGCTGATACATTCTTTGAAAGTAAATTTGGTGTTGAGTTACACAGTTAGTATCAGGTGACCTTGGATTGGGTGCCCAGACAAGGTGACATTTGAGTTTAGAGAACTGAATGGCTAGCAGGAGCCAGCAGAGATAGGGCAGGATAATTACAGGGAGAGGAAAGAGCTGGTACACAGGAACTAGCCAAGAGCTCTTATTCTGTATCTAAAAAATATAGAAACAAAAACCAACCAAACAAAAAACAAAAAACAAGCCTGTGCATTGGCTATATAGGAAGACAATTACATTATGGGAAGGGAAAGATAAATCTACCTTATCCTTTTGGACTCCACAAATTTAACTCATCTGTATGAAAATTGAGAAACGCCTTATACCGAATAGAAGTTTACTTTGTCTATTATATATAGATTTTCTTAAATAAGTATTTTACAGAAATGGGCTTATCCTGTTCTTATTCTAATGTGTGTGTGTGTGTGCGTGCGCGCGTGTGTGTGTGCCTAGAGAGTGAAGATTGCTTACTTTTGTAGTTCATGGTTTTCTAGAGCACAGTAAACCACATCTACACCTAACACAAGGGACTGTTCTTCACACAGAAGCCCTAAACACTGAGTTGGAGATGGTAACTGGGCTGGATGTTGGGCCACTTTCTTTACGGAAAGATGGTTCAGTGTTCTTTGTTTAGGAAGAAAGATGCAAATGCACGTTTGGTGAACAGCTGCGTGTACTGTAACTGAGACTGACAGCTTTTGACAAAAACCTGTTTCTTCTTCTGGGCACAAAGCTAGCTACGTAGCCCAGCCTCCCCTGCATTCAGATGTGGCTTCAAGACCAATTCTAAGCCATTGAAGTTAAACAGTAGTGATGGGGTCTACTTCTGAAACCTTCATGCATGCTCCTCTGTGCTCTTAACTGTAGCAGCTGATTTTAATGGACACAACCCTAAGGATCACCTCAAAGTCACGTGATGAAGAGGGCAGAGCCCTGTCAGCCTGCCGTCAGGAGTGCCCCTATCCTGATGACCTGTTGTTCATGCACATGATATTTTTACATGAGGTAAAATGAACTTCTACTGTTTTTGCTGTTACACATTTTATATATATTTTACAGGTAAAAACTTATGGGGGTTTTATTTATGACACGTTAGCTTACTAACTAATCAAGAAGTGGAGGAAATTGAGGACTTCTCTTCTTTGGCTAGCCCCAGAGAAAATAGAAATAATAATGGAAAACTGAAGTAGTGGGTGGAGGGCAGAAGGATGTTGCCCAATATCGCAGGGGTGTACATTCCACAGAAGTGGGGCCTGACGCTCTCATAGGTTACTCAGAGGAATTTCAGAGAAGAGAGTTGGAGAGGGTTTGAAGGAATACTGATCTTCCCCATGTGATAATGAAGCAATTACCTGACTCTAGGTAAGCGGAACAATATATACAGAAGCATGCGACATGGCAGCATGTGGTTCATCAGATAAATATGAAATTTCTAATTTCAGAAATACAAGTGGAGGTAATATCTAATGGGAGGGAAGCCTCTGGATGAAGGTTAGGGTGTGACCATCACAGGATTTTCATATGAAGCAAGTAATCAAAAATGTCTACACATTTCAAAAGCTGTGCATGTGTTCCGAGCATTAGAAAGGTCTGATCATTTTGAGGCAGAAATCTGGCCACCCCTACTTCCTGTAGGTGTGAGCAAATTTCTGGAGCTCTGTCATCAAGAGACTTCTTCCTTGTGAACAGGCTTGCATGGCCCCTAACATAAATATGTGGTGAAAAGTCAAAACATAAGAGACATGTGGAATACTTTTACCATTATTTGGCCATTGATAAGCTAGGTAACTTTGGTAAAGTCACCCCACCTTTTAAACCTCAGATTTTTTAGAACAGGAGGGGTTAGGCCAAATGCTCCATAGGGCTTTCCACCTACCGGGGGGCATGTGCCAGCATTCTCTTTATTCCTCAAGTCTCCCAGCTCAGTATGTCATGCAGCTCAGGGTCACAAGGGGAGTATATTGAATGAGAGTCTGATGAAAAAGAAAATGAATCAATGCATCTCCTAAAGATCAGACCCTAAGAGAATCTCAGTTTTATACCCACACACAAAATGGAAAATCTTCCTTGAAATTGCCGCTGACTGGGTTGAGGCGCCTGATGATTAAGGATAAAAGAAGATAAAATAGGAAAAGTAATTTAGAATATGATAATACACAATAAATATAACCATATCTAAAGCAATTTGGGGCAGGAGTAATCTTGCTGAGATTCAATTGAATTGTACAGAGATGCCCTCAGCATTATGAAAGTGTGTATTTACATCTTTTCATTAAATAAGCCCTGTCTGTGCGGACCCTGCCACTCCCCATGTCCTATGTGAGGTCCTGAAGAGGCTGGAGGAAAAACCGGATGAGGCAGAAAATGTCAGTCTCAAAGTGGTACAGAGCATGCAAGTGGGTGGCCTGCTGGTGCTTGGAACACCCTGCTGTACTTGCCGCACACCTTTCGCATGGTGATGTCCCTCTTGCTCCCAGCTTGCCAGTGCCTGCTTGCCTTGGGTTGGCTCTTTTTTTTTCTTTTATTAAGATTTATGAATCTGTTTTAGAGAAAGAGAGTGGGCAAGAGCGGGAGGGGCAGAAGGAGAGGAAGAGAGAATCCCAAGCAGACCCCACGCTGAGCATGGAGCCTGACATGGGGCTCGATCTAACAACCCTCAGATCATGACCTGAGCCGAAACTAAGAGTCAGTTGCTCAACCAGCTGCACCACCCAGGTGCCCCGTGAGGTTGGCTCTTAAATGTCTTCCTTTTACATTTCTTAGTGCTACTTTTCCTCTCTCCATGTTAAAATGTTCTTTATAAATTTAAAACATATAAATAAAAATCTAGGAGAGTCTGATTTGGTAATCTGATTTTGCAAGTCTCCATTTGTGACTTTGAGTCACCTTTAAGATTAAGGACCACTGGCTTAGCTGGGTGCCTGGTTCACATTTGAACTCAAAACTGTCAGTAAATTTGGTATAGACCAAATGATTCTAATATAATCATGTGTATGATACTGTCATAATCTGGCTTCAAGTTCTCTCTCTTCCGTGTATTCTGCTCCAGCCACACCAGACAGCCAGTTGCTCTGGAAACCATGGGCAACTGTACCAAAGCTCCCAACTGGAGAAAGTACATCTATAGGATGGCAAGGGATAGCATGGGTAGCCGATTACAAGAGCTCTCAAATTTTCTCTTTCCTCCTATTGACCTACCTAATAAATGGCTTTTGGAGGAGTATTGTCTTCCCCACTGCTCCTTTCACAATTGTCCTTCTTCCATTTCACATTAGAACCCATCTCTCACCTACCCAGGCCCCTACTCTGGTACATTGCCCTGGGGTGTAGAAACCTCCACAGCATATTGGATTGGTTGAGACATAGTCCCTTGAACACACTTTGTTGTTAACTTGCTCCTGCCGCCTACTGGCCAGATGATTTGTTTTTAAAGATATAATTGACATATAACATATTAGTTTCATGCATGCAACATAATGATTTATTTGTATATATTATGAAATAATCACCATAAGTCTAGTTAACATCCATCACCATAAATAATTACAAAAATTATATTCTTGTGATGAGAACTTTTAAGGTCTGCTCTCATAGCAAATTTCAAATATGCAATACAGTATTGTTAACCACATAGTGACCAGGCTGCACATTACATCCCTAGGATTTATTTCTTTTATAACTGGTAGTTAGTACATTTTGACCACCTTCACCTATTTGGTCTACCTCCTACCCCTCACTGCTGGCAACCACCAATCTGTTCTCTGTATCTGTGAGTTTGTTGTTGTTTGTTTTAATTTTTGTTTTTGTTATTGTTGTTTTTAGATTCCACATATAAATGAGATCATACGGTATTTGTCTTTCTCTGACTGACATATTTCACAGCATTATGTCCTCAAGGTCCATCCATGTTATTGCAAATGGCAAGAATTTTTTTCTTTTTATGGCAAAATAATATTCTGTGGTGTTTATGAAGATACATATATATGTGTATATATACACACACACATTCATCTCTTGATGAACACTTAAGTTGTTTCCATATCTTGACTATTGTAAATAAGCCTGCAGTGGATACAGGAGTGCAGATACCTCTTCAAGACTCATTGTTCATTTCCTTCGGATATATGCCCAGAAGTGGATTACTGGATCAAATAGTAGTTCTATTTTTAATTTTTTGAGGGGCCTCCATATTGTTTTCCATAATGGCTGTGCCAATTTACATCTCCACTAACAGTGTGTAAGGGTTCCCTTTTCTCCACATCCTTGCCAAAATTTGCTATTTTTCTTTTTGATGATAGTCATTCTAACAAGTGTGAACTGATAGTTCATTGTGTTTTTTTATTTGAATTTCCCTGATGATTAATGATGTTGAGCATCTTTGCATGTTCCTGTTGGCCATTTGCATGTCTTCTATGAAAAAGTGTTTATTTGGTTCTTCTGCCCACTTTTGAAATAGACTGTTGGATTCTGCTGTTGAATTGTATGAATTATTTATATTTTTTGGATATTCACCCCCAATCAGATATATGATTTACAGATATTTTCCCTCATTGCATGGTTGCTTTTTCATTTAGTTGATTGTTTCTTTTGCTGTGCAGAAGCTTTTTCTTTATTTGTTATCCCCCTTATTTGTTATGTCTGCATTTTCCTAATCTATTTGAATATAAATGCAAAATCTGAAATTCATTAAAAGGGACATTAATTAGTAATAATGTTGGTGTTAATGTAAGCAAGGTATGACTCTAATAGTAACTAATCATTTAGCAAGACAGGTGGATTGCCATTCTTCCCTTTGAACAAAATAAGGGAAGGTTTGACTTGAGTTATCAGCTAAGGGATTTAAAATATGATGAGAAAGCACTTCGTGATTTGTGACATATAACTAGGTAGGAGTTTAAACAATTAGATGTTGGGGGGCGCCTGGGTGGCTCAGTTGGTTAAGCGACTGCCTTCAGCTCAGGTCATGATCCTGGAGTCCCTGGATCGAGTCCCGCATCGGGCTCCCTGCTCAGCAGGGAGTCTGCTTCTCCCTCTGACCCTCCCCCCATCTCATGTGCTTTCTCTCTCATTCTCTCTGTCTCTCAAATAAATAAATAAAATCTTTAAAAAAATAAATAAATAAATAAAATAAACAATTAGATGTTGGGGCACCTGGGTGGCTCATTCAGTTAAGCATCTGCCTTTGGCTCAAGTCATGATCCCAGGGTCCTGGGATCGAGCCCCGCATCAGGCTCCCTGGTCTGCGGAGAGCCTGTTTCTCCCTCTCCCTCTGCCTGCCGCTCTGCCTATCTGAGCTCTCTATGTCTCTTGTCAAATAAATAATAAAATCTTTAAAAAAATAAAAAATTAGATGTTGATAGAACAAAACCCCTCCATTTAGGAGCGCCTGGGTGGCTCAGTCATTTAGCATCTGCCTTCGGCTCAGGTCATGATCCCAGGGTTCTGGGATCGAGTCCCACATCGGGCTCCCTGCTCGGTGGGAAGCCTGCTTCTCCCTCTCCCACTCCCGCTGCTTGTGCTCCTGCTTTCACTATCTTTCTGTCAAATAAATAAATAAAATCTTAAAAAACAAAAAACAAAACCCCTTCCATTTCCATATGCTTATTCTTTGTACAAAATATCTCGGTACTTTGAAAAATAGAAATGAAAACTAGAAATAGAACTGAAACTGGCATCTGTCTTACTCCAGAATAAGAAATTTTAATTCATGAATAATATAATTATGATTCATAATTATTTATTTCTTATCAAATTTTAAAATATATTGTGGTCGTGCAAAACATTTTTGTGCTAAAAGTAATTCTAATAATAACAAAAAATAAAATAAATTAAGTGCTCTTTTAATTTTATTTTATATTATTAGAAACATGATCAACAAAAATAAAAATAATTTTGTTGCAGAGAACTATGGGTCTTGATTGATGAAATACTTTATAACGTAAAATATTCATTACAAAGAAATTCTGAGAAAGAATTTCAATAGAAAGATACATGTTAGGAGAAAAATGAATATTGCAATATTCTAGACTGTTAGAAGGAGCTTATTTATTGATTGCTGTAAATGGATGTTGATGGGTATCAAGTTAGTTTAATACTTAACTTTCATTTCACTCATTGTACTTAAAGTATCCTTTGCAAGGACTTTAACCCAAGATAAATTTTTTAATAATTTAACCTACAAGTATGAGAGGGTATACATAACTTTTCAGGCATTATTTTAGCATGTATGCAAAGAGAAAAAAAAATTTACAAAGAAAAGAAAGACTCCATTATTCTGGTTTTGTAGCTGGTTCCTGCTTTGCCTTTTCAAGTTTAAGGTTATTTACTTTACAATCCCCTCCACGCTGCACTGTTCACTGGAAGGTACTAGCTACTTAATGTAAATTAATTAAATATAATTAAAAATCAGTTGCCCCATTGCTTTAGCCACATTTCAAGTGTTCCATAGTTGCGTGCGGTTAAGGACTATGGTATTGGCCGCATAACAGATATAAAACATATTCACGAACACAAAGTTTTACTAAGCATACTTCTCTGGACAGAATTTGTACTGCAGATTTCTTTTACTAGAATAGAACTTTCTCTAGGATTGATAGGTTCATTTTCTTTGTTTTCAGTTGTCTATCACATATCAGGCCCTCACTAATTTTTTTAATTAAAATAAATTTGAGGCATCTGGGTGGCTTGGTCGGTAGAGCATCTGACTCTTTTTAAGATTTTATTTATTTATTTAAGAGAGAGAGAGAGAGAGGATGAGTGGGGGGGCAAAGGGAGAAGCAGACTCCCCAGCGAGCTGGGAGCCTGATGTGGGGCTCGATTCTAGGTACCCAAGATATGACCTGAGCTGAAGGCAGATTCGTAACCGATTGAGCCACCCAGGTGCCCTGGCATCTGACTCTTGATTTCGGCTCGAGTCATGATCTCAGGGTGGTGATATCCAGCCCTATGTTGGTATTGGATTTTTTCTCAGCAGAGTCTGCTTGGGATTCCCTCTGCCCCTCCCCACCATGCTCATTTGTTCTCTTTCTCTTTCTCTAAAATAAATAAATACATCTTAAAAAAATAGAATAAATTTACTATAAGATAATATAATTAGTAACTCCCACCGATATATATACTAACAAGTCACAATCATATAAATTCCATAAAATCTTCTCAATGATAAAGACATTGGAAATGATTTAAATACATGACTTTTAAAATATGTATTTGTATCATAAACTGCCAAAGATAAATTTTTCACTTGTAATTCCTTTATTGTACTTGGGGTAAATGAAGAACAGACTATACTGCATATTTTCTCTTTTCCAAGTGATGAACAAAACACTTTTCAAGTGTGATCTCACCTAATACATACAACATTTCTTAAGGAGGATAAACTTGACAGGTAAAGACTCTCAGAAAAGTAAAGCAATTTGCCCAAAGTTACAGAAAGAGAATTTAAACTCAGGTCTATCTAATAGTAGAAACTATACTCCTAGCTTCATGTGAAAAATGCCACCTAGAAAAGAAATAACAGTTTGCATAAGCCATTCAGATAATTAATGTCCAGAATAGACATCCAAGCTGTGTTCTGATTTCCAAATGGGGAACCTACACACCCCCCTTCAGTAAGGGGTGGTATGTGTGCTAGTGTAAGAGTTGGATCTGTGAGCCAGGATACCTGGGTTCCTATCTGGACTCTGCCACTTACTAATACAATATTGTGTCAATCCATATACTTAATATTTAATACAGTGTAACAGTCTTATTCGTGTTTTCTCCAGTATTACTTATACTCATGTGTGTATGTACGCATGTACTTTGTACTATACAATTTTATCACGTATGTGGGTTTGTGTAGTCACCACCAGAGTTAAGATATTAGACAATTTCATCACCAAAAGGATCTCACACTTTGCCTATTTGCAACCATTCAGTGATTTTTCTTTTAATCCTCTTCACCTGGACTGTCACAGAGCAATTAAAAAAAAAAATTATGAGGTCCAGTCTTTCCATTTTTTCCTTTTATAAATTGTGCTTTTGGTATAAGGCTAAGAATCTATTGCCTAACCACATTCCTCAGATTTCTCTTATTTTTCCTAAAATGTTTAATTTCAGTTTTTGCATTTAAATCTATGATCCATTTTGTGGTTATTTTATATGAAGCATGGGGTTAGCAATGAGGTTCACTTTTTTGTCTAATTGCTCCAATATTATTTGTTGCAAATGCTGTCCTTCTTTCATCAAATTGGTTTTGCTTCCCTGTCAAAAGTCAGTTCAGTATATTTATCTGGTTCTATTTCTGTGTCTTCTGTTCTGTTCCATATATCTATATGTTTATGTCCCCACAAGTACCACATTGTCTTGATTATGGTAGCTATAAAGTAAGCCTTAATATTGGATAGAATGATACCTTCTACTTTATTCTTCTTTGTCTCGTTGTTTTTTGGGTATTCTAGGCCTGTATCTTTCCATATAAATTTTATAATAATATTGTCTATGTCTATAAAAATCCTTACTGGGATATTGTTAGTAATTACATTTAACCTGAAGTTGGATTTCGGTAGAATAACTATCTATATTACGTTGAATCTTCCCTTCTAGGAATATGGTATTTCCTGTAATTTATTTAGGTCTTCATTGATTTCTTTCATTAGTATTTGATAGTGTTCAACATACAGATCCTATGTATATCTTTTTAAACATACATCCATATATTCTTTTTTTTCTGGATCAATTGTCAATCATATTGTGTGTTGAATTTCAGTTTCTTGTGTTTGTTAGCATATAGAATTGTGATTGATTTTTGTGATCTTGTATTTTGTGGTTTGCTGAATGCGCTTATTGTAGAACTTTTTTGTAGATTTCTCAAGATTGTCTATGTGAACAATCATGTTATCTGAGAATAGGACCATTTTATTCCTTCTTATCTCATCTTTATACCTTTTATTTATATTTTCTTTCCTCATTGAAGTGGCTAGAGTGTCAGTGCTATACAGAATAAGATTGGTAAGAGTGGACATCCTTGCTTGGTTCTTGATCTTAGGGGGAAAGCATCATTCAGTCTTCATTGTTAAATATGATGTTAATTATAGGGTTTTTTTGTAGATGATATTTTATCAAGTTGAGACAATTCCCGGCTATTCCTGACTGGTGGAGAGTTTATACCATGAATGAGTGTTGGTTTTTGTTATATGTACCATTAATGGATATTGAATTTTGTCAAACACTTTCTTAATGTCAATTGATATGACCATATACTGTGCAGGTACTGGTCTACTTGTGTGAGTTGTTGTTTCAATGATTTTGAGACCCTTTGCAGTGTTATTTTCACTTTTTTTTTTTTTTAATCAAGTACCTCTGGGAATCTCATTAGTCCCTGCTGGTTCTACCTATAAGGTAAGAAAGGCTTTTCTCAAACTGTGTTGCCTGTTGTCTCTACAAGGGGGAGGGGAATCTTAGGTCCACAGTCCCAAAGAGGTTTCCTGAACTAGACTTTTGTTGCTGTATCCTTCTTGCGAATTTCAACTTCTCAACTTAGTATCTCTTGTTGGAGAAGGGGAGTCATTTTTGCAAATTTTTGGTGGACACTATTTCATATATTAAGTTCAATGCTTCCATAAGATGACTGTCTGGAAGGTAGATACACTCTGCTCTTCAAAACCAAGTAACTCCACCATATCCGTACAGCAATGCAGTGGATGAAACCAAGGTAGGCATTATCTAGACCATTAGTAAAGTTAAAATTGCACAGTCCATTTTCTGTCTCTTTGGTTAATGTTCTATTGAAATAGAAGTTGATTTTGATTCAATTGATCTATCTGAGATCTACATCTAAAGAATTATAGGATAAACTGTAAATCTCTTTTTCATCTTGTAAATGTACACAGGGTAAAATTGTTGGTTAATGCCTTTTTTAAAGCAAAAAAATATTAGGGGCACCTGGGTGGGTCAGTCGGTTAGGCATCAAATTCTTGATTTTGGCTCAGATCATGATCTCGGGGCATGGGATCGAGCCCCCCATTGGGCTTCATGCTCAGTAGAGAGTCTGCTTGAGATTCTCTCCCCCTCCTTCTCCCCTCCCCCAATCTCTCTTGCTCTCAAATAAGTAATAAATCCTTAAAAAAATAAAAGCAAAAAATGGAAAAAAGATATATTTATTTGGTTATTTATACACTTTCAATTTTAGCATTTTGTATCTTATATAATTTGTACAAGATGTGACAAATGAAGGCAGACATGACTTAATCAAATAATTACTTTATTCAGCACATAAAAATTTTTAAAAAGCTAATTTTAAGAATCTGCCTTAATTTCTTCACCACTTCTTAATTCTTATCCCAACAGAGAAATGATGTAACTTACCAAAACTTTTTAAGGAAACTTTTCTAGAGTGACTGTTCTCATATTTGACCCTAGAAAACTAACCTGAAAATGTTTTCTATTAAAAAGGAAAGTCCCCTGTAAACACTGCTCAATATAATCCCCTCTCCATAAAATTCATATGGCACATCAACAGAAGAAAGACTTTGGGGACTCTTCCAAAAATGAAATGTATTTAACTTTGTATTTAAGGTTTTATTTCCAAAATGTATTTTATCATTAAACAGTGTGTTTGTTTTTTACATGTGACATTTACAAATTACTAAAGAAGATAGAAAATAGAGTAACTGGAAACTAAAATGAAACAAATAAGCCAAGAACCTTGGAAAAGGATGGGAAACCCTGCTTCATGAAGTTTCCTATTTACCAAGAATGCCTTAATGTTTCCCTAAGTTTGATCACACTGTAGACAAGCTTTTTCCTTATTCTAGACCCTGAATTCCCTTTTCTTAAGTATTTTCTTTAGAAAACTTGCAAATTTTAAGTTTTTTCTCTGCCCTTTTGAGATATAGGTAAGTCTTTTTAAAAGCCTCAGTTTTACAAACTAGGAATGTCTTTCTCAGAGACATGAGGGCCACCCTTTTGAAATGCAGTCATCACATAAATTATCTCTCTCCCATCGTCTCTGTAGGAGGACAGCAACTGAACTTGCCTGGGCACCAATTAGCAAACACGGATGGTCTAACCACAGATGAAAATATCTACAAAATTAGGAGATAATGTGTTAACACATTCCATTGATCAACCTCACTCCTAGTGTCCTCCAGCACTTTTCTTTTAGCTCACTCCACCCCTGAAAACCCTCCTGCCCTTTGTTTCAGCAGCTTTGAGTTCAGACTTAGGTCACCTCTCTCTGTCCTATTTCAATAGTTTTGAATAAAGTCGTCCTTGACTGTTTAACTTTGTCCGATGAAATTTTTGCTTTGATACTGTTGACTCATTTTTGCCCCAGTTCTAATCCCATGGTTACTTAAGAAACCAGTATAAAGTAGTTGGGTCCTAGGAGTCAGATTAGGGTAGGACAACAAAAGTAGATAGACAAACAATAGAGAACAAATTTAGCAAAGTATTTAAGAGAGAACTGAGGAGGCAGGAGCCATAGAGATAAGCTGTAAATAATTTCTAAAGAATAGGAGTCAAGACAGAAGTGTAGAATTAGAGCAGACCAGAAACCAGTAAAAAGTGTCCATAATGATGGTTCAGTATAATAATCTCTCCATTTAGGAAATGTAATTTTAAAAAATCAAATTTAAGAATTTGGCTTATCTTTGATACATTCTCTAATATTCCTTCCCTCCTGTCTTGATCTTGTATACTATTGAGTAATTGTGGCTACTCTGTTACAGCAATCATGTAGGAGCTGGGGGTGTTGGGATTTCTTAAAAGATGGCAGGCACACAATTTTTGAAAATTTTTGGATGGAAAGAGAAATATTAGTATCTCACATGGGAGCACTGGCATTTGCTGTGCTGTGCGGCATCTCTGATATGACCCTTTCTACTGACTCCTTTCTGTTGTTGTTATCAGAAATTTCCTGCAAAAAAAAAAAGAATGGATTTCAAGCTGAGCCAATGTTTTTTATCAGCAATGCAAAAAGCTAATATTGTCTCTTATTCCTATACTTAATTTAGCTCTGATTCTATAAAAAAAATACCTAAAGTTCTATTAATAGTTTATTTTTTTGCTTTATTTTCTGTGTAAAATCGCAAAGGAACCTTAAAATTGAGATTTTTTTTATTTGTTTAATATTGTTTTGTTTTCTTGCGGCAAATTCTGAATTTTATTTCCATGTCCTGATTTCCAATGACTTTACACTATGTTGAAATGTTATACAGATTTTCTCAATAATTTCACTGTGAACTTAAATGTAATCAAAAGACCTATCTCATGTCAAAACATTTTAAACCTCTTTACTAATTATTAACAAAAACTAAGGGTAAGTTTTGTAAATAAAACTGTGATTTCATCATGAACTATTTTATTTCATCATGAACTAGTATTTTTATTTTTTTTACTTAAGATTTTATTTATTTTTATTTTATTTGATAGAGAGAGAGAGCACAAGCAGGGGGAGCGGCAGGCAGAGGGAGAGGGAGAGGCAGGCTCCCAGCCAAGCAAGGAGCCTGACATAAGGCTCGATCCCAGGACCCCGGGATGATGATCTAAGCCAAAGGCAGATGCTTAACTGACTGAGCCACCCAGGAACCCCTTATTTTTTTTTATTAATTTACATACAACATTATATTACTTTCAGGTAATGATTCACTATTCATGTATCAGTAATCAAAAATCTCCCAAAAAACTAGTCCAGGGCCAGATTACTTCCCAGGGGAATTCTACCAAACACTTAAGGAAGAGTTAATACCTATTCTTCTCAAACTGTTCCAAAAAATAGAAATGGAAGGAAAACTTCCAAACCCATTCTTGTAGGCTAGCATTACCTTGATTCCAAAATCAGACAAGACCCCACTAAAAAAGAAAAATTAAAGGCCAATATCCCTGATGAACATGAATGCAAAAATTCTCAACAAAATACTAACAAATTGAATCCAACAGTACATTAAAAGAATCATTCACCATGATGAAGTGGGATTTATTCCTGGGCTGCAAGGTGGTTCAATATTCATAAATCAATTGATGTGATATACCACATTAATAAAAGAAAGGATAAGAGCCATATAATCCTCTCAATAGATGCAAAAAAAAATTGGTGGAGTACAGCATCCATTGTTGATAAACCTCAGCAAAGTAGGGATAGAGGGAACACACCTCAACAGAAAGACACACAGCTAATATCATCCTCACTGGGGCATAACTGAGAGCTTTTCCTCTGTGTCAGGAATAAGACAGGGATGTCCACTCTTACCATTGTGATTTAATATAGTACTGGAAGTCCTAGCCTCAGCAATGAGACAACAAAAAGAAATAAAGGCATCCAGGTTGGCAAGGAAGAAGTCAAACTTTCACTCTTCACAGATGACAAGATACTCTATGTAGAAATCCCGAAAGATTCCACCAAAAAATTGCTAGAACTGATACAAGAATTCAGTAAGGTTGCAGGATCCAAAATCAACATACAGAAATCTGTTGAATTTCTATACACCAATAGTGAAGCAGCAGAAAGAGAAATCAAGGAATCGATCCCATTTGCAATTGCACCAAAATCATAAGATACCTGGAAATATACCTAACCAAAGAGGTAGAGGATCTGTACTCTGAAAACTATAGAACACTTACAAAAGAAATTGAGGAGGACACAAAGAAATGAAAAAACATTCCATGCTCATGGATTATAAAACAAAATTTGTTAAAATGTCTATACTACCCAAAGCAATCTACAGATTTAATGTAATCCCCATCAAAATACCATCAGCATTTTTCACAGAGCTAGAATAAACAATCCAAAAATGTGTATGGAACCACAAAAGACCCTGAATAGCCAAAGCAATCTTGAAAAAGAAAAGCAAAGCTGGAGGCATCACGATTCTGGACTTCAAGTTATATTACAAAGTTGTAGTGATCAAGACATTATCAGCAGTTTATGATCAAGACAGTATGGTTAGATCAATAAACAGAATAAAAAACTCAGAAATGGACCCACAACTATATGGTCAATTAATCTTCAACAAAGGAAAGAATATCCAGTGGAAAAAAGACAGTCTCTTCAACAAATGGTGTTGGGAAAACTGGACATCAACATGCAGAAGAATGAAACTGGACCACTTTCTTACACCATATATAAGACTAAATTCAAAATAGATGAATAATTCTCTCTGATGCAAACATAAATGGGATTTTAAAAATCTCTTTCAAACTGCTGCTTTTATGCTGGTCTCTGGGGCAAGCGAGTCCACATGCAAGCCCTTTAAGAGAAGTATCTCAACTCCTTACAGCCCTTTGGGTCACCTAGACATGATCCCCAGTGATCTTAAAGCCTGACATTTGGAGGGCTCATCTCTCCATTGCTAGTCCTGAAGTTTGGGGTGCTTGATATGGGGCATGAACTCCTCCCTCCTCAAGAAGAAGCCCTGGATTTCTGAGATCCTTCCTGATTGTGGTCACTATACCAGAGGTAGGGATTCTGGAGGAACCAAATTGTTGACTCTCCCACCTGTCCTGATGTGGCCCTTTTACTGTTTGTTGTGAAGGAGCTGTTCATCTCATTTTCAAGTCCTTTTCAGAGAGAATTGTTCCACACGAGCTGTAGACCTGGTATGTCTGTGGGAGAAAGTGAGTTGAGAATTTCTCTATGCCGCCATGTTGGACTACCCCCTTCTCCATAAAGCAAAATTGAGATTTTAAATGATCCTAAGATATGTTCACAGTGTGTTGCTTAAAATGTGTGTGTATAGTTATATATATATATATATATATATATATTAGAAAAAATATATATATAACTGTATTATATAGTTAGTTAGAAGAAGGGGGCAAACTTCTCACAGGGAGCATGATTTTAGAAAATGATTTCTGAAATAGAAACAGCTGGTAGCAATCTGTGTGGCCAACTTTGAGAGCCAGTACTATACTGGAGAAAAGATGGAAGATGGAACCATGGGGCTTCTATGATTGATAAAGTGTTACTGCTGGAAGTGGAAGTGTGACCAATAAATACTAATGGGCCTTGGGGATATCATGGTTGGGAACATCTAAGATATATTATTCTTTCCTTTCTCCTTTCCTATGTTTGCGTACCTTGCTCTATCAATGGCATTTGTTTATTTTATAAAAATTAATCTGTCTAATAAAAATATATCGATTCCATATAAATGGAGTGCCTACTGAATACCTTATTAGTAACTCGGAATAAAGTAAAATACACCACAAGTTCTGCTTTCAAGGAATTTAGCATTAAGTTAGGGAAATCTGCTGAAGAATTAAAGCATGGGATACTTACCGTTATCCCTTACAGAATCTGAGGCCCAGGGAGCTCAAGTAACTTGTCCAAAATAACAATAAAATGTAGCAGAGCTTTGGTTTTAACCTAGGTATCTTATTTAAAATTTACAGACCTCACCACATTTAAGGATTTTGATGTTTATTTTTTTAACTTATTTTTTTATTATGTTATGTTAGTCACCATACAGTACTTCATTAGTTTTTGATGTAGTGTTCTATGATCATTGTTTGCATATAACACCCAGTGCTCCATGCAATATGTGCCCTCCTTAATACCCATCACTGGGCTCACCCATCCCCCCACCACCCTTCCCTCTAAAACCCTCAGTTTGATTCCCTGAGTCCATAGTCTCTCATGGTTCGTCTCCCCCTTGGATTTCCCCCCTTCATTTTTCCCTTCCTTCTCCTAATGTCCTCCATGCTATTCCTTATGTTCTACAAATAAGTGAAACCATATAATTGTCTTTCTCCGCTTGACTTATTTCACTTAGCATAATCCCTTCCATTTCCATCCATGTCGATGCAAATGATGGGTAATCATCCTTTCTGATGGCTGAGTAATATTCCATTGTATATATGGACCACATCTTCTTTATCCATTCGTCTGTTGCAGGGCATCTCGGCTCTTTCCACAAGTGGTTCAGTCAAAACAAACAAACAAACAAACTTTTATTCCCCTTATTTTTTCTCATTAATTGACCCAAACCACTTGGAAGCTCCTCATAGAGCAAAATAAGGGCATCTCGGCTCCTTCCACATTATTTTGTGTGATTGAGCTGTTAAACGCACTTACACTTTCTGCTTATATATACCAAAGTTTGGGAATGATTTAAGTTGGAAATTATTTGAGAAAATTTACATTTAAATGTAAACTAAGAATTAAATGGACTTAGATTGTGTGGAGATTTAGAGAACAATGATTGTTGCTAATAAATTGTACTCAATAGATGAAACAGAAAGTATGGATTTGCCTCATACATATTAATTACTTGCATAATATTTGCACCTTGGGGATTATTATGTGTAAACAGGTAGCAACACCAGGTATTTAAGATGGTGGCCCTCAAGTGAAAGGTTTGGACGATGATGAATTGGTAAGGATCAACAACGATTAATCAAGGGCTGAGCAAGTGTACTGCATAGGTCACATTAGGGATGTTGATGGCAGTCCTGGAGCAATATTCGGCAAATATCTGATCATTTCCAACATTGTTTCTTGGTTTATGGAGGTTTTTTTTTTCAAAAAAGAATGATAAAAGAAGAACCTCTACCTTCCTCCTTAGCTTCTTTAATATATGCTTTCCTAAATTCAAGGACCATATCACTTTTAATACTCACTAGGAGCCTTTCCTTAATATTAAAGCTGACAAGAATCTCTCCTTTCATGGAACAACTCCTGCATTTATACTCAGAATCAAAATTTAATATTCATTTATTCTTTTTCAATAAATCTACTTATGCAATAAATACTGTTGAGCATGCTACTTTATGCCAAAAGAGTTAGATAAGAAAGGAAGCAGGGAAGAGCATTTTCAATAAAAAAGAGATCACAAACAAAGACTTGGGAACGTTGGGTGTATGCATTGTAGGCTAGGGGAGCAGAGCAGTGTGACGGGGCAACTTTTCACAGGAAACCCAGAAAGGCTTCAGAGTAAACGTAATGCTTTGTAAAGAAACTGGAACATTTAGCTCAGTCAAGACTGAACGTTTATTAAATAGAAATTAAAAGTGAGGCAAATTGGAAAGATCCAGAAAGCTTTATGAGGGATGAATAGGTTACTTGTATTAGATAAAATCAGCCTTATTCTGAGTAATAGAACACTCAGAATAAGAGTGACTGAAACAACATAGAGATTTATTCCTTGTTCTAGTACACATAAGCAGTCCCTCACTACTACCGTGGCTCTGTAATTATCAGGGACCCAAGATACTTCCATATTGCTGATCCATAATACTTAATTCACAGCTGCCAGCTCCCAGGCCAAGATGGCTAACCCATCCCAACCATCAAATCTGGGTCCTAATCAGTAGAAGGACAAAGTGACAGAGGGAGGATGCTTACAGTGTATTTATTTTTGTTTGTTTCATCTGTGTGTGTGTGTGTGTGTGCACGTACATATGTGTGCATGTTCATGTGTGTCTACTGTGTTTTAGTTCCAGGCACTGTGTTATGCCCTTATAATATAAGAATGAGAAATACTGACTCCATATGAACTAATTCTATATGGTAGGAAGTAGTTAGTTTTTATATACATTCACATCCAGACACCTAAGCATACATACTTAATAGATTAAACATTGGTCGTGAAGCAGAAGGAGATATCAGAGATAATATACCAGAGGTGATATATATGTATATGCATCTACGTAGTCAACCATGTGAATAGCAGAGACATTAGAAAACCACATTGGTTTGATCATTGAAATGATCATAAAATTTGTTTTACATATGCTTGTTTGAGTTGACATTCATATATCTAAGAGAAAATTTTAGGTGATCAGGAGCTAAGAGGAGCAATTAGGGCTAATGACAGAACTGTTAGTGGCATTGACATAAAGAAAGTAATTGAACTGTGCTGATTTATGACATAGCTTAGAGTGAAACTATGAAGTGAGAAGAGTAGGGATTTGACTCATACTCCCAGCACAAACTTGTCCCACATAAACCCTCACCTTCAACTTTAGCCATTAGCAGTATCTCAGTAGAGCAAACACAGAGTTGTGTACCTCAGCAAGCTGGCTTCTGACTCTTTGGTGTCCAATGACTGGAATATATTAGATACTTAATCATTGTTGCCTGGCTTATTAACTTGATTCACTTAAGTACATATTTATGGATAGGTTGTTACAAGTGCAGTACTATGCTGTAACTAGGCATAGCAAATTACCGTCCTTGACCCTAAGAAGCTCATAATCAAGAATGGGGAATTCCCCAAAATATATCTAGGGATAAGCCTCAAGATAATCCAAGCAAGATATAACATGTATATGTGTGAGGTTGCAGATTTATTTATTTTGGAATGAACTTCTATAAATCAACAGATACCCAAAGGTATCTGCAACTCACCAAATGCTGAGAATGAGAACAGGGTACTATGGGAGCACAGACTGGGGCACCTTGAGGAACTTTAAAACTGGGATCACGGGGTGCCTGGGTGGCTCAGTCAGTTGAGCATCTAGCTCTTGATTTCAGCTCAGGTAATGATCTTGGGGTTGTGGGATCCAGCCCCGTGTTGGGCTCTGTGCTGGGTGTGGAGCCTGCTTGAGAGTCTCTCTCTCCTTCTCCCTCTGTCCCCAAACCCCAGCTCTCTCTCTCTCTAAAAAAAAGCTCAGATCAGGAGAAGGCTACATGCAGGAGCTGGTACCTGCCTAACTAGAAGGAAGTCAATCAAGGAAAAGGAAGCGACTCCCAGAGTAGCAAAGGCACTGATACAGAGCATATCTGTGGTGTGCTGTAAGCTCTTCCTTTTAGTCAGGACATAAATCAAAATGAAAAAGGTGGGGAGTTTAACGGGGGATGAGGGGACAAATGATGGAAGGCCTTGTATGTCATATTAAGTGTAGTGAGACCGATGGAGGACCATCAAAGGACTATATGTAAATCAGTAATACAGACCTATACATATAAAGAATGGATTGAATGAGGTGAGGATGAAGCAAGGTTAGTTGGGATATGGTCATGAAGTGGAGATTCTGGCACTAGCACCACTTATGGGGAGATCACATGGGTCCATGTTGTCCCTTTGGTGCCCTTACAGCAAGTCTGAAGGCAGTCATTGAACCACCTGCACACACTGCTCTATCTGCTTTAAGCTTTCAGAAATTAGAACATTTAGTTAAACTGTTGGAATTTATTGAATGGATGAAGTTTGTGTGGGAGACTGTTATTCAGACACACATTTTTAAACGCCAACAGCAACTTAATCTTCTTACCCAAACATAAAGTAATTCAAGGCCAGAAATTGTTTCCTCCAGCCTTTTCCTCCTGTAGTTTGCCGCATGACTACAACATGTATTTCTAAAATGACAGATTCCTTCCCAAGTGAAAACAAACCAAGAATAAGGCTCAAGGAAAGCAGTTCTCTACAACTGCACACTGAAGGATCAAATTGTCCTTTTCTCATGCAAATGAAGTCCTGTTGGAGCAGCAAAGCATTACTCCATAAATCATTCTGTGCTCTTGAGCAAACTGAATGCTGTTCCAAATGTGATGCTATGGATGTGTTTAATTGAGCACTAACGAAGTGGTACAGCTGGCTGAGCTTAGTGCACACTTGAACATTGAACTTCTCCCCCGATTAGAGCACATGTGCTGTCCTGCCACATATCTCCTTAGTTATTAACTAGAATTCTCTCCATTATACTCTGAGCTACTTGAGGGCAGGAATGAGGACAGAGTCAAAATGACAGAGTAATTTTAAATAATAATAGTTACTATTTATTTATGAAACCAATATGTTAAGCACTTTGAATTCATTATCTTGCTTAAATTTCTCATAGCAACCGTTTGAGGTTGATATAATCGTCTTCCTATTCAAATAGGGAAACTGATGTGTGAAGAATTTGTGTAGCTGAATCTTGGTCTCGTGGGTATTGATATATAAGGGTAAGATTTGACTTGAGGTCATTTGTCTTTAGACCAGTACATATGCAACTGTTTTCCTTGCTAAGAATCAGACACCAGGTTTCAGTGTTAGTGATAACCCTTACCACCTTGGGTTGCCTGGGTGGCTCAGTTGGTTAAGCGACTGCCTTCGGCTCAGGTCGCGATCCTGGAGTCCCAGGATCGAGCCCCCAAATGGGGCTCCCTGCTCAGAGGAGAGTCTGCTTCTCCCTCTCCCTCTGCTCCTCCCCCGACTCATGCACTCTCTCGCTCTCTCTCTTTAGTGAATAAAATCTTAAAAAAAAAAAAAAAACCCTTACCACCTCCGTGAATGGACAAGGCAACTATTAACTGTATTTTGACAAATCAAGAAAGATGTTGAGTAATTTGTTTCAGATCTCATACTTAGTGACATGGCTGGGCTCCATCTGAAAATGAAGTTTTGTTTGTTTGTTTGTTTAATTTAAGGAGAACATCATGTCCAATAGTTGTTTAATTTAAGGAGAACATCATGTCCAATAGTTGGTGTGATAATTGTTATAAAGCAACACAATGGTACTTACATTTTAGGCATCTATGACTGGAATGCATTGGAGAAAATTTTGTCAGTGTTTACTCAAGGTGGAAGTTGATTTCTCCCGTCAAAAGTGCATTCACACCCCTCCTACCTCAGGGAGGAAAATGCAATGCAGGGACTTTGTCCACTCCCATCTGTAAACCTTCCGACTTGTACACAGCATGTCATCTCCTTCAGATTGCACATTACAAGACACATAATTGCCTCTTTTCTCTTCTGCCTCATCGATTTGCTTTATTGGATCTTTCTTAATAGGATTTCATGTGCAAAGTTTTTTTTTCTTCATTACTGTAAATATAACATATTTGGAACATATTTCCTGTGGAATGGGAGCAGAGAAATTATTCAATACTAAGTAGTATGAAACGTGAATATTTTTGCATGATTTTTCTGCTATTTTATAGAAAAATTTCCAAGTATATTCTCTGTCTTTGCAATTCCATAGCCTCTCTCCATAATCTCTCTTGAGCCTGAGAGGCCCCGGGTCTTTATATTTGAAACTGGGTTTTTATATTTGAAACTATCATTGTTCAGGTTATCAATTACTGCTACTTGCCAAATCCAGTGTTAAATTCTTAGTCATCATACCACTTGACATTTAGCAGCATTTGACACATTGCTAAGCCTTTCCTCTTTGAAATTCTTTATGTAGTTTCAAGGGTCCTCTTTCTTGCTGGCTCTTCTACTCTCTCCTGCTTACTTATTTTCAGTATTCTCTTCTGGATCTTTCTCAGTTTCATTACTTCTTAAAATATTGTGGCTCAATCCTTGATCTTCTCTTTGTCTGTCTCTTTCTCAGTCTCTCTCTCTCTCTGTGCCTTTGTCTCTTTCTCTGTCTCTCTATCTCTCTCTCTCTCTACATATGTATATACATATATTTCCTATGGAATCCTACCCAGTATTATGGCTTTATAAAGTCCTATCTCCAGCTCTGATTTCTCTCCTGGATTCTAGTCCCGTATTTCTAATTACGTTTATTATTTCTCATGGCTGTCATAACAAATTGCCATAGACTAGGTTGTTTTAAACAAGAGACAGTTATTCCCCAACAGTTCTGGAGACCGGGATTCTAAAATCTTAGTGTCAGCAGGGACACCCTTCCTCTGGCATCTCTAAGGGAGAACGCTGCTTTTTTCCTCCAGCTTCTAGTGGCTCCAGGCTCTCCCTGGCTTGTGGCTGTGTGACTGCAGCTCTGCCACCAAGTGTACAAGCCCTTCTCTTCTGTTTCTCTCGAATCCCCACTCCCCCGCCTTATACTCATCAGGATGTGTGTCCCTGGATTTAGTTTCTACCAGGATGATCCAGAGTGATCTCATCTTGAGGTCCTTAACTCATTTACATCTAGAAGAACTCTCTCTCTCTTTTTTTTAATAATTTTTATTGTTATGTTAATCACCAAACATTACATCATTAGTTTTTGATGTAGTTTTCCATGATTCATTGTTTGTGCATAACACCCAGTGCTCCATGCAGAACGTGCCCTCTTTAATACCCATCACCAGGCTAACCCATCCCCCTACCCTCCTCCCCTCTAGAACCCTCAGTTTGTTTTTCAGAGTCCATCCTCTCTCATGGTTCGTCTCCCCCTCTAACTTACTCCCCTTCATTCTTCCTCTCCTGCTATCTTTTTCTTTTTCTATTTTCTTAAAATATGTTGCATTATTTGTTTCAGAAGTACAGATCTGTGATTCAACAGTCTTGCACAATTCACAGCACTCACCGTAGCACATACCCTCCCCAATGTCTATCACCCAGACACCCCATCCCTCCCACCCCCAACCACTCCAGCAACACTCAGTTTGTTTCCTGAGATTAAGAATTCCTCATATCAGTGAGGTCATAGGATACATGTCTTTCTCTGATTGACTTATTTCACTCAGCATAACACCCTCCAGTTCCATTCACGTCGTTGCAAATGGCAAGATCTCATTCCTTTTGATAGCTGCATACTATTCCATTGTGTATATATACCACTTCTTCTTTATCCATTCATCTGTCGATGGACATCTTGGCTCTTTCCACAGTTTGGCTATTGTGGACATTGCTGCTATAAACATTGGGGTGCACGTACCCCTTCGGATCCCTACATATGTATCTTTGTGGTAAATATCCAGTAGTGCAATTGCTAGATCGAATGGTAGCTCTAATTTCAACTGTTTGAGGAACCTCCATACTATTTTCCAGAGGGGTTGCACCAGCTTGCATTCCCACCAACAGTGTAGGAGGGTTCACCTTCTCCACATCCCCGCCAACATCTGTCGTTTCCTGACTTGTTAATTTTAGCCATTCTGACTGGTGTGAGGTGGTATCTCATTGAGGTTTTGATTTGGATTTCCCTGATGCCAAGCAATGTTGAGCACTTTTTCATGTGCCTGTTGGCCATTTGGATGTCTTCTTTGGAAAAATGCCTGTTCATGTCTTCTGCCCATTTCTTGATTGGATTATTTGTTCTTTGGGTGTTGAGTTTGATAAGTTCTTTATAGATTTTGGATACTAACCCTTTATCTGATAAGTCATTTGCAAATATTTTGTCCCATTCTGTTGGTTGTCTTTTGGTTTTGTGGACTGTTTCTTTTGCTATGCAAAAGCTTTTTATCTTGATGAAATCCCAATAGTTCATTTTTGCCCTGGCTTCCCTTGCCTTTGGCGATGTTTCTAGGAAGAAGTTGCTGCGGCTGAGGTCGAAGAGGTTGCTACCTGTGTTCTCCTTTAGGATTTTGATGGACTCCTCTCTCACATTTAGGTTTTTCAACCATTTGGAGTCTATTTTTGTGTGTAGTGTAAGGAAATGGTCCAGTTTCATTCTTCTGCATGTGGATGTCCAATTTTCCCAACACCATTTGTTGAAGAGACTGTCTTTTTTCCATTGGACATTCTTTCCTGCTTTGTCAAAGATAAGTTGACCATAGAGTTGAGGGTCTATTTCTGGGCTCTCTATTCTGTTCCATTGATTGATGTGCCTGTTTTTGTGCCAGTACCATACTGTCTTGATGATGACAGCTTTGTAATATAGCTGGAAGTCCGGAATTGTGATGCCAGGAGCTTTGCTTTTCTTTTTCAAGATTCCTCTGGCTATTCGGGGTCTCCTCTGGTTCCATACAAATTTTAGGATTATTTGTTCCATTTCTTTGAAAAAGGTGGATGGTATTTTGATGTGGATTGCATTGAATGTGTAGATTGCTCTAGGTAGCATTGACATCTTCACAATGTTGGTTTCCCACTCCATGAGCATGGAACGTTTTTCCATTTCTTTGTGTCTTTAATTTCTTTCATAAGTGTTTTATAGTTCTATGAGTAGAGATCCTTTGCGTGTTGGTTAAATTTATTCCTAGGTATCTTATGGTTTTGGGTGCAATTGTAAATGGGATCGACTCCTTGATTTGTCTCTCTTCTGTCTTGTTGTTGGTGTATAGAAATGCCACTGATTTCTGTGCGTTGATTTTATAGCCTGCTACTTGACTGAATTCCTGTATGAGTTCTAGCAGTTTTGGGGTGGAGTCTTTTGGGTTTTCCACATACAGTATCATATCATCTGCAAAGAGTGAGAGTTTGACTTCCTCTTTGCCGATTTGGATGCCTTTGATTTCTTTTTGTTGTCTGATGGCTGTGGCTAGGACTTCTAATACTATGTTGAATAGCAGTGGTGAGAGTGGACATCCCTGCCGTGTTCCTGACCTTAGGGGAAAAGCTCTCAGCTTTTCCCCATTGAGAATGATAATCGCTGTAGGTTTTTCATAGATGGCTTTTATGATATTGAGGTATGTACCCTCTATCCCTATACTCTGAAGAGTTTTGATCAAGAAAGGATGCTGTACGTTGTCAAATGCTTTCTCTGCATCTATTGAAAGGATCATATGATTCTTGTTCTTTCTTTTGTTAATGTATTGTATCATCTTGATTGATTTGCGGATGTTGAACCAGCCTTGCAGCCCAGGGATAAATCGCACCTGGTCGTGGTGAATAATCCTTTGAATGTACTGTTGGATCCTATTGGCTAGTATTTTGGTGAGAATCTTTGCATCCATGTTCAACAAGGATATGGGTCTGTAATTCTCCTTTTTGATGGGCTCTTTGTCTGGTTTTGGGATCAAGGTAATGCTGGCCTCATCAAATGAGTTTGGAAGTTTTCCTTCCATTTCTATTTTTTGGAACAGTTTCAGGAGAATAGGTATTAATTCTTCTTTAAATGTCTGATAGAATTCCCCTGGGAAGCCATCTGGCCCTGGGCTTTTGTTTCTTGGGAGATTTTTGATGACTGCTTCAATTTCCTTAGTGGCTATAGGTCTGTTCAGGTTTTCTATTTCTTCCTGGTTCAATTTTGGTGATTGATACATCTCTAGGAATGCACCCATTTCTTCCAGGTTATCTAATTTGCTGGCATAGAGTTGCTCATAATATGTTCTTAGAATTGTTTGTATTTCTTTGGTGTTGGTTGTGATCTCTCCACTTTCATTCATGATTTTGTTGATTTGGGTCCTTTCTCTTTTCCTTTTGTTAAGTCTGGCCAGGGGTTTATCAATCTTGTTAATTCTTTCAAAGAACCAGCTCCTAGTTTCATTGATCTGTTCTACTGTTCTTTTGGTTTCTAGTTCATTGATTTCTGCTCTGATCTTTATTATTTCTCTTCCCCTGCTGGGTTTAGGCTTTATTTGCTGTTCTCTCTCCAGCTCCTTGAGGTGTAGGGTTAGGTTGTGTATTTGAGACCTTTCTTGTTTCTTGAGAAAGGCTTGTATTGCTATATACTTTCCCCTCAGAACTGCTTTTGCTGTATCCCAAAGATTTTGAACAGTTGTGTTTTCATTTTCATTGGTTTCCATGAATTTTTTTAATTCTTCTTTAATTTCTTGGTTGACCCATTCATTCTTTAGTAGGATGCTCTTTAGCCTCCTTGTATTGAAGTTCTTTCTGACTTTCCTCTTGTGATTGAGTTCTAGTTTCAAAGCACTGTGGTCTGAAAATATGCAGGGAATGATCCCAATCTTTTGGTACCGGTTGAGACCTGATTTGTGACCTAGGATGTGATCAATTCTGGAGAATGTTCCATGGGCACTAGAGAAGAATGTGTATTCTGTTGCTTTGGGATGGAATGTTCTGAATACGTCTGTGAAGTCCATTTGGTCCAGTGTGTCATTTAAAGTCTTTATTTCCTTGTTGATCTTTTGCTTAGATGATCTTTCCATTTCAGTCACGGGGGTGTTAAAGTCCCCCACTATTATTGTATTGTTGTCAATGTGTTTCTTCGCTTTTGTTATTAATTGGCTTATATAATTGGCTGCTCCCATGTTTGGGGCATAGATATTTACAATTGTTAGATCTTCTTGTTGGACAGACCTTTAAAGTAGGATATAGTGTCCTTCCTCATCTCTCATTACAGTCTTTGTTTAAAATCTAGTTTGTCTGATATAAGGATTGCCATCCCAGCTTTCTTTTGGTGTCCATTAACATGGTAAATGATTTTCCACCCCCTCACTTTCAATTTGGAGGTGTCTTTGGGTCTAAAATGAGTCTCTTGCAGACAGCATATTGATAGGTCTTGTTTTTTAATCCAATCTGATAGCCGGTGTCTTTTGATTGGGGCATTGAGCCCATTTACATTCAGGGTAACTATTGAAAGGTATGAATTTAGTGCCATTGTATTGCCTGTAAGGTGACTGTTACTGTATGTTGTCTATGTTCCTTTCTGATCTATGCTGCTTTTAGGCTCTCTCTTTGCTTAGAGGACCCCTTTCAATATTTCTTGGAGGGCTGGTTTCGTGTTTGCAAATTCCTTTAGTTTTTGTTTGTTCTGGAAGCTTTTTATCTCTCCTATTTTCAATGACAGCCTAGCTGGATATAGTATTCTTGGCTGCATATTTTTCTCGTTTAGTGCTCTGAAGATATCGTGCCAGTCCTTTCTGGCCTGCCAGCTCTCTGTGGATAGGTCTGTTGCCAATCTAATATTTTTACCATTGTAGGTTACATATCTCTTCTCCTGAGCTGCTTTCAAGATTTTCTCTTTGTCTCTGGGACTCGTAAGTTTTACTCTTAGATGTCGGGGTGTTGACGTATTATTATTGATTTTGAGAGGGGTTCTCTGTGCCTCCTGGATTTTGATGCCTGTTTCCTTCCTCACATTAGGGAAGTTCTCTGCTATAATTTGCTCCAATATACCTTCTGCCCCTCTCTCTCTTTCTTCTTCTTCTGGGATCCCAATTATTCTAATGTTGTTTCGTCTTATCGTATCACTTATCTCTAGAATTCTGCCCTCGTGATCCTGTAGTTGTTTATCTCTCTTTTTCTCAGCCTCTTTATTTTCCATCATTTGGTCTTCTATATCACTGATTCTCTCTTCTGCCTCATTTATCCTAGCAGTTAGTGCCCCCCTTTTTATTGCACCTCATGAATAGCCTTTTGATTTCGACTTGGTTAGACTTTAGTTCTTTTATTTCTCCAGAAAGCATTTCTCTAATAACTTCCACGCTTTTTTCAAGCCCAGCTCGTATCTTTAAAGTCATGATTCTGAACTCTAGGTCCGTCACTGTACTAATGTCTGTATTGAGTAGGTCCCTGGCTGACGGTACTTCCTCTTGTTCTTTTTGCTGAGGTGATTTTTTTTCGTCTTGTCATTTTGTCCAGAGGAGAATAGATGAATGAGAGAACAAAATGCTAACAGGTTTACAACGTCCCCAGCAAATATACTGTATACAAATCAGAAAAGACCTGAAACCAGGGGAAAAGAAAGGGAAAGAAAGAAAAAAGAGAAAAAAGAAAAAAAAAGATAAAAACAAAAACAGAACAATACAAACAAAAGCAGAATATGATCAAATATGATCAGGCTAGTGCATAGATCAGTGCCACACACTAGATTTTGGGCGTATTTTGGTCTGTTAGAAAAAAGTGCCTCCTAAAATTTTAAAGGAAGAAAGACATATATGTACAAAATAAGGGTTGATACAATGAAGGGATGGAAGATGACTGTAAAGATGAAAATTATAAAAGATTTTATAAAAGGAATTGATAAGATAAGAAGTTTTTTGAAAAAAGAAAGAAGAAGATTTAAGAAAAAAAAAGAAAAATGGGAGACAATGTGATCAGGCAGGAGATTAGAACAAAGCCATACACTAGTGATTTAGGGTATAGTTTGATCTGTTAGAAGAAACTGTATCTCAAAATTTTAAAGAGAGAACAACTTATATATATATATACCAAAAATAAGGGTAACTACTATGAAGGGATAGAATATGACTCTAAAAATGAAAAATAAAAAATGTTTTTTTTTAAAAACGGGATTGATAAGATGTTGGTTGAAAAAGGGAAAAACAAAAATTAAAAAAAAAACAGTTAACAAAAATTAACTTTGATGAACTAATGAATCATGGTAAAAAAAAGCCATGAATTCTATGTGCAGTATTCCCCTAGCGCTGGAGTTCTCCCATTCTCCTTGATCGGTAAACTTGGTCTTGGCTTGCTGGCTGTTCGTGCTGATCTTCTGGGGGAGGGGCCTGTTGCCGTGGTTCCCAAATGTCTTTGCCGGAGGCGGAATTGCCCCGCCCTTGTGAGTCCGGGCTAAGCAAGCTGCTCGGGTTTGCTCTCAGGAGATTTTGTTCCCTGCAAGCTCTCGGTACAGCTTTGGAGGACCAGGGCGAAAATGGTGGCCTCCCAATCTCTGCCCAGAGGAGCTGAGAACTCGGGGCCCCGCTCCTCAGTGCGCCCCCAGAGAAAAGCAGTCACTCCCGTGTCCCCGGTCTCCGGCCGCACTCCGTGCTCACCCGGCCTGTGACCGAGAGTTTCTATCTCTGGCACCCGACCCCGTGTGGAGTCTCCAAACCCAGCAGATCCCTTCGCTGCGCTCCCACGCCGCTCTTCCCCGGGGGAGAAAGGGGAGTCTCCCCGGGTCTGCTGCTTGTTGGGTCCCTGCTGGAGGAGCAGTGGCCCGACTGGGCCGCGGATCACAGTCTATGGCCACCCCGAGCTGAGAGCCCGCGCCTCGGCTCCGTCTCTGCAGCCGGCTTCCCCGCTCCGATACCTGGGAGCTCTGGCGCACTCAGGCACCCCCGGTCTTTCTGTGACCCCAAGGGTCCTGAGACCACACTGTCCCGGGAGGATTCCACCCCCCGCTTACCCACTGCAGTGACGTCCCTCAGCAGAGCCAACTTCTAAAAGGTCCAATTTTGTGCTCCGCAGCTCTATCACTTGCCAGAAGCGGCCGACGGAGGCCCCTCCCCCGCCATCTATCCTCCTGAATATTGCCTCGGATTCACTTCTCCGCCCGTCCTACCTTCCAGTAAGTGGTCACTTCTCTGTTCAGGGAGTTGTTGCTCCTCTCCTCTTCGATCTCCTGTTGAGTTCGTAGGTGTTCAGAATGGTTTGATCCCTATTCAGCTGAATTCCTGAGACCAGACGAAATCCAGGTCTCCTACTCCTCCGCCATCTTGCTCCGCCCCCTCTCTCTTTTTTTTTTTTCAGATAAGCTCACACTCATAGTTTCTGGGAATTGGGCGTATATTTGGGGAGGGGGGGCTTCCTTTAATCCACAATAGTCTGTCTTATGACCGCCCCCCAAATTCTTGTCCAATTCCCATGCAGCATACATCACCTCATCCCCAGCATCCAAAAGTCTCAGCTCATTAGAGTATTAACTCTAAGCCCAAAGTCCTACGTAATATCATAAACTGCAAAGTCCCTAATGTATCCACCAGAATCATTTAAATCCAGTTTGGTTAAGAACCTGAGTAGAATCCATCTTAAGCAAAATTTGTCTCCATCTAAAGACCTGTGAAACTGGAAGCCAGAAAGCAAGTTACCTGCTCTCAAAATGCAGGCCAAAGAGAGAGGTTCCCTTTCCAAAAGGAAGAAAATGAAAAGAATAAAGAGGTCACTGGTCTCACTAATTTCAAACTCAAGCAGGGCAAATATCATCAGATTTCTAAGCTTGTAAGTAATCCTTTGGCTTTAGGCTCTGCCCTCTGGGCCTGTGGAGGCTGCATCTCCCCAACCACAGTGGCTCTCCCAGCTCTGAGCCATTATGACCATTTATCACAGTAGATATAAATAACAAATACATCACTTCCCAATATCTTCACTTAAAATCAGATTAAACAGCCCTTGACCTGTATCTCTTCCCCACCAAACTTATTTCTCACCAAGTATTTCCCATGACAGTAAATGACAATAATTCCTTTAGTTGTTCTGACCAAAAAATCTGAGTCATCTCTGGCTCCTCTATCTCTTTCATATTACACATTAAATCCATCAACAAATCCTGTTGACTACCTCCAAAACTCTCTGAATTTGACCACTTTTAGGTATACCTTTGGCATTACACCTATGGTACAAGTTTCCTTTGTTTTTCAGCAAGTGGACGTTCAAGGTCTGAACCTTGTCTCATAATTCTTTGAATTCTTTGTTTGG
The DNA here is from genome assembly GCF_009762305.2 of Zalophus californianus. Lineage (NCBI taxonomy): Eukaryota > Metazoa > Chordata > Mammalia > Carnivora > Otariidae > Zalophus > Zalophus californianus. Next base: position 185,164,731 of record NC_045598.1, read on the forward strand.
TGATTTCCCACACACACCTCATTACTTTTCCATATCATACATCTCTGGTCTCTACAAAGGACACGTGTGTGACAATATTTTATAAGCTGCAATAGCATGGTATTCCCACACTCACTGGCTTGATTCGTAATTTGAAGGAGCAAGAATGTTAATTGGGATCTGAAATACTTATGAGAATTAATATAAAAACTCATGAGGAGAGATAGCACCCTCCTGGTCACCCACATCTATACTTGACCTCTAGAAATCTCCCATCAGAAAAGCAAGTAGAGACCTTTTAGAAATCATGTTGCATAATTCTCTCTGAGGTCCTCTAGTACCATTACTGGAGTATATTCATTTAGAAAACATATATGTGTGATATTGACAGAATAATAATTTTAAATAAAAAATGACTATTTTTTTGAGCATAGTATATGCTAGGTTCTGGCTGGTAATCACTCATCCATTCATAATCATTCATTCCTAATTGTGTAATATCCACTGAGTGCCAGGCACTCTCGCAGACATTTGTGATTCCATAAACATGATAAACAATTAGTAAATAAAACATAATGATTTCATTTTAGGATGATTGTAAAGAATTAAATTAAAGCAAATTTAAAGACTATAAGGGGATTGCGAATTTGATGATGCTGTTTTATATAAAGTGGAATTGGCCCTAATCTTCCCATATTATATTATTTTACTCAATCTTTACAACAACTTTGAAAAGTAGGTATTATAATTTGTAATTTAAAGATACATTTACTGAAATTTAGTGAGGTTAGTAATGTGCCCAATACCATACAGCCAGTGAAAGCATAATCAGAAATTGATTTCTCAACTTCTTTTTTTATTTTATTATTTTATTTCTTCCAGATATGTATACTGCCAAATCATTCAGAACAGGAATTGTGCCTTATTTATTCAGGATTCAACAATAGTATATTACCCTTCTTTACCTGAAAGAGCTTACAATATCCCTATTTATCTATCTATCTATCTATCTATCTATCACTTATTTATCATAGCTCATATAAGAAAACCCACTATTTTTGGGGATCTTTGATCAAGCATGGTTATTTTTTTTCCATTCAAAGTTTTTAATTCTTACCTATATTCCTTGAATAGCAAAACTTTGCCTTAGTAGGTAGATGGCATGACCCAATAAAAGAAGAAAACAGAAACAGGAACAGATTTTGATATAAAATAATCTTGGGATTCAATCTCCACTTACCAGATGTATGACACTGAGGTAGTCACATACCCTATTTGTTTCTTAACTTCCACATATGAGTAAACTCATATGGTATTTGTTTTTCTCTGACTTACTTATTTCACTTAGCATTGTACTCTCTAGCTCCAATCATGCTTTGCAAATAGTAAGATTTCATTTTTTTTATGGCTGAGTAATATTCCATTGTATATATACACCACATCTTCTTTATCCATTCACCTATCAATGGACACTTGAGCTGCTTCCATAGTTTGGCTATTATAAATATTGCTGCAATAAACATTAGGGTGCATGCATTTAGGATGATTTAAAACACTTTGAATTAGTGTTTTTGTATTTTGGGGGTAAATACCCAGTACTATGATTACTGGATCATAGAGTAGTTCTATTTCTAACTTTTTGAAGAACCTCCATACTGTTTGTACCCTATTGGTAATTGAGGTTCCTCAGTTGAAAAATGGAGGAGGGAATGCTTACCTCTAAGTGTATTTATGATGCTTAAATGACACAATAGGTATTCAATGCTTAACAAATAGTAGGTATTCAGTAATTAATAGTTCTTTGGCTTTTAATGGGAAAAGTATGTTTCAGTTTCCTTATCTATAAAATAGGGATAATAATGTCCTCTTCTTAATTGATCTGTTTTGAAGATAAATAAGATAGAATATGTACTGGGGGAACTTCAGTGGCTCAGTTGGTTAAGCATCTGACTCTTGGTTTTGACTCAGAAACCAGACTCTGGTCCTGGGATCCAGCCCAGCCTCAGGCTCCATGCTCAGCAGGGAGTCTGCTTAAATGAAGGAATTGTAGTTAATCATCAATTCCCTTAGTTGCCTCAAAAAAATCCTAATATATGTAAAAGAAATCTTGTATAATGTCAAAGTTTCTGATCCTGTGTAACCTCTTAAGTTCTCAAGAATAGCTATAGAAATTTAAATCCATTTATATTTTCTTAAGACAATGAAAATGGGGGTCATCATACTGTATAAAGTCATATTTAGAGATGAAATCTAAGATTATATAAGGAGGAGTGATGACTTTAGTGGTACTGAAATAAAGTTTCAAGATTCATGGAAGTCATCAATATTGTTGCATGAGGAAATGGATCTCAGGAAAGAAAAAGGGGTTTCTCCAGGTCTTACAACTAGCCAACCAGAACAAGGACTTGACCCCATGTTCTATCCCCTCAACCCTTAGTAAGTATGCCCTCTGAAATTAAGTTGTTTTGCTTATCTGAGTCACATCATTCTTTATGTTTATAAAGGTTGCAATAATGCCTTCTTTGTAGGGTTATTAGAAGGATCCATTGAGATTATGGACATGATTTTTTTTTTCATTTTTTTATTATTATGTTAATCACCATACCTTACATCATTAGTTTTTGATGTTATGGACATGATTTTTGTTTTACCTGTGAAATAATAAAAGTTTGCTCATTATCACTGGTTTCAGTTAAAGCTGTCTGATTATAATGGAGCACACCCATTAGATGGCTTCACTAACCAGGCTGTCTATGCTGAGAACGGGAGGAAGAACTCAAGAGCAAGTGGTAGACTCAATGCAAAGCAACAATGACATATAGAGGCTGAGAAAATGTGGCAGTGATGATAGAACTGAAAAGTAAAACTCAGGCAAAATCAGGCTTGTCTGAGGGCTAGGAAACAAAGGGCAGGTCTGATGAAGTTAAGAGAGCTGTTAGTGTCAGCAGGCTGTGTTTAACAAAGCAGTATCAATGTTGTGTATAGCACCTTAGCTATTTGCCAACTAAGAAAAAACTGGGAACAACAGATGCAAAACTGAAAAGTCCTGAGGAAACCAGTACATAAGAGTGAAGCAACCAAGTCAGTTGTTAGAGCTACATCTTCAGTGCAGGTAAATGACATGGTGTGCCATTTTGCCAGGCATCCTTCAAAATCTATTTTCTTTGCTCTACATAATATTGCATTTTCTTTAGATTTGAAAGAGATTCATTAATTCTGCCTTTGTTACTATAAGCATGTAATGGCATCTTTCTATAATGTATAGTGACATCAACAGACGGATATAACCTAATTCTGCCCCTGGGACCATCATCTATTGCCTATTATCTGGTCATTGTGTTTTATTCTCTGCCCACAGACAGTCTACACTGATGTGCTTATTGTGTCTTCCAAAAGAGGTAAAACAGTCTTGGAGGCAAATATCAGAAGTTCCGGTTATTAAGAGAAGTCTCCCAAGAACGAGAATAAAAGTCATTTCTTTAATCATAATGGATTGGAATGTCATTGCCAAAATTCACCAAGTTGTTTATGATACCGATTCAAAGTAACTTACCCCTCTGGATAAATGACAAGGTAATGAGATTATAACTGGCATCCTCATTTGTCTCTCTGCCTCCGGTCTGTGCTGCTTCTGGGCCAGGCTCTCCTCAGCTCAGCTGCCAGAGAGAAGGTACTAAGATGCCAGTTGAATTGTCCCTCCAGTCCTCCAGGCTGAAACTCCCCTGAGAGACCACCACCGATTTGTAATAAAGTGCCACCTCCTTAATTTAGCAGTTAAGCTTATTCATCATCTGTTCTTCTTCTTCTTCTTCTTTTTTTTAATCTTTCTTTGTAACTTCATCTTCCCTCAATTAACTACAGATGCTCTTTCCTCTAGTTTCTCACATTCTTTTTATTTTATTTTTTTTAATTTTTTTAAGATTTTATTTATTTGAGAGAGAGAATGAGAGAGAGAGCACATGAGAGGGGGTAGGGCCAGAGGGAGAAGCAGACTCCCTGCTGAGCAGGGAGCCCAATGCCGGACTCAATCCTGGGACTCCAGGATCATGACCTGAGCCGAAGGCAGTCGCTTAACCAACTGAGCCACCCAGGCACCCAGTTTCTCACATTCTTCACTTTGGGCCATTCTTTTCACATGGATGTGTTTGTTACCTGCTTAGGGACCTCCTTCCCTGTTCTGGTTCTTCTTGCTCACAATGAAAAGCCAGCATCAGGCATCACTTTTTTCCAGGATTTCCTTGTCTTCCTTCAGTTCCTAGCATGATTCCAGAGACTAGCATTGTCAGTGACATGCTAAAGGTGTTTAGTGTTTATATGCTGAGTGAAGAAATGGATGAATGAACCAATGAAATCAGTCAGTAATACACCGGCGTAAAATGTAAGATATGTCTTCCTAAGCAAGAGAGTACTGGATGTTCCTACTTCATCTTTTTTTATAGGATGAAAGGAAAGGAAGCAGTACAAATTTTCACTGCACAGAGTGATGGGAAAATATTTTTGACCTAAGAAAGCCTTTTTTATGTTAATCTCTTAAAGGAGGTGGGGAATCCTGGGAATGGATTGATGGAGGCTTCCACACTAATATTACTGATAACAAAGAAAAAAAAAGCACTAGTGGCCTAAGGTTTATGTGCACTTTACATCCTTCAATAAATATGGTGGTTTGTCATAGAATATTTGCTAATAAAAGCTCCTGAAATTTTTATCTTATGACCCCAGAACATTGGAAAGTATCAGGTCAATGGGATAAATGTTTGTTGGTTAAGGAAATTAATTGAGTGATTGAACAAATTATATTTCTGTGAAACATATTAAAATTGTGGTCAAGAGAAAATACGTGGTGCAGGTATCAATATACATAAGTTCTTTCTCTCACTGTGCCTTGCTCTGTCTGTGTGACCTTGACTACTTCCAGAAGTCCCTTTAATTTCTATGGCCCCCAGCCTAAATCTTGAATTTTCTGTTGATCCTTAAAAATTATAATTTTTTAAGGAACATTCATTCCTTAATCCATACAATTTCTCCGAAAGAATCTCATTACTAACCTCCTTATTTCAATATTTCTTAAATATATATTTTCAGCCTAGAATCTATGGCTATAATCCACTAAACAAGTATTTTTTATACTTTCCATGTACTTCTGGGCACTGTCCTCCAAATATAACACAAATTTGAAATGTTCAAAAGTGAAAAAATTATCTTTACCAAAAGAAGTTCCTTAGGCATATATTCTCTGTCCCAGTTAATGATAATGGAACCCAGTTGTCCAAGTGAGAAATCTTAGTCTTTTTAAGTTTCCATTGCTCCCCTGACATTCAATACATGCCATTCTAATGCCACTCTTTAAACATCATGCAAAGCCTTCTTCTCTTCTTCTTCTTCCTTCTTCTCTAGATTCACAACTACTGATTAAACTCCAACCTCTATAAACATTCTTCAATGCGAGGACATGGATGGAACTAGAGGGTATTGTGCTAAGCAAAATAAATCAGAGAAAGACAATTATCATATGACCTCACTCATATGTGGAATTTAAGAAACAAAACAAAGGATCATAGGGGAAGGAAGGGAAAAATAAAACAAGATGAAATTAGAGAGGGGGACAAACCATAAGAGATGCTTAATCATTGGAAACAAACAGGATTGCTGGAGGGGAGGTGGATGAGGGGATGGGTAACTGGGTGATGGGCATTGGGGGGGGGCCTGTGATGTGATGAGCACTGGGAGTTATACAAGACTGATGAATCACTGAACTCTATATCTGAAACTAATAATACACTATATGTTAATTAAATTTAAATAAAATAAATAAATAAAATGTGACTGAAATACAAAACAAAAAACAAAAACAAGATAAAACCACTCCTCAAGGTCTCCCTGTCTCCATTCAACACTATAATCCACCCTCTACACACTTGCCATGATGTTCTTAAAAAAAGTAAAAAGTGTACAAACACACATATGGGCCATATAAGATTATGTCCCCTTCTTCCTTAAGATCCACAAGTATTTTCCTGTGGTTTTCAGTGTAAAGTTCCAACTCCTGAGCGCAGCATACAGGGCTCTCTAGGGACTGTCCTCCACTTCCATCTCCAGTATCCACTCCCCTTGCTCCTCCAGTCAACCTGCAGAAACACCTGCAGTGTGTTTCAATATACCATGTTGTTTTATACTCCCATGGATTTTCATACACTCTCACTGCCGATTTAATGTGCTTCTCTCTCTCATTTTCCTGGTTAATTCCTGCTTATCTCCAAGATTACAGAAGGGAGCAATAAGTATCTATAGAACTGAACTGATTTAAAATGTCATATGGCAGGGTAGACAAAGCACTGTACAAATGATCTTTAAGCCAACATCCCATTTTCTTCTTTTTTCATTATAGTAGTATGAAGAATTGAGAAAGTTACTTAACCTCTTTGTATTTCCACATTTCTATACCTAAAACGATATTTTCAATGCAAGGAATGGTAACCACTCTTTCATTGTAAAAATCCCAAGTGTTAATGAGGGTAGAGTGACTCATTTTGACCTCATTACATGCTCAACAAACAAGTGTTTGAACTAATTCTGAAGCACAGAAATGTCATTTTGTACAAATAAAGATGTAAGGGTCAGTGATTAGTTTTCATTCTTACAGCGTAGGCATTGTGTTTTAATGGTTGTTGAGAGCTCTCACAATACATTTTCCAGGATACAGAAAATAAAGAACCACATACTTTTTTTCTATAAATGTTAACTGAAGAAAGAATATATACAGCAGACAAAGGTCATTGATAGGTGATTAAACTGCCATTACATCCCAGCATGAAAGCAGATTAGAGGAGTATATGCAATTAAAATCAAATTTCTACATTTTGATAACTCACCTTCTAGGACTTAAAATCTGTAATTATTTATAACAATACCGGATTATATACTATTGGGGAAAACATTTTGGTTTAGACAGAGCACAGAAAGGAAGATATAAACATTTCTAGCATTGCCTTCTGAAAGGCTGCTTTGGACCTCCTTCTCTGTTACTTAGAGTGGATAGAGCCCTCCTGTTTGCCAGCATTGACAAAGGACTCCCTCCCTGATGAAAAGTTACCGGGCAAATTGTAGTCTCCATTCAAATGCAATGTATTTTATATTAAGAACTCATGAATGGATGGAATGCTGCTTTTATGTAAAACACATCAATTACAAAAAGGCCTTAGTAACTGCTCCTCTAGTTAAACTAAATTTGACTTTCAGAATTAACTGCGTTTGCTCTTTAAATGGATGCTTGGGAGTAAAGTTTTAGTGACCCTTCCAGTGGGGGTGAAAAAACTCAGATGTGAAAAGATTAAAATTGAATGAAGATGATATTTGGCTTGATATAGTTTGACTATGCATCCAACGGAAAAACAAAATCAGTGGCTTGAGTTCTACCAAGAAGTAACTGGACTGTATATATATTCATTTATTCATTATTTAATTTTCTTAGCCAGCCATTTAAAAAGATCCAGAGATAAAACCCACAAAGAGGTATTGAAAACTTAAGAACAGTCTTAATCCTTACTAAAGGGACCATGTTGATTATGAAAGTCATTTAGCATCTAAGTGTTTTAGTTTTTTTTTTAATGTGCCAAATGGAGAAGAAAAATCTATTAATAGGAAAAATACATTTTTTAAAAAAAAGTCCAACCCTCTTTCATCATGCCCGAGAACAGAAAAAAAAAATCATAAGACTGAAGAAAAAGGACACAAATTTCTGGACAACTTGAGTTGAGAATTCTTGATTTAATAAGCATAGAGTTTAAAGATGCCTGTTCAATTAACTGTAGTCTTAAAATGTGCTTTTTAAAATATCTTTTTTGCTTTTCTCTAATGAAATCGATGGGGTAAGAAAAACCCAAGGCCTTCTCCTCTTTAAAAGGGAGTTCCCGGGGCGCCTGGGTGGCTCAGTCCTTAAGCATCTGCCTTCAGGTCAGGTCATGATCCCAGTCCTGGGATCAAGCCCCATATGGGGCTCCCTGCTCAGCGGGAGGCCTGCTTCTCCCTCTCCCACTCCCCCTGCTTGTGTTCCCTCTCTCGCTGTGTCTCTCTCTGTCAAATAAATAAAATCTTAAAAAAAAATAAAATAAAATAAAAGGGAGTTCCCTTAGACAGGTGATAAATGGCCATTGGAAGTCAAGCTATGGCTAAGATGAAGCAGGACTCATGATTTTAGGGGGAAAAATGTTCGGTATAATTTTTATTTTTTTTATTGTCTCTTTTTGTTACTGGAGCTGTGATAATTCAAATTTCATTTTTATGTGTAATTTTTAAATAAAAATAATAGATATAAACAAAAAAATTTGTTTAGTAATTATCAAAATTATAATTTCAGGCTACTTTTATATGAAATATATCTATTACAGAGAACCCTTCGTAATATCTCTAGTTAGATAAAATCTACCTTTGTGAGTTAACTATATTTGCTCTTTTAAGGACTTTATGTTGAACAAAATTATAGAGATCCTTTATATGATAGGGACAAAATCAGATGTCAGGAGATTACAAAGAAATGAAGGTATTTTTGATTGAAAATACTTACTCGGCTGCACATCATAAACGAATACTGGAATTGTTTCTGTTCCACCAAAACTTGCCTAAATTGTAGCCACCCCTGAGTGTAAACTTAGTTTGATATAGAAGTAGACTAGAGGTGCTCAAAATGTGGTCGGTGGACCTCTGAATGTTCCTAAGTTTCTTTTAGGGAGTCCATCAGATGAAGGCTCTTTTCATAACAATATTAAGCTGTTAATTAACACACTTTTACCGTGTTGACATTTGCAATGAAGACTGCACAAGACCAAGGTTATTAGAACCACTGGTGCCACAGCGGTGGTTCCAAAAGTTACTAGCAGTCATTAGATTTGATGAAGTGGTAGCAGTAGAAACCTTGATTCAGTTAAAACTCATGTCACCAATATACAGCTTTTCAATACTCTATGTGACAAAATAAGAACTGTGCATAAAGCATTTCAGAAATCTGATGGCTGTCTCCAAAAAAAGACGATCAAGTTCTGTCATCATCTTTGATGATCTTCAAGATTTCTAAACTTGCCAAGTTGGGACATTCCTGTTTCACTCAAGTGAAAATAGGAAATATAAAAGAGATCAAGATGGAAATTTAGTTTCAAAATCCTAACTATATGATCTATTTAAACCACCTAACAGCCCTGTGAATTAAGTACCTGTTTTAAAGGTGAATCCTTTTCTTCAATCATATTCTAATGAAAAGACAGTTCTGAGAAGGAAGTAGAAAAAAGTTATAAAGTAGTAAAGAATAAAAACTTTTTTTTTAATTCTTTTTTTTTTTTAAAGATTTTATTTATTTGACAGAGAGAGATAGCGAGAGCAGGAACACAAGCAGGGGGAGTGGGAGAGGGAGAAGCAGGCTTCCCCCGGAGCAGGGAGCCCGATGTGGGACTCAATCCCAGGACCCTGGGATCATGACCTGAGCCGAAGGCAGACGCTTAACGACTGAGCCACCCAGGCGCCCAAGAATAAAAACATTTGACATAGGGGGCGCCTGGGTGGCTCAGTCGTTAAGCGTCTGCCTTCGGCTCAGGTCATGATCCCAGGGTCCTGGGACCAAGCACAGCGTTGGGCTCTCTGCTCAGCCTGAGTCTGCTTCTCTCTCTGTCCCTCAGGAGGAAGCCTGCTTCTCCCTCTTCCACTCCCCCTGCTTGTGTTCCCTCTCTCGCTGTCTCTTTCTCTGTCAAAAAGTAAATAAAAAATCTTTTAAAAAATTTGACATAGAATATTTGGAGAGGAGTTATCTTGCTTTTATAGTTGAGGTTGTTGGCATTAATGGGTATATTGTTTCATTGTTGTTAAAGGGTGTATAATTTTTAGACCACTATTTTCGAGCATCTCCCCTACATCAGATACATATTTATTGAGCATCTTGTGTGACTATGATACCACTAGACACTTGTGAGGCTGTAGAAGAATAAATGATAAGGAGATTAAGCAGGTATGATTTTGCCTTCAAACATGAGTTAGGGGGAGAAAAAACAAGTAACAAAATAGGTAGAAAGTGATTCTGAATTTGTCAAAGTTCAGTTCAGAGAAAGAATCTACTCTGGCTATTTTAAGCATAAAGGATTTATTACAGGATATTAAATGGATTACAAAGTCATTTTCAGGGCTTAAAAAAAAAGAAAGAAAAAACTCTGTAGATTCAGCTTTCAGAAATATCTCCATAAGTGACATTTGAGAACAGGGCTACCAAGAGATCTGCCATCTATCCTCTGATCTGAAGATCTGCCCATCTGGGACATTGCCACTCCCACTGTTTGCTCTGGGGTCCACATCCACACCACAGCCCAGAGTCTTTTGCTATTGCTGGCAGTTCTAGAGCAAGGCTGCCATTTCCCTAGTGGTTTCCCCAGCAGAATGGAAGCCCCACACCTCATGAGGCTAGTGATCTCAACAGCATGAGGCTACTGATCAAACACTGGAAGGTGCCAATGCAGCCTCAGGGAAAAAGGGAAAGATCCAAGATTGAGCTTGCTGAGAGAAAACACAGAAGTCCACACTCTTGTCACTCTTGCCTTCCAAGTCACCTTTGTGTGCATCAGACTGACAAATCACAGTGGCTTGTCTAGGACATCCATCATCTGTACTACAGAGAGCACACTGGGGGAAGAGGCTGGAATGGGTATTGACAGTTGATTCACTATGCCTAAACTTTTTTGATAGTAATAATAATAATTATTATTAAGGAATATCGGGAAGGAAATAGTAACAAAGGGTAGACTATTTCTTCTAGAAATGTGACCATAAAGAGAAAAATAGATAAAGCAGTCCTTTGAAAGAAAGACATAACTAAAGGAAAGCTCATATATATTTTTAATTTAACATGAAGATAATTTGAAGAGTGAGGGGGAGAAATAAAGGAAGGGAGAGTAGATGGTACATTATCAGCAAAATTGGTGAACAGTTTTTAGTTATTGCAGACTAAAAAGCTGTGTAAACATTGAACATTCAATCCGCCTCAAAGGCAATGTCTATTTTTCTGCATAGACTTGATAATGTCCTTTATAGTCAACTCATCCATTACTCTGAGTTGGTCAGCTGCCTTCCATCTCAAGCAGCTATGTCACTGGTCTCTGGAGTTCTTTCTTTCCCTGTGTCAAAAAAATGGATATGTTTTTCTTCAGGAGGAAATTATCCTATTGATATTTAGGGCTATTGAAGAAGGACAAATAAAAATTATCCAATAATTAGCCAGTATTCTTAAATCTTGTTCCAGAAAATATCAAACTGAAAAAAAAATCTAGATTTTGTTCCAGAATATTATAGATTTTTGTCCTAGAAAATACCATATTCCAATGGTATCAATCAATAGTTATATGATTCTGAAAAGATTCCTTAAGAGTTATTATCATAGAATAAAAGTCACATCTCATAAAAAGAAAAAAAAGGGGAGGCTGTTACTTTCCAGTAAACTCTATAGGGAATTCTTTATATCAGTTTATAAAAAGTGTTAAAATTGTATAATTATAACCATCTCTCCACTTGCTCTCACCTGCAATTTCTCTCTTTTCCTTTAAGGGTCATTAATTTATCATTGAGCATTTGAATATCCAAAAATACTACATTCTATTTTGAAAAAGAAAAGGAGTACATAATGTTCAAATGCCAAACACCCTGTGATTGAAAGAAAAATCAAAATAAGAATAGTCCATTAAAAGTTTACTTGCAATTCATAAAGTTCACTGTGATTTCATCAAAGGCCTCCCTTCTGATTAACAAGGAAACTGGAATCTTCTGACATTCTGAGGAGGATAGAGTGGTGTCAAAAGGACTGAGGAGATTGAGTTATGGCAGAATTTCATGTAATTTGGCGGAATCCCAGAGGCCTGAATCTTATTCTACACTTGGGAGAAAGAATCAGGCAGAGGAACCCAGCAGCCTGAAGGAGATGATGCTTACTACGGATGGGAACCCTGAAAAAGAAAAAGAAACTCAATGGTCTTAGAATATCTGCCATTGCCCAGGCCAGAAAAACCTTTTTAAGTTCACCACCGAATACTGCTTTATTCCTTCAGTAAACATAAGCTCTAAAATGGTGGAAATTCTTACCTGTTTTTTTTCACTTTTGTGTCTCCAGAATCTAGAATACTGACTGGAATATAGTGGGTACACCATGCATGTTTAGTGAACAAATGGGAATAGTTTCTGAACTTGCCTTTCCTTCCCCTAGTCTATTCTCACCTTCATTTATCAGCCATATTACTATTAAAACAGCACTCAAAACTTAATTTTACAATGCCACTCTCATTTCTAGTTTCAATAAATCTGCTATTCAAACTGGAGACCATATCCCGAGGGGACTGGGAAAACTCAATCAAGATTATGGCATTCAGTAGATCTTTTTAATTAGACAAAATAGCTCAGGGAGAACTTAAAGGAGTGGCTTTCCCACCAAACTGATAGGCTCAAGAAGATATTTGTTTTTGAATAAAAAATTAAAGGCAACATAATATGTCACTTATAATTCAATCAAAAAACAAAATTAAGGGGAAGTAGTGGAGGAAGTAGGCAAATATATCAGGTATCAGAATTAGGTTTCAAAATAATTGTGTGGATGATAATTTCCACATAGAATTGATGGGATTCAAATACACTGAAAAGAAAAAAAAATTAAAAGATGGTTAAGCTTCCGAGAGAAGTATATTGCCCAAAGACCTACCAACCTAAAAAAGAGTGAGATTATTTGAGATTGAAACCACTCTTTATCCTTAACCTTTTTAAAGCAGGAACCAAGCTAAGAAAGCTTATTAGCAACCAGGGAAGGCATACTCCCTGATGCCCATTTTAGACATGGTTAAGGAATCAGATAATGGAAAATGAGCAATTTTCCTGAGCATGACCAAGGGCCCCAAAGAACATGGAAAATAGGTCTATTCCCAGAAAATAAGTGAATTACAACCCTCATCAAGGAGCTCTCCCCACCCCTAAAGTTGGTAGGAGGGGTATCAGAATTTCTACAGAGTAAAAGTTCTGTTTTTTTAGAACTTATTTCCCATAGTTACCTTTCCAGATGGAATTGTTATCCCGCTCTTGTTCGCTTTTCTCATGCGGCGTATTCCTGATGGAGATAACTTTAGTTTCTATGTCTCCAAAATACAAAGAGCTTCAACTGCACCTGATAGAGAGACTGCCTTTTGGTAGGTAGGCTTGATGTCATAAATGGATATGATATCTGGTTACTTCTATTAATAAAAGGGGCATGGGTAAGTGTATTTTATGTGTGGGAAGGAGAGTGAGCCAAATATTTGATGACAGGAAAGCAGCTATATCTAATGTTATTAGTTAAGCTGGACTGTATTAAAATCCAAAGCCTTGTTTATACTCTTTTTTACACTGAACAGTAAAAATAGTCCCTATGGTTTTTGTTTACCCCAGTCTCTCCGGGCATCTCCATGATCCTGCTTGATTCTAATAGTTGGGTCAAAAGAGGGTAAATAGAAAGAACCTTCAATGTAGAAGCATCAAAAACAACTTTCATTCAACTCAGTAGGTGCCATTGGCAATATGGTGGCCCGTAGCAGAACATCCTCAATGACCTAGACTTCATTATTGACCCATAGCCAGCTCCTACATCACTGGAGGTGAAGAGGACTTGAGCTCCATCTAGAGGCTGGCATGAAGAACTTACATACAAGAAATGGTGCAGAAATCAAGGAATCACCATTACGATTGACAAACTAGAATTTGATTCTAGGTTTCCTTTGAAGAATACAATTGCTTCTGTTAAAAATGTGCAGAATTTAGGGGCACCTGGGTGACTCAGTCAGTTAAGCGTCTGCCTTCAGCTCAGGTCATGTCCTCAGGGTCTTTGGATCTAGCCGAGTTGGGCTCCCTGCTCAGTGGGGAATCTGCTTCTCCCTCTCTCTCTGCCCCTCCCTCCCAATCATTCTCTCTCTCTCTTTCTCTCTCAAATAAATAAAGTCTTTTTTTAAAATGTGCAGAATTTAATAGAATTAGTGCCAAGAAAAGTGCTTATAACATTGGCATGTACTAAACTCTCAAAAATATTGGTTATTTTTGTTACCACTGAAATTGTCGACTCCATACATGGAACCAAAATTAGGCTACCAGTAGATGGTTATTCTATTACTGCCCTGATACATAAGTATTAGAAAGTGACACATTACAGCATTATAATAAAATTTTAATTTAAAAAGTCTGTCACTAAAATCAGCATCAAGCTCATCAAGGTCAAGTATTCTAAGAGATTGCTGTTTGGAATCAGATTGTGTAGTTTCTTAAGAGACATATAAGCAAGTGCTAATCATCATTTAATCACCTTGAATTTGTATTGTAAACACTTATAACTATCAATTTTAAAAAGTTTCCTTGTAAAGATTTAAATGATATTCACATAATTTCCCCATTGCAGTGCATTTTAATGAAAGTGGAAAAACACCCTTGGAATTCTTGGAATTGAACTACATGCTGATTCTGTTACTATTTCAGGGTATGTTTGAAATGGGCATATTTTTATAGCTAATCATAAGAGGAGGGTTTCAATGACCATAAGTGCTTATTTTTGTATCATGATTTTTTTTTGGGCTAGTTAAAGTCAGAAATAAAAACCATGATACACCAGAGATGAGTTCCAGTTGCTTTGAAGGTCATACCTCATGTTTTTTGAAATTTGTGCTAGAGTTCAAAATGTCTATCAAAGGAAATTTACCCAACACTGGTGGATAGGTGTGTGAGGGAAGGCTAATCGATGGATAATAGATGAAAATTAAGAAGGACTAAAATCCATTTCAACTCATTTCTTTCCTCCAACTATCTGTTTTGACAATTCACAACAAGTAATTAAAAGGAAATAACAGTTAAGAATTTTCCTCAGACTGCAGAAAAAATTGGCCTTTAAGATAAAGTGTGTTAAAACATAAACTGAGGCATATTAAAAATTTTAAGAGTTAATCTGAGCAAAAATCAGTTCACATTGGGCAGCATGAAATCTAGCAGATAGAAAGAAGCTCCGAGGAGCTGTACAAGATGAATGACTTTTATAGGCAGACAGGAGTGGGAACAAAGGAGTTACACTAGGCAAAAAAGGCAAGTCGGTTATTGCAAGTTTACTTTCCTTTAGGAGATGATGGGTCTCTTGGGTAGATTACCTAACTAGCGCTGATCAGGTAATTATAGATTGCCTGGTTTAAGATTCCCATTTCTGGGGGAGCCAAAACTATAGTTTGGTGATCTGGGTTTGGTGATATAGGGCTTCCTTATCATAAGCGACTCCACTTGGGGCCTGTTGTCTTGTTTTTGACAATTGTAAATACTATAGATACACCACTTAATAACATGTGGCAAGGTCCAAGTCACCATACCTCTCCAAATTCCAGCATTCTCATCTGCAGGTGATAATAATTCTTACTCTTATATGGTTGTTGGAGATAATAACATGAGGCAAAATATGCTATTCAATGAAAAGTTTCTGGAACATAGTAGCAATTCAACCACATTTTACTTAAATATAGATTCTTGGATGAGGAAATGTTCCCAGGGCTAATGATCTGATTGAGGAACCTCATGTGGGGACATGTATCACACAGTTGGACATGCTTTCATGGACAGAATCAAGTGTTGCCAAAAAAAAAAAAAGGAGTCTAGGGACACCCAGATGAGTATATATAAAACTGGTGAAATCTGAATAAAGTCAGTGGATTGTATCAATGTCAATTTTTTCATTGTGATATTGTATTATAGTCATGCAAGGTGTTATCACTGGGGGAAATGTGGAGAAGGGTACATAGAATCTCTACGTATTATATCATACAGCTGTATGTGAACCTAAAATCATCTTAAAATAAAAAGTAAAAAAAAAAAAAAATCTTAGAATGGTGCTAACTGCTGTACTAACTTCTGATCAATCTATAAATATAAGGCCAGATACAGGAATGATGAATAATAGAGATGAGCCATCACCAGGTGTGTGATGGTTCCATTAATGAAATTATAGAGGACAAAAGAAGGTGGATGATTTGTGGATGACTTCTGAAGTATGTCAACACTTCTAGAGAAAACATCAAGAGGGCATTTTTTTTTTTTGACAGAGAGGTGGACCCTTGTGAATTTAAAGCAATCTGGATGAGAAGCCTTATGCCCTCAACCCAGGAGATGCTGAACGAAAGCTGTAATTTAGTGAGAAGATTCAAGTCAGTCACTTTGTTGCCTATTCAGTCCCTTCAATTACTGGCCTTGTTTTTATGTATTTATTGTTATTTTGTGGATTCTCAACAGCCACCAACTATTCACGTTTTCATATGTTATTTAGTTAAAAAACAAAGAAGTTTCTGAGCACATGCTGTTAGTTGTGTGCAAGTTGTGTGGGTGCAGAAGGTCGATACTACAGGGTTCCTGCCTGAAAGGACTCCTGAAGGAGAGATGGAGAAATAAATTGACAAGCACGGCATAGTGTGATAAATACTAGGAAACTCCTGTTACCTAATTTATATATTCACCCACAGTTTTTTAAACTATTTTTTAAATGCCATGCAGTAAATGTACATAGTTTCAAAAATCAAATTATACCAGAATGATGGGAAGTAAAACAGTGTTCCACAGCCCGCTCTACTTCATCCTTAAGTTTTGTTTCACAGAGGAACCACTTGCAGTTCTTAGGGATGTTAATTCTAGTATTTTCTGCTATATTGTAAATCAATAAGCATATATAATTGTTTATGCTTTCATTTCCTCTATTATTATAATTATATAATTATCCTTCTCAGTATAGGCATCTGATATTCTATGCTTACATGTTTTTTCTGTTGAACCTTTTGTTTTTCTTGGAGTTAGTAATTGCCTCATATCTGTCCTAGGATTTTCCTTTACCTGAATTATAGGTATTCACTTTGCTTCTATTTATCTTAGAGCCCCTGCAGGATCCCACACCTTCCTCTTTCTTGTGGAAAATGAAAATCTTTCATTTTGGTGGAGAACAAATCTCTAGTAGATTCCTCCTAATAATAGGTGAAAAGACAGTAAATTTTGGAATGCCTTTTTAAAAAAATCTTCAAATTAATTGACAATTTAGCTGGATAAGGGATTTTAGTTTCTTTATAGTTGCATTATGAAGAAATGTCCATCTTTCATCTTCTGTGCCATTTTCCATTCTCTGTATCTTTAAAGGCCAATACTTTTTTTCCTTTAATATAATTTTGGGTATGATATTTATTAATGTTTATTTTGGGGGAGGGAAAATGAGCATATTTATTCAATGTGCAATTTCTAATTAACCAAATTCCTTTTCTATTAATTTCTTTCCTTTCTTTTTTCTTTTTCTCCTCCTTTGCACCCTTGAGAGTCCTGGACTGTCTTCTCTTTGGGGAGGTTCTGCATTTGAACCAGGTCTAGGAAGATTAAAGTAAAGAAAGATGGCATAGTGTGGGAAACCCTAGACTTCTCCCTTTCTCTCTCTCCTCTCTTATAAGAAAAATGAGACAACCTATAAAGCCCAGGTCAAATTGGGGAAAAAGTCATCAAGGAAATGATGTCTTCTGCCCCATAAAGTTAAGATGCAGAAAGCATCTTTGTAATTGACACATGACCTGAAAACTTCACAAATGGCCTTTTTCATAGACAGGTTTACTGAAGTATGATTTACATACTATAAATTTTACCCTTTTCATTGTACAGTTCTAGGAGATTTGACAAATGCATGGAATTGTATAAATCACCAAAATCAAGATAAAAATAATTCCATCATCCTCCAAAATTCCCTCAGTATTCTTTGTAGCCAGCCTGTCATCCTGCTTCTACCATTGGTCCCAGGTCTAATTTTAAAGATCTGACCAGGATTTCAGTCTTAAAGAGTAAGTGATTCTATGCTCTGAATGATAACTAACTTTAGCTAAATAAGCGGAGGAGTCAGAGGACATTTTGGCACAAGGAATCACATGTGAAAAGACTTCAAGGATGCATGAAATAGCATGTTTTACTAAACTGTCAGGGCTGAGCAAAGCTGAAACCAAGGTTCTTTGGGGTGAGGCAGAGAGCAAATGGGACAGAAGTCTGGAAAGGAAGGCAGAAGCCAAATCACAGCAGGTCAGCAGCAATTTATCAAGGTATTCAAAATTAATGGGAAGTCTATTTAATATTTAAACAATGGAGAAGCATAATGAGAACCTCTTTTATTTTTATTTGTGTTGTTTATTAATTCATCCAATCCTATATGCTAACGAACACAGGAATAAAAAGATGTCATCCAGGAGCTTTGAGTTAGGAAATAAGTTCTAAAATAATTGCAAGTTTAATTACAAATGTCATTTTTATATGAAGTTGTTTGCATATAAAGTAGAGTCTGATGTGGGAAACAAAGGCAGAAGAAAAATTATTAAATTTCATACTACTTAACAGCCCATTGACAAGTCCTTGGAACAGGCAGAGTCACATTCCTCTAGGAACTCAGCTGCCTTGATGTTAAGACTTTGCTAAGGGCAAAAGTCAATCTTAGTCCAACCCCCAGGACCCTGTAAGTCTACTGTAACATATAAAAATTCCTTTGGAAACTTCTTTTATCTCTACCCCCCCCCACCAAGATACATGTTGGCAATCATCCTCATGACCCAGGTGCAGCTCCTTCTGCCCACGGGTCCTGTCCCCGGGCTGTAATAAAACCACCTTTTTGCACCAAAGACATCTCAGGAATTCTTTCTTGGCCCTTGGCTTCGAGTCCTAACATCTTTCCTACATCAGAGTCCAAAAAGAAAAGAGGGAAAATATGGAATGTAACATTTACCAAATTGACATCATTTCAAGAATGTTGAGCCTCTGCTGGGATAGGCACTATGGGAAATAAAGAGGAATTTGCAAAGTAGTTTAGAGACATTCCTTCATAATAATTATCATAATTAATAAGTCTACCGTAGGCCGAGGGGTAGAAGTATCGTGAAAACATCTCCTTATACAAAATCAGGTCTATGTTATTCTTCTTCTTTTACAAACAAGAAACTGAAACAAAGAGAAATCAAATTAACTTCTCAAGTATCAGAGATAATAAACGGCAAATACGGTTTTAACTGATCTCAAGGCCGATGCTCTTTCCGGTATATTTCCTTCTACAAATCAGGAGACTTGTACTCTTGTCTCACTTATATTCCGTCTTTAACTCTAAACTTGAAACACAGACTCTTGTTTTGAAATCCCTGTTATCTTTTCAAGAATACGCTGCTTTATTTAACTCCTTTCACTCCCAGCACAAGTCTTTCAATTTCTAAATGATGGTCCAGGCCTGTTCCTGCATGAACATGTTCAAGTCTGTTCTATGTATGTAATAACAATGATAATATTTGTGTATCTAAGTACATAATACACACATCATCCCATGTCTGACCCCATCTCTCTGTTCCCTTTCACAACAAAATTTCTCCAATGAATTTTCATGTGCTCTGTCTGCATGTTCTCAATTCCAATTCTCTTTTCAATCAATTCCACTCTGTTTTCAAATCCAAAACTACACAGATTTTTTTTCGTGATAAACATAATATGCTTCCAAAACTTCTGCCTTCGGCCCTTGACCACACTCTCCCTGAAAATCTCTCCCTTCAGGGATTCTGCAACCCCACACTAACCTTCCTACCTTTCCTCCTCACTGATTACTCCCTGGTCTCTTTACTCAGAGACACTTTATTTACTCTTTACGTGCTGTCTTCCCAACGTGACCTCTAAATGTAGATGTGCCTTTGCATTTTGTCCTGGAACCCACCCTATGCCTCTCCTTTGTTATATTCTTTCCCCAGGTGATTTCATCAGCCCCCTAGATTTTATTGACGTCAATGCATTAATGATTCCAAACCATCAGCTTAAGCTTCTTACTCTTTCCAGAGTTCCAACCCCGTAGATGTAAACGCTTCTTTAGCTTCCATTTGCATGTCTAAAGAGACAAGAGGGAGCTCTTGATTGCCCATTATACTTGAATCTCTCCTAGCCTTCACCCCTGCGTGTGAGTTGCAGCATGAACTATTTCGTGCTAAGGCAAAAATCATGGGAGTCATCTTAATATTTCTTTTGCTTCTCCCCACCCCCACACACTTTATTTCCAAATCCATTAATTCAGTTTCAAAATATAATCAGTCTCTGCCTTACTTTCCTTTTCACAGCCTTCACTGTGGCCCAAGGCAGAGTTATCCCTAAGCTGGATCACCACCTAGGCTTCTAATTGGTCTCTTTGGATTTCAAGCTTTTCCCTCCGCAGACCACTTTCCACATACACTAAGAGTGGTTGCTTCAAAATGTAAATTATATCATTTCATTTTCCTCCTTACAACTCTTCAATATCACCCTATTAAATCTGAGCTAGAACTCAGACGTGTAACCCCGGACAATGAGGATGAATAACTTGCCTCTTAGTAATTTATCTCACGTTTGCACTCAGAATTCTCTGCACAGGGCTGGCTGGTTTTGTGTGGTAGCTCGGAGAGGACTATATTGACAACCCTAACTAAAATAACCAGCTTCAGTTAAGTCTCTATATTGTGATCCTGTTTAATTCTGTCAGTACACTTAGAAAAATCTGTAATGATCTAATTCTTTGCTTGCATGTTCATGGTCTGTCTATTCCACTAAAATATCATCTCTATGAAGATAGGATCAACTCTATATTAATTTTCTTCCCAGAATACAGCAGTACTTGGTACCTGTTAGGTGCTCAATAATTATTTCAGTGAGTTAATACATATAAAATTCTCAGACCAGTGCCTGACATACTGTGACAGCAATAAATAAATAAATGTTAGCCATTGATGTGATTTTCATCAATATTTTTATTAGTTAAATAATTGAATGAATGAATAGAATAAATTATTTTCAATTCCCTCATTTGAATGTGAAAGACATAAACTAAATATTCCTTGACACCCCAAATGTACCATTAAATTATACTTTAAAATCACATGGTGAGAATTTTCAAATGCTTGCCCATTTTCCATCTGCTTCCTTTAATGAATATTAATTTATGGCAGCTCACTAGATCTAAGATACATAGTGAATAATGGTTAAAAAAATGGTATCACTTGAGTTTATTAATTATTCTGAGATCCACGTTCTTAAACTTAAAGGTAGATAGATAATAAGCCCCAAGTCATTGGATTGTTGTAAAATTTAGATGGGAGAGCTTGTAGTGTTTGGAGAATGCTGAATCATTTGCTGTGGATGTGGAGTCAGTGTTTCTGGACATGGAAAGTCTTGTATGCTACCTAGAAGACCATGGAGGGAAAAGAACCTGCTCAACTCTTTTCCACTGTAGATATGTCTTCCTATAGTCAAGAATTGATAGGAGGAACAGATGAGGAGCTTCAGATTACCTGAGAAAGGTGAAAAAATATTTTCATGTATTTTAATATTTTAATATAGAATAGCTATCCAGGTGTCACAGTAATTCCCATTGTAACTGTTTGGTGAGACACTGGAGAGCAGAATGGGAGGTTAGAGGACGAAGGTGATCTATTACGAAGCTATTCCTGAAAAAAAAATATACTCTCTGTGAACTAGTAGTTGTCAAATGATTTAAAATTAGTGAACCTGTTTCAGTTGGTTTATTTCTCTGAGCTGTAGTCTCTTTATTTCTGAAATAGCACTGATAAAACCTAAAATGTGAGCATGTCCAGCACTGTTCCCAAATTATACTTAATAATTAATGGTTTATTTTCCTTTTTCTTTCCTTAACATTGACTTACATCTAAACCAAGCGTTTGTTCAACAGATTCCCCTGTCACAAGAGATACAATCTAACAAAATGCACACACTTACGCACAAGGGAGATCGTCTGAGAAATAATTCCTTCTGGTTTAGAGATGACAAAATTCTATTGGTTTCTTCCCTTCAGACCTTCTCTGTAACAACATGTTCATATAATTTTCTGATTGGAGGGGAAAGAGTTCAAAGAGCCTCTCAAGATGAACCATTCAAACACAGGTCTTCCAGAGTCTTTCTGGAGTTTGATTATGATCAAGTTTAATTCCATCATTGGCAATTGGGATCCATATTACACAGAAAACTTATAAAATTATAGAAATATTTTTGCTTACTAATCAGTAAGGAAGAACGTGCTTCAGCCTTTGTACAAAAATGATACATAGTAAACTCCTTAGATGTAAGTTCTTTTTTTATCTTTATGTCTTCTATATCTAATACAGAGCTTGATATACAATTAGATGCAATACATGTTTATTGAATTAAATGTACAAGTGCCTGAATGGAATATTTTTACACAGATTTTTAAGAATTAAAACCCAACAACTCATTCTTGAGCATTTTCAGTGCAAAGTTTGCAAAGATTAATGAGAGAGCTTCTTTCCTCCAACAGCTTATAGTTATCAGCAAAGGTGATTATCTAAAAAAGATCCTAATATAAAACTTCCTGTGATTACTGCTATGATAAAAGTAAATTTATACAGGAGCACACTGAAAGGAAATATTAAATGCAGCTGGAAAGAATTTGAAAATATACATGGAGCAAAAGGAAGTTTAATCAGTCTTTCTTTCTTTCTTTCTTTCTTTCTTTCTTTCTTTCTTTCTTTCTTTCTTTCTTTCTTTCTTTCTTTCTTTCTTTCTTTCTTTCTTTCTCTTTCTTTCTTTCTTTCTTTCTTTCTTTCTTTCTTTCTTTCTTTCTTTCTTTCTTTCTTTCTTTCTTTCTTTCTTTCTTTTTTTTCTTTCCTTCCTTCCTTCCTTCCTTCCTTCCTTCCTTCCTTCCTTCCTTCCTTCCTTCCTTCCTTCTTTCCTTTCTTTCTTTCTTTCTTTCTTTCTTTCTTTCTTTCTTTCTTTCTTTCTTTCTTTCTTTCTTTCTTCTTTCTTTCTTTTTTTCTTTCCTTCCTTCCTTCCTTCCTTCCATGGGTTTGATTACAGGAATAAGCAAAAGAAGATAATGGGAGAAAGAGGGCATTTTAAGAAATGGTGGAAAACCTGGAGTTTCTAAACACAAAGTGTTTTGTACAGAAGTGGGAAGGGAAGGATCTAGCAGAGCAGCTTGGGGGTGAGACAATACCAAGGATATTATGCTAAACAAGCAAGGCAACTGTGGCTTTGGACAGTGCCAATGTAGTGTGTCCCAAGCCTAGGAAAAAGTGAGCCACCCAAGGCAATATTCTTTGAGGGACTCTGCTCACATGTACTTTTTAACTCACATGGTATCAAAACCCTATGAGTCAGCTGTTCAATCAAGGCAAGATCCTTTTGTAGAGAAGCTCTTCAACTTAGTCATCTTTGCACTGTATGGAGCTCACAGCAGGGTTTGTTAAGCACATAGTGCATGTTCTGCAATAATAACTAGAAAGATTATCTGGTAAATCTAATAATTAAATAACACTATCAAGGCTGTATTCAATTTCTCTTCCCCAAGGAAGCAATAACTCGTAATAACTCTATGACTAAGGGAATAGTAGACTAATGTGTTCCTCTAGGTCTCAGAAACTGTCATGTGCAAACAAAGCCACTCTTGTCCCAATATCTCTACACTGGAACTTTTCTTTTTGCTCTTACTTAAGTTCCTACTCAATAATTACAGATATTTTTATTTGTCATTTAAGTAGCATTTCAAGTGGGGCGCCTGGGTGGCTCAGTCAGTTGAGCATCCAACTCTTGATTTCAGCTCAGGTCATGATCTCCAGGTCCTGAGATGGAGCCCTACATTGGGCTCCGAGCTCAGCACAGAGCCTGCTTGTCCCTCTCCCTGTGCTCATGCTCACTCTCTCTCCCGAATAAATAAACAGAATCTTTTTAAATGCCAACTATTTTACAATAAATTTTCACAATTTTACCTTATTACGTTTTTGTGCATCAAAGTGATGCTACCCATTGTAGTGCATATAGAAATATAGAAAGCAGAAACAAAATCACCTACGTTCAGATCATTGAGACAATGAATGAAAACATTTGTTTCAGAGTTGCTTCTAAACCATTTTCTTTACTGACTGGAGCTCATATTCTATAATTATGATTTCATTCTATACTTTTTTCTAACATTCTACCAGAAGCATTTCATTTCCCATAATATTAAAAAGAAAGGTACTTTCTTTGGTTATATACTATCTAATGCTACTTTTCTGACTTTTCCTAAGATAAATTATTAAAAGTGGAGCTATTGAATAAATTTGCACAAAATTCAGTAAAATGTCTTTATATCCAGTGCCAAAATTTCCTTCAGCTTCTGGTATAATTGATTTATGATGATATTGCTTTATTTTTCCTTTCATATATTTATGGCTACTTTAATCTGAGATTAGTGGAGTCCCTATTGTGTACTCATTTTATTCCAAATCTGAACATTTAGCCACTGTGTATAGTAACTCTTATAAATTAATAATTATATAAAATGGGTAAAGAACATAAGAGATAATTTAAAAATAAGAACAAATGGCAAATATGCATAGAAATACCTTATCAACATTCATTGATAATAATGTAAAAGTACAAAATATCAAATAGCTGCTCTGTTTCACTCACTAAAATTAAAAAAAAGTTTACAAAATGTACTTTTGTACAATAGATTCCATTTTTTTAGTTTTCTGTTTTCTATTTACTATTCTATTATAATCAGACTTTATATATTTTTCCTTAAATATATTTATATAAAATTATTTTTATAGAGCCATGCTATACTATGTTTAGTTCTTTTTAATTTTTGGATATTTTTATTGTTCATATTTTGATTACCAATAATTAAAGCATAGTTAATACCTTTTAACTACATATCTATATACTTTTTTGAATGTAATATTTTCAGAATGAAATATTCTTTGCTGCTTAGGATGAAAGTGAGTTAAAATCTCATACAACTTTGACTTTCTGAATCTTTTGATATGATTTTAATACATAAACTTTTCAATATTCTTTATTGTGTTTTTACAGTTTAGGGCTATTATGTTACTCATTGTAGCTTATAAATCTTGTCAATATATTAAAGTCCTTCTTAGTCCATGTTTTATTTTAAATTTTATTTTGATATTAATAAAGCCTCACATTTATACACAAACATATAGTATTTGCCTTTTCTTATATTTAGCAGTTATGTTTTAGTGGGACATTTATAAAATATACGTATTTGAATTTCGTTTTGGCATAAGAAAATCTTTTTCATTAGTTGAATCACTTATGTTTGTTTCTATAACTCTCATTCTTGGTTTTCCTTTTTCAAATTGTTTTCTAAATACTTAGAGTTTTTTGTTTTGTTTTGTTTTAGTTTTCTTTTTCAAGTTTTTAGATTCCAGTTAGTTAACGTACAATGTAATATTAGTTTCAGATGTAGAATTTAGTAATTTTTTTTTAATCCATAAGTTTTGCTTTACAATTTAAGTGTTATTTGCTTTGAATCTACTGAAAAGTAATACATCAATTTATTAATTTGATTAATATCTGCCTTTAAATTTTCTAATATATTTGATCCCCTGGTTTCTGATTATGCATCTTAGAAAGAAAAAAAAGTTCCTTTGAGTAACATGTCGAATTTATCAAAAATTTATTTTCATGTAAATTTTTGAATTTTTCCTCTTGCATGTATTTTTCCCTTTAGTTAAATAACCAGGATTTTCAGCTGTAGATATTTATCAGTAAAATATTTCTATTTCATTACATGATTTATTTGTATCTCAAAACTATTTTCTTTATTGGCATGAGTACACATATATTTATATACGTATAATTATATATCCATATACAAATAAGTTTACTTAAGATTATTTCATTACACATTTTATACTGCTTTTATAAACTGTTTTCCCTCTTTTGAAGACCTTAACATCTTAGTAACTACAATACGTATACGTTCATGTCAATATATACATATACACGTGCACATACATGATATTTATATATAAAACACACACACACACACACGCACGCACGTGCTTCTTTTGAGGAAACATGTGAATGATCCAGAGCTGTTGTGTTGCACTGCGCTAGGAGATGATGATCTATAGTGTATCCTATGTTAACAGTTCTGCTTGGAGTTAATGATGCATGCAGCAGATATTGGTAGTATGCTTTTAGAGCCCTATTTATCTGAAAATATTTCACTGACGCATTAATGACCACTTGTCTAAAACTATATTTAGGGTTCCCACACACAGTTAGTTGGTATCTTATTGTCTTCTGGTGTTTCATGTTAAAGATGAAGCTGGCGTATAGCCAGGCTATCTATTCCTCCATCCCTTTCCCAATGGTTAACCTGTTTATCATTTCTAGGACAATGTTGCCAACTTTAATTAAAACATTTTACAGAGTTATATCATAAGATTGTATTCAATTTATTGATGTTTGGTTGAGATGTGTTTACTTTTCAGTTTTAGGTCTAGCTATCTATATAGTTTTTAGGGTAACTTCAAAGAGGTATAATTTATATATTTTTACTAAAAATAATCCATTTAATGGGCACTTGGGTGGCACAGTCAGCTAAGCGTTCTTTCGATTCTTGGTTTTGGCTCAGGTTGTGATCTCAGGGTCTTGAGATTGAGTTCCCCCATGGGGCTCCATGTTCAGCACAGAGTCTGCTTGAGGATTCCTGTCCCTCTCCTTCTACCCATTTCCCCCACTCTCTCTCAAATAAATAAATAAATACATAAATAAATCTTTTAAAAAATAATAAACCACATAAGTATATGTAGCTTTCTGAGTTTGACATGCATAAACACCCATTTAACACCACTGTGATTAACTTCTAGAGTATTTCCATCACTCCAAAAATTCACTTATTCTCCATCCCAAATTGCCCCCAAATCGAACTCCTTCACCAAAACTTAATTTTACCTGTTATTGAACTTCATACATATGGAATTGTGAAATATATATTCCTTTATATCTAGTATCTGGCTTCTTTCACCCACCATAATGCTTTTGTGTTTTACTTGTGCTATTGCATGTATCAGTAATTTGTTCTTTTTATTTTTATTTTTTTATTTTCATTTATTTTATTTTTTTTAAAGATTTTATTTATTTATCTGAGAGAGAGAATGAGAGAGAGAGAGTACATGAGACGGGGGAAGGTCAGAGGGAGAAGCAGACTCCCTGCCGAGCAGGGAGCCCGATGCGGGACTCGATCCTGGGACTCCAGGATCATGACCTGAGCCGAAGGCAGTCACCCAACCAACTGAGCCACTCAGGTGCCCACTTTTTATTTTTATTTTTTTTAGTAATGTTCTACTAAATAAATATATTTATCCTTTTATCTATTGATTGTTATTTGGACTGTTCTCAGTTTTCTGTTATGAATAAAACCACTATATCTATGCACAAGTCTTGTATGGGCATGCATATTTAATTCTTTTAGTTAAGTACATAAAATTCAGTTGCTGGATTATAATATAAATGTTTGCTTGAGGGGCACCTGGGTGGCTCAGTTGGTTAAGTGTCTAACTCTTGATTTCTGCTCAGGTCATGAGCTCAGGGTCTTGGGATGGAGCCCTATCAGGCTCTGTGCTCAGTGGGAAGGCTGCTTGAGATTCTCTCCCTCTCCCTTTGCCCCTCTCACCCCCTCGCTCATGCACCTGCAAGTGCTCTCTCTCTCAAATAAAGCTTTAAAAAAAAGTCTAATTATAAATGTTTGCTTGACTTTATAAAAACTGCTAAACTGTTTTGCCAAAGTAGTGTACGATTTCCCACGCTCACCAACAATGTAAGAGTTACAATTATTCCACAAACCCACCAACATCTGGTGTTTACAGTCTTTGCAATTTTAACCATTCAGTGGTTGTACACTGATATCTCGCCGTGATTTTAATTTGCATTCTCCAATGGCTAATGTTGTATACAGACTTCTAAAATGGCACCTTGTGATTTCCATCTTTTGTTATTCACCATTCATGTCCTTGTTATAGGCCCCTCCTTTTGAGTGCGGGCTGGTTAGGACTGTTTCTTTTTTTTTAATTTAATTGAATTTATTTATTTGATAGAGAAAGAGAGAGAGGGAGAGCACAAGCAGGGGGAGCGGCAGGCAGAGGGAGAGGGAGAAGCAGGCTCCCCGCTGAGGAAGGAGCCTGACATGGGGCTCGATCCCAGGACCCTGGGATCATGACCTGAGCTGAAGGCAGCCACTTAACCGACTGAGCCACCCAGGTGTCCCTGGTTAGAACTGTTTCTAATCAATAGAATACAGTAAAGGTTATATGATGTAATTTCAGAGATGAAGTTACCAAAGATTATAATTTCCATCTTGCTAGCAGATGCTTTCTATTGCTGGCTCTGATGAAGGAAGCTGCCCTATTGGAGGGGTACGCCCTGAAAGGGACTGAGCACGGCCAGCAGGGAATCTAGGTCCTCAGCCCAACAGCCCACAAGGAACTGAATGCTGCCAAAACCTTTTTAGCTTGGAGAAACATCTTTTCCCAGTTGAGTCTTGAGATGAGACTCCAGCTCTGGCCAACACTTTGCAATCTCAAAGTCCCCTGAAGTAGAGAAACAAGTTAAACTGTGCCCAGATTACAGATCCATAAAAACTGTAAAGGAATAAACATTTGCTTTTGCAGCTGCTAACTTTGGGAGTAATTTGTTCCACAGAAATAGATACTATAAGTAAATTTTCCTTTAATTCTTAAAGCATATTCAGATTAGCTTCTTTAAAGCCTATGCTAAATTCAACCCCTGGATATCTCAGGATTGTTTCCTACTCTGTGCTTTTTCTAGTGTATGATTACACTGTAACTTTCCTTTGGTTGTTTAGTAATATTTGAGTATATGTATTATATTATGATTGATACACTGCAGATACCCTAGATTCTGTTGTCCTCTGCAGTCCTTTGATAATTTTTTCTAGAAGGCAGTTTAATTATTGAATGATCACTTCAGACTTGTGGTTTAGTTTTATGTTTTGTTAAGACAGACCTGTGGAAACCCAATGTGGCTCCCCATTTCCACCTTTATATTCTGTCTTTCTTGCAGACCAAGTCTTTGTTTTTGGCTTAATTAGGGCATGTCTAGAGAACACCTTGCTTTAAGATCTTCCTATTACTCTTAAGGCATAGAATTTGTGACGTCCCAGTTGGGTATTTAGGGTGGTGGCAATAGACGTTAAAAAGTCCTGCACTCTACCTCAGTCAGAACCTGAGCATCTTCCCGAGCTGTTCAGACCCTAGTTCTTCTATTCTGCTCCCAACTCCACAGCTTCTCTCCAGATAAACTTGTATATTCTTGCCTACCACATCTTTAGCCAGCCCTCAAACCCAAGACTCTGGGGGAAGCAAACATGGACTTCAATCCTCTTGCACAACTCCTTTGCTTCTAGTGTTTTGTCTTGCAAATTCCAATTATTTTAGCTGCCCCAAACTCTGCTTTCTGCCTCCTCAGCCTAAGGAAACTATCATGCTTTTCTTGGACAAAAGCTTACAGTGTGGTAATTGAGAAATCATTAAAGGTAAAGGCAGGCTGGGCTGGTCATGGGCATCATCTCATGCGATTCCCTACTTTTAAAAATCACAGGTGTATTCCAGTGCCTATAAAATGTTACCTCATATAGTTTCCCCTAGTTTTATGGCTGTTTACAGTTGGTGAGACAGTCCAGTGCCAGTTATTCTGTCAAAACTTCAATAAAGTCTTATTCTATGGGTTTCAATAAGTGCTTCTGTTTTCTGTACTCTGTTATCTTTGTTACTTTATACCCTAATTCTTTTATTAATGCCTCATATTCTTTCTTACAGCCTTTTCAGTTCTGTAGCAAGTTTTACTTTTATGTTTGGTAGAAAATCAGAAATTTGACTTCTTGTTTTGTTAAATTTTCTAAAGTCTTCAGCATAACAATTTTTTTTTTCTTCTATAGTCTTAAAATTTAGAATATTCCACCTGGTCATGAAACTCATATGTCTTTCTTGATTTTATTTTATTCTTAAAGATTTTACTTGTTCATTTGAGAGACAGAGATAGAGAGCACAAGCAGGGGGAGAGACAGAGGGAGAGGGAGAAGCAAACTCCCTGCCGAGTAGGGAGCCCGATGTAGGTCTCTATCCCAGGACCCCAGGATCATGACCTGAGCCGAAGGCAGATGCTTAACCTGGGCCACCCAGGCACCCATGTCTTTCTTGATTTTAAATAACTCTATTTTAATAACTACTTTCTCTGTGTTCACCGAAACAATGTCCTCTTAATTTCTATTGGGAGTTCCATTTTGCTTTTTTAAAATCAGTTTCTGTATATATTTTAATCTTTTGGAGAATAAAACATTACTTTGAGTTTTCAAAGAGCTTCTCTTCATTGAATTGCAGTTCTAAATGATATTTTCCTAGATTTGGTGATTTTTCTTTATTTTTCAAATTTGGTACTTAGTCTAAACATTTAAAAATAGATTCTACCAACTATTTTTATGGGAGTAGGTGCTATTCTCCTTATGATTGGATTGTTTAAGCATATTGTTAATGTGAAGTAGAAGTTCAGAACTGCATCGACCTATGTAAGTTGAGAGATACTTGGAATCACAGACACTGTCTGCAGTAAAATTTGCCTCTACTTTCCTTTGTTGTATTTCATGAAGTCCAGTCATTCATGCCCAAGATAAGTCAAACATGCTTGCTATCTACTGAGTACTCCCATTCACTGACTTTGTTTTCTGTTTGCAGTCTTTTTGTCCCCTCCCACTTTCTTCCTCTGCAGCCACACACACCAGGCATGATCCCTAGACCTTGTTCTTGGCAGGTGGGAGTTCATTTGCTCTCCAAATCTTTTACCTCCCACCTTTTCTCTGAGGGAGAGCTGTAAAAAGGTTTGTCCTGGGTCACTTCCACTTACCCCTTTGGCATACTGTCCTTTCTCAGAAACAGTAATGAGTTGGAATGATATAACTTCCTCCCAAGCAATGTAATCACTCATTTAGCTTAGAAATTAGTGGTACTTTTGGTTGCTTTGATAACATCCCCAAGATTTATAAACAGCAACCTCCCCCAACACACACATTGAAATTGGAACTGGAGAAGGAAACATAGGTAGCTGAGCTCATTGTCATTGTACCCAGAAAGTAAAGGGAATCTTAACTGAATATAGACTGGTATTATATGCACTAACATAAAGGCTTATTATCCAGCCTAGTGAAGGATCAAGGAAGCCACAACTAAGTAAATCCACAGAATGGAGCTATTCTACTGGACTACATAAAATCCCCAAATATCATGACAAATATCATGACAAGTATCATGACAAATATGATACTAGAGTACTGGGCATGAAGCTAGCACATATCTGTGCAGAAAGGAAGTGCTAGCAGGTAACTATTAGAGCAGGCATTATGTGAGGCCGAGTTGTATAGTTCTGACAGACCAATTATGAAAAGTGACATATTTACAAGGTGTCAATCTGTCAAGTAGATGGAGACTAAATTGGCTCTGGAATAATTTTTTGTAATTCTTTCTGCCATTTTCTTTGACCAATGTGCTTAACTTTGGCCTTTCTTCCTTCACATACTTCAGCTGATTTGTTGGCCCAGGAACTGGTAGGTACGTCTATAGACCAGGGCAAAGGGGAAAGCAACTCACATTTACTGTTCACTTATGATCAGATTTGGTGTTAGTTTAATTACAAGGATGACCTCTGTTAATCATCATAACACCTTATGAGGTTGCTATTATTCTTGTTAAAGAATCACAAACCCATGGTATACAGCAACAAGCCCAAAGTTACACAGTGAAAAGGGAAAGAACATACACCTTTGAAGACTTCTTCCTTTGACATATCATTCTACCTTAGTGCAGATATTTAATATTGCTTTTATTTCACTCCCTTGTAGTCATTAGTCACCTTTGTTCCCTAATTGAACTCTCCGAGGGCAGACACTGTTTTATCTCTTCATTTCTTACTTAGAAACTTAGCACAATGGGAATCAGAAAACATCGATTTCATTCCAAAACTCGTAGAATAACAAGATGGATAAATTTACTTGGAAGTTGAGACTTAAGTTATAGTCTGCTTTCTATCTCCTAATTGTTCTCATTTCTTAATCTATACAACGGGTCTAGTACCTGACCTGTAGGAACATCGTAAAGATTAGGAAATGCAACAACACAGCACAACAATACAATACAGAGGAAAAAACACGAGTGTCTAATACATAGATAGACTACATCTATGGCTCCTTCTATGATCAACACCCTCCAAATCTCGTGTAAATGCACATACATGCACACACTAGAATATGATATCAATTGGGAGTTATATGAGGAGGGTTGTAGTCCTGATAGGGTCAACTTTTTAAAAGTTATATGGTATCTTATTTTATGGATTCATCATAATATGTTTAAACATCTCCTTACTGTTTTTCAGTATTATCTATTATACATTAGGCTGTAATCAAGATACTTATACATGAGTCTTCATTTTAAAAGTACTTTTACTGAATTATTTGGGTTGGATTCTGAGAATAAGCACCATAAAATTCAGGATAGAAGTCTAATTATGCTACTAGTGTGGTTTCCAAGCAGTTTGCAGAGATCCGCTCTTTCACTAACAAAGAGTACCCGCGCTGACTCAAGACTCTCCTTTGATGAAATAGTAAATGCGATTACTCACAAGTTCAAATCTTTAAGTGTGGATTAGTCATTTACATATTTTGTTGGGTGAATTCTTTTTTCTTTTAGGTGAGTAATTTCTTTACGTTGTTTGATCCAATTTTCATAGTGATCTTTCTGATACCTTGACAAGTGAGCTATAAGTAAAACACCCCTAACCCTAAAATTCACCGTAGATTTTTAGACAGATGAAATCTGAGGAAGCTGACTTCGACACTTTGTTTGTTTGTTTGTTTTTTAAAGATTTTTTTATTTATTTGAGAGAGTGAGAATGAGAGAGAGAGAGTACATGAGAGGGGGGAGGGGCAGAGGGAGAAGCAGGCTCCTTGCTGAGCAGGGAGCCTGATGTGGGACTCGATCCCGGAACTCCGGGATCATGACCTGAGCCGAAGGCAGTTGCTTAACCAGCTGAGCCACCCAGGCGCTCAGTTGACTTCGACACTTTGTAAGTAAATTGTTTTTATGCCTATTTGTTTTTCCTTGCATAGTTATCAAGTTTTAGTGAATTGTTATAAGCAAAAATGTTTAATTAGTTAATTAATTCAAAAATATGTATTAAATATTTACAAAGTAAATGACAGTATATTATACACATTAGTCCTGTATAATGCATAGGAAAGCTGAGTGTGAATAATACCTTCACAAAGCTGTGTCCAGTTGGATATACAGGCAAAGTACAGACAAAATAGAGTATTTAGGAGGGGGATTAAACAGAGCCAATTAAGTGCTCTGATTTCCACCTTTAGGGAGGCCTGACCCCTCACCTCAAGTTCAAGAGGACTTCATGGAGAAATAAAATATCTGACCCTTCAGTTGGGAGGCTTGGTGTGTGGGAGGCAAACTATTGCCCGTGAAATCCTCAAGGAAGGATTAACTGCCTGATGGGTAAGCCAGTAGAGTTGTATCTGTTCTGAGATCTACCTTTATTCCTGGGGTATGTTCCTTATGGGAATATAAGGAATCACCATGGACTATGGATTAGAGATCCAGCAGCACGGTCTGTGTCCTGTCCAACAGAACTACCACATGGATCAAAGAAACTGAAGGTGAACGCTCATTTCCTAGATGCTCTGGAAAGATTTGCAAGAGATTCCTTGGAGTAGTGTTGCATCTACCCAGGGCAAAGAAACTTTATGTCAGAGAGAAAGAGCAATTTCCAGCTATAGCCCATCAGAGAAAAAGCTTTTACCTATCCCCAGAAAGAATCTATCATGAGATCATCCAGTTAGAACTAGCTCTCCCTCTCCTTTCCCCCTTGCCCATGCACAGCCTCACAAGCATCAGTTAGAGCAGCAAGAGAGAAGGAAGAAAGTGCACAATGCAAGGCTGTCAGGGCATTGACAGAACATGGATATGGACAACAGCAGTGTTTGAAGTCAGTCTAGATTTTTGCTTCTTACAAAGAGCTGGGCATTGTAATTGCCAGAATACGAGTGTTTTGTGATTTAAAGTGGCTTTAGGACAATGAAATGACCAAGAGTGAGCAGAAAAGTCACAAAGTCTGTCTGTTTATTTTTTTCAATTAATATAAGAAAAAAAGCTTTTCTGAATGATTTTTAAGGGGACAGTAGAAGGAAAACAAAAGTGCTTTTAATTTCATTCCAGTAATGTACCTGAAAGACATATGGCTTACAGATGAGGTTATAACATCCATGGTTCAAACAATGATGGGGGAACTCCATGCATTAAGAGAACATATTGAAAGGACACTTGACATGGGAGTGAGTAATCAAGTTTACATATGAAAGGCATATAGGAGTAGTAGGTTGAAATAAGATGGAAGCTTATTCCAGGTAGCGTGACAACCAGGTGCAAAGTCCAGGACGGCAGAAACGTGAGAGGAAGTGTCCTCACATATCTTTTTACGTGGGTATGGGTGTTTAATGGTGCTTTATGTTCACTTGCTTTGTGTTGGGCTTTATCTAAATTATAGAGATAGAAAAATGTGACTTGATAAAATCACATAGCCCATGAGAGGGCCAAGGCTAGATGTTAGGTCTCCCACAGTTTTCTTCAGAACATGATGACTGTATCTAAATTATAGAAAAATGTGACTTGATAAAATCACATAGCCCATGAGAGGGCCAAGGCTAGATGTTAGGTCTCCCACAGTTTTCTTCAGAACATGATGACTGTACACATGTAGCCCTTATCTGAATGAATAATAAGATAGGTTATTGCCGAGGTAACATTTTTCATACTTTAAAAAGGGATTTTAGCTTTCTTTTAGTAATATAATGGCTTTTTAAATCCCCAGGTTTTGTTTTAATTAGGTAAGGTAAGACACAGAAATGACCGTGAAGAAGGAAATTCCCAGAAGCAAGAGACATGGCTCACCATGCAAGGGTGCACCAGGGTCAGTCAGGAGGCTGAGGGGAAAATGTGCACAAAAGCCCTTACTAGGGTTTCCTGGGAAAGAATGGTCAAAGCAGGGTCATCAGACTTGGACCGGCTAGTTTGAGTGGTATCGGTGGGCTTTGGAGTGTAAGGGCTGCCCTGAGTTGTCCGATGTCTGGCCCTGGTGTCAGGGATAAGGGTGGGGTGGGGGTGACGCGTGAGAGCTCGGTGATGAGGAGGCAGGCAGGGGGTATGCGCTCTGGATTGGTTGGTGAACCTGAGAAACAGGGGAGTTATTTGCAGTTTTTAAGGATTGGTTAGCCCTGGAGGGGAAGCCTCCCCCAATGCCAGTCAGCAAGGCCCCACATGCCAGAGCATCAATATAGAAAGTAAGAAAATATAGTTAATACAATATTTAATAATAATAATAATAAAGTTTTCAAGCTGAGACTTCACATGAGTTCATTTGAATTCCGCTTCTATAGACAGGTTATCTTCTGCTTTGGGAAGAATTCACATCAGACCATTTCACTTTTATGACCAGTTTTTGCTAACCCAGAGGAATCCCCAGGGCAGGGGATTTTTGACAAAATTTTTTCACTTTTTGACAAAAAGGTGAAAAGGGCAGGTAGTGCTGAGCGTCAGTTTTGCGGTAAGCCCTGGCGCAGAGAGCGCACCCCTAAGAGCGAGAGTGGCGCCCCCCAGCGCCTTCCCCCGGAACTACACTCAGCATCTGGGCATCAAACCACCTGAGC
The DNA here is from genome assembly GCF_009762305.2 of Zalophus californianus. Classification (NCBI taxonomy): domain Eukaryota; kingdom Metazoa; phylum Chordata; class Mammalia; order Carnivora; family Otariidae; genus Zalophus; species Zalophus californianus. Next base: position 185,200,315 of record NC_045598.1, read on the forward strand.
TTTGAGCTGTGTATCTGTGCTTCATCTCCATTTATTTCATGCACCCGCCAGCAAGATGTGTCCTGCTGTATCAGAAAAACCTAAGAGGGGCTATTTTTGGGGTCTGGGAATACTCAAAAATGTTTCCATATAGGTTAATGGTGATCACTTCTTCACTTACAGCCATTCAGGCTTACAAGAGAAGTCATAGGAATAGATATTTTGAGATGAGGGTAGAAACCTGTAGTTCTCAATCCAGATTATATGATGCTCAAATGAGGAACAGTATTTAACTAAGATGAAATTGACTGGATTTGTATTAAGAAGTTCAATGTCCTGGACCCCATTTTAAGATTATCAAATAAAGGGACCCCTGGGTGGCTCAGTCAGTTAAGCCTCTGCCTTCAGCTCAGGTCATAATCCCAGGGTCCTGGGTTCGAGTCCCACATCAGTGGGGAGTGTGCCTCTCCTGCTTGCTAGTCCCCCTGCTTGTGCTCTCTCTCTCTCTGACAAACAAGTAAAATCTTAAAAAAAAAAAAAAACTACCAGATAAAATACAGGATGTATAGTTAAATTTGAATTTAAAGTAGACAATTGGTTTTAAGTATAAGTGTATCCTAAATATCTCATGGGACACACTTACACTAAAAAATGTTTATCTAAAATTCAAATTTAGTTTAGAGTTCTTTATTTTTATTTGCTAAATTTGGCTACCTAATTTCATATCAAGATATCAAGTGTAAGGCCTGCTTTACTGGTTACTTCAGATTTCTGTAAAAGCTCATCTCTTCCTGGCTTGTTGAGAAGTGATTTGAATAAATTTTGCACTGTGCCTATTTTAGCTCCCATTGAAGATAAATCTTAAATGAGTTACAATTAATGCCTCTTTTCTTCCTTCCCCCAAATATAATAAAAGGCATATATTTTCCTTGATAACTTGTGTAACATCCACATTTTCTTTTTAATATCTATATATCTGCAATAGGCCATTCATCATACATTTCTAATTAACGTCTAATTTGGACTAATTTTCTTTTTCTTCCTTTGGGCTTTTCTAATGAGACAATAAGCTACGTTTGCAAAGGGCCTATATTAACCATATGTGATGATTGCAACACCTTGTGGGTAGTTATCATATAATTGTCTTTTTAAAATTATTATTTCTATTTGTTAGATATTGGTTGCTGCTCATTCTACTGCTAACTGTGTCACAGTCTCACCAAAGGAAGCAAGTTTTTCTTATATTATTTATCAAATTTCCCTGTGGAGCTTTTATGGAAGTTTTGGTTAAAAAATATATATATATATAAGTTAACATTTGTAGAAACCACTGGAATTAATGGCTAAGCATCCTGGGAGTTACATATAATTGGGAGTCAAGGGTCAGGGTTCAAGTCTCTGTTTTACTCTGAACCACCGGGTGACTAGTCATTAAATTTTCCTGGCCTCAATTCCCCCTTATGTTTTAAAAGGAAGAATAAAGCCCACATAAAATGATGTAAAGATAAGAAGAGATGCTGAAGTTGAAAGAAAGCTTTCTGTAAGTTGTAAAAAGCTATACACAGAAGTGATCATAGTGATTTTTTTCCTCCACTGTGAAAAGTACCAGTGAAATAAAAGCAGTGACTATGTCCACATTTTGTTTCAATTCTATAAATGCTTATTAAGTCCCTTTTATGTGCAAACCCCTGTCGTGGGAAGTATGAGATGCAGAATTTATTTATTTTTTTATTTTTTTAAAGATTTTATTTATTTATTTGACAGAGAGAGACAGTGAGAGCAGGAGCACAAGCAGGGGGAGTGGGAGAGGGAGAAGCAGGCTTCCCGCTGAGCAGGGAGCCCGATGCGGGGCTCGATCCCAGGATCCTGGGACCATGACCTGAGCCCAAGGCAGACGCTTAACGACTGAGCCACCCAGGCGTCCTGAGATGCAGAATTTAAACAAGTCAACCAAACAAAGCTCTTTCCCAAGCTTACAAAGTAGTAGAAGCAATGACAATGTACTGCTTCCTTCTATAAGCACTTATCACGGTCTTAGTTGGGGGCAGGGATAGCATAGATTTAGGGGATAGAAGTAGAATGGGGTGTTTAGGGGTATGTCTTCTGTGTCCCTGTCATTGCCTACAAGGGCACCTTAAGTCAAAAGAGAAGTTAAGCCTTGCATTGCATTCTTTAGCAATGGCCCTCCATCAGGGCAACACATCAGAATAAATGAGGAGCTCTTAAAAATTCTGGTACCCAGGGCTCCTGGGTGGCTCAGTTGGTTAAGCGACTGCCTTCTGCTCAGGTCATGATCCTGGAGTCCCGGGATCGAGTCCCGCATCGGGCTCCCTGCTTGGCAGGGAGTCTGCTTCTCCCTCTGACCCTCTTCCCTCTCGTGCTTTCTATCTCTCATTCTCTCTCTCTATCAAATAAATAAATAAAATAAAATAAAAATTCTGGTACCCAGGCTGCATTAGGGATGAATTAAATCAGAATATCTGGAGTGCTTCCTAATAGTTCCTCAGCGATTCCAATGTGCAGACAAAGTTTGAGAACCATTGCTCTAAAACAGCCTGCAGTTCTCTGCGACTCAGTCTCCCTTCCGGGCTTAGTAAATGTTGGACTAATTTCGTTTCAGTTTGTCCCCCTGACACTTCACCTTTCCCTTGTCCCTCTCCCTGCGGTCAGTCCCTTGTAATCAAGACTGGGGTAGGACAGAAGTCAATTCTTTGCCCCTTGGGCTCTCTGGCTTTTTCCTCCTTTTTAGGACCATTGGTCCCCCCCCAAGGGGGCATTTCAAGAGAACTACTTTCAGAGAAACTTGTGTCCTATTCTCTTGCATACTGGAGGAAGCAAGACAAAAGAGGAAGATGAGGAGAGAATGGGATGACTACACTTCAGTCCTGGGCAGGAGGTGGGGGAGTGAGAGGGGCAGGGAGGAGGCATGAGGGTTGCGATATTGTGATACTGTGATTTATAAGAAAAAGGTGTATTTGGTTATTCAGGCAGCCAAAATATCTCTCATGTATACTTCGTCTTTGTTCAGGGTTTCTCCCTCTCAGCTCCCAGGATCTTTGGAATTTCCTAAATATTGAAAGATATAAAGGTGCCTTTTGTTACGTTGATTGATGAGGTGACTTTTGGAATGCCCCGAGGTAGGTCAGCTAAGGATGGAGCTGGTTGCTAGTGGAGACAACTTCATGATTAGAGGGCTGGAACTTTCAGTCCCACCCCTAGCCCACCCCCGGAAGGGGAACTGGAAATGGAATTCAGTCTCCAGTGGTCAATGATTTAATGAATTATGTCTATGTAATGAAGCCTCCATAAAACCCAAAAGAACTGAATTCAGAGAACTTCTGGGTTGGTGAACACGTGGAGATTCATCAAGAAAGGTGGGTCCTGACAGGGCTTGGAAGCTCCACACCCTTTCCCTATGCCTTGCCCTGTGCATCTCTTCCCTCTGGCTGTTCCTGAGTTATGTCCCTTTATAATGAACAGGTGATCTAGTAAGTAAACTGTTTCTCTGCATTCTGGAAGTAGTTCTAGTAAATTGATAAACCCAAGGAAGGGGTCATGGCAACCACTGATTTACAGCATGTAGCATCTGAGAAGTCCAACAGGTACAGGGTTGAGGTGGGGTTAGGGGGCAGTCATGTACACCAAGCCCCGAACCTCTGAAATCTGATGCCATCTCTTGGGTGTATAGTGTCAGAATCAAGTTGAATTATAGGACCTGAGGTGGAGAACAAAGGCAAAAGGAGATGTAGATAAAATTAAATCTTCTTACAACTTGCAGCCCATTGGAGACAGGCAGAGTCTGATATTCCTCCAGGAACTCCCAACTGTCTTAATGTTAATGCTTTGCTAGAGGCAAAAACAACCCTGTCTTGACAATAGAAGACCTGCAGGGCCCTGTAATTCTTCTTCAACATATGAAAATCCTTTTGGAAATTTTCTTTGTCTCTACCCGCCCCTCCCCCCACCAATTTAAGAGTATATAATCAATTTTCCTCACAATCCCGGGGCAGCTCTTTCTGCCTTTGGGTCCCGTCCCTGTGCTTTAATAAAACCACCTTTTTTTTGCCCTGAAAAGTCTCAAGAATTCTTTCTTGACCGTTTGCTCCCACACCCCCATGTGAAATCACATTAGGACCCCGCTGGTGTTCTGAGAATTGCTTGTTGGTATAAGGAACACACCCCACATTGGAATTGGCTCCAGAAATCCAAAAAGGTTGAACTGAACTGAATGTAACTAACTACTGAAAACCATACAAAAGGATTGTATAATAATGCCATGTTATGGGGTGGGTATGGGGAATTCTAAGGAAAATGGTTGAAAGTATTGGCTGAAAATAAAATAAAATAATTCTGTGATGGAACACTGCCAAATTTTAACTCTTCAAAAAACTGGTTACAAAGAGACTCTCCGTGTCTACTGTGAAAATTAATAAAAGGAAATGTCACTTAGAATGGAGTTGTGGGGCCAGCAGGGGGCGCTCTCAGGCCCTACAATTCCTCAATTGCAGCCCTAACAGAAATAGAGGGACCTTGGAGGGGATGCTACCTTACCACTCCAGCACGAGGAAGGAAGGCTTTCCTCCCCCCAAGACCACAGCCCAGCCAGTGAGAGACTCAGGGCTCAGACACTGAAATGCTATTACAATTCAAACTCTGGGTCTACTCCAATGGACTTTGAGTTTACAAGAGCCCCTCCCGACTGCCCCTTCCCTCTATAAAAGAACATTCCTCTCTTTTGTTCTGTGGATTGCCTATCATTTTGCCAGTGCTTCCTTGTGCAGGTTTGCAATTCTCAGCTATTCCCAAATAAACCCACTTTTGCTGGTAAAATAACTGGCAGTTTTATGTGTAAGGTTAACGCTACCCTAGGGAAGTTCAGAGTCTGGATGGGGAAGCAGGGCATACAAATAAATAAACACTGCAAGTTTTAAGAGGAGTTGTGCTAGAAATCTTTGGAATCTAATGAAACATAAAATATGGGTGCAGCAAATTTTACAGGGGAAATGGATCGGAAAAGAATTCAATGAACGAGTATCCTTTATCAGAACAGTGAGCTTTGAGCAGAATGAGAGAGACAGTCCTTCCAGAAAGACACAAAGGGAACCTTTGATAAAAACTTGGGACTTTTTACTTGGTGAGACAAATGTAGAACAATATGGCTGAAGGGTAATTAAGATTGGAATGTAAAAGGGGAATTGTCTAAATGGCATGGGGATAACAATGCTTCAAAAATTCTGCAAGTTCTGGGTTAGAATATTGAAACAAAAGATATCATAATGTTTGACCTTGTGATCCATCATTATTTAATTTAAACTCCATAACATGTCATTGAGGTAGGTATTGATAATACTTTTTACAAATGAGAAAAGTGAATTCAGGAGAGTTACATTAACTTGTCTGAGATCAATTATTGTAGAATTGGGATTTGATCTTGTATATCTTTATCTGTCTTTGAAAACTACAGTTTAAGTTCTTCCAACTATAGAGAGCCTTTTAACTATTCTTTGTTAAAATAAATTCAGTTGAGCATTCAAACTATTCTTAAGGCAAATGTCCCTAAATTATTCAGTTAAGGTAAATCTATCTGATTCCAGCTTTGTCGTAAAGTTAAGACTATGTTTAAATTTTATTTCTACCAGTTATTAGCTGTTGTGGATTGATTGTGTTAATTGTTCCAGTTAATAACCTTCTTATATCTGTTGTTTTCCCTTTGGGTTTATAATTTTCTCCCATCCTGACATGGGGCTCTGCCATGGCCCTATGTCCCTTGCTTTAGCCAGGGGGTAGTTAGCAAATGGGACATAAACAGACTCTTGAAACATGTGTGTGCATTTCTGCTTCTAGTCTATTACATTGGGTTTGCTCTCTCTTCTTTCTCCTCAACTGCCAGTCTTCAGGAAGGATTTAAAAGACATGTTCTGGTAGAGTCAAAATGCCTACAATTTCTTTGTTGTTCCTTCCGTCAAAAGGTGGAATCATGTGGCTTGGCCTTGTGACTTGCTTTCCCCAGTAGAATATAGTTGAAGGGGAGTTTATGACTTCCAAATCTAGACCTCGAGAGACCTGGCAGCTTTCACTTTCACTTTCTTGCAGTGTAATGTCTTCTAGCTGAAGAAGCCCAAACTAGCCTCTCTGAGGTTGAGAGAGAATTTAGGGAGAGAAGAATCATTACAATCAGCACCAACTGCAAGACATATGAGTAAGACCAACTTAGACTATGAGGATCTAACTGAGCCAAGTGAAATTTTGGGTAAGCTCAAATAAGACTGGCTGAGCATAGCCCACATTACTGATCCACAAAATTAGCATGACATAAGATGGATGTTGTTTTAATCTTCTAAGTTCTAGATGGTTTGTTACATAGAAAAAGATAATTGATGTAAGTGTGGAGGAGAGCCTAGCTGTATAATCCAGAGTCACCCTAGAATAGTCAAACCCAGGCTAAATAGCCAGCCCACCATAGATGACGTGAGCAAGCCCAGCTGAGGTCAGCTGATCTTGGGCTAACTCAGCAGAACCACCAGCCAGCCGATAGGTGCAAGGAAAAGGATAGATTTGGCTTTGGTTTTGGTGTGTTTTGTTACAGAGCAAATAGCTCACTGATAGAAAATCCTTACCAGAAGAGGAATTCTCTCATAAAAAAAAAAAAAAAATGGCATTGCCTTTGGGACTGTGTGGTGGACAGAATCAGAAAAATAGCAAGGCAAGTAGCTATAGTAGAGGATTGAGAAACAGGATATTATTTCTGGATTTTGAGAAGGTGGCTTAGAAGTTATAGGAGAGCATGAAAAAGGCAATCCATGTTGTGTGATAGAAAACATTTGACAAAAGTGCCTGCTGTCATCAGTTGGAAGTTGGAACAACTTACCAAGTGGAATTTTGGATTTGAGCAACAGGATTTCCAAGCACAATGTTATAAGAGTCCATAAGTTGCCTCCATTTGATAAAAGGATCAGGGATTACAAGAAAGAGAGGAGTTAAAGAAAAACTTGACACACTTGCAAGTCTAACTTAGACTGAATATATTTGGGAAAGAAATTGCTGATGTTTATAAAAATCAAAACATTAATATCTCTAGCTTTTCAAGCTGGTAAAATACAAAGTACAAGGTGCTTCTCAGCAGAGAAGTTAAGTCAGGGTCATAGCTTTAAGGCCCTTTATTAAGGCTTCTGGATGAGTTAACAGATTATGCATTCAACTGTCTCTCCTAGACAAAATAACTTCAAGGAATCCCATGGTTATTTTTCCTAAAGAGCAAGATATTCCCAAAATAGAAGTGATTCAGCCTAGACAGAGAGACATGTCTTGGGTGTGGCTTTTGTCAAATGGATTTCTAAGTGACTAAAAACCTGTAGCATATCAAAGCAAATTCACATCAAGTCCACAAAATTTTTAAGAGAATTGTACAAATGAAGGTGCCATAGGCTGGACTAAAAATAATGGACTTAATTTTTAAAAGAACTCTGGGTCTCCAGCTATCTCCAGGGAGGAAGCAGGCTGAAAACTTCCCTCAATGGCATATTTCCAATGTCCCCTTCATCAGTGAATATGGAGGACAATGGAAAAGGAAAGTTCTTTCAGAGAGTAGAGTCATGGTTCTTGGGGAACACACCCAGGAAGCATAATCAGGGCACAGTCAAATAATTTTTCTACCCCTGAAATCGGGAACTTTCTATCATTTGCCTAGGTGGATTTTGAATCTACTGTTTAGCAGTGTCTGCTGCGCCCCTATTCTTCCCTTTTGTGGAGGTAAATGATAATTGAAATTTCCTGTCTCCATCTCACCATTTTATCTTGAGTGTGTAGAGTCAAGTAACTTGATGGTTCAGTTCCTAGGTTTGTGGAGTTATATCAGGTCTGATGTACGCAACAAAACCTTGGAATTTGAGACTGAGTTCCACTGAGTAGTGCTCCTATAAGACCTTTATTAAGACCTCTGAATGCATCAAGGAATGTGTAGTCAGCCTTCCCATCTAGACAAAACTACTTCTCAAGGACATGACTTAAGCCAGAGATCTTGAGATGCAATTTTAGTGTAGTGTTTTTATTTGTTTGTTCTTGTTTTTAAAATTTTTGTTTTTGTTGGTTTTCCTGACAAGTATCATTTATGAAAGAGAAATTAAAATTGTAAAAAGTGGTGCTGGTGTGGAGGTCATGGTCAAAGTCACAGATGGAGTATTTAGTTTTAAGAAGGAAAGAAGTCCCTCTTCTTCTGGCTTAGCATGAGGAGAGAAGGCAGGGTGGGCAGAGTAAATGGAAGAGAAAGATAGGAAGAGAAAAGTGGACCTATGTCTTCTTTCAGTATTTTTTCTCCAATGGAGACAGTGTCTTCATCTAAGCAGTATGGCTGTGACAGTTGGCAATGTAAGGACACCAGAATGGGAAAGAGTCCTGAGGAATGGCTAAAAGATCAAATGTTTAGCAAGAGGGTTTGTCTCAAGATGAAATTCAGGTATTAGTATAGGCCATGCCACCATTTGGATTAGTTGCTTCTGCAGGAATGGACATAGAAGGAAAATAAGGAAACAGAAGAAATGCAATGGCAGGAAGTGATTTTCCCATTAGCAGCATTTGGACTGTGTCTTCCCTTATTTTCTCTATGGGAAGTCCTTTTTTTATTTTTTTTTTATTTTTTTCCATTCAAAGAAAAAGAAGAATTTTCTTAATATAATGCCATCAAAGAGATAAACAAAACCCCTTCCTGGTAGGGGTTGATTTTGGAATTAAAGTAGGTAATGTTTAAGAAGTCACCTGCAACAACAGTCCCTGGCAGATAGTAAATGCACAGTGTATGTAGGGAGCTAATCTCTTTTCTCTCTCTTCTTCCTTTTCCCCTTCTGTCTCTACCCTCTCCCCATCTTATTTCTTCCTTCCTTTGTTCATTTGTGTGTGTTTGTTTCTTTCTTTTCTCTTTTCCTTCTTTCCAATGTGCTTTTCTCTGTTGCCTTTTTTTTCTCATCTTCTCTTTCTGTACTCATACTCAAGAATGTCTATATTCTTGTTTTATTTTGCAGTATGTGATGGCCTATATTATCATTTTATTTTTAAACTTTGATCCTGTTATCAATTTGTGCAAACTTCTCTTCTCCTCACTCTACACCATTCGAGTTTTTCAACTAATATGAAGCGATCACATCAATTAGATTATCTGTTTATGTAGAAGTGGTCTCTCAAGAAATGGTATTTCAGGGGTTCCCAGCTGGCTCAGTCAGTGGAGTGAGGGACTCTTGATCTCAAGGTCATGAGTTCAAGCCCCAGGTTGGGTGTAGATCACTGAAAAATAAAGTCTTAAAAAAATTGATATTTCACATGAATGAAGTATCAGAAACAGTAAGGTGAACTTACTTGTTTATGCTTCCTTATTTAAATTACTAACCCACCTTTCAAAGGCATTTTTAATCATTAATTTTGTTCAAATCTAATCATTCTGTAGACTTAAGCACCACAGTTGGGTTGAAAGTTTCAGTGACTAATCAGGAAAGTCAGATCACTGTTGTGTACTAGAAAACAAAGACAATTTTAATCAAACTGCTAAGAGAAGTCATTAGGAGAGAGGATCTTGTATAGGATGAGATTTATGTTATCAACCATGGTGGAGTCTGAGTTCTTTCAGTGAAGATAAATGAATAACTCCATCATCTCAATGTGTAGTCTTTTTAACCAACACACCGTCTGCTCTATGATTTGTGATGGTTTTACACAGGAAAAACTTACTGAGATATATCATGGCTGTCAAATCTTGGTATTCCTGTGGGCTTTCCGAACTAGATAATCTTACCGCTTTCATTATCTTTGTGTTACAGATAATGGATAATAAACCAGCTTATGGTACCCAAAGGAGAGCTTCTTGGACCCTAGAAAAGTCCTCAAACACACTGTATACACATTAAACTTTTCTTGCCCTCTGAAGATGCCTTTGAATCATATAAAAATCACTTTACTTTCAAAATCAAGAATCAATTTTCCAGAGTTCCCTGGTTGAAGAGGATACTTTTATCTGTGGTCTCATCTGATTCTTAAGAAATTTAATTCTCCATTTTTCAAAGTTTTGTTGGGAGTGCTCTAGGATTCACCTGAGGCTCATTTTCTAGCCCAAACTGCCTCCCAAAGCCCTTCCTTCTTCTTCATTTTAGATTCCATATATGTAGCCTTCTGTTCTCTTTCTCTGAGTCAACATGCCCCCATCTGCCTTCTGGGGTTTCTTCAGTCCAAAATCAGGCTTCAAAATAAGATGTGATATATCTGTCTGTCTTGTCTATCCTACACCAGAAAGCAAGTGTTTACTTAATCATTTACTCATCTTGGTTGTACACCGTTAATTCATGCATGCACTAATTAAATAAATGAGCGTTCTCTATTTTTTTAACACCAACTAAATTAAGACATTGTTCTTGGCCCCTAGGGTTCCATATAAATGAACTATAACCCTTTCTCTCCTGTAACTCACAAGCTTTTGGAATCTTTGCCTCTTTCTGTTGCACATTTATTATCATTGAGTAAGAGGGGAAAAGATGCAATATATACAAATATATGGCAAACCTGAGGGAGTTTTGTGAGCTTAAGGAATCATGTAAAGCATTCTTAGTTTAGGACTTTTGGTTTATGGTTTCTGACTCCCTTTCTTGTAAAGTTCCTGAAATCTCTGTTGTCTGTATTCCTTTCCTTATTATTCATTAGTATTGATTTCATCCAGTAGGTCTTTCTTGACCTGAGACTCTTCACAAATTCATGCTGATACCTTCTTCTTAAAAAACTTCAAGCTGCCAATTACAGAAAGATGGAATTATTATTTGCAACTGGTGGCGCATGTAGGCTTGTTTTATGTGCATCCTCTCTACTGATAAGGAGCTCTGTAAGGAGGTGGAATATTTCTTTGAAATGCAAACATGCATAGTTCATCTACCTAAAGACCACTTCACTGATGACCAATTTTCTACAAATACAAAGTTTATAAATGTATCACGAAATTTAAATTATAAGGTTTGTAACAATTGGGGGCTGATTTTGCTACTTCTGAAAATTTTGCACAGATTTAGTTGGGAAGATTTCATTTTGTTTTTATTGGAATATTTTAAAAATGTTTAATTGACAGTGGTGCTTGCCTGGCTCACTCAGTAGAGCATGGGACTCTTGATCTTGGGGCTGTAAGTTTGAGCCACACATTGGGTGTAGAGATTACTTAAAATCTTTTTAAAAAATGCTTAATTGACAGAAGTTAAGGGATATGCAGTGATTATCTTTTTCTGGGTGTACTAATATTGAGAAAATAGCACTTCATTACCAGCCCCCAAAAGTAAGCATTTACTATGCAGTTTTTCAGTTTATATTGATTCCTTTTGAATCCTATTTTTGAAAATCATTTCAATTTTTGTCCACATTTTTAAAGAGTTCTTTCACTAATATATAAAGTTAATGTTAGTTTATTAAGGTTAGATTTGGAAAATTATGTCATTGCTACCATCATTTCTTGATTTATGCTTATGATTTTTTAAATATTTTTAAACACTCCATTATAATTTCATATATATGATCAATGGCTGATCCATCCATGATGTTCATTATAATAATTCATTCTTGACATTCTTCCTTTCTGCTGTAGTACAGAGTTTTACTTCACATATAGGATCTTTCAGTAAATGGCTATCAAGTTGATGTATCCCAATTGCTTCTTGTTAGATACCAAAATTTCAAGATTTTTTTTACTGTTTGGATTATTTAGGTCACTTCCATTTCTTTTATAAGTTTTTTGTTTTCATTTAAAATTCAATTATTTTTAATAAATTTTCACCAGTTTCACAAAAGTCATATTAAACTTGATTTTGTCTGTTTACCATTCATATTTTTGTATTTCAAATTTATTTGGTGACAGGGTTGCTCAGCCTCTGTGACTATGCCCCCACACTCTTTAAAATTTAAATATTGCTAATCTTTAGGTGATTTCTAGTTTTGATTCACCAATTACTCAATTCTACATCAAGTTTAATCCTTGATTCTTAGCTATTAGTAACTAAAATATTAATCTTCCATATTTTTTCAGAATTATTCCCAAATATATTTATGCTTAAAGCATTTCAGATATAGAGTCTTATTTTCATCCTGACATTTTGGTTACTGATTAAATATATTTTTCTAAATATTAAATATTTTGTTTTTAAAAAAGTGCAGGCTTACTTAAAACTCTTAGCTTTGAAGAGATGATCCATTGCTTAAACTTCTTATATGAAGACAAACTAAAAACAAATCAAGAACTTCACCCCAAACAAAACCAATCAAAAGTTGCTAAAATCATCCTGATCAATAAGATAATTCCTTGTCAACTTCATAAATACTTAACATTAATCAGGGTTTGATAAATCAGTCATTTGATAAAATAAATAAATTGGTCATTTAACAAAGTTGCCATTCAGACAATTGATTTTTTGGTGAATCGAACCATGGCCTTATGCAAAATGGTGGTACTGCTGTCCCATGCACCTGTGGTCTCCGGGGAATTTCTTTGTTTCCTTTCTCCCTTCATCCAGTGCTACCCTTCCTTTTCCTAACCTCCTTATCCATAACAGTTACAGTGAAAATAGTTTTCCCTTTTATTCTCACATATATAGAGCTTACTTAACATGATACTATGAGGTACTCTTTACTAAGGTGAAGAGATGTGTTCATCAATCATCAGTTATCATAAAACTTATAATTGAAAAGAATTTCAATAAGTCACTTGGTTCAGCTGCCCACCCACAAACAGGAAACATAAACACACACACACACACACACACACACACAGAAGATCCACACTACACACTTGAGTCACCAAGGCATAAGGAAGTTACTGGACCTTTCCAAGTTCATAAAACTACAAAGCAAAGCTTCTGTTTAAATATTCTCATTAAAGAGAATAGGGGGAAAATAGATTGTAAACCATGACTGCTACCATGTAACAAACAAGATTAATGGATAAGCAAAGATTATATTACTATAGTGAAATTTCAAATGACTCTTTGGTCTTTATTCGGGGTTTTGAATCTTTAGTTTTATTATATGATTTTATAAAAACTAAAATCTAACCAGTTAACTAAGCAAGAGAGACCTTATTAATTCTTTAGGCACACATTTAAATGCAATTTCCTCTCAGCAGATTAAGGAATAGAATTATTGGGGACACCTCTATAATGAGTCAGATGAGTGAAGACATATTACACAGTAGGGAGGAACACACCTGTACTAAGGGAAACTGTGCTTATTTATTTATTTTTTTATTTATTATGTCCTGCTCTTTGTAGCAAGTCAGTGAGTCTTTTTCTGATATTTGCCAGCAAATAATCCCAGTTTATATGGTATGGTCTTATCACTGCAAATCTCCAGCGCTAGTTTGTAAATTCGGAACTAAGACCATGTCTGTGTTGTACTGTCAGTACCTAGTACAGTGCCTGGATCATAGTAAGTGAGTACTTGTTACTTGTTGAATAAATGCACATTAAGTCCTTCTCTACTCTTTAGCCCGTTCTTAATTTCTGCAGTTTAATATAAATGTGATTCAAATTGCATCAACCCAGAATTTCCATAGTTATTTTCTTGCACATGTGTTTTCCAGTTTTACTATGTTAATGTAATTTTATTACATTATATGCTAAATATGTTTAGATGCTGCATGTGATGATAACTCTGGACTGCTTCTTATATAAAAATAGTCCATTTTCCTTAAAAAGGAGTTCTGCATCAATGATGTCCTTTTAATGCCAAATAAAATATATACTTATGCATTTACTGCTGTAGAATAATTGTCAAGCTTTCTTCTATTAATATAAAATAAGATACTAAAACCCCTTATTTAAGACCTATGAGTTAAAGATAAGAGCCCAGCCAGTGATCAAGGTCCATTGCTTTCAGAAATTTAATTAAAAATAAGTGGACATCACTCGGTCCATCTCCTAACTCCATACTTTTTAATATGAGTTAATTAAATCACTAGGTCATCTTGGGAATTACATCATTTTAAAAACAACATGAAACTTGTCATATGCAAGCTTTTTCCCAAACTCAGCTATCTCTTTTAAACATCCAATGCTTTTGTATGAATTGCTAGTAAGTTAGCCAAAACAACCCATAGGAGACAAGAACATACCATAATTCTTGTGATATTTGGCTTATAGCTACACTTGCAAGCGAAAGTGACGAATGAGGAAATTTTATAGTATTTCAAAGCATGATGCAAATCCCTTCATAGATTAATCCAGAGGACAATGACCCTGGGATTAGGGAATGAATTCATTCTCCTGACTCCACCACGAAGTACAAAATAAGTATCTCTCTTTGGACCTCAATTTCTCTTCCCCAGTGATAGTTATGGAGCAGGCTAGTTGTTCCCAATCTTTTCCTCATTTAAAAATTATATGGATATATATTTATTTCTATGTATTCAGAACCAGTGTTCTGAAGCTACTAAGTGCCAAATTGCATTAATTTATAGCTTCTGTGGATGCTTACACAACTTACCCCAGATTGTTTGATATATACAAAATAGCTCATTATTAAGTTTGACAACCATAGGGTTGAGAACCACTTAGCTAGATGATCTGCAAAGACATACGGGACTTGATTATCCTACCTATAAAAAAGGGATAAGGCATATGCAAATAGTTTTTTTAAATTAATAAAGCTTGCAGAAATGCATAAGATAAAATACCATATGCCATTTTACAATTAAGGTTATTCTAAAATATCAAATACATTTTTCTGAATAATTTGGAGAAATTATCTAGATGCTTGCATATATGTGACACCTATTTAATTTGATGTATTCATTCTTTTTTTATTCATTGATTCCATCTTTCATCCATACACTAATTCACTAATGCAACAAGTAATGACATTATGGATGGCACTACCCTGTATTATGGACACAGAACAATGAAGGAAATACAGGATACCAAATAATTAGAGTAATGGAGGAGACACAAGCTAACAAGTAAACAGAGTATTTTATTTTATTTATTTTATTATTATTTTTTAAAGATTTTATTTGTTTATTTGACAGAGAGCAAGCAGGGCAACCACAGAAGGAGTTTCAGAGGGAAAGGGAGAAGCAGGCTCTTCACTGAGCAGGAAGCCTGATGTGGGGCTCCATCCCAGGACCCTGGGATCATGACCTGAGCCCAAGGCAGACACTTAACCGACTGAGCCACCCAGGTGCTCCAAACAGTATTTTAATAGTGTGATAAATTATATTATACAGCTAGCAAAGATGCTATGGAAGGGTCAAAAAGGGTGCCCACAGTATGTGGGAAGGGGCAGGAGTTTCTGGGAAGAGTGACAGCCAAGAGAGTTTTGAGGAATGAGTAGGCATCTATGCACAGAAGAATGGTGGTTTCCCTAAAGTCTTTAGTTCACTCAGACAGTGTTCATTTGTGATTATGGTTTTTTACAGGTTCCACAATCCTGAAAAAAATGTCTCATGGATTTTTTTTGGTGAGCTGATTCACTGGTTACCTAAAATATCTAAGTTGAGTCTTTAATTGTGGGGAAAGCACAGCTTGAGTGAAAGAAAATAAAATACAGGTTGATTTATGATAGGGAAAAATACATATATATTCCTCCAAATCTATCTTCCATATTGTTTGAGTATATGTTGAAAGATTCACTCCATCTTGATATTCTATATTCCACCTTCTTCACTGATTTATACATATTGACTGAGTTTTTGTGACATGCCAACTGATGGTCTTCCATGAAGATGATAGGGAGATAGCAAACTAGAGTGAGAAGAAATGACATTAGTCAAAAATAATAATGTCAATGAGGTTTGCGGCCTCGTATCTTTAATTTACCTACATTATATCATTTGATTTTCACAAGAAAGTATTTCGTTCACACCATTTTACAAATGGTAAGTTAAGTGTAATGTTGCCCGGCTTTAAATATTCAAGTTGAGAGATGAACCTAGGGAATTTGTCTTCCTATTTTAAGAAATAACTGTCAGTTATGGTGGTTGGTGAAGTCTTCATGGATAAGATGGAAGTTCAGAGACTCAGGAAGAGTTGTTTGGGATATTTATAGGCAAATTTGAGAAGAACTAGACTTTCACAAAAGGGGAATAATTTTTGCAATGTGAGTCTCCATTAGAAAAGCATGTTTTATATCCAGGAGAGAATGAGTTACACTATTTTGACTTGAGCAGCTATTTCAGCTAGACAAGTGACAAATAATCCAAAGAATGTAGGATGCAGAAACCCTCAAATATCAGATTAAGGACTACACTTTATCCTGTAGGCAAAGGGAAGCTACAGAAAATATCTCCCTTCATAATTATGCCTTGAGCAAGCCCTGGGTTTGGGCAGAGAAGTGAAACTTCTGACAAGAGTTTCAGTTTTTCAGCTTTGAGTTCATTTCTACCCACTACATTGACGTTCTCTTGGCTCCTTTTTTTTTTTTTTTTTTTTTGGTATTTCTGTGAGCTGAATGCTCTGAATTTCTGAGTAGACACTGGTGCAGGGGTGGTTGTTTGGAGGACTTTCCATGGTTATTGTTGCCATGGTGACTGCCTTCTTGATATTCACTTGTTCCTCACATCTGTTGGTGTTTTGTTTATGGCCATTGGAGAGAAGCATCTCTGCATGAGGCTAGCAGGAAAAGAGGCGCTCTCTCAGTACACTCAGAGGAAGCAATATTTATACAACCCATAGGAAAGCATTTTGCAGTATCTTCTTTCTGTCTTTTCACACAAACTGGGATCTGTTGTCAATGGAAGATGTCAATGGTTTGGTATTAAAGATGGAAAAGTAAAAAAAAAAATGGAAAAATGAAAGAGTTTAGGGACATATGTAAAGAATTTCTGATCTGAGTTTGTGCGACTCTCTCAGTGGGATATCTGAAGTGAAATATTTTTATTCTTCACAGCGTTTCTAAGGCCAGTGTTTATTAATGTGCATTTTCTGATATACAGAACATTCAGGGCAGGGAGAAGGAGTGTGGAGGGGTTTAGGTCTTGAATGATAGAATTAGTAAGAAATTAACCAGTTTTAATAATGAACCCTTATAACATGGAGGCTTACAATAAAATTATCTGGTTCAGAAGGGTAGGGTAATTATATCCCACCCAGGCCAAAGGCATTAGTTTTGGGAGAATAGATTATGAAGACAAATTCTCAGATAAGAACTTACAGACACTCAAGCGTTTCTGTGGAAGATAGGATAGAGTGTAGAAAATTATTCAACAGGATAAAATATATTACTAGCTAGCTTGGCAGGCCTATCTAGGCTATGTGAGGCTCCTGGAGCCTATAAAAGGAGAATCTAGGTTTTAAACAATGAATTTGGTATAGTATTGAATTTTCCCAGGGAAAAATAGAATATAACCTGGAATCAAGGAAGAAAGACAGTCATACGGACGGACTACACGATTTGGGAATGAGGAGGTCAGTAGGTGCAAAATGCCAAGAAAGAGGCACACTATACTGAAAATCCCAAGAATTTTACTAGTGGAGAACAGTGTCCATTACAACTCTGGAATTAGGGATGGTATTTGGGTAAGCAAGGGCTAGAAATGTCACATGTTTAAAACAAAGACACACTGGGACACCTGGGTGGTTCATCGGTTAAACGTCTGCCTTCGGTTCAGATCATGGTCTCAAGGTCCTGGGATTGAGCCCCATGTTGGGCTCCCTGCTCAGCAGGGAGTCTGCTTCTCCCTCTCCGTCTGCCCCTCTCCCCTGCTCATGCTCTCTCGCTCACGCTCTCAAATAAATAAATAAATAATCTTTGAAGAATAAATGAATGAATGAATGGATGAATGAATGAATAAATAAATAAATAAATAAAAGCTAAGCCAGACTATTTGGTGTCTCCATAAGGGGCCAACACTGTATCTTATTTATATCTTTGTATCTCCTGCATGTACAAGAGTGTCTGTTATGTAGTAACACACAGTTGGGTGAATGAATAAGGAATACATGAATGATCACCTTGCACTGGGAAGGGAAGCAAAGAGGGAGATACTAACGAAAGCCACACTAGATGTGTAACCAGTAGAGATCAGGGGCTACATTGTCAAGATTTAAAAAGAGAAATTATTACCTATTATCTGACAAAATGTCATTTCATAATTATCTGGAAAGATTAACAAAGACATTGCCTGTAGGGGAGCTATTCTGAAAAGCCCATATAATAAGAGCATTGACTACAGGCTCTACCTTAGACAAGCTGGGGTAAGCAGGGCATCATCATGATCATATGGAGACAGACAGTGTCCAAGCAAACAGCAATGTACCTGTTGAGCACAAGCTCTAGAATCAGACTGACTTGAATTAAAAACCAATCCTGATACTGAACTGCTGTACAAACTTGGGAAGGTAATTTACCCTCTATATTTTACTTTCTATGGTTCTATAATGCAGATAACATTTATATATAATCTTGAAGGCTATTATGAGAATAAAATAATAATGCAACCTAACATGTGTTGAATGCTTATTAAATACTAGTCATCTCCTCCTCCTCCTCCTCCTCCTCCTCCTCCTCCTCCTCCTTCTTCACACGTACTCTTTTATTCCTCACCAAAAAGACTTGAAGTAGGTACTGTTATTGTTTATCCAAAGGCAGGCACAGAAGGATTCATCCAAAGCCTCATGGTGAGCTAGTGACACAGATGGGGTGCAGATCACAGTAATGGGGCGACAGCTTCCATCATCTTTCCTGCTTCTCAATTCTTTCTCTCTGGGTATTTAATACATGTAAAATGGTGAGTAAGTATACAGTCAGTGTCAACTATTAATATATCTATAAATTTTTCCTCTGCTACTGGCGATCAACTGTGGTCTAGTAAATAATAACTTTAAATGATAATGTGGTTGCTGCTAATACTACTATGAAAAATAATCATGTCTACTACGATTTGTTTACTCTGTACCAGGGACTGTGCTATTTTACAGCTACTCTCATTTTATTACATAGTATCTAGTGTAATATAATGCCTCATTTAAATAGTAACAATAAAATATAAGTAATAACGAGTCAGCAACAAGGACTTAGTTAATACTTCTATTATAGTATTTTGTATAATGGTAGCTCATTTACTGCTCATAACGAGTCAGCAACAAGGACTTAGTTAATACTTCTATTATAGTATTTTGTATAATGGTAGCTCATTTACTGCTCTCAAAGACCCCACAAGTAGGCACTTTTACCCTCCACACTTTACAAATGAAAAACTGAGACACCGAAATGTTAAGTGACTTGCCTGACGTCATGCAGCTGGTGAATGGCAGAGATGGGTCTTGGACATGAGCAGGTGTGGATCAGAGTGCATCCTCTTGATCAGCCTCTGGAATTGAGGAGAAACGGATCTCTGGGCAAGATGCGGCAAGTGAGGCTTTTCCTGCATCTGTATCGGATGTGTTTAAAGCTAGCACTTGTTATTGACAGGAGGAATTGGATTCATTAATACCTCAACTGGGCACACTGTCCTAAACTGCGAAATGCGGATAAGAACAACACCCTTGTCCATATACTTCATTATCTACTTAGCAGATACTCCACGAGCACTGATGTGGGCCGTGCACTGGGGTTGCTGCAGCAGACCCAGCAGCAAGCTAGACAGATGCTGCCCCTGCCACATTTGTCCCACCAATATCTACAAGTGGTACAGCTTCAATGAGAGTCACTAACGGCTGTGCACAAGCAACTCTGGGATGTATAGGAGGTGACAGGATCTAATTTAGGGACCCAGAAAGGCCAGCTTGAAGAGGGAATTTTGATAGGAGCCCTTCAGAATGGGATCTTTGTATAGGGATGAAATATGGACACATATGTTAAAATTTAACTTTGGGAAAGTAAGTGGGGCTTCTCTATAAATGTAAAAAAGTACAATTGCCAAAGACAGTATTTCTCTGGCTGCATATGGTGAAGACGTAATAAAATGCAAAGATTAGAACATTCATCCTACTGCCACTTTTAAATTAGTTAAATAATTATCCCAGAAAATAATCTGTTTCAATGGGTTTATTTTATTATTGAAATAAAATGGTTGCTTAATGCAATTACTGCAACCAGGTCATATAACTCACTGTGATTCCTAATTCAATTGAGTATAACATCTTACTTGCACAGGGTTATATTTGTAGGCCTTTAAAACATTCTCTGTTATTTTACCTCCTAGGTCCTTCTTAATAGATTGTATATGTGTGTACATGTATGTACGTATGTATGTATATATTTAGGGAGTGATATCAGATCTCTCGCCATATATGCAGAATGGATTGAAGGAGTCAAGGTTAAGTTTCAGGCAAGCAGACCAGGTGGAAACATTGTAGAACCTCAGTATGGAGGCAGGAGGATGAGGGACCGGGACAGGTGGAAGCAGAGAGCAGGGCACTGCTTAGTTATGCTCAACAGAAATCACGGACTGATTAGACATGGAAAAACAGTGGCAAACACGAACCTAGGGAGAACCTAGGGAGAACCTAGGATGGCTCTCAGAATTTGAAATGTAGTAACACCGAACCAAATTAAATTTTTCTTGTAGCTTCTAATTTCCTCCTTTTTGTAAATTCCTGTGGTCTTTTATCTTCATCTCTTTTTAGCACATACAACTTTTCACAGATGTACATACACTTGCACACACAAACACACATACATGCCACATACGTGTGGCCTGTTTTGACATTCAGTCTGTGCATACCCTCAGGACAGAATATCTCTGCTTTTCGCTGCCCTTCTCCAAAGCTCAGAGCCAGCAGTGCCCCTTGCAAAAAAGACATGGAGCTAACTTTTCTTAAGTACTATCCACTATGCTCCATTTCTTTCATCTACTATTTATTATTATTATTTTTATCACAACAATTCTAACAAATACAGTAATCCCCCTGTTTTGCTAATGGACTAACCCAGATGATTAATCATTAGGTCCTTTTCCCCAGGTCACAGTTACTAATGGTAGAGTAAAAAATTTGAACCTAGAATTGTCTGAGTTCAAATACCTGATCTTCTATATTCCACCTGGGTGTCTTCCTTTGTTTCCCTCATATTTTCTACTTCCAGTCAGTGTCATTCTCTGTCGTGTTATCTCATCTTGCATCATTCTTGAACAGAGATGCAAATGATGTTCTCCTCTATGTTTCTCATACTTTTCTTAAAGGCTGTGTTGCCTCCCATGGTTATACATCCTGCTGGGGGTCAGGGTGGGGGGGGTCCCAATTGTTACCTTGGAAATCTCATATATGTCAACAGTAGCAGTATATGGTAAGTCACTGTCTACCGATGTATCCCAATCTTACTATAAGTTTCTATGTAGCAGTCAATACGTTTATTGTTTTAGAACTGAAAGTCCTTCCTAAGAGAAAGATGGCTCATGTACAAATGAACAAAGGAGTATTTATGGAGCTGAAGTAATTGAACACAAAATGGATACATACTGAATATGTTGACCTTTAAATGACAAGGCAAGACCACATAGTCACTAAGCCACACAGGGACAAGAAAATTACCTTAAAAGTTTTCAAAGCCACGATCAATCACATGGCATATGCCAGGAAAGATATAGATCTTCTTTGGAGAAAATGCATCGTTCTCAATTAAACTTCATCTGGTGTGCCGGAAACTATTCTAGGTCATTTTTATTCATCCTATCCCAAAGCTACAGAAGTTGAGAAGGATTGCATTTGAGCCTCACAGAGGGATTTGGAGGTTGTAAGTTAGGGCCTCTATGTAGATGCTGATGGCCACAAAATGTAACAAATATTACCATTAAATCATTGTTCTCTTTACTGATGTTCCCACCCATCTTGTTTCTCAGAGCAACAGCTTCTTTGGTCTGTTAGAACCGCAAGGATTGAGATTTTTTTTTTTCTCTTTTGAAACATTGTACCTTTCACACCAGACTCAGAAACTCCTCTTCAAGTGCTAGTTGATGGGAGTCAACATTCAAAGAACTCAGACATGTCTCTTCAGTACCAGCTGGGCAGACACAAGAGAAGGTCCAATTCCTGTGTCACTTTTTAGGGAGGCTTACCAAATAGTATAAAGTTGAAATTTTTTCTTGTCTCTTTGAACATGAAAGCAAATTTCCATGACAGTCTCCATTGTACATTTCTTGATTTTCTTGTATCCTCTGTACAAAAAGTATTTAAGTATTGTACAAATATCTCTAGAATTTATTCATTTTGCATAATTGAGACTTTATGTTCATTGAGAGTAAACATGAAATGTAGATTTATTTTCCAAGTTATAGATTTAGAGTAATTTGTCATGTGAATTTATGGAATTGCTAGAGGGACAATATCATATAGTGAAAAGAGTAGAGTTTCTTGACATCTTAAGATGTTTTAAATTCTAGGTTAGCCACGTTCTGCTTATGTGATCTTAGGAAAGCTGTGTTAAGGTCTGTAAATCAGATTTTGTCTATGATGCCTTCCAACTCTTATATTCCATGCTGAAAAAAGAAATCAATCGATTTTTTTTAAGTATTTAAGTATTCAACTATGTGTCTAATGTAATAGGAACAGACATTTAGCAAACACTTGGGTTTTTTATTTATTTTTTTAAAGATTTTATTTATTTATTTGACAGGGAGAGACACAGTGAGAGAGGGAACACAAGCAGGGGGAGTGGGAGAGGGAGAAGCAGGCTTCCTGCGAAGCAGGGAGCCCGATGCGGGGCTCGATCCCAGGACCCTGGGACCATGACCTGAGCTGAAGGCAGGCACTCAACGACTGAGCCACCCAGGTGCCCCACACTTGGGTTTTTTAAATTCATGTTTTAGTTCTAACTTTTGTTTAATTGGGATACAGATATGCATGTCTTTATAACACCAAATATTGAGATCTTACAAATACAGTGTGAGATAGTGTAAGAACGGTTTTGGATAAAAACTGCCAAGAATATGAATTCTAAATCTTTAATTTAGCATCTCTGTGAGCTTAGGAAAGGTACTTAAATACTTTGGGGCTTGTTCTTTTCTGGTTTGCAAAGAGATGATATGAAGACCAATCTTATTTGACAACTGTGGAACTAAGGTTTGTGTGTTCCACGAGAATAGCAAATTTGCTCTTTACACTGACGTAACTGACCTTCAGAATTTAGTGCAAAGCAAGAATTCAACTATTTATGAATTTGTAGAATGAATGAGACAACATGTAAGTACCAACTGGCACATAATAATCTCCACAATACTATTCTCTCCCTATGCTCATAAAGGAAAATTTCCATTAATTATCTTAAACAGTGAATTTCCTTAATAAACAGGGTAAAGAGAGTCATCTTTTTCAGAGTACTAAAATGACATGGAAAATCTAAACACACCGGCCGATTTTGGAATTTCTATTAATCTAAACCACCTGTTTGCCGTATATACACACCCTCTTATTTCCAAACACCATTTTCTTCCTGCCTATCACCTTTGCCTGCTTAATATTTTACCATAGCATGTATCGCTTTCTACCATACCAGTTTACTTCTCTCTCTCTGTCTTTCTTCCCCTCACTAGACTGTATAGAAGCAGAATATTTTGTTTTGTTTTGTTTTTTTCCACTGCTTTACCTGCAGCAACTGGGCCACCCTAGGTGCTCAATAAATATTTGTTGGAAAAAATAATTAGTCAAAGAATATTGGTATTCTTTAAAAAGGCCATTCAAATCCTTTACATGTTTTTCTAGTGCACATTTCCCATCATTAGGATTAGAAAGCTCTAAGTACATATGCCATCGCTTTCCCCTCATGCCAAGGCAGGGGCTTTTCACTGACCAGTGTTCTTTCCTTCAGGACATGACCACACATCCTTTGCAGCCTGCTTCCAGTGCTCTAGGTGGCCACTTCCCACGGATTAGACTCCCCACTCAAGATGAAAACACCAGCACCTCCCAAAGACTTACTCTCTACACTCCCTTTGTACTTTTTTATTCTTACAATTTGTTTTACTCCTGATTTTTCATAGGAGTTAGGTTATTAAGTTTATATAGCCTAGAGTTAGGCAGAGGGGCATGATAGTACAGTAGGAAGGGAATTTCCATACCAGCTATGACTAGGTTACCACCTAGCTTTAAGACACGGAAAATCAAAAGGCTCACACCTCATCACATGTGAGGGAGCATTTCGATCTAACAGGTTCTAAAATATCGAGAAGCTTGAAGGTTGATATGGTATTTGAGTGAAGTAAAATGAGACAAAACATAGAC